>NC_050575.1:286228300-287556800 GCF_011100635.1 Trichosurus vulpecula | reverse complement strand
GGAGTAGAACATGCTATCTAAATGTAAGCTATTCTTGTTCTCTAGTTATTATTTAGTAGTCATCGCCATGTTTTAGTAACAGATCTTCTTCATCTATTCCCAAAGAAAGACATAGGCATTGAAATAAATAATTCCCATTCTTTATTGCTTCCTTGGCATACATGGTTATTTGCTTTGGGAGAGTGGCTATCAGCAATGCTGTTCTAACGAGTTAGAATTTGCTAGTAATGCCAAGGCTTGCTTTCAACATTCAACTCATAAAATGCATTGTCTGGTGGAAATTTTCATAGAACCTAAGACCTTCCAGTAGCTATGTTTTCCTGCAGTGGGGAATAAAACTGTGTGTATGCACAACATTTAAAGAAGTAATGTGTTTAAGGAAAAGGAAGGGAGTAGCTAATAATTTACAAGCAAAGACAAGACATGATTAGGAGTATGAGGTCAATCAGATAAAGATACCACACACACAATCTGGATTCTAGCTGAATTTTTTGACTTCTCCTGAAAGGAAGGGGGTGGGGAGAGATCAGAAAGTGTTAGGAATTCTGTTAGTCTGTGATGATGCTGCATCCATTTCTCTGAGTCAGTTCCTTTAATGAGAAGTATTGTTTATTTCAACCCCAATCTAAAAAAAAGTAGCCAATTAAGTCTTTTTTTTCTTTATTTCTTTATTTTATTTTCCAAAGGGGGAAAAAGGGGAAAGGAAGAGAAAATCTTCCTGGAAAATGCACAAATACTTTATTTTGCTTTAGGATATTTTAGGCGTGGATTTCTTGTTTCCTTGGTTTACATTAGGATGGACATGTTATTTAGACAACAGGCTATACCAACATCCACTTCAGTGAAGACAAACATTAGAAGTATAAAAGAAATTAGAGACAGTTTGAGCCTTTGGATTGCTGTCAGATTTTATTAACTTTAGAGGAACTGTTATCAGCATGGCATAATTAATGATAGGAAGGAATAGTGCAGTGGAAAGAGGGCTAGATTCGGAGAATCTGGGTTAGATTCCTAGCTCAGTTGCTTACTGTGTGACCATGGGAAAGCCACTTAACCTCTCTGGGCCTCAGACTCCTCAGCTGTTGTGATATAGTTAAAAATGAGATGATCTCTAAGTCTCTTAAATGAGATGATATTTGCCAAGCGCTTAGCACAGTGCCCGGCACACAGTAGGTAATTAATGCTCATCTCCCTTCCCCTTCCCTTCCAGCTCTAAATCTATGATCAGTCATAAATTTTATTACTACTACATTGGATTTGAGGGGAGCTAGTTGATGCACTGGATAGAGTGCCAGGTCTGGAGTCAGGGGGATCTGAATTCTCATCTGGCCTCAGACACTTACTAGCTGTGTGACCCTGGGCAAGTCACCTAACCCTGCAGTTTCCTCATCTGTAAAATGAGGAAGAAGGAAATGGCAAACCACTCCAGTATCTTTGTCAAGAAAGTTTCAAATTGGGTCATGGACAGAACAGAAATGACTCAACAACCACAAATGTAGGATTAAAAAATTGTCTTTCTTCTAAATGATCTCAAAGTATTTTTGCAAATCTCATTTATCTTCACAGAGCTCTAAAGTAGTAACAACTAAGAATTATTTTTATTTAGCAATTGGCAGGAATGATGAACCTCGCAGGTGTGGTGACACCCAAAGTATAAATAGAACCCAGAGGTCTAAAATGTAACTTCCCTTCTCATGAGACTTGTGCCTTCACTCTCCTAAATCTCTTTCTGCTCCTTCACAAAATGCCAAACAGTATTTTTCTAACTAGTCATTCTTTGGGAACAGAGACTATAGCTAGGGAACCATATTCTAGTTTCCCCCAAATGAGTGGTGACCTCTAAACTTGCCGGCAAAAGAAACTTGAATTCAGATCAGAGGAGGCAGAGAGGTGATATGTGGTTTTCTATGTCACAGAAACAGATCAAGTGAAAGACTTCGGTCTTCTTGATTCAGAACCAGGTTCCTATCCCTAGGCTTCAGTCATTATGACCAGTTGTAAATTCATCTTACCTGTTAGATCAGCATAAAAACCATTTAAAACCTGAGATCCTTTTTTGTTGTTACTGTACTTTGCTACATAGAAGGGGATAAACTGTCACATATAACAATGAAAAGGGAACTCATAAAGGTTGCCCATATGTCTTCAAGAAACCCCAATTTATCAAAGTTAGCCACAGGGCAACAAGAGAAACAGAAAACTCCATTGTTCATGAATAGAAATAATAATCATAGCTGGCACAGCACAGTAACTACTGTGGGATGGTTGGTTCTTTTTACAAGGAGATATTTCATATACTTTGAGGGGACTTTCTTGTCCTAGAACCCTTCCTAATTGTGCCTCTTCCAACAATATCATCCCTGGAAATTTAATCAATTTTAACTGGTCTAGTCACAGAAAATATGAACTATGCATATGAATGACAAAATCCTTCCCCCCACAAAAAAACCCTCAGTCCTCCTTAATCAACCATCTATTACCCCCAAAAGAAGCAAGACATGAGTCAGTTTGACAATTAGCTAATGACCCTGTTTTTTTTTGATTTCCTCAAGTCATTTCTCAGAAAAGCGAATCATTTACCGTACCCTGTTTACAGCAAGGTTTAAACCTCAGGAAAAGAAAGATGTCAAAATATTTACACTAAAGTTGATGTTCCCATGTACCCAATCTGCTTCTGAAGATGTGAAAAGTGTGAGTACACAATTATCCCTAGTATCATGAGGGATAGACAGGAGGGCTGCTTCTAACCTCACTCTCCAGCTTTTCCTGGGACCTCTTCAATTCCTATTTTGAGATGTTCTCTCCATGGCTTTTGGTGAACTGCTCTTACGTACTATACTAGCAATTAAGAATTTTAAGATGACATAGTCTTCAACCAGTTTCTTATCACAACTTAAAAAAAAGAAACCCTCCAATTGGGGCCATTAAAACATTAGCATGTTGATACTCGTCCTTAATTGCTATTCTTCATGCCCCTCTCCAACCTAATAAATGTGTATGAGAAGACAGTTTGTTTTTAAGAGATACTGCTTAACACAGGTGGTGATCTCCATACTAACAAAAAATCTAGAGATGGAAAAATTCAAGTTCTCTTCTCACAAAACCACTTCACTACTCCCCCCAAGCTCTGACAACTTTCCTTCCAACTCTGTGGCTTAGTTGGAATTTTTCAAGACTTTCCACTCATTGAGAAGTAACTCACTGAACTATTTTCAGGGAACAGAGGTGAAATACTGTACTTTGGGACTGGATTCTGATTTCCCCAAGGGGTGGCCTCTGATTCGCTTATAAAAGAATCTTAAATTCCTACAAGATGAAGACAGTAAGGCTGATTTTGGAACCTAGAACATGGAACCAAAATCTCTGGAGTCAGTAGGACTACATCTATTCTTGACTTAGAGGAAGATAGATCAAGACAGGGTAAAGTGAAACATGATCCTTTTGAAATGAAAAAAAGATTAAAACTGAGAAACAGGGCAAGAGCAACAAAGGAAGCCATCTGGGATTTCAACTATACCCCTAAGATTTTTCCTGTTCTTCTTTCTCCTGTTTGGGGGATTAGGACCCTAATCTAGGTGCTAAGATGAGAAATGGAAATTCATGCACCAACAGTGAGAGATGAAGCTTAGGGGTGAGCATGAGGACTGGAAATAAAGGAGAAACTTCAAAAGGGCTTTAGGTTGTCATTGTAGCTTTTAATATAGAATGTATTACTGTTGGACATCAGCATAGGATGCAAGAGATCATCTCTATGATTCTAGCAGCTGCTTGGAGGTCAACAGAGGTAAATGGCCATTTATCATGGAGGCAGGCTCTTAAATTTTTAGCAAGTGAAACGTATAGGCCCTCTTCTCAGTGAGTGGGAGGTGTCTCTTCTGGGGACAGAGGAAGAATAGTCTGTCTAGAGACCATACTACCATCCTTCAGTGCCAGAGGAATGTGAGCAAATGTTAGAAAGGCCTTGGTTAGCAAACACCTACCTATCTGTATAAAATTAGTCTTGAAAACCAAGGCCAAAGTTATCAGATCATACTTCTTTTTAATTAGGCCTTTTTTTTTTTTCCCTCCCAACCCTTAAGAAGAATAAGCACAAACCACCTCCCTCTGTCTGTCCTCTACTGCCATCTTTCACTCTCCATTTCTTTCCCCTCTCCTTCTTCCTCCCCACGAAACCTGCTCAGCACTGATCATAGAACCCTGGGATGTTAAGCAGTTTGCATACATATACAGAGGGTCTTTTGCAATCTATTGACAAAAATAGATGGGAGGTAACCCAGTGAGGGGAGAGGACCCTTTTTTTTTTTAATTTAATTTATTTAATATATTTAGTTTTCAGCATTGATTTTCACAAGAGTTTGAATTTTGAATTTTCTCCCCATTTCTATCCAACCCCCACTCCAAGATGGTGTATATCCTGTTTGCCCTGTTCCCCAGTCAGCCCTCCCTTCTGTCACCCCACTCCCCCCCATCCCCTTTTCCCTTACTTTCTTGTAGGGCAAGATAAATTTCTACGCCCATTGCCTGTGTATCTTATTTTCTAGTTGCATGCAAAAACTTTTTTTTTTGTTTTTGAACACCTGTTTTTAAAACTTTGAGTTCCAAATTCTCTCCCTCTTCCCTTCCCATCCACCCTCCCTAAGAAGGCAAGCAATTCAACATAGGCCACATGCATATCATTATGTAAAACCCTTCCATAATACTCATGTTGTGAAAGACTAAATGTATTTTGCTCCTTCCTAACCTATCCCCCTTTATTGAATTTTCTGCCTTGACCCTGTCCCTTTTCGAAAGTGTTTTGATTCCCTCCACCCCCATCTGCCCTCCCTCCTATCATCCCTTTTTATCTTCTTCTTCCCTCTTCTTTCCTGTGGGGATAAGATACCAATTGAGTGTGTATGTATTCCCTCCTCAGGTCAAATCTGATGAGAGCAAGATTCACTCATTCCCCTCACCTGCCCCCTCTTCCCTTCCTACAGAACTGCTTTTCTTGCCGCTTTTATGCAAGATAATTTACACCATTCTATCTCTCCTTTCTCCCTCTCTCAATATATTCCTCTCTCATTCCCTAATTTATTTATTTTTTAGATATCATTGCTTCATATTCAACTTACCCTGTGCCCTCTATCTATACACACTATATACATACATACACACATATATATAGATATATACATATATCTATATCTATATTTATATATATATATACATATATATATATGCATATTCCCTTCAGCTACCCTAATACTGAGGTCTCATGAATCATACATATCATCTTTCCCTGTAGGAATGTAAACAAAACAGTTCAACTTTAGTAAGTCCCTTATGATTTCTCCTTCTTGTTTACCTTTTCATGCTTCTCTTGATTCTTGTGTTTGAAAGTCCAATTTTCTATTCAGCTCTGGTCTTTTCACTGAGAAAGCTTGAAAGTCCTCTATTTTATTGAAAATTCATGTTTGCCTTGGAGCATGATACTCAGTTTTGCTGGGTAGGTGATTCTTGGTTTTAATCCTAGCTCCATTGACCTCCGGAATAGCGTATTCCAAGCCCTTCAATCCCTTAATGTAGAAGCTGCTAGATCTTGTGTTATTCGATTGTGTTTCCACAATACTCAAATTGTTTCTTTCTGGCTACTTGCAGTATTTCTCCTTGATCTGGGAGCTCTGGAATTTGGAGACAATATATCTAGGAGTTTTCTTTTGGGATCTTTTTCAGGAGGTGATTGTTGGATTCTTTCAATTTCTATTTTACCCTCTGGCTCTAGAATATCAGGGCAGTTCTCCTTGATAATTTCTTGAAAGACGATATCTAGGCTCTTTTTTGATCATGGTTTTCAGATAGTCCAATAACTTTTAAATTATCTCTCCTGGATCTATTTTCCAGGTCAGTGGTTTTCCAATGAGATATTTCACATTGTCTTCCACTTTTTCATTCCTTTGATTTGTTTATAATATCTTGATTTCTCATAAAGTCACTAGCTTCCACTTGTTCCAATCTAATTTTTAAGGTAGTATTTCTTCAGTGGTCTTTTGGACCCCCTTTCTATTTGGCTAATCTGCCTTTCAAAGCATTCTTCTCCTCATTGGCTTTTTGGAGCTCTTTTGCCATTTAGTTAGTCTATTTTTTAAGGTGTTGTTTTCTTCAGTATTTTTTCCATGTTTTTTTTGGGTCTCCTTTAGCAATTCATTGACTTGTTTTTCATGGTTTCTCACATCTCCTCATTTTTCTTCCCAATTTTTCCTCTACTTCTCTAACTTGCTTTTCCAAGTCCTTTTGAGCTCTTCCATGGCCTGAGACCAGTTCATGTTTTCTTGGAGGCTTTTGATGTAGGCTCTTTGACTTTGTTGACTTCTTCTGGCTATATGTTTTGGTCTTCTTTGTCACCAAAGAAAGATTCCAAAGTCTGAGACTGAATCTGAGTCCATTTATGCTACCTGGCCTTTTTCCCAGACAACTTACTTGACCCTTGAGTTTTTCATTGGGGTATGACTGCTTGTAGAGTAAAGAGTAACCTTCTCTGTTATCTTTGGTGTTTGTGGGTTGAGAAGTCTGGTAACTGCTACAGCTCACTGATTCAGGGCGCTACGGCCTGTTCTGCCCAGCTCCCGGTCTGGTTGGTCCTGCCTCCGCCCACGCTGGGCTCTGCTCCCCTCTGCTCCTAGCTCCATGGTGATAGACCTCACCCAGCGACTCTCCAGGCTGTTCTGAGCTGCAGTCCTGCTTCCCTCTGCTATTTGTGTGTTCTGCAGTTCTAGAATTTGTTCAGAGCCTTTTTTTATAGGTTTTTGGAGGGACTTGGCGGGAGCTCACGCAAGTCCCTGCTTTCCAGCTGCCATCTTGGCTCCGCCCCAAATATGTTGAGGAACCTTTAAAGGGGAAAAATAGCTACAACTGAGTATTAATTGTCATCAGTTAGCAACCTCCAGATTGCTCTCCTCACAGGGCTGTTGTGCAGAAATGTTTTAGATCTCAAAGTGATATAGAAATGATGAAGAATGAGAGGAACAAGGGAATGAACTAGGAATGGGGGGGGGGTGTTGGAAATTTCACAGTATTACCTGGTTGTTATTTCATCTCTCTTTTTCCCAGTAGTATGAGTGAAAGGCTTCCTAGTATAACGTTTACTCATCAAATTCCTCTGTTAAAGGACAATTACATTTGATTTTGCCATTTAAAAAGCACACTTTCATATCACGGCTTTACAAAACGTAGTTAGGGATATGGATGGCAGTAGAGAAGATGGCTAGTCATGTGTGAGAACAAGGAAAGCCAGGTGGTATGCTTATGAGGTCAGGAGAAAACAAGAAAGCTAACTCATATACTGGTCAGATCCTCTGTGGCTAACTTATGGGAGAGCATGGACAATAGTGGCGTAGGATAGGCAGGCCTGGATGGGTTATGACAATAATAATGATGATGATGATTTATACGGTGCTTACTTACTATGGACTCTATACCAGGTGCTATGCAATAGCGATGCGAATGCAATAACAATCTCATTCGATCCTCACAACAACCCTGGAAGGCAGATGCTGTCATTATCCCATTTCTGAATTGAGGAAACTGAGGCAAACAGAATTAACTGATTTGCCCAGGCTCAAACAGCTAGTAAGTGTCTGAGGTCAAATTTGAACTCAGGTGTTCCTGACTCCCAGTCAGTGCTCTATCCACTGTGCCATCTAGCTGTCCCACTGTAGAGAACATCTAAATGGATATGTGTACGAGTTTTTATACACAACTTTTACTGTGTTGCACCACAGAGAGAACTTGGAGTCAATTGACCTGGCTTCAAATCTTAACTCTTGTGTCACAACTCAGTTTCCTCATCTACTAAATGGGGAGGGGGCAGAGGAAGAGAGGTAAATGAGATAGTCTGTTACAGTCCTTGCAACTCTAAATCCTCCATTCCTATGAGTAAGGACAAAGAGTTATCAGGAAAACAGTATATAAGAACATGTGAGTTGAACCATCTACTTTTCCCATTCTATTCTTACGCCAGACTCAAGGTATCTAACTGCAAGAGACGTGTAACTCACAAGCCAGGTGACAGGATCATTCATCCGAACAAAGAACGCATATGCTCCAAGCCAGGATATCCTAATTACCACTTCCAAAAGGAAATCAATTAATAGTAGAAAAAGTACTCCTTAAAAATCTGTGTGAAAGGCACTGTGATTTACCCTGCAGTTGTCTCTCTTTTCTTGCAGAAGAACAAACATGATTCAAACACTCCAACATGCAGCAAGTGATTAAAAGAAAAGTTTGTCATTACTATGCTAGCTGAAGAATGCTGAGAAGCTTCCACAAGGTCAACATGATATACATTGGTCTTTGACTGTGAACTCCAATAGCTGCTATTTATGAAGCAGGAGAAGCAACAAAGTGAAAGCTGGAGACAGACCAATCCTGCTGTTTCTATCATGGGACATCTCGGAGCCAGACAAACATCTGGAAGCAGATGGGGTGGTTGGTTCCCTAATGTCTGGGGGTCAGGAGACCTGGGTTTTGGGTCCAATTCAATTCTGATTCTTCTTGCTGGAAAACTGGAAAGAGTGGGATAAACAACAGAAGAGGGGATTGAAGCCCAAGATGGCTAAGAAAACAGTGAGTGGTCACCTAGCCACTTTTCGGGTAACAACTCACTTTCTTTAGGTTGTAGAGTTTAGAGCTGGAAGGGACATTACAGGTCATTTGGATTTGCTCTCTTGTTTACAAATGAGGAAACCGAGGCTCAGAAAAGTGAGATGGCTTCTTCAACATGACACAAGTCATAAGGAACAGAGGATTTTGAATTTAGATTCTGACTCTAAATCCAGTGCTTTTCCGTAAAACTCAAGCCTCAGATTATACTTCTCAAACCACAAATTATACTACCAATAGTGCTGAAGAAATAAAAATAGAGCACTTTGTACAAGTAAACTTCTTAAAAGTGTGCAAAATGCCATGCACTATAATTTCACTTCATCCCCATAACAATCATGTAAAGTAGCTATATTATTCTCATTTTACATATAAGGCAACTGAGTCTCAGTAAGATTAAATGACTGTGCCAAAGTCACATAGCTATTAAATAACAAGTCGGGATTCAATTCTAGGTGTTTTCTCTAAATCCAGTACTCCTCCCATGGCTCCTTGCAATATAGTACTTTAATACAGCATCTCAATACACATCTGGTGGCTGATTTCACAGCATCCTTACAAACAAGCATAGCTTTCTGTGTTACAAGAGTGAATATCAAGAGCATTCTTCAACTGAAACAAATGGGAGAGGGACCAAAGGATAGAGATGGGCAAATAATTCACTTTTCTTTCAAATAGGACTAGGAAAGACTCTGGAAACCAATGAGGAATATTTGGTGTTTATTCCCAGCAAAATCCTAGAAAAGTTTATTTAAAAGTTGGTCAGAGAATATTTGGAAGAGAATGGTGATCACTAATAACCAAAAAGGTCTTTTATCAACAAGATTCACTAATTTGATGAGCATTTCTTAAACACCGGTTTTATAGCTAATTGGGAGCATTTATACAGCATTTTAAGATTTACAAACTGCTTTCCAAGTACTGTCTCATTTTATCCTCACAACCCTGGGAGATAGATGTTGCTATTATTTTCATCTTACAGATAAGAAAACTTGAGGCAAACAGAGGTTGTGACTTGTCCAGGGTCACATAGCCAATAAGGACCTGAGGCTAAATTTGAACTCCAGTCTTCCTGACTCCATGGCGTCTTTCCAGTGCCACCTAAAGGAAGCCTTTCCCAATCCCTCACAATGCTGTGTTGATTATCTCCAAGTGATCTTGGATATATCTTGTTGGTACATAGTTATATGCATGTTTTTTCCCCCAATAGACTCTAAGTTCCTTGAGAGCAGGGCTGTCCTTTACTTTCCTTTGTATTCCCAGGGCTTAGCACAGTGCCTAGAACACAGTTAGTGCTTTAAATGTATTATGACTGACTGGCTGACTCCAGGCCTTTGTTGGGTGATAGAGTTATAAGGAGTGAAATAAAGCTTTCAAGGAATTTATATTCTATTGGGAGGATACAACATATCAGGTAATTATGAGGAGGAAGAGATTAACTGCTAAAGCGGTCAGGGAAGGATCGTGGAAGAAAAGAACCTCTCATGGCATCCTCTAAATCTGCCCTCTTTCTCTCTGCCATTCAGAAAATTTCTTTTTCTTCTTTGGAATATTAATCTTCCCTTTTTTGGAGGGGGCAAGGCAGGGCAATTTGGGTTAAGTGACTTGCCGAAGGTGACACAGCTAGTAAGTGTGTCAGGTGTCTGAGACTGGATTTGAACTCGGGTCCTCCTGACTCCAGGATTGGTGCTCTACTCACTGTGCCACTACCTGCCCCTTAATCTTGTTTTTTGAAGGAAGCTAAGAATTCTTAGGGGCAGACAGAAGGAGGTGAGTGCATTCAAGGTATGGGGGACAGCTTCAATAGATTGAATGTTAATTTTGAAGAATAATTCAGAGCCCAGTTTGTCTATAACACAGAGTACGCAAATGGGAAAATGAAATAAGCCTGGAAATGAAAGCGAGAGTCAAATTGTATAGGGTTTTCAGAGTCCAAGCTAAGGTAATTTGTGTTTCATCAGGAAAATCATTGAGCTGTCACAGCACTGGCTTCAGCTGCCTTCATGGCTATTGGAAGAAATTGTTCTCATCTGCCCATTCTGCCAGGGAAGTCTTCACTTGCTTGAGGTAGATATCCCCCTAACTTGCCAATTGGTTTGAGGCCTGTTGGTTACCCTTAACCTGGTTTAGCCCTTCTGCCAAGTTAGTTTTAGGCCACTGGGGTGTGGCCTCTGTGCATGCTACAGCTTTTTGGAGCCACAAGTGAGAATTGAGTGAGAGGCAGACACAAAAGCGGATGAGCAGCCCTGAAAATGGCTCAGCAAGCCCTCACACAGAGGTTCAGTCCTCCCTGAACACCCTATATACCAGACATCAAAGACACCAATGTTACTATTGCATCTTGGGCCATTGCTAGTCATCCAGATTTTGTCTTGCTACTGGACTTCAACGACTTTGGAAGAGAGGAAGGGTGACAACTATGTGCAACTCTGCCTCACTTAAATCCAATTCATGCACAAGTCAAGACATCACCCTTGATTTCATTGGTTCTCTTTGAAAATGAAAGACAAACAACAGCATTAAATTTATAATTATTAACCTAATCACAAATCCACTCCTAAGTTGATCTTCCAGTCAAGTCCCACTGCAAGGCTTTATCATGGCATGGAGCTGATAGTAGACTCTCAAAGGCCATTCTATATTCTTTATTCAATATTCTGCATTCAAAGGCTATTCTCCTATAGGAGTAGTCCATAGTCCTAGCAGGTCCTACCAAGTCAGAAGGTTTTTAAATACTGAGTCAATGGTATGCTCTTATGAAACGTCCACCCTAGTTAAGAAATAGGCTCATAGGTTCAGAAGTGAAAGAAACTTTAAAGCAACAGTTCTTAACCCTTTGCATGTCACAGATTCCTTTGTCAATCTGGTAAAGTCTATCCACTCCTTTTCAGAATACTGTTCTTAAATACGTAAAACAAAATATGTAGGAATACACAGGAAACTGATTAATACTGAAATGCAGTTATCAAAATATCAAAAGTCCCAAGGTCACAGACTCTCTGAAATCCATCTGTGGATCCCTGAGGAATCTATTGACCCAAGG
This sequence comes from Trichosurus vulpecula, assembly GCF_011100635.1. Lineage (NCBI taxonomy): Eukaryota > Metazoa > Chordata > Mammalia > Diprotodontia > Phalangeridae > Trichosurus > Trichosurus vulpecula. Next base: position 287,545,120 of record NC_050575.1, on the reverse strand, counting down.
TAAAGAATTCCAGTGTTAGAAGCAATCCAGACCAACCCCTAATTTTATAGATAGGGAAACCAAGACTAAGAAACATTAAGTGATTTGCCCAAGATCACACAGTTAATAAATAACAGAATTCAAAGAAGCTTACCATGCTAGTTATCAGGTAGTGACTTTCCCCCACACAATTCACAAATATATCAACTATGCAATGGAAGAGTGGTAATCTATTTTAGCAAAGGGTGTACCAATGGATCTTTTGAAATGCTAACTTTATATAAATGGTAATTTGACTAACCTGAAGACCTGATGTAGTTATGGGAAGGGGATGGATGTGTGAGAGATGTGTTGAAAGTAGAATCAACAAGATTTGGCAACTAATTAGAGATGGAGAGGCTTTGGAGAGGGATAAAACAAGAATGACCCTGGGTTCTTTGAACCTAGGCAACTGAAAGGATGATGGCATCCTCAGTGCTTTAAGGATTTTGGAGATGGTGTGAATTTAAGAAAGATAATGAGTTATTTGAACATGTAGAGTTTGAGAAGTTTATAAGACATCAAGGCAGAGCTAACGGGTAGAAAGTAAGTTGGCTATAAGCAATTTGGGAAGCAAGGAAGAGTTTACCTGTCAGATTTATGGAGAAGGGAAGAATTTATGACCAAATAGAGATAGAAAGCATTACAAAATGCAAATGTATAATTTTGATTGTTAAATTGAAAGTTTTTGTACAAGCAAAGCCAATGCAATCAAGATTAGGAGGGAAGCAGAAAATTGGGAAAGAATTTTTACAATCAGTGTCTCTGATAAAGGTCTCATCTCTAAAACACGCAGGGAACTAAGTCAAATTTAGAAGAATACAAGTCATTCCCCAATGATAAATGGTCAAAGGATATGAACAGGCAGTTTTCAGATGAAGAAATTAAAGATATCTATAGCCATATGAAAAAATGCTCTAAATCACTATTGATTAGAGAAATGCAAATCAAAACAGCTCTTAGGTACCACATCTCTCCTGTCAGATTGGCAAACATGACAAACAGGAAAATGTTAAGTGCTGGAGAAGATGTGGGGAAATTGGAACACTATTGCATTATTGGTGGAATTGTGAACTGATTCAACCATTCTGGAGAGCAGTTTGGAACTATGCCCAAGGACTATAAAAGGCGCATACCCTTTGACCCAGCAATACCACTTCTAGGGCTGTATCCCAAAGAGATCATAAAAATGTGAAAAGGACCCATACGTACAAAAATATTTATAGCAGCTCTTTTTGTGGCAGCAACGAATTGGAAATTAAGGGAATGCCTATCAATTGGAGAATGGCTAAACAAGTTGTGGTAATTGAATGTAATGGAACACTATTCTGCTATAAGAAATGAGGAGCAGACAGGTTTCATAATAACCTGGAAAGACTTACATGATATAAGCTGAGTGAGTGGAGCAGAACCAGGAGAACATTATACATGATATATATACACGGCATCTGCGATGACTAACTTTGATAGACTTAGCTCTTCTCAGCAATGCAAGGTTCTAAGACAGCTCCAAAAGACTCATGATGAAAAAGCTATCTACATCCAGAGAAAGAATTACAGAGTCTGAATGCAGATTGAAGCAAACTGTTTGCTCTCTCTTTTTTGTCCTTTCTTTTTCTTTTTTGATTTTGTTTCTTCTTTCTCTTGGTTCATTCCATTGATTATAATTCTTCTTACCTGCCTATTGTGAAAATAAGTTTAATGTGAAGGTATGTATAGAACCTATATTGAATTACATGCCGTTGGGGGAGGGGGAGGAGAAAATTTGGAGCTCAAAAATGTGTGGAAATGAATATTGTAAACTAAAAAAAAAAAATAAGTTGGCTAATGTACAATCTGAGAGGAATGATTAAAACCGTCGACTGAAACAAATCAGCATTCACAGTGATGGTACTATGTTGGAAAATGAGACAAAAGCAATGAGAAATTTAACAGAGATAAATATAAATCCCTACATTTGTGTTAAAAAGCTAAGCATATAAATAGAAGAGGGAATTCTGACTTGTCTGAAGTTTATGGAAAACTGATCTAATTTGGGCTAAACTGGTTCAACCAATAAGCATTTGTCAAACACCTGCTATGTGAAGCACTAGGGATACAAACACAAAGAATTAAGCAAGTTACTCTCAAGGAACTTAAATTTTAATGGGAAGGAAGAGAGCGGGCAACAAGAACATGTATACAGAATAATATAAATGTACAAATGAATATAAAGAGAATAAATGTAAATAAACACAAGAGAGACAGAGACACAGAAAAGAAAAAAGAGGGATAGAGACAGAGAGAAGAGTGAGAGTGAAGAGAGAGGAGGGAAAGAGACAGAGAGAGAGAAGAAAAAAAAGAAGAGAAGAAGAGATAGAGAGAGAAGAGAAAGGTAGAGACAGAGGCAGACCAAGAAGAGTTCAGGATTGTCCCTTGGAAAGTGACTACAATGAGGCATAAAATAAGTTATGCATGGTTAAAATGATAGGAGAAGAACCAAGAGTGAGTGGGTTAACAGAACTATCCAAAAATGAAATAGTGTATCTGGTGAGCTAGAGTCACCAATAATTCTGTCACTAGAAGTGAAGGGATGGATGAATTACATAACCCTTTGAAGCCCTTTCATCACTAAAAAGCTGTGATTATCTTTCTATATTTATTCTCAGCTTGCCCCACCTTCCAAGGGTCCTGGAGGAAATAAAAAAAATCTCGATATTTTAGTTTCTTCAGGTTCATTTACTCACTCATTCAACAAATAGATATTGAAGACCTACTATGTGCTCCCCCCCAAAAAAACTGTCCTCACATGTCTATAGGATCATAGTTCTAGAACTAGAAGGGTCTTTCTTATTTTCCAGATAAGAAAACTGAAGTCCAGGGAGAGTAATGACTTGCCTAAGGTGCTTAAATATCAAAGACAGGAATTTGAACCCAGATCATTTGGTTCCAGAACCAGTATTTTTTTCTACTGTAACAAGCTTTGCAAAGGCTAAATGAGAGAAAGGAAATTGCTTAGAAAAGGAAGAGGCCATATAGAAAGTTAAGGTGGCATTATTGTTGTAAGGTGCTTTCCCTAAAAGCCCCGAGAGACCAAGAGTAAGATGAGTAGTCTGTGATTTCGCATATGTTGATCACATCAAAACTTAAATTGGTCATATCTCAAGCCCCACTGGTTAGGATTGCTGTGATATCACACTGTAACTACTGCAAAGTGTTCAAAAGCAATGAAATTCTCTTAAGTTCTGTTTAAAAACAAACAAACCAGAAACCTTCATTTCTCTTTTAAGTTCAAACATGATTTTCCATATCCAGGGCAGCAAGAATAATTTGAAACCATATCATAAGATTGGTTGAAGACAATGAAATTGCTTAGTCTAGAGAAGAGACTTGAAAAGGATATATCCCTGTCTTCAGAAATTTGGAGGGCTATCATATGGAAAAGAGATCTGACTTGATTTTATCGGCACCCTTCCTCTCCTCCCCCTCCCCCTCTGCCGCCCCAATCAGGTAGGACTAAGAAAAAGGGTGGAAATTACAGAGAGATCAATTTCAGTTCGATATCCAAAAGTGTAATGAGCTGCTTTGGGAGGTAGTGAGTTCTCCATTTGAAGAGATGCCTAATAGAAGTATGATGACACTTTCTGGGAGTGTTCTGTAAGGTATTCTTGCTTCATGTAGATGCTGGCCCAGATAACCACAGAAGTTGCTTCTAACCCCTGAATTCTGTGGTTTTACAGATTAAAGCAAATTGAATACAAAATGCACCATCTTTCAAGATTAAGTCCTTAGAATTCACATTCATAACGGAAGGCAGAGAACGAGAGAGAGGTCGTTGTGCAATGTCTTCCAACTTGTTTTTACATTCTTTCCAAAGATACAGTAGGAACCATGATTCCAGAGGAATGATGATCAAATATGCTACTCACCTCCTGACAGAGAGGGGAGAGACTCAGGGTGCAGAATGAGACATATATTTTTTGGACATGACCAATGGGAGAATTTGTTTTGGCTACATATATTTGTTACAAGTGTTGTTTTTCTTTCTTTCTTGTTTTCCAATAAAGGGAGAGAAAATATATTTTTGTTCATTAAGAAAAAATTTAAAGAATAAAAAAGAAATGGTAGGATGCTCCTCAAGGAGGAATATATGAGCTCTTCACCTTAGTAGTTAGAAAGAAAATTCATTTCACATGTAAGAAAGAAGGGAAGTCAGGTCAGCTGACAGAGATAATGACCTTAAATTTCTATTTAGTTCAGTGCACATTCATGTTATAGCCACATGCTGCATCAGATGAGTTACCAAATTGCTTTGAATTATCAATAATATGCAGCCCACTTCCCTCCATGGCCTCATGGACTTATTCTCAACACCTGTTGTTTTAGCTATACCTGCTGAATTTTTGACTGGAGAATTTCCATTTTTTGGAACAACAGGTTCAGAGAGTACTCAAGGAAACTGGCAAAGGACAGTATTTGGTCAAAAAAAATAAATGAAAGATGGTAATTTGGAGATGCAATCTCTCACTCCAAAAGAGGTCTCTCTTACTGTGAGAATAAGAGAGTAGAGAGAGAATCCTGGGTCCTCAATCAGACATTGGCAGTTTCGGGTCCATGTGGGCAGTGACCCCATAAATGTGTAGGACTGGGGAAAACCACTTTCTCCTGTCCTCTTTTTTCCCAGAATTTCCAGGTGTCTTTCTTCTTCTGAATACAATACCCTCCCCAACTCCATCCCCTTCATTTCTGCGGAAATTCAGAGACAACAAAAAAGTCACCAATATATAAACTCCCTAATATTCATTAGCCAAAAATAGCTTTGTCTATACAAGGGAAGCCCAACTTGAGAATGGCATGAGGTGTATTTTTAGATAAGCAGAACAGTGTGATGGAAAGATGACCAGATTTGGAATTAAAAAACAAACAAACGATAATACTGGTTCATGTTCCAGGTCCCCCGTGTACTCAGCAGGGGCAGCTACGTGGCTCAGTGGATAGAGTGCTGGGCCTGGAGTCTGAAAGATTCCTCTCGCAGAGTTCAAATTTGGCCTCGGACATCTAGTAGCTGTGTGACCCAAGCAAGTCACTTAACTCTGTTTGCCTCAGTTTCCTCATCTGTAAAATGTATCTTTGTCAAGAAAACTCCAAAAAGGGTCACAAAGAGTCAGACAAGACTGAAAAACAACTAAACAACTTTACTGAGTGACCATGAACAAATCACTTGATATCTCTCAGTTTGTTCATTTGTGAAATGGGGACGATAATACTTCTTCTATCACCCCAAGGCTTTCCTGAGATTAAAATGAATCTATGTGAAGTCTTTTGCAAATAGGAAACATTAGGAAAAAGTGAGCTCTTCACATGACTATTCTACTTAACTTGTATTTCAGCAGCAGTAAGTCTTGCTTCAATGCCACTCCAGAGAAAGTAAGAACAAAAGCAGTCAGCTCCGCTGCGCTGGTTTCCAGAGAATGTGTTAATGAGCAACTCTCTGAGCTGGGTCAATGTCATGGCCTTAAAAGTGTGCCAAACCATAATGGATAGGCGTGTGGCTGAAACTCACAAACCAGTTAGTTCTGCTATGAAGAGAAACCACTCCAAAAACTAGAAGACAGAATGATGCTACCACTTAATTTAGCTTTCAGATACAGTATATCCTAAGTTGAAGAGTGAGGAAGACAGTATGAGCCTGCAGGTCAATACTAATTGTCTGTCCAGCAGCATAGGGTCCAGGCAATAGAGTGAGTCATTCTGCTCTACCTGGGGTAGAGTTTCCCCAGGGGTGGGGGAGCAGCAGACTTTCGAGGAGGAGTGCTCTGCCATCAACAATCTGTTTTAAAGACTATGCAGTCTTTGTTTCAGCTTGGAGTTAACAGGTTTCCTTAGTGACCAGAATCTATAACAGGCATGCATCAGTCCATTTTGTTTACTGAGAGCTGAAAGGTGACTTTCAGAAACAAGAAAGGTCTAGCGAACTACAGACCATCTCCCTATAACAAACGTTTTCCCTAAGATCTCATGTAGTACATTAGTTTGTAACTTTGCATTTTAATGTAGATAGATAAAACATACATTAAACACTTACTATATGCCAGGTGCTATGTACAGATTGTACATGTAATAGTGTCTTACTCCATTCTAGACTACGAACTCCTTAAGGGGACAAAATTTGCCTTCTCTAAGCTCTGTACCCTCCAACATCAAGCACAATGCCCTGCATAAATTATTTGTATTAAATAAATGTTTGATTTGATTTACCTTTATGGAGCCTTACTGGGCTTCTCCCTTCCCTCCCCTGCCCAAAAATGCCTTTTTAGGGAATTTTGAAAAGACAGGATCTGGAGAGAAATCGAGAGGAAGAGAAAATAGAAATCATGGCAGGAATCAGGTAAAGGTGGTCACATCCCACATTATGCCATTTTGGCCACTGACAAAAAGTGCCCCAGTTCTCAGTGGGTCAGAAAGGGCCTTTGATTGCCTTTTTTAAATGACAGAGTACAATGATATAAATACTTATTTTCTAGTGAAGTCTATGAAAAAATATAACCAGAACAAAAGCTAAAGAATGAGAGAATCTAGTGGTTCTTGTTAATCTTCTACGAGGTTACCACATGGTTTACATGAGGTTTGAAAGAAATAAATCTATTGTCTTTCCAGTTACTAATTAACTTGGTGCTAAAAATAGTGAATAAACAAATGACTGACATTTTCTTTAGTTTAGCTTTTGACATGGAAAAGAGAATTAAGACACAGATAGCTTTGGGCAGATTAAATGAATCCAACCAGAAGAGTTCATGCCTGAGATACCATGCTGATATCACAAGTAATTCTGAAATGAGTCCAAACCTACACTTCACAGAGTAAGTTCATTAGCCCCAATCCCAGAAACAAACTTTTTTTCATTTTTTTCATTTGCATTTCTCCTGATTGTGATCACCATTCAACAGGGAGCTCAGAGTTGGGCTGAAAGTCCTGATTTTCAGTGTCTATGTCATTTTCGATCAACTGTGACATGTAGCTTCCTGTGTCATCTCCCAGTTATTCTGAAACAAAAACATTTATGAAAAACACAGATCACTACCGACCACATATTGAGAGACAGTAACTCCAATACACAAAAACTGAAAAGGAAAAGAGACATCTAACATACCACAGTAAGAAGCAATTTCGTTTCGACAGAAGTGCTCTTTGCAAGGCCTAAGAATCAGATTTAGCAACTATAAGGGACAAAAGTGGAGAATGATATGACCTTGGGCAAGCTACCACACAGGTTTGGGCCTCAGTTTTTTATCTGTAAAGAATAGGACAGTACAAATGACCCTCTGAGATCTCCTCCACTTCTAAAGCTACAGGATTCCGTGAAAGCTGGGCAGAGAAAACAAGCAGAAACTGTAATTTAAGGGTCCAAAAGGCATGCCATTGTCTTTGGGGTCACCCTAATGGTTTAGAATGAAAAATCTAAATGGATTGTTATTCTCTTGTTCAGACAGGTTTCCATATTTCCATCTGCTTTCTTAGAATAAGATTTTTAGATGAGAGCTGAAAACAACCACTTGTAAGAGCAAAGAAAGTGTTGACCTAACCTGACATGGTAACACACCTGCCTCAAAGGTAGAAATCTAATAAAAGAGAGGTTTCAGTGTAGAGTTAGCCCAAATAAGGCTCATGGGGAAAAGGGGATCTCAAGCCTTCATTTCAGTTCAATCCACACACATTTATGTTCTTTCTCAAAGTCCTGTGCTAGACAAAAGCGACTAAGACATTGGCCCCTGCTCTTAATGTGGTTATAGTCTAAATCAGTCTAAGACACAGAAATTAGAATGACACAGGAGAGATACAGACTACCATTTAAGTAGATTCGATGCAAAGAAAAATGAGCCAGAATGCTACGTGCCTAGAAGAGCCGAGAAAATGCTCTCTCTTCACTGGAGAAGTGTGTGTGTGGTGGTGGTACAATGGGTGTGAAATATTACTATACTGTTAGATATGATCAAGGTGTTGGTTTTGCTGAAATGCTTTTTATCTTTTAAAAAATCTGGAAGGAATAGCACATGGGGCAGGGGGCAAAGGGATATATTCAGAAATTAGTGTAATATAAAAATAAGAGGCATTGATGTTAAAACTTAGCAGTTTTATTGAAATGACCTTCCAACACTGAGATTTCACATGAAATAAGAGCATTGCAGACAGTACATTCCTCCTATAGTTGGAAGAGGGGAGAGATGGCAGAAGCTACGTTAGCCATTCTCAGATGAGCCCACAAACATATAAAAGTGCTGAAGAATCCTATCAGGACTTGAGAAAAGTATAAGAAGATTGTGAATTCTATTAATAATTGCTTTACCATAAGTTTAATGCGAAGGTCTATGTGGAATCTATATCGGACTGCATGCTGTCTTGGGGGGGAGGGGGAGGGGAGGGAAGGGAAGAAATTTGAAACTCAAGAACATGTAAAACTAAGTGTTGTAAACTAAAAAAAAAAATCAAATTAAAAAAAAATTGCTTTATCTCTTTAAACCATTATAGTTTTGGTTCAAGTTGTGTGCTATTTCCAGGGAGATTATTCTTAATCATCCCAACCCAACAGAATTTTTACAAAGACAAAGATGGAATGGATAAATTGAGAATTACAGGTGCAAAGTCACATGGTCTTCTCTTTTGAAAACTGTCACCATGAGCTATGAAAGGTCACATCTGATGTTCAGACGCATATCACTGCAGAAGCCATACACACAGGACAGGAAGGGAGGTGACATTCAAGGCCCCAAATGCAGTGAAGATGCCAGAAAGTTGACCTTCATTCTGTGCACTTAAGCCTGCAAAATCCCATCACAATCAAACGTGACTTCAACTTCACGCCTCCGTTAACATAGCAACATTGAGAGGTGGGCATTTCCATTTGGATGTTGTGTTATCTTCTTGCTACCTTGTTTAACAATTTACTTAATGCCTAAAGAGCCCTATCTTTAGGTAGACACACAAAACTCACATTGCACAACATCAATTTCTTTCTTTCTATGGAAAGGGTTCCCCATACTTTTAAGATCAGATAGCTCCTAGCTATTGAAGGGGAGCTCTAAGTGACACAAATATAAGCGTATCACTATTCCTATAGGCTGGTCCTTTCTAAAGCAAAATATTTAGAAATATTTCGTAACCTCTGTCATGTACAAAGAGTTCTAGATAGCCATAGGAACGAACAACCCACTCACTGTTATGTGAGCTTCAATTCCCATTCAGTCAGAAGAAATAAGTTTAGCAGTAGGATAATGTTAGAATACAAGTAACTTCTCTCAATTATCTGTGCCAGTGAGAGACTAGGACAGCATACATTAGTGAAGGCTATAGTTAGTCAGAATGTATAATTTTAAATGAGATAATGGTGCTTCACTAGATACATGGCAGAGATTTTTAATTGGGATTGATGACAGGGGTATATGCATAATTCGATATGAATGAGCCCCCATCCCCCACAAAATTATAAGACTTCATATTAAAGTTTGTATCCTCTCCATAAAAATGTCAATAATTCAGAGTAGAGAAACTCTACCCCAAAGGGATAGGAACCCCAAGTATATCAGAGCCAATGTGAGGCCTTGCTTAGTAAAACATGATTCTGAGCTATAGGACAGTCAGCAAATTATTCTCTTGACTCTATACTCAAAACGGTGTCACAGGCAATTCTCATGCTGTGGATTATTTTAGGCTGCTCGTTTCACTTCCTTTGTCCTTTTGCATCCTGTCTTCAGGATGTTTTCACGTGAGTTCTTCAGCCAGAGAAGAGAAAAAGTTCCAACTCAGCCAGAGAAGAGAAAGATTGCTAACGTTCTGACTCAGGTTTGTTTTGTTTGTTTGGGTTTTAAGCTGGCAGAGGCAGCAGAGGTTAGGTTTGTAGGAACCATAGAGCTTCAGGGCTGGAAGTGAACCTAGAAGGATCACTGAGTCCAGTTTTCTCATTATATAGCTAAATAAACCAAGGCCCAGGCAGGGAAAGTGACTTACCCAGAGTCACAGAGTTGGTGAATAACAGACTTAAGTCTATATAACTCAGCATTCCTGATTCATCATGCAGGGCTCTTCCCGTTACTCCATGCCCTCTCTAGTGTGATATATAAGAGTGTTAAACTGTTAAAAAGACCCCTGAATAAAGGCCTTTCACCCATAAGATGAGTCCAACCCACAGACTTCAAGGAGAGTAGGTAGGGTATGATCTAAAATTGAGACATTTTAATTATTCACAGTCATAAGTAATTTACAATATACCTATCCCTAGATTTAAAGTACCTTAGAGGACAGGGACCTTATATCACTCTGTTTCCTCCATAACAGGGGCACTCAAAAATATTTGTTTATTTAATTTGCAAATGTCTGCTGAATATTTATCAATAGCCTACCAAGGGAATTCTTAACTTGGCATCCATGAATTTTTATATATTTTGATAACTACATTTCAATATAATTGGCTTTCTTTGTAAATCTATGTATTTTGTACGTTAAAAACATTATTCTGAGAAGGGATCCAAAAGCTTCACCAGACTGCCAAAGGGTCCATGATATAAAAACAGTTAAGAACACCTAGCCAATAGATCTTCCCACCTCTGTTTCTCCCTCCATGAATCCATACTACCAATAGACATCTTCTCATTCATGGCTCTGATTATGTTATTCCTCAGTTCAAAGATTTTCTCTGGCTCCCCAGTGTCTACCAAAAGAACTTCAAACTTCTAAATCTCATTTTCCCCTGCCTTTCTTACACTATAGATCTCCACATAATCTATATACAAACCAAAGCAGACTACTCTTTCTGAACCCCAAACTTGCCCTACATTTTCTGGCCTCTGTACATCTGCTGATGCTGTTTTCTGTGACTGGAATACCACTCCGATCCCACCCTCCTACTCCCCTATACATAACACATACATATCTTTACCTTTCCTGTTTAATTCTTACTAAACCTTGAAAACCCAACTCAAAGGGCACCCATCATGAAGGTTTCCCTGGTTATCTCTTATCCAACTCACTAATGGCTCTCCCCTCAAAACTCACAGAGAACTTTGTTTTGCATTTAATTACTACCTTGAGGGTTGTTGTGAGGACCAAACAAGACAATAATTGAAAGTACTTAGCACAGTGGTTGGCACATAGTAAGTGATATATAGATGTTAGCTATTATAATTTTATCTATTATTTGGGCAAGTTTCTCTTACCTGAGGATTGTTGGCCTCGACTAATTTGCACTGTCGTAAGAACAATTTAAGGTTTCCCCAGTTCATGTATGGCAATAACACCATGGGTTTGTGACAAGTGTTATCCACACCTTCCAGATTATAAACTCCACAAGGACAAGGGACCCATTTAGAGTTTGTATCCCTCCTAGTATGTGTGGAGCACTTACTAGGATGATTTCATTCTTTGTATTTGTAGCCCCAGTGCCTGGCACATAGTGGGTGCTTAATAAATTGATTAATACATACTTTTTTCTGTGGAATTGAATGTGTACTATACATATCAAGAATTGGTTATTCTTAAGATACACAAAATCTTACTCATTTCACAAATAAAATGGCCTATCTTCCAGGACCCCAGCTGCAGGGGAGAGAATATGCTTTAATCTCTGGTCAAAAGCCATTAAGAAATTTCAAGAAACCCTGGGATTCACTGTCAAGAAATGCTGGCTTGAGCCTACAAAGGCTGATTGCCGAAATGAAACTCTGTGGGACATTAAACAGGGGACAGCTGAGTTTCTACCCTTTGGGGTTTTCTACTGTAGTCACTCTGCTCGGTGCTGGTGCAAAGTGAGAGAAGAAAACTGAAAAGGGAAAATGATTTTCCTCAGTCTGATTCTTAGTAACTAATGCTAACGGTAAGGAGAGTCCAAATGTTTGGATGCAGACTATGTTCTGTTTCCAGCTCGGGGAGCCAGCAGATGTGTATGAATGAGAACCCTACATACAGTACAAAGGAAATGCTAAAAATGTCACTGACAGGATTTAATTTACTTACTGGCAACCTACATACCTACAAACAAACATGCATACATACATATATATTACATGTATGTGTTTAAAAATAGTTTGTTTATCATTTATAAAAACTAACCTCATACCGGAAGTAGGCTGCAAATATGAAAAAAAACCCACACCGTGACCACTGAAAGTGTCAGAACTAGAATGACACAAAATTATTGTAGTGGAATATTGTTTTCCTCAGTTTCTGAGCATGACTGTTGAGTTGGGGCAGGAAGGGATGCTTACCAGGGATATGGAAGAATGATCTAATATGCTACTTTAAAGTACAGTACGCACCAGACTAGGTGGAAAAATTATTTGAGAGGCTCTTATTCAGATTTCTGGGAGGAACTTCTAAGCACTTTTGGGCTGATAACCTTCATAGAAGGTAACTAGGTAACTAAAGTGGAAATTGCCCACTGAAAGGACTCCACCCCCCCCCTCAGTCCCCATTATTACCCCAATTTTATGCCTTTTGCCACAGCTCAGAGGACTTGGTATTTCTGTTACTTCAACAGTCAGTGGAATCAGGGAAGAAGGGAAGGCACCTCTCCTCCACTGGCTGTAAATTGAGCAAAATGACTACGCAGTATTTTACCCACAAAACAAGCCCCAACTGGTCAGACTGGCTTTCTTTCGTTTGATGGGCACTGAAAAGAGGCTAGGAGATGGAGCACAGCAGGAGTTGGTACCTACAGATAGTGTCAGTCAGCCATCTGTCTACTTTAAAATGTAGTTCAACAGGATTAAAGACGAAAATACACACACACACACACACACACACACACACACCTATACATAATTGCAAAGGAGAACAGTGAAACTAAAAGTACATTTCCTCTTTCATAGAAGCCAAACAATTTAAGAGATTTTTTCTCATATTACAATAAAGAAAAAAAGGCTTCCATATATTCCTTCGTAAAAGCCATCCAGTAAAATATAATTTAAAAGTTATCTCTGTCAAAATGAAAAAGAAACCGTTTGGGGGAAAACTGTACCTTAGAATTTTAAGACAGAACCCAAACCTACAGATCAGAGTTCTGAGTAGATTCTGAGCCCATATTTCAGCATGCTTGGACTTCAAAAGACATTTCTGCTGTTGAAAAGGTTAATAATTTTCCTACCGAAACTGAATGTGGGTTGTGAAAGAACATTTTAATGAAGAAAATTTCCCCGTGGCTGCTATTTTATTATCACCAAAGCACCAAGTTTCTGTTTGAGTTATTTATATTTATTTATGAAAACAAAGATTCGATAAGTCAAACATGAACCTTACCCAAATTGCTGCTCGAAAGAAGTTGATTTAAAAAAAAATAGCTCCATATGCCCCAAGGCACAGGGAATCAGAAGTTAAAATAATATAGTCTTGGGAGAAGACACTGTGGTCTCCCCTTCTATCAACATACTTTACTGATTTTTCTCAAACCTAAACATGATGTTCTAGGCATGAGCATATTCAGGAATTCAAGGTAGATTTTTCCTTGTTTTGGGTCAAATGTAATGCAGAGAGATACAGACTTTAAACCCTGTTCAAGTTCTCCTATCATTTCATTCTACTTCACAGACAAACTAATTCAGACATTACTTCAAAAGACACAATTAGTAGTTTCAGGAAATGTATGCCTGGATAAGAACTCGATGGGTATATTCAGGTGTGAAGAAGTGGGTTTAAGTTGATTTCATAGCTGGTGTTTTATGACATACTTTTAGAATTTTGTCTAAAGGAAATTCCACAAGTGAAATGGTTAATTTCAAAGCAACAGTTGATGAGGATTTTTTTTCAAACCATTGCTTCCATCAAAACACAAACACTAGAAAAAAACACACACATACATAGAAATCTTCAGTGGTCTCATCATCGAATGAGCTGTTTTTCTACCTTTTGTTATCAGTGCAATCGGCAAATTGTGGCCAATTCTGTCATGGCTGAAGCAAACATTTTGTTCCCAAACTACTTTCAACATTTCAGCTACCAACTGCACTTGACTGAGAGGCTGCACAAGCCACAATACAAACAGAACTGGTACATATCAGGTACAAAATTAACCCTTTTTAGTGGATAAAAAGAAGCAGAGGGCTGATAAATACTCTAGTAAACTCCCATTATAAACCAACTGTGATCCAACTTCCCTTGAACCAGAATAATTAATGTTTAACCAACAGATTCGATTTGAAACTGCCTACACAGCATTTGTCAGTTCTGACCCGAGGGGAAACTGGCTTTTCATTATACAATATGCAATTGTTACCTTTCGCATTAAAAAGAAATCAAAGAGTAATATCATGACTACCAAGGATTCAATTCACTTACACTAAATTAAGACTCTTAACGCAATCTGTTAACTAGCTACTTGTCACAAAAATAACACCTACATAGTCTAATTTATATATTAATATCTAAACCAAACGACAGTCCAACACCACGAAAATTTGCTCATTAAAAAAGAAACAAGTTAAAACACCAACATGGGAAATAAATTGATATAATACTTCAAAATGCAAAAATCACAATGATAAAATGTCTGCTTGAAGAAAACTTATGTGATTAAATTATCTAATTCATTAATTTGATTGTTACATCGGTTTAGGGGCCAGAAGAGTAGAAAAGAGGTTGTGTGTGAATCAAGCAACTATGCCCCAGCAATCCAGGAAGAATTTTCCTAAGAAATAAAGGCAGAAGAGGGCAGGGAGAGATGAAAAGAAAAAGAAAACAAAACAAAAAACCTCTCTATCTGAAATTCTCCTCTTCACATTTAATTCAAAAGCACAATATATATGTGTCCAAAGTAACTTTTTCAGTCTCCTCAAATACCAAGATGCCCACACATACACCCCCAGCTCAGATTGAACCAAGAAGAACATGACACATTCTGAAACCATTCACAGACGCTTCTTTTCCTGATAACACTGAAGTACTCGCAATCAATGAGCCTCTCAAAAGCCCAAACAACTCTTTAAAAGGGATAGGAGTCTTCAAAAACAGTCTGGAGAAATTGCTGAATATTTCAGACAATACTGTGATCAGTACTTCTTACTACTGAAATTGATTGATGTTGCAAAAGAGTGTTTTTAAAAGAAATATAGATAGATTTGAAGAAACATTCCTCAGTGCTTTAATACATTAAATGGAGTCTCAAACATATATACTCCTCCTTTCAAAAAATAACAGACAGGGCATTTTATTTAACTTTGTAGCTTTCAGTATTTTTAGGGTTCCTTCCATTAAAAAATAGTTAACTCTCCAACACACACACACACACACACACACACACCTTTGTAGGAATATGCATTCTCTTAATCTATTATTTTAAAAATTTGAAAATGGTAGAGAAAGGCCACAGTAACACATTAGTGGTAATATGTTATAATTTTATTCAGTAAGTGGATTTCTAGATCAAAAATGCACGAGTAATTAAATGGCAAAAACCACATGCTGAGATCATAGCAAACCCCACAGTAGGCATTCAGTGATGCAAAGAATGCTTATTATTTAAATGATTAAAAATTTATCATTACAAATATAAAAGTTACCAAGAAGAATTGACATACTTGATGCTGGTTTGAAGGAATCTTGGTGAGCTCAGTATTTTACACTGTACTCCATTTAACATTGTAAATAAACAAGTAAATTACATCTTTATTTGAGATGATATACTCTGGCATTAGGCAGCCCTGCCTCAAATGTGATTTACAATTGAGTTCACACTTTTGTATCTTAATTCTGTGAAAATCTTTCAGTATTCTGATCTCTCAGAACAAGGAACTTTGTCTCAGGTAAAGTAAGAGCAGGGGGGATACTTTGCACACCCCCTGAAAGCCTGACTCCTGCGTCTAATCATGACACAGTTCATGAACGGCTCCAGTCACCGACTCTTTGACTTTTATTAATCACTCTCGGGATTAGCACAGCTACCCACAAGCCTCACCTAAACTCTCATCTCATCCTGAGAGGACACTTTGAGAGCCTCTTCTAAAAGTTGCCATTCACTTAAAAAACACCGTAAAACCTACTGACTCGATTTAGGAAATCATTTTAATTTTAGTCATCTGGAAAGAGTGAAACCAACACGGTCTTGAAGCACTTTCTTCAGAGCACTTATCTTTCTTTTTTTTCTTAACACAATTTACCACAACTGAAAAGGTCAATCTAGGGGGATAAGTAGAGTCAACTTCTCTCTTAATGACATCTGTAACCTGGGAATTACTGAGCAGTGCAGGAGGCACAACAGAAAAGTTTTCATTGAAGATATGTTCAAACAAAGCATTAAAACACCCACTCCAGCATTCTTCTGCTCGATGAACTCAGACCGACTCTTACTCGTCTTCACATTAATATTTTTCTGCAAAGTTGTTCCATGTGCAATCTAACTTTTTCTTCCTCTTTTTCCCCCTCACAAACACATTTGTTGACACCACAACCTGAAAACATATTTACTTAGATATATTTCCAAGTGCCACAAAGTGGTTGGTACCATTCCCCCTACTCCGAGCAATGACCAGAGGCTGCCTGCCCAGTGGAATTTAGATAACATATCTGAACATTAAATTCAGCAATGAGTTTTGGCAATGTAACCTTAGCAATCTAATTTCAGAGCCTCAGAGAGGTTCATATGTATAATCAAATCTTCCTCAGAATGCCATGGGTATCACTGCTAGAGAGAAAAAGCCAAAGAGGTAGAAGGAACCTCTAATATTGCTCAGAATTAATGCTCTAACAATGGGCCCTGCACTTTGATTCTCCATTAAGGGGAAAGAAAGAAGTTTTAAATTAACAAATAGGATATTTAATAAGTATGAATATTTACAGTGCATGACAGCTGTTAAGAGACACATGGGAGGTATGTAAAAATTAAAGGAATGTTATTAATGTTTAATTGCTTCCTTTTTTTCAGGGCATCCAACCCTACTGACCACCAGCCCCCATAAGCTAGGCATGGTGGCCAGCCGATTAAATGATCGTACTTTACCACAAATACCACCTTTTTCATACAACTTTGACAATTCACTCCAGTAACAAATAATTTGTTCCCAACATGCCATGTTGAGTGCTGTTCAGAGTCATATTTGTAAACATTTCTACACCAGGCAGAGTAAGCTACCTTTCAGAGAATAACACTGAACCAACCATTTCATTGATTTTGGGCTGAAAGCTATTGAATTGGATGTAGGATAGTAATCTCTTCATCAAAGCCAGCTGAAAACAAAACTGAGAGAAACAGCTTGTGGTTTCACCAAAATGTATTTACATAAAATATATTTTAAAAGGTTTGATTATGAAGATGTTATTTGTGATGTGTGATGTACCTGACATTTAAAGATGTCAGATAGTTGTCAGTTGTGTCTGTTGCTGTTGCTAATGCTTTTTTATTTTTATTTTTTCAGATGATACCTCTTCCAAACAAGTCATGTCTTTTGACTTTCTAATTTAGAAATCTGAAAGGTTTAGCAGTTGTGAATTTCAAGCACATTTTCTCCATGTGCTCTGACTTCCTAAGTTTAAGCTCCATTTTAAAAGAAAATAGACTAATATGTGAAGAGTGGAATAGGAACCAATGTTTGCAAGCATCCTCAAAGCAACCACAAGGAACAGACCGTGTAGAAAGAGTCTTCAATAAGTTTCATGTCTACAGAAACGGAAAAGAATTTGATTTACTTAACTTAATGTCAACTGCAATGTACTCCTTTCAAAAGGGCCATCAAACAACTGTTCTGTTTTCCTTGGGCAAGCCTTAAAATGACTGATCACAAGAAAACGAACATGCACAAAAGTTTCACTACTATTAAAAAGATTTGGCTTAAAAAAACATGTAAAGAGAACAATAAAATACCACCAATTAAGAGTAAATATATACATATATACATGTATATGCCCACACATACAAATAACATGTGTATATACATATAATATAAACACACACGTGTGTGTATCTCCAGAGACAAAACATATGAAGGAACTGATCTGAGATAGAAGTTTCGTGAGTATAAAAATCCTGGAGACCATAAAAAAATACTTTCATTTGATTTTCCCATTTTGAGGAGCTCAAAAACTCAGCTGTGTTAAAGAAATGGGACAGGACTATTAAATTCACCAGTAAATCACAAACATTGTATCTAGTCCATTAACTTTGCTCTCCATGTTTCCCTACATATAATCTGACGAGCCTTCACAATAAAAATAGGAGCTGGGCAGGAACATTGTACTATAAGATGTTTTATTTAATAGTAAAAAAAGCACGTATTTGTGAGGATACATATTTGTGTGCATAGTGTATATATACACATGAGTATATACACATGTGCGTATATACTCATATATAGCTTATCTACTGTTGTTAATCTGCAGAATTTAAGTTCCCCTGAGATGGCATGGTAATTTAGAAAAGAATCTGATTTGTGTTTCATGACTTCATATCATTGAGAAACTATTTTTGATTTTTTTAAATGACAAAAATAATTATACTTTATTCCTCAAACCAAGCTCATCATAAAAATAAATACAGCAAAATCGTACTTTGCAAAGAGTTCTACCAAATCTAGAGAGAATTAAAGTAAGCCAGAATTAAAGGTGGGGGAGGTAGTTGGTACAGTGGATAGAGTGATGGGCCTTGAGTCAGGAAGACTTATCTTCGCGAGTTCAAATCCAGCCTCAGACACTTACTAGTTGTGTGACCTTGGGCAAGTCACTTGACCATGTTTGCCTCAGTTCCTCATCTGTAAAATGAGTTGGAGAAGGAAATGGCAAACCACTCCAAGAAAACCCCAAATGGGGTCATGAAGAGTCAGACACAAATGAAAATGACTGAACAAACAAATAAAAGGTAAGCCAGAGATAACCACCATTTCATGATTTCTGAAAGAACATATAAGAAAAGGAAACAAGGAGAGAATGAACAAGGATGGAAGGTAAGGAAGCAGTGAGGGCTAATAATGATTACTGACATTCATATAGCTCTTCAACATGCGCAAATGTTTTTACATATATTGGCTCCTTTGAGCCCCACAACAACCCTGGGAGGCAGATATTACAGGTAGCATTTCCAGCATATTCAAGATGAGGAAACTGAGGTTCAGAGTGATTTTACCAAGATCACAGAGCTAGTGAGTGTCAGAGGCCAGATTAAAAACCCAAGTCTTCCTGCCTCCAACTTTATCTACTTTATCCAACTTTATCTACTATGCCACAAGGCTTCTCCTAATAATGATCTCAATTTAGGATCTTACCCAGCTTTTGTTTTGTTTGCTGGTCTCACTGCACTTTCATTGTGTTTGCAAACCCAAATACAATGAGCAAAGACTGTTTCCTTGAGTGAAATTACTATTCTATTTTCCTGAACAGTATCATGAACTTCAGAAAATCTAAGCTTATTTTATCCGTGCACTCAACACCTGAGAAAGCTTTGCTACATGGAGAGGTGGAATGAATGGGGTTGATTCTCCTTTTAATACCCAAGGGAGCCCAGCTTATAAATTTTCCATGCCTTGCACTGAGAGATCTCTTTCTGTCCTCGTCACTGAACACTTAAGTTGCTCCAAAGGGTCAGTTTTGATAGGTACAGATGTAGCGGCAGCTCAGCCAGGAAGGATTTCTGGTCAAAATAGCAATCCTGTGATACTAAAACAGATGTAAGTTTCCAAAAGGAAGCCTTTCTCATTTACGACAAATCATTAGAACTCTTCAGACTACACCCCTGCATATAAGTGAGAATGTTATACATCCTAATCTCATGACTGGATTTCTGTGTTGTTGATTCTGACGTACTATATTTCTTTGCTAACTTTACTGTTGCTCTTTTCTCTTAAGTTTATTAGCTGATACCATACCTGTTAGCTAGCTGTTTTCTGGAGCTTTGTTGACTACAAATCATATCTTCTTTAGAAGCATGCTCCTAGAGATTCTGCTCACTTTTGAAGAAACATGTGTGCACGTGCATGCACGCGCGCGCACACACACACACACACAAACATATATTTCAGTTTTGTGACAAAAGTAGAATCCTATTTTTTAAATAACACTAAAAACCTCATTTTACACCAGAAGGATGCCAGCATATACCCCATAATGGGATATTTTTCATCTGATGGCTGGATATGATAGTTTGGAGTAGGTCTCATTTCCTTCTTGAATTCCTGCCCCTCATAACAAACCACTGTGGCCTGGGTAACTGTAGATCTGCTTAGAATAGCTTGGCGGCTGGTCTAATTCATTTGTGTCTCTCAATTTTTTTTTTCTAGGAACCAAAACAATAACCTTCATTAGTTAGGGCTATAAAAAACATAGACAAAAGGAAGCTGAATTTCCAGGCTTTACAAGTAGACATTATTTACTCACAAAAAAAGAAATTTTAAAGAAGTAGCTGCAGAATAGTATACTTTGCTATTGGCATCAGTCTGGTAAACCCAAGTAGCAACTATAGTTGGCTACTTCTAATGACTCCTTTGCAATGAGTATCTCCTACTTCTTCTATGGTCATGACAACATTAGCTGCCATCATCTTATCACTTGTCCCAAAGACCCCTTGATGTCATTTATTACATATTTAACCCTACCAAGTCTTTGCATCATTCGTTCTTCATTGCCTGTGGAAGGGGGTGACTTAGCTATTAGCTCCCATGGCTAAAAAGCCTAAGTAGATATGTTCTATCTACCCACTGAGTGCTGCTTAGGATGCAGGCTTGATCTAGCATTACTCTGGAGCAGATTAAGTGTTAAAATTCCAGATGTTGCTTTAGCATCGGTAAGATTCCATTTGCTGTTTTTGGTTTTTAAGCTCCCACAGGCAAATGTATAAGAATGGACGAGGTCGATTTGCCTGCCATAAAAGAGACTTAATGGTTGGGGATCATGACAAATTGTCTGATCAGGGTAATGCTCTGTGAAGGTGCAAAATTAACAGAGCTGCCTTCAGAGGCAGTTTTGGTTCAACTCATGCCCAAAAAAGCTTTGTGGTTTATCATAATTCTAAGGTCAGTTATTTAATGCCAAACGGATTCAGCCATCAAGCAGTCAGTCAATGAGCATTTATTAAACAGGTCAAAGGTTCCATGTACTGTCTTAGGTGCTAGGAAATCAAAGACTGAAACAAGTTGGTTCTTGCTCCAAAGGGGCTCCCATTCTAAGGGAGAGACAACATATACACATAAGAATATGGAACCTATAGGCTAAATAAATACAAGGTAATCTGGAGGGAAAGGAAGTATTAACAGCTGAAGGGATTGGCAAAGGTCTAATGTTAGAGATAGTGGATAACTGAGTTTAACTTTGACAGAAACTAGGGATTCTAAGAGTCAGAGCAGAGGAGACAATACATTCCAGGCATTGGAGTCAACCAGTACATGAAATGTTACATATGAGGAAGAGCAAGTTCAGTTTGACTGAAGGGCATGAAGGGGAAATAACATATAATGAAGCTGAATAGGTAGGCTGGAGTTGTGATTGGGTGGCTTTAACTACTAAATAGAAGAATTCTATTTGATCCAAGGATAGTTGGAAATAATTTTATATATGCCAAATAATTTTATTGAGCAGGGAATTGAAAGAGATATTTTGGTACCTTGAGTAAGGATGGGAGAGGGGAGATAATGAGACAGGGAGACCAATTCACAGGTGAAAGCCTTCTAATAGGCATTTTGAGGGCCTGGCATGGTACCACCTAGGCGTGTAAGTAGAGAGAAGGAGGTAAAGTGAAAGAGATAAGGAAGGAGAAGAGTAGGTGAATAATTGGGTATGAGAATGGGTAATGCTAAAGTTGTGAATGTGAGTAAGTAGAAGAATGGTTTTGCTCATTGTGTAGGTAATGTGACGAATAGAGTGATGTGCCTGAAATCAGGAAGACTCATCTTCATGAGTTCAAATCTACCCTCATATATTATTAATAATTGTATGACCTTGAGCAAGTCGCTTAACCCTCCCTGCCTTAGTTCCTCATCTATAAAATGATCTGGAGAAGGAAATACGCAAAACTACTCCTGTATCTTTGCCAAGAAAACCCCAAATGGGGTTATGAAGAGTCAGGCACAACTAAAAATGATTTAACAACAACAAAAAACAGGTGAGTTCAGAAGATGCATGAATTTGAAGGGGAAAATAATGTTTTGTTTTAGATGTCTACTGGATCAATTTGAAATATCCAATCGGCATTTGATACCAGGGCTGGGCACTTTTGGGAGTCATCTGCATAGAGATGATAATTAAACTCATGGTAGTTGATGAAGTCACCAAAAGAGAAGGTATGGAAAAGATAAAAAGGTTGTACAATATAGAGCCTTGGCATACAGCCACAGTTAGGGGGTATGATATGAATGATGATTCAGCACAGGGAAGTGAGAAGGAGTAGTCAGAATTATAAAGCAAAAACGAGAGAGAATATGCTCTCACACAAACCAAGAGGACAGAATTTCCAGGAGGAAAGGGTGGTCAACAGTGTCACATGCCGCAGAGAGACCAAGAAGGATGAGGACTGAGAAAAAGGTCATCCAGTTTAGCAGTTGGCAACTTTGGAAAGAACAGTTTCAACTGAGTGTTGAAGTCAGAAGTTAAAATACAAGAGGTTGAGAAGCGAAGGGAAAAATGAGAGAAAGTGGAAGCGACCGGTATAGACAGCTTTTTTTTCTAGTAATCTGGCTACAAAAGGGAAGAGAGATGTAGAATGATAGTTTGAAGGATGGTAAGGTCAAGTGAAGTATTGTTTTTAAAGAGAGGGGAGACCTGGGCATTTGTATAGGCATCAGGGAATGAGCCAGTAGAGAGGGAAAGATTAAATATTAGAAGAGAAAGGGGGGACTATTGTGGGGCAATATGCTAAAGGACAAGAAGCCGATGGCATTACAAAGGAGGAGGATGTCAAGTGGTTTTGAGACACAGAGTAGGGGAGAAGAGAGAATAAATAGTGACTGGCTCATGTTATTTCAATAAAGTGTGAGACAAGGTCTTCTGATGAAAAGGTAGAGATAAGGAGTTTTAGGGGAGGCATGAGGAGAGAAAAAGATTTGGAACAGCGTCTGTGAGAAATGAGATAAGAATAAGTTAGGGTGGAATTAGGCAAATGCTTTACTACAATGATGGTGGTCATTCAAGTGAACATATCATTGTACCGTTAAACATAATGATTTATCAATGGGCACATTTACAGATCTAAAAAACAAATAAAATGTGTGGTTATAGTGATGACCCAAAGCTGCCAAGAGCTCTGATATCAAAGATTAAATTTTGTTCAATATAGCTCTAGTGTTCATATTTTATGCCACTTTGATCCCTCATAAATTAAAAAAAAACCTGGATGCTAACTTTATATTATTAACTAGAATATTTCTTAACAAAAGTATCTTAATCCCCAACTACGACTGATACAGTAAAAAGTTTAAAAGTTTGCTGGATTAGCATACGGCTTTAACCCACCAACCTTGAAAAGGCCTTCACATTTCACATTACAAAGACTGAGCAAACTCTGTGTGTGTGTGTGTGTGTGTGTGTGTGTGTGTGTGTGTGTGTGTGTTTAAAAACTCCTTTAGGCCTCCTAGTCATGCCAGTGCTCCTTTGAAATAAAACAGAAGGAAGTAAGCACACTATTAAACACAAAGGTGTTTGTTCAATTAAATACCATTTATCTTTGCAGGGTTGTGTCTATATAATCCTTCTAGCCCAAAGTGGAACATGTTTGGCACACCTGACTCAATGTTCTGCCGTAAAATCATACGGGTAAAGGAACAGGAAGAATTAGGATACACTTGATGAAAGATAGATTGCAATGAATGAAGATGAGGCACTCTGCTGCAGACTGGACAGATTCTAAGGTGTAACAATTCTCACGCAGTATCATGTTTCAGAGTGTCAAGAACAGAGATTTGAATGGGCCTTAAGTATTTTTCCATAAAAATCAAAAGTTGTTACATTGATAATTCCAATCCCATTCTGGCCTGTGCTCGCTAGGGCCTCTGAGGTCAGCCAGAGAGAGGGTCAGAATGAGTCATTTTACCTTTTGAGTAACTGGAACACAGACCCACATAGTAGAAAGGCCTGAGCTGGCCTTAGTCCCACTAAACAGCTTTGTGAGTTGCGCCACCTCCCTGAGCCTCCATTTTCTCATTGGGAATGGAATAATGTTAGCTGCTTATTGACCTCACAGGTTCTTTTTACTGGTCACCATGGCCAAAAAATCATGACTGACGTGAGCGACCAGGACGTAGCCAAGGGGGTCCTTGGACAACGTAATCTGCTTCTAGGCCTTGACTCAGATTTGGCCTTTGCAACTTAGTGGGACTGCCATGAACTTATGTTTACTGGCCTAATCGTTAATAAGCAGAGGTGGCTGCACATCAGAATGAGGCGGCAGAGAAAGGCTTTTGATTAGAAATGAAGTAAAAATGTGAAAGTAACATGGAGAATGAAAAATGGTGCATAAATATATGTTCATAGGCTAATAACAATATTGAACACTTATACAGCCCTTTAAGATTTATAATTTAACAACAGTAAGAATAGCTAGCACTTGTATAATGCATATATAATCATATGTATACATGTACACGTGTGTGTATACATACCCACATATATATATGCATGTGTATGTTTGAAGCATGTAAAGTGTGTTATCTCATTTGATCCTTACGACAACCCTATGAGCTTATCACCCCTATTTTGCAGATGAGGAAACTGAGGCAGAGAAAAGTTAAATGACTTACTCAGGGTAATATAGTAAGTATCTAAAGTAGGTAGAATGTGAACTCAAGTCTTCCTGATTCCAAAACTAGGATTCTATCTACTATGCCAGATAGCTCTAGGGCAAGAAGAAGTAACCAAACTCCTCATTTTATAATTGAGAAAACAGGTCACTCATTATCCAAGTCTGGTATTATTTCTACTCCTCTCATATAGAGAGTACTTGACTATGAACATATGTTGAGGTCAACAATAGAAAGGCAGTTAGGTGGCACAGTAGATAGAGGCCTGGAGGCAGGAAGATCTCAGTTCAAAGCCAGCTTCAGACACTTACCAGCTGTGTGACCTTGGGCAAGTCTCTTAATCCTGTTTCCCTCAGTTTCCTCCTCTGTAAAAGGAGCTGAAGAAGGAAACAGCAAACCACTCCAGTATCTTTGCTAAGAAAATCCCAAACAGGGTCATGAAGAGTCCGACGTGACTAAAATGACTGAACAACACAACACCAATAGAAAACGTGGCTTCTGTCATGCTATTACTGGAAATGGAGAGGAAGAAGGGGAATAAGTATTTATATAGCACCTGCTATGCACGAGACACTGTGCCAAGGGCTTTTACAAATATTATCTCACTTGATCTCCACAACAACCCTCTACAACAATCCATTTTACCATTGGGGAAACTAAGGCAAACAGATTTTGAAGTGACTTACCCAGTGTCATACACTAGTACGTGTGTAAGGTCAGCTTTGAACTCAGGTCTTCTGGAGTCCAATCCCAGCACTCTATCCACGGCAGCACTGAGCCGCCGTGACAACCATTATAATCTAAAAGACTCCCCCTTTAGAAAAGGAGAAACAGAACTAGTAGCAAACTTTATTCACATATGATAAATGTGCTAAATACCCAGGAAGAGGAAAGCCAGTGATTCAACTCTTTTATGGAAAGAAGAAATTGGCTTATTCTCAAAGAGAATGCTACCTTCAGGCTTAATTGGCCTTTCTACTACATGCTGACCAAAACCTATTACCAGCCAGGAGACACTTCCCAAGAGTCTGTCAGCTTCATTTTCCTCTGTGCCAACCCTTCAACTCATCTCCGACAAAAGCGGCAATGCAAATATTCCACGCCCATCCGAGGCTAGCTACCCCTCAGGGTTTTCGAAAATAGCTTGAAAGAGTGCTCAAGTGAAGATGTGGCTCAATGGAGAAATTCTGCTATGGTTACCGAGGTCACCCAAAATAATAAAAGCTAACACTTCAGCTCCATATACGGAGAGTCCCAAACTTATAAACAAACTTTTAAAACACAACTCATTTGCAAGTCGGTTGTTTGAAACTCCAAATACACTTCCCCATAGAAACAATGTTAAACACAGTGGTTAGAAGTTCCCAGGCCAGCATTCAAAAGCCAATTTAATTCATAATGTCGCTGAAATATAGCATTAGATAGTACTAGTCTGGGAAAATAGGAAGCCACGTAGTGGTATTTAAGGGAGAAACATTTTCTTCTCCCTTTTCTGGATTCCTTCCTAAGGAACCTTCTTGAAACAGGCAACATTGTTTTTCTTTGGCATCTTCTTCCTCACCCCTTCAATCCCCTCCACTCCCGCCTCAACCAAAGACATCCTGTAATTTTTCTGGAAACCTGAAGAGATGGAGAAAAACTAAGAGTTTACTGAGGTTTGGTGGCAAAAGTACCAGCTCTAGAGACTCAGAGGACCTAGATTCAAATTTCACCTCCAGTGCTTACTACATGGGTGACATTGGGTAAATGATCTAACCCCTATCTGTTTCCTGATCTGAGAACTGTGGGAGTTAACTAAACGGCCTGAAATTCCTTCTATCTCTACATCTGTGATTCTACATGCACCTCTTCTGGTACAGTCTATTCTATCTATTTATCCAGAGAAGATGAGAAAGAGAAAACAGAACTGATGCTTAAGTAGACCTATAAGGCCTGCAAAACACTTTACACATATTATTTCATTTGAGCACCATGTTAATATATTCTTAAATAATAATTTGTAATTTTCATACTATTTGATAGTTCTGATAGTATTTTTGAAATGAAAATTTCTAATTTCAACTTTCTGAGTTAGATTATTTAAAAAATAAAATGAAATATATCTATACAAATATATCTATACAAATATATACTGACATGCGGGTAGGTGGGATATGATCATCAAAAGTGTTTGGTTTGAAGTCTTTTGGCTTCTTGAGGTGAGGGGGTGAAGGAGGAGCAGTTACTGCTTTATAGAAGTATTACCCTTTAAAGCTCCTTCCTAGTTACCTTTGAAACTTTCTAATTGCATTGTAGCGGCTTCCATGTGTTACGATTGAGCATTAGAACTTCAGCATCTCTGAAACCATATGACTGAATGGTAGCCACTTCCATTTGGTATCATTAAGCATTAGAACCTGTGGTTTCTGATTAATTGGCTCATTTTCACTATTGCTGTACTCTTTGACTCATTGCTTTTATAATAGTTACTTCAAAACACTGGTTTATTGCTGTACTTTGTACTAGAGTAATTTTTGACTCATGCTACAATTACAAAACAAAAGCTAGGTTTTCATTATTTAGCCCTGTATCTTCCTCTGTAGACTTAAACAGTAGCTGTTTTAGCTGAGCAATTTAACTTCGTTCTTTCTTCATTTTGTTATTATGATATTTCAGGCAATTAACAAAAAGCTCTAGTAATAAAGGGAATGGTGGCTTTTGTTATTGACTTTCAGGGCTAACTAGTGTGAGATGTTTCCACTTCAGAAAAAGACCCACACATAGCTTGTAATATCTGTATTGTTTTGCTGTTTAGTTTTGTTATGACAAGATTATTTTTAAAACAGGCCAGTACACGAAGCAATTAAGTCTTATCATAAGTTGTAAACATGGTGTTGGCCACACATGCTTTGGTAATAAATCCCTTTAAATATGGGGAGAAGACAAACTAATGCAAAGGAATGTGTTATGATGATGGTGGTGCCATTTTTTCTCCCAGGACATTAAAAAAAAAACTTTTTTTCTATGCTGATAAAGGTATTTCCATTAAAATCATTATTTTGCTTTAATTTATTCAGAAAAACAGATAATTTTAAAAGATGGGATTATAAATTCACTGGGTAGATGCCATATTTTATGATTTTATTTAGAATTATCAATTGAATTTTTATTCAATAAATATTAGGTCAGAGTGACAAGCAGACATATCCAACCTCTGTGAAGCAAGTTTGAGTTCTGTTGCAATTTAAGGCTCACCTCGGATTCTATGGTCCTAAAGAAAGGGATGAGGGGAAGAAGTTAGGCAAGCAGTAGGAACAGGATAGAAAACCAGACATTCAGAATCTCTACCTTAGATTCTAAGATAGCTTCTTTCTTTCCTCTAGATTACTTAGGGTGTGACCCAATGGCCTGGAATGATTCTAAGAGGCTGCAGCCACTGGTTGCACTTTGTTCCCTTATCCATTTAAGGTTTGTTGTCATTTTTCAGTCATGTTCAACGCTCCATGACACCGTATGGAGTTTGCTTGGCAAAGATGCTGGAGCGGTTTGTTATTTCCTTCTCGGGCTCATTTTACAGATGAGGAAACTGAGGCAAACAGAGTTAAGCGACTTGCCAAGGGGTCACACGGCTAATAAGTGTCTGAGGCTGGATTTGAACTCAGGTTCCTCTGACTCCAGGTCCAGCGCTCTCTCTGCTGTGCCACTTAGCTGGCCACTCATTTACAACATCAGAGCTAAAACCATGCTCTTACACTTAAATTTCAAGTGGTTCTGTAACTCAGGGTCTCTGGATAGCAGACTGAGGACAATAGGAAAAGAAATATCAAGATCAGGACCAGTTTGATGGGTTTCTGTTTCTGTCTGAATCCAGATCCCAGTCTTTCTTTATTCACTTTATTCCCTCCTCCCTTTTGCAACTTCCTAGCTCTGAGAACCAGGGCAAGTCATGAAGCCTCTCTAAGTTTCAATTTCTTCACTTATAAAATGGGGATAATAATGCTACCTACTTCAAAAGGTAGTTGTGAACCATAGAAAGCCAGATGAATACTAGCTAGCTATTACTCTAGCCTAATGGTGAATGTAAGGCAAACCAAGTGGCACAGTAGATAGAGTGCCAGGTCTAGAGTCAAGAAGACTCATCTTCCTGAGTTCAAATCCGGCCTCAGACACTTACTAGCTGTGTGATCCTGGGCAAGTCACTTAGTCTCTGCTTGCCTCAGTTTCCTTATCTGTAAAATGAGCTGGAGAAGGAAATGACAAACCACTCCAGGGTCTCTGCCAAGAAAACTTCAGATGGGATCACGAAGAGTTGGACACAAGTGAAAATGACTGAACAACGACAAGCAACCATGGTCAATGTTAGTGGGATTAGTATTCTTTTTCCAATAGGACCACTTCTCACTCAAGTGGACCTCATTATCTAGAAGTTTATTTCTAATATTAAATTCTAAGACGTCCATCCCCCATTTTCACCTCATTATTCTCCTTGCTCCTTCCTGTACGATGCTAAACAATTATTCTGCACCCTGGGGATCAGTTCCCATTACCTATATGAGGAATTATATTTCTTCTTCTGTCTAATCTCCATTTTGCCAAGCTCTACATACTTATTTCTTGGGATCCTTTTACTGCTGGACAAGTCTCATTAATTCTCCCCTTGGTTTCTTTGATTTGTCTGTCTTTCCCTCTAAGTGAGAGGTGTCCTGAACTACATGCAATGTGCTTCAGGCATGACTTCCCATCAACAAAGGAGTAATATATATCTTGGGGTAAAATCTTAAGACAATTTTATTCCTTGGAAATAAATGCAGTCCAAGTGGAATGCACTCCTTTCTCACTCTCATCTTTTAGGATCTACGCTTTCATTCAAGTTAGCTCTCGTCGCCCTCTCCCTAAAGCTTTCCCCGGTCTTAGTTTTTAGTATTCTCTCCCACTTGAAGTGCTTCTAGAGCTATTTTTCTGAGCTCTTTCTGGGCCCACTCACTCCCAACTCTGTTTTATATTTAACAGTGTTTATGTTGTAATGCCCCTGTAGAGCCTAATTTACTTAAGAACAGCGGCTCATTTTTGTCTTTGTATCTCCAATGCCTAATTCAGTGCCTTGAACACAGTAAACCCTTAAGTGCTACTTGTTGGAAGTAAACTGAGAAGGAATATAAAAATAGCCTTGAATGCCATTTACATATATCATGTCCAGTCTCAAATCTAAATTCTATATAGGCAGCATGACATAGTAGAAAGAACACTAGATTTGGGTGATCTAGGTATTCATCTTGGCTCAGGCATCAAAGTGACTACTGTAGCCTTAGTCACTCAGTCAGTAAACTTTTAGTAAGCATCTACTATGGGCCTCAGTCTTCTCATCTATCAGTGAGGAAGCTGGGGATGTGGCAAGGCTCCTCTAGCTTTTAATCCTATGTCCTGAGAATGGGCTGTTTGGATTCTCTTTCCCTGGCCAGCATAAACATTTGACGCATCACCAGTTAAAAGCACGGTAATTTTCCTCTATGTGGTGCATCGTACAAAGCAAAAGGCATACCATAAGTAAGTTTTAAGTTGTGGTATCACCTCATTTGGAAAGAAATGTTTCACTGTGACGACAGTCTCCAACATTAAAGCCCTTGGGGTCCCCATTCAGATTGTCACTTTATCTCCCCTCCCAGGATTGGCATGCAGGATTGGTATTACTCTTTCCGAATAGAAATAATAAATGAAAATCTTGCCCAAGTAGAATGTTTTGAATTGGGAAAGAAATAACACTGGCTTCTCCCTGTTCAGGTAGCTTATTCTGTGATTACTTATTCTGTGATCAGTTGGTTAAAACAAATGAAGAGGGGTGTTCATATTGATGCTGAGGCAGAGTTGTTTTTTTTTAAGTGGATTATAAATTGATTTGAGGACAAAGTCATCTGGAGAGCAAAACCAATTTCCTTATAACGGGACATGCAATACCATCTGTCTGAAAAAAAAGGATGATTCTGAATCACATGTAGCCCTCAATTAGTTTAATTCAACCAGCATTTATTAAGTGCCTACTAGGTGCCAGGCACTATGTTAGACACTAGAAATATAAAGATAAAAAATGAAATAGGCCCTGCCCTCAAAAGCTGACATTTTGTCAGGGGAAACTTTATGTACACAGATATGTAAGTACATAATGTATACAATACAAATTAATTTGGGGGAAGGGAAAGGGCACAAATGACTGGGGGAATTGGGAAAGGCATCATGGAGAAGGTCACATATAAGCCAGGAAAGGGACTAGAGATCTGGGATCTGATAAATATGGATTAATAAGAAAATATAAAAATGATACGCTTCCTGGCAGGAGTTTGTAAAACACAGGGGGTAAAAAATACTCTATATTCTTAATTACTTCCCCAATTAATGAGTTGACTTTTGGTGTTCTGAATGATCCTATCCTAAACTAGAATCAAATCCTTTTGGATACTTACCAGTTCTACCATTCTACTGGGAAGAATACTAGCTTGGTAATCAGAAAGCCCAAGGTTTCCTGACCAAGCTACTTAATTCCCCCAGCCTCAGTTTCTCCATTAGTTAAACAGGAATAACAGTACCTGCCTGGAATGGCAGCTAGGTGTTATACTAGATAGAAGATGAGATAAAGAGCCAAGAAGACCCGAGTTCCAATCCTGCCTCAAATATGAGACATGTTACCCTAGACAAGTTACTTCATCTGTCTGCCTCAGTTTACTCAACTGAAATGGGGAATAACAATAATAACTGGAGATAATAAAACCCGTCTCCCAAGGTTGTTGTGAGAATCAAATGAGATATTCGTAAGGCACTTAGGACGGTGCCTGGCACACAGTAAGAGCTCGGTAAATGTTTCTTCCGTCCCTTCCTACTAACCTCAGTTTTCTCATCTGTGAAATGGGCAGAATGACAGCATAGCAACTCAAAAAAAATTGTTGTGAGAATCAAATGGGCTAATATCTGTGAAATGCTTTGTAAACCTTAAAGCGATATACAAATTCTAGTTATTATTTTCTCCAGGGTTGTTGTGAGAATCAAATGAGGGAACAGATATAAAGCTCTTTGCAAACCTGACATTGCTATATAAATGCTAGCCATTATTACTTTTATTATTACCTAAGAGGATCAAATGAGATCATGGGTTTAAAATGCTTTGTAAACTTTACCAAGCTATAAAAATATCTATTATTTTAGTTCAAATGCTGCTTCTATCTAGTTACATGATTTGGGGTTAGATACTTCCCCTTTCTGGGTCTTCTTTTCCTCATCTGTAGAATGAGCTTTAAGGTCTATTCCAGCCCAATGTTCATGATTCTGTGATCTATGTCAGGCAGAGGCAAGTGTGAAATTGTTTCTACAGACAAGGCTGAATCATATTTTCCAATACAGTGGTCTAGGTTTACTCAAACATAAATTTCCCATTTTTAGATTATGGCCAAAGACAATTTTTTTTAGTGAAGTGGCGTAGGATAGGGTGCTGTCTAAGTGATGTGTTGTAAAAGGGTTAGGGGGAAAAATTCTTAGTCATTTCCTCAGGTTAGCAGCAAGGGAAACACTTTCCAAAAGAGTTTCCTATTGGTCTAACCTGGTTAACTCAACCCTTGATAATGAAGCTTGAACTACACCATTCACATGGGTTATGCAAACAAAAATCAGTATTAATGCTTTTGTCAACATTGGCTTTAACAAAGTAATTTAAACTAGAAAAGTGAATGTGAAATAAATACGAATTCAGTTGATGAACTTAAACCAAAAAAAGGCCCAAATGTTAAAGCCAATCTACTTTGCTATTTGATAGGTGCAATGGGTGAGTTACAAAACCAAGAGATGGGAGAATATTTAGATAAGTTAGTTTACTCCAAGCATGACCATTATATATGATTAAAATGTTTTTTAATCCAATGTAATAATATAACATGGGAATAAGTGTCTACTTCACTGATTCTTCCCATCTAGGCTCGGATCTCTACAATACCGTTCTGTGCTAGGACCTCTACAACAATGTTTTATCAAATTCTCAACTAGAAGTCCATAATGGAACTTTCAGCAAGATCCCTCAAAATACACTCAAGCTAAAGCCTTACCAAGATATAATTGGAATAGTTATGTTGCCCGCAATAATCTGTTATGTTTTGTTTCTGATTGAGATTCCCCTATGAAGGAATGCCCACTTTCAACTTTCTCCCCTAAAACTGTTCAAATGCAACATGTGCGAATATCACAAGGCTATAACTGAATCCTTGTCAACTATGCATAAATAATCTGAATAGCAAAGTACCTCTGGTTGTTGAGAGAAGCAGTGGTCTTTTTGCAGTATATTGTATAACCTATTTACCAACCTCTGACTCTTCAACTTATTCACAAAAATAAAATGAAATGCGAACAGGAAGGCCAGGTGGAACAGGACTTAGGGAAACAATATGGTGGAGTGGAAAGAACACTGATTTGGAGTCAGAAGGCCTAGGTCAAAGGCCTGCATCTGCAACTAATTAGTTATGTGACCTTGGGCAAATCACCTCATCTCTCTGGGCTTCAATTTCCTCATTTCTAAATTGAGCAAGTTGGACTTAAATGATCTCTAAGTCTCCTTCCTGCTATAACAGTGTGTGATTCAGTGAACTACTAAATGGCATGTCTTTGCTATTTTGGTAGAGGTAAAAAGTACACTTTTAAATGAAAATATTTAATTTTCTTAAGGAAGTAAAATAATTAAGGTTTCTAGCAATAACCATTATCTATCCTGGACCCACCTGGTAAAACAATCTCTCTCCAATACACTGAATACGGACATGCAAATTTGCCAAAAACTGGCCATGGATTCAAACAAAGGCCACACAATTACTGTCAATCAATACAATGCAATTTTTCCCAAGGGTAGGAGAAGCATGAGGCTGACTTTGTTAATGCTTGAAGGAAAAATACATTCCTTGGTGATGGGAGGGAAGCAATTTTGAGGGTGTTTTAAAATTATCCATGAATATTCACAACTATAGGTTTACAATGGGAGTGTGAATCACTTACTTGATTTCACTCAGCTTTTCACATGGCTTTCTGTTTTTCTTGGACATATACAATTACAATGGGTTGTGACATGAGAGAAAAAAATTAATTTCAAGGATAAGCCTATGTGAAATATTAATGTTGTCTCATACAATATGGATGAATATTGAGATAAAAATCACTGGCATGCTACATAATGCTGATTACCAGCTACAGCTCAATCAGTCATTGTTTAATATATCATAAAGACAGAGAAATCTATAAATGTCAGGCAGAAATGATTTCGAAGACTTCTAAATCATAGCCACATCAGATCATTTGGGACACATGGGCTTCATGCCATGCCCAAAAAATTTAGTTAGTCGGTTCCGTGGTTGGGCAGTCATAGTATCCTAGGGATTGCACAGAAAAACAGAAAGGCCAAATGTTCCATTTGAAGTCAAAGATGGGTAAATCCACTTGACCCAGGCACTCTCACCTTTCTCAGGCTCAAAGTATGCTTCAGCCAATCTTCTCACATTGAAAAGAAATTGTGGTTTCAGTTCAACAGACATTTTTTCATTAAATTCTGACTCTTAATCAGAGCTCTAATTTATTTCCAATGAAGCTATTTTTAAAAAGTCTATAAATGGTTTTTTACACATAAACCATTGACATAAAATATTTATCAAAATAACTGAACACATTTCTAAATGGGCCACTCATGATAAAAGGGAAGTCAATTACAAAAAAATCCCAAAATAAAGATAATGAATCAAGCATAGTTACTTTTGAACTCTCCTATTTATATGGGGGATACATGCTTTTTTATTTAAATAAGGAAACTAATCATCTGTATAAAAACCCCAAAACTTTTAAAGGTTCTCTCTCTCTCTCTCTCTCTCTTCCTCCCCCCCATATATATGTGTGCTCAAGATCTTATGACAATAATAATTCTTCTATTAAAAATAATTTTATAATAATTATTATTACCAAAAAACTGCACAGATAATAGCATGTCACCACCACTCCAAAATTGCTACAATGTTAAAAAAAATGGGGAAAGTAGCCAGCACAGGATTGGTCAGAAATATGTAAGCCCGATCCTACTTGTATTCTGGAAAACCTTACTAGACAGCATAGCATAAACTTATAATTTGGCAGATTAATTTTTTTAAATCCACTAAGTAAGTATTTATAAAATTTGAACACTGTCAAAAATGGGCCGACGCCAGGTTAACTTCCTTTTGGAGATTTGATTACTTAAGAAGATCTCAAAATTAATTTTTCATCCTAATTCCTAAATAGAAACTTTTTTTTTAAAGTAAAAGATTAGCTAGATTCGCTTTAGATCATGTGTTTAAGTGTCAGGTTATAAATAACTAGAGGTAGAGAAGGGTTGAGTGGGGGTGGAGGTAAGACTGTCCCTAGGATGACACCCATTTTGGAATGAACAAGTTCAAACAGGGCCATTATGAACTAGCCTTCATTTACATCACATTTACTCAAAGTAATGCTGAAACCCACATATTTCAACAGTGAGCTCTAAAAGCATATTATCATTACTGTAATCTGCTTTGGACCACGCAATTAATGCAATACCCAAGTAAAAAATGACATGGGGTGGGGGAGGAAGGCAGAAGCCTTTTTTTTTTAAAAAGAATCAATTTTTGTTTGTTAACTCATATTTTGCTATGAAAGCCACAGATGAGGAAAGAAAGTCTGTTTTAAAAAAAGTATAAAGAAGAGCATGAAGTGGTTTAGGTTCTAGAGCCTTTGGCATCCGTGGGTGAACAGAGCATTTTCTAATGAGTAAGACTGAAATCAGTGAAAAGGCACAGAATTAAAAAGACAAATAACTTTTGCATGCTTTCTAACCGCGGAGTACATAATCTGAAGAAAAAGCCTTAATGATTCATTAAAAATGTGTATACGCAGAGAAATAGATATTAACCTGCTGCTTCTTATGAACTAGTTAAAACGTCATGACTTTTCTGTTTGATTTAACCTAAATGTCTTAGATTAAACAGATGGAGACCAGAGCTTTGCAGGGGTTTCAGAGTCTTTAGCTCATGATGGGGTCTTGCTGTTTATTGAAACTCCTGGATTACACCATAAAATTAAGTATTAATTTAATAACACTGTTGACAATACTGAATGCCAATAGAACCAACCTCCTAATGGTATGGATGTTTTTTAATGAAGCTCTCAAGTTTCCCAAGAAGGAAGGTCAAGGGTCTTTGATAGTAATCTCATTGTACCAAATTCCCAGAGACAAAACTGAACTAGCTAGCATAAAAAGTCCAGGCCCTTTTTGATCTGCAGTGTCTATGGATCATGAAGAATCAATGAAACCTAAAAGCACAACAGAATGACCTTTATAAGCTCTGTTTCCCATAGAGAACTCTACAAATGTTTACACACTCATACACAAACACAGAGCACACATTTTTTTTTCTTCTCTAAACTAAGTTAAGATTAAGTCTTAAAGAAAATCTATGGGGTGGCTGGTCCCTCTCTCTTCAATAAATCCCTCAATGTTTTCCCTTCTTTTCAAAATGACAGCATCAGAGAGGGTGAATTTATGCAATGTGTTCTCAAATTTTCAGACATTAAAAAGGACTAACAAAAACATACCACTTTTTTCCATCAAAAAAATAAAAAAGGTTTCCACAGTCATGTGGATGGATGCTGAAGCTGCTCAACCCTTAGCTCTGAGGTTCTAGGAACTGCATTCTTCATGGGCAACAAGAAAGCTGAGATATCTCCACACACTTGTCCCTCTCTTCCCTTCTACCTCTACTCCACCACACATGTGCAAGATTGCTTCACCACATTTTCTGTTA
Source organism: Trichosurus vulpecula (assembly GCF_011100635.1). Taxonomy (NCBI): domain Eukaryota; kingdom Metazoa; phylum Chordata; class Mammalia; order Diprotodontia; family Phalangeridae; genus Trichosurus; species Trichosurus vulpecula. Next base: position 287,508,636 of record NC_050575.1, on the reverse strand, counting down.
ACATTTTGTTTGACTTAGTAATAAACACAGAAACAGAAAAGATAGAAGTTCAGGACAAGAGAATTAGCCGTTAGGCTGAGTTGTGCAACTTGGGCCATATGCCTAGCCCAGAACAGAACAGAGGTTAGGAGAGTTGACAGAAAGCTCCTCCATCATCTATAGATGAACAGACCAGATGTGCTGTAAAAAGAAACTAGACCAGTTGTTCCCAGACCTTCTTCTTCTCAACATCCCCAATTCTGTAACTCCAAAGTGCCAATCCCTTTTTCAGCAACCTCCTCCAACAGAGGAGTCAGGAATATTCTCTTCATTCTCCCTTTCCTCTCATACTCCCCCTCCACACTGCTGTTTCTCTCAGTCTGTCTTTCTCCTTGTCCCTCTTCCTTCTTCCTCAGACTTTCCCTCCTCTTTTCCAGTTCTCCCAAAATGTTCTATAGGACCTCTGTAAATAGTCCTGAATCCCTGGCATAGTGTAAAGAGTAATGAATTTTGAGATAGAGGACGTGGGTTTGAATTTGGCTCTGCTATTTCTTACTAGTATGACGACCGGCAAGTCATTTAACCCATCTAGGTTTCAGTTTCCCCTATCTGTAAAAAGAGGGGGCTGCATTAGTTGACCTCCAAGGTCCCTTTCTGTTCTAAATCTAAAATTCTAAAGAAAGCTACTCTCAGGCCTGGAACTAAGTTTTATCTTTATATGAACCTCTATCCTTAAGTCCTCATAGACATACCCTTAAGGAAAGATAAAGGAGAATTCTCCAATCATACAGCATTAGGACAGACAATCCAATTTTTATTTCAAAAATATATTCCTTTAAAAAAAGAAAACTTTCAACTTAGAAAACAGATAAGTTAGAACAAATGATTGGCAACCCCAAAGGCAGAATTCCTTTCAAATAAACTCCACTGGTGTACTTAACAAAGATTTCTATAAAAGTTCAGTTTACATACAACTTTTGGGATCACAGTTACTAAATAAAATGAAGTATATTTGAATTTGGATCTTATAAATTTGATTTGGCTTCAGAGCTAAGAAGAATTAATAGCACCAATACCACAACATCTAGGGCGAGAGGGTGCTTATCTTAGATCCAGCAAAATTTAAGAGGGAAAAAAAAAATTAAAGCATCTACTTCCAGCTCCGTGTAACCTTCTAAAAAAATCAGTCGATTTCTGTGGGCTCACAGAAATTCTTTCACCCACCCCACTCCTGGGCTATACCTTGTATATACCACCCCCTCAATACATCTTACAAAGATGTGAGATGTAGCAGAGCCCAGGGATGAAATCATCCCGACTATGAAGCCTGATGAGCCACTAGGAAAACGGAACAAACTAAAAGCCATTATTACCAACACCTCAACTGGACCCTCCACCCAAAGGATGACATCATCGGGTCTGAATCTTCTCTAGCTCTAGCAGAGGTTAATTTAGCACGGTATGGGGGGATGGGGAGGAGAGAGAGACTCACTAGGGACATTTAGCGAGGAAACAGTTAATTATCATTGCTCCCGTTTCAGATAGGCAGCAAAATCAGAATCGGTGGAGATTGCAGAGGCAGATTTAGACATGACACAGAGAAGAGTTTCTTAACAATTATGGTTGTCCAAAAGAGGAATGGATTGCCTCCGAAAGTTGTGGGTTCAAAATCACTTGCAGGTCTTCAAACAAAGGGTCGACGACCACTTTGGGGGACACCGGGGAAGAAGGGGGCGGGGTTCCTGCTTAGGCGTTGGTTGGACTAGATGGTCTCAAGACTCTTCCCAATTTGAGACTCTTTGTTTTTTCTCTCATTAAATTACTTGCTTCTAATGTTTACAAACACACACGAAAATGCCTGGGCTAAGGCGGAGAAAAACACCTAGATTCTTCGTTTACTCTGAATAGCAAAAGAGGTTATAAAAAAAAACAATAAATAAAATTTTGAAAAATGTTCCCTGCTCCTCCCTCCCTCTCGCCCCCTCCCCCCCCATAAGAACGGGCTCTGCTCCTTCCAATGCTACATTTCAGCTTGGGGCTGTTGGAGTTTTCAGTGAGCTATCTGGATTCTTGGGATCAGTCCTGCAGTTTTTATAAAGAGTTAATTGGCTGCTCCAAGTCTCAAATAGACCTCATCTCTCTCGATTCCTTTATTAATAATGCCCCCTACAGGAGCCTTTCGGAACATACCATGCGATGAGACGACTAAAACTTTGTTAGAATAACAACGTTAAGAACAATTGCCCACGGTATTTTTTTTAAACTTCCTGTTTGTTAGTATTTTATCTCAGAACAGAACAAAAGCCTTTATAAGGCAGCTAAAGTAAATGCAGAAATATGCCATCACCCTGAAGTCCCATTTCTAATAGACACACAAATAACTTTAGGAATGCCAACATTCAGCCTTGGTATTTTTTCCCCCAGTTCTCTCCAGCCCACACCCTCAAAGTTCTCTGTTCACAGAGGCAAGACGGGAAAATCGAACAAAATTCGTGTTCTAACAGAAATAAGAAAATTGAGGGTTTGTTTTCTGTGGGTGTCCCTAAATGAAAATGCAAATTTCTACATTGAAAAAGCACATATTTTATCAGTACAGCTTTTCTATTCGAGCTAAGAGCCTCCTGAAAAAAAAAAAAAAGCAAACAACAACCAAATGAGGACTGGTTAAAATAAGAGGATTTCTTGGTGAGTTCTGTTCAACCCAAAAATGAGAGGGGCAGGGGAGAGAAGAAAAGGTGGGGAGTATGGGTGTGAATAAAGAAGTCCCTGAGTACAAAGAGAGACCAAGGACTGGGGACTTGTACTCCCTGTCTTACAGAGCCCTCAGCTGATGCTTTTTTTCCCTGTGATTGGGGGTCATTAATGTTCTGTCAATGATATCTTATCACCAGCCCATCTATAAGGAGGGAGCTTGATTCTGTCTCTTATCTTTTTCCAGGGCATTTGTGTTCCAAGAGTTTTGGGTCAATAAGATTAAGCAAATAGAGAAGAAATATCAGGAAACTGCCAACCTAATGGTAGCACTGATGATATTTTAACTTGAAAATAGCCTTAGGATTGACAGTCTATTGGGGCATGTGCTTGTAATTAGCATATAGCCTTACTACTTGATATACCTAAAGAAAACCTATAAGGATATTTTCAATAAAGCTAGATTTCTTCCATTAGTTGTGTCTCACTTATTTTGAAGTACTCCAATATCATTTCCCCATCCACCTAAGAAGCAGCAACTTGGATCTGGGGAGAATGAACTGCCATAACTGATTTCCCATTTTTCCCCTTTTTGCACCCCAACAATCAGGAAATTGATCAACATTTACCCTGCCTGTTCTGCACTTTGTGAAACTCAGGGGGCCCTTTCCCTCAGAGGCACACTGTGTGTAACCATGCCTCATAGTAGTGGCTAAACAATCCTGATCAGAATAAGAGGAAGTTCAGAGGTGGTTGGACATTCTGCTGCGGAGGAAAACAACACTCTGGACATATCTGCAAATGGGCAAGGGCTGTCAGAGCTGAAATGTGAGCTTACAGCTTTTGAACTGACAATTTCAACCTAAGAGGCTGCAAAATATAAACACTGCGATGGTGCCAACAGCTTCTTTCTAGGCAGCCGAGAATATTGAGAAGGGCCAAAATAAACCAAAAATAGCAAAACAGAGGAGGTCACATACTAAAATCCTAATCATCATGAGATCATTCCTTGCTGTATTTGAGTCACCAGAACTGGATGTGTCTTAAATGTACAAGTCAAACGAAATGGGGAGTGTTTTGCAAAGGAGAGTACTGTGTTTAGTTACTTCAATTATCATCTCTGAGGTGTAAAATCCCTCCCAGGCCACACTATCCCATGCTCAGTGTGCCAAAGCAACATGCTGAGAGAACATTCTTAAATACAATGGCATAGTCTGGTCGAGAGGCACACTTGGCTGGTGAACACAGTCAAGCTTTTAAATGATCATTTCTGTTTAAGGAAGAATGTGTGATTGCTGCTTGTTTACAAGAAGAGCAGGGAAAATGTTTCATTGGTATAAAAAAATTATTTAAGCCATGGGTTGACACAGGGCTAAATGCCACAAAGAATAATGATTCTCTAGGATTTTCTAAGTAAACCATTATGTCATCAGCAGATAGGAATAGTTTTATTTCCTCTTTGCCTGTGTTTATTCCTTTAGTTCCTTTTTTGTCTTCTTGCTATCACTATTATTTCTTAAACTACATAAAATAAAAGTGGGGTAGGAGGGCAAACTTGCTTTACTCCAGTATTTACTCAGAAAGCTTCTAGTGTTGCATATAATGCTAGTTTCTTGATTTTAGCTATGTACTTCTTAATCATCATAAAAATGGTTCTTCTATGCTTATAACACAAATGATCGTATTTTGTCAAGAGATGTTTATCTTTTGATAAAATCATGTGGTTTGAAATTTTTGTTTTGTTTTACTATGATCATTTTCATTGTTTTCCTAATGTTGAACCATCCTTGCAGTACTAGTATAAACCCAACTTGATTACCAAAAAATAACAAAAGAATAATCACATGACTCCTTTCTAAGAAAGAAAACACAGGTACAGGGAACAAAGCAAATTTCAACAAATTAGGGGAAAAAAGGCAATTCAGAGTATTTGGGATCTCAGCAGGAAAAGTAGCAGTGGCCCCACAACAGGCAAAAGAAGTGACCAGAGAAAATAAAGCAAAGAATGCAGACACAGGAATTCTCCTGCCACCTAAGTAACACTAAGCTGAAAAACGACTGAGATATTCCTTATGGAGGTAGAGGAATGCAGTGTTCTATTTCCAATGGGCAATTCTGCAGTAGCCTTGCTCTCATTCAGATGCCAGTGACTCTGGTCATCACACAGGCCTTATATTTATGCCTATGAGCTTACAGGACCTTGATATCTATCCACCAGATGACAAAAACAGATCAACGATAGGCCGTTCAAATTGCACATTTGCTTGGGGCCCAGCAGCCAAGATGACTCTTCCTTAGTTTGTCACAACTATGGCACTAGAGCTGTGGGCACTTTCCTTCATAGGATCCATGGCTCAGATAGGATGCCTCAGAGAAGTTGATTATGTATCATTATCTTTATTTATGGCACAGATGCTATGGCTTCTCTCACAGCCAGGTCAGAACACGTGAGATTCTATCCAGCTTCCCAAAGGGCCACCACCCTGCATGACATAGTGAACCCTATGTGAACCCTAAAGAAGGTGGGGGCCAGATCCCTCTTGCTGTTTAGAGAAAAGTAGATATCAAGTAGAGAAGACATGTAAATTGATGGTGGTGGGGGAGGGTGATCATGCCAGAGGAAAGTAAGGTTATTATTTTTTTTTCAACACAAAAGACTTAGTAATAAGAACAGTAAACCTGCCATATGAGCAAATATGTCCATTCGAAACAGACATCCAGTTCTCTTTCCTTTTCACCATGTCCCTCAATTATCTCTCCTTCTCCTTTTCTTTCTCTCCAGAAATAGCTTCTAGAAGTCATGGAATTTAATTTTCTCTTGCTCTCAAGGCTCTTTTTGGGTACATCTAACAGTTCAAAGTTACACCAGAAAAGTATGAAAGAGAAATCTGGTGAGCATAAAAGAGAATTTTGGTTTTAAATCTATTTTTAGTTCATTTGGCATGATTATCCTCCCCCTCCCCCCGAGGCTCAGGATGGCTTGCTAAAAAGAATAAGAAGCTTTTATGATGTGGGACATATTACCATTGATAACAATAACAGAAATAGTAATAATAGTTAGCATTTATAGAGTGTTTTGAAGTTTAAAGTGCATTACAAATATTCTCTCATTTGATCCTTGGAGGTGGGTACCACTTTTATCTCCATTTTATGGATGAGGAAACTGAGGCAGAGAAAGGTTAATCAACTTGCTCAGAGTCACACAGCTAGTAAGTGTCTGAGGCAGGGTTTGAATTCCTGTCTTCCTGGCTCCAAGTCTAGTATTCTGTTCACTGCATCATCTATTTAACTTCAGCTCTAATTTTAATCAAAACATTGTATATAAAAATATACTTGCTGCTCTAAGCCTTGGTTTGCCATGTATAATTCATGCTATTTGTAATAGCATTTGCTTAGAGAGGTACTTGAATGGTGCTAATCATTTCACTCATTGATTACTGGATAACCCTGGAATAGAAATAAAAAGGAGGCTCCATAGTAAATTCACTGTTTAAGTTACATTGGTTGTGTCATAAGACCAGCACAAACTTAAGATGGGGGAGGACAGAAGATGGAAAAAAATCAAAATCTGAACGTGGAATTTTTTAAATGGGCCAATGATTTTTTTTGGGGGGGGGATAGGGGGAACTACATTAGGACAGGGAAGTTGCATCATGAACAAAAGCAGCTTCCTGCCTGCTGACCCACATCCCATGTTCATAGAAGTGACTCCTCATTTCATGGCATGGCTTCTGTCAGGGGCTGCACCAAGCAGCTTTAGTCTTTACTTAGAGCTGCCTATATGAGGTCCTTGGACTCCCACGGATCCATAAAAAATAATAATACTACAGTTCCAGGCCTAACTTGCACTATTAAGCACACTGGTTTAACTTTCATTATGGAAGAAGAGGTAAAATTATTTACTGAATAAAAAAAGAGCTCCTATACCTTCTGTGATGCAACAGTTGAACATAGGTCCACAGTGCCTTCTGCCTAAATAAGTGCTATGATTTAAATGATTTTTCTATCTTCAAGCTGTCATATCAACCCTTCTAAAGTGCAATTTGCGCCATGCCCGTTCCCCACTTAAGAACTTACATGGGCTTACCATGGTTTGCCACCAAGAGTGATAGGATCATGGACTCACAACTGGAAGGGACCTTAGAAGCCATGAAGCCCAACTGCCTCATTTTGCGAATAAGAAAACAGACACAGAAAAGTTCAGTGACTTACTCATCTGAATAATTTTCAAGGACCTCTAAAATATGGCCTCACTCTTCCCAACCAATCTTCTCTGTCTCTCTGTTCTCCAACACAGTCCTTCAGATTTGGCTGGGCTGATTTCCTCAGTATACTCCAAACACTTCTTTGAAGACCTACAGCTGTTTTAACACGGGTGCTTCTTCCATCTGTCAAGGCCAGAACCACTCTAGCACCTTGACTGATGGTTTTTCCTGGGCTGCTGACATTAAAAACAAAACAAAAACACTGCATGGTGGCCAGCCTTCTGGTGATCTGCCCTAGTTAAGGGACAAGGTCCATTGCCAGAGTCATATTTGAAGCCTATGTGGTAGCCCCAACCAGAGTTTACACATCACTGGCATAGCTTTAGAATGTCAAAATTCACCTCCAGATTATTGTTTGGCATATGGGAAGGGGTTTGGAGGAAGCCTCTATACCTTGTTTATGCTGCTCTATCAATCTAGGATGATAATGATTATAATAATAACAACCCATATTTGTATAGTTTTTAGACTCTAAGAATCCTGACATAGGTGGTTGAAATATTATTATCCCTATTTTACAGATGAGAAAACTAAGACTCAGAAAGTTAAAGGGGCCCTTCACATAGCTGGTAAGCATCTGAACTAAGACCCAAACATAAGTTGCCTAAGTCTAAGAGCCTTTCTACTCCTCTACACTTCCTCTCAATATTTCCTTTCTTCCCCTACATCTATCCGAATCCTACCCATCCTTCAGAGTCCAATTCCAATCTCGAGTATTCCACGAAGCCTTTCTTGACTACTCTGACCTCCCAAAGATCTTTTTCCTCTCTGAATTTCCACAATGCTTGCAATTTACATTTGATTATTGAGCATTTGTTGCTTCCTGTTTGTTTCCCATGTGTCCACTTTGTCTCATCAAATAGATGGTAATCTTCTTGAATGCCAGACCCAGGTCTTCTATTTCTCACATATACTCCATGGCATCTAGCACAGGGCTGGACACATGGTAGCCACTTAGCAAATACTGGTTGACTCATTATTTAAAGAGCACACTCTCCCTCTTGATTCTTATCTCCTTATCTTTGGAAAACTGTCCAGGCAGGAAAAAAAGAGGGTCAGTCTCCTTGCACCCGTCTATTTCCAAGGTGAAGACGTTGAGATGGTGTCCCTAAGGACGCCATCTTCTTCTCCTAAAGGCAGAGAGCAATAACAGCATGACCTATTTCAGGATTTTCTGAAAACGTCCTTGTTTCACACACTACTTTTCTAAACCCCGAACAAGCCCTAACCACAGTGATCACATCTCGATTAATTACACACTTTACACGTTTACATGTTTCCCTAAACATCTCTCCCTGAATCATGTTTATGAGTAGTGATATTTTACTGCCTAAGAGAGGCAAGTCATAACACTAATTTCATATCTTACCAATAGGAACAATTTGACTTTGCTTTGAGGTTTAAGAAGTTGTAAATTAAATGAGCTATATTAAAACTTAAGATATCTTTAGTTCTGAATAACTTGTTTCATTTTCCTTTATATTCGATCACTTAGCAAATTTTACTCTTCTATTATATAATACCAAACTGTCCATACTTCTGCAAAACTGACAGAGAAGAGAGAGTACTCAACTGGAATTCAGAGGATCCAATCTGTAGTTCTGGCTCTGCCATTAACAAGGCATGTGACTTAATCTGACTAGAAAATGAGGGAGCTGAATTGGATGATAACTGTGGTCCCTTCCAGCCCTACCCTTTGCTACTTTGCAAATCTTGTTTTCCCCATTATTACAAAAATGACTAAATGGAATAATTAAAAGAGAATTCCAAAACTAAGAATCAGATTGTTTTCCTCTTCTCTCTTTAAACATAGATAGAGGGCGCCTCAATTGGAATCACTTTATTTATGACTTGTGGCTATGCTTCTGCAACATCATATTGTACTGTAGAGAGAGCAGCAAACTTGGGAGTTCAAAGTTGGGGTCAAGTCCCATAGGATCATGGACAAGTTATTTAATCTGACTGAACACCAGTTTTCTCATCTTAAAATGGAAGCAGTAATACCCGTGACATCTTTACAGGTTTCTTTTAAGGAAAATATCGTGTAAACTGTGAGTCACTACTAGAAATTGAGGCGGCTATTTTTCTAGAAAAATGAGATCCGTAGACGATGAATACTATTTAATGAGAACTACGTGTGCACGGGGCAGAGGGAGGAGAGTTGCTGGTTTACCTTACACCATCTTGGCTTTTAGATAATTATAATAATGACAACAATAATAATAATGCCTAACATCTGCACAGCACTTTCTCATTTTCTCATAAGTTTTCTTGTTTGATCCTATTTCTGAATGAATAAAAGTAATGTATCTAGCTTGACTCTCTATAAAATACTGATGGTCCTTTATTTTTTTTTCTCCCCAAATGGAGAATGACTTGTCTATGGTTCACCCTGGTAGTGAATGCACAATGATAAGCAATTGGAACATACTAAAGATAAACATACTCATGACAACATAATGAAAGTCTCTTGACTAGTAAACACAGACATGCCTTTAGGAGATAATTTCTGCTCAGGAAGGAGGTGGAAAAGTATGCTACTCATTTACAAGAGCAATGAAAACATTTAACAGCATCAGAAATTATAAAGTATTTATTAAGCTAATCACTGAAAGAATTAAATAAAAAAGGACACAGTGAGCAAAGAAATATGGCACCCCCCAAAGGCTATGATTATTAATTTAACTCCAACCCCTGCTGTAAAATGAAGCAAAACCACCTCTAAAAAGTATTACTGATTTTTCCAGTGGCTAGCCTTGTATTTGCAGCAAATTATCCCCATGTCATAAATGTCCTCACATTTCACAGAAATCAATTTTACATCGGATTTCTCTTGGAGGGATCTAACATTCAAAAAGAAGGTACCAGAAATGTCTTTGGATTAGGAGCTGAAAGACCTAAGTTCAAGACCCAGCATTGACACTAACTCACTGTGAGACCTTATACAAGTTCCTGAATTATTCTGATCCTCAGTTTCCTCATTTCTTTAAAATAAGGTTATATGAGGTAATTTTTTTCAGATCATTTCCAGTTCCAAATTTTTTCCTTGCTTATACATCTAAAAAGTACAGCCACGAACAATGCAAGATTGCATCATTTTCAATTTTATGATATGATTTAAATGACTTCATGCAGGATGTAGGTACAATCAGATTGCAAAAACCCTTAAGATTTACCGGTAATATTATAAATCCGCATAGTAAACATAATGAGAGATGAGTTACACTCAACCTCAAATACCAAGTTCTGAAAAATGTCGGATGGTTAGGAAAAAAAAGCCTAATCATTCCTATTAATCGCCCATCAGTTTGTTTTAAAAGGGAAAGCCAAGAACAAAAGGGGAAAAAATTAAGCTGTTTAGAAATGATTTTTACCCAATTATTAGTAACTTTGCCATGTCACACCAGATGAGCCACCCTCCGAGACAAACTCAAATATTCATCAAGAGAAAGGATGATGTGTCTTTCACAGTGTGAAACCAGAGAGGCTCCAACCAGCCCAGGCTTCAGATGTTTCCTCTGGTTTCAAGCTTTTGTGCACCCCTGGCCTTTTTGATTTGCTATCCAGCTGGTTTGTGGGCAGCTGGAGAAGAGAGTGTGTTGGTGGGGGTGTTCAGTGGGATGCTGCATTGACGTTAGGAAAGAAGTCCCCACCCACACAGCTTTGGTTTCAGTTTCTAGATGTAGCAAACACAATTATGCAAATTCTTCCCCTTGCCCTCCTCACCTTCTTCACTTAGAAGTCAATAACCTATTAAAAATATGAATTAGGCATTTACATCATATTCACTTTTAAATAATCATAGCACCTTACACATCTGCATAGCACCCTCAGTATGCAAGGCCCTTTTTTCATTTATCAATTTATTTGATCCTTACAAAAGTCCTGTGAGGGAGGCAGGGTTAGCTTTACTGTACCCATTTTAGAGATAGGTGGAAACAGATTTGGGGAGATTAATTGTTTGCCCAAGAGCACCCAGCTAGCAAATGGGAGATCTTGACCTAGAGCCCAGGTCTCCTCATGATCATTCTAAGATATTTTTTGTTGCCTCACATTGTTTCGTTTAAAGTACAAAGATTCAATTTCTTAAAAACCTATTCCTTTCTTACTCCAACGGAGGTCCAGAGGCGATCCTAGGTTCTCAAAGGCCATGCCAGTAGAACACAAGCCCTGGCAGGTCCTACATCAAGCTGGAGAATCTTCAAGTATAAAGCCAATGAAGGACTGGACAGAAGTCTGTTCACACAGCTCAAATCCCACCTGCTGTACGAGAACTTTTCTGTCTGCTCCAGCCTTATCCCCACCTACTTTCAGATTACCTTCCTTTACATTGTATACATCTCCTAACAACTCCTCCATTAGAATGCATGCTTCTTGAGAGCAGAGATGGGACTGACTGGGATTTTTTTTTTTGTATTCTTTCTTTGTATTCCCATCACTTAGCACAGTGCCTGCCACATAACCAGAACTTAATACATGATTGTTGATTGACTCTACTGTCTAAGAATTGAGCTAGCTAGGTTCAAAAAGATACCAGGTTAGTCCTGAATTCTTTGGTCACAGTAACACATAAAGACATCCAGTCACAGAGGTTTTGCAGGTTGTTTTGGTGGAGGCAGTGCGTGTACTGATGAAATCTGGGATCCTTGTATTATCTAGGATTATTTTGCAGATGGCATCTTCATGACTAAAAAGGGGACCTTGTAATTCATAGAAATGGTAACAATCCCAAAGCAAAACATTTAAGACCTAAATCTAAATGCCTTCCTTTCTGCCTGTATATCTCCTTTCTCCCCAGCTAAAGACACTGAAGAGTGCATGGTTGGAATTCTGAAGATTTATGGAGGGAAGACACAAATATCTGGATTTATGAGTCTTGAATCATCTACCCTTGTCATGAAGGAGGCAGATGTTCATTCTGTACGGGTTGGAAAAATCACTAACAGGCTTTATTGTTCGTTGTTGTTTTTAATTCAGGGATGCCAAGCTAATGCTATAATTCAGGATTTTTCCTTAACACCTGGGATAGATTGGGTTTGAGAAATGCAAATGATTACCTCACATTCATAGTGGACTCTTAAAATTGGTTATTGTCCTGTTTTCATCTTGCTCTTGAGTTCAACTCAGGTTAATTCCTGTCCTTAGTATTTCTATAGAGCTTTGAAATAACATCTGGCCCAGCATGAAGCCCTAGTCAGAGACTGTGCTACTTAATTAAATGAAGGAGGAGGAGAAAACCATACCCAAGAAATCAGTACAAAAGAAGAATTATTTTCTCTTTATGCTTAATAAATTAGGGATTTTGTTTTCATTCTAGATTAAAACATAGATGATAGTAACACCTGACATTTACACAGGGTTTTAAAATTTGTATAATCTTGTTTGAGACAAGTACTACAAACACTTATTTCCCCATTTTACAGATGAAGATGAGGCTAAGAGCTTAAATGACTCATCCGCAGTCACAAAGGGATCGCTAGATCACTGAAATCTCTGAAACAAATATAATTTTAGGATGAAGAGAAGAAAAACTAAAATGGTGACCAAAGGATACATTTAGAGCAGAATTCAGGCTCCAAAAAGAACACTTGATATCAAATGGGACTTCTGTGGGGCTGTACGTTCACTTAATTAACTTACCAATAATTTTTAGAAGAGAAAAGAATCCAGGATTTCCAAACTCCAGGACCAGCATTCTATCCATTATACAACTCTGCCTCTCATTCCGCCCTTCTGTCCTCTTTTGCGGGTCTCATTTTCTCTTACCAGGCATGGGATTTCATTTATATAAGGAACTCTTGGTAAACACACTTACTCCCCCCTTTAGAGAATTTGCCTGGATTAAGTGATTTGTTCAAGGTCACACATCTAGTACATGTTAGAGTTGGGCCTTGAACCTAGGTCATCCTCCTGACACAGGGGCCAATCTACCATGGCACATAAAGGATTTTCAGGTTTACAAAGCACTTTCCTCACAATCTGTAAGGCAGGCATTATATAAAATGTTTTCATCCCCATTTTATAGGTAACAGAACTGAATCCCAACATGGTTATGGGCAGGTAGGTGGTGCAGTGGATAGAACACCAGGCCTGGAGTCAGAAAGATCAGAACTCAAATCCGACCTCAGACACTTACTAGCTGTGTGACCCCGGACAAGTCACTTAACCCTATTTGCCTCAATTTCTTCATCTGTAAAATGATCTGGAGAAGGAAATGGCAAACCACTCCAGTATCTTTGTCAAGAAAACCTTAAATGGAGTCATGGAGAGTCAGACTCGACTGAAACAACTTAGCAACAATTCAACACACAATAAGTATCAGAGCCAAGATTCACAATCAAATCTCCCAATTCCAAAGACTCCGCTTCTTTTTTTCTAAAGCTGTCATCACACTGATCCTTTCTATAACTAACAGAATTCTTCATAGAACTTCCCATGTAATTGATGAATCTCAGATTGTTTTCTTAATTCATTTTCTGATGAAAAAAAAAGTGAAAAGGGGATTTTGGTCAGCATGTAGGATACTTGTAGATATTACCTTATTTTCCTTTAATACACTCCCCTCTAGTCACCAATTTACATTTCATGCTAACTAGTGACGGTAATATCAAGTTCATGATGGCAAAGAAGTGACTAGTAGTTCTGCAAATCACTCTAAGGAAGAAGAAAATTCACCTTGTTCGTCAAAGCAATTTGTAAAAAACTGACAAGCAAACTCTAAGGGAAACCACAGTTATTTTAAAGAGAAATGCAATTCAGTATGTTCAGCTATGCTGCTGCAAGAGTCTCTTATGAAGACATAAATAGACTAAAATAATACAGATTTGCCATTTTTTTTCATTTTTCTAAGCATTGCCAGTTAATGACCATATAACATAAGACCAACTCAATTTTATGTATGTTTATCATATGTGCATTTACTATATATGCTAAAGATAGTAAATGTATAACATGTTAAATATATTAAATATATATTGAATACAGAAAATGTATAACATGCCTGTATAACATATGTTAAATATATACAATATATTAATATACAGATCTATTAATCTTATATTAATATTAATAATATGTTGATAATATTAATTGATATGTTAAGAATTTTGATGTTGATAGCTATTAATTGATATATTAAGAATTTTTATGTTTATTGCTATTAATAAATAAATCAAGAATTTGGATCTTAATAAATAATATTAATTAATCGATATTACAATATATAACCAAGATGCGTTAAGTATATAAATGTTGAATTATAACATGTGTTACATATGTCTGTGTAAATATTTAACATACCTATATCATTCTGATTCTCTAAATCACTTTATTTCAAAGTACAGTGAAAACCCTCTAGAGGCAGAGTACCTCTATTCAATTCCTCACTTAGTCACTTAACTACCCAGGTGACCTTGGGCACTGCATACAGTCTCTCTGGGCATCAGTTTCCTCATCTACTGAAAAAAAAAATAAGGTGGGAGCTCTAGACAATCTGCAGGTGACCTCCTAGCTCTTAATTCTACAATACTAAATTGAGGACAAGATTACACCTACTCATTAGGTGCCCTTAAACAAAACACTCACACAAGCTTACTTTGTGCCTTCCGGGTGTGTGTGTGTGTGTGTGTGTGTGTGTGTGTGTTTTACAGGTATTTATGCAACCAGTCCCTAGCAGGCTTGTGAACACCCAGCTCATGAATCTCATAGACAAATGACTGACTTGGTCATGGATTCTAATCTTTCCCACTGCTGGGGATGCTGTCCTTTGCTTCTGGAGACACCCAGACCTCTGCTGCTACCATAAGAACTTCAGCAGAGGGAGACAGGTTACTGATGTCCAGATTAGGAACTTGTATGCACTTTCATCAAAACTAAATAAAATAAATAATTTTGAAATGGTGAAAATTTCTATGCAAACCTTGAAACCCCAGATAAATGGTATCTAGCAGTAGTCGTCGAAGAGAGTTGACTAACAGTAGGAGAAGGGGTGGGAGCAACACTGTTCTTCAACATGATAGGTTAAAAGGGATTGTGAGGCCTATCCAGGGACCCCAACTACCGTCTGACTCCTTCCTATAAGGACTTTTATCTCCTGACTCAGAGGCCAGCTCCCAATCCACCATGCCATAGAAAGGATTTTCAGGTTTACGAAGCACTTTCCTCATAACAATCCTGTAAGCAAGCATTATATCAAATATTATCATCCTCATTTTATAGGTAAAAGAACTGAGTCTGAGGCTAACCTAAGAACTAAACTCTGAGGTTTTCTACTGGTATGACAGTGACCCTGGTCCTGCAATACACTCTCTCCAGAGTTGCTCATGTTACTGGGGTTTTATCCCTCATCATTGGGGAACCATTTCAAAGTCCAGAATCCAATATCTCCATAAAAACCAGAACATTTTTAATTACATTTTAGAAGTCTAAAGTTGTAAAACTGCTACTAATCTGTGTTAGTCAAAGGGATTTTCTTACTATGAGCTCCCTATGCTGACGAAATCGCAAGCCCCACTTCTTCCCAATCCCATCCCCACAAGAAAGAGCATTAACGCACACATTTCCCCAATTTCTCTTACTTGCTGACAGGGCAGGCTAAACGAAACATGTCCTTTCATTTTCTCTTCCATATACATCTAGGAAGTAAGAGGCAGGGGGGAGAAGAAGAAACCACAGGGGTGTGTGCGTGTGTGTGTGTGTGTGTGCTCCCGTGTGCATTTGTGAGAGACAAACAGAGAGAGACAGAGACAGAAAAAGAGAGACAGAGATAGAGCTAGAGAGTCAGAGAGAAAGAAAGACAGAAAGAGAAAGAAAGAGAGAGACACACACATAGAGAGAGACAGGGATACCTACTCAAGCACTCACCCACGTATATATTAAATATATTCTAGAGTAATGGAGAGTCAAAGGGGAGGGAGTGGATCTTGGAAGGACTGAGGAAGAAGGATTAAAAAGGCAAGTCTGAATCTAATTAAATCTACTTTAAAGTAGAGGCCGGATAATATCAATGATATTGATAATATCATTATCATCATAATGGTAATGATAACAATGGTGTTACCATTTCTATATCACTTTACAGTTTACCACACACTTCTATCAAAGCTAGCTGGGTTGCGCAAGACTGTAGGTAACAGAAGCATTATTATCTTCATTTTAACGATGAGAAAATTGGGCCTTGGAGAGGGGAAGTGACTGGGGAGTAGCAGAGTGAGGATTTGAACCCAGGTCCCATACCTTTAAATTCATGGATCACACCACTTCTCATAATAAACACCTTAAGGGAAGAATCAAATATCACATTGAGAAGATGGGGCCCTAAGTTAGTGAACAAGAAGTCTTGAGCAGAAGGACTTAATTTATTTGTCAAAAAGTCATTACCTCAGCCTGGCCCCTGGACCCCTAAAATCCCTGACTCAAATATAATTTTAGGGTGAAGCTAAGAAAAGGCCAAATTTGCAACCAATATACAAATCTGGGACATATTTAAATGCCAAAAGAAAACCTGGGGCTTTTGCTGAGATTATTCTCAATCTACAAACTTCCGGAGTTCTTTTACAAGAACTGCCTAATGCTACTAAATGTCTTAATTATATTGACACCTTTTGCTTTTGTATACCCTTTATTTCTGAGCGGATGACTCCCCCCAACCACTCAGGGAATTATCCCTTGTAACAAAGAATTTTTAAAAGAAAGGGCGGAAAAGCAGTTCACTAAAATTAATACATATCTCAGTTGAATCTGACGGTATGTGCCATGTTCCACACCTGTAGTGTCCCATTTCTACAAAGAGAGGAGAGAGGGAAATGTATTTTCTCATCTCTTTCTCAGGGTCAAATTTACTCATTATAACCACCAAGCAGAACACTACGTTTCAAAAAATGAAAGTGACATGATATAGAAACGTTAAGTAGAAAGATGATTAAGCTTGAATTAAGGGTGGTGATTACCCTAGAGAAAACGAAAATGTACCTGCAATGCAAATGGAATATTGGCTTCAGCGAGGAAGATGGAGAGACGATTTGTGAGTGTTTGAAATGACCCAGCAATCTAAGAGTAAACCCAGGGACCTGGGGCACACGCTTCAAGAACAGGAATAAGAAAGGTAAAGTAGCTAGACAGGTGCCAGATTCTCCCCATTGCATGTGACGTAGCTCTCTGTCAGACCTTTGTCAGCCCATGCCTTACAAAACATGAAAATGAAAGAGCATGTACTTGCAATTTGGTGAGTGTCAGGATTTGTGGAGATGAAGATGGGATGGCCTGAAACTCAGATAAAACCAAATTTGGCAGACCTGCGAAGAGAATCCTGATCTGTGGGAGTGGCGAAACCGCAGGCTCTATTTTTGGTCACAGCCAAATTTGAAGCCCAGAAGCAGGCCATGAATAATGCAAAGGTGAAAACGCTTTGTCCCTACAGTCAAGCAAATCGGGATGCCCAAATTAAGTTTATTTGCCAGAACGTTCACCCAGATAGCCTGTCGGAGGATTTCTCCTTGGATCATAGCCTGTCAGGTATAATATATGGAATCAAATACTTTTAACCCAATGTCAGAAACAACTCCAAACAACTTTGATTTTTACATTTAGTTACAAACAGTTGTAAGGCATCCAGGTTTCATATCTCTTGGGCAATCTGACAGTCATAAGACAGCCCCAGCCTGCAAGTGCTCAAAAGATACTCAAATTGCATGATCTCAGCGAACATAGGAAAGCTTATTTTATGAAACTTAGTAATAGTCTCCCAAAGGAATCCTAAATAATAAAGAAATGGTTTCAAGCCAAGAATTAAACATGAGGATACATACATGCATCCATACACAGTCAGTTATGGGTAAATCTGTAGGGAGGGGGAGGGGAACAGATGGTCATTAGCAAGGCTAAAGCTGATTTAGAACACAGGCCTTTAAAAACCTAACCCCTCACTGTAAACACAGTAACAGACCCTCATGGAGAAGTAATGTGATGATAAAAATTCACTGACAGACACCGATTTAATTTAATGAAATTCAATTTAATTCAACAAACTTATTAAAAACATCCCCTACGTGCAAGACACCATGTTAGGAAATACAATATGACAGATATGACAGATCTTGCCTTCAAAGAAGTGATGGTCTAATGGGGAGAGGGGGGAGGAGGGGACCCCTATAAGAGGGCAGTGTGTAATAGAGGAATTGTTGGATAGAATGCTGGACTTTACAGTCAGGAGAGGTATGGATTCAAATCTAATTTCTGACACTTGGCACTTCCCAACTGTAGGCACCTAAGTCATTTAACCTCTCTGTGCCTCCATTTCCCTATCAGTAAAATGGGAATGATAATACCTAACTCACAAGGATATCGTGGAGAACAAATGAGATAATACATGCAATGTACTCTGCAAATTTTAAAGTACTACAAAAATGTCAGCTATTATTATATAAGGACCAGTATTTAAGGTCATATGAGCATAGTTAGGGAGAGATGCCTAGAGAAACTGCAAAATGGATCTCCATGAATTCGTTTTCTGGGCACTTTGGTCTATAAGTGCTCGCACTTCTCGTCTGCACTGCTGGAAGCCTCATGTTCCTACCATCTGAATTGCTCGTAGAAGAATACATGCAGAAATAAGACATGAAATATTAAGTCCCCTATCCCTGTGACAAGTGGTACAGTTTGAGACTGAAGACCTTCTTTGGAGCTGCCTCCCATCACGGCAGCACATCTCACAAATCTCCTCGAGGGTGGCAGATTTTCATTTTTCTGAGGATGGACTTAGTTCTCAGAAGCAGTCAGAAGTTACTTGGAGCCACAGTGGGTGGAGAGGTGGGTGGTAAGGCTGCAACAGTAATCTTGGGGATCAAAGGCCATTCAAAAAGAGTTAGCGAATTGCTCGACAGCGGCACTGAGAAAGGGAAATGGAGAAAGAGAACGGGGCCTCCTACGTGTCAGCCGCCATGCTAAGCATGTGACAAATACCGCATTTGAGAATCATCGCAACCTTAGGAGGCACGTGTTATTAGCATCCCCATTTTGTAGCTGAGGAAACTAAGGGAAACAGAGATTAAGTGACTTGGCTAAGGGTCTTACAGTTAGTGTGAGACACACAGTAGGCACACACTATATGCCCAGCACTCTATCTACTGCACCACCACTGATAGGGGAATCGGTCTGATGGTTTCCTGAGGTAATTACTTTGAAAGACAATGTTCATTTGCATGTATCTAAGTCCCAGTATGCTTATTTAAACAAAATGAGTCTCAGTGGTCTTTTGACCTTGTCTATCTTATCTGCAGAAAGAAGGTAGAGTCTCTCTCTCTCTCTCTGTCTCTCTCTCTCTGTCTCTCTCTCTCTCTCTTTCTCTCCCTCCCTCCCTCCTTCAAAATTCTATGAGCTTATAACCTTCAGAGCTATACCATGTGCAAAAACTTGCAATGTGAGCATTAAGACAAAACTGACTTTTATGTCATTTTATATTGGAAGAAAATGCCTGTTATATTAAATAGAAAAAAAAGCCCACCAAATCACTCTCCCAACCTTTCCATTAATTGGAAGAGGCAGATTGACTACTCTGGCTGTATCACTAGCCACCAAAATTAAAAATGTATTTCAACTTGATGGAAACATGGCACAGACAAAATGACCCTTTATTTTGGACATGTTCAAGCACTCGAGATCATGTATTAAGGATAAAAGCAATACAGGGAGCAGTAGAGAAGAGAACAAAATGCTGACAGCCGTGGAAGGAGAGAAGAACCATTTTCAATCTCAAGATTTACTGGGTTTTTTTCTTCCGACGTAGCCACCTGCTTTTCCTTGCTTATTATCTGTTTCTGAAACAACTAGAATTTTTGTAAGTACTTTTTATCTTCAACAGACTTCCAATATCTTAGTTATTTAAAAGGAGAAGCAGGTAATTGCATGCACATGCACACACACACACAGGTTCTCACTGCTTCTCCAGGGTTCACTCCAAACCTTTTGCTTTACAATTCTATGCTATCATGCCACCTTCCCCTGGCTCACTATCCTGCTCCGAGCATGGGCCAGTCATGAAAAGGATTGCCATGTGCTTACAGAAGCCTCAGTGGGGCCTGGTGTGGGGCTGCACATCGGGCACACAGCTGTTTCAATTTGTAATTGGTGACTACCCAGCCAGTATACATTTGGGGGAAAAGGGAAAGAGGGGAATCCCCCTACAGTTGCTTTTCAGAGGCAGCAATAATAAAAATAATTCGACCCTGTAGTGCTCTTGGGGCTTCAATGAAAGAAACTTCCCACCCTCCTCAATCAAAAGTCATTGTCAGACTTTCTACCCATCTGCAAAAGTTGTGCCAGACAGCTTGAAGTCGAAAGGCACAGGTGCTGCCACCTGTTCTGAGTTCTCTGCGTCTTGTTCATTGTACAATTGGTCTAAGATAGGGATGGAGGAACCTGCAGCCTTGAGGCTACATGGGACCTTCTAGGTTCTTGGGTGTGCCTTTGGACTGAGTCCAAGTTTTCCAGAACAAAACCTTTTATTTATTAGCCTAAGAGGTTAGACCTTGAAACTGTTGAGATAGCCTTAAGATTCCCCACCAAGACTATACACCCCCATCGTGACATATCTCAAAGTTGCATCTCCCTTTCTTTTCTCACTGCTGCTGCCCTAGTTCTGACCCAAATGACTACAAATATGGATCATTTCAAGTTTCCCAATGGCTCTTCCTGGTACCAGGGAGATTCTTCTCTCATCAACACTGTCTGTTGCCAGATTTATCCTCCCAAAACACCATTTTCATTGACTCAATCTTCAATGACTTCAGTATCACCATAGGAGTAGATATTTAGAAAGGGAAAGGGATCTTTGAGATCATTCCTCTCTATCTCTTTATTTTATAGATAAGGAAATTACAGCCCCATAAATGACTTGACCAAAGCCAATCAGGTAAGGCACTAGAGTCAGGATTTGAACTCTTGTCTAGTAGGTGGGGCAGTAGATACAGCACTGGGTCTGGAGTCATGAAACCCTGAGCTCAAATACGCCCTCAGACACTTCCTAGCTGTGTGAACCTGGGCAAGTCACTTAACCCTGTTTGCCTCTGTTTCTTCATCCACAAAATGAATTGGAGAAGAAAATGGCAAGCCACTCCAGTATCTCTGCCAAGAAAACCTCAAATGGGGTCACAAAGAGTTGAAAACAAATGAAATGACTGAACAACAATAATCACCAATGACTGCAATTCCAATGTTTTTTGTACCACATTACCTTAGGGCTGAAGCCCAGTCTAATCATTCCAGCATCCAAGATCTTACCCATCCTGGACCCCGACCTCTCTTTCCAGTTTTACTTCACTCTTCACCTAAAATAAAGCAGCCTTCATTCTAGCAGGTTTGATTGACTCACTATCCCCAGAAAACAAACACCTGGTCTAAGCCTACCTCAGGCCCTAACCTACTGCCCTCTCTCTGTCCCATTTACCCCAATCCTACATTTCCTTCAGAGCTCGGATCTGGTCATTTTTCTTCAAGAACCTTGATTGGCTCACACTGACTTCTCCCTCTGATTTGATCCATGCCCTTTACCATTAGAGGTGATGGAGTGGATGGAGCATCGGACCTGGAATCAGGAAGACCTAAGTTCAGATCCAGCCTCACACACTTACTAGCTGTATGACTGGGTAACATATGTCTACCTCAATTTTCTCAATTGTGAAGTGGATATCATAATAGGACCTGTCTCATAGAAATGTTGTGAAGATCAAATGAGATGGTATTTGTAAAGCACTTAGTGCCTAGTGCATAGTAGGCACTTGATAAGTACTTATTCCCATCTCTTTTTTCCCTTCCCAATCACAATCACTTGATCAGACAGCCCCTTCTAGCCAGCTCCTCTCCTAAACACAAATGGTGTCACATAGTCCAAATCTGTTGCTTGTGGGGTTGAATGCCCTTGGTTCTCCAATTCTGGACTCTCTAGAGTGACTAAGTAGTCAGTTACCTAGTGAATGAAGAGAGATGTCTGTTTCTTATCTAGCTATAGAGAAGTGCTTTTTTATAGAGAGAGTGGCTTTTCTCAGTCAATAAAAATTTACTAAGCATCTATTATGGGCCATGCACTGTGCTAAGTGCTGGAGAAACAAAGAAAGGTAGAGGACAATTCACACCCTCCAGGAACTTATAGTCTAACAAGGGAGACAATGTGCAAACAGCTGTGTACAAATGAGATATAGATACAGATAGCACAAATGGGAGATAATCCATATAGGGAAGGCATTAGAATTAGGGGGAAGTGGAAAGAGCCTTTTTGCAGATGGTGGGACTTCAGTTTTCCTCCTGTAAAAGTATAGAGATTAATATATTACACCCATCCTTCCCTATTCCACTCTTAGCAAACTGTCCCTAGGACAAAATTCCCTATAACAAGAACCCTTTTTTCCATTCACATTGGGGATTAAGACAGGACTCCTGGTTTCATTAGTAGACCTAGGTGCATCTCTACCAGTGTGGATTGGCCCTTTCTCTGTAATTTATAATCTTACATAAGATTATAAATAAAAATAAAATTTTACGAATATAAATACATAAGCATGAAAATATAAAGATAAAATATAATAAGATTTATAATCTTAGTTTCCTAGATACATAGGACTTCTTAAACTTTTTCCACTTGTGACCCCTTCGTTGCTTCTTAACCTGTGGGTTGCAAGGACCTAGAACACAGAGAGACATATAACCAGGATGTGCCAGAGACAGAATTTGAATTCAGATCTTCCTGACTTTGAGGCCAGCTTTATCCCCATTTCCTGCTGACCAGCTGAAGTTGAAGAGAAAAATATAAAGTATTCCTGGACTCTCCCTCTAAAATCATTCCTTTCCAAACCAAACATACCCCACACATGTAAACACACCTAAATGATTGCTTAGTGAATAATCTAGTGTGCAGGTTATGATGGTGAGAGAAGGGAACAGAGGGAGTCAGGCTGAGCTGACTAGGTTGGAACTGGAAGGTGAGAGGAACATGGAGAGCCAGAGAAAAACTGTTCACCTCATAAACCTCCCTTCTTCATGTGACTCGGAAGCAGTTTGCAGTGGTTTTAGAGGAGGGTTTGCGGTTTCAGAGGTATCCGCTTTGACCTCAGCCTTTCACAGCCTCCCCCTACTTTTCCCTCATTTTCCAGCCTCCTTATACCTTGTTCTCCTCTCTGTATTCTACAATCCAGAGATAATGCCCTTCTTGCTATTTCTCACATGCAATGATGTGACTCAACTTGGTGCCTTTGCTGATTTTGTGCCTTTCCACTGGCTGCGCCTCCTCATCCTCACCTCCTGGACTCCCTGGTTTCCTTCAGATCCCACAAGGCCTTTCCTAGTCCCCTTCCTCCCCACACTGCTAGTTCCTCTCTGAGACTATCTCCACTTACACTAGGTATGTATCTTGTATTTTCATATTGTTTCCTCCACTAGACTTTGAGCTCGTCCAGATCAGGGTTTTGTGTTTTGTTTTGTTTTTTGCCTTTCTTCGCATCCTCAGAGCCTAAGGCGTGACCTGACACAAATTAGGTGCTTAATAAACGCTGGCTGATGATAATGATGACAATGATAATAACAGGCCCCTGTGTCCTACTTTCCTCTGTGGTTGCTGCCACCTAGCTCTAAAATTTAAAATCTTTCTATCATAGTTACTTGGTTTTAGACATAGCAGGCTTGAAGCAACTGCAGGACAAAGAGAACAGAGAGAACCATAAGCTGTAATTGCAGGGAAGGACCTTAAAATCATATAGGCTCATTTTGTTTTTACAGTGGAAACAGGACCAGAGAGATTAATTGACTAGTCTAATGCCATACGGTGGCAGAACAGAGTTTAGAACCCAATACTTCTGAGTTCTAGTTCTTTCTAATACATTAAATGTTTATCAAAATTATCATTCCAGACTCCTCAGGCTCTGTCTCCCCATATATCCAACAAGTTGCCTCTGAGGAAGTTCCACCCTGCTGTGGAGAGGTATCTAGGTAGCCCAGTGGACAGTGTTAGACATGGAGGCAAGTAGCTGTTCAGTTGCTCAATTGACTCTAATTCTATGTGACCCATTTGGGTTTTTCTTGGCAAAGATACTGGAGTGGTTTTCCATTTCTTGCTCCAGCTCATTTTAAAGATGAGGAAACTGAGGCAAATGGGGTTAAATTACTTAGCCAGGGCCATGCAGATAGTAAATATCTGAGGCCAGATTTGAACTAAGGAAGATGAGTCTTCTCAACTTTAGGTCCGGCACCGTAATTCCTAGCTGCCCCTTGGAGTTAAGTAGATCTGAGTTCAAATCCAGCCCCAGCACCTACTGAGTCACCCTAGGAAGTCATTTAAGCTCTCTCACCATGGAGGATAAAATAGAAACTAGTCTGTTTAGTTTTTAAGTCCTACACAACCTGGCCCCAGCTTCTCTTCATAGACTCACTGGACATTACTCTCCTCCAGTCTCTGACATAATCTAACTGGACTCTGTTACTTAAATAACACTCTCATTCCTGACTCCATGTCTTTGCACTAATCATCCCACATGCTTAGAATGCATTCTCTCCTTACTTCTACCCCAAGGAGTCCTTAGCTTGCTTTAAGACACAGCTCAAGTACTATGTTCTCCAAAAGCTTGCTGACCTTTCCCAACTCTTAGCACCCTTCCTCATATGCTACCTTGTAGATCACTTTTTAATATTTGCATCTATTTACATCATATTTATGAATATATATTTGGATATGTACATATTAATACACAGCAGGCACTTAATATATATTGAATGATTGGTTGATTAATCTTAGAATGGAAGCCAGGGCTGGAGTCAACCACAGAGAAGTCATAAGATCTGAGATTTAAAGCTGGAAGAGAATAACTTAGAGGCCATCGAAGATTCATTTCGAACTTACTATGTATATGCCAGGCAACGTGTTGAGCTTGAGGACACAAAGCAAAAAACAGTCCCTGTCCCCATATAGTTAATATTTGAATGAGAGAGACAACATGTATATAGATAGTTACACACAAGATAACACAGAGTAAAGACAAAGTAACCTTAGAGGGACCACGGATAAAGAAGGATAAGAACATGTACCTGATTAGACAGTTTCTAAGTTCTGAGCTGGGATCTGAATTCAGGTCTTTCTGATTCTAAGTCCAATACCTTATATAATCAATCCATCAATAAACATTTATTAAGCACCTACCACATGGCAGGCACAGGGTATACTAAGAGAGGCAAAAGATGGTCCCTGTCATCAAGGAGCTGACAATCTACACTACATCATGCTGCTTCATTTTACAGATAAAGGAACTGAGACTCAGAAAAATGACTGACTTCCCCAAGTCATAAAGGTTGTAAATAGAAAAGCCAGAATCTGAGGTCAGTGACCTCTTATTCTAAATCCAGTGTTTTTTATACATGCCAATGAAAGCATGAGAGTGAATGAGATTCCCTCCCCCCAAGTCAATGACTAAAGAGAGGGAAGAACTAAGAAGCAAAAGACTGAACTTGGAAAGTGTCTATATTTAGGATACAGAAAGAAGAGTTAGTGAAGGACAGTATATTATCAAGGAAATAAAAGCATGTGAAATTAAAGGAAAATTGGGTGAACAACAGTTGCAAATATTATAGACAGGTAAAGGATAATGAGGAAAAAACCATCAAGTCTAGTAATTAAGAAGTCCCTGTTAACCATCAAGAATGAAATTTCAGCAGAGTAGAAGAGGCAGAGGCTAAATTGTAGGGACTTAAGAAGGAAGGAGACATTTAGTGACTGCATATACAGACCCCTCATTTGAAAAGTTTGTTTGCACCAAACAAAAAGTTTAGCAGCAAAAAGAAGGGAAGAAATAGGATGGTAGCTAGAGCAGGCAATAGTCAAGAGAAGATTTGGATGTTCTCCAACTCCCCTTTCCAAGAAAGAGAACTCTACAATAAATTTAGAAGAAAGGGGAAGTAGCCAACTGAGACTGAGAGAGAATGTAGATGCTTTATAAAGGTAAAGGATAGGATTAAGAACAGAAGCGACACAATTAGTCTTGGGGGAGAAGGGGTTATCTAGAGTTTAGAGAATAGTAAAAGTTCCAATTTTAAAAGGGATGGATCATTGAAACTACAGAATGTTGTTGATCTTTGGAAACATCAGAAAAGAATGTAGTGATCACTAGGAGGCAACACGAGTTCAATAAGCACAAATAGAGGCAAAGAAACCTTGTTTCCTTTTGTTGATTAAGCGTTTCAGTTGCACAATGGAGAGCAACATGGTAGGCATGAAGAAGCTGGAGTATTTTTGAAGTGCCTATCAGAAGGTGAATGAAAGACATAATCAAAGAGAACACAACCAGAAAAGGAGGTGGACTGGTCATGAAGCAAGAGATGTTACCCACATGACATCAAGGGATCCAGAGGAAGGCATTCAGCATGTTGGACAGACTCTTTGTTGAAGATTTATGGGAGGATACAAACAAGAATCATACAAGATAGAAGACATGGAGGCATTAGCATCTGCAACCACTGGAGGGAGCATCCATATTAATGAGATGATAAATCCTGCTAGATTAATAGAGGAGGGGAATGCCATGATGGGGAAAATGTTTTTTTTTCCCCTAAAACCTAATGCCATGGTTTTTTTCCCCTAAAACCTAAAAGTTTCTGGGTTACTTGTATATAAACCACATAAGAGTTTTGCATATCATGTCTCATGTCCACGAGGACATTGGCTATTTCAGATCCTAAGAGCAATATGGTACCTCTGCCATTCTGGTTGGTCACAAAGGGTCCTAAATCCACTGAAATGAATGAATTTTATATGAATAAATAAAAATCATTCACTAAGCACTTATTGGGTGCCAAGCACTATGCTAAGGACTGGGGATAAAAGAAAAGTAAAATGGTCCCTGTTCTCAAGAAACTCACATTCTAATAAGAGGAGACAACACAAATGGGAGGTTTCAGCTTCAAGACAGATGGAAAGAGCCCACAGTTCTTGTGGTGTAGCAGCAACAGGGATGATAATGCATTTTCCCTGATGTCACATATGTTTCTGAACCATCTGACAGTGATGATGCCTTTGCTAACAACAACTTCCTTTTGGGGGGTTTCAGTAGCAGGGGCTGCTCAGGAAGCAAATGCTAGGTCACATCTCCACAAGGGCTGCTCCCTTGCCTGCTGCAGGGACTGAGTTAGAAGTAGGGCCAGTGGTCTGAGGGACACTGCTACTCTCAGAGTTCCCCAGCTTAGGATCCTGGGCTGCTTCCACCAGAATGTAAGGAGAAGCAGTGGTCAGGTTGGTTGGTATGAGAACTCCTCATGGGTAGGGACTGTCTTCCGTCTTTTTTTGTATCCACAGCACCCAATACGGTGCCTGGAACATAGTAGGCACTTAATAAATGCTTACTGACTTTCTTGGCATATACTGCCTCCTGAGGCTTCAGCTAGGATGATTTGCCTGTCCTATCTTCTGGCAGTTGGTTAACAGTTGGTAGTAGTGGTGAGGATGTTGGGTCTCTTCTCCACAATAACAGAGACATTATCACAGGGCAAGTCCTTGTGGTCAGCTCCTCAAACTACCTGTCGGATTTTCTTGACTTTGCCTTGGTTCAAACTCAGGCCTCACTACTCGCTCCCTGTCCATACTTCAGCCAGACTCACGTCATTTGACTTTATCTCATACAACTTAAAGGTGGGATGCTCCTTAGAGGTCATCTAATCCAACCCCTTCATTTTATAGATGCAAAAACCAAGTGAAATGATCTTTCCAAGGTCACGCAGGTATGTAGTAAGTCCAGTGTCTAAATACAGATCTTTTTATTACAAATCCTCTCCTCTTTCTAGATGCTTCTCCCTACTCTGTGGATTCAATCACTCAACAAGTATTTATTAAACACCAATTATATGTTAGAGACTATACTAAGTGTTGGGGATAAACAGAAAAAAGCAAGAACAGTCCCTGCCTCAAGGAGTTTATATTTTGTTGTCTCATTTTCTTGCACACACACTTAGCCTAGAGTTTTGAACTAGGCTTTGATTCCCACCACAATTAGCAATCCCTTATCCAAGGGTACCAACCTCATGAATTATCCCTCCATCACTTCAAAAGCTTTGCCAGCCTTTGCCACTCTCTGCTAATTACAGTCAATTGTAATGATCCTAAATATTCTTTCTTAGCTTGTGTTAACAGACCACCTCAGAGCGTGTCATTTGTCATTTTCCAGCCCCAAATTGACCTTTTCTAATGATGTGATAAGGTTATGAGAGCACCATTCCTCTAAATACTGACTGTTCTCTGGCTGGCTCTGATACATACAAAAGACAGGTAGTATGGTAGACGGTGCCTGGCTTAGAGTCAGGAAAGAGTAGAGTTCAAGTGCTGCATTAGGCACTTACATGACCTGGACAAGCCAGTGACACCTTAAATGGATACTTCAGTATCCTCATCTGTAAAACAGGAACATAACAGCATCTACATAACAGTTACTGTAAGAATCAAATGAAGTGACATGTAAAGAGCTTCGCAAAGCTTAAAGCACTCTATAAATGTCAGCCACTATCATTACTACTACCACCACTATAATACAAAGTCAACAGAACACGGAGCTTGTGGACATCGTAGATTTAATGATCTCTACCAGATCTCTTTTATAAATTCCATTTGACCCATCTTTTCTCTGGGCCTACTCCTGTAAGAATACTGTATTTTTTTTATTTATTTTTAATGTCCTCGAGGGATGATATACTTTTATAATGCCACAAATGTCATTATGACAGATTAGAATTTGCGAATCTGACAATCCTCTGCTGCTGCTGTGCGCAGGTCCTGCTTAGTTAGGAAAGTTCTCTCTCAAGGTTTTAATGTTTACTATGGTTATCTTAACTTTTTTTTTTTTTAAATAAGGGCAACAGGGCATTGGGAGGTGGTTAGTCTGGCCTGCAACTACAACAGAAACCAGCAGAGGGCGGCAGAGTCATGGCTGGCTGGCAGCCATCAGAGTTTGTTAGGACTGACGGGGAAGCATTGGACCAGTTGAAGTCAGGACTGGGGTTGGGGGACAGGGTAGAGGTGTTCGGGGAGGAAGGGGTGTGATGAGAGATCAAGTTTCCTAGCATTAGAGGTGGGGTGGGGACTGATTTGGTTGATTATGGAGAACTGAGGCATCATATCCAAGGAAAGAGCCCCAAACCAATGTCAATGATATTAGGTTGGGAGCATGTTATTGTAAACAGATTATTACACCAAAGACTAAGGACTGAAGTAGAGGTGGGTCTGGGTCAAGGCAGACTTAGCCTGAGACTCTGGAGTGTCAGTCACCGACGGAACAAATTCCCTGGGGCCAGGACTGTGTAGTTCACATGGTCCTTCTGAACAGGCATGTACCATGATTCTGCTCGCCCCAACACTTTGAAGCAGTGATCCTGGGTGGGGACCCTAAGGGGTCTGTGATCAACCAGTCAAAAGGAGGAAAGATGGGGCCCATCCCACCTTCCCCAAAATAGCTAATCATGGGGCATGTCTCCAATACAACCACATCTATTCTTGGGTCCTAACATTTCCTCGGTCCATCTCTTCCACCTTCTGTGGAAGTGTGTTGGTAAGCAAAATGGGCTCTTAGCACTCAGATCCACCAAGTGCCCTTGAAGAGTTTGGCTTTTGTTTCCTTTGAGTAATTCAGTGTATTTCATTGAGTCTTACTAGGTGCTAAGCCCCAAGCCCAAACCTCTATTAGGTGTAAAACCTATGTGGGTGTGGATTAATAACTAAGGTGGGGCCCAAGGTGGGGCTAACTAAGGGCAGGTGCTAACTCCAGAGCCGAATCATAAGAGCCTAAGTTCTGGTCATTCAGGTGACATTTGATGACGTCTGAAATGCTTTAAGAAGAGAAGACAGAGTCATTTGCGCAGGGCTCTCACTCGTGGTGGTGCTGATGCGGAGACTCTGGGCAGCTGTAGCTAAGAGCCCTCCAGCTTATAACCCGGATGCTGAGACTTTGTTAAACTCCGGTAACTATGTACTGGGATTTGAAGCAGACAAGGTCTATCTGTTGATGTTTGTACTTTGTTTGTATTTGGCTCCGAAGTTCAGGGTGCTAGCTTTTTCCCCTGAACTAAGTGAATGGTATTTGTATGTTGAATTAAAATAAGCTTGTCAACCCCTTAATGTTGCTTTCCTTACTAAAGCAGATCAAAAGAACCTGTGCTTTTGCAGTGTGCTGGTAGCATTCCTGTTGTTGGGCTTGTGTTGGTCTTTTACCCCCACAACAGCTGCTACCCAGATTGTTGAAACAGGAAGCTGCCAACCTCTCTCCTTCTGAGCAGAGCACTGGCCTGAAAGGTCAGTTTTATCCTAAGCACACTACCTGGTAGTCATAGCAGCAGCCCTACAGTTGCCTTTGAGAAAATCCCAGCTTTCCTCTTATCCACT
This sequence comes from Trichosurus vulpecula, assembly GCF_011100635.1. Lineage (NCBI taxonomy): Eukaryota > Metazoa > Chordata > Mammalia > Diprotodontia > Phalangeridae > Trichosurus > Trichosurus vulpecula. The sequence goes on along the minus strand of NC_050575.1, from coordinate 287,478,312 downwards.
CCCTTCTCTTCAGGTCCCCTGGGGCTGTGGCAGGAGCCTCTCTGCTCTGGGAAGTGACCTGTAAGGGCCCCACTGCTCTCTCCCTTTTCCTTTTGGGTGGAACAATGAGTCACAAAGGATAAGCAGTCATGGATGGGTTGGGATATGAATACATTATCTTCCCCTCAAACCTATCCCTCTTCCAGATTTCCCTGTGTGCCTAAGGCCACCACCAGCCTTCTGGTGACCAAGAGTCACAACTGGCAGGCCATCTTTAATTTCTGGCTCTCCCCTGCCTTACAGATCCAGTCAGCTGCCAAACCTTGCTATTTCTAATTCTGCATCTCTCTCATCTTTCCACTTCTCTCTCATTCACATCATCACCAAGCTAGGCCAAGCTCTCATTACCACTTACCTGGACTACTGCAATTGATTCCTAATTGGTCTCCCGCTACCCTAAACCTTTCTCCATTCTCATTCAGCCTCCACACTGCTTCCAAAAAGATTTTTTTCAAAGCACAGGTATGAGCAAGTCACTTCTCTACTCAAATTCCAGTAGTTCCTATTAACTGTAGGAGCAAATAATATTTCATCTTTATCTCATCCTTTTAACATTAAGCATTTTGTGTTTTATAGTACAATTACTATATATAATGTATACAATTTAAAACATAATTGTATAAGCCATACAATTATGTATACAATTATTAATGCAGTATTGCCTGTGTATAAATTATGAATAAGAACCTATATATATAGATAATAAAAGCTCAATTTTTTTAAATTGATAAAGAGCTTGAGACAACGTCTTAAAGGACCCAAACACAACCACAAATCCTGCCTTGAGGATCTTAGCAGGAATCTATTCATACACATTATAGCAGCCCTCCCAGTCTTTTCATGGATCTAGTTGAATTTCCAAATGACTGAGTTTTTGCCTTCCTTTTTATCTCAAACACTTAGCACAGTGCCTGGCACATGGTAAGGGCTTAATAAATGCTTGCTAACTGATTGATTCTCCTTGAGTTCTCATGTTTTAGTGATGAGCAATTCAAATAAATGGCTAGCTTTTGATTTTTTAGATAAAATATTTATGAAGTTTGTGTTAATTCATAAATCGACAATCTACAAACAGTAAAGAATACTTTGTTTTCAATTTTTACTTAATCCATTTCAACCCTCCTACTCATCTAATTAGTGCATTGAGTATGTTTTTCAAGGTGGAGTTAAGCTCCTAATCTTCATCTCTTCTGTTACTCAGTAAATGCAGTTGGCCATGAAAATTCCAAGTAACAAAACAGGGAGAGACTGGCTCAGTGAGGTACTAGGAGGTACAGTAGATAAAATTCTAGACCTGAAGTGAGAAAGTCATGAATTCAAATTTGACCTCAGGTCCTTACTACCTAAATGACCCCGGATAAGTCACTTAACCTGTGCCTCAGTTCCTCATATGTAAAATGGGAGTATGAATAGCACCTACCTCTGAGTATTGTTGTGAAAATAAAAATGAGACATTTGTAAAATGTTCTGCCAACCTTAAAATCCTATGTAAAGCTACCTATTATTAGTACATTTTGGTAAACTTGAAGTTTCTAGAACATCTAGAATAGGAGTGGGGAACCTGTGGCCTTCAAACTTCACAAGTTTGGATTCAGTCGAAGGGCTGCCCTTGAGGATCTAGAGGGCCACAGGTTCCCCCCCCCATCTAGAACCTCTGTACCCAAAGAATACTGATCAATGCCTCAAATTCAATTTGTTACAAGACCCTAGTGGAGTGTGACACATCTTTTTGTCTGGCTTCATTCAACAACTTGATCCTGAAACTAGAAAGAATAACTAATATCGCAGGTGATAAAAAGGAAGAATTGAATCAATCTTAATAGGCTACAATGCAAGGCTGAAGCCAAGATGGAATTTTACAGAGATAAATGTAAATTCCACAATTAGGTACAAAAATTAAATGACTTAATTACAATAATGGGGAGGCCTGGTTTGATAATTGTTTTTTTTTTAAATCAGGTAGTTTTAGCTGATCACAATGTAACATGGCTATTGACAAAGCTAACACTAACTGAGATTGTTATGTCCGGAAGGACAGTGTCCAGATAACAGTAACCCTCTGCCCTATCCGGTCGTTTTACATCTGAAGTATTGAATTCAGTCATAGAATCTCAAAGCTAGTCCAACGTGCTCATGAAGAAGAAACAATGTACCCAACAAATGGTCATCTAGCAAGTATATGATATCTCACATGAGTAGGAACCAACCATCACCCTCCAAGACAGCCCATCCTATCTTTGGAGAGTCCTGATTACATCAGGAAGTTTTTACCTTACATCAAGCTGAAACTTTCCTCTTTGCAAACTCTGATTCTATTTCTGCCAACCTGTAGATGTTAATCTGTCTTTTTCCAGCACTTTTTCTACATTTTTGTCTTTGTATCTTTAACTACCTAGCAGTTTCTGGCATATACTAAGTGCTTAGTAAATGTTGAATTGAATGAACTGATGGGAAATGAAGATAGCCATCATGTCCCTAGGTACCAAAAAAATTTTTTTTTGTTTGTTTGTTTTGGCAGGGCAGTTGGGGTTAAGTGACTCATCCAAGGTCTTGCAGTTAGTACATGTGTCAAGTGTTTGAGGCTAGATTTGAACTCAGGTCCTCCTGACTTCAGGGTCAATGCTCTACTCCCTGCGCCACCTAGCTGCCCCCTAGGTACCAAATTTTAAAAGGGGTACTAAAAAACTAAAAGGAAGCTAGAGAAAGACATTAGGATAATGAGACAAATTAAAACTCATGGAGAATGGTTGAAGGAACAAGGTCAGCACAACGAAAGAATAGGTGAATTAAGAGGGAAATGATAACTCTCTTTAAACATTTGAAGAGTTAATACGAAGAAGGAATACTGACTTGCTCATTGTTGATCTAGAAGACAAAATAGCGTCAGTTGGTGAATGGTACAAGAAGACAAATTAGGTTCAACTTTTAAAAAATCTCTTGGACAATAAAAATGGTTACCCTATGAGGTAATGAGCTCCCCATCACTGGAGATGTTCAAGACTAGATGTACAGCAAGCTGTGAGAGATACAGCAAATTACTTCTGTACTATATAAGAAGTTGAAATTAATGATTTCTCAGGTCCCTTCCAACCCCTCATTTGATGAGTTCAAGAAGATTGTAGATTGGTTCTTTGCCTGCCCACCTTAGGAATTTGGAGAAATGTCAAGGAGGCCCTGTTAGGCAGTACTCCCCCAGAACTTAGCAAAAGGAGTACTTAGAAAAGAAATACCCACACACTAAAGTAACTCCTCCAGACTATTTGAATCATCTTTGCCCTAAAACAAAGACACCTGAATCAGCCATAGGTCAGAGAGAGAGTTCCCCTGGAACTTTACCAAACCAAAACCTCAGAGTCCCTGAGGCTCCCTCCTCCTGTGGTTTCTGGCCATGGTACATAACTGTCCCTGAGCATGCATACTGCTACCTATAGACACTTACCTAGTCTAAGGTCTCCCATTCATCTACAGTGATTTCAGGAAAGAGGATTTTTATTGCCCTCTCTTTTACTCTCAATAAAATTAAACTAGAAGGAAAGGCTTATTTTATAAAGAATGTATGATAATAAATTTAGTCAATAGTGCCCATTCTGTTTTTTTAATTAAAAATTAAATTATAGGAAAGAGTACAAGTCCTCTCATTTAAAAGTGTCTTCCCTCAAAGTAGGAGCCAATAATTTTTATATTTAGTTCTGCTTTTCCATCGACACTACTACCTTGGTTGTTTGAAATACACTGTTTGATTTTTAATAAGAATAATGTCTTTTGCCCTTATGCTATGAAGCTGTTTAACAGAGAACCTAATTTTTGCAGTGTAAACATAGAGATGCCAAATTAAATATATAAATGGTAAACGCTGTGCCCTTTAAACTCATGAAGAGATAATTTGCAAATGCAGAAAGAATAAAAGGGAAGTGGCATTGAACCCTCAAAAACTGACATCATTAAAATCTAATTAATGATATTGCCACTGACTTCACTTTAATGGACATGCTCATCAGTTATGTCATCATACAGTATTGAACACCCATGTCAATTCTGATCTAACACATTTGCATTTTCTTCAGCCTATATCTGTAAATGCAGAAAAAAGGAAGGGTTATGTGTGTGTGTGTGTGTGTATAAATAGAGGCAATAAAGGGAACCCTCTGGCTGCTGGACTGGGACTTGTGGGGTGCCACAGAGGTTCCTTGTCACCCATGCCCTTTAGCAAGTGGCTCAGCAGAAGAGACCAAGGCATAGGCCTGACCACATGCATTCTCTGTAAGCCGGCCTTGTAGGCCCCAGTTTGACAAATCAGGAGGAGCTTCCAATTACCCCCATGATATATGTGTATATTTGTGTGTGTATGGGTATGGGTGCGTGTGCGTGTGCGTGTGCGTGTGTGTGTGTGTGTGTGTATAGTTGATGCTGATGACAATGGCTAACTCTGAGATCATGTATACAGAGAATGTCCATCGCTAAAAACTGCACTAAGACTTTTGGGACTCCCTGTATTTCTTTTAGGGCTGTGAAGTGCTCTCCTCCCAAGAGCCTTGTGAACTACTTAGTGTTCATACACACACATACACTCACGTATACTCATACATATATGTCATGTGTCTTATAGGCATAGATATGTATGCGTTTAAAGTACAAATAGGGTTCTTGAGTACAAGAACTGCTTTTTGCTGCGTCCATTTACCTCTAATGCCTAGCACAAAACAGGCACTTAATAAGTATTTAATGAATTAGATGTTTTCACACATACACATACACACATACCTTGATATTAGCAAAGATGTCTATATGTAAATATAAAATATTTATGTGCATATTTTCTGTGCCAAAAACCAAAACTACTAATCTCATATCTGTAAAGATAAGCTCTAAAGTATAGATATGGGCCAGATAATATTGTTTAGTAGACAGAGATTGGACTGAAGAGTCAGAAAGACTCTGTTGGATTCACTGCCTCTGTGACTTTGAGCAAACCACTTTAACCCCAATTTACTCATCATCTCTAAAATGGAAACAGTCATTGCTCAGGTGAGAGAACATATAGGAAAGTGCTTCATGTGTGGGAATCATTAGTGTAGTTAAATTTCGTGTGAACGGTGCTAACAGGTTTTGAATAGCAACAGCGCTGAAGGCAAGTAGCCGGCAATTCCTTCTTAAGGAGAGAGGTTTGGTTGCTGTTGTTTTTAGCAGGAACACGGCCCTCGCATCATTACTTATCTGAACTATATATGTGCTTCTTCTCTCCCATGTGTTTTCTTTCTCACTCTTACTGTGGCATAGAAATGTCACGTGTATGGAGGGAGTACTTGCTGCTCAGTCATTCTTCACTCATATCCGACTCCAGGACCCGCACTATATCCGTTGTGCCATCATAGAGGGAGATACTCTATTGTTATTTACTTTGCTATTCTGTTTTAATTAAGATGTCTTTGGCTTTGAATTAATGTGACCTCTGATTTAAGTGTAAAAACACACATCAGTGGGGGCACATGACCTCATTCACGTGTAGGGTATCTTCCAATGTCTTTGTCGTCTGGGTCTTAACCTGTTTGATCTGGACATTAGATGTCATTAAATACAGTATTACATACGCTTGTCTCAAAGCTTAAATCATGCAGGGTTTACCCACAGCCAGTACAATGAAGCTGAGAATGACTTACTATTAAATAAGTTATGGTTCCTTTGGTTATAAGTTCCCTCCAACTTGGATACCTACAGTAATTCTAGAGCTAATACATTCCAATGGGTGCTACCACTTGAGGAGAGCATGAGTTACACTAGCTTTATGTGATTCATGTGAAATGATTGTCTGAAATATACCAGATGGAATTTCATGTTAGGAGAGTGCTGCATTACCATTAATGAGTTATGTAAAGCATCCTTCCTGACTACAGTGGCATGCACCTCCTTATGTTAATCGAGATGGTTTCTCATCATTTTGTCCATGCAGACATCTACCCCATGACATCTCAAATTGTGTGATTCCTGTTCATATATTTCCAGAAATCCTCCACTCACTGCATTGGAATCTTTCCTCTGGTTCTTTTAATGTTCAAGAAATACCTACCGCTGGAGTATTCACACTTCTATCTTTTATCCTTTATCCTCAACTACATGACTAGCCTATGTATTTTCTAATTATATGCAACTCTGATGATGTCTTTTGGGCCACTCCTTGGATACAAGGCATCATTGGTAATGCTCTGCAACCTCCTTATAGCCACTAGGTCATGTCAATTTTAATTAGAATAAAATATTATTAAAATAATAACATTTATTAATGTTTTAAGATTTGCAAAGTGCTTTATAAATGTTATTTTATCCTTAAAACTATGAGAGGTAGGTGCTATTATATTTTGCAGGCGGAAACTGAGGTAGATAGAGGTTAAGTGACTTGTCCAGGGTCACACAGCTAAGTGTCTGAGGCTAGATTTGAACTCCCATCTCCCTGATTCCAGGTTCAGCACTCTCTCTACTGCCTTTGGGTCACCTGCAATTTTGATTCTTCTAAGATCTTGGCAATCTGAAACTATATAGCATCAGTGGGTAAATACTGGTGTCAAAGAGATGGGGTTTTGTTACAGCAAGCAGCTTGAGATCAACAGTACATAATTTCCCATTGTGAGGGAGATGACCCACAACCGGCCCTCTTTTCCAACAATCTTGGCCCTCTTAGATCCCCTAAATAAATTATCAAATCTACTTAACCACTGCGGGAGTGGATGTTAAATCAATATGGGTAAAGCCTGCCTCGTTTTATAGATTTACCTATATTACAGATAAAGAAACTGAGTCACGAGATTAAAAAAATAAATTTTCTGTTAGTGCTTGAGTGAGTTTGAGCACAGCAAGAATCAACTTGCAGCTTTTCTTGGTGACACAGTTGTCTTAATATCTTGTCTCTCTAGCAATAAACTCCACAAGTGTGGTGAAAAGGTTTTACTCTTTAGCCAAATGCTCGTCATGCAAAGCTACAGTAACTCCATCTAATATTCTAAAATTTGCTTCTTGACTGTAAAAGCCAATGTGTTATAAGAAATGCTAATGATAGTGTGTGGTTGGGTCTTGGATTTCTGGCCCCACACAGTTTTCAGGGTGAAAATTGCTCATTTTTCATTTCTAAAACCTGACATTCTTTCACTATCATGTGTCATCTTCTCGGTTCTTTAAACTAATTTTCACTTTAAATTCTCATGAAATGACAGTTCCTGTTTTGGGGACCATTTGTAGCACACCAATATTTGGGTTACGCTCATCGCACACGTATTCAATATCCCGAAAATGAGGAAAAGCAACCACAAATGTGTGCCTCCCCACCTCCCTCTTAGAGGTATTGTGGTGCTTCTGGTCTTAAACTGTGCGATGGAAAACTCTAACTTAAGTGATAGCAGAATACACACCTGGCTGAATTCAGAGATAATTGAAATTTTCTAATATAATTTCTGAATTTATTGTATTTCTCCCTCTTGGTTTTATACACCGACACATATGAATCAAGATGAATCAAACACTGTCTCTCAAGTTTGACAACTCTGAACAAATGCCAATAAGGGGCACACATTTGTAATGTGTTCCTGTCCTTATGCCTCATTCTGAATCTCCAATATTGTGGATTCAACTCCATTCAACAAATATTTATAGTATACCTACTATGGACCAAGATATGGGGGATAAAATAAAACAAAATACGGCCCCTGCCCTCAAGTTCCCAATAGTCTATGGAAGGGAAATCACACACACACACACACACACACACACACACACACACACACACATGCACACACACACACACACACACACACACACACACAATTAAATGTTAAGTGTCTACAAGGTAAATACAATAATTTTGTGGGGAGGAGAATATTAACCAAGCAGATCAGGAAGATTGTTAGCATGGCCTAGGAAATCATGTGAAGAGGTATGGGTCTCTTTTAATTTATGAGCTTCTTAATTTATAAGGTTCTGGAGGTTAAGACAACGTGTCTTATGATGCTCAGGAAATGTGAGTTAAAACAGGTTATAATTGTTTTCAGCCACTGTTGCCTAACGCTCTGACAAATAAAATTCCCTCTACAACATATCCCCAAACCGGCCAAGCAGCCTCTGCTTTGGGAAGGTCTCCAGTGAGGGGGTCCTCCTTCCTTGTGGGACAGCCAACTCCACTTTTGGAAAGCTCTAGTTGTTAAGAAGATTTTTCCTTACATCAAGCCTAAGTTATGCTCTTTGAAACTTCCATCCATTACTCCTAATTTATCCCCCTCAGACCCACCAAAACAAGTCTATTTTTTTCTTCCTAGAGAGAGTCCTTCAAATATTTGAAGATGGTCATCATCTCTCCCCACATTTTCTCTTCTCCAGGATAAACATCTTATTTTTTTCAACCGATGCAGAGTGAAGTCAAGCCCTTCATTATCCTAGTTACCCCCCTACACACACACACACACACACTTTGGATTCTCTCCAGCTTGTTCATGAATCTCCTAAAATGTACTTAGACATTGATTGCTGTCTGTCTGCTAATATGAATTTATATTGCACATTTATTATAAACATCAATACTCCCATATAGCCCATACACATGGCTAATGATTAAAAATCTCACATGGAAAGACCTCTCAGGCTACCCTTCCCTGTTGTTTTTAAGCCTGAGGTACAGGCACAGTTTCTTGGGAAGTACCCTGAACTAAGGAGAGCTGGCACTAACACTGACTACATGACCTTGGGCCACTTTGGGCCTCACTTCTCCTAAATGTGCAAAAAGATAACACTCTCCCTGTCACATATTAGTCCGAGGAAGTAGGGAGGAAATACTAACTAGGGAAACCATAGGCCTTAATACTTGTTGGAGTAAGAGGGTTAATGAGACCATTCTCCCAGTGTTTGCTGGAGTACCTGGCCCATGCTGTATGCACACCTGTGATGGAAACAAAATGGTGCCTTAATTATTTTGTAAATTCATGATTATAGTGGTGGTGATAGGAGTGGTAATACAGGTCATACCTTTGGGCCACCATTTTTTTTAACTAAACCTATGATTCCACTGGTAAAGGGAACTCCCAATGAGGAAACTCCAACTATCAATGCATATCGACACCCATTATTCAATTTATAATCTTAGAGATTTGCTGGGGAGTCACCAACAAGTTAAGTAATTTGCACAGGGTTACATAACTTGACACAGAGTGTGTGTGTTGAAGGTCAGACTGGAAACCTGACCTTCCTGACTCTGAGGTCAGTTCTCTATTCATTACAAGACACTAGAATACATATGTATGTGTTCCTGAACATTTAAATAGGAATCAGATTTTGGCAAAGTGAATCATATCTTGAATATACCAGGGAAGAATGCTATTTAAATGAATTGCGCAGTTCACTCTTTATAAACCAACTAATCACTTCCTTAATTTATATGTTTCATCAATTCTGATTTTCATGAATCAAGTCTTGAAAGTAAGGTATCATTTTAGAATCACATCAGGAGGGCACTTTCTCATAAGCTTCTAACTCTTGTAAAGATACTCTTTAAAGAAGGCAGGGATAAGCCCAGGCTTGTTCACTATCACTTATTTCCCACAGAATTGCTAGGCAATTAAGTCCCCAAATCACAGGGAGGCAGTCTTAGATAGAGCCATTGAACTCATCAGGGTCAATGGTGATATTCCTCAGCAGTTCCGTTTCATATTGAAAGCAGAAGACTCACCAAAAAACACAATGCCTTGTTGACAGGGGAAAGGACACCCTTTCTAGTGAAAGGGGATTTGTAATGTATGTGTGTCATCCCCAAAGCTTCTCGATGATGAATGGCAAATAACCCAAATTAAGAGCACAGAACCTCCAGTTTACATATTCACTTAACCACAGCTTTTTTTGCCCCTTGGTTGTTAGCGCTTACACATAAGCAATACAAAACTACATGATTATTTGGGTTAGTGTGGGGCTATTGTGATGCCTGGATGTGTACAAAAGAACATTTTGGGGGGTAATTTTGGTTAATGGGGAAAACAACAACAGATAGTGACTTTGAATCTAAACATTTGTAGGATGAAATAGTATGAATCCTTCAACATCCATACCAAGTACTATGTTGTCCATGAAGCCTTCCCTAGCAGCTCAGACCCACAATGATTCTCTCCTTTCTGACCTCCTTAAACACATACTCTTTAGCTTAGGATTATATTTTGTTGTATTATTCTCTGATTTATATATGTTTTATATACACTGGGCTTTTCTCCTTGACAAGATTAAAAACTCTCCTAATGAGTTTTCAGTCATGTCTAATCCTCCATGACCTCATTTTGGGGTTTCCTTGGCAAAGACGCTGTAGTGGTTTGCCATTTCCTTCTCCAGCTAATTTTACAGATGAGAAAACGGAGTCAGACAGTGACTTGCCCAGGGTCACTCAGCTAGTAAATGTCTGAGGCTGGATTTGAATTCAGGAAGATGAGTCTTTCTGATTCCAAACCTCTCATTGAGAATAAGATAAAATCAGCTATCCAAAAAGGACTTTGGGGGTCATTTCATTCCACCATTTTATTTTACAAACAAGGAAAATAAACCCTAGAGGGAAAAAGTAACTTCTATAAGCCCACAAAGAGCCAGGTCCCTTGATGCCCTGTCTCAGCCATTCTTCTACAACTCAGACACGGTGCTAAGTACACATAATAAAGGCAAAGACTTTGACATTAGGTCAATGTGTCTGAATCCACCACTCTACCCACAGCACCATGGAGCCTCTCGGATACATGTCACACATTCAATAAATACTTGTAAAACTGAAACTAAAGAAAGATTATTTAACAATAAGTAGTTATCTAGTTTCTTTAAGCTCTGTATGTCTTATTGCAACCAAAAAACTCCACAAATTTTTCCTCTTCTTTGACCACTAAAGGATGAGTTTCTTGCAATCTTTTCTTTACATCCATTTATTCCTTTGAGTATTTCAGGGACCCTCTATTTTATCAAATAAATAAGGGAAACATCTTCAGCCTTTTGAGAGGGGAAGGAAGTGTTAAATGAGGACTGCATTTATGACATAAGAGGGAAGGCAGAGTAAACTACTCAGGGAAAGCTAGTGTTACTTTGCTGTCCAATGGCTATTTATTCCAGATAAGACACATATCCAAGCAAGTATCTACAAGCTATTGAATAGCCTAGACCTGAGAGCTGTTCAGCATTAACCTTTATGAGCTCTGCCCCACCAAGCAAGACTGCTTTATTTTTTTTCTTCTGAAAACTCCTGGCTTGTAGTTTCTTCAGATGGTTATAGTTTCATAGACACTTCAGGGCCAAAGTGTCATTGTGTATCTCTCTCTCTCTCTCTCTCACACACACACACACACACAGAGTTGAGGAACAACCCTGAACAGGGTATTCCCAAAGACTTCGAGGAGAACTCCAAGCTCTGGGCAGCTCTAAGAAAAGACCCAGCTGGACAAGAAATGAAGCTCAACATCAATAGCCTTAGCAGGCACTTCTCATACATTTTAAAAACCTCAGACCAGCAGTGAGCAGAGAAGCTCCTGCCTATTTATAGTTCACATTTCTCTAGTATTTCCACCATTTACGAAACCCCTTTCTTACCATAACTCTTCAAGACTGCTAGCAGGACCAAGCACTAAGCATCAGAAGTGGCATGGGAACCCAGGTCTTTCTGAGTTCATGTGGTCTTCCAGTTTCTACAGGCAGAGTGAAAAGCTTCGCATCTCTGTCTTTACATAAGCCTTTGCTGCCCCTAGATGGCAAAGTGCATAGAGCACTGGGCTTGGAATCAGTAAGACTCCTCTGAGTTCAAATCCAGCCTCAGACACTTACTAGCTGGATAACCCTGGGCAAGTCACTTAACCCTGTTTGCCTCAGTTCCTGGAGAAGGAAAAGGCAAACCATTCCAGTATCTTTGCCAAAAAACTCCCACAATGGGATCACAAAGAGTCAAATATGACTTTAATGACTCAACAACACTTTTCACAACTTGTCCCTGATAGGTTATAGGTTCCCAAAGTGGGCGATACCACCCCCTAGAGGGTGCTGGAATGATCCAGGGGGTGATAGTAACCTCAGGGGCAATTGGGGACTGTTGATTAAAAATAAGGGGGTGGTGGAAGCCTACAGAAGGAAGAGAAGATAAGAAAGTTTTGAAAAACTGTTCATACGTGTTTCATCTCTTGTACAACAGAGTAGAATTTGCAGTGATTACATTATTTTCCAGATAAACACACAAAATACAAGTTAAAACCCATCAGTGGTCAAGTCCACAGAAAGGTCTTAACAAGCAAGTGTTGGCATGCGAGCGTGTAGCACATTGTTGGGAAGTCTACATGCATCGCTAGGAATATGTGTGTAATGACTTGTGTACAATGTGATACTGTATGGTTAAACGGTGCAATATCGTGTCATCAAAATTTCAATGCAGGAAAAAAGCCCACAAATTTACAATAAATTATTAAATTTAAGATGTGTCATTTTAAAATATGTGTATATTTTATATATCTTTTGAAATGATACACATTTTTTAAAAACCTGTTAAAGTGTTAAAGAAAGTAGATTTCCAAGGGGGTGCTAAGTAATTTTTTTTTAAAGAAGGTGATAGGCCAAATAAGTTTGGGAACCTCTGAGTGTACAAAGTGCTAGATTTTGTGTCAGAAGACTTGAATTCAAATCCTCCACCCTAGCTGTGTGACCTAGGGAAGTAATTTAACCTCTTTATGCCTCAGTTTCCTCATCTGTAAAATAATAGCACCTAACTCTGAGTTGTGAAGATCAAATGAATTATCCTCTATAAAGTACTCTGATCACCTCAAAGCATTACATAAATGCTAGCTATTGCAATCACTAGTGCTTCCTAATCATTTGAAAGGCAGTATAGCGTAATAGAAAGAGTTTGAATTTAGAATCGGAGAAAAGTCAGCCTCTTCTGTTTCCTCAATTGTGATGTCATCTCTCGTTATTATCACCTGTGTGACCTTGAGAAAGTCACTCCATTTGTCTGGCCTCAGTTCCTATCTGTGTAAAATTAAGGCTTGGACTCTGTGGCCTCTCGGGACTCTTGCCATTCTAGATGCCAAGATCCTACTACTATTAACAAAGATTGGAAATCACAAGACACAGACAGTTTCTAGTCAGGGCCCTGAAAAAGCAAAACTCTGAGCTTGTCTCCTACAACAATCTTTTTATCTATTCAAGAATTCCAAGCCCTGATTTATCCCTCTCTCCTTATTTGAATCATTCTTTGGAAAACTGGATTTTTGGAAACTAGACAAGAAGTGTTACTGTATAATGAAAGAACATTGAACTTGGAATTAGGAGAGATGTAGGTTCATACGTTGACCCTGAAACACACTAATTATAAGACCACTACAAACCATGAGACCTTTCCCAGACTAATTTCTAAGTCTATAAAATCAGGAAAGTAATAACATACCTTGCTGTACTTCACTGAGGCTCAAATTAGATTACATTCAACACAAAAGTCTCCTGTCTAGATATCCAAATATAATCTCTTTCCTAAACCTCATATTACCAATTGCCTGCTGGACATCTCCATTTGGATGACCCACTGGCATCACAAGCTCAGCATGTTCAAAATGGAACTCATTATTTTCCTTCCAAACTCCCTTCCTAGTTTTCCTGTTTCTTTTAATACACAACCATCCTTCTAGTTACCCAGGTTTGGGAACTCAGAGACATCCTTAACATCCTCTCTCTTACTTCTAATCAAATTTCAAGCCTTGTCATTTCTGTCTTCATTACATCTCTTACATCCATCACCTTCTTCTAGCCCCTCCAGTACCTCTTACCTGGACCTTTCCAATAGCCTCCCAATTGGTTTCACTCTCCAGAGTTTCTCCTCTTTCCAAAATAACCTCCCTCCCACCCTGCCCCAAGCCATCCTCCACATAGCAGTCAAAATGATATACGTCAAGAACAATTCTTTGGCTTTGGAAAACTCCAGCACCGCTCCCCCCACCCCCGCCCCCTGCTCCCCACCCCACCATGGATGCTAGGATAAAATAGAGAGGCATTTAAAACCTTCCGTAGCCTGATTACAATTATATTTTTGCACTGATTCCACATTGCTCTGACCTTCACACATTCTATATTCCAGCCATCCAGGCCTTCTTAGCGTTCGCTGGACATAATGTCTCATATCTACTTCCTGGGCCTTTCCATAGTCTGTCCCCCATGCCTAGGAATGCTCTCCCTATTCATTTCCACTTCTTATAAATCCATAGTTCCATTTAACGTTCACTTTAAAAGCTAAATACAACAAGAGGCCTTTCTGGATCCACCGATGGTTAGTGATTAATCCCTCCCGCGAAATTATTTCGTTTTCACTTTGTATATATTTTGTATCACTTTTACACATATTGGTTCCTCTAAAAGAATGTAAGGTCTGTGAAGGCAAGGACTATTTTCACTTTTTTCTTATATACTTAGATATAAATGACAGAGCCAGAATAACGAAAAAAAAAACCCAAATACACACAATAATATAATGACTCTTAAAGTAATATTAAATTAACTGAATAAAGTCCATTTTACCTGCTACCTCTGAATCCTTTCATTCACTTAGAGTCATCTTATTTTGGTTCTCTTGTAGCACCTGACACATAGTAGGTCCTTAATAAGTAAATTTAATTGAAATAAAGCCCTTAGAAAACCTTAAGCTGCTATGTAATTGTCAGCTATTATTCTTACCAGCTGTAGCTGCTTTCATAATGTGCTTCATTGGCATCGTGAAATGAAGGCAATCCATTTCTGAAATCTAGCTAGTAAGTTCAGCAGTAAGTACCTGCAGCTACGGGCAGATCCATCAACGAGAACTTGCTCAGGGTATCAAGGATTTCCCTCGGGAGAAAGCTGTCATTCATTCTACTGCATTCCAGATGAGCCTCACTACACCTGAAGAGGACCAGATTAACCTCCTGACTGTTCTGCACACAAGGGAGGAGTCTGTCAGGGAGAATGTAGGTCAATAACTCGAGGGGGCTGCTCTTGGATTTTTAATAACCTTGCTATTATATTCAGGGAAATTTTTTTTTACCATAAAGTTATGTTGGAGGAAAGTCTGATAAGTTTCTGACTTCATTTCTCACCATCACACATGAGTAAATATTTACAGTGGGTTCACTGTCTGTCTGTCTACCCCTCTTCCTACTTTGCTTTTCACCTAAGCACTTGTTTTGTTCATTGGCTTTCTATGTTAAGCAACATCTTACAGAGCTCAAACTCTTCTCAAGGGTAAAATATCATTTGATGGTTCTGACTCTCTTTAAGGTAGTGTGGGGTCTAGTCACAGAAAAGGAACTAGATCTTGGAGTGATGACTCTGCATTTCCTCCCCACTCCACCACTAGTTGTGTAAGTCAGTGACTATCCCAGTTAAGTCAGCATCAAGACGTACATCTGGCATATACTGGCTATGTGACCTTAAGCAAGTTACGTAACCTCTTTGTTGCCTTAGACAACTCTCTAAGACTTTATAGTGAAGAACAATTTCC
Organism: Trichosurus vulpecula; assembly: GCF_011100635.1. Classification (NCBI taxonomy): domain Eukaryota; kingdom Metazoa; phylum Chordata; class Mammalia; order Diprotodontia; family Phalangeridae; genus Trichosurus; species Trichosurus vulpecula. The sequence goes on along the minus strand of NC_050575.1, from coordinate 287,462,777 downwards.
TACTTTTTAGGGGGAGGGAGTCTCTTCAGCAGGAATTCCCTATGCCAATAAAATCACAGATACTGTATTAAACACACACATACACATAATAGTGTAAAGTAATATTAAATTAACTGGATGAATCCCATCTCTCATTTTGGGTCTAATGTAGCCTATTAATTAGGTTAAAACCCGATTTGGACCATTTTCCCTTGACTTAAAATGGGTCTTGTGGGTATAGCACTAAATGCAAAGGAAAAATTGGATGGGACAAAGTTCACAGATTAATAGAGGGGTGATGACCGCCCCCCCAAACCATCTAGTGCAATTGATACCCGACTAAAAATTTTATCTATAACAACCCTGACAAGTAGACATCAGCCTCTTCTGGAGGGCCTCTACTGGGGGAGGTTAACTCTAGTCAATGAACATTTATTAGGCACCTACTATATACTAAGGCTAAGAACTAAAACCCACTACTTCCCAAGGCAACTCCTTCTACTCTGGGAACAACTCTAAAAATCAGATCATTTTTCTGTACATTAAAATGGCACAGTAGATAGAGCACTGGGCTTAGGATCAGGAAGACTCCTCTTTCTGAATGCCAATCTGGATTCAGACACTTACTATCTGTGTGACCCTGGGCAAGTCACTTAACCCTGTTTGCCTCAGTTTCCTCATCTATAAAATGAGCTGGAGAAGGAAATGGCAAACTGCTGCAATATCTTTGCCCAGAAAACCCCACAAGGGGTCACAAAGAGTCAGAACAAAAACAACTGAAAAACAACAATAAATTTCCAACTCCTAAGCTGCCACTACTCTTAGTTCTAACCTCAGGGGCCAAGCAGAATAAGCTAATCCCTCTTGTATATGACAGCCCTTAATACACTTGAAGACAATTATCATGTTCCCCCTAAGTCTTCTCTTTTCCATATAAAATGTCCCAGGTTCTTTGAAATAATTGTCATGTAGCAGGGGGTTAGCCAATTCATTTCACCATTCTGGCTGCTCCTCTCTAGACACTTTCTGGTTAGAAAATGTTGGGGCATCGAGAATTGAATATGACACTCTAGATTTCTGTGCATGGGGTTATTATTACCAACCAAGTTCCAGAAACTATGCCTCTCTTTATGCAGTCTAGGAATGCATTAGTTTGCTTGGCTGCCAAGAAAGGGAGAAGAAAAAGATGACTATCAAAACTGAATAGCAAAAAATTTTGACCATAAAAAATATTTGAAATTCTTGGCCTGGGCCACAAAGATTGGCCTTCATTTTGTACAAATATTTGTAGTTTCCTCCCAATATTCAAAAATGAATTAGACTGGATCCCATAGTAAAGGGTGAGCATTTTTTAAATGACATCGGTTCAACAGGATAATATGTGATAATTGGGGCAAAATTAAATTGAACTTATTTCTGGCTTTAGAACGCTTTTTTCCAAGGTATTTAAAAGCACTTGAGAGACAGGACCTCATTGTGAACTCCCCAAACTCTGATAAGAGTGAGCATTTTTATCCTGGTCTTTCAGAAGAGTGAATGGTGAGCAATGATTAATAGTCATAATAACAATATCTAGTTTTTATCCAGCACATGACACTTTACAAGTATTATCTCATTTGATCCTCACAACAACCCTGAGAAAACTGAGGCAGCCAGAGATGAAAGAGTTTGCCCAGGGTCACACAGCTAGTACATATCTTATGTGGGATTTGAATTCACATCTTCCTAATTCCAAACCCAGCGCCACACTACCTAGCTGCCCAATATGATACGCCCATCCCAGTTTACACAGGGACTTCAGAAGCAAAACTGGAACACTACTGATATTAATCTTTGTATATTCCCAAGTGAAGTACTAATAACAGCTAGACCATACTCATTTCTCTTTACAGTGTTTACTCTGTGGGGAAAGGGTTTACACCTTTTCCTGAGTTTAAAATGACAACGCTATTCTGACATTTATAAAATGTCTTAAGGTTTACCAAGCATCCTCTCACCTGACCTTCACAAGAATTTTGTGAGATAGGTGTTCTGGGTATATTTATCCCCATTTTACAGATGAAACATGTCCATGGTCACAAAGCTGGGATTGAATTTAGGCTTTCCCTGCATCCAGACCCAGCTCTCTATCCAAAAAGCCACGAGGCTTTCCACATCAAAAAAAATATATATGATGGCGAGAGAGAGAGAGAGAGAGAGAGAGAGAGAGAGAGAGAGAGAGAGAGAGAGAGAGAGAGAGAGAGAGAGACTAAGACAGACAGAGACGGACAGAGAGAGACAGAGACAGAGACACAGAGAAATAGAGAGAAGCCAGAGAGCTTATGCCACAGAAGAATTTGCTTACAAATGAGGGACAGGTTGTTCATATTTCCTATGTTGGACTCTTGTTTGCAAAATATCCACTCAAGGACTACAAAATTCTAACTGAAACTTGATTTTTATCCCTCCATTGGCCTTTCCCTGGAAAGACACAGAAGGATATCTCCTCTACTCTTGTAAGCAAAATCCCAAGGCCAGAAACTACCATAAATAAAAGGATTGCCTACATCATCTTTTTAACTGCCACAAAGACAAACTTGTTTCAGGGATAATCACTGCCCACGTAAAAGTTACCTCTCACCACAACACTCTAGTGATGAAGAATTACGCAACAGAACATTTTAAAACAAGTGCATGCCTCAATCCAGGAGCTAAAGAAAAGTATATTCAAAGTATGTGTTTAATTAAAACAGTCACTAGCTGAACTGCCTTCATGACTGAACAAATAATAATTCTTTCGATTAAATGAGATAATGGATGGGAAAATACCCTCACAGCTGTGATGCACAATGCAAACATAAGTTATTCTTATTACTGGTGATAATAATAATATTCATTATGAAAAATGACATTTGCAAAAGCACCAGTGGAGGAATTTGGTGGAAAAGAAATGGAAGAAGAAAAAGAAAGTACATCTCCCTCCTTCTCATCCTTTCTTACCATGCCAAGGAAACAAATGTTTCTGAATCTCATGCAAATGCCCCCCAGAAGTGTCAGATACAGACCTTCCATTCCTCTCACTTAAGACTTGACACAATTACTACTGTATTATAATGAAATTATACAATATATTTCTCTAAAGCAGTTCTTAAGATGTGTAGGCAGACATAGAGATCTGCAGCTATAGGAGCATTCACATTAATATTTAATTTCATTTATCTATACAACTTCTCTACCCTATCAGGTAGTTAAGGGATCATTAGGGGATCATGTACTATTATCCCCATTTCACATATGAGAAAACTAAGAAAACTAAATCCAAAGAGTATTCAACTACTCAGTGACACAAAATCAACTCTGGCAACCAGGTTCTAAGCTCAGTTAGCTATGTAAGACAAGCAAGCTAGAACCTGCCTGCTTCCAAATTTAAATGCTGTAAGTCAATACCTCTTTGAGGTCCAGGTAGTAATGATATCATGGTCTGTGTCTCTGATATGAGTGGCAAAATAACTGGAGGCCCAGCTTAACTTGGGCAGAAGGACAGTTCTTTGGGGGAATCTGCTAACTGTTATGGTCAGAATAATGGTTTGAAAAAACTTAACTCCTCTCTTTTTGAAGCCATTCTCCCTCAAGATGGAAGCTGAAAACAACTGCTATCCATACCTACAGAGAAGGAAAGACTGCAGAAACAAGCCATATTTGATGAAGACCACAAAGCTACCCCAATAACAGGAACCATTCTCAGTCCCCAGCACCAAGCTACTCATCTGATCAAAGTATGGACTGCCAAGAATGCCTAGTAGTCCAGCCGCATGGAGTTCATTAGAAATGGACATCACTGGAATAGTCCCACACTCCTCGTAGTATCTTCAACCACCACGCTCTTTTCTTGGGGGTGCAGATTTAATCTCTCCTGAAGCAATCAGCCTGAAAACTAAGGTGCTGACTCATTTTTAACCCAGAGAGCCCACACACTCAAATGATTCTACTGAAAAAAAAATACTGTAGCACTTTGCCCATCTTGCCCTACTTGCTGGTGTGTGTTTTTTTAAACAAAAGCAAATTTCCCAAAATGTTTATCATACAATACGTAGTGACATTTAACCGTTTCATTTACAGTAACTAGAGCAGCCTTGAAAAAAAAATTTCCTGTGTTGTGCTTTAAAGATCTCGATTGATCAGTATAGTCACAAGCTAAGAAACAGCAACCTGACGAGAAATCCACATAAAAAACTCAATTTCAAATTGATTAAATCATATGACTCTTCTCTTAATTGCACAGCCATGGCTCCCTTTTCTCCTCCCTCCTCCAGATTCTTTTCCTCAGCTTGTATCACTATTCGAAAAATGTAGACCATAAAAGCAAACATTCACATGGTTGAGCTAAAGAAACTGGAGGAAACTTTCTGATCATTTCAATTTTGTGCTCAGCAAAGAACAGAAGTCGTCCAGGGTCGAACTTCCCTAAGTGCCCCATAAAGCCGAAGTGAAGCCAACTTGGATATTCTGTTGCTAGATAAATCCAAACTGCTCGTATCAAGCTCAATCTTTAACTTTCCAAAAAAAAGGTCCTTAGTCAGTTTAGTGCCAAGTAAAGGGCTAGTGAATTAACCAAACCTACCATGACAGCCCATCAGTGCCTAAATCCTGTCCATCGATTCCTTGGGAAATTTCCCCAAAAGCTAGTAGACAAATAGTCTGACTATACTAATAGTGGGGAAGGGGAGCTGATGTTCTCCTAAACTATCAAAGCTTTAAAGCCTGCCAAGGGTGCAGCAGCACCTCCAACCTAGCCCAGACACTCGGGCAAACTGCAGAAATTATTAAAATGCTAGAGACATACTCACCAGGGAGAAGTTGGTTGCTCCACCTCCTTGAGAACAGGATGCCTAGGGGGATAAAAGTCACATTTATGTATTCATGCAAAGTTTCATTGAAGTGAGAACTTAATACCTGAAAAGCACCAAGCATATAGGCAAAATCACTTATTTTTTTCCTCCATTCACCAATGATGTTCCAAAGATTAAGACGAAGAAAAAAAAAACCCAGACCAAAAAAAGATATACACACCTCTCAGTCAGCCTTCATTCTCATTGGAACAGAATGACTCATGCTGACTCACGGCCTCCACTTCCTCCCACTACATTCTCTTCATACTTCTAAGTTTGACTGGTCAAGTTCCCAGGGTCTCTTTGCATCTCATTCAAAGTTCTTCCAGGAAGGGTAACTTGCCTTTACTGACATACTGGGTGGCAAGTGTCACTAGCCTGCTTTGCAAAGACCCAACTGTCAATTCTTCACACCCTCCATGTGAAGGAAGTATAAGGATTACCTGGGAGGGGGGGGAGAAAAGTGAGAGGAATTTAAGAGTATGGGAAAAAAATAACACTGAAAAACCCACTTGTGAATATCAGTATATTTTTATTTTAACTTTGAAGCATAAAAACTTCTTCTAAGCAGCAAGTTTATTTGTGAAACCTTCCAAGGCATTTCTGGGAAATGGAGGGTACAAAATTCTTTTCTTCTACTCTTACAAAATTTGAGTTTATTCTAAGAGTATTTGGTAATGCCTAAGTCAATTAAAATCTTGTTAATGAAAATAAATTTCAAGCTTAATAATTCAAATTATCTCAAAGCTATTCTCTCAAATGTATTTTAAATACCATTTCTTACATGTTACTTTAAATGCTCCTAACATTCTGTTTGTTAAAACTATCAGAGAACACAAAGGAGGAGGAGGAAAAGAAGAAACACGATTATTGCAGACACATAGACTGAAACTAAGTTTAAAAATGTATATATTTTGTTTAGTTACATATATGTATATACATATATTTGTACAGTCATAAAAATGAGATTCTACTGATTTTTAATTTACCATTAATTTTTATTGTACAATTTGATAAAGCAAAAAAAAAAATCAGAGTATTCACAAGTTATATGATTTTCCATCAATTAAATCACAAGAAACCGAATGAAAGAAAAGCATTCCTATTTTTAAAAAATGTTCAGTGGTATTTGATAGGAAGTCAATCTTAATCTCCATTCAGATTCCTAATCTAAAAATGCAATAAGTATTCGGAGTTTCTTCTGAATAACACACAGTGTCATTCCACTAAATTTTCAATTAGAAAAAAAAATGGAAAGACTACAGTAACATATCTAGAAAACAAGAGGCATTTTCAAGTTTGAATTTTGGCTGATTCATTGTTTCTAAGGGGTGAATCATACACTCACTGACGAAAATGTGTGCTCTGACAATCTGATTTAGTAATGCTCCATAGTGTGTGGGCCATATGATGGGGGAACTCTAAAGGGTAAAAAGCAAAAAGGGAAATTACATTGTGGCTGGTAGAGAATAGCAATTTATGGTGAATGAACAGATTAACGGACAAGGACTAAGGAGACAGAGCTTTCATTGGCAGCTCCACTGTTGACTCACTTTGGAAAAGGGGCTACAACACTTTATATGTCTGCTTTTTCATCCAGAGGGTCAGAGCATTCTCTATCAGAAAACATGAGATGCAAGGTTTCAGATGAAAGTTTTAAGACAGGTATAAAATATTTTCATTTCCTGTAAGCTGCTCATAAGAGTGAGCTGCCTGTTTAGTTTTCTCCAAATCCTTATTTGGAAGGGAAAAGCATGTTTTGGGAACATGCTGTCCAGTTTAGTTAAAGTAGAGAGTTCATGAGAGGAAGTGGTGGGTGTTCCCCAAAGGGATGTCCTTGGCCCTTTTATTCTTTCTAAACTCTCTCCCTTGGCTATCTCATTCATCCAATGACTTAAATTACTATCTTCATGAGGATTGCTTCAGTTCTATATCTTTGGTCCTATTCTCTCTTCTTGACTACTGCCCCTCATCTTCTTCAGATGTCTACAGATTTGTGACCCTGGACAAATCATTTAATCTCTGTCTGCCTCAATCTTCTCATCTGTAAAATGAAGATAATAATAGCAACTACCTCCTATGGTTATTGTGAGGATAAAATGAGATAACATTTGTAAAGGACTTTGTAAACCTTCAAGCATTATAGTAGTAGTAGTATTAATATTACAGGACACCATCTGAATATGCTATTGAGAGGGGCAGCTAGATGGAGCAGTGAGTAGAGCACTGGCCTTGGAGTCAGGAGGACCTGAGTTCAAATCTGGCCTCAGATACTTGACACACTTACTAGCTGTGTGACCTTGGACAAGTCACTTAACCCCAAATGCCCTGCCTTCCCCCCTCAAAAAAATGAATACCCTATTGAAACCTCAAACTCAACATGTCTAAAAGTGAGCTCATTATCTTCCCCCAAATATAATTATTCCTTCTGACTTCACTATTTCTGTCGATGAAGCAACCACTTACCTGCTTTGCCATGTTTTTGCCTCCATCCTTTATATTGTTCTTCTCTCCCTCATATTTCCTATCCAATCAATTATTAATTTCTCCAATATCTCTTGCATCCATCTCTTCTTTTCCACTCCTGCTGTTACTGCCCTTGTACAAGCCCTCAACACAAGCCCCCTTTGATTACTGCAATACCTTCTTTGTGGATCATTTCACCTTTAGTCCTTCTTGCCAATCTACTCTTTTTGCTGTCGTCAGAATCATCTTTCTCCCACATAGATCTGGTCATGTCACTTCTCTGTCCAAAAATTGTCAGTGGCTCCCCACTGCCTGCCATTAAAGAGCCTCCTGTATAGTAACCAATCTGGTCTATATTCTGCCTCCTGGACACTCCCTGTACCCATTGACTTTCTGTTCCTCCTCTCAGACTCCTTTTGTACCAAGAGTGCCCTTTCTCCCAACATTCACCAGCTGAATTCTCACTCATCCTTTCAAGTTCCACTAAAATACCACTTCTTCCAAAGGGTGTTCCCTAGTCTCCCTAGTAAGTAATGATCTTCCTTGGACTTTACAAAACACTTTGTTTTTCAATTCTCTGATACACTGAATTCAGTTTAATTTAATTAATGAATTTAACTTAACAATACAATTCTCTAATTCATGGGTACATGGTGTGGCCACTCCTACAATGTAACCCAATATTTCCCCACACACACAGCATGTAAGCACCTACTCATTTTCATTTCAATTTGCTCTCATACTAGGAGTTCCAGATTCCCAAAGACAGACCACCATCACATGGTTACAATCCAGGTCTCTCAGGATACTAAAGATAACTGGTTTGAAGGGAAATAAACTCCCTCCTAAACTTGAGCCCCCCACTGATACCTTTCTACTTACATAGTTAATGAAAATTCAACACATCATGCCAGCTTACAGTGAATATCAAAAACCCAAGCACCAAGTGTTACATTTACACACACATATACATACACACAGACACACACATATCCCATTCATAATAATGACACTTTTAGACCTTGAACATAACCATTTATTTAGTAAGAAGACAAAAGAAATAATATCCTAGATATATTAATACACATATAGTAAAGCAAATGCATATATAATAAAATGCATCACAATCCACATGTGATCTAGGTCACATCTATGTAGTCAGTATATAGAAAAGAGTGGGGCACACACATATAGAAACCTAGCAGTGAAGTACATGAGGGAGGAAAATCCGTGTGTTGAGGATAATTCATAACTTTGGACTACAGGATTTGATGTCATTAGCCCACTGAGAAACATCTGCAGCACATAAAGCAGTTTCTTTACCAACTGTTTATCTGGAGGTGCTCACTACTTTCTAGCTCAATAAATCCTCCTGTCTTCTGTATGTGAATGCAGCATTTACTAGCTCTTTCAACTTACCACTCCAAAAAGGATATTTAGAAATTATTACCACCTAATATGAATAGCAGTTCCCTTTAAGCGAAAGCACTTCCAGGTTCTTCCGGCTGGCTCTCCCTGGGCCAAATAGTTATTCATTCACCCAGATGTTGCATTCTAATAAGAACAAAGCTCTCTCTCTCTCTCTCTCTGTCTCTCTCTCTCTCTCTGTCTCACACACACACACACACACACACACACACACACACGCGCGCGCACACTCGCAGCTGAAGTTGACTCTCTGGACACAAGGCAAACAGCCTAGTCAGCTTTTCTTATAAAGCAGGTAAAGTACCTATTTTTTCCCTTTCAGCTTTTCCCTCTTGACCCAGAAGAGGCATAAAAGGGTACTATGCACTTCAGAGAAGTTTCATTTCTTTCAGATGTCAGGTAGCCCTGAAGGGCAACAGCAAAAACTGCAGTTTTCATTCAGCCTATCAGGAATCATAAAGCATCACATAGCTGAAACCTTCTGTTAGCTGACTGGTCTCTTTAACCACTCCAACAAACTTTTCCTGTACCCACTGACTTTCTGTTCCTCCTCTCAGACTCCTTTTGTACCAAGAGTGCCCTTTCTCCCCATATTCACCAGCTGAACTCTCACTCGTCCTTTCAAGTTCCACTAAAATACCACTTCTTCCAAAAGTCTTCCCTAGTCTCCCTGAAGCATCTTCAATCTTTACTTAACAAGTGCTTCCCTCTTCGGGTTCAGCCTCCTGTTTCCTATACCACCAACTCTTTCAGTGGTTTAAATCAAAGCCCCCTACCTCATCTTTTACTTAAAAGGTAACAATTCCCCAAATGACCCCATGACATCAATAATCCTTATTAAATTACACCTCGTTCTCCAAATATTTTTATAAATTTCTCTTCTTTTAGTTTTATCTTAACCATATTAGTAATGCAAATGAATTAAAGGACCATGATGCTCTGTGCCTCCAAGTTCACAACATAGTCCTCTAACCCATTTCGGTACCTTTAAACCGTTTCTCTCAATTTTATCTAGTTTTTCATGACAAAGTTCATTCTCTGTTTTCTCTAAGCTGCCAAACTTTTCGTAGACACAAAGGACATTACCCTTCATTGCTCACTAGCTGATATTTTTAGGCAACATGTTGTTCCTACCCCGAACTGTTCCAATTCCATCTGAAAGCTATATATCTTCATAGATGTATTTTAACAGTTTTTATTAAACCAAAGTTCTTCTTCTGCTCTTTTCAGACATCATCTGTTAGTAGCAAGAATATCTTATATCCTTTAATAGCTGATTCAAAATGTTTTATGCAGAGGTACAGTGGATAGAGTGCTAAGCCTGGAGTTCAAACCCACCCTCAAAAACTTACTAGCTGTGTGACCCAGGGCAAGTCACTTAAATTATGTCTACCTCAGTTTCTTCAACTGTAAAATGGAGATGATAATAGTATCTACCTCCAAGGGTTGTTGTGAGGAACACATGAGATAATATCAGTGAAAAACACTTAATATGGTGCCCGGCATATAATAGGCACTATGCAAATGCCTAGCCTCTCCCTCCCCTCGTGTAAAAGTATTTTGTGTACCCTTTGCAGCACTAAGCTAATGAAAAAAGCACCTATTATGCAATGTATTTTCTACTTATCTATGTCTATATCATATTCCCAATAGGCCATAAGCTTCTTTAGAGAAGGGACTGTATCTTCTCTAACCTTTGTATCTTGCCCATCTAGCAGTGTGCGATCCACAATAAGTACCAAATCAATAATTACTAAATTGAACTGAATCTCTTTATGAAAGAGAGTTTCTCAATTACCTTCCCTATCTCTGGTGGAGTGAGGCTACTGGAAAGACCAGGACATGGCCTATTCCTATAATAGGATAAGTAATTTAAATATATATGTATATGTGTATACATATGTAATATATATATATATATGTATGTATGTGTGTGTGTGTGTGTATATATTTTATATATATATATATATATATATATATATATATATATATATATATATATATATATATATATATATATATGTGAATCAGCCTTTGTAAAGTAAGAAGATACTAAGGCAAGTTTTCTCTCCCCTGTAAGTAAAGCTCCCTTTAATTAGAGCACCTCAGTGAGTGGCATGACTGGCATGGTTTCTGCTTCATCAGTTTGCATCATTTGACCAAAGTAGTCAGTATTTGGGGGATCAGCACCTTTCACAAAGCAGCACTTAGTGCACATTTGTGAAACTGAACTATTTGTTTGTGGGATTAAGGAGCCATCCAAAAGTCTATGATCTATTTCTTTTTAATAGTAAACAGGCTTCTCAAACATACCACAAATGCTATACGTATGGTCACATATATGGTCCTGAACTAGCGCAAATGAAATCACTGAGTTCATTAAATATGAAGGTGGGGAAGAGAACACAATAGGACCTCTACTAAGTCTAAAATCTAGAGTCAATGGCATGGCTTATACACAAACACATACACATATATGTCTGTGTTTATGTGTCTATGCATATATATGTGTGTATGTCTATATGTATTGTGCGTGCGCGCACACACACACACACACACACATACACACACACACACATACACACACAAATATAGGAGCTAGGTGGCATAGTGCCAGACCTAAAGTCAGGAAGATTCATCTTCCTGAGTTTAAATCTGCCCTCAGACATTCACTAGCTGTATGACTGTGAGCAAGCCACTTAACCCTGTTTACCTCAGTTTCCTCATCTGTAAAATAAGCTGGAGAAGAAAATGGCAAATCACTTCAGTATCTCTGGCAAGAATACCCCAAATGGGGTTATGAGGAGTCAGACACAACTGAAACAATTGAACAATAACATGTGTCAGGTACTATGCTAAGCACTAGAGCTACAAAAATAGATAAAAGACAGTCCTTTACCTCAAGAAGCTCACAATCTAATGGATATTCTTGCAGCATAATGACTGTTTATTTCTATGAGGACATTTTTAAAAAATATATAGAAAAGATATCACTGATAAACTCACAACTGACAAAAACAGACCAATTGATGACAGTACAAAATTTTCATCCAATACTTACAAAATGATTAAATATAAACCGCTAGTAATACAGGTTTTTTTAAGTATAAAATTCCCTTTTCCTGCATATCTATACATATATATTCCTACTTAGTTCACAATCTGATATCCCAAGTTCTGCAAAAGTACGCAGCACAGATGTAGAACAGATGTTTCCAAATTAAGACCTTCTAATCATTTGAGAGACAGGTGGAAATCCTATTCTTAAACCAAACTGTCCCTTGAAATTAGTAACAATTCTATTTTACTGAAATAGGCAAATCAAATCACAGAGTGGAAAACTCCAAAAAGGGACTGATGCTTATATCACTGATCAGAGACATAGCACATTTTTGCTACAGATCAAACCTCATGACAGCCAACTCTTAATATTTTATCTGCCCTAGAATTCCACAGAATTGAATTCGGCTTAAAATTAGCAGGTAAGAGCTTGGAAAGTGTTTTATACATGGAATCAGATTATAATTGCATTTACTATTATGGGACTTGACCAGTAAAACATAGTAATGTTTTAGGAAAAGCAGTATGTGCTGAGGACTTTTATACAATTGACAATGACATTGATGGCACCCTGCAGATATGGCCCTGCTATGCTTTGATGTTGCCTGACTGTTCTAAACCCTTTCTTCTGCCTTCCATGGTCACTCCTGACTCCCTCCCTTTTGGCAGATGGCTTTGTCTCCCACTGTACTGAGAGGCAGTCAGGCATCAAGTGTTCTTGACTCCACATACTGGGATCTCTTCACCTCTTCCTTTTTAAGGATCATGGTTAACAACCTCTCCAGCCTGTTCCCCAGATCTCATAAGCGACTGCCTCATTGATTCATAGGATTTTAATGTTGGTAGGGACTTCTGAGGTCATTTAGGCTAACTTATTTGTGAACAAGTACTTGAAGATGGCTATTGTACACCTCAAACCCACCCTAAATCTTCTCCAAGCTAAACATCCCTGTACATTTGGTCAACAGATCATAGCATGGTGTCCTTTGGAGACCCTTTACAATTCTGATCACTCTCTTCTGTATCCTCTCTATTTTTAATGAACCCCTAAAATATGGCTTTCCTCTCAAGACTCTTCTCAGCAGAATTCAAGCGAAGATTTTATGATCATGTGCCAGATATACTAAAGAAATGATGTGTTTGGGGGGCAGAGCCAAGATGGCAGCTGGAAAGCAGGGACTTGTGTGAGCTCTCCCCCAGGTCTCTCCAAACACCTATAAAAATGGCTCTGAACAAATTCCAGAGCTGCAGAACCCACAAAATAACAGAGGGAAGCAGGGCTCCAGCCCAGAAAAGCCTGGATGGTCGCAGGGAAGGGTCTATCGCACCGAGCTGGGAGAGGAGCGGAGAACAGCTTAGCATGAACCATTCTAGGACCGGCCAGACCGGGAGCCAGGAGGAACAGGCCACAGGGCCCTGAATCATTGAGCTGTGGCAAGCCACAAAAAGCCAAAGACAACAGAGAAGGGTAGTGGGTAGGACTGCTAGAACTGAATGAAAGGAGTTGGTAGTAGGCTCCAGCCCTGGGGGTACAGCTTTCAGGCTGCTTCCAGCTGCAGTTGCTTCTGGCCCCAGGCCCACCAGGTGGGAGGAATTAAGTGGCAGATTAGAGCGGGAGTGCAGAGTCTGCTTGTATCTGAGTCACAGTCTGTGTTAATGGTTCTTGGGGGAGGAGGAACACTGGTGTGGCAGAGCTTGCTGTGTAGAGGTGGCTCTGAGAACAGCAGCACGAGGCCTCTAAAGCTTGGGACAGGGTGCTCTCTACTCTACAAGCAGAAACACTTTTACAAAGAGCTGGGGCAGGGGGTGTCAGGTGGTTGGCTGGGAACGTGAACGGCAGCAAAAACAGTCTCAGATTCAGACTCAGACTTTGGAATATTTTTCTGGTGACAAAGAAGACCAAAACATACAGCCAGAAGAAGTCAACAAAATCAAAGAGCCTACATCAAAAGCCTCCAAGAAAAATATGAACTGGTCTCAGGCCATGGAAGGGCTCAAAAAGGATTTGGAAAAGCAAGTTAGAGAACTAGAGGAAAAACTGGGAAGAGACATGAGAGTGATGTGAGAAAATCATTAAAAACAAGTCAATGACTTGCTAAAGGAGACCCAAAAAATACTGAAGAAAATAACACCTTAAAAAATAGAGTAACTCAAATGGCAAAAGAGCTCCAAAAGGCCAATGAGGAGAAGAATGCCCTGAGAGGCGGAATTGGCCAAATGTAAAAGGAGGTCCAGGGAACCACTGAAGAAAATACTACCTTAAAAATTGGATTGGAGCAGGTGGAAGCTAGTGACTTTATGAGAAATCAAGATATTATGAGAGAGAACCAGAGGAATGAGAAGATGGAGAACAATGTAAAATATCCCATTGGAAGAACCACTGACCTGGAAAATAGATCCAGGAGAGATAATTTGGAAATTATTGGACTGCCTGAAAGCCATGATCAAAAGAAGAGCCTAGATATCATCTTTCAAGAAATTGTCAAGGAGAACTGCCCTGATATTCTAGAGCCAAAGGGTAAAACAGAAATTGGAAGAATCCACCTCCTGAAGGGGATCCCAAGAAGAAAACTCCTAGGAGTGTTGTTGACAAATTCCAGAGCTTCCAGATTGGGGACAGCATACTGCAGGCAGCCAGAAAGAAGCAATTTGAGTATTGTGGAAATACAGTCAGGATAACACAAGATCTAGCAGCTTCGGCATTGAGGGATCGAAGGGCTTGGAGTGTGATATTCCAGAAGTCAATGGAGCTAGGATTTGAGCCAGGGGTCACCTACCCAGCAAGACTGTGTAGTGCTCCAGGGCAAAATATGGACTTTCAAGCTTTCTCAGTGAAAAGACCAGAGCTGAACAGAAAATTTGACTTTCAAATGCAGGAATCTCGAGAAGCAAGAAAAGGGAATCCTTTACATACATTATGGATCACAGGAGATCAGAGTTGTAAAGCATAGAACAAGGCAATTAATCCAAGCTACAACTAACAATGAATTTCTTCTACAACATTGCTCATTCCTAAAGAAAACTAGGTAATATCATTGTTAGAGCACTAGACATGGAATAAGAAAGACCAGAGTACAAATTGTGTGTGTTTGCATGTATGTATGCATGTATACATATACATATACACACAGATATAGATAATTACAGATACAGATATAAATACAGGTATAGAGATGTCTTCACCTATACTCTAAATCAATTTCCTTTCCATCTGAATGAGAGTAGCATATTTCATTATGAGTTATCTGGAATTATGTTTAGTCATTATGTTGATCAAAGTTCCTAAGTCTCAAAGTTGTGTGCCTTTCAGTACTGTCCTTGTTGTATTGCGTTATTTCATATGTCTTCAAAGTTTTCTCTGAAACCATATCATTCATCTTTTTGTTTAAGTGCATAATGGTATTCCATCACATTCTAATACTATAACTTATTCAGCTGTTCTTTGAATGACTGGCACCCGCTGTTTCCAAATCTTGAGCACTACATTAAATATCTTTGTGCATGTGGGTCTTTTCACTTTTTCATCTTTGTGGGGACACAGTTTTGCTTGTGAACAAAGAATTTTTGAAATTCTATGTAATTAAAATTATCTATTTTGTCCTTTGTGAACTTTTCTACATCTTGTTTGGCCCCTCCTCTACAGATCTGACAGGTAATTTATTTCATGATCCTTTATTTTATTTATATCAGCTTTATTTTTAAATCACAAACATATTTGGAAATTTTATGGGTAGACATTTTGAGATGTTGGTCTATTCCTTGTTTCTGCCACATTGTTTTCCAGTTTCCTTCACAGTTCTTTTCTTTTTCTTTTTTTTAAATTTTCAATGGTGAGGTCTTTCCCCAATAGCTAGGACATTTGTTTTTATCAAACATTTAGCTACTGTTTTCTTTTATTTCTGTATTTTGTATATACAGTTTGTTCTACTGGTCAACTTCTTTATTTTATACACAGTAAAAACATATTTTGATTATTAAAAAAAAGAAATGATTTGTTCATTGGTGAGAAATTGGGCTATATTAACTCCAAGGTCCCTTTTATTTCTCAGAGTTTGTGGCTATATTAACTCACATTATTTTCATAACAACCTTGTAAGGAAGGGGAGTTATTACTATCCCCTTTTTGACAGATGTAGAAACAGTAAGTATGATATGAATTAAACCCTGCCTATAGCAATTTCAAAATTGGCAGTTCCATCTTAGATGTGTAAAAATACAGAGGAGTATCATAATTCAAAACATTTCTTTTATAGCTATCATCATATCCAACTGGCCTTCTTCCAAATTAATTACAAATCATGTACTCTATGCACTGCTTCCAATTTTAGTCACTATTTTAAAGAGATTATAATGGATTTATGAGGCATTTTATGATGTCAAGAGAAAGATGCCTGGAAAAAGAGATGGGCCGTTCATGTAGCACTAGCAAGGGATAACCCATGGACAAAGCGCATTCCCTATTGCTATCCAAGCAATGTCAAGAGATCTAGAGAAAGGCCCCACCGCATTAGACAGACTACACAGACACACAGACACACAGACACACACACACACAAGATCTATGGGAGGACATGGATAGAGTCACACATAATAAGAAGGTCTGGGTGAGTTGTGAGCTATACCATTGAAGGGCATACCCACATAGGAAGATGAAAGAATCAACCAAGTGCTACAATTAGTGTAATATATGTGCTAGCTCAAAATTAAAACATATCTTACCAGATTCTAAGATAACTGGGGCTTCAACTTTACCTATTATTTTAATTATCAATACGGTCATTTTCTGTCTTTTAGGAGGTGAACCACAGTTTGGGTTTTAGCTTCATTTGAGTTCACTGTTTCAGAGAAACAGCAGCTAAGTAATTCTGGTTCAGTGGATACAGCACTGGGTCTAGAGTCAGGAAGACCTGAGTTCAGATCCAGCCTCAAATGCTTATGACCCTCGGCAAGTCACTTAAACCTGTCTGCCTTGCTTTCCTCATCTGTAAAATGAGCTAGAGAAGCAAATGGCAAACCACTCCATTATCTTTGTCAAGAAAACCCCAAATGGGGCACAGAGTCAGACGTGACTGAAAAACCACTGAACAACAATAATAATGTCAAAGGAAAGTTGTTCTTTGAGCTTAGTCAATTAGTATGTTAGTAGCTGATGGCCCAGGGGCCTAAAGGTATGAGAAAATTGTGTTAGGATGCATACCCAATGAAAAGGCAGTGTGCTGACAAAAGATAAAGTGCAGAAGATGAATAGGAAGAACGTTGGGAGACTGAGTACCTAGGGCCCTGACTTGGGTTGTTCAGCTGGGGCTTTGTTGGCAAGTACTGTCAGGAGGGCACAATAGTTCTCCAAGGGGGTAAAGCAACAACTGATTTTTTTTTCATTTTAATAATATTTTATTTTCCACCCCAATTATATATAAAAACATTTTTAACTTTTTTTAAGTTTAAGTTCCAAATTCTATTCCTCCCTCCCTCTTCTCCCCCTTCCCTGAGATGGTAAGCAATCTGATACAGCTTATAGATGTACAATCATGGAAAACATTCATATTAGTCATTTTAGCAACAACTGATCTTTATATCTACTTAGCAAGAATGATTCATTAAAATAGGAGCGGTGAGATGTAAAGGGTGGCTATAGCCTTCTGTGGTTATATCCCCACATGAATTTCTCAACCTGGTTTGGCACACCCTCCACCTCTACCCGTTTGGGGTTCATTGCTCCAGGCACACAAAAAAGCACCAGATGTAAATAGTTCTGTGGCCACTTTATATCTCAGCTAGCTGTGATTCCTCTTCCTCAGGCACAGATCACTAGAAAATAACTTGGAAGTGTGGGGATGAGGGTACAATCTTTTTACGTTTATAAAGTGATTTAGGACTCACAAAGTGCTTTTCAAATATTATCTCATTGGATTCTCACAACAACCCTAGGAGGTAGGTGCTATTATTATCCCCGTTCTACAGGTGAGGAAATTAAGGCTTATAGAGGTTAAGTGACTTGTCCAAGGTCATAGCCAATAAGTGTCTGAAAGAGGATTCTAACAGAGGTGTTTTTCATTCCAAGTTAGCACTCAATCTAACACCCTACCTTGTTGCTTAACTCACGTGTCCTAATACTTCATTCTTTTGGAGACATAGTCATCCTGTATCATAAAATGGACCTTTCTGTCCTTGCCTCCCTGGTTGTCTGTTGAGATGGAGGCTTTATGTAGAATGGTTATAGGATCGTTAATTTAGAGCTGGAAGGAGTCTTTGAGATCATACAGACCAACAGTTCTCAAACTTTTTGGTATCTGACCTCTTTTATTCCTAATAATCATTGAGGAGCCCCCCAAAGAGCTTTGGTTTTTCTGTGGATATTTACTATCAGCTAATGCGGCAGATAGGTGGTGCCATAACGCCCAGAGCACCAGGCCTGGAGTCAGGAAGACTCATCTTCCTGAGTTCAAATCTGGCCCCAGACACTTACTAGCTATGTAACCCCAGGCAAGTCACTTAACCCTGTTTGCCTCAGTTTCCTCATGTGTAAAATGAGCTAGAGAAGGAAACGGCAAACCACTCCATTACTTCTGCCAAGAAAACCCCAAAATGGGGTCATGAAGTGCCAGACACATTTGAACAACAGCAATATTTACTGTAGCTACATTTAAAATATATTAGTATCACTGTGAAAATAACTTTGACCTCAGAGACCCCATGAAAGGGTGGTGGGACCCCTAATGGTTCCCAGACCACACTTTGAAAACCAAGTCCAGGCCAAGTCTTGTCATTTCACAGATGGGGAGACTCACAACCAAAGATCATAAATCACTTGTCCAAAATCGCCAAGACATCAAGGAACAGAGCGCTAAGATTTGAACTCAAGTTTTCTGACATCAAATCCAGGATCTTCCATTTCTGAACCACTGGGCTAGCAATGTAAAGATGAATTCTTGAATGTGCAAATATAAATTAGATACTGAATCTCTAAACCAAACATATTATCCAGTATTTGACAAATAGTTTCTTCCTAATATTTTCAAGTTAAAAATAGATGGCAGTATAATATTAACAGAGGAGATGTTGACAGAGCACTGGATTCTGAGTCAGAGGTCCTAGATTCAAATTTTGACTCTGTCATTTCACCTTACTGGGCCTCAGTTTCTCTATTTGTAAAAAAAAAGGGGTGAACTAAATGAGGTCTAAGATCCCTTCTAGCACTAAATCTATGATCATGTGAAAAGGCAAATAAAGCTTACAACAAAATTAATGTTACATATTAATAATAAACATAATTATTAGTTTTGAAGGATATGCATAATAATGCATGTGGGTAATCAAGCATGAATAGTAAGCAATTTTCATAAATGACTATAATTAACATTTCTGTTATACCACCAAAACCAAATTTTTAGTTGTTCTGTTCTCTGTTCATTCTCTGCTATCTAGAAATAGCATCACTGGTTAGCCATCTTCCCTAAAACCATGCACAGCTTAGAACCAATCAAATATTCACAATAACGTCCATGTTAATTCCAACTCTTGAGAGCTAATTCTAGAGCAACTCCAAGACTGAATCTGGTATCCTCATAATCAGAATTCCCTCTTTTCCAACAAATACCAAACCACCACCACCAACAGCAATTTATAATTAAATAACATTTTAAGGTTTATAGATTGTATCACATGTAGGATTTCATTTCATCCACACAACAACCCTGTGAAGTAGATGTTATCATTAGCCCCATTTTGCATATGAAGAAACTGAGGGTGGGTGATGCGAAGTCACACAGCTTAGTGCCTAGATCAGGATTTAAACCTAGGTCACCTTGATTCCATGTCCAATCATATGCATGTATGCTGCGTCTACCTCCTCCCCCCTCTCCATTCTCCCAACCACAGAAGCAATGGCCCTCACCAAAATCCCTGTTCCCTCAATCCTGTGTCTTCTGATTCCCCTGCAAGATACACACACAGAGGTTACTAATCATGCACATACTCTCTTCCCTTGACCTAGAAAGGTCAACTAAGGAGCAGGCAGCCATGATCAGCCAGTCCAGTAAAATCACCATCCATCAAAGCAAGGAAAAGACAGAGGATCTAAGTCTTGTTGACAGAGGGAACCGTCCCACACCCACTGCTCACTACCTGTCTCTACTACCAGCTGCTTCTGCTCTGAGGCACTGTACATTCAGCCTCATAATGTCCCTGTGGGATTCTCCACTTCCTCTTCTCTTTCCCCCATCCCTGAAAGATTCTTTTCTTTGCAAGGCTCTATTTGTCACTGCTTCTTTCCCTCTTGTTGATACTTCTTTTCTCTATCTCTGTTATGAAGCTGTTTGGAAGTTGATTTTTATGAGTGAAGGGAAATCTTGCATGTGGATCCCTCCAGATTTTATTGACTGGCTCCAGGTTTAGGCACTGTTGGGCCTCATAGATGGTATATGAGCATCTAAAATGGAAGGAACTAAGGTAACTGTGGATAAATACAAACGCATGTCGTGGTCCTAAAAGAATAGTGGGTTACATACTATTGGAGAAGAGTTGAGAAAATATATCTCTGCCCCACCCCCCTTGCAAAGGTGGCAGACTATGGGTATGGAACACCAGAGATGTGTCAGGCTTTTTATTTAAAATATGTTGGCTAGTTTTACTAACCCTATTTTCCTTCTATTTTTTTGTTCTTTGTGGTAAGGGATGGTTCTCTGCAAGGGGGAAGGAAGTGGGATCTGTTAGGAGGTATATATTATGGAAAACAAAATTTATATTTTGAAAAACATTATGCCAAACTGAATGAGATAAAAATTAAAATTAAACAGAACAAATTTGAAGTCTTACATTTGCATGAAAAATTGAAATTTGCAAGTACAAGATGGGGAAGTATGATGAAATAGAAATTACCTTTCGGTAATTTCAGTGGGTTGAAAGTTCCAAACAAGTTGGCAAAGTCAAATGGCAGCCAAGAAACTAATGTGTTCATAGACTGCTAAGAGAGGCAGGGCTTCCAGAAATAAAGAGAGGATGATAGTTCTGGTGTGCTATGCCATGGTCAGACCATGTACTGAATGTTGTGTTCTGTCCAGGGGATCACATTTTATTGAAATGAAATTAGCATTGGAAAAACTAGGAAGAATCTAGAAGGATGCAAACTGGGTGGTGAAGGCACTTGAGCTGAAGATATAGGAAGATCAATTAAAGAAATCAAGTCACTTCTCTTCTGGTTTGACCCTGACTCTAGGGACTTTTCTACCCCTTTCTCCAATTGTCTTCTCACCCTAGAGATGGCAGGGGCCTCTCCTCCAATTGGTGGCTTCCTGCTCAAGTCAGCCGTGCTCAATTCTCTTCTGGTTCACCTCCAGACTTTCCCCTTATTCCCTTCTTCCAGCTCCTTTTCATGTATTATCTTCCCCAACAAGAATGTAAACTCTTAGAAGGTAGGTTTTGTATACCCAGTCCTTAGGACCATGCCTAGCCCATAGTAAGAGCTTAATAAATGCTTTTTTCTATCTATCTTTATCCTAAAGAAGAAGAGGATTGGAGGGGAGGCATGAGAGTAATTTTCAAGTGCATGAAATTCTTCCATATGGAAAAGGGATCACACTTACTTTGGCCCCAGAAGGCAGTACTGGGAACAATGGGTGGAAGTTACCAAGAGGCAAAATTAGGCTTTGTGGAAGGAAAAACTTCCTAGCTGCTGGAACTGCCCAAAAGTGAAATGGACTGCTTTGGGATATTGTGGGTTTTCCCCTCCCTAGAGGTCTCCAAGCAAAGGCTGAATGACCAGTTCTCAGGTCTGCTGGAGAAGGAATTATCTTCATGTATGAGTTCCATTAAATGGCTACTACAATTCTTTCCATCACTGGCTCTCAAAAAGGAACAAGAGCTATGGATTCCTTGATTTCTTCACACTGTTTAGTAGTGCTCAAAACAAAGGGAATTTCTGTCTTGAAAACAACTGTTCTTTCTATTACATGTAGGAAGAAGGCAGTCTTGGTAACAAGACTTCAATAGCCCCAGAAGACAGAAATCTTGCAAAAATCTCTCTCTCACACACACACACACATGCATACAAAGAAATAAATTCACTGTGTGGTGATAATAGTCGGACTGGCTATGACCATTCTCAAATACCACAAGCAGTCCTCAGCTTAATGACCCCTAGCATCTATATGATCCATACTTATAAGTGGCTATATCGCCCTTACATCTTCTCACTTTCAGAGCCCTCTACACTGAAGCCATGTAAGCTACAGTATGAAAAAAAAATCCTGGAACTTTCAGAGAATTGAGTTCAGAAGTGATCAAGGGAAAAAAAAACCCTTGAAAAGTCAGGACCAGTTATGAGCAAGGGTAACTTACTCAGCAAAGTTAACTATAATCCTGAATAAAAAAAGATATTTAATGAACTCAAAGACTTTCAGGTTTTGTGACAAAATCCCCAGAACTTAAGGGAAAATTCAACATACAACATCCATGAGAAATATAAGGTAAATATTAAAGAACAATTACAAGGGATTCAATAAGGTCAAATTGTTTATTTCCTATATGTAAAAATATTAGCAGTACTCCTATGATTGTCATCATTATTTGGGTAGCTTGAAAGAAAGGTGTGGGCTGTAGGAAGAGATTAAGAAGGAATAATTAACTCATACAAATGAGGCGTAAAAGGAAAAATTGATACAGAAGAAGCTAGTGGGGGAGGGCAGATAGTGCTGAAACCTTACTATCATTGCGCATGGGTTAAAGAGGGAACAACACATACATCTGAAAGGGTATAAAAGTTTTCTAAATTCGGAAAGAAATAATAGGACAAGGGGATCGGAGGGGGAAGAGGATAAGGGAGGGACTCTTAGAGGGGTGGGTAGGTTAAGAATATTAGGGCAAGGTAGTGGGTAGAAGTAAAGCCGAGGAATGAAGAAGGATAGGGTAAATAGGGTGAGAAGGATAGTGAAGAAAAACAGGGAGGAAAATACACAAGTAATTCAACAAGTAAATTACTCATAAATGGAAAATGGAAACAGAGCAGATTAAAAATTTGAAATCAACAATATGTTGCTTTCAGGAAACATAAAAATAAGAGATACACACAAAGATAAAATAAAGAGCAGGAGTAGAATTTAGTATGTAAAAAAAGCAGGGGGAGCAATCCTGATCTCAGAAAAAGTTAAAGTTAAAATATATTTAATCAAAAGTGAAAATAGAGAAACTATACTATGTGTCAGCAATATTATTCAATATTGTCTTAGACCATTTAAAATACCTAGACAGGATAAAATACCTGAGCATATACCTGCTAAAATAGACACAGGAACTATATGAACATAAACATAAAACATTTTTAATATAAGTAAATTCAGATCTAAATAACTGAAGTAATATTTATTCTTCATGAGTAGGTAAAGCCAATATAATTTTTAAAATGACAATTTCACCTAACATGTTTATTCAATGCCATCCCAATTAAATTACTAAAAAATTATTTTACTGAGTTAAAAAAATAATAACAAAGTTCATTTAAAAGAACAAAAGGTCAGGAACTGAGAAGAAACCAGGGGAAAAAAAAAGATGTAAAGGAAGTACATTCAGCAGTATCAGATCTTAAACTATATTATAAGGTAAAAGCATTGTTGAAGTGTAAAAAGTGGTCATTTTGATTATTTTAAATGAGATTTTCTGGTATAAATAAAACCTATGTAGCCAAGAATAGAAGGAATGCAAAGATACTGGAGTGGTTTGCCATTTACTTCTCCAGCTCATTTTACAGATGAAGAACTGAGGCAAACAGGGTCAAGCGGCTTGCCCAGGGTCACACAGTTACTAAGTATCCTAAGGTCACATTTGAACTCAGGAAGCTGAGTCTTCCTGATCAGAGGCCTGCAACTCTCTCCACTGAGCCAGCTGTCCTGCGTCTTCCAAGCAGTAGGCACTTAATACACTCACATTGAATGAATCGAATGAGAAAAGATGATCAGACACAAAAAAGACGAAGAGAGTTTCATCTGATGTTGCTGCTGGAAAATTGACTTTAACACATTGTGATGTGTATCATGTCGTCAGGAGATAAAAAAGTA
This sequence comes from Trichosurus vulpecula, assembly GCF_011100635.1. Classification (NCBI taxonomy): domain Eukaryota; kingdom Metazoa; phylum Chordata; class Mammalia; order Diprotodontia; family Phalangeridae; genus Trichosurus; species Trichosurus vulpecula. Next base: position 287,438,929 of record NC_050575.1, on the reverse strand, counting down.
CGTACTGTGTGCCAAAGGAAGCATGACTCTTTCTACTACTTTAATTTACCTATTTCTCCTAGAGAAGGGACTTATGACCCCATTTTAATTTTTTAAACATTTTACACCAGTAACATTCCAAGTTAATTTTCAGACATTTGAAACAAATTCATAAATTCCAAATAGTAAAACTGTCCCAAAAATCTTAGTGCTGTTTCAAGTTTATTCAATCTTGAAACACCACTAAGACTTTTGGGATGCCCACTATATGTAACATTTCATATAATTCAGCTATACACATATCTGTCAGATAAAAAGTAGCCATGTATGTTCATCATCACCCAAAAGAATGCTCATTTCAGAGCTAGATTATCCCTATTTTGTTTATTCTAGTCTTAATTTTAAGCTTATTTTTTTTTCCTTCCTATTAAGAGTCTCTTAGCATATCAAAGAGCTATTAAAGGAAACAAAAAGCAGACCTAACAATCAGCTCTGGGAACAAGAGAAAACATAAATATAGTTTATTACTGTATGGGATCTAGAGGTATAAGGTGCCTTAGAGATCACCTAGTCTAAAACTATCCATTCAACACTCTTTCAATGTACTAGCAAGGACAGTGGCCATCAGTGAAATGACAAGTACATTATCTGTCATCAAAGGACAAATTTATCAACTTGCTTCTCACTTAGAGGTACATTCCAAAGGAAAAATAATTTCAGCCTTTTACTGATGGAGTTGAAAGGTCATCCAACCGATCAATCAATCAACGTTTATTAAATGCCTACTATGTGCCAGGCACTGTGCTAAAAAAAAAAAAAGAAAAGAAAAAGATGAGGCTGCTGTTTAAAAGATGCCATATGATGTCTAATTGATTTTTCCCTAATGGAGGATGCCCTCCTCAGACAGGATTCTGTTCTGGTTTGATCAGTGTTTGATTACTTAAACATTTAAATGGTAGCCTCAGGATAAACATAAACTCCATATCATACTTCCTTTGTTTATATAAACTGGCTTACTTGGTGACAACATTCCAGTGTTTTGCCAAATTCATATATTTTATTAGGGGTCATGGAAAAGAGTCTTACAAAATAAATTCATACACACAGAGAGACACATAGGCTATAAGCATACAAAAAAGTAAGAGGGGAAAAAAGAGGGGTGAGAGGGAAAGAGAAACGGACTCCCGCTTGACCCTGATTTAATCCCCAGAAAGGGCATGCATTCCTTTCAGCTTTATGCATAGACACATAAAATTTTTATGTACAGGATTCACAGTGTTTACATGCAGTGGGATATAACTGACCCCCCAAGTTTTTTTTTTTACATGACAAGGTGAATATTTTTCATATGCCCTTTCTAAATCCAGGCTTAAATGGAGAGAAGATCTACAGCAAGAGAGAGTTTGACCCTGATTTCTTTCGGGAGGAAAAAGGTGTTCAAAACCAGGTGCATGGAGGAAAGGCAAGACATTTGGGAGCCTGTGCATTTGTCTTGGCAACTCTTCAGACCCTGCTCTCTCCCTCGCTCCTTCACATACTCAGCTTTCTCGTAGGGCCTGACACCTTCCAGTCTATAGGGTAAAGACTCCTGTGTTTTTTATAGCGTGATTTTCCCTGAATATCTTAAAGAGGATTTCAGCTCAGCACCTCTAGTAATACATCATTTACAACAAAACCAAATTTAATGACTCTCCCTCAAGGCAGAAAGCACAACCTATAGAATTACACCAGAAAACACTTTATAATCTGTGTTTCTCTCAAACTATGGGTGAGAAAACAATCCTGGAAGGAAAGCCTTAGCCCAAGTGAGGCAAATTCTAACAGCTCTCTAAGAGTGGTGTAAAATGCTTTGCCAAGCCAAGAGGGAATCCCCACGTGAAAGGAGTTACTCTGGGAGCCTGGAAAGGAGCAGATTCTTACCTTGGGTTATTTCCATTCCTGTTGCTCCTACACCCATCAACAGAAAGGAACAAACAGCCGGAAATACTGTCCCTTTCCTTGGATATATCAGTTAGTTTACATGACAAGTTCATTCCTCTGCCAACAAAGGGATATTTTCCCACGCTCTACAGTCCCTAAAATACTTCCCCAGTAGTAGCCAGCTGCCTTCTTCAAAAGGCACTAATCAGTTCTCACAGAAAACAGGGCAGCCTCTTCCCACTACCTTCTTGCATGGGAAGACTACAAATCAGCAAGGAGGGGTGGAATGAAAAACCACTGTGAGAAGCAGAAAGAAAAAAAATGTGGTAGAAAAGCCAGAGCCACTTTGGGAAAACTCCCTACAGCAGTGTTCTGACTCCAAGTGAAATCTTGGGTCATCAAGGAAAATTGGCTGGCCCTGGGAAGAATGAAGGGCTTACAATACAAACCAGAGGGCATCCAATTCCAAAGATTCTTAGCAAGGAGTCAATTCCTTACTGATTCAATTTTGGTCCAATTTCACCCAGGGTGTAGATGGGTAAGGGCCTCATGGACCCTTAAAACTGGGATCAGACCACCATCAGTGAGCAAACTCTACTGATCACCTTCAATGTAAGGATTCCATATGCTGGTTTCTCAATGTAAAATCTGAATTTAAGTAAACTGACAAATAATCTTTCACAAAATAATATGAAAATATGCCTCCCCAGAGTTATTGGAAAATGTGGTAGCCTCATGCTGGGAATAAGCTGTTTGTTTTTAGTTCAAAAAAAATTGAAAATAACTCCCGTTGGAAAAGGCACTGACTCACAGAATGTTGGAGGGAGAGGGGGGCAGAAACATGCTTCAATAGTGTAAGAAATGGGAGGAGGAGTTTTGTTTCCACAGAACTAAAGGTGTGCTTCCCTGCCCTCCCCCAGTCCAGCTTTAGCAGAGACCAGGCCTCAAGGTCGGTCAGGTGAGAGGTCAGAGGCTTGTACGCATGTGCATACTTTTTGAGAAGGCAGTCTGGGGAATTAGAGAGGCCAAACCCACTTGAACCTGTTCAAGCTTATCTAGGGTCTGGTCTTGGTCAAGAATCCAGGCCTACTGATTTGCATCATTTGCATATGTTAAAGAGGGAAAGTAGGGGAAGTAAAAGAATATAGTTTAATCCTAAACTAGGACAAGGAAAATCTAGTTAACTTCACTTTTGCTTCTGTATCCTTATTATCCTATTTATGTAAACTGTATAACCTAGGAAAACTATGTAAAAAACAAAGATTGTAAACTAACCATGACTCTAACAGGAGTGGAGGGAATGGTTACCCCTGCTCCTGCAGCTGTATCAGTGTGAGTGTTCCCGTGAGCACTACACCTGCTCTCTCAGGAGCGTAATAAAATGCCTTCCTCTGCCCACTCTGGTCCTGAGTTCTTTGGATGTGAATGGGCAAATCACATGGGTTTTCCTAAGGTCAAGTGAAGGGAAGCAACAGGCAGTGGGAGCTTACCAGGCTTACTCCTGGATCTTGTCTTGGGGTTTCCTGTGATCCCCACTGTGGTGTTAAGAGGGCTACCACTCTGGATTCCCTTGGGGAACCCTGTGATCTGCATGGCCTTCTTAAGGGGACATCACATGGGGCTTCCGGCCCTGTCTCAGGAGCCTTGTGATCTTACTGCCATCCTAAGAGGCCATCACTTGGGTCTTCCTTAGGTCTGACCCCTAGGAGGCCCTGTGATCCCCACAGATTAAGGGATGGCTACTACTTGGTCTTCCTCTGGGAGTCCTGTGGTCTCTACAGCCTTTCCTAGGGATTATCACAGGGTTCTTCTTCAGGACTTTGGCCCTGCCTAGGAAGTCCAGTGATCCCCAAAACCACGTTTCTCACAATAGAATAGTCTCTGGACTTAAGAGTCAGAAGCCCTGCCACTTATAGCCTGTATAACAATATATGGTGGAACCTGGATAAGTACTAGAATATCTTTTTGGAACTTAAGGTGGTGCTAAGCCATTTGGACTATTTGAAAGATCACATGGTGGACTGGCAAGAACTCTAATCAGGGTTTGGGATGGCCTGCCCAGCTCTGAAACTTATATTTAGTTGAGTTACTTCACTTCCTTGGGCCTCAATTTTCTCACCTGTAAAATGAAGGGGTTGGGCTAGATGACCTCATAGACTCTGTGATGTTTAAAAAGTTCTGAGACATCATTTCTGGGTAGTTAATCATTTTAATCAGCAATGCTAGCATATTACCAATAAAATGGGTCAGTGACACTCTCCTATGCCAAAGATGAATCATGATGGTGGGTTTACACCCAGTTTGTAGACCCTACAAAGAGCGAGTGCTCCTGAGGGTGGCAATTAACTCTGATTGGTTAACAAGAGGAGTATATTGAGAGAGGGAGAAAGGGAGAGATAGAATGGGATAAATTATCTCACATAAAAGTGGCAAGAAAAAGCAGTACATTGGAAGGGAAGAGGGGGGGAAGGTGAGGGGGAATGAGTGAATGTTGCTCTCATCAGATTTGACTTGAGGAGGGAATAACATACACACTCAATTGGGTATGTTACCCCATAGGAAAGAAGGAGGAAGGGAATAAAAAAGGGGGGATGATAGAAGAGAGGGCAGATGGGGGAGGAGGTAATCAAAAGCAAACACTTTTGAAAAGGGAGAGGGTCAAGGGAGAAAATTGAATAAAGGGGGACAGGATAGGAGGGAGCAAAATATAGTAAGTCTTTCACAACATGAGTATTGTGGAAGGGTTTTGCATAATGATTCATGTGTGGCCTATGTTGAATTGCTTGCCTTCTTGGGGGGGGTGGGTGGGGAGGGAAGAGGGGAGAGAATTTGGAACTCAAAGTTTTAAAAGCAGATGTTCAAAAAAAAAGTTGTTTTTGCACGCAACTGGGAAATAAGATATACAGGCAATGGGGCATAGAAATCTATCTTGCCCTACAACAAAGTAAGGGAAAAGGGGTGGGGACAGAAGGGAGAGCTGACTGGGGAATGGGGCAATCAGAATATATGCCATCTTGGAGTGGGGGGGAGGGTAGAAATGGGGAGAAAATCAAAATCTTGTGGAAATCAATGCTGAAAACTAAAAATATTAAATAAATAACAAAATTTTAAAAAACTAAAAAAAAAGTCTGAATTTTACTTTGCATCTTTCTTCGGTGACTGAGTCTCTATGGCATGTTGCAAAGACAAATGGGTCTCAGAGCTTACATTTGAGGGTACCATACTAAGAGTCAGAGGGATTCAATGCAGGGCCCTGGAGAGAAAAGAGAGCCTGGATTAAGTCTTAAAGAATAGGAAGGATGGATCCAGATGGAGGAGGAAGGAAGTGTTCCATGTAGGGAAATGCCAGTAGTAAAGGTGGGGGTAGAAAAGCACAATATAATTTGGTAAATGGAGAATGTTCCTGGTTAATTGGAGTCAAATGAACATTGTTAGAAGGAATGGAAGATAAGGCTTAAAAGCTAGGATGGCACAAGGCTGGGAAGATCCATGAGCATCAAACTAAGGCATTTGGACTTTATTCATTTGGCAATCAGGAGCCATTGGAGATTTCTGATCAGGGAAACGACACGATCATTGTGATACTTTAGAGAAATTGTTCTGTAGCCAATGTGAAGGAGAGTGTATAGAAGCAGAGCAATATTCTAAGCAAGAGGTGATATGTGCTTAAAGTGGTGTACTAGCAGAGGGAAAGAAAGGAAGAGAGTTTATGCAACAAATATGGAAAAGAAAGGCAGATTGGATGTGGGAGGGCACAAAGGAGAAGTAAACAAAGATCTGCTCAAGATTTTAAGTCTAAGTGCTTAGGAGAAGAGGGGTACCATGAACAAAAGTAGAAAAATCAGGAGGAAGAAAGAGTTGGTTTAGTAGGGAAGATGTAAGTTTAGTTTTGGACATGTTGAGTTTGAAGAGTCAAGGATATATCCCCTTGGAAATGTCCACAAAGGTTTAGGAGACATCAGCTTTGAGAGTTGAAGCTCTGTAAAGAGAGACCAAGGAAGAGTAGAAAGGAAGGAATAGGGGAAGAGGACAGCAGGCTAAAACTTAGGGGGTAGGACCAGATGCTTCCCAAGATCCCTTACAGCTCTAAAATTCTGTGATGGAATGTTTTCACTCCAAACAAAAGAGATTGAAAGTTTAGGTATTAGATTGTTTTTAGTTTCACAAGAACTTGTTATTCCTGTCAAAAATTTAAAAAAATAAAAATTTAAAAAAACCTTTGCAGGTGTTGAGTTGTGAAATCCAAAGCTTTGGCCCACAAACATTGCAAAGCAGAGTTGAGCCATGGGTCGGTGGTGCAAAAGTTAGAAATAAGACAAAAGGAGCTAGAGAGATTAGGAGAAAACCTGAAAATACAAAGCTACCATCCCTTTCCCTTCAGGGCATGATGCAAGACTTACCTTTCCGGCTTTGCTTTTGCTCAGGAAGATAGTGTTTCTTTGTGCGTCTGTGTGTGTGTGTGTGTGTTATATTCAGTCTAGTTGTATAGCCTCGTGCAAGTCATTCGCACCTAAACCCCATGTTCCTTAAGTAATTCCCTAGGATTTATCTACTTAGTCATGGATGGGTTGTCCTCAGTAACGGGGGCCTAGTGTTCCCCACATTAATGAAATCACAGATTATTTGTGTATAGCATATCATTTCCACAGTGGAAGTTGATGATGTCAGAGGTAGGATTAACCACTTCAGAACTAACAATGGTCCATCAGATTTTTGTCAGATGTAATTTTTCTTCAGGGGACATTTTCTGAAATGCAATATATCCAAATCTAGGAAAGTAGTACAAATATGGATTCTACTGTGTATATAGTAGTACCAGGAAGAGTAAAAGATGAATCACAAATCCAATCTGTAATATTACATCCTATAATTAATGACCTGTGGAATCAATGTTCCCAGGGCCTTTATCTTCAGCATTTGGGACCGAAGTCTCACTGGAAATACCTCTGACAAACATAATAAAAACAGTAAGGTGATTGGAAAAACTACAAAAGAAGAGAATAAAAATTAAAGGGGTGGGGGTGGGAAAAGATTTACTTCAGTGGAGTTTTTGATTTAATTGGCAAGGAGATTCCTTCAATCGATAAAGACCACACCCCTAGGGTCCTCAACAGATGGATTTTATGAGTTACTATAGCCAAAAATTTCATCACTACCTTCCAGCTAACACGGGCCTAAGTCATCATAAAATTAAGTTAGGCTGCTCTTAGGATGCCAATAATGCATTATTTGAACCCTTTCCACCCTGGATCTATTGGCATAACCTTCAGAACCCCAGGGTCAACTCCATCATGAGGAGGCATCACAGAGGACCTTAGTGGAAGAGAGACTCCTCATACAGAAAAACTATTAGGTGTAAACACCAAAAAGAAAGATGTTTTAGAAAGGAACAAAGGAGTAGAGATGAGAATAGTAATTCATTTATTGATCTTTTAAGCAAATACACCAAGCTCAAAATCATTAAGGCCATTTTTAAAATGCAAGTTCAAGTCAGCTTGTATTTTAGGCGAATTGTTTTTAGGATTGCAGGTATGGGTAAGCCACCAAAACTTGTGGACATGTAGGTGAGATTAATTATATTAGATTACTGTAAGCTCACTTCTTGTAATTTTATATTGTGATGAAAAAACTGGGTCACATACATGATGCACCTAGAAGGTCACTGCATTAATTCAAAGTATCATCTTAAAAAGATTAATTTGGTGGTATTTTGCCATGGTTTCTTTGTATAAAATTAGGAAATTGCAAGCCAGGGCCCTGCTAAACAGTCATAGGAATGTAAACCAGTCTGTCAGGGATCTTAGAGATCTTCTAGTCCAATATCCTCAGTTTTACAGATGAGGAACTAAGGCCTAGGGAGGTTTAGTAACTTATCCAAGGCCACACCACTACTTAGCAAGTTGCCAAGACTCTTGAAGGGCAGCCAGGTGGCACAGTGGATAGAGTGCCAGGCCTGGAGTCAGGAAAACTCATCTTCCTGAGTTCAGATCTAGCCTCCAACACTTACTAGCTGTGTAACCCTGGGCAAGTCACTTAACCCTGTTTGCCTCAGTTATCTCATTTGTAAAATGAGAAGGAAATGGCAAATCTCTCCGGTATCTTTGCTAAGAAAACCCCAAATAGGGGCATGAAGAGAGAGACACAACTGAAAAATGACCGAACAATAATAAACACTCTTTACTGTATCTCACTGACTTTTTAGAAAATAAGATTTTAAAAAACCACACTCAAATTCATTCTTAAGGTAGACATGTCATTGCAAAATAAATTCTGAAAAATTAAAAAAGAATTTTCTTTACTTCATGGGAACAAACAAAAATTTGAGGAACATTAAAGAAGTAAGTACCTTTGGAACACCTGACCTGGGGCTGAGCCAATGTAATTAGTGACTGAGTGAGTGCAGACTTGCCTAGGCTACTATATTTAACTAGCCTCAGGCCAGGCACTATATCAGCCATGCACCCCTAGGTCATTCTACCATTTGCCCAGTAGTAAGGCGTGCATCACTCATCTTTTTCTACCTCTTGCTCGAATTAAATAACAGTACCATGGCTTTTGGAAAATGTAAATCAACTGATGTCCCTAAGATTATTTACTTACCACCTACATCACTCCCCAGACCAAAAATCCCTTTCATGGGCAGCAGTCCCCTATATATGTTGTCTCCTCTACTACAATGTAAGATGTGAGACCATAGCTCTACCCAGAAAGGAATATCTCCATTTTCCAATATGAAAGACAAGAATGCATACAGTGGAAAGGACTACAGAATTCAGTAGCTGTCTAAATGAGGGAATTTTCCAAAGGATTTGAGTTTTGATTTTTACATACCTAGAAGACATGGCATCTTTATCGGTGAACTAAGTCTTTTAACCTTGTTTTTGTTCCTTGGTTTCCACACCCACAAATATCAAAAGATAGTAGATTTACAGAGCTGGAAGGAGTTTTAATGATCATCTAATCTAGTTCTTTCATTTAACAGATGAGGAAACTGAGACCTTGTCCAAGGCCACACAGGCAAATCAGTAACAGAGGCAAGATTAGAACCCGAGTTCTCAGACTCAAAAGCCAATGCTCTTTCTCCATTGTACCATTGTGATGAAGGAGGGAATTTTCAAAAAACATTTTTATATGCCCTAGTTAATTTAGTCTTAATTCAATATTTACTAAATGCACACTCAGTACAAAGTACTATGCTAGGCACAAGGAATGCTAAAATAAAAACCAAACAATGTTTTGCTCTTGCTATACTTATATTGAGGAGGGCATGATATAACATGACAGTGTTAGGTCTAAACTTATTTATGTCATTATAAATGACTTTTTTGTTTTTTTTACAATGAACACCACCAGAGTAACCCTACCATTGTAACATGAAAGCTTTTACCATTTGAAGTGTAGGAGAGATATGGAGAAGACTGTGAGCAAATGTTGTCATCTTAAACCATCATTTATATATCATAAAGCTTCAAAAGGAGGGCAGACAATGGGCATAATGGGCAGTACTTCAAGGTTGAATCCTGATACCACCCATGGTAAGAATTCAGAATGGGTGGGTGTGGCTCTCCTTGCTCTGAAACTTGGTTCCCAAAAGGGCGAGTTCATAGCCAAGTGAAATCCGTGAAAGTATAATCTTCAAGAAAAGTTTCTCTCCAGTATTCATTATCTTTATACCACAGAGAAAGAGCCAACTCTGAGAAGGCTTGCTTTCATGAAAGAGTGTGTGTTTGCCTGTGTATGTGTGAATATACAAACATATGCATGTATATATGGAGATATGTATGTACACAAAAACACATGCACATATTACTCATGTGTGCATAGATTTGTTCTGTACATATATGTATGCATTTGCATGTATTTATATATCCTGCTTATTTCTAAGATAGATTTGAAGCATCTTTGAAATTTAAACACTTTATAATATAGGAAAATTAAAGTAAGATATTGGGTGGGGAGAGAAACAATGAAAAGGAACATAGAATCTGCTGTTACCAGTCAGGGAAATGAGTTACTTTTTACAGACAGGTGCTGAATTTAGCTCGGAATTTCTTGGCAGCTAAGATGAAAAATAAAAATATTGGGTTTGATACAACCCATTGTGTGACAGAAGAAAGCAGACCATTTCATTTACAAAGATTCATTCTTTTCTGACTCTAGAAGGCTTTTATCAGATGAGTCCTCGTATAAATGACATTGGGTAATGTAGTGAGTGGTGTTTTCAACCATGACTAGGCAAAAAAAAAATTTAATACGACTGAATTCAACAAAGATTTAGGAAGCTTCTGGTATATAAGAAGGCAGGCACTGAGGAGAGAAAGATAAAAAGTGACTTCTTCTTTTCCCTCAAGGAAGAGACTTGTCATCTAATGGGGGAAGCAGGAAGGAGGAAGGAGGGGGAATTGGCTACAATAGCCAAATATCATACAAAGTAGAGCAGAGAAAGAATAAAGAAGAGATCCAACATGATAGGTCAAGATAACATGGGCTCAAATCATACCTCAGAGCTTTAGGATCTTTGCAACCCAGTCAAATCACTTAATCTTTCTGAGCCTCAGTTTCTTCACCTATATAAAAGGACTAATAAGACCAACCTCACAGAATTGTCATGAGGATCAAAGGTAAGATAGCAGATTATGATGTTTTAAAAACCTTAAAGGATTACATAAAGCAACCTATTATCATTATTAATATTAACATTATTATAAATGGACCTTGGGAGCTTGTTCTAGCAGGGGAATGCAGCTACTCTTATACCTTTGCCCAAAGAACTGTATGCCTCTATCTGGAATGTGGTCCTCTTTGACTGAGCATGCAGCTTTGGGAGAGACACATACAGATTGGTGAGGGAGGAAGGGGACAGTTGCCTAGACAGCCAGATTAGCCAAATCAACCCTGATGATCAATGGGGTGACAGATGTTGCAGCCAGATCACCCTCACTTCCAAAAAAAAAGGAAAAAAAATTATATAACTTTATTATACATTTAAAAGGAACAGCAAGTTATACATAATAGATTTACGGTTTCATGTGCAATCATCTTTTCTATTACACTATGTTACGGAAATGCTTATTTTATTCCATAAATTAAAATGTATATATATTAGCATTATTATAAAAATTTGACAAACAGATGTGGGAACTGTGGGAAATCAGAGGAGAATTTGTAGATGAGATGCTATATGATCTGGACCTTAAAGAAAAAATTATATTACATTTTTAATAACCTGTATTGAAATGGTAACTTTACAACAGTTCATATAGGTCTTCCAAGGTTTCTCTGAATCCATCCCTTTTGTCATTTCTTATGATATGATCATTCCATCACATTCATATACCAAAATTTGTTCAGCCATTCCCCAACTGATGGGCAATCCCTTTAGTTTCTAATTCTTTCCGAAAGAAAATATAAAGGATTTTTCTTTTTCTTTTTAGTTATTTGGGGAGAGAAAAAAGAGTTGGGACTGATGCTTGGGATAGACTAGACACTGATGAAATAATAATAGCTAGCATTTATATAGCCCTTTAAGGCTTTTATAAATATAATCAAATTTGATCCTTACAACTCTGGGAGTGGGGGGGGGGGGCGGGGCGGGGAGAGATAGGCGCTATCCACATTTTGCAGATGAGGAATCTGAGACAAACAAAGGCTAATTGACTTCCCTGGAGTCACACAATTAGTAAGTTTCTGAGGCAGGATTTAAAAACAAGTCTTCTTGATTCTATATCTAGAGTACTATCCACTGCACCAAACATCTGCCTCTGATGACTAAGGGAAGGCAGAACTACTTAATTCTTGCTTTGGTTCTATTTTTTTTCTCTGGACTAGAAAGGTTAGAAAAGTCAGAGCTAATGAGGAGTTAAAACCTAAGGTAAGTAAAGAAATAAGAAAAGAGCTTTGATGAGTCAAAGTCACCAAGTCACCAAGCCTAGATGATACTCTAAGATACCAAAAGAACTGGTAGATATGATTATTGAAACACTCTCTGTGATCTTTGAAAGACTGTGGAAAACTGAAAAATTATCCCAGGATTAAGGTATGGCAAAGGGTGCCCTGATTTTCAAAAAGGGAAGAGAGTCTACACAGGATATGCAAGTGAGATTGAATTAATTTCATGGGGCAGCTAGGTGGCACAGTGAGTAGAGTACCAGCCCTGGAGTCAGGAGGACCTGAGTTCAAATCCAACCTCAGACACTTGACACTCACTAGCTATGTGACCTTGGGCAAGTCACTTAACCCCAATTGCCCTGCCTTCCCCCCTCAAAAAAAAAAAGAAAGACAGGGTTACTGAATAGAAAAAAAAAGGAAATAAGGAAATGGTGGTCACAAGCCTCCTCAAAAACAGGTCATGCCAAACCAACCACATTTCCTTTTTTGACAAGGTTATTAGACTGGTAGGTCAGGAGAATGCCATAGATACAGTTCACCTAGATTTCAGCATATAATGTGACAGAGGCCCTCATTCTATCTTTGTGGGACCACACAGAGAAAAACAGCTGAGGTAATAATAGTACAGCCTAAGCTGGACAGCCTAAAGAGAAGCCAATGACCAGACAAGGTAACAAAAAATATTAAAACACAATCAAAAGGCTGAAAAAATAGAAGCAAATGTAAGGTGTCTCAGCAAAAACAAGTGACCCAGAAAGCAAATCAAGGGGAAAAAGATTGAAGAATCCTGGACTATTTGAATGCCATAACCAAAAAGAGCCTAGACATCGTATTTCAAAAAATCTTAAAAGAAAACTGCACAGATCTCTTAGAACCAGAGGACAAAGGAGAAATAGAAACAATCCACTCCAAGCATCTCTTGAAAGAAACCCCAAAATAAAAACTCCCGGGAACATCAATGCCAAAATCCAGAGCTTCCCCATCAAAGAAATTTGAAATTGGATGGATGACCAGACCCAAAGAATCATCACTATTGTTTAATGTCAGCCTGAAGGAAGGCCAACAGTGGAGAGACCCCAGGAATTTGTCCTTGGATTCAGACTGCTTGATAGCTTTATCAGTTACTTGGATGAAAATGAAGAGAAATGAAAAGAAAGGATAGATTTTTGTTTTTTAGTCATTTCAGTTGTATCTGGCTCTTCATAACCCCATGGATCATACTTTCCATGGGGTTTTCTTAGCAAAGATATTGGAGTGGTTTGCTATTTCCTTCTCTAGTAGCAAGCAAAGGTTCAGTGACTTGCCCAAGATCACACAGCTAGGGAGCTTCAGAGGCTGGATTTGAACTCAGGTCTTTCTGACTCCAAACCCAGCATTCTATCCACTGCACCACCTAGCTGCCTCACAGATAGCTTTACAGATGATATAAAGCTATGAGAGAAAAGATCAATGGAGAGGAAGGGTAGAGAAATAGCCTTGGGAAGCAGGAGGTCTGCTGGACCTTACTCAGGCTTGTAAGTCTAAAAGCATGAGAGCACAAATTAGAGGAGCTAACTACAAAAGATGTGATGTTTTCAGGGAGAAGCTAGGTTCCAGCCATGGCCAAGAGGTGAGAAGCTGATGTTGAAAGGGTAGAGGTTCTAAAATGTACAATGTAAGGAGCAGGGTGGAAAGGGTAGGGATTAGGGAGAGGGCAGCTAGGTGGCACCATAGTGCACACAGCCCTGGGCCTGAAGCCAGGAAAACTCATTTTTGTGAGTTCAAATCTGACCTCAGACACTTACTAGATGTGTCACCCTGGGCAAGTCACCTAACCCTGTTTGCCTCAGTTCCTAATTTGTAAAATAAGCTGGAGAAGGAAATGGCAAACCACTCCAGTATCTTTGCCAAGAAAACCTCAAATGGGGTCACAAAGAGTCAGACATGACTGAAAGGACCAAACAACAAAGGTCTGAGGGAGATAAGAATGACATATTGAAATAAAGGTATCAGGGGAAAGTAGTAGCTCTGGGTGACAGGGATTAGGTGAGAGGGCAGTAGGAATCTTCTAGTGATGAGAAAGAAAGAGTACTAAATTTAGAAGCATTTGTAGAACCAATGAACCAATCACAAGGTTCTAGTTGGTAAAACCCAAAGGCTATGAAGGCATGAATGGACTAGAAATTGAAGAAGACTTTTATTGATGAAGAGGCAGTGCAGTATAATAAACAACATCTTAGATTTAGAATCAGGGGGTCCGTGCCTCAGTTTCCTAATCGGTAAAATGTAGGAAGTGGATTAAATTACTTTTAAGAGCCCTCCTAGAACTAAATCTCAAGAGAGGATTCAAGGGAGCTAGTGTATGCAAAAATGCTTTATAAACCTTAAAGTGCTATGTAAATATATTAGCTAGAATTATTAGCACCAAGTCTCCTGGGTAGTTCCCCTGGCTTGAGCACATCTGGAAAGGACCACGGAACATAGACTCATTCTTCAAGTGAATGTTTCTTGTACTGACCGGCTGTAAAAGCTTAATGACATAACATCAAATTATAAGTTAATGAAGGTATTTCTTTGGGGAGCTGAGATAACTTGGCACAGGTATGTGGTTCTCTGATGACCTAACCTGACACAGTAATAGAGTTTGGATACTCAAGAGGAATAAATAGTTAATATGCCCATTAGGCTATCTGTCTCAGATATCAGTTATTTTAATTGAACTTCAGACAGAGTCAATTTGTGGCAGATGAAGGCCTGCAGTCTCAAAATTCTGTATTGGCAGATAAAGTCTAGCTGCCAGCCTTCTGAAGAACAACACTTTTAGCTTATTGTGAAAATTTAAGATTTACCTGTATTCTTGTACATATGGAAAACCAGGTCCCTTCTGCATGAGTGTGGGGTGTGTAACTGCCTGTGACTAATAATTTCCTTAAAAATAAGATCTTTGAATCTGCATAAGTTATTGAGAACTTATACAAGACACCTGGATTCTGGGCTATATAACACAGGGGGAGTGACTTGGACCTGAAAGTCCTGATGTTGCACATTAACTGCCTCAACCATTAAAGTACCTTGGGATGGCCCCTGTAGTTTTTTATTTCAAGTAGGACGATATTCCTGATTAAACCACAAATAGGATCATATTGCAAAGTATAACCTTAAGCAGTTGACTTGCTGGATGGGGCTATTCAGTATTCTCTACTTGAATTTTGGAGAAAGTCCACTACATAAAATTGTTTTAGTTTCAGGAGAGTTGATGCTATGCCTCTTTGACAATAATAGCCTCGAAGCATGTTCTGAGTTAGAGAAATAAGAGCATGTCATCGGCAGAGAGGAAAGATTGCTCCTCTTTGGTTTGCTCTAGCCAGAGGACATTAATTCAATGTATTTAGTAGCTGTGCCAAGCTATTTAGAGCTAAGTTTAAAAGGAAGGGGAACTTTAACTTTACACCATTTTGGATAACAATTTTATCTTTTGCAAAACTATCCTAATTTGAGCAGTAGATAGTGGATAGAGGTCTAGACTTGAAGTCAGTAAAACCTAAATTCAATCCTGCCTCAGATACCCAAGTAAGTCACAATTCCTCCAAGCCTCAAATTCCTCATTTGTAAGGTGAAGATAACAATAAAAATACAACAACATTAATAATACCTAGGGTCAGCTAGGTGGGTCAGTGGATAGAGCTCTGGGCCTGGAGTCAGGAAGACTCATCTTCCACAGTTAAAATCTGGCCTCAGATATTTCCTAGTTGTGTGACCCCAGGCAAGTCACTTTACCCAGTTTGACTCAGTTTCTTCATCTGTAAAATGAGCTGGAGAAGGAAATGGCAAACCACTCCAGTATCTTTGCCAAAAAGCCTCCAAATAGTATAGAGTCGGACATGAATGAAAAATGACTTAGCAACAACAAAGAATAATAACGTCTACCTGACAGATTTGTATGGAGAATCAAATGAAATCATGTTTATAAAGCATTTTGCAAATCTTGAAGTATTCCATAAATCTGAACTATTATAATACTAAAATTACATTTGGATTCATAGGCAGCTCCTATCTGTGGGAATCAAAGGATATTAAGAGACTGTCAAATATGGGGGAAAGTTTTGTCTTTTTCATAACTGTGTTTTTTAAAATGAAACTAAATATAGTATAGCTGTGATCTGAAATCCTGAAATAGTTGCGACTAAAATTTATAGGATTTTTTTTTTGTTCAATCATTTTACATGTCTGATCCCTTGTGACCCAATTCGGGGTTTTCTTGGCAAAAATACTGGAGTGCTTTGCCATTTCCTTTTCCAGCTCATATTTACAGATGAGGAAAGTGAGGCAAACAGGGTTAAGCGACTTGTCCAGAGTCACACAGCTAATAAGTGTCTGGGGCCATATTTGAACTCAGGTCTTCCTGATTCCAGGCCCAGCACTCTATCTACTACACCACCTGGGTTTCTTATGCAAGATATTAAATTGAGATCCACGGTCAGTACTGCTGTGCAGGTTTCTTGTGGCCTCCATAAGCTAATGATTCCCCTAAATGGTCACAAGTCTATCTTTCTCTGTTTTAACAAGAGGTTCCCTAAAAGCAAGAAGTGCTAAGTCAATGAAAAAAATAATCACGGGTTTTGTAACATAAAACAAGTTATATAGGTAACTTTAGCAAGAAAATTCATTTCACTTTACCTGGAACAAAACCAATCTATTCTAGGTCTCTCCACATCAATGCCTTGTTTAAATACACACCAAATGGTTTTGCAATGTATTGGGAGTCCATGATAAAATACATACACACACAAAGCTCAGAGGATGGAAACTTCCAAGATGACTGACATGGTACATAATGGTCTTTCCAAATAGGATCTATAATCCACATTAGGCAATAAACATTTTGGAAATGAAAAAAAAAAACAAAGAATGGAAACTTCTTTTTTTCTAAGGAAGTGTGAAGAATTGGTGTTTTCTACTAACTGGCTTGTCAGTTTCAATACCATTCATTTCAGTAACGCTACAGTTACATAATTAAATAGGTTTCGTTGCATTTTGCTTTATGGTACATACATCCTGTAATGTAAGTTAAGTAGCTGGCTATTTAAGACAGTTTTATAAAACTACCTAAGGCAGAAAAGTTCACATTTCATGTCCCATTTTGTCTCCCCATAGCCAACAACACGGTGCTGGAAGACTGCACAGCTAACTATAGCAGTCTTATTTGCCTTTTTTGGAACCTTCTTAAATTGCAACACATTTTAACATGGCGAATAAAGGGGGGACAAGGAGAGGGAGAAAATTAGTAGACCATTTTCCAAAAGTTGATCACTTGACATTTAATTGTGGTTATGCTGATTTTATTGCTCTTGGCAAAATCTTTTCCTCCCTACAGAACCGCCTCTACACTCTGTTGTATCATTTGCCATTGAAAACAAAACCTATTAAATGTCAGACACAAAGGGAAATAAAAAATTGCTGACACTTTCTTTTGCAAGGACAAATTAATTTGCCCTGAAAACTGCATGTTTGCCACAAATCTCATTAAAACCGCTGTGAGATTATCAGGAAAAATTAATACAATCTGTTGGTTATCTGCTAAATCATTTTGGTTCACAAATACATGCGCTGATTGTCATTTTGCTGCTAGAGGCAAGGACACTGAAGAAGAAAGTCATATTTAAATGGAAACCACCACCAGGGCACAGGTTCTTGGCTATTCTACACCTGATTATCTTGAAGAGTAATCATATTGTTTCTTTTTCTAGGCATCCCAAAGCAAGGCCATTTGGGCCATCATGAAAGCCCTAACTCATTTCTCAGACTCTGACCAGGAGAAAGAAAGACTAATTTACAGTGAAGAGTTAGGTCAACATTAGAATACTGAACAACTTATATATGTTTAGATCCACAATCAATGCATACCACTGTACAAGCATGTGGTGATGAAAACTACTTTTGTGAAATGCTCATTTTCTTTCAGATAGTGCTCTCTATCTCTAGACAAGTATTCGAAGGCTACCCTTCACTTTCTTTCTCCACTCTTCAACACCTATACTCTCAATGGCAGTCAACACTAACCACCACCACTCATTGTAAAATCCCATATATCTGCTCAAGTTTTTGTGCTCAAAGTTAGCCTGCACCTGGGAGAAAAGCCTAGTCATACATTATGAAAATTCATGAAGCCAAACAGAAAGCTAAGATAATGATACATTCTATATTCTAGCTAAATTGGTTTATTTGCTATTTCCCCAAATTGGAGTTCCATCTCTTGTCTTAACATCATGCCTAAAATGCAATCTCTCTTCACTTCTTCCTCTGAGAATCCCTGAACCTTCAAGGCTCAGAGTGAGGCACCACCTCCTACAGGAAGCCTTTCCCAATCACCTTAGTTGTTAGTGTTTTGTACCTCCTCAAATTACCTTATTTTTATTTAACTGTTGAATGTTATAATCTTCAATACAACATAAGCCCTTTGAGGGCAGGGGTTGTTTTATTTTGTCTTTGCATCTATCCACAGTACTTTGCACATAATAGGTGTTTAAGAAATGTTTATTGGACTGGATTGGATAGCTCTTTCAATCTTGTATTATGATAATTGATGTTCATGATGGTCCTGAGGCACTAAAAAATTCTGAAGCACCCTCTGAATCATCATAGATTATATTACGTTCTGTGTGTGAAAATGCTACTTAGACTAGTTTTCTGAGATATGGTGAGGTATACTTGCAAGACGGCACTTGTGCCAACCTTCTGGGACATATGGTGGAGAAATAGCTGGGTAAGGTAGGGGTTTGAACTAAGCGTAATATTCTTCCTCTCCCAAGACCCATGTTAAGACACAGGATACTTTTACTGAAGGATCACACATATCATTCATTCACTCTTAAAATGTCTTTAACAAGCATGTATTAGTGCCTTCTCTGTGCCAGGCACTGTGCTAGGTGCTACAATGAAACAGTCCCTACCCTCAAGGAGCCCACATTCTATTAGGGAGGAACATCATGAACACAAAAAAGAAAATACAAGATACTTAATATCACAATGTGCTGTAGGGAAAAGTGCTCTACACTGAGACCCACCAGATCTGAGTTCCTATTCTGGCTCTGCTGTTAATTAACTTGCTGAGTTACCTTGGACAGATCACTTTTACCTATCTAGCCTGAAGGTTTGTGCTCTATAAAATGACGTGCCAATCTCTAAAGTCCTTCCTGGCTTTAAACTTCTATGAATTTAGTCATATACTTGCTCTATCTGCTTTCCACTAAAAGCCACTCTGTGTTTCTGATCCCAGTATAGGAACCTGACTGAACTGTTCTCTTTATCAGGTTTGGGGGTTACTGGATTGTTGGGATTCGATCTTGAATTCCATCCTGATTCTGAGTAACCCATCCATAGTAGCTTAGCAAGACAGGCTCAAGCCTCTTTCCCTGACTATGCGGACCTAAGGGGCAAATTGCCAAGATGAAAAAAGGTCTAGTTTATTTCCTAAAGTCTTTGCATTTCATATAAGTAACAGGGAAAACAATAAGGGTGGGGTTCTAGAGAGATTACATTTCCCCCCTCTTTTGGTACTAAGCAATCCTATGAAAAATCCCTTGGCTCTCTCTACTGTAAGACGGATCCAATTCTATATCCTTCTCAGTTAATGGGAAGGGAAGGAGGAAGGAGTTAGAAAACTGAAAGGAAAGGGGAAGGGGGAAGGAGGGATTGAGGAAGGAAAAGGGAGGGGAAGGGAGGGAAGAGAAGGGAGAAGAGAAAAGGGAGGAAGGGCCATTTATATAATAATAACTAACATTTTAATATAGCACCTACTATGTGTCAGACACTGTGCTAACTGCTTTACAAATATCTTGGATCTCAAACATTATCTAAACAACAGGTATGAACTTACCAGTGCTCATACTGGCTTACTCTAGACTAAATACTTCCTCCAAAGATACCAAGCATATTACTGAATCAGTCAGCAGCAATCAGAATCCAGCCCTACGCCAATACATAACTGGGATGTTCCTTGAAACAAAATGGTGGTGTATAATCATGTATTGGGTGGGGGGGGGGGGGATTCACTCCCCCACCCAAAGACTGCACAACTTTTTTTTTTCCTTTCAGTAAATTCTCTTTCACTATTTCTCACAATCTCACCAAGAACCATGCCCTCTTTTTGCAGATAAGAGATCTGAGTCAGAGACTCAGGGTGTAAGACAGTATGAAAAACATGGCTGCAAAGTAACAGAACCTCAGAGTCAAAAGGAGCTTAACAAGAATTCCCTCTGTGACATAGCTGATAAGTGATCACCCAACCTACACAATGATGATCATGTCTTGCACATAGTGGATATTTAATAAATGCTTATAGAATTTAATTTGAAAGAACTACAGGAAGGCCACTAGCAGGTTGGTGAGACCTCCCTAGTTAGAGGATTTATAGGAAGATGATGAATTACAGAATATCAGAACTGGAAGGATTGGGGATGAGAACAGCGGCAGGATGTTTGTTTATGAAATTGCTAATCCTCCCCCCTCCAAAGAAGAAAAAGAAGACACTCATTTGACAACAACTAAATCTCAACAAAATATTCATGCTATTAACTGTAAAACAATAGATTAACAACCTCCCCACTCCCAACCCCCACCCCTCCACCTTCTGGTGAGGAACAGACTCCTGGCATCAAAGTGACTTAATATCCTTTGGAGGCTAAAATGAATTTTCTAGAGACATTGAGTAAATTACTGCTTTAGTGAATTGTGTCTACTATCTGTTAAGTATTGTGCTAAGCATTATTTTATGAACATTGTTCCATTTGGTCCTCACAACAACCCTGGGAAGCAGGTGCTATAATTATCACTGTTTTACAGTTGAGGAAACTGAGGCACATAGAGGTTAAGTGATTTGCCCAGAGCCACAAAGGGGTGATTGAAACTCAGATCACCCTCATCCCAGGTACAGCACTTTATCCACTGCACCACCGGGGGCAGCTAGATTGAGTCATACCTGAACAAGAATCCCCTGTACTATATCCGATGAGTGGTCATCCAGTCTTTGCTTGAAGCAGGAGAGGGAAAAACACTCACTACCTTTTCATACACTCTTGGGCAACTTGGATCATTAGAAAGAGTTCCCTTTCATCAGTCCTCAAGTCCTGACTCACTTGCCCCTTCCCCTCCTAAGCCATGTTTTCTTCATGTGGTTGGTTTAATGAAATAGCTCAATTAGCACATACCAAACTTCTGAAAACAGACTCCATTATCAATGAAATACGACTGCTTTAAATTGAACGCTAGTTAAGATCTGCCCGATCTCAGTGAGTAAAAGTTCAATATGATGAATCCTGGGAGGTTTGGCAGGATTCATATTTACAAAGAGAGATAACTGTGCAGGATCTAACTGTGTCAAAATGCCCATGCTGATGCCTTTCAACGTAGGCAGAAGCTCACCAGCAGTGTAAAATGGATTACAAGGCAACGTGATGGAATGACCAAGGAACAAAAGGTCATGAAACAGCCCCAGTTACTCAGTGGCCTTGAAAAGTTATCAATGAAAACACATGATGTTGGTTTGGAAAAAGAGCCCAGACTGCCTCATTGCCTTTGTAAGCTACTGATGAGCCCAAGGGAACATCAGACAAATGCAGAATGGGATTCTATTTGAATTGGCCACCACAAGGATATTTATACGATTTTTAAAGGAAAGAAAAGACACATGCCAGCTGTTGACAGAAATACAGTAATACCTAGTATAGATGAAAAGAATTTCTCAGGAACAACTCATATGAGGAAAAATATTAGCCTAGAAGAGCTGCCAAGGTCAGTTATAAACCAAAGCTGCCTCTAGTTCAAACATGAGTGACTGGGGTTGGAACTGTTGGGTAGTGAAATGGCAAATGCTTCTATTAATAAGTTATTTTTCTCCCTTAATGAATCTGCTAGTCATTAACAAATTTGTGAGTTGCAGGTCTTCCTTGTCTCTTCATTCTACATCCTCTAACAAATTCTTCAAACCACATACTGGCTTAAAAAAAAACATGAAAGCCATGCTGGTAAAGACATATTTTATGAAACTCCCTCTTCTGACTCCGAATTTTTCACTACCTGACTATCTGATCCAAAGCCAGACCCTCATAGGCCTTCCCTGGACCCACCAGCACTGAGCTAAACCAGTTCCAAGCCTACAACTCCTTGGTTGATACTGCAGTATTTCTCGGCATACCCATTTTAGTCTCCCATGGCCTTCAAGCATTTCTGCCAGTAAGTCGAAAAGGCATTTTTTTAAAAGAAAAGTGAGAAACAAACAACTTGCAGGCGAGAGCAGATATTTTAGAAATGACTCAGAAACATGTTTTGCTAGCAAAATGCTAATGAAATACAGAACACTTGTTCATGAAACTGATAACACAAAGAAGACACTCATTTGACAATACCTAAATCTCAACAAAACATTCATGCACAATGGATTAACAACCTCCCCCTACCCCTACTGCCAGCAAGCCCTCTGCCACCATCATCTCCCCCACCCTACCACCTCCTTCTGAGGAACTTGACCAACTCCTGGTATCAAAGTGACTTAATGTTCTTTGGAGGCTAAAATGATTTTTTTCTAGAACCATTGAGTAAATTACTGCTTTGGTGAATTAATGATAGAAAATAATTCACTAGCCTTTCAAACCATCTTATGCTGTTGGAAGAAGCTGACGCTCTCGGAACCTCTAACCCAGGAAAGATGAATGGCCAAACAAAATCCTTTGACCAAAGAGACCTACTCTACTATATTTTCAAATGTCATCCACATTGACTTGAGGAAGAAGAAATACTCGTTGCCACACTTGAAGAAAACAATCAACCACAAATCAATCTCAGGACTGAACTTAAGAATAATTAAACATGTTTCCTGGTTTTTCTGCCTTAATGAATCTAAGAACCAGTGGGAGTTGCATTGGCGACATAAGGGATCTCCATAAGCTGGTTGGCTTCCACTTGGAAAAGAAATGCCTAATATTATCTAGATACTAGATGTATGACATGTTTTGACAGCTCCTTATTTTTTCTTTCTAAGGGATCATGGGTACAGACACTCTGCTATTCAACTAGCTGCTTGGCTTGACAGTAGTTCTATTTTCATTCCTACTTCTAGGGCTCTTGAGAATTTTCTGTAGCCATGACATAATGTGGATTGTTTATATAGAAGAGAGCCAGATGGACAAAAATATATTTTGCAGGTGCATTAACAAAGCCATGCCAAGAAATTCTGGAGCAGAGCGTGGATTCAAGCTCCATCCAAAATCCAGAGAGTTTGAAGCATAAGTGGCTCACTCTCAGATGGCATGTCTTATTCTTTTACAAGCAGGCTCTAAAACATCAGAAAACTTGAACTGCACAGCAGACATCAAACAATAGAAGCAGCTATTTTAAACCTGAGGATAATAATTGCTTAAGTGCTAAGGAAATCTACTACCTTTTATACAAAACCCATAAAATATGTTTAAATGAATGGCTGATATCAGCATCTTGTTGACAGTCATTCTAGCCTTAAACTTTTTTTTCAAAAAAGCCTTAGATTTGTTTGCAAAAATGTAAGACTAGATGAGTATTTACGTACATGAAGAGAAACAGAGATTATATTAAATGCAGTAAAATTAAGAACATAGACACCCTTTTCAAACTTAGGGTCTTCTGATAGATTTAATGCATGATATTGCACAAATCAGGCAGCTTGGTGGTACAGTGGATGGAGTGTCAGGCCTGAAGTCAGGAAGACTCATCTTCATGAGCTCAAATCTGACCTCAGACACTTACTGGCAGTGACCCTGGACAAGTCATTTAACCTTGTTTGCCTCAGTTCCTCATCTATAAAATGAGCTGGAGAAGGAAATGGCAAATGATTCCAGTACGTCTGCCAAGAAAAGCCCAAACAGGGTCATGAAGAGTTGGACACAACCAAACGACAAAAAAAATGCATAAATCAACTCATCACCACTAAATATTAACTGCATATTTACTGTTTGGAATGGAGTGCCACTATGCTTCCATTAACCTATTTGAACATTGAAAACACTTGAGTGCCTGAAAAGTTGATTGCTTAATATCTGCAAACTATTGTCACATTTCTGGCTTAGGGAGAAAGGGTTGTTTCTGATGGAAGCAGAAAGGAATAGGAATCTCATAATCCCTCCTTACCCACTACTAGTCCTTTATTTCCCACTGTCTACAGCCATCAACAAAATCTACTCTTGGTGGTGGAAATAAAGATCTACAACTTCCAAATTAACCCAGCCTCACACTTTCATAAATGAAAAAATATTCTCTGTACCAAAGACAATATCTGAAGTGCCAATTATCCTAGTGCTAATACACAACAGTCAAAAATTAAAATATTTCTGTAGGTTGGTGAAGAGTTCCAAGCTATCCAGAAAGTATTAGATATTTATACAAGTAGCTCACAGATTGGTAAAGCTTTAAACTGAGCTTCCTGATCTATTGAAAGTAGCCTTGCAGGTAGCCAGAAGCCTGTGTCCTGAAGGCAGAAAGAACCAATTCTGGACCAGTAGTACCAGTCAAAGGGTTGGATGAGTTGGTAAAATAAATGTTTGAAATACTGATGTCAAGAAGAACTAAATGAGAATAGTCAGTATAGAAAATGCATATATAAAGGTTCTGGCAGAATTGATTTCATTTTGCATTGAATGGCAACATCATTTCAGGAGAAATTTGTTCATCTCATATTAAGAGTGTTCATGGTAAACATGTGTAAAAAGACCACCATGAAGATAACTATAGCTTATTCCTTAATAGCTGTTACAGAAGATAAGGAAGCAGACAAATTCTACAAAAAAACTGATAAGATCATTCAGATTAAAGATAGATTGACAGACAGACAGATAGACATAGGTAGGTAGGTAGATGGATACTTGGTGATTTCAATGCCAAGAAAGGCATAAGGGAAGACAAGAAAAATATTATAAACTATGACTCAGGAATAAGAAACAAGAGATCAAAGACCTTTAGAATACTTTAGAATCCTCATACCTACAAATCATGAATATTTTCTATAAGAATCGGAAAGGGGGCGGAGCCAAGATGGCAGCTGGAAAGCAGGGACTTGCATGAGCTCCCCGCCAAGTCCCTCCAAAAAACTATAAAAAACGGCTCTGAACAAATTCTAGAACTGCAGAACCCACAAAATAGCAGAGGGAAGCAGGGCTCCAGTCCAGGACTGCCTGGATGGTCGCTGGGTGAGGTCTCCTGCGAACTGAGCTGGGAGCAGGAGGGGAGCGGAGCAGAGCCCAGTGTGGGCGATGGCAGGACCAACCAGACTGGGAGCCAGGCAGAGCAGGCCCTTGCACCCTGAATCAGCGAGCTGTGGCAGTTACCAGACTTCTCAACCCACAAGCACCAAAGACAACAGAGAAGGTTAGTGGGAAAAGCTGGGGGGGACAGAGTGAAAGGAGTGTGTGATTCGGCCACCGCCCCAGGGGCAGCGGAGGAGGTGCAGCTACAGAACTACAGCAGCAGTTGCTTCCGGCCCCAGGCCCACCTGGTGAGAGGAATTAAGTGGCAGATCAGAGCAGGAGTGCAGAGCCTGCATAAGATCCAAGTACAGTCCGGGTTGGGGGTTCTTGGGGAAGGAGGAGTGCGGGTATGGCAGAGCTGGCTGTAATAGCTCTGAAAACAACAGTGCATACCCTCGAGCTTGGAACAAAGTACTCTTTACTCTATAAGCAGCCATACCCCAACGAAAAACTCAAGGGTCAAGTGAGTTGGCTGGGAACATGGCCAGGCAGTGAAAACACACTCAGATTCAGTCTCAGACTTTGGAATCTTTCTTTGGTGACAAAGAAGACCAAAACATACAGCCAGAAGAAGTTAACAAAATCAAACAGCCTACGTCAAAAGCCTCCAAGAAAAACATGAACTGGTCTTAGGCCATGGAAGAGCTCAAAAGGGACTTGGAAAAGCAAGTTAGAGAAGTAGAGGAAAAAATGGGAAGAGAAATGAGAAGGAGGTAAGAAAACCATGAAAAACAAGTCAAGGACTTGCTAAAGGAGACCCAAAAAAATACTGAAAAAAATATTGAAGAAAACAACACCTTAACAAAAATAGACTAACTTAAATGGCAAAAGAGCTCCAAAAAGACAATGAGGAGAAGAATGCCTTGAAAAGCAGAATTAGTCAAAGGGAAAAGGAGGTCCAAAAGACCACTGAAGAAAACACTACCTTAATCAGATTGGAGCAAGTGGAAGCTAGTGACTTGATGAGAAATCAAGATATTATAAAACAGAACCAAAGGAATGAAAAAGTGGAAGACAATATCAAATATCTCATTGGAAAAACCACTGACCTGGAAAATAGATCCAGGAGAGATAATTTAAAAATTATTGGACTACCTGAAAGCCATGATCAAAAAAAAAGAGCCTAGATATCATCTTTCAAGAAATTATCAAGGAGAACTGCCCTGATATTCTAGAGCCAGAGGGTAAAATAGAAATTGAAAGAATCCACAGATCGCCTCCTCAAAAAGATCCCAAAAAGAAAACTCCTAGGAATATTGTCGCCAAATTCCAGAGCTCCCAGATCAAGGAGAAAATACTGCAAGCAGCCAGAAAGAAACCATTTGAGTATTGTGGAAACATAATCAGAATAACACAAGATCTAGCAGCTTCTACATTAAGAGATCGAAGGGCTTGGAATATGATATTCCGGAGGTCAATGGAGCTAGGATTAAAACCAAGAATCACCTACTCAGCAAAACTGAGTATCATGCTCCAAGGCAAAATATGGATTTTCAATAAAACAGAGGACTTTCAAGCTTTCTCAGTGAAAAGACCGGAGCTGAATAGAAAATTTGACTTTCAAACACAAGATTCAAGAGAAGCATGAAAAGGTAATCAAGAAAAAGAACAAGAAAAAGAAATCACATGGGACTGCGAACAGTTGAACTGTTTTGTTTACATTCCTACATGGAAAGATGATATGTATGATTCATGAGACCTCAGTATTAGGGTAGCTGAAGGGAATATGCATACATACATATACATATATATATATATATATATATATATATATATATATATATATATGTGTGTGTGTGTGTGTGTGTGTGTATGTTTATATGTATGAGTATGTATATGTATGTATATATGTGTATGTGTATGTATGTGTGTGTGTGTGTGTGTGTGTGTATAGACAGAGGGCACAGGGTGAGTTGAATATGAAGGGATGATATCTAAAAAAAATAAAATTAAATAATTAAAATTAAATAAAAATCAAGGGATGAGAGAGGAACATATTGAGAGAGAGAGAGAAAGGGAGAGATAGAATGGGGTAAACTATCTCACATAAAAGTGGCCAGAAAAAGCAGTTCTGTAGGAAGGGAGGAGGAGGAGGCAGGTGAGGGGGAATGAGTGAATCTTGCTCTCATCAGATTTGACCTGAGAAGGGAATACCATATACACTTAATTGGGTATCTTACCCCACAGGAAAGAAGGAGGAAGAAGATAAAAAAGGGGGGATTACAGAAGGGAGGGCAGATAGGGGGAGGAAGTAATCAAAAACAAACACTTTCGAAAAGGGACAAGGTCAAAGGAGAAAATTAAATAAAGGGGGATAGGTTAGGAAGGAGCAAAATATAGTTAGTCTCTCACAACATGAATATTGTGGAAGGGTTTTACATATTGATACACATGTGGCCTATGTTGAATTGCTTGCCTTCTTAGGGAGGGTGGGTGGGAAGGGAAGAGGGGACAGAATTTGGAACTCAAAGTTTTTAAAAACAGATGTTCAAATATTAAAAAAAAGTTTTTGCATGCAACTAGGAAATAAGGTACACCAGCAATGGAGCATAGAAATTTGTCTTGCCCTACAAGAAAGGAAGGGAAAAGGGGATGGGAGGGGAGTGGGGTGACAGAAGGGAGGACTGACTGCGGAACGGGGCAAACAGGATATACGCCATCTTGGAGTGGGGGGGAGGGCAGAAATGGGGAGAAAATTCATAATTCAAACTCTTGTGAAAATCAATGGTGAAAACTAAATATGTTAAATAAATTTAAAATAGACAAAAAAAGAAAAAAAAATAAAGTGCAAAAAAAAAAGAATCAGGAGGCAATGAACATGGTGAGCAGTAAATAACATCCCCCTCAAAAAAGTGGAAATTTATTATATCTTAACAGATAATAAATGACTAGTGACCAAAGTGGGAGTAATTTTTCATCAGCTACCTACATCCAGTCAACTGACTTCTCAGAGAAAAGATCAAAATCAATACCAAGTTAGAAGAGAATTTAGTATTAGAAGATATAGCATGTAAATAAAATAATTTTGAACTGACCTATTTAAAGAAGCTATTGACATTGAAAGATGGAAAATTTGGATGGAAAAAATGGAAAATGGAAAGATGGAAAAAAAAGAAGAGACCTCCAGTAATATTATCACTATTTCCTAAGGAATTTTAACAAATGTCACAAAGAGATGATCACAAGGACCTAGAAATCACTTTCACCAGCAAACAGTTGTTCTCCTGGTTAAGTGGAGAGATAAGACAGCCAAGAGCAATACCAGTTTAGAATATAAACTCATCTGTAATATCTTTCAGAGGAAAGTAGTGGGACATTATGAACAGAATCCTCATATAAGAGATAGAAGCCGTGGAGAGAAAAAAAAACTTAGACAAAGTTTGATGAGAAATCCAATTAATTCACATCATTCCTGGAACCTTAAGTGAATAAAATGGAATAAAGACGACACGCATATGAAAAAATGGAAAAGATCTGTCAATGTTGCTATAACAATTATTTTCTCCATCAATAATAGTGAGCCTCCTCATCTGGACTCTGCCATGACAGTTCCTGATTGCTGTATGATGAAACGCTACAAAAACAAAACAAATATTGGAAAAGTAGCTAGCCTAGACTGAGCATAAGGAGGTCTGTGGTAAAGAAAAAATAATTCTGAGATAATTGAGGGCCTGCTCTTCATCAGGATATCTGAAAGACAGGGAGATAATGAAATCTTGAAAAAAAGTCAACATTATTATTAACAGGAAAAAGGAACTTCAAAAACATGAATAACTACTACATCTCTTTGTCTACTTTCCCATCGCTACAAAAATCTTTACAAGAATGGTCTATATATCTATTGAGAGCATCATTAATTAATGTATGAGAAAGTGGCACATTTTTGCAAAGGAAATTCTATAGCAAACTGTATGTTAAAGACCACTGAAAGATACAGAAAATGAGATCTCAAAATTTATCCCAAAACTAATCCACTGCAGTCAATCCAGATTTATATGAGGGAAACAAGGATAAATCAAAGTTAGGAAAACAATTAACATAATATTAAAAACAAAAATATCCCAAACCACATGATTATATCATTTGCCCAAACAGACTTTGACAAAGTCGAATTTGTGCTTAAGCATGATTTTGTGCTAAAAACTCTCAAAGCATAAGCATAGAAGGACTTTTTAAAAATATTTATTAAAAGCATCTAACACTGAAAGACGGCATTGTGTGCAACGTGGAAGCATTAGAAATATTCCTAATAAATGTAGGAGTAAAGTAAAAACATCTTCTTTTCCCACTAATATTTGGCACCTTTCTAGAAGGGCTACCAATGGCAAAAAGATAAAAGAAGGAATTTTTTTTAAGTTAGGCAAAGAGGAAACAAAAACATCCATTTTTATTGATGTCATGATAGTTTACTTAGAAAATTAGACAAAATCAACAAAGAAACTAATTGAGACAACTGATAGCTTCAGTAAAATAACAGGATACAGAATAGACACATTAAAAATGATATCATTTGTATGCAGCAATAACAAAATTCAAGGGGAGAATAGTAGAAAATACAAAAATATCTAGAAATACATAAAATATCTGGGAGAAACACCATGAAAACTTGGAAAATGCAATGCAAAATTCTTGTTTAAAAAATAATGATTTAAATAACTAAAAAGATATTCAGTACTTGTGGCTGGGTGATGCTATTGTAATAAAAATGTCACTCTTGCCTAAATTAACTTACAGATTTAAAGCTATACCAGACAGATTATCAAGGGGATAGTTTGCAAAGCTAACAAAATAACAAAATTTATTTGGAGGAATTCAGGATATAGAATATCAAGAGAAACAATGAAATAGAACAATATGAATGAAGGGAGAATAGCACCATCAGATCTCAAATTCTAATGTAGTAATTATCAAAACTATTTGGTACTATTTTAAAAAATTGGAAAGCAAATAAATGGAACATACTAGGTAAGGAAGAACAAAAAATATTTATACTCGGTAATTCAGTGTATGGTATAGTTTAAATATAATTTGCCTAGTGAAAAATTTCTATTTGATGAAAATTGCTGGGAAAATTTGAAAGCAGTCAGGCAGAAGTTAGGTTTAGACTAACATCTTAATCCACATGTCACAAAAGAAGAACAAAAGAAACCATCTCAAAATGAACTGAATGTTAAAGGTCATACAATAAAAAGTTAGAAAAGAGACTGATCGGATACTTTCACAGCTATAGCTATGGGGTGAGTTCTTAACCAAACATGAGATAGAAATGATCACAAAAGATAAAATACACAATGTTGATAGCAAGAAACTAAAAAGCTTTCATATGAACATAATTGATGCAACTAAGATAACAAGGTCTGTATTCCAATAAGGAGAAAAAACCCTAAGAGCCTGCTATCCCATACACACATATATATGTATGTGTGTGTGTGTGTGTATATATATATATTATATATATATATATAACATATACATGTAATATACATATAGGCAACTAATAGAAATATATAATACCAAAAATCATTTGCCAATAGGACATAAAAATGCAGTTCTAAAATAAGAAATTGTAAACTATTAAAAACTGTATAAAAGAATGTTCTGAATCACTAATAATTAAAGGAATATAAATTAAAATAGCTAGAAGGCTTTAACTTCACATCCAGAAAACTGGGAAAGAAAACAAAAGAAGGGAATAAAACTAATGTGGTGTGGTGAAGCTATGAATGAAACCAAACATTCTGGAAAACAATTTAGAAATACACAAATTAAGTGACTAAATGTCCATACCTTTTGACCCAAAGATTCACTGCCAGGCATATATCCCAAGGTGGTCAATGATAAAAAAAAAGGCCTAATATACTCCACAATATTTATAGAAACATATTTTACAGCAGCAAAGAACTAGAAACAAATTACATATCCATCAATTAGGAAAAGGCAAAATAATTTATGATATATTAATATAAAGAAGCATTATCACTATAAGAAATTGTGAATATTATGAAGACAAAGAAGCATAGATAGATATGAATTGATATAATGAGAATAAGCAGAATCAGGAAAAAAATACACACAATGATAACACTATAAATGGAAAGAACAACATCCAAAGTGACTACTGTGAAATTATAATTACCAAAGGTGGCTCCAAAGAAGAGATATGAAAAGCTAACCCCCTTTGCCTTTCTTTACAGAAGTGGACTATGGATGTGAGACAGTATATACTCTATCAGATATCTTCAATGTGTTGTTTAGTTTTGCTGATCTGCTTTTTTTCCTCTCTTTTTTTGTTATTTATTATAGCAGGTGGCTCTCTGGGAGAGATAGAGAATGACCAGCAAAGAATTCAAATCAAAGAGTGATTTCCTATAAATTATGAGGTCCCCTAAATGCTTCTGCTTGCGGTTGACATTGTTATGTTTTCATTAAGCTCTGGATGACTGTAGAGCCTTCTAAATGAGACTCATAATTGCTCAAAAGAGTTCAGCCCAGCTAGCCACAGAGAGGAAAAATAAGTAAATGAAGAGTGAGTGACTATCATCCTGAGTGTGAAGAACAGTTAGATGGTTGGCCCATGAGTCCACATAGCTAGGGCAGACACTACAGATGAACAATGAACTGGTGAGAGAATCAAATAGAGAAAGGCAAGGTAGATCTTAGGGGAAATTTACAGTACTTTTAATTTTATCTGAAACCAGGGCCCGTCTTTTAACACCAATACTCTTCAGGTAATGGTAGATGGCATAAATCATGGAATTCCAAAATATCTGAAGAATGGGAATAGCGAGTTACCCAAAGGGCCAAAGAAAAGGGCATGTAAGCTATAGTCTATCACCAACAAAAAACTGCCCAAGAGACACATAATAAAAAGATTTTATCAGAGAAATGTACCACCAGAAAACTAAATGAGTTGGGAATGTAGTAAGAGCAAGGGTTAGTCAATGGGCTATTCCATTAGTACCTACATATGTTACTACTCCCTTCGTCATGGTAGATGCTTAAATAAATACCCAGTAATTTGAATTGAAGAGATGTAGAGCAATGCCTCAAGCATGTTGTTTGTACTCCATCTGGAGGATTTATGTGGGGGGGGGAGGGAGACAGGGAGAGAGGAAGAGGGAGAGAGGGGGAGAGAGAGAAACAGATATCTCTAGCAAGTGATCTTTATAGAATATCCCTAACAAGTGTCTCACTCCAATGAGAAAAAATTCACTATCACCTGAGGTAGCTCACTCTATTTCTGGATAGCTCTAATTGAACTTCGAAGTCATTAGGAAGTTTTCCTTACCTCCAGCCTAAATTTCACTCCTTGCACCTTCCAACTACTGCTCCCACTTCTGCTCTTTGAAACCAAGCATGAAAGTCTCTTTCTTTTGACAGTTCTTCAAATACTTAAATCAGATAGATGTGTCCTCCCTTAAGTTTTCTCTTCACCAGGTTAAGTACTAGTTTCTTTGAATGGTTCAAGCGTGATCTGATCAGGATAGCCAATGGGTCTAGTCCCAGAATAAAATCCCCAGACCTCTTCCAGAAGAATTGCTGCTTATCTATGCCTACCCCTTTTGCTTGTGAAACTGATTTTTCAAATCCAAGCATTAATCTCTATTAAATTCAATTTTATTAGTTTTGGTGCAGTGTTCTGGTTTACCAGGATCTTTTTTAATCCTGCTTTTTTAATCCAATGTGTTTGTTATACTTCCCTGGCTAGTATGGCTGCTAATTTGACAAATTCACAATCTGTGCCTTCATCCACCGATAAAAAGTGTTAAACAGCACAGGGCTTCACACAGCCTAAGGTATCCCACTAGAAACCTTCTTCGAACTATTAGTGACACGTCTCTTTTTCTGGCAGTCCATCAGTTCCAAATCTACCTAACCTTCTTCTCTCCTAGTCCACCTCAGTCCATCTTTTCTGAGACAGGCCAGCCCTAAATGATAAGACATAGATTAGCTGTTATTTGCACAGTTATACAAAAGTATCCATAAATGATCTCAGATCCATCAGAGGATCAAATGTATGAATGACATGCATATGCTGATGATGTCTCACCTAGTCTCCTGGGATCAATACTGTCCCTCCGTAGTACTATGGCAATCCTGTCCTCACCCTCAACCCTAGAGATCATACTCTCAAAATCCCAGTTTCCTGCTTCAGCCGTAATGGAAACCCTGTTCCCCTCCTGTTGGAGCCCTCTAGAGTTGTTGACCTCTCTGACTAACTTAAAGAGAGTTAGGGTGGGAACTGGCTCTCTGGGCTCATAGGGTGTGGGGAAGGGTGGAAGAGGGGAAATTATTTTAGTAAAGTAATAATTACATTACATTATTGAATACATGGAGTTTTGCAGATAAGCCTGGAAACCAAATGGTCATTTTATAGGAAAATATGTAAAAAGAAATTCCCCAAAACAAACCCACACAATTGAGAACTAGACATTTTCTACAGTCCCCACTAAACAAAAACAACAACAAAAGGAATTATGTGCCAGAAGAAGAGCAATTAAAATTAGATTCATTGAACAAGAAAGCCAATAATCCAACAAGAATTAACAGTGGGTGAATATTGCTAGAACTTATTCAATACCTTTCCTCTCTACCAGTGGGGCACACAAACCAACCCATCTACTTGTCCTTCTGGTACCCACCCAGAAATTTCTCTCCTGCTACAGTTTGTGCTAGTACATGCTTCCCCTGACCTCACCCTAACCGTCTGTTGCAACAAACATCAGACCGCAACTCCCTTCAGCCACATGCAGAAGAGGAAAAGGTATGAGAGGTGGAAACCACGCTCTGCCTACGGCAACTCCTGAGTTAAGGAACTCTAAGGCAGTAGATTCTCAACTCAAACCACCTACTCCATCCTTGCACAAGTCTGAAAAGAATAGAAGACACTGACTTAGCCCAGTCACAGAACTAAAGAATACAGGGAACTGAGACAGAGTGCCAACTCAGACAGAAAGGGAAAAGACTGGCATTTAGTGAAGGCAAGTCTTCTCTCTACAGAAATTTCTTAGGAGAGTCACCAAGGCCAGTGAAAAGTTTATTCCCCAATGTGAGAGGAGACTGAAATAATTTTAAGGTGCCATCCTAAGGGTAAACCCACCATTCCAAGGCAAAAGAATCAGGAAATAATCAACAAAGATATACAAGGGGAAAAAAGGACTAAAATTATTCAAGATTTCAGGAGGAAAAAAAATCAGTTAAAAACCTAAAGAACAGGAAAATAAATCAACAAGGAAAATAAAAATCAGAAGGGAAGATGAGCAACAAGACATCTAAAAGGTTACAAATGTCTCTAAATAAATATTGTGAGACAAATAAATTGAACCACCACCTGATAAATCATATATTCCTCTGGATTCTCAGAAGGCCAAGCCACACAAAGATGTTCCAATATGGTTCAAGAGAGAAATAAAAATTTTGAAAGAAAAATTTAGACAGGAACAAATGGTAAAACATACGGCCTGCATAGCACAA
The DNA here is from genome assembly GCF_011100635.1 of Trichosurus vulpecula. NCBI lineage: Eukaryota > Metazoa > Chordata > Mammalia > Diprotodontia > Phalangeridae > Trichosurus > Trichosurus vulpecula. The sequence continues at coordinate 287,404,421 of NC_050575.1, read as the reverse complement.
ACAATGAACAGAATAGAAAATTTGACCTACAGTGGTGAGTATCTCCAAGAAAATGACAGTAAGAAAAATGGATTGGTAATACAAATATACTCAAGAGAAAAACTGGTAAATAAGAAGCAAAAAAGCAACAACATTAAAAGAATACATGATCTCTAAACAAGCAAAGCACACTGATCTAAAAAACAATGCAAAAAAAAAACTTAAGGATCTATATAGGCCTCCCAAAAGAATGTTAAAAAAACAACAACCTGAACTCCATAATAGAAGAAAAAATATAAGAATGCCTGAAACCTCTCAATGCAGAAAGCAAAGCCCTCATTGAAAGAATCTGCAGGTCACCTCTAGAAAACGAAATACCAACAAACTTTATGTTTCAAACTCTGAGATACACAGTGGCTAACATGAAGTAGGGAGTACATTTGAGAAAGGACAGGGAATAAATTGGGGGGGGGGGGAAGAGACAAGCAATAGTAACTGGTATTTATATGTTACCTTAAGGTTTGCAACGCGCCTTATATAAAGTATCTCATCTGGTCCTCCTGACAATCTTGTAAATGACAGCTGCCAGGATCTAAACAGTGTTAGCTATATCTAGGTGGATTTAACCTCAAACGGGGAAGAAATCAATGAATGAAAGTGGTAGGGGAACATCTGAAAGGGACAGCGAGGAGCAGGAATCATACCTAGCCCTCCTCCTGCCCTAGTGTGGGCAGGGAAAGGCAGGAAGAGGTGGCATATAAGAGAAGATACATACAGTATTGGACAGAGTATATTACACTTAGCCAGGGCAGACTGGTTTGTATGACTGTAATATCGAAGGAATATAAGAGAATGTCTATTCTTATAAGATGGAAGGAGCATAAGAGCTATATTCTGATATCTAATAGAAAAGGCAGGTTCCACAAGTAGAGTTGAACAGGGATGGGGAGGGCGAGGGCTGACATGGGTACCTATGAAGAAATGGGGATTAGTGGCCAGGGAACTTTGGTCTAGGAAATCCAAGATTGAGATTCTGAATGAAGTCATGGGGCAGCGGACTGCCATAATCTTTCTCTTTTCTTTTGTTTTTTGTTGTTTTTTTTTCTTTTTTGGAGGCAATTGGGGTTAAGTGACTTGCCCAGGGTCACACAGCTAGTAAGTGTCTGAGGCCAGATTTAAACTCAGGTCCTCCTAACTCCAGAGCTGGTGCTCTACCTATTGTAGCACCTAGCTGCCCCCACAATCTTCCTAATAGTAGTGATGATTTGATATCATTCCCTGAACAAGAAGTGGACATTTCTGGGAGATGGGGAGGGTAGAGGAGTAGAGGATATTGGCCTGTGTCTCTATTCAGGAACCCCATAATTTATCAGTCTCAGCCAGTACAACTTTGCTTTGGCCAATGGATTAGATCCCCCAGGGTTGGAGGATACGATGCCTGCAAGGTTTCTGTTTCTGGTGGTGAATGACAGGGAGATTATCGAGAATGGTTTGATAGAATCCTTCTATTATACCTGGTCATGACATGGGGATGTGACTCTAAATTCTTGCCAACTATGCCAGTGGGGCACAATGTTTTATCAAACTAATCATAATAATAAAGCTTTGAATATGGGACTGGTGGTGTCTGTCACCTGAGGACCAGTGTAGCTAAACTGAGAGAGAGGCTCATTGACAGATTAGTTCCAGGCTGATGAATTTTTCAACCACAGCAATTCTGAGTCTCAAAAGGGTTGTAATCTGTGTGGGGGGAGAGAATGCCCACACTGAGGAAATTATGGGTCCTTAAAGTATAGAAGAAAGAGCTTTAAAAGTATTATACTCCCCCACTCCCCATTTCTTTACTCTCTTCTACAAACAGAGCACAATTCCTTACCATAATAGAAAATGCATTGTGCCTGAAAAGTAGGAAAATTGTGCAATACCTGATATTCAGTCACATCTGGCTGAATTCCAGCCTGGTCTTGATTTTTTTAGCATAATTAATTCATCATTGACAATCATATAACCACCACAGAGTCAACGTTAGGTAGTAGATAGAGAGCATGTGTGACACAGAATTAAGAGATAGTCAGATAAAGGTGTCAGGAGTGTCCTCTGACTTGCTAAAGGCCTCTGCTCATGAGTCTGTTCCCATGCTGACAATTCCGATTTTCCTCTCTTCCCAATAGCTAATGCCAAGAAAGTCAAGATGCTATACAGCACGCCTCCAGTTTTCAGTAGCCTGGGCCTTGTGGAGATTGGCCATCATCTTCATTATCTCTGTTATTCATGAAGCACTGTCAATGGGAGCCCAAGAGCGTCTTCTATCTATCATGACCAATTAAAGTACTCCAGTTTGAAAGCACAATAAAATGATACTCACTACCATGATCAAGGACCCCCAACTCTGGGAGGCCTAATCCAATGAGCAGAAGGGAGATTTGGCTTCATTTTGCCTGGAACCAAGACTCAACATCTCTTCTTGGGCACCATTTCCACACTATGCTGCTTGTATCACTTTCATCCCTCAATACTGCCCCTCCCACCCCACTCCTGACACCCCAGGAACTTTGGACTCAACCTGGATACTACATCCTGACAGATGAATTTTCACTACATCTTGCCTGAAAATAGGCCTCCACATCACCTCCAGATCACTACTCCTTCCCCCTCACGCTTCCAATTCCCCTTTATGTGTTGTCTTCCCCATTTGATTATAAACTCTTTGAGTGTGTTAACTATGTTACTTGAGTGTTTTTGGGCCCCTAGCACATAGCACGGTACCTGGCACCCACTGGCATTCACTAATGCTTGATCCATTTGCCTATCGCATCATGTGTCATGCTATGTGCAATCTGAGGGAAAAAAGTGCCCAGCCATGTGACTCAGTATACTGTTTCTTAGTCAGTTATTTAATTTGTTTTTAATATATGTTACTGAATGGGAAGGACCATCACATTCTTAACACATTCTTATGTACTGGTGCCAGAATAAATTTCCTAAATATTGTTTTGAACATGTCACTCAAACTTGCTCAAAAATTTCAATGGCTCCTTATTGCTTCCTGAAGAAGATCAGATTGGCTTTGCTTGGTGTTCAAGGTCTTTCATGATTGATCCCCCAACACACCTTTGCTTTGCCATTTTACATTACTCCTCTTCATGTACCCAAAAAACCTCCAAACTTTGCTGCTCTTCCTTCCCTTTGCCCTCTGATCCTGTTGCTATTGTCTAAGTCCTACCCATCCTTCGAGGTTCAGTTAACGCACCACCTGCTCTATGAAGCCTTCGCTGGAACCGCTAGCTAGAAGTATTCCCTACTCTTTTCTATAGTCAACATTAAAGGGAGAGTGTTGTGTTGTATTGAATAGAAACTCAACCTTGAAGCCAGGAAGTCTAGGGTTCAAATCTCACCTCTATTACTCCAGACAAGTGTAATATCAATCAAGGTGGGACTTTCTTACAGTCTTAAAATGATTAAGTGTCTTTGATTGAGTCTTACTAGGTGCTAAACCCCAGGCCCAAATCCCTATCTAGTAGGTGCTAAGCCTATGTGGGTGTGAAGTCCTCAGGGTCCTAAGGGGAGTTGCTAAGACCAAAGCCAATAGTAGGAGCCTAAATTCTGGTTGCTCAGATGATGTTTGCTGATGGCTAAAGAGGGTATAAAAAGCTAGAACAGAGCTATTTGTAGGGGCTCTCACTCTTGGATGTGCCTTGATGTGGAGACTCTGGGCAGCTGTAGTTAAACCCAGCTTGTAAACCCAGATGTTGGGACTTTGTTAAACCCTGGTAACTATGCATTGAGATTAGAATCAGACAAGGTCTGTCTGTTAATGCTTGTAATTTGTTTGTATTTGCTCTGAAGTTCAGGGTGCTGACTTTTTCCCCTGAACTAAGTGAATGATATTTGTATGCTGGATTAAAGTAAGGTTGTTAGCCACTTAACACTACTTTCCTTAATAAAGCACATCAAAAGAACCTGTGCTTGCAGCATTCTTGTTGTTGGGCTTGTGTTGGTTTTTCACCCCCACAGCAGCTACTAGCCTACCTGTTACAACAACAAGCCACCCAGTTTATCAGGACCTCCAGGCAAATCTCTAAGGCTCTCAGTTGTAAAGAAGGTGCCAGTTCTCAGAGGTAGAGGGAATTTCTTTATCCAGCAATTATTTATACCAAAAAAAAATCATGGGTCTAGTTCCTATGCCTAATCCTAACCAAATATTGGAGAGCAGAATAATGATCACAATAAAGATGTGTTGTATTATAGTCAATCTACCAGTGACTTTGCTCACACTGTTTCCTGTGCTTGGAAAGCTCTCTTTCCCCATCATTGCCTGTTGAATTCCTACCCATCTTTTAAAGTCAAACTCAAATACTCCTTCCTCCTGCAAACCTTCCCTGATCCTCTCCTCCTAGTTAGTAAAAATCTTCTCCTCATTCCACCTTAGATCCTAAATAGCATTTTGCATTATAACTCATTATTGTATTTTTGGTGTAATACTTTTATTGCTACTTGTGTTGTAGGTATCTTATGCTGCAATAGACTATAAGCTTTTTGAGGATAGGGACCATATTTTCTCCTAACTATGGATCTCTCTGAAAGCTTAGCACAGTGTTTTCTGCACAGTGGGAATTTAGTAATTTGCTGTGTTATATTTGTTGTGTGGCTTTATGTGGTACTAGAAAGCTGCATTCTGTGCCCAAGAAGACCTTCCATCAAGTAAGATCAACTAAGGTGTCACAGCTTCTACAAGGAAAGCCATGCAGTGCAATGATACCAGGTGAGTTTTAGCCTTATCTTGCCTAGGGAAATGCTGAGTACAAACTAATCATGTTGAGACTGCCAGCACAATGTCAGTGTAACCTTAGCTGTTGCTGGCTAGAAAACTGCAAACTGACAATCACATAATCAAGATGAAAGGTGCTAAGGCCAGGTAGGGGTAACAATACCTAAAGAAGGAACGGAGAAAGGGGATTGCTGCAAATGCCCAATTAGGCCCTCTATAGTTAGAAGCTGGGCAGCTGGGTGGCACAGTGATAGAACGCCAGGCCTGGAGTCAGGAAGACTCATCTTCCAGAGACACTTATTAGCTCTGTGACCCTGGGCAAGTCACTTAACCTTATTTGCCTCAGTTTCCTCATCTGAAAAAGGAAACAGCAAACCATTCCTATATCTTTGCCAAAAAGCAAAACAAAACTCAGATGGGGTCAGGAAGAGTTGGACATGACTGAAATGACTGAACAACAACAACAGTTAGGAGGTATTTGGAGAAAGAAAGGGAGGAGGTGTAGAATTCTTTTTGACTCACAGCACCACAAGGCAATCAGGAGGTCAGATTGGAATTGTGGTCTATAAAACAGTGAGTTTTGTCACAAACCAAAGGGAAGTTTTTCTGCATCTACAATATGAAAAAGGTGAGCATGAGTCATTCCTTTCAGTCACACATATGGATAACAATACCATTACCAGCAGCAAGGGAGGCAAACAGGGCTTCCCCCTGCCCCAGCCCCGGGACGCTGAAATTAAGAGACTTCTAAAAGAACTTAGCACAACCAAGCCTAATACCTAGTTAGCAAGAATAGTGAATTAACCAATCAAGCCTTTATTAAATACCCATGATGTACCAGGCACTGTAATAGACCCTAGGGATGCAAGTACAAAGAATGAAAAAATTCCTGTTGGCAAGCGGCTTAAATTTTAATGGGGGAGACAACAAGTACATATATAAATATATACAATATATCATATGTAAAGTGAATAAATGCAAAGCAGCTTGGGAGGGATGCCACTAAAGGTTGGGATGATCAAGAAAAGCTTCATGTAGAAAATTGTACTTGACCTGCGTCTTAAAGGAAGAAAAAGGCAGAGATAAGGAGTTGGTGAATTCCAGGCTTGTAGAGCAACCAGCATAAACTCATGGAAATGGGAGTTGGAAAGTCCTGTCTGAGGTACAGAGAGAAAGCCAGTTTGGCCAGATTAGAGTGTGAGTGGAAAGCTACTGTCCAATCAATCTGGAATGATAGGTTGGGGGCAACTTGGGAAGGCCTTTAAAAACCAAACAGAAGAGTTTAAATTTTATTCTAGAAACAACAGGATGCCACTGGAGTTGACTGAGTAGGAGTGACAATGCCATATGGGCACTTTAAGAAAATTGCTTTGGTGGCAATATGGAAGATGGACATGAATCAGGAGAAGGAGACTTGAGGAAAGGAGACCCCTCTGGAGAGAAATAGAAAGAGAGAGATACAGTTTCTGCTCGTGGAAACACAGGACATATCAATGTTGAGGGATGGATGAAAAAGTAATGTATTGTTCTAAGTTTAGAGTTGGTGGGAAAATGGAGCTGGGGTATAATCCTCCATTTTTATGATAGATCATTTCCCTACTTTCAGGTACATACAAATGATTGTCCTCCCTTAAAGTTAACCAACTATCACAACCAGAGGCTAAAGTTACAAAAGAATTCTCGGGTCAACTAGTCCTTCTACTTACTAACACACAGTTGCCCTTCTTTTCAGCAATGTATTTTTTTAACTCTGACTTTCAAATTCTTTGTGAGTAATTTCTTTTTATAGCTTTATCACTTCAGAAGTCATTCATGTGATAAATGAGAAATGAATTCTGCATGGCATTGATAAAGCTTATTAGTAAGTTTTTATTTTAATAGCATCCATGTAGGAGGGTTCCTTTTTAAATGAATACTCCAACACTAACACTCTGCCCACAAAGAAGGCTAGTCCCGGTAAAAGCACGTTAGGTCACAGAGTAAGTTACTCGTTGCAGTTTCAAGGTTTATGTTATCTGAAAAAAAAAATCCATCAATGAATAATCTTTTGTCTTCACATGGTATCCTTTTCAGAAATTCTTCTTTACAGAGTTGAAACTTGTGAACTCTACTTATTATGAGTAAATTTTACCACGATCAAGTTCCACCTTTAAAAATGCTTACAAATAATAAGTGCTGAATACAGACTATCCAGAAGGGTTTATTATCTTTTTAATTTTATCACTGTTAGTCTAACTAGGGCTGTTATCAGCTTGTTAAATTTCAAATTAGAAGTCATTTTCAAAAAGCTCGTTCTAGACTAACACAGAAATGTTTTACATAATTACATATGTATAACCTATATCTGATTGTTTACCATATTAGGGAAGGGAAAGGGAAAGGAGGAAGGGAGAGACAGAATTTGGAACTCAAAACTTTAAATAAAATGTTAAAAATGGGGAGAAAAGAGTAGTTCTATTACACTCTTGTACTTAAGTCTTGAATTCAGGCTGGAATTTCAACTCACTCTAGTTGGTGGGGTTTTTTTTTCATCCTTTATATGAGTAATGTTTCTCTAAGTGTAGAATAAACAGGAAGATAATGTTAACGCTGGTATGCTGAAAGCAGCAAGCTGACTAAATTCTGTTGCCTGTAACAGCAGTAACTCAGCTAAACTGGATGAAAATGTCACAGAGAACCAGAGAGAATTTCAGAATTGGAACAAAAGTGTGGTCATTTAGTTCAAATTGTGTCCCCCCAAAATCCCATTTCAACATGTCCCCAAGGTGGAAATCCAGCTTCCCATGGATTAGAAAATCAAGAGTCAATTGATGACCAAGACACAAGTGTATGAGCCAGACTCTTTAGGAGGTAGGTCATTCCCACTCTTCGTATTGCTGCACTCAATCAGTGCACTATTGTAGAGAGCTGTGCTCCACTTTTTATCACAAAATGCCCAAGACATTCCTCCCATTCACAAATAGGAAGTCTCCCATCCCCAATCCCATCACCAGGGGGCAGTATCCTAGTATTTCCCTGAACAAGTTGGCCTCTACCAACCAAATGTGGCCAAAGTGTCAGAATTCCTAATTCTAGGGCTGAGCTCTAGAAACCCTTAGTCTTCAGAAGACAACTCCAAGCTTTAATTCCTATTTCTTTTTTTTTTTGAGGATGGAAGGCAAGGCAACTGAGGTTAAGTGATTTGCCTAAGGTCACCCAGCTAGTAAGTGTATCAAGTGTCTGAGGCCACATTTGAACTCAGGTCCACCTGACTCCAGGGCCAATGCTCTACTCACTGTGCCACCTAACTGCCCCTTAAATCCTATTTCTTGACTTTATCCTAATTCAAGCATTCAGGCAACCTGGTAATAGCTTCAAATTTCTTGTTGTATATTCCTCCATTGGGCACAAGGACATATATGGAAACTGAGTCCTGGAAATAGTCCTAGATAGCTCATAGTTTCTCAAGTTATCTGTGTAAATTAAATTTGGCTAATAACTTTGGTTTACATGATTCTTTTGGAAGATGTGGGTATTGAGGAAGAAAAGCAAGGTTCATTTAGGTAGCTAATAGGTTCAGGTCAACAGTAGGTGTCTCAGGGTAGACTGAAACATGAAGTTTGAGGCGACAGACAGCAAAAAAGTATAATGGAAAAAACCCCAGGCTTGGAATCTGAAGGTGTAAGTATCAAGCCTGGCTCTTCTTACTAGCTAGATGACCTTGGCCAATTCACTTCTATAGGCCTATTTTTTCATCTGTTAAATGTAAATCGTGGAGCACATGTTCAACAAAGTCCCTTTTAGTTAAAAATCTATTATCTATTAAGAGCTAAGGGCTCATAGACCAAACAATTCGGTGCATTATTGGAGAGTCCCATTTCAGCGGTCCATTTGAACAATTGTCAAAGCACAAGAAAATCCTCAAAAGCAGAGTAAAGAGAGTTAAATAGGGAGACAAAACAGTGGAGGAAAACAGGAGACCATCACAGAACTGCTCATTATCAGAAGTGCTCATTTCCTAATCCTTTTAGGAGAACCAGCCACACAACATGACATGTGATCAAGCAGAAAATGGTGATAGCGTACACTCCAGTGTGTAGAGTGGACACCAAATGTACTGACACACCTGGAGGGTGCATTCCCATTGGCCCTTCCCTTGAGGATTCACCATCTAGCTCATTCTCAATGAAAGACTATGGCAGTGCACCATGGAAGTTATATGCTACATTTTTATATAGTGATAGGACTATAGTGTATCCTGAAAAAACTCAAAAAATTTAGCCTTTCCCCAGCAAACACTGGGTTATCACAGATTTCTTAACTGTAAGAACCACAAAGACATGTGAGGTTACTCTGATGAATTCTTCTCATTCAACTGAGCTAGTCAGCTATTTGCAATGCCGAAACCCCAAACCTGCTCTTTGTAGCATAGTCAGATCTGAATAAGGGTTAGTCCAACTGTCATCAAGATTTTACTCATTTATCATTTTTTTAAAAATCTGTCACAAAATTTGAAGTGGAAAACATCCCTGGAACATGTGTCTTTAAAAGCATGTCACACATACAACCTTTCCCTGCAATGGACCTGCAAAGTTCTGCATTTAACTGGAGAGGGTGTATACTCTTTTGGGTTCTTATAGGTCAAAATTGGGTTACTATACGAGGTGTAGAAAGCAATTGCAAAATCCTGGAAGGTACTGTGGAAAATATACTAAAAATATACTAAGACCAGAGAGAAACACCCTTATTCCTTAGAGATGTGAGTGATTTAAATGCTCCCTTGGAGCGGTGGATTCAAAAATTACCTAAGAGACAAAGGAAGAAAATGAGGGAGAGGAAACAGAAGGAAAACAATGGGTAAGATGGAGTGAAAAGGAAACAGAGTGGAGAGGGAAAGGGAGGAGAAATATGGAAGGAGAAACAATCAATTATTTTTGCCATGTGCATGCTATGTGCAAGGCATTGCGGGTGGCCCTATGGGGATAAAAAGGAAGGAATCAGGAAGGAAGAGGGAAAAGGGCCCTGGGGAATTTAGTTCTGTCTTTGCCTTTCATGAGCCATGTGACCTTGGATAAAAGTATCTTCTCTCAAGACCTTAGCTTCATCACTCAATTCAATTCAACAGACCTTCATTAGGATCCTACAGGTTGTTGTGTTTGTCCTTCGTTCTTGAAGAAGACCATAACATCAGGGAAATGATGACATGGCTTGCAGTTGACTGATTTGGGTGAGGGAGGGCTGTACAAGGTTAGCAGCCTCACTTTCTCCTCCAGAGCCATCTGGGTCCAGGGGCCTGATATTCACCAGGATGACTGGAGATGGCCCAGGATGCATTGGGAGACCCTGGTCCTTTCAGGCTAAGGTCTTTTCAGGTTCTCACCTTGAGTGAGGTAAGGATCCTGCACTAATAAGAATGGAGGAAGTTAAGACAAAAATCAGAGTCTCTGCCCTCAAAGGGATGAGATAAGATGTACATAGATAAGTAAATACGAGGTATCTTCAAGAGGGAAAAAGTGTTGTCAACCTTTTGGGGGGGGGGGGTGGAGGCAGGTAGGGTGAGGAGAAGGTGGAAAAAGAAGAAGCTTCACATGTACCGGACAACTGTGGATCTGCATTATCAACACTCAAAGAAATTGTCTGCCATGGACAATAAGTGACAAATGTACAGCCATCTACAGCCTGAGGGATGCAGCCAACATAAGCATGATCTTATGTTTAAATTGCATCTGTCTACTGGCATATGTCCTCCAAGCTGACTAACTGCTTGTCAGACCTAGGCCTTAACCAGCAAACTAAAAGCTTGAGGGGATGGATGATATAGCAGACAGAATGCCAGTTTTGGATTCAGGAAGGTCTTGGTTCAAATCCAGCCTCTAGCAATTACTAGGCAGGTATAATGGGCAGGTACACTTAAACTCTCTAAACCTCAGTTTCTTCACCTGTAAAAATGGGGATAATAATAGCACCTACCTCACAGGGTTATTATGAGGATCAAATGAGATTTTATTTACATATATACAAATATACATATATGTGTGTGCATGTAAATACACATGTACACATATATACATATATACATCTGTATGTGTGTACATATATACGTATGTTTGTATGTATATGTGTGTGTATACTTGTATATGTATATAAATATATGTGTGTGTCTGTGTATAGGCTCTCCTACGTAGCAGGCTCAAAGTTGTTCTTCCTCATTCCATTTGGGCTTTGGACCTGCTTCTAGTCAAAGGCCTCATACTTCAAGATAATAATGAAGGGTCCTGTGATTAGCTACAGAGCTGGAAGAAATGCTGATCCAAAGGATGCTTAAAAGGAAGCATTCCCACCCTCAGCTCTCTCTTCCCTTCTAGCTGAAAATCATGGAAGGGCTGTTTCAAGCTACCTCCCCAAAGTAGGGAGCAGATGGTAGAAGAAAGAGCAGTTTACCCTATCTTCCTATCACATCCTTCCGTGCAGCTGTAAACAAACAGCATCTAAAATATGTGTCTTTTCAAGCCTGAGTCTGGATCCGGTCTGCCCTTTTTGTGATTATTCTTTCTCTAAGATGGATGTATCTAGGTGTGGAAGCAACCTGATGAGGATGAGAAGTTCAGAGTTCCTGGTCCCCATCATGTCTGAATGGCAACAAGGAAAGAAATTCTTGGCAACTACTCCAGTGCTCTTGGAGGAAATGACCACCAGTAAGAGGAGTGACCAAAGTTTGGCCACTTTACCAGCACATATATTGTTTGTTTGGACTGTACAAAGCAGAAATGTTCTGAACTAGGCTAGGTGGCTCAGTGAATAGAGCACTGGGACTGAAGTCAGGAAGGCCTGAGTTCAAATCCACCCTCAGACACTTAGTAGCTAAGTAACCCCGGGCATGTCACTTAACCATTTGCCTTAATCTACCAGAGAAGGAAATGGCAAACTACTCCAGTATCCCTCCCAAGAAAACCCCATAGACTGTATGGTGGATGAAGTCATGTGTCCACAAGGTGAAATGGAAAACATATTAGTCCCACAAACTGCTTTCTGTTCTATTGAGGTTTAAGTATTGGACACCCACAGGTTTTAATGGTAGTTATAAGTTAAATCAATGAATCCTTTCCTATTTTCATTCTGTTCTTGTCAAACACATGATTTTGAATATTCTGTTTAGCATTCTTTTCATGTGTGGGGAATAAATACTGGTCCCATACTTCATCTGCATTATAAATTTAGTTCTTCTTTTAACTCTTTTTAGGGGAAACCTTAAATATGAGTTTAATCCTAAACTTTGATAATCTGTCCCTATGGCATTGGGGTGGGGAGGTTAAGCAAGCCAAAGAGTATCAGAAAAGGGAGCGATCCTAACCCTCTCATTAGAGTTGGACTCCCCAAGTCTGAGCCCAGTCCAAACTACATGATGCTTGTATCCAAAGCAAAGGGGCCCCATAGTGGTGGTAGTAACAGCCAGCATTTATATAGCACCTACCATGTGCCAAGAACTGTGCTAAACACTTTACAAATACTATCTCATTCAATCCTTACAACAACCCTGGGTGTTGTGCTATTATTATCCCCATTTTACATTTAAGGAAACTGAGACAAACAGGCTAAATGACTTGCCCAAAGTCACATATTGAACTCAGGTCTTTCTAACTCCAGGCCCAGCGCTCCAACCACTGATCCACCTAAGAGGAGTGGAACAACACCCTAGAGCTGTTGAGCCATCAGGGGCTTCTTATTGTTGCCTATGTGAAAGTGGAACAACCCCCTAGAGCTGCTGAACCATCAGGGGTTTCTTATTGTTGCCGATGTGAAAGGCTTTGCAAACCTGAAAAGGTTCTATAAATTGGCTACTGTTATTGTTAACACTAACACAGATTGCTACAATATGCATGGATGAGGGTGTCATGTAACCATGCGGCTCAGAGTTCAGAGATTTCTCTAAGATCCAAAAGGACACAGATTCCGTGAATTTTAAGAAAACCATTTGTGCTATTTAAATCCTACCATTAGCTTTTTTTCTTACCCCCATGGAGAAGGAAGAAAAGGAAACTGCCCAGGGCTATCACCCTAGGGAATGAATGACAGAGATGGCCAACAAGACTAAGCTTACTACAAGAATCCACAAATGGGATGGTAGAAACAGGAAGTGACTTGCCTCCATCAAACACGACCCACTCAGAGGGTCAAGGCAAAGAAATAAATATACTCCTGTGTTGATCAGAAAGGAAAACGTCTCTAAATACAGAGGCCACCAGGTCAATTCCTGGTTTGTCTGTTGACCATGAATTTGTGGCCACCTGAGACTGACATCCCCTGAGCCAAAGTTAATGCTTTTAAAGTCTAGGAAGATCATAGGGTAGTAGGCTCAGAGTCAGAAAGGACCTCAGAGTACTATTATTCTAACCCGTTCACTTTTATAGATGAGGGAACTGAGGCAAAAGGTTATATGACTTGGGGCAGCTAGGTGGCACAGTGAGTAGAGCATCGGCCCTGGAGTCAGGAGGACCTGAGTTCAAATGTGGCCTCAGACACTTGACACACTTACTAGCTGTGTGACCTTGGGCAAGTCACTTAACCCCAACTGTCCTGCCTTCCTCCCTCTCCCACCCCCAAGAAAGGTTATATGACTTGTCCAAGGTCACATGGGAAGTGACAGAGATGGAATTCTAGAGCTCGTGCTTTCAGGACACAAGGAGAAGAAAGAATTGGAGAAAAGAGGAGCTACAAGGAGATGAAAGAGATCAAAACAGTGAGTTGGAGGATGGGCAAGCAGGGGAACAGGAAAAAGGTGGCAAAGGAGAGGGAGAAGGAATAATTTTAGGCCACTAGATTTCTGTTTCCCTGAAAGGTCCTCATCCCTGACAGCTTTGAGAATTCACTGAATTCTGTTGGCCATGTGGAGTGGTGCCTTAGCAGCTGAGAATGGAGCTGAGGGTAAGGTATTCCATTTGGAAGTATCAACTTCTCCATCAACTCTATCCAAAACTTTCAGGGATCCAGGCCAGAAGCCAATAATGATTGATGTGGGGAGCACAAGTTGGTGTTTCATTACTGTGTAACATGAAAAAAACTGGGCAAACAAGAAACGTGATTGGGAGTTGAAGAGAGAAAAGGGGTGGCAAGCAAATCCTTTGACTTTTCTAAGACATTAATATAAGTCATTTGGGATGTACTTCTCCAAAACAGGGACAAATCTCCCCTGGAAGGCTGGCAAGCAGTTAAGACAATATTAAACTTATGTTTAATATTGGCTATTTCATCTTATCAGGCTAGAATTGACAAAACCCTTTCCTTGGTTGAACCACAAGGCAATTCAAAAGTGAATGAGAACACCCATCCACAGGAGACTCAGAGTGATCTTCATACAGAAGGAAATTGATCTTCCAGATTCAGAAAGCACAATGTACAGAACTAGCTCTACCTTTTAACCTGAACTTGCTCTGTGGCTAAATACAGAAAGCAAGGAAGGAAGATGTGGAAGAAGAAAGGAATTGAGAGAAGGAAAAGAGAGAATGATGAAGAAAAAGAAACAAGGGCCTGGGGAGAGAAAGATAAGACAAAGTGGAGGGAGGAGGGGTAATAGTAAACCAGTATGAGTGCCCTCCAAGGCTTGGAGAATGTAAAGAAAGTCAGTGGAATGGTCAACCACAATTTCAGAGGACTCATAAGAAAGAATGCTGCCCACTTCATGACAGAGAGAGGATGAACTGACATGCTGAAGGAGAAATGCATTTTTGGATGTGACCAATAAGGGGATTTGTTTTGCTTGACTCTGCTTATATGACATGAAGATTCTGTATTTTTTCCTTCTTTTCCTTCCTTTCTTTTCAGTGAGTGGGTGTAGGGATGCAAAATATTTTTTTAATTAAATGTATTTTTAAAAAGAAATAATGAATATTAAAAATACAGAAAAATTTGGGAAGCCATACAAAGTGGTGTGAAGTCAAACAAGCAAATGACTTCAAGAATTCAAGTGGGAAGAATAAAAAGCCCAAAACTGGAAGGGAAGAAAAAAAGAGAGGGGGCAGAGAGTCACCGGGGAAAGAACACTAGGCTCCCATAGTAGGAGTGCAACAATATTAAGTATCAGGAAGAATCAGGATGATCTGAGTTCAAATTTGGCCTCAGATATTTACTGGTTGTATGACCCTGGGCAAGTCACTTAACTCTGTTTGCCTCAGTTTCCTCATCTGTAAAATGAGCTGGAAAAGGAAATGGCACATCACTCCAGTATCTCTGCCAAGAAAACCCCAAATGGGGTCACAAAGAGTCAGACACAACTGAAACCACTGAACAACAACAAAGAAAGAAAAGGAGACAGGGTGATTTTAGTTCATGTTTCTTGAAATATTCTGAAACCAGTCCTCCCAAAGCTCCTCACCATCACCACCTCCAAAAAGATATTTTCAAATACATTTTGTTTCTGTCCTGTAGAAATACTTTGCCTCATTCCACAGGATAGAAAAAAAGCGGTTTCCCTTTAGTTTCATACTCTTATCACTGAACTTCTCCCAAAAGGCTTATTCTAACTGCTCTCTCCTATCTGCTTCACTGTACTACAGTCCTAATGGTCTGAAACCCTAATGACCCAGAAAGGTGGGGAGGGATTTCCAGCAAACCACTTTTCCTAGTTAAGTATCAAGCACACAGCTCCTCCCATGTACTAAGGAAGGGAGTGACTGATGTCTAAATGGATGGATACAACAAATGATCTCCTCTAAATTCTCTCTCCTTCCTCCTTCCCAAGTAGAATACAACTTTCTTAAAGTCAAGGACAGTTATTTTTTTCATTTCTGCCTTTGTAACCCCAATACTTGGCAGTATTTTGCACACAGTAGGTGTTTAACAAATGCTTATGAAATTGAACTAAAATCTGTGATTCTTGAATATAAGGATTTTATACCTCATTTTAAAAGTCCCAGTTTTTGAAGTCTGCTAAATGGAATTAAAACCAAAGATAGACTCAGTCCCACTTTTAAATATTGTCCTGTCAAGGTTTCAGGGGATTGAAAGCAAACACTCATTTTTTGGGTTGTTTGTTTTTTGTTTTTGTTTGGCAGGGCAATTGGGGTTAAGTGACTTGCCCAAGATGACACAGCTAGTACATGTGTCTGAGGTCGGATTTGAACTCAGGTCCTCCTGACTCCAGGGCTGGTATTCTACTCACTGCGCCACCTAGCTGCCCCAAACACTCATAATTATACTATTTGCAGACAGTACATTTCCCATTGCCTTCTCCCCAAAGTCAGATTTTTCCAAATCCATCTTAAAATCCAGTCAAATACTATCTAAGTGTGAGCAGTTAATAGCTTCTTTGTTACTCAAAGATTGGTTTGCAACAATCCTAGAGTTTTTATTATTGAGGGGAAAGAGAACAAACTATAATGAACCTGTTTCCTCTTCCTCCCCCACTACAACTCCCAGAAGGCTTTGGAACTACCGTGAGTCCTGGAGGTTTTCTCAGGGACAGAGAAGGATGCTTGAATGTCTCTGGGTATAGAACTTTCAAGGACAAATGGGGACATCATGGAGAATCTCTCTCCATGCCTTGGTCTGCCTCCAGGTCTAGCAAAAAAAAAAGTCCCCTTCCACTAAAAGAGAAGTAAAAAAATATAAGCAGTGAGGTTGTGTTTGGCTAACCCAAAGAAGACCAACGTGTTCCATACTAGAGGACGTAAAGTATCAGAGAGAAGCCATGGGAGCAACCATGTCTGCAAATGCCAAGATTTAAGAATACCTTGAAGGCCCAAGCTGAGTCAATTAACACCGAAGATAGTAGGATGAAAATGTTTTATTTCCAAGTAAATTATAATATCTACTCATAATTACTTCTATTTAAAACGCATTTGTACTGACAGGATAAATTATGGTAAAATTATTTTTAAATGACTAAATTTATAAATTAAATTATACTTAAAAATTCAATGGACACAATACTGAACAATGAAAATTCCAGTATCCAGCATGCCAAGTGACCACTCCCCTCCCTTCCTTGTACCATCAGGAGTTCGGAGATTGTTGAAGGACCAAAGAATTCTTGAATCTTCAAAAGAAGTAGCTTCCCTCAATAGGCCCATAATGGGACAGCTTTTTCTGTCCCTGGATTTGCTATTTATTTCCTTCCTTAAAAGCTGCGAAAGAGTTAGAAAAAGAAAAGGAGAGGAAAGGGAAAAGGAAAGGGGAAAGAAGAGGAAAAAGGGAAGGAGAAAGTAAAGGAAAAAGGGAAGGAGAAAGGAAAGAAGAAAGGGAAGGAGAAAGGGAAGGAGAAAAGAAAGGAGTAAGAGAAGGAGAAAAGAAAGGAGAAAGGGAAGGAGAAAGGAAAGGAAAAAGGGGAAAGGAAAAAGGAGAATGGAAAAAGGAGAAAGGGAAGGAGAAAGGAAAGGAGAAAAGAAAGGAGAAAGGAAAGGAAAAAGACAGGGAAGGAGAAAGGGAAGGAGAAAGGAAATGAAAGAAAGGGAAAGGAAAGGGAAAGGAAAGGGAAAGTAAAAGGGGAAAGGAAAGGGGAAAAGAAAAGGTGAAAGGAAAAAGGGAAAGGAAAGGGGAAAGGAAAAGGGGAAAGGAAGGAAAGGGGAAATGGAAAGGAGAAAAGAATGGAAAAAGGAGAAAGGAAAGGAAAGAAGGGGAAAGGAAAGGGAGGAAAAGGAAGGGAAAGGAAAGGAAAAAGAAAAGGGGGAAAAAGCGAATCAAGATGAAAGGATGGCAGTGGTGATGAAGACAGCCTGCTAGAAGACTAATTGATCTGAAAGCTAGTTGAGGGATATCAGTCCCCATAAGGAGTGGAATTAATGGGTGACTGACAGCCACCTTAAGGACTAGGACAGAAAAGAATGATACTGATAGTGCCCTCTGGTGGTCAGTGATGAATAATGAGGAATTGTAAAGTAAGTAGGAAAGAAGGAAGAGTTGAATAGAAAGATTCCAGTCCTGTCTGTGCGGTTGCACAAGTATTGTGACTATGGATAAGTCATGTTTCCTCTCTGGCCCTCAGCTTCTTTACCTAGAAAGTTACAGGCTTCAAATAGATAAATTAGAAATTAGGTCCCTTCCAGCCCTATGACTCCAGGACCCAACTTATCTTTATGAAGTCAACATTTATTAAGCCTCTAATCATGAGCAAAGCCCTGTTCTGGGGTAAGAACTCAAAGATAAAAATAAAGTAATCCTCGATTTCAAGGAATTTACATTCTTGGTTTTTTAATTGCCATAGAATGCTTTTGATCATATTGAATTCGCAGTCCACTCAAACCCTTAAATACTTTTTTTTTTCAGACAAAGGCTGTCCTCATCATAACTTCCCTATATGAGGACTACATCTCCCATTGCCATGTGTTTGCTCATTCCCCAAGCCTGAAACGAAATCCTCTCCTATCTCTACCTCTCCCAAACACTTATATTCTTTCAAATTCTAGCTAATGATAATGATCATGTAATAGCTAACATTTACATAGCACTTTATGCTTTGTAAAACAATTTACATATATTCATTCATTTAAGCAAGCCTCAGAACAACTCTGAAATATTACTGGAATTTTATCTCCACTTTACAAATGACAAAACTGAGGTTCAGAGTAGTTAAGTGACTTTCCCAAGGTCACACAGCCAATGTGTCAGAGATAGAATTCAAACCTATACCTTTCTGACTTCGAGTGTAGTGCTTTGACCACTATTCCACCTCTCCAGGTGTTAATGCTTCATCACGCCTTAAAATACCTAGTGGTTACTTCTACATGTTATACTTCTCACCTACTCCTCGGAGAATAAAAGCTCCTTGAAAGCAAGGACTTTTTTTCCCTTTTATATCCCTAGGGTCTAACATAATCAAAACTAATATCAGCACAATAATAACTAATATTAAGATCTGAAAAGGGCTTTAAAATATTCTCTCATTTTATCCTCACAACAACTCTGATTACACCTGTTCTACAGATGAGGAAACTGAAACAAACGGAGATTAAACGAATTGCCCAAGGGCACACAGCTAGTAAGTGACTGAGGTGTGATTTAATGCCAAGTCTTCCTAACTCCATCCGCTGTACCACCTAACAGCCTCTAATGCAGAGCCTTCCGCACAATGCTTGTTGAATCGAACTGAATTGTCAAGTGTAAACTGATGATGAATCTAGCTAAAGTTGAGAGCAGATCCAAGTGGCCAGAGCCTCAATGGGCACAGGGTCAATCAGAACAACTTGCATTTTGGTCATGCTTTAAGGTTTGTAAAACACTTTTTTTTCACATTCCCTTGAAGCAGGTATTACACATCTCATGATCATCATTTAATAGTTCAGGGAACAAAGGCTCAGAGGGATCTTTTCCCCAAAGATACATGCAGCTAAAACGTGTCAGAGCTGGGTTTCAAACCCAAGTCTTCTCACTCCAATGTCAAGTATCTTTCCAACATATCACCTTACCTCATGCCTCAACTGTCATCAGCCCAGGCTTAACACCCTCAGGGGAAAAAAGAAAAACCAATGAAAAACATTTTGGAGACAGCTAGAGCACAGCCATGGCATTTTCCTTTAAAAGTGAAATAGGTAAGGTGAAGGTAACCTAAAGTGATCATACAGCATACTCATAAGCTTTGAAAGGCATAAAACTTCATCAACTCTGTAAAAACACCCAACCTAAAAGATCCTTTCCTTGGAAAAAACTTAAAGGAGAGAAATGTGTCATCAGGAAATGCATCATCTCATCCCCCACTGACATCAGCTTTTCATATAAGCTTGCATAACAGGAAACATCAACACCACTCAGCCCAACAAGTCACAGGGGAGATGTAGCCCAGTAAATCCAAAAACGAGGAGCAACCACCATGACAGTATCAAGTAAACAGCTGCCACAACAACTTATGGATTGAGCTTATGTCAGACCCCAACTATTTGAAGGTTGGGGGATAAGCAAGCAGAGGGTAGAAGCCCTATCTTGTCCTTTCTTGCATGGGCTACAGTACCAACATCTTGGCATCATAGTTGTAGAGCCAGAAGGGACCTTTGCATGTATCTAATCTTTACAAACAAAACAAAACAAAAAAAATAAACAAAATTGAAGAGAGGCAGGCATTCATTACCTGTTGGTTTGATATACAAGTTCTCTGTCCTAGTAGATGGATTTAGCCTACCTTAGGCCAATAAAAGCTGTCCATTCAGGCTACTGATTTGGAAAACCAAGTGATTGAGTACTAGTCGATTATTCATTTCAAGAAAACAGGAATGTAGGGAAATAGAGAGAAGCCTTAAATGGCTAGAGATTTTTGGCCCACTTGATCATTTTCATTTCAAGAAAACAGGAATGTAGGGAAATAGAGAGAAGCCTTAAATGGCTAGAGATTTTTGGCCCACTTGATCATTACTTAATACTATTTTTCTAACTAGTTGTTTAAAAAAACAAGTGATGTAGTCTTTCACCCTATAGAACTGAGCTGTTAAACATTAGTCTGTGGGCCCATGCAGCTCACAACAGAGAAGGCTGAACTAGATTAAAATGTAGTTCCTACCTGATTTTAATGTGTTGAAGTTTTAATTAAAAAAAAAAAGAAATACATAAACCTGTGTTGCTTTCTAAGTCAGTATGTGGTCCACAGAAATCCTTATATATGGTTTAGTGACCCCCCCCCATTTATTTGAGTTTTACACCACTGCTATGGACTACTGTCCATACATTCAGCTCAGATCTGAATACACTTCAATTTATAACCCCAAACTTTCATCTTTCACTTAGATGTTCTGTCTTGCCATTAGACTCCTACGTAGAGTTAGGAATTCTTTGAGGATCACATTTCTATAGCAGGTCATTAGATCATGAATTTACAGAGGGAAGGGACCACTAAAACCATTCTCATCCAACATCCTCATTTTACAGAAGAGGAGAATGAGGCCTGGAAAAGTTAAGTGATGTGTCCAGGGTCTATCTGTCCATAGCAGACCTAGGATTCAAATATAGAATTTCATAGAGGGAAGAGACTTCAGTGGCTATCTAGTCCAACCCATACCCAAATGATGGTGTACGATTTCGTAAAAAAATGGGGAGTAGGAAGTCAGTGATAGCTACAGGCTATTTTGTTCTCCCAGAGGATTCTGAGAAGACAGTAGCTGTGGCAAGACATGGCAGGGAGAAATGGGGGCTGGCAGGAGGCGGCATTCATATCATGAGGAAGAACAGACAGCCTCCCAAAGTATGAGGAGGAGGTGAAGGGGAGAGAGCAAACAGAACAGAATCAGGTAAGTGATGCCAGAACCAGAGTTAATGATTCATCCAGCGACAACATCTGCCCCTCCGAGTCGGGGCTGACCCTGTCCCCAGGCTAGTGCTAGATAGAAGAGTGCCGTTTGTCATTCAGCTGAAACCTCTTACAGGGCTTAAGTCATTACCACTTGTGGGCATGACGGAACCCATGATACTTCAGAAGGGAATGAAGGTTACCGAGATGGAATTCTGGCCCCTTTCCAGCACATGAAATGAGGTTGTGCCTATATGACATTAATGTCTTTGTGCAGTCTCGGTGTGATCTGATAGCTTTCGTCTTTTGGCCTAAACCCACTATGCAGGATTATTAAAGTTAATTTGAGGGAGAAGCATTTCAGAAATGAGGGCAAATACCCTCAGTGTACAATATATAAATCATGGGCTCTGAAGGCATTCAGAGGTCATCTTTCCAAGGTGATGCAGAGTGCCCTGCGAGTTAGAGGCAATGCGCAGTGACAAAGGGCATGGCCTATTTGAGTTCGGATAGCGGGTAAACAGCTGGGGGGATTGTTCCAAGGAGGAAAATGGGACTTGATTCCACAGAACCATATTCAAAGGATGGGAACAGCACATGTTTTTTAGCTTATGTCATGAAAAGGAGACATATTTACTTTAGGTAGGCCACTCAGTCATTCTGCAGAATTTTGCTTAGAAAGATAATTTACTAGAGCAGCTAAAAGGCGGATGGATTTATGCACTAATCTGAGGATTAGTCAGTAGACAGGCAGGAGAGCCAGTACAATTAGGTTAATGTTAGACATGGAAATACTTGGTTCTCTGGCCTCTGGATTTATTTGACCTTTTTTCTTTTTAAAGTAAGAGCATATTCAAGTTGTTTTTCATATATTTACTTCAATACCATCAAGGACCTGAAATTTCATCACCTTCATCAATGGAGATCACAGTACCTCTAAGCTGTACTACATAATAACAGCTAACATTTATATGGTGCTTACTATGTGCCAGACACTGTACTAGGCTCTTTACAATTATTATCTTATTCGATCTTCACAACAATCCTGGTATATAGGCACTGTTATTATCCCCATTTTACAGTTGGAAAAACTGAGGCAAGCAGGTTAAGTGACTTGCCCAGGGTCACTTAGCTGGTAAGTGTCGGAGGCTGGATTTGAACTCAGGTTTTCCTGACTCCAGGCCCAGCATTCTGTCCACTGCGCCACGTAACTGCCTCGTGGCATATTTTATTCATGAGATATATGGTCAAAAAAAAATTAAACAGCTAAGGGTTTGCATTCTAGTGATGAACCTTTCCAAATTCAACTAAGCTAGTTTTTGGACAGCAAACACACAGCTCATCCCTGAGCCTAAACTCCATACCTTTCCACCTTGGCAGAACCTGCTAAAGACGGACCTAGCCTTCAAGAGCTCTCCAGTCACCCCTGATAAAGTGTCACAGTAGGATTTTGGTGAAAGGGTCATCTTTATATAACTGTACTTCAGGATTTCTTGCATTTTTCTATGAAACTTTTGGGTAGTCTGTATTTATAGGTGCATAGGAATACATTCAATTTGTCACAATCTCTCTCTCTCTCTCTCTCTCACACACACACACATACACACACACACACACACACACACACACACACACACCACAAAAAAAGCATAAACACTGGTAAATGCCAAATGGGAAGGATGAGCATTTCTATAGAGCCTACTATGTGCTGGGCACTGTGCTAAGTACTTTTTTTTTAAAATAAATATCATCTCAGTTGATCCTCACAACAATTCTGCAAGTTAGGTGATATCATTATGCCCGTTTTGTAGTTGAGGAAACTGAGGCAAAGAGAGGTTATGTGAATTGCAAAGGGTCACAGAGCTAGTAAGTGTCTGAGGTCAAACTCAATGTGTGAGGTTTAAACTCAGGTCTTCCTGACTCTAGGTCCAGTGCTCTATCCACTGTGACAACAGAGGCCTCTAACAATAGTACGTCAATGCTTTTACTACATAGGATTTTACTTAGCTCCCCAACATAGCACAAGTTTAGGTCAATAGGTTGTTACTTTAAAAAATAAAAAGTCCAGAGGGCATCTTGGAGCTGCATCTTAAGAAAAAAAAATTTAAGAACACAGGACTAGCCCACAGGAGAATAACAAATGATTAAAAGATTATAAAATCTAATGTCAGAATAGCAATCAGCCTAAGGCTAAAGAGGCTTTCAATAAGACAAAGTTATTTATAAAGATGATGGTAGACTCTCCATTTCTACCAAGCAACAAATGAAAGAAATGAGTGTTAAGGGAAGTTAATATATGCACCTGTAAATACAGTGTTAAGAGGAGGAGCAAGCATTTGGTTAGTTAGAAAGAGCTTCCAGACCATAAAGATTTGGGGGCACTAAAAACAGACTAAAATGGGGGAGTGCTGCACTTTCTTGACTCCATGGGGGAAAGATAGCTCTTCAGATTAAGGATAACCCTACCTAAAGGCCTGGGGATCAATTAGATAACCCCAAAATATCTTCTCTAACTCTACTTCAATGATTTAACACAGAAAGCATTGAATAGGGAATCTATCAGTGCTTTGGGGGCATCTAGGTGGCAAAGTGGGTACAGCACTAGGCCTGGAGTCAAGAAGACCTGAGTTCAAATCTGACATCAGACACTTACTAGCTATGTGACCCTAAGCAAGTCGTTTAACCCTGTTTGCCTCAGTTGCCTTTTCTGTAAAATAAGCCAAAGAAGAAGATGGCAAACCACTCCAGTATCTTTGCCAAGAAAACTCCAAATGGGGTCACAAAGAATTGGACATGACTGAACAGCCACCACCATTCTTTGCCTCCCAACTCAAGAAACTTCAGTGACTCCCTAAAGTTTCTAGAAAACAAATTACAAGCTCAATGATCCCATACAGAAAGGAATGAATGTGAATAAAGAAGTGGGCTATTTTTTGTTGGTTGATTGGTTTTTGTTTTGTTTTGACTTTCTTTCCCCAATACTCTCACAGGACCTTGCACAAAGTGAACCTTACTGTATGCTGCTTGGTCACGTTGATTTGGCATCAATGTAAGATTCCAATTTAAATGGACAATTGCAGAAGAAGCATTGTTTCAGTATCAAATTATTTAGATTTGGAAAGGATCTCAGCAACCAACTGGTCTACCTTATGCCTGAAAGGAAGCTCCCTGTTCTCACATTGACATAGGGTCATACAGTCTCTACTCAAAGTACTCCACTGAGGGGGACCCCACTGCTTCCTGAGGCTGTAGAACCCTGATTGTTAAATCTAAAGGAAGAACTTGTATGGTCAAATCTCATCACAAAGCAGCAAACGTTTGTTAAGAAAAATGGCTACCATGATTCTTTCCTTATAACCTCTAGATCTGGAGATGATTTTGCCTTACTGATTTCGTCACTTAAAAAGAAAAAAAACACTTTTCCCTCTTAAATGGGAGGATGCTTCCCAATTTGAGCACAGTGGCTCTGAAAGAACTCAGAGAAATCCTTCTATGACAAACAAATCCTCCTCAAGAAACACTAGGTCAGTATTTTGGTAGCAATAGGTCAATACCTTACTGTGATCATGATCTCAGAATGCCTTTGCTGGGTCTGTTTCTGAACCCCAGGCTCTCCCTGGAGTGGAGAGGATCTGGTGGACACCCTTGCCTGAGACAGACAGCCAACCTGCTGAGAGCAATTACAGATGACAATGTGAATGTACTGACAGGCCCTGAGACAGCTCCACAGCTGGCCCACTGCCAGATGTGATGTTAGCATAATCAATGTCAGCCAGTCTTGGGAGCAGGAGCTGTTCAATCACACCAGAAGAAATTCTGGAAGACATGAAATTTTACATCTTAATCTTCTATTCTCCCAACATTGTCACCTCTCTGTCAAGATACAGTGCACTTAAAGGTAAGATGAATTACAACAGTTAAAAATGGGAAATGAAGCCTCCTCTACTCCCTTCCCCCAAGCAAGGGGAAGTTCAATGATATTTCAGCTAAAAGGCCAGTGGAGCTATTGCCTGAAGGAAAAGATGATTGGAAATGAAAGACCAGATTCAGATATTACTTTAGGGAAGGCTTGTGGCCCATGTAGATATCATCATCCACTTGTTTGTTTGGTTTTTAAAAACACATTTTGTATTATAAAAGAAAAAACTCAAACCTGGGATTAGTGGATAGATATTCTTTTTTTTAATTCATGAAGCACAAATTACATGACTGCTTAGAAAATCTATTGGGGGGTATATTTTAATAGCAAAGGTCAGAGAGTGGGTAATAACAAATGAGGTGTTTCGAAAGGAATTCTTATCCATCCTTCATAGCTATGGTCTATTAGCAAGTCAAAGAAGCCCAAGTTTTGGAAGGAATTATTAATGACAATAATAATTGACATGGCTATAGTATTTCAAGCTTTGCAAAGCATCTTGCTCACAACTCTCTGAGGCACAATTATTAGTCCCATTTTATAGATGAGAAAAACTGAGGTTCATAACAGTTGCCATGATAAAACAACAATGAAATATTTGAAGCGAGGGTTGAACCCAGGCATCCTCACATCAAGTCCAGCAATCTTATCCATTGGGTAACATAGAAGGAAATACCATTGATGGCCTGTAAGGATATGCCTAAGAAACTAGTTGACTCTAGTAAAGTTTTGAATGAACCTAGTGAGTTATGGGTATTGAATGAACATTCATGGAGAAAGTGACACATAAATAGGCAGATACCCATGTGCCAAGAATAAAGAAAATGACCTCATGAAAATAATGGTAAATCACAGAGGAAGATCATAGTGTCAGCCTCCCAATGAATTAGTGCTAGGAGCCTTTACCCATGATTCGTCATCACTATATCCACTTACAAGTTACTAGGTCAATCATTTTTCTAAATACCTATATTTCTGCATCTATTTTGACTGAAAAAGATACCAAGTATATCATTATCAGATCAGGGATCTATGAGGCAAGAGACTAGAGAGACACATGGTCATTGTATGATGGTAGCTGTTATTATTAACAAGATGGTGAAGTGGATAGAGTGCCAGCCCTGGAATCAAGAGGTGCCGAGTCCAAATCTAGCCTCAGACACTTACTAGCTGTGTGAGTCTGGGCAAGTCACTTAACCTTGTTTGCCTCAGTTTCCTCATCTGTAAAATGAGCTGGAGAAGGAAAATGGCAGTGTCTTTGCCAAGAAAACCCCCAATGAGGTCACAAAGAGTCAAACACGACTGAAACAACTCAACAACAACAAATGAGAAAAAAGCAAAATGTTTGAGTCGGAGAATCTTCGAGCTGAAAGGGATCTAGGTTATCAAGCTGAATCTTCCATCCCCAATGTTGAAACGCCTGCTAGAACATCTCTGACAGTTTGATATTTCACCACAACTAAGCAGAATTCATTCCAGGTCCTTAATTTCTCCTACTGTATGCCCAAGAATGGGAGTGGGGACATATTCCTTTGTGTTGACTATGGCCCCACTAAAGATTTAAAACCCTGATCTCCTGAGTTCATTGTTTGGTTATGCACATCACAGATAAAGCCTGTATATTGAAAGATGTACAAAGTTTGTATGTTGAATGCCATAGATCAGGTCAGTAAAATCCCTTACTATGGACTTCATCCAAATTCTCTAAAGTACAGTAATTTTATGGTAATGATTTTGCATTGAATTGGCCCTTCAAATAATCCAGACCTGTTCTTAGCTACAAAAAGTCACTGGTATTTTCTCAATGATCCAACCCAAGCAGTATTTATTAAGAGCCTATCATACACAAGGCCCTAGGCAAGATACTGGGGTCAGAGACATTTTTTTTTTAAATTATCTCTGGCTTCAAGGAGCTTATAGCGTATTTGATTCAAGATTGCATTCTACATGATGAAGTTGTATGTGAGAATCATGAAGCCCCTCAAGCTTAGGAGAATCAAAACTTCATATAGCCCAAAGAGTAAAGGAAAGATGGTGGTCAGTCAGTCAATGAGTATTTAGTAAGTGCCTGCTATGGTCTAGGTACTGTACTAAGCACTAGATGATGTTAAGCATGAGTTGGGTCAATGGCATCTTCTATGTCTGACCAAACTCTAAGCACTCCCCCTCCCCCCCACCTGCTTCCGCCACCTTTATGGCCATTTGGAACAAATTGTTCACATCTGCCCATTCTACCAGGGGAAGTCTTCACGTATTTGGGGTAAACACCCTCCTAACTCACCAACAGGCTTGAAGCCCATCAGTTGCCTTCAACCTGGTTTAGCCTGTCTCCTGAAACAGCTTACTAGGGTGTCACTGCTATACATGCTATATAGCTTCTTGGAGCCACAGGTGAGAGTTGGGTAGCAGATGGACATGAAAGGTGGATGAGCAGCCCTGAGAAGGGCTCAGCAAGCCCTCATACCAGAGGTGCTAGTATTCCATGACACCTGTACACCCCAGCAAAGCACTTCAGTATCTTTGCCAAGAAAATCTCTAAGAGAGTCACAAAGAGTTGGACACAACTAAAACGACTGACCGATAACCAAGTGTTAGCATGGTGCCTGACATGGAGGAGGGGCTTACTCAATGTTTATTGATGCGTTATTATTGTTATCTTATTTTTCTCAGCAAGGCTGAATAGAAATGGTCCTGTGACGAGTCACTATTCCGCCCTCTTTATTCAATCTGCTACACACTTTCAGCAGGTGAATGAAATCTCTCATTCCTTTCATTTTTCTAAATTAAGATGTATGCTTATCCCCTGTAAACTTACCAAAAGCATCTCTGACACAACTCCAGTAGGAGACAGAACAAGAAAGATGATATGTAAGTCATCCTGATCCCATGTGATTTTGATCTTTGTTGCTAGGACTCTCTATTTTGAAAACTTTTCATTATATGTAGCTTGAATATTTTGAGTATTTAATAGAGCACCATTCGCAGTATTAAGAACATCATCTTAAGATTTTATAGATTATTTTTATTAGTAGGATCATTAGCCCTCTCTCTCCTCTCCTTCACTGCCAAACTTCTGGAAAGAATATTTTATGTTTCCTCATCTACCTTCTCACTCCTCATTCATTTTTCCATCTCCTATAATATGGGTTCCAGGCCCACCACACTAATGAGACTGCTCTTTCCAAGACTTATAGATGCTCTCCTAATTACCAAATCCAATTTTTCTTTTCTCAGTCTCCATGCATTTGACACAGTTAACCCTCCAATTCTTGGTACTCTTCCCTTCTTTGGATTCCATGACACTGCTATCATGTTTTCCTTATTTCCTTTATGGCTATTCTTTCTCAGTCTCCTTCTTCTGCTCCTCCTCTTGTTCCCTCTCTGTCCCCCCCTTCCGATCCCCCTATTGCTCTGCCTTCCTCTCTGCCTGCCGATTCCATTAGTGGGCACATATGATGGACCATTTCTAAGTCTTCCCCTGTCTGGTCATGGAAAGTCCACACTGAGGGAAGAGGGTAGCTCCCCAACACAAACCAATGGAGCTGTGATACAAAGGACCTATGCTAACAAAAATTTATATCAGATAAATTTTTGAAGTAGGCAAGAACTAGAAACTAAGGAGGGTGCCCATCAGTTACAGAATGGCTAAACAAATGTAATAGAATACTGTTGTGCTACAAGAAATGATAAAGGTGGGGAGGATTTCAGAGAAACTTGGAAAAACTTGTATGAAATGAGGCAAAGTGAATTAAGTAGAACCAAGGGAACATATACAATAACAACATTGTAAAGACAAACAACTCTGAAAGACTTAAGAACTCTGATCAATACAATGCCCAACTATGATTCCAAGGATCAAAGATGAAGCTTGCTACTCAACTCCTGACAGAGAAGGGATGG
Organism: Trichosurus vulpecula; assembly: GCF_011100635.1. Taxonomy (NCBI): domain Eukaryota; kingdom Metazoa; phylum Chordata; class Mammalia; order Diprotodontia; family Phalangeridae; genus Trichosurus; species Trichosurus vulpecula. The sequence continues at coordinate 287,375,678 of NC_050575.1, read as the reverse complement.
ATTTAAGGTGCAGAATAAGACATATGCTTTTTGGACATGGCCAATGAAGGAATGCGTTTTGCATATTTGTTAAAGATTTTTTCCCCAATGAGAGGCACTAAAAGGGAGAGCAAATTAATATTTGCTCATCAAAAACATAAAGATAATTTTAAAAGATGGGGCTAATCACTATGAAAGCCCCTGAAGCTAGCATTCCTTGTAGAGCCATAACAGGAGACTTGGCCAGTTACTGGTAACTGATGACTCAAGAAAGGAGACAACAGCACAGCACACAAGCATCCCACACAAGAAGCTCCTCTGGGAGGGTCCAAAATCAGCATCATCTTAGACATCTGGTCAGGGCCACAGCAGGAGATGGAGCCTACTCTGAGTGGGTGATTGTGCAAGAAAAAAAAAAGACAGAAAAGGAGCCAATGCCAGTGCCCAGTGTGGGCCAGCAGGAGACAGAGATTGCAACAGAAGTAATGTTCTGATCCCAGGCCTTCGATCCAGAGCAAGAAAAAAAGAACATCTTGGCCACAAGGATTCTAAGAGTGGATGGATGATTTGATGCAAGAGATTAAAAAATTAAATCAGCATGAGTGAAAAAAATTGAAAGAATAATGAATAATTTAGAATAGAAGGTGCAAAATCTTCCCAAATAGTAGACAGCTTGAAAAATAGGAGCAAATGATTCCATGAAAATTGAGGAGATGCCCATCAATTGGGGAATGGCTGAACAAGTTGTGGTATATGAATGTAATGGGATACTGTTGTGCTATAAGAAATGATGAACAGGCAGACTTCAGAAAAACCTGGAAAGACTTATATGAACTGATGCTGAGTGAAGTGAGCAGAACCAGAAAAACATTGTACACAGTAACAGCCACAGTGTGCGATGACTGACTCTGATAGACTTAGCCTTTCTCAACTATGCAAGGGCCTAACACAATTCCAAAAAGACTCATGATGGAAAATGTCATCCACATCCAGAGAAAGAACTATGGAGTCCGAAGGCAGAGTGAAGGAGGCTATTTTCTTTTTTTGTTTTGTTTTGTTTCTCTCTTGTTTCCTCCCATTTGTTCTAATTCTTCTATATAACATGTGAAACGTGAAAATATGTTTAATAAGGATGCATATGTAAAGCCTATATCAGAATGCATGCCATCTTGGGGAGGGGGAAGGAGAGGGAGGAAAAGAAAATTTTGAATTTATGAAAGTAAAAGTTGAAAACTAAAAATAAACTTTAAAAAAAGAATTTAGAAAATAAAAAAGATTCCATGAAGACACCAAGAAACAGAACCAAATGAAAATACTGAAAAATTTGAACAATCAGTTTAGAGCATTTATTAAGCATTTTCTATATTTGAGGCTCTGTGCTAAGTGTTGGGGATACAAAGCCAAAAGTGAACAGTTCTTGCTCTCGAGGAACTTACATTCTAATGTACAAGTATGTACATTATGCACAACTATGAATATAAAATAAATATATACAAAGTCCAATTTTGGAAAGGAGGTCCTATTATTTGGGGATACCAAGGAAGAATTCATGAAGACTATACAACTTGAACAGAGTCTTTAACAAGGAAATCAGGGATTACAAGAAGAAGTATCATGAGGCTCAGCTAAGATCAAAGGTATAACAAATCACTTCAAAATCTTAAAATACTAAATAAATTCCAGTTATTATAGTTATTATTAATAGCCTACAGACAATAAGCCTCCAGTCTGGTGATAACATCACTGCATGAGCCTTCTACACTCCTGCTGAGTTCAACCAGTATTTAAAGAGCAATAGAGAAGAGTGCTAGAAAATGTTTAATAACCAGATTCTACAGGTGAAAAATATCTACCTATTGATCAATGAACACACATTCAAGTTTAATCTGAATAATTAACACTTTCTTAAGTTTAGACAATCAACAGAAGAATACATCAAGCCTTAATTTGCAGTAATTGTGGATTTCTGAGGTGTGAATGCTCACACGAATTTAACAGTTGTTAGCAAGCCTTTAAGAGCTATCTCCATGGCACCCCTGATTACAAGAGGTTGAGGTGAGGAGGAAGTGCTTTCCAGGAATGTTTAACAATGCCACTGTAGTTTGTGGTAAGGTGATATGCTTACCACCCCAACAACTAGTCATGGTGATACCTGTGCTTTTGGAAAAATCACCTTGGCAACTATGTGGATGATGAATTGACACAAGGGGAGACAGTGGAGGGAAAACAAAAAGGAAGCTATGGCATTAGTCCAGGTAAGAGGTGATGAGTGCCTGAACTAGGGCATGTAAGTAAAGAGATGAGAATAGATGAAAGAACTGTTGTGGAAATAGAAATAGGAACATTGACCAACTGATTGGCTATGTGTGATCACCCCTATAAAAGATGACAGCAAGGTTGTGAGCCTAGGTGTCTAGAAGGACGGGATGTTGGGAAGAGGTTTTAAGAGACTGGTAAGTGAGCTCTGAGTTTTAGATCTGTTGAGTTTGAGATACTTCTGGGACATCCAGTGTGAAATATCTAATAGAGAGTTGGTGACATGGCATTGGAGCTCAGGAAAGAAACTAGGAATAGATACATAGATCTGGAGTCACCTGCATCAGGATGATAATTGAACCCATGGGAGCTGATGTAGTCAGCAAAAGAAAATATAGAGCAAAAAGAGAAGAGTATCAAGAATAGAATGTTGAGGATGTATCTATTATGAAAAAAAAAAACCTCACCTGGATAAAGGTCAATGAGATGTGACTTAAGAATCTGATTACATGAAAACAGTGACCAAGTTAAAAATCTGGATACCATAGTCTGATAAATTATAAAATAAAACTTCCCAAATCTATTTGAACTAGAGGTAAAAAAAAATACAAGAAGAACTCATCGGTCACTTTAAAAAAAATTAAAATGCCAAGGAATATTATAGTCAAAAATCTAGACTTTCCAAGTCAAAGGAAAAAATGCTATAAGCAGCCAGAAAAATAGAGTTCAAGAAGCAAGGAATCAGAGTCAGAATCACACAAGACTATACTGCAACAACTATTTACTAGAGGAAATCATATATGATACTCAAAATGGCAAAAGAAAAAACTTACAATCAAGGATAAATTTACCGGCAAAACTGACTATAATCCTATTGGGGGGGGGGGGGGGAGTAGGAATATGGATTTTTAACAGAATAAAAAAAACTTCCTAGCATTCCTGATTTTAAAAAAAGACTAGAACTGGGTTAAATCTTTGAAATAAACACTAGAAACAAGAGGAACCTACAAAGATGAGAAAATTTAAACTTAAAAGGATTAAGTGACTTTGTCCAAGATCACAAAAGCAATATATGAGAGATCTTGATTCAAATCAAGAGCCCACTGACCAGTAGTCTCCTCTACAACCACCTCAATAAGCAAATATCCAGCACCTCACTAAATACCTCCAGGGATGAGGTCTTCACTATTTTCTGAGGCAGCACACTCCACTTTTGGATATTTCTAATTGTTAGGATATTTCTAATTGTTAGGAAGCATTTCTATTTAAAATCTTCCTCCTATAATTTCTACACTGTTCTTAGCTCTTCCCTCTAGGACCAAGCAGAACAAAGAAATAAATAGTGTTGGTTCCAAACATGTATCTTGTTTAATATAACTTTTTGCAGCTGTTTTTGTTATGAACGGAACTTTGAAGATTCCTTTTTGTACCCTTACCTTAAGTGAAGTCACAGAACTATAGCTTCCTGATAAAATTAGGGGGTTCCTGGGAACCTAGGACCACAAGCTGGAAAGAATCATTGAGATCTTCTATGCCAACACCCTTATTTTGTATATGAGGAAATTGAGGTCCATAGATATTAGAGTCAGACTGCATGGCCTCTGAGACCCCTTCTATTCCTGACATTCTATGATTTCTCTATCATTTAAAAATCTCCACAATTAGGCTCCAACCTATTCTTCTAGGTGATTTCACATTACTCTCATTCACACAGTCTATGTTTCTTTTAAAATAACATTTTTCCAATTACATGTAAAGACAATTTTTAACATTTACTTTTAATAAAATTTTGAGTTCCAAATTTTCTCCCTCCTTCCCTTTCCTCCCCCTCTCCTTAAGAGAGCAAGCAAGTTGACACAGGTTATTTATCATATGCTCTACATTACAGACAAACTGGTCTATGTGCTGTTCCTTACACATATTTCACCTCTCACCCCCATGTTTTTGTGCAAGCTGTCCTCCATACCTAGAAAATTCTCCCCTTCTCACGTCTTGGAATCTTTAGTTCCCTTCAAGGCTCACTGCACATTCTACCTCCTATTTGAGGCCCTTCTTGATCTCCCCAACTATTATTGCACTCTCCTCCTTCCCAGAAATTACTTTGTCTGGTGGTCCCAACCTGTGATTTCATGGATGTAGCAACCTCCTAGAGAAGAAACTCTCTTTCAATGCATATCAGAGTAACTGGTCGGCAATTATAGTCAATAAAGAGATGACTAAAACAGAGAAAGACTTAGCAGGGGTCACATACCCAACCTGTATTGGAGGTAGTCTTTTAAGCTAGTTCTTGCTGACTTCCACATCCTACATATTACTTCATGCATTTCTGTAGCATGTATTTTATATTTAGTTATCTGTGCAGAGATTGCAACCCCCAGCAGAATTTTAGGTCCTTGAAGGCAGGGACTCTTTGATTTGTCTTTTGCCTACCACATGCCTGGCACATGGCAGATACTTAAATAGTTGCCGAAATAAATTAAGTTTTAAAAAATGCAAAATCAATATCTCTTTTCCATTACCAAGAATGTAGACCAATCAAAGATAGGAAAAACAAGGGCTGGAATAGAATGTTAGATGCAAAGGAGAAAGGAGTCAGAGATCTGAACAGGGTCCTCATATAGTACATTTGTTCCTTTGAATTACATTTCCTTATAGTCTAAAAGACAATCAATTGCCTTAAAGAAAAAAGGAAAGTAGAGAAAAGAAAGGGATGATTTGATAGAGAAAAGAAGGATGGTAGAAGAAACAGAAATAGGAGTAGACACATTATTATTTGGGCATCTTTTTGCCCACCTAGTTCCAGCTACAGCTAAAACGCTTTTGGGAAAAAATTGGCAAACACTCAGGATATGAAAGATTGCCAAATCAGAGAGCCATACTCAGAAGTTGTAAAGGCAAACACGTAAGGCATCCAGGAAGTAAGGATCAAAAGAAACCCCTCATCAGAGGGTTAAGGGAATGTAAATAGTAGAACAAGGAACAAATCCAGTTCATACAGCTGCCTTTTCTGATTGATCTTAATCCCACCTGCCTGCTTTTTCACCATCCCACTCTATCACCACTTTCTCTAAGAAAACTTCGAGATTTCTCTTGAAATAATTTATAATATTTGCTGTAGTCGCCTCTCTTGATAACTTATTCCAGATGTTTATTAAAGCCCATATAAAAATGTTTTCCCCAAATCTCCTATTCCACCAGAGGTGGTCACCTCACCCAATGGTTGTTTCCATGGGAAATTATAGCCACCTTGTTATTTTGCTACCAAAGAGCTAAACTTTCCATTCTGTTTACCTTATGGACACCATGTATCTATCTACTAAATTTTTTTGGCTGTCCGCTTATTTAGGGACTCCTTGCTGGTGTGAAAAGTCTCCTCTTGGTTATCTTAAACAATTCTATTTTCCAATGAAGGATTAGAACAGAACAGAAAATCACAGGATTTAGAGCTGAAAGGGACCTTAGAGAAATCATCTAGTCTAAATCCTTCATTTTACAGTTGAAAAAACTGAGAGCTAATTAGAAGACTTGCCCATGGTCACAGAAAGTGCAAACAATAAAGCCAAGATTCAAACCTAGCTCCTCCTGATTCCAGGAAGAGGGATCATTACTATACTGCTTATTTGTTGTTCAATCATTTCAGTCCTGTCTGACTTTTTTGGGACCCCGTTTGGGGTTTCCTTGGCAAAGATATCAGAGTGATTTTGCCATTTTCGTCTCTAGTTCATTTGACAGATGAGGAAACTGAGGCAAACAGTGACTTGCCCAGGGTCACACAGCTAATAAGTGTCTGTGGTTGGATTTGAACTCAGGAAGATAAGTCTTCCTGACTTCAGGCCCAGCACTGTGTCCACTGCACCACCTAGAGGCCGCACTGCTTATCTGACCTAACACCATTTTTCCTAAGACTTCAGATACTTCTTTTCTTTGTTGCCCTTAACCCTACTCTTCTTTAGGCTAAGGTTCTACATCCCACAGAGAAGGAAACATGACTTCATTAACTATATACCAAAGGTGGCCAGTTGCAGGATACAGTATTACAGATGAAGTCTGGATATACTCTCCTATTAATAACACCTTATTTCCATTTAAAAAAAATTTTTCACTACATCTCTATCCAGAACTAGTAGATTCAATGAATTTTCCACATTGACCTCCAAACTCTTTTCCTAAGCAATGTGTTGAATGACAGTTCCAGTGAATACATATTTCCCAGATTCCCATGATACCAAAGTAATTACTTTAAATGCGTCCACCCAGAGTTTCTTTTGCCAACTACGGACCCAAATGCCTGAACGGTCCAGATCATTTAGAATTGTCCTGTATTTCTCCTCTCCTCGCTGTCTTCTCTGCCTCTGTTTTAATGTAGGCTATAAATTCAGAACTCTTCTTTCAACACCATGAACCCCCACATAACAGCACAAATCTAAAGACTGGGATAAATTGCTCATTTCTCATTTTCTAACCTACCAAAAAAATTGATAAAGTTACCCCTTTCTTATTCTAACTCTTCATCTCTTATCCTATTTTGTTCCTCTCATTCATTTTTCTTAGCCACTAAGTTTTATCAAAATTTCTAATCGGTCAACAGAAAAGCAATATGCTTATCACCTCCGCAACTAGCTTTCAAAGAATTCCAGACTGACAATTAAGAATGAGCTTTCTCAACTACATGTTATATAAATCCTTAAATTATATTTTTCAAGCTCTCTTTCTCAAATGCTCCTTTTAGCTCTTAATGATAAGAAATTCCCCAGTCTAGAGCTTTCCAGTTTGTCTACTAAGATCTTGTTAAATAGAGAAGGTTGTTCACAACTATCCAAGCCAGAGGCATGGTTGGGGACTTTAGTAAACTTTGAACAGCATTCACACTCAAAAAGGAGATTGACTTTTGTTTTTTTAGTTACAGAATGTCCATAAATGATTTTGATTTAAATGAGGGTTTTACTGGGAAAATACTCATAACATATGCTCTTGGTTGAGAATTTGTTTCCTGAAATTCCTTAATGGAAAGGCTATTTTATTTATTTATTTTTGTCTTTGTTCTATTTTTTTTATTCATTCTTTGTCTCCCTACCACCTAGTACATAACGTATAGTATAGTACAAAGTCCAAAGTATAGTACATATGCTTAATAAATGTTTATAAGTTGCCTGCTAACCTACTTGTTACTGTTCATTCCCCTCCTTCAATTACCTTGTATTTATTTATTTACATGCATATTATAGTGGGGCAGCTAGGTGGCATAAGGAATAAAGCACTAGACCTGGAGTCAGGAAGACTCATCCTCCTGAGTTCAAATCTGGCCTCAGACACTTAGAAGCTTATATGACCCTGGGCAAGTCATTTAACCTTGTTTGCCTCAGTTTCCTCATCTATCAAATGGGCTGGAGAAGGAAATGGCAAACCACTCCAGTATCTTTGCCAATAAAATCCTGAATGGAGTCATGAAGAATCAGATAAGATTGAAAATGGCTGAACAACAACAGTACATGTTTATCCTTTCTAGCCCTCCTCGACTCTGATACCAGAATAATACACTCCTTCTGAAGGCAGGAATGCTTTCAATTTTTAATTTGAAACCACAGCATTTATCACAGTGTGTGGCATATGGTTTATTTAATAAATGTTTGTTGATTGGTTGTTGGCTGATTTGTACCCCAGGTGTTAATAATCTCTCCTGGCACAGGGGGATAGAGTGTCGGTCTTGGAGTTGAGAAGACTTAAGCTTGAATCCAGCCTCAGATATTTACTAGTGAAGTCACTTAACCTCTCTCAGCTTCAATTTCCTCAACTGCAAAAGGGGGATAAAAGCAGCACCTAGCTCACAGGGCTATTGGGAGGATTAAATGCAATAACATACAAATAGCTTTGTAAATTTTAAAGTGCCATATAAACATAATCCAGTAGTTGTTGTAGTAGTTGTAGTATCCATCCCTTTTCAAATAACTTTGTATTTACTTATCTGTGCCTCCTAGCTACTATGTATAGAGGCACCAAAGCATAGTAGCTAGGCCTGAAGCCAGGAACACAAGGTTTTAAATCGCACCTCTGACATCTGAAAGATGTATGGTTCTGTATGGCTTAGGTAATTAATTCCCTAGGACTAACCCACCAAATATTAGATGAGCTGTCTATAAGCTATGTTGCTTGAGGAAGTTCCTATACCAGGAATTCCCCACACTGAGGCAATCATAGTTTCTTCCCATATTTAGGCATTTTGTGAATCCTTATTTTTAAACATGCTTTTTGCTTTCCATTTATTAATTTTATTCCCTTCTACTGCATTTTCAAGATTCTCTTCTTACTGTAACCTCAACTATTTGTTAAAAAAAAAAATCCTCATTTTGCCTGATTTGTGAGTTTTGTTTTTAACATTCCAGGCATATCTCAGAGATCATTCATAGCCATTTCAAGGCTAGCCCTCTGCATTCTGATGTCTGGGCTATATACTGTTTGCTCTACAGATAAAACACAAAATGAGGGAAAGAACAAATAGTTCATTTAGTCCAGTGCTTTGTCAATTTAGCATTTTCTCTGTTGAAAAGCACACACACACACACACAAAATCCATTTTGCCCCAATCTGGTTTCATATTCCCCAAATGATCTCATCCCCATAATTTCTTTTCCTAGCAAACCATTCAACAATTCAACGATCTTTGGTCAACAGTAGCTTGTGTTCCTGCTATTTTTTTGTTGTTGTTGTTTTCCTTTCTTTCCTTTCATCCTATTACCCTTCATTATCTTTAGAGAACCATAATGCAGAATTTCTCTCTCCTTGTTTAGACCCTTCAAACTTCTAGACACTATCACATCCTTCCCTTAGTCATTAACTTAAACCAGAAACAATGACTTAGTCACTTAAATATTTCTTCATAAATTGACCCTTTGTTCTCCAAATTTAGTAGGAAAGGGGAGGTCTAAATCTGTGGTTTTATTAGGGTAGGGAACTCCAAGTAAGGAAACTCTCTCCACCAATGCAGACCTAGAACTCTTCTTCAACTTAAAGTCTTAGACAGTTGTCTGTAGGTACTGAGAGGTTGTCATTTCCCTCATATGTTTCCAAGATAGGACTGAAACCTAGGTCTCAATGTACCCTGCTTCTTTCTTAATTATTTCAATTACTCTTCTTTGGATCTCTATTAGTAGGAGGGCAGAGATATGAGCGGCCCTCTCAAGTTTTTGAAATTCTGAATCTATATACAGAAAATACAACAAAGGAAGTCCACTTGCTATTCAATTGATTTTGACATAGAAATGTTTTTATGATAACGATTCTCTCTAGCTAATATGCTTCTTTAACCACCATGTCACTGCTACCTCACCTCAATGTCCCAAATAGGGACATATGTCCAAGTTCTGGCTTTTCCTCTCTACAGCTCTGTTAACTAGACCACTCCTGCCCATATATATCTAGCAACTCTTTCCCCACCAATATTCTTCTTGCCCCGGCTTCTAATGGGTCCTTCACACTTGTGTCTGTTGCTTCAATTACTTTCTTCAATACTTTTTTTTTCTTAACTCTCTCTCCTTTATTCTTTTTCTCCCACTTCACTCTCTTGCTAAAATACATTCCCTCTTCCCCTGAAGAGAAGTAGCCTCCATACACTTACATCAACACATGTTTTCAGTTATGGGCACTGGGACCAGGTAGGTATGCTTTCTAGCCAGTTTAGAAATGTGTAAGCCTTAGAAAAAAGGAGGCTTATGAAACATTGAACCTAGGAAGTGCTCTTAATCCTTAATGGAAATACATCAGTTTCCCTATATCTGGTCTATATTAGGATAATAACTTAATTTCAGGTCATAATATCACTGTGGGGCATACGATGTAGCAAATGTCAAAGAAGAAAAAAAAATGTTCCATTAGGGGCACATGAGTGGATTAAGTGAGCTGTGATATCTAACTATGTACTTTAAAAAGTAACTGTAAAAACACACTCCTGCATAGGAAAGCTGAAATCCCACCTTTTGCAAGAGATCTTTCCCAGTCTCCGGTCCAATCTCTTCTCCCTAGCATCTTTCCTTTGAGATTACCTCCCATGTACACTGCATATATGTTATATCTGTCCAGTTGCCAGAATGCCATCTTCAACATTAGAATGTGTTCTCCTGGAGGGCAGGGACCTAGTTTTTAACTTTCTTTGTATCCCTGCAGTTTTGCACAATGCCTAATACACAATAAGCACTTAATAAATACTTACTGACTGATTGAAGTTAAGAAAGATAAGCTTGTATTAGGTAGTAGACACAAGTATGTAAATATACTTTCCTGTAGGTGGACTTCAATTATCTTGAATTAAATACTTCATTTCTACTATTCTTATTAAATATGTTACTTTATTACTAGCATCAATACTATGAATAAATAATGCAATACTTACCATCATATGGGCATGCATATGCCAAGATATAGTAACAGCCTAAAAAAGGAAATTCTCCTTAGAGCAAGGCTGACAAACTTTGGAACCACAGGTCAGATCCAATCCTCATCTGAATTTCATCCAGCACAGGGATAAGTGCCAAGAGATTGTATACTTTTAGTTGCAAAAATATACTATGCCTTTAAAAATCTTGAGTGTCAATGCCCTAAAAGAAAAAAGACAAAAAAGAAGAAAAATATACTTCATACAATTCTCCATGCCATGCTGCCTGCTACTCCAGACTTCTCCCCATAATGGAACTCAATTTCCCACCCTGGGGACCCTAAGATTCTGATTGATGACCATTTACTCTGGCTTTCCTGGTACTGATGCAGTCTAGGGGTGCTAGGAATCCTGAAATGCAAGGGTATGGGGGGAGGGTCTGCCTCAAAAGAATTACACCACTCAAGCCTTCTTCCAGTCCACGTAGTGAGTTTATTAAGACACCGGTTTGGTGGGCGAGATTCCTAGTGAATCTGTGATATCTGTGATGCCAATACAAGCAGGCCAGATTCTCAAGAAATCTGCACAATTTAATGGGAGTAAGATTGATATTTTATGCAGAAAGACTGTGGGAAGATCTGGATGGAATTAAGGAGTGGCAAGTAGCCTGAGGTGGGCCAGTGAGTCAGGTGCAGACAATGAGGGGCACAATGAAAGGACAGTTAAAAGGATTATACTGGGATGGGCCAGATGCCTCAGGGAAATGCCAGGACTTGGTTGCTGAAATTTGTGGGAAAGATCAAGGACTGAGGGTCTTTCCCTTTTAGGGGTTCAGGTTCTACCCCCATCATTGCCAGGTTCACCCAACCTCACTCTCTGGCTGTCTCCATGCCATCCAGCCATGGACATTCCTCACATCTCTTCCCAACTCTGGGTCTGAAAACAGTAATCAAATCACCACTGCTATTTCTGGAAAGGACCTGTCAATCAATTGCTTTATAACTTCAGTCACCATTCCCCGACTTCCTGTTCTAAACACTCTCCTCTAGACACCACTCCCCACTAGATGTTGTTTTCTCCTATTGGAATGTAAATTCTTTGAGGGCAGGAACTGTCTGGTACATAGTAAACACTTAATAAATGGTTTTCATTCATTCTCTGTGGGCAAGTCTTGCTGCTTTCCAAAATTAATAAATGTATATTGTATATGAATATATTATGAGCTTATCTAGTTTTATATTTTTATCATTTTACAAAATAATTACCATATTATTTCAAACACAGACCACATTTCCCTCCTGAAGTTAACTCGCATTGATAGGGTATAGGCTCTGGGAGTCCTCTTGAACTCTCCTTGAATCCACTTGATGAGATGTTTGCCTGAGGCCATAAGCCTTTCATTATCCCTAGGCCCAAATCTCTCCTTACTCTTAACCTAACCTAGCCCTCCATTGTCTGGCTACTTCGCACCCTTGATCCTATCAAAATATCTATGCCCAAATCTGTTACCCTTAAACTAGCCTAGCTCTCCCTTGTGTGTCATCTTCAGCTATTTCCCACCCTTATTCCCATTTCTAGAGTCTGACCCCCATTCCCATCAAGACCCTCCCAAACCCCTCTTCCCATCACCCCAGACTACTTGACCAGCCTAGATCCCTCCCAGGGTCTTTCTGTATATAAGTCTCATCTTGCCTCCATGAAGGTGCTCATATTCAATCTAGCGGAGCAGATTGAATCTGACCCACTTGTGTCAATCACCTTGCCCCAGAGTCACATATCCAGTATATATATGTCAGAGGTATGACTTGAACCCAGGTCTTCCTGGCTTGTGACCCAATACAAGTGTCAAAGATGGTGAGATTTCTTAAGACTCTGCCCAATATGGTAAATCTTTAATAAACTTTGTTTTTCTCTTTGGCTATAAGAAGGCTTGGGTCGAATTCATCCAGCAAGACCCAATGTGTCATTATTTTGGGGTCCTGAGCACCCCTGAATTCAACATATGGTTCCCTGACCTCATCAATATCGTACATTATTTTAGCCTATAATCATATTCTCATTGCTTTTCCTTTGTCCTGACACTAGCCTCCCCCGGTAAAAAAAGGATTTGCAGTTGTCCCACCGACGTTTCTTCCCCCATTGATGAGGGCACAGTCTCTGGGAACCCCCTTGAATCTGGAATACAGTCTCTGGGAGCCCCCTTGAACTGTCCTTGAATCTTCCAACTAGATCTGGCCTTCCCCAGAGACAATAGCCTCACATTATCATTAAGCCTAAACCTTGCCCTCTGTTGTTAACTATAGATATGCATGCCTTCAGTTACTTCCCAACCTTGATATTATCACTATCCATGCCTTCAGGAACTTCCTGCCCTTAATTCCATTCTCTTGGTTCCTGGACTCTGACCTCACCTGGTCCTCCTTAGACTTCCCCTCAAGACCCTCCCTAAACCCCTCCTCTAGTCACCCCAGACCACCCCTCAATCCCTCCTACAATCTTTGTGTATATAATCTCCATCTTGCCTCCATGAAGGTGCTCAGATTCAATCTAATTCGGTAGGTTGAATCTGGCCCGCTTGTGGAAACAGGTGTCACAAGGGGGCGGGGATTTCTTAAGACAGCCCATTGTGGTGAATCCCTAATAAACTTTGTCTTTTCCCTTGGCTGAGAAGGCTTGAGTCGAATTCTTTTGGCAGGACCCGGCGTGTAGGTATTTTGGGGTCTCAAGCACCCCTAAAAACCTATGGTTCCCTTACAATCATCATTTTTGCTATAACCTCTTCATTTTTGGTTCCCTGACCGGAAATACTGCTCATCTCAAGTTTTTCTCCAGCCAAGACTGGAAGGTAAGCCTCTCCCTATCCCAACCCCTCCTCGCTCTCCAAGCATTTTGGAAGTGCTTTTTTGGCCTGACTTCCCAGGTCCCCAGTAGGTCAGATAGCTGCTTGCTGTCTCGGACTCAGCCTGATGCTCTCAGGTTCTCGGTCCAGTGGTTTATGTTCAAGGCCATGGACCTGGGCACACCTTCTGAAGCATAGAGGACAAGGACAGATGCCCTATCTGGAAGTGTGCTCCCAATATTCCCAATTCTCTCAGCGCTAGGGAATGGGAAAATCTCAGGTACCTTTTTGTGTTTGTTTTTTCCTGTCTTGCTTTGTTCCTTTTTGAGGCTTACTCCCAGATCCTCCTTGCAGAGGAAGGGACTTCCAGCCCCCCCCCCCCCCCCCCCCCCCCCCCCCCCCCCCCCGGGCTCACAATGGGTCAATTCTCCTCAATCCCCAAAAATTCACCCTTGGGCTGTCTTTTACAAAATTGGAAAAAATTTAAGTTCTCTAAAGAACTTAAAAGGAAAAAGCTGGTACACCTTTTCAATACTGCTTGGCCACAATATCGCCTAGAAGGCCATGAAGATTCGCCTGTTTTTGGGACTTTACAATATAATACTCTTTTACAGTTAAAATTATATTGTCAGCAAGAAATAAAATGGACAGAAATTCCTTACATAATGACCTTCGTGGAGCTCTCCCGTTCTCAGAAAAGATTGTAAGATGCTCATAGCTAGAGCCCCCCCACAAAGGGGCAATGGGGGTCAACAGGACATTTTGGATAACCCCCTCCTTATGGCCCCCAGGGCTTCAGCCCCAGCCCCTCCTCCTGCTCCCCAACCTCCCCGGAGCACCCTTGTTTCCTGTGCTCCCCCTTCCATGGCCATCCCCTCTTTCTCTTGGTTTCCTGTAGTGCAACCCTCTTTTCCTGCCTCCTTCACGGTCCAAGTCTCCTGCCCTGCATCTCCTCCCATGGCACCCCCCCCCCCCCACCCCCCCCCCCCCCCCCCCCCCCCCCCCCCCCCCCCCACCCCCCCCCCCCCCCCCCCCCCGCGACCCCTGCTCAGGTCCCAGCCAAGGGTCTTGTTGAGGTGCCTCCTTCTGTGGCCCCTTCCCCTGAAGGGACCCCTACTCAGGTTCCAGCCTCAGGCCCTGCCCCCAAGGCAGTACCTCCTCCCCTGGCCCCTCTCTCTGAGGTGGTGCCCACTCAGGTCTCAGGGGTACCTCCCTCTCTGACCCCTACCCCTCTTCAGGTACCAGCTGATCTCTCTTGCTAGCCAGATGCCCTGGCCTTACAGTCTAATCTAGGTCAGCTGGAGGCTCCCAGCCCCTCCCTCACCAGAAGCAGGACTTCCTATATCCCTCCCCAAGCTCCAGGTCCCACAGTGCCTTCAAGGCTTTTTCCCCTGAGGGAAATGCCTGCCTCCCCTACTGGGACAAGGAGAGTGCATGTTCCATTCTCCATTTCAGATCTCAACCAAATTAAAGAAAAACTGGAGAGATACTCAGAAGATCCCACTAAGTTTACTGAGGGTTTTAGGGATCTGTCCCTACAATTTGAACTTTCTTGGTGTGATTTGCATATCCTTTTCTCTACCTGTTGTACCACTGAGGAGAAGAGGAGAATCTGGGAACATGCCCCAAAATTTGGGGATAGTTTGGCTAGCAATAACCCCATAAAATACCCCCCAGGAACAGCTGCTGTTCCAACTAGTGACCCAGGATGGAATTATCAAAGGAGTGAGGAGAGAGAAAAGAGAGACCATATGATAATTTGCCTGTAAGAAGGCCTAAGAACTGCATTTCAAAAGCAAATAAATTTTCAAAAAAATCAGGGAAGTTACTCAGGGAGAAAAGGAAAACCCTGCTCTTTTCCAAGCCCGACTAGTAGAAGTTATTAAGAAGTATACAAATTTGGATCCTGATTCTATTGAAGGGGCAGCAATACTTAACATGTATTTCATTAATCAGTCTGCCCCATATATTAGGAGGAAACTGCAGAAATTGGCAATGGGACCCCAAACACCTCAGGCCCAATTACTCAGGCCTTTGGAGTGTATAACAATAGAGACCTGGTTGCAGCAGAGGAAAGAAAACACAGGGAAAGAGCTAGAGACCGAGAACATGCTCAATTCTTGGCTGCTGTCATGGCCAGGAAAAGACCCAAGAAGTGCCCCTCCAGGGAGCCCCCTTGGAAGCCCATTGGCTTGGGCAGTGGGGAAACCTGCTTTCAATGACACAAGGAGGGTCACTGGTCCAAGGAGTGCCCCTCTAGGGCGCCCCCCTGGAAGAAGCCTCCAGGATCCAGGCCTCCAGGACCATGACCAGCATGTAACCAGGAGGGACATTGGAGGAAGGATTATCCCCGAGGCTGGAAAAGTGGTAGAGCCTCCTCCCAGTACCTTGTCCTCCAGTCTTCTCAAGACTCAGAAGGAGGGGAAGGCCTGGGGCTTGGCAGTGCTCCCACTCTCTGCACCTCTCTCGTGGAGCCCTAGGCAAAATCGAGGCTGAAGGTAAGGTTACCCATTTTATCATGGCTATGTTCTCTTGTTTTAACTAATTGCTCTGGCCCTCCAAGCTCCTCGACCCATCGGGTCAGGGGCATCAAGGATGTGTTGTTTGAACACTCCTTCTCTGGCCCTGCCCCCTTTGTTGGGAAGGGACCTGATGGTGAAATTGGGAAGCCAATTTTCTCTAGTTAAACCTCATAACTCCCTTTTCCCTCTGTTTCCCAGACCTCCCCATGTTCCCTCAGAGGTGTGGGAGAGGGTTGAGCCAATTGTTTGGGATCAGGGAATTCCTGGGCAAGCTACTTCTGCCACCCCAGCCATAGTTCCCCTCCATAGCCTTCAATATCCAATTAAGCCCAAGGCTTGGGAGGGACTGCAACCATTAATTGCCACTCAAGGCCCCAACTCACTCCCTCAAGATTGGGGCCCCTACCAAGCAAAAGCTTTTAAGACCTTGAAAACTAAGTTGACCACCACTCCAGCATTAGCTTTACCTAATCTAGAAAAACCTTTCACTCAGTATGTTGATGAAAGGAGAGGACAGGCCAAGCCACTTGCCTGTCTTCCAAAACAATTAGATTCTCTGACTGCTACAACCATTCCAATTGAGGAAGTTTCTAAACCTCTAGCAGACCAGCCCCTAGAAGCTCTGACTTGCCAGAGCACCCAGGAAGCAGAGGGCCACCGGTGCCTGGCTAACCACAGGCTCACCAAATATCAAACTTTGCTCTTAGAAACCCCCGACCTAATTTGGATGTGCTATACACTCGTGAACCCCAAAGCTGTGTGGTACACAGAACAAGTGGTTAGGGGAGCTAGGTATGAAATAGTCATCTTTAATTCCTTCTGGGGAAATTGTCCTTTATCTATACTCCTATACTGTCTGTTTGGTTGTTTGCTTAACCTCCTTGCTAGGTTTGTGTCCTCCAGGCTCCAAGCCATCAACTTCCAGATGACCGCTCAGACCTTGTACCCCTTGAACTGGACCCATCGAGCCGGGGACAGCTCTACACTCCTTGCCAGCAGGAAGCAGTTTCAGAAGCTGAGATCTTCGTCCCTGATCCCAAAAGAATTTGGGTCCTATTTGTTTGAGGGGGGAATGATGAGGGCACAGTCTCTGGGAGCCCCCTTGAACTGTCCTTGAATCTTCCAACTAGATCTGGCCTTCCCCAGAGACAATAGCCTCACATTATCATTAGGCCTAAACCTTGCCCTCTATTGTTAACTATGGATATGCATGCCTTCAGTTACTTCCCAACCTTGATATTATCACTATCCATGCCTTCAGGAACTTCCTGCCCTTAATTCCATTCTCTTGGTTCCTGGACTCTGACCTCACCTGGTCCTCCTTAGACTTCCCCTCAAGACCCTCCCTAAACCCCTCCTCTAGTCACCCCAGACCACCCCTCAATCCCTCCTACAATCTTTGTGTATATAATCTCCATCTTGCCTCCATGAAGGTGCTCAGATTCAATCTAATTCGGTAGGTTGAATCTGGCCCGCTTGTGGAAACAGGTGTCACAAGGGGGCGGGGATTTCTTAAGACAGCCCATTGTGGTGAATCCCTAATAAACTTTGTCTTTTCCCTTGGCTGAGAAGGCTTGAGTCGAATTCTTTTGGCAGGACCCGGCGTGTAGGTATTTTGGGGTCTCAAGCACCCCTAGAAACCTATGGTTCCCTTACAATCATCATTTTTGCTATAACCTCTTCACCATGACTCGTAATTCATACCAGTAAACAAGCTATTAGCCACCATTGCAAATGCTGGGTTCCTTCCCCATTGTTCTGCCAAAGGCCATAGGTAGCCTCCTGCTTCATCCCTCTTACTATTTAATTATCATAATAAGAATATTACATAGAGTAATTTTATCTAGTAGAAAGAGCATGGTATTGGAACTTGCCCCAAAGCCAGGAAGACCTGGGTTCAAGTCATACCTCTGACATACATATACTGGATATGTGACTCTGGGGCAAGGTGATTAACCTCTGGCAAGTCTCTAAGACAGGAAGTTTCATCAGTATTGAACTACATTGGAAGAGGAAGATGCCTCCAGGGAGTTTGTTCTACCAGTGAAGTCATAAGTTCATTCCCTATTCCCTAATTTTGTGTAATTTCTTAGTATATGACTTTGTACTTTTTGTTCCTTTTAAAAATAACTCACTCTAAGGATATGGTCTTTATTTAAACCAACTGGCTAATTAAAAAAAACAAAAACTTATGTGGTCTTCAATCTTTTCCTTTGAGTCAGTAACCCCAATAGGGAAGAGGGAAAAAAGACTTCTCTAACATTGTTTCAGAGATTGTGCCCTACCTAGTTTGTGACGAAAATAGCATTAGGCATAGGCTGAAAAAACAGCTAGCATGCATATAGTAGGTACATGATATATGTTTGCTGAAAAAATGAAAGAAGGAACAAAGGAGAGAAACAACCTAAGGTAAGTCACAAGCACCCACTGTGGCTTATTCTCCAAGTAGATTTCCCCTATTAGGATAGAAGCTCCTTCAGAGGCCATGTCTCATCCATTTCTTTATTTCCAGTGCTTTGCACAAATCAGATAGTTACTAAATATTTGTTGAATTAAATGAATGATGCAGAAGACTTATGAAATTCTGGTGACATTCAAACACCTTACCACACTGCAGAAACAATTCTTGTTGTGACGTTTAACTTACACTCAAGTCTTCATGTTTAAAAAGCATTTGATTTAGCTATGCAAAATACCGCCTAAGAGGTTCAGCTCCAACAAGTTGTCTCCTGTGCATATGTCAAAATTATATGTGATTCTTTGAATGGTGTAACAATATCCTCTGGTGCTGACAAGCCCCTGATTACTAATAACAATCAAGGCATCAAAGGAGACAAATGCTTATCAAAGCTATTTGCCACTATCATGAAAGATACCCAGGGCAGAATCTAAATCAAAGAGGAATTCCCTAAAGATAGTAGGATCCTCTAACTGCTGCTGCTTGAGTGATATTGTGTTCATTTCATCATGCCCCAGAATATTTCAGGGCCTCCTAAATGAGAAGGAGAACCTTTCAAAGGAGTTTGGCCTTGCCAGCCCCACAAGCAAAATCAAATGGATAAAGAATATGTATTGTCCAGACTATGGTATTTGGTTGGCTGGGCAACACGTAGAGGTGGTCCATCAATATATAACTTTTAAACAAATACTTCAAAAGAACAACCACTGGGCCCAGAACTGAAGAGAAGAGCATTTGGGAAACTGTGCAAATGTTCTAATGACCCAAGGTTTCTCTCTGAAACAAAGGCTCATTGTTAACGTCAACATTTTTCTGGTGATTTTTATGGTTGTGAATAATAAAATGGTATCATTTTTGAAGAATTAAAATTGCAAGTCTCTCAAAAGGTAATGGAGAATTACATGGTAAATGTCAGTAGGTTATAGTACATTGCCAATTTAAAGAGAGAGAGAGAGAGAGAGAAATAGAATAGGATGAAGAAGATGAAGAGGAAGAACAGGAACAACAACTTGGAATCAGGAGGGATTTCAGGTTGAACCTCACCTTTGACATTTACACTGTAGTCCTAGGCAAGTTAGCTAACTTCTCTCAGCCTCAGGTTCCTCATCAGTAAAATGGGGTTAAAAATGCCAATGGTACACCCTTCACAGGGCTATAATGAGAATGCAATGCAATTAGGTCCTTTGCAAGTCTTACAGTGTTAAAAACTGTGGAATACAACAACTGATAGTTGTATCAGTTGTCTTTGCTTTTATGGCCTTCAGGGTGGAAACTTCCCTGCCCAGGGTTCATGCCTTTCAGCTGAGCTGAAAGCAGATCAAATTCCTTTTCTCAACAGCAAGCTTTATTTATGGCACTTTCCGACCATTCAGAAATTTTGCCTCATCTAGGGATGACCTTAAATTATCACTCTTCTTCCAGAAAGGGCCCTCCATCTTAGTTACCTCATTCCTCATAGAAGTGATAAACTCAGACATTTTGTCCTCTGCTACTTCACAAGAATTGCTGTCTTTTCTGAAGAGCTATTTTCCTTGTGACAAATTTCAGGAGAGAGAAGTCTCTAGCAAAAGCTTTAAGGGATTTAGTGTTCCTGGTCAAGGGATAGTTATCCTTTGAGGGAATATGGGAGAGATAAAAGAGATTTGGAATTCAAAGGACCTGACTTTGCATGCTGACTCTGAGTGGGCAGGTCACTTGAAATCCCTAGAGCTCTGCTTCCTCATCTACAAAAAGAAGAGGTTGAATCAGGGGACCTCCAAGGTCTATTCTAGGTCTAAATCTAAGACCCTATGATCCAGTTCTGTGAAACAACCAAGTTCCACATGGTTGGGTGGATACTGCATTTCCTAAGTCAGAGAGTCCCACATGTCAAAGATGATGGGGGAATCCTATCTCTGTAGTTGAGATGGCCGGAGGAATAAATCAGTTGCATAACCACTGGTGTGGAATATACATCCATTGACTCAACTAGGGGCCATGGGGCTCCCAAGAAATGTAACAAATGATGTAGTTTACAATATTCCAGACATCTTAAGGGAAAAGGCATAGAGAATTATCCCTACAACAGATTACCAAGATAAGAAAAGCTTCCTCTACTTTTTTAAAGACAAGCAACAACTATCCTTTTAGGATGTTGTGACTGAAGGATTGAACAGATGACCTTTTGAGAGTCTCACTAGCCCTGAGGGAGGTGACTTTATTCAGCTAAGAGGTAGTGATTACAAATAGTAAAACTATGTAAATCCAAAGACCAAATAGTGTATATGCAGATAAAATAGAAACAAAGATAAACTTGAAGGTAGAAGAAAACATAAAACATATTCCAGAAAGGGCTCAAAGAGAAAAAAAACATGGCAAATGGGGATTCTAGCTCTTGAGAAAAGACAGTCTGTCTTATGAAGTGTCAGGGAACAAAATATCAGAGTGTATCACTTCTGTAAGGAGTAAGGAGAACTAAATCAAGGACCATTTCTAGATGAAGAATGATAGCTTAATCTCTATGTCTTTAGAGAAGGTTAGATGGAAAAACCAGTGGATGCAGCAGAACTTATATATTCTTGGTTCTCCCTGCAGAAAAGCTACAGAAGGCCAGTGTCATATCTGACAGTGAGAACCCATGTCCATCTCTCAAAAATTCTGAATTCTGATTAGGTTTTCTGCAATTTCAGTGACAATGAGAAAATACAAGGAGTCTCACTTAATCTATCGATGGGAAATAAGGGCAGAGTGAGGGAACCAAATAGAGCCCCTCCTCTCATCCCTTTCTGGAAGGGAAATGAGACACCATTTTGGAATCCTGGCTGCTCTGAGCTAATCCTTCTCTGAACCTTAAAGAATGTCACAGAGGGTTCGGTGCAGCTTACATTTGGTCCAAAGCCTCCAAGAAGAAACTAATGGGACTATCATTTCACCCAAATAATCATGAGTACAGGTAGATCTCCACCACAGTATTTCTTTCAATTTTGTGTTCTCCCAGACAGACTTAAGAATTTACCAGAGCACAATTAATAACAAGGTTCTCCTGAATGTGCAAATGAAACATTGGAAGTGAAGAGAAATAAAAGTTAATGTGTGGGAAGGCTGTTGCCAGCAGAGAGGGAGGGGTGCACAGGCCTAGATCTTTGTCATAGTAACAAGACAGTGTAATATAATCACCAAAGAGCCCCAAGGGAACAAGTTGTGTCAGAGTTCTTTGCTTGGATGCACATTGAAAATTCCCTGTGATTGTCCTAGAGAGCGTGTACATTTTTATTTCTATGTGCTTCAATACAAAACACTTGTTATGATTCAAGGCTCTATGAATAACATCTGCTGATAAACAACTTTTCTCCTGAACATGTGTGCAAATCCCGCACGATGTACTGATGAAGTGTCTCATCTGGTCACAGCACAAACATATGGCAAGACTCCTCAGCAATTCAGGAGCCTGTTCTCAAAAGCCTAGCTAATTTTGGAACATAAACTACCATGTAGAATGCCAGACCCAATTTTCCTCCAACGTTGTGTTGACTGAATGATATTTGGTTGTTGAAGTGAACAGTATTATCCATGAAGAGAAAACCCAACACCACAGTGAAAGGGATGTTTTGCAGGATTGAACAGATGGTGGCCACTGGATCCAGTTGGGTTATACAAAGAAATACTTTCAAGTGTCTATAAAGAAATGGCCAGACTTGATTGTGAGACCAGTTTGAGGCAGCTAGGTAGCACAGTGGATAGAGGGCTGTACTTGGAGTCAGGAAGTCTTGAACACAAATTCTGCCTCAGATATTTGTGTGATACTAGATACTAGATAAGTCACCACCTCTCCCAGCCTGTTTCCTCATCTGTAAAATAGAGATAACAGCAGCACCTGCCTTATAGGGTTGGTGTAGAGATCAAATGAGATATATGTAAAACACTTTGCAAACCTTCGAGTGCTACATCCATGCTAGCTACTATTATTTTCTGGAAATCAAAATGACATTGATAATCTTGGTTTTCCTGGCTTGCTGTAGCTCAGACTAGACAGTGTGGGTGGGGATTTTATGTGTTTGTGAGAGAAAGTGAATGTGTGTGGTCTAACCAAACTAGAGTGGTCACTGTTCTCCAAGTTCCATATGCTATCTTTCAACTCTGAATTCCTACAAGCCATCTCCCATTCTTCATCTCAACATTTCACAATCCTTCTCTGCCTTCAAGGCTTGGGTTTCCATTATCTCTTCTTCCAAGTGTTTCTTGAATTCTTCCTAAATTTTCTGAGAACATTGTCCTTCATTATACCCCATCTTGTAGTTTACTTTTCTGGGTATGTGTTATTACTTAAATGAGAATATAATCTCCCTGAAGACAAAGACTATATCATTTTGCATTTTTCTGTCTCTTGGGTCTAGTATAGTGGTTTGCACAGAGTGGATACTCAATGTTTGATGAATTGAATTTACTACAAAGTAAAACCTCATTAATTTGAATCTCTACAAATTCAAGTTTTCTGAGCTGGTCTCAAAGTAAGCAAGAAAATATTATAAGGAATAAAAAGGGAAATATTTAATCTACTCAAAAGAACTGTTTTCAAACATTGAGAGACATCTATTTTTATACAAAAAGTGACTTTTTAAGTTAAATCATGTATCTGTTCATTAAAAGAGGTGATATACTACCAGACCATACTTTGTTCACCTTTTTGGAAATAATGAAACTGAATTATTATTTTTTTAAAATTCTAAAACTCGGACTTTCCTAATTTAGACCAGTTGAGAAGGATTTGAATTTTGCCTTAGACTTTGTGTTCTGAGTTGGCTGTTTAATCTTTAAATAGAATGTTCTTAATACTACTTCCCAGTCCCCCTTTATTCTAGTGCCTTCCTTCTGTTGATTACCTCCTGTTTATCCTGTATCTAGCTTGTTTGTACATAATTGTCTACATGAAGTCTCCCACATTAGACTGTGGGCTCCTTAAGAGCAGGGACTGTCTTTTACCTTTCTTTTTATTCCCAGTACTTAGCATGGTGTATTAGCAAGGCAATAATCACAATATAGACGATAATTGTCAAAATGTTTGTGTGGTTCTGTATCGCAAAATATAAGAGACTCTCCATATAGAAGGTAGAAGTAAAACATTTATCCAGACACCAGAGAACCAGATCCCCTAACCAAAAAGCCCAACCCATTATAGCAGCAAAGAATTCAACACACAATATCACAGCAGAGAACCACTCCATCTCACAACCTTCCTGCCCCCTGCTGTGGCCCTGCCACCAGCAATCAGGCTCACAGGACAGCTAGCACATCTGCTCTCTCCCTCAGTTCTAACTACTCTCTCCTCATTTCCTGTGACACATTTTCCTTTTTCTTGCAGCAAGCTCCTCCCACCACATGTGACTTAGGCATCCTGTGACATAATCAGGCCTATTCATGGGTGGGAAAGATCTTCGAATCTAAGTTGTTATTACACATGGTACCCGGCACATAGTAGGAGTTTAATAAATGTTTATTAACTGACTATATTCAACTACTTTCAAAAGCCTTCTATTTATACAACCCTCTATAGTTTGCCCAACAGTGCTTTAACAAAAATGATTTCATTTAACATTCCCCTCCCCTCACTGGCAGGAAAATATTATCTCCATTTTACACATGAGAAAGCTAAAGTCCAGAAAATTACTACATGGTTGGTTTGTAGGTGAGTCAAGCATAGAACCTAAGTCTTTTACATAAGTTGATTTTGGAAAAACATGGAAAGATGTGCATAAAATAATGAAGAGTGAAATGAGCAGAACCAAGAGAGTGTTAGATACAGTAACAACACTATTGTTCAAAGAATTACTATGAACGACTAAGCTATTCTGAGTATTAGAGATATTCGAATCAACTACAAAGAACCTATAAAAAAACAGGCTATCTCTAGAGAAAGAAATGATAAATAGAAGTATGCATAGTATGGTTTTACATATATATTATACATAATATAGACACACATATATGTAATGTATCTGTATCAAATGATGACTTTCTCTAGTACAGGGTGGGAAGGGAGGGAGAGAGTTTGGAACTTAAAATGTAATAAAATATATAAATAAAATTAAAATAAAAGAAAGAAAGAAACCATGGTTCAAGTTTAGATTTCAAATAAAACATGTGCCTTGTATGTCACTCCACAGACTATCTTACCACTCAATAGTAAATTAGCGTAATTTTTTAAAAAGTACTTAAGAAGGCAAGGGAACAGAGGGAATTGGGCATTAAGGTTAGAGGAGTTTGGGGTGGGGGGACATTGTCTCTTTAACAGGTTGGTAATTAACTGAGGCTTGGGAGGCTCTGCCCCATTCATTTGGAAATATGCTTGCCCAAGATGGAAGACTCCCTTCTGTCACTCCTTCTCTCTTGCTCTCTCTCTGTTTCTCTCTCTCTCTCTCTCTCTCTCTCTCTCTCTCTCTCTCTCTCTCTCTCTCTCTTTTGGTTTGTGGAGTTTTTTGTTTTCTTTGCAGGGTAGTGAGTGGGGGGAGAGACACTTCTGATTTAATCCATGTGGGGAACCCACAGTATAGAAATTCATCTACCAAGGCAAATCAGTGACTAATTAGTAACTAAAAGTCTTAGCGTATTGCCTGAAACATTAGAAAGTTAAATGACTTTGTCCATGGTCATACAACCTGTATGTATAAAAGGCAAAACTTGAATTTGGGTCTTTCTGAATCCAAGGCTGGTCCTCCCTCCACCACTAAGCCTTGCTGCCTCTCCCCACGCTTTCCCCTCTGCAACCTGTTCTGGGGGACATTTTTATTTTTGATGGCCCATTAGCATAAAATTCCTCCATTTAAACCTGTTGGAGGACTGAATCCGCAAACCTAATCTTATTAAGTGATGACAATATTATCACGCACACCCCCTTTGAACTTAGAAGGCAGTAGATTATATGTGGGAAAAAGTATTATTATCTCAGTTCAGGTGTGGTTTATTGATTTCAAGACTTCTAAAATGAGCTTAAAATGACCTTCTAGGTCTGACAGACTTGCCTGAAAAAGTCAAGTTATTAGCTACTTGTGGAAATTATGGAGTTAACATAAAAGAACATTTCTGTCTTCTGTCTTCCATTTGCTGTCATCTAAGGGTATGACTCATATTAATATTACTCTGCTATCAAATACTTTTGAATATTTTCTTTCTTAAGCTGAAAGCCCACAAATAGGCCCTATGGTGGATACAGTATATTATATTCCTTTGATCTTTATCTAGGGCAGATAATGAGCCCAATTTTCCAAGTGGATAAGTGACATTCTCTGAAGAAGTCACCATTCTGTGAAGCTGCATTAACTCTTTCAGGTCATGGAGGCAATAACCCCACTAGACTGAGAGAGTCTTGATAATCTCCCAAAGTTTGTACATTATTCTCAAGGTTAAGATCCAGACCTATAATTTCACTGGGTACAGGTAACTCCTGGTGGAAAACTGGAAATGAATCATAAGAAAATTTTCCTGACCCAAGAAAGAAAGGCAAGCATGGTGAGTCTGTCTATCCATGTTGGCATTCTCAAATACAATACAAAGAGGGGATCCAGTAGAGAAAGGGAAAGCCATTTAAAGAATGATTTGGTTAAATGTCTCAAACTATTTCTCTAGCATTTTTGTTGGAATACAATGTAATAAGGGCACTCATTTAATTATTTACCTGACAACCCTATTTTCAAGGAAGGATAAAATCCTTGGCTGAGATTTACTTTCACTTTACTCATTAAAATGTTATTTGGTAAAGAAAGTATTTGATATCTAAGAAGCTTTTTAAGACATTTTAAATGTAAAATATTTAGATTTTTTTCTATTACAGCAGAAAGGGATATATTAAAGGATCATATGTGAAAATGATTTCATCAAAAGTTTTAACTTTCATTTACAATTTACAATGTGAGTGTGTGTGTGGGGGGGGTCAAAACCTGTTCTCCCCATTTCTATTTAAAAAAGCATGCCTGAATAGAAACTCTTTGGGAAAAAATAAGAGGGTGGACATGGAGGTAGAGGGGTCCGTGCTCAATATAAGTCACCATGAGAATATGGCAGCCAAGAAAGCTAAAACAATCTTAAACTAGATTAAGAAAAGCATAGCATTCAGGAATAAGGAGGTGATAATTTTGCTGTACTCTCCTCTAATTAGAATACACAAGATCAGACAAAATATTATATTCAGTTTTTTACTTCACATTATAGGGAGAAACTAAAAAAACTGGAGATACTGACTCCAGTACAGAGTCAGACCTCAATTCAATTTTGACCTTTAATAGATACTAGCTATGTGACCATGGACAAATCATTTAACTTCCAAGCGTTTCAAGCAATTCTCTAGGAGTATTAATTCCAGGGAGGCAGCTGGGGGCTCTGTAGATAGAATACTAGGCCTGGAGTCAGGAAGATTTAAGTCCAAATCCTGCCTTAGACTCTTACTATCTGTTTGATGCTGAGCAAGCCAATTAACCTCTATTTGCCTTAATCCAAGAGAGAAGGAAATGGCTGTATCTTTGCCAAGAAAACCCCTGGACACTATGGTCCAACAAAGAGTTGGACACAGCTTAACAACAGCAGTTGCTGATCTGCATTGGCAGAGGAAGTTTCCACACCAGGAGTTCCCCACAAGCCTATCCTCCCCCATTCTCCCAACAGAGAAGAATCAAAATAGTCAAGTTCATATCATATTTACACCGGGGTGTTTAAGATGGAAAAGGGAAAACTTAGAAGAAACATGATAGCTTTCAAGTATCTGAAGAGTTATCATGTGAAAGAAGGGTGAGATTTAGTCTGCTTGTTCCTACATGAGGGAACTAAAAGCAATAAAAAAAAGGGACAGATGTAGGCTTGACATCAAGAAAAAAAAAACAAAACACCTTTCTAGCAATTAGAGTAATCCAGAAGTGGAAGAGGCTGTCTCAGGAAAGTGCGATCGCCCTCACTGGAGAGCTTCAGTCAAAGGCTATCCATGGATGTTGTATGAAAGGAACTGCTTCTCAGACATGGTTAGACGAAATGACACTAGAGGGCCCCTCCAACATTGACAGTCTCTGATTCTGCAAAGATCAGTCTTACTCTCAAGACAACTAGATGAGGTTTATATTACTTTATAGTCACAGATTATATATGGTACAACTGATTTAAAAAAAAAAACCAAACATATCGACATTCACATGTTCATTAATTGGCTCTAACCTAAATTTGGGGTGTACAGACATATTTGCCAATAAGGTTGCCATCCTTTGGAATATTTTTTTAAGGTTCTTCCTTAGTGACTGACTTCAGATCCCCATTTTGTTGTTGTTGTTGAGTCATTTTCAGTCTTGTCTGACTCTTTGTGACCCCATTTGGGGTTTTCTTGGCAAAGGTACTGGAGTGTTTTGTCACTTCCTTCTCCAGCTCATTTTACACATGAGGAAACTGAAGCAAACAGGGTTAAGTGACTTGTCCAGGGTCCTACAGCTAGGAATTGTCTGAGACTAGATTTGAACTCAGGAAGATGAGTCTTCCCAACTTCAGGCCCCACACTCTATCCACTGTGCCACCTAGATGCCCTTCAGATCCCACAGCACATGCTTTTAACATCCCTGATGGAGGCAAATCTTCAACTTTTGAGAGTGAGTTTAATTTTTAATTTTTAAATTTAATTAATTTTTTAATTTTTTTTTAAATAGCCAAAAGTCTCACAAATGAGGAGGGTGGTGAAGCTAGGAAGTATCATTTTAGTTCAAAAGCAAGATATAAAAAGAGAGTAAAGACTCTGATGAGGCAGTTATGGGGTGAAAAGGATAAGGTCCTGAGCCTGGAGCCACAAACAGCTGACTTCAAGTCCAGCCTCAGACTATGTGACCTTGGGCAAGTGCGTTAGCCTTTGTTTGCTTCAGTTTCTTTAACTATTAAATGGTTAAATGGGGGTGATAACAGCATCTACCTCTCGGGGTTGCTGTGAGGATAAAATGAGATAATACTTGTAAACTGCTTAGCACAGTGTTTGGCACATAGTAGGCCCTATATACATGCTTATCCCCTTCCTTTCCCCTGATGCCATTAAGTGGCTCAAGAACTACGTCCTTCTACAATTCTAAAGAAATAGTGTCAGTAGCATTGGACCTAGAGTCATAACTAGGGCTGGGTGACTGAGGTTCTGACTTAGGTTGCCAAAATTCAGAGGATGCTCATAACACTTATACTCCTTTAGTTGGATCTTAGCAACCAGTTTTCAAGAATAATTACTTTTAAAAGGAAGCTATTAATGGAATGCTTCCTTCCTCACTGTGGCCAGACCTTGGGTAAATTCCTCCCTAAGATGGCCCCATTCTATTCTCTCCCCCTGAAATCCCTGCTCCCCACCCCCACCCCCCAGCAGAAGTTTCATTATGTCCCAAGGTTTTTGTCTTCCCACCATGAGGCAGTATCTTGTAGTCTTCTCCCAGACAGAGTTTTGGCTTCTGAGGTTCAAATTCTCTCCCCAAGATCTTCCCCTCCCTCCACCCCAACTAAATTATTCTTAAAGTTGACTAAAAGGTACCTTTCATTCTGTTTGCCCCCAGGGCATGTTTTGTGGTATTTGCTACAGCAACCATAATTGCTAGTTAGGCTTTGATCAGAACAGGGCCACAACCTCCCCAAGTGATTACTTAGAAGAGAGTAATCATTATTTGGATATGTCAGCGCAGAAGATGTTTGCTTTCATAAAAGTCTCATTATTTTATGGTCATACTTTGTAAATGTTAAGTTGTATGGAAGGCTATAAAATAGCCCCTTCACTTTGGCCTGCAATCAAATGTCATAATAAATGGACCCAGATTTAGGAACTGACTCTTTCTAAACAATCTACCAGCAATAAAGTTTTGGAAAAGGGGGAAAAAATCACAGACTCTTAATAAAATCGTTTTGGAATAGTACTATCGAGTGACATCTGCCAAGCCAAATACTTATGGCCTTACAAATAAGTAACACTACAACTGATATCATCAATCAAATTCCCATTTAACAACCAAGTTGAAATCACACTATCCATATTCATTGTTGATAGACATAGGTAAAAGCTATTCAAAAGACTCACCCAATTGAGATGTTGAACTGGATTTCTTCCCATGATTTTTGGATATGGAGAAATTCAACTAAGATGTGGGGTGTGTGTGTGTGTGTTTGTAATGATGTGAGGTAAATCTGGAAAAGATAGGGTGGCAATGATTGGGGAGGTCTTGAATGCCAGGGGGAGGAATTTTAACTTTAAACAATCAGGAGTATTTGAATGCTTTTGAGCAGAGAAACATTTCCAAAGATGCAAATTTAATTCTGATGCAAAGAAAAAGTCTCAACAATTAAGGCTAACCAAAACTCAATGAGCTGCCTTGGGAAGTGATGAGTTTTTCTCTCCCCACCCCCACCCATGATCTAGACTACCACTGGCGGTCTTCAAGAAAAGGATGGATGACTACTTGTCAGCTACGTTATTACAGAAGGAATTGTTTTTCAGATATGGGTTGGAAAGGAGGCCACTAAGGCCCCTTCTATCGCTGAAATTCTGTGATTCTGTGAATAAGGAAGTACTACAGAGTGGACTAGAAGGAGAGAGAAGAGAGGAAGGGCAGATCTGTTTGGGTGGATATTGCTTCAGTTAGCCAACAAGCATTTATTAAAAACTTATTGTGCTCCAAGTGCCCAGCAAATTGTTGGGCATACAAAAAAAAGCAAAAACAGTTCCTGCCTTCAAGGACCTTACATTCTAATAAGGGAAACTGTGTAAATAAATAGGCACATGCAAGATATATACAGAGAAGATATAAGGGGAAGGGAATACTGAGGAGGGGAAACAAAGAAAGGGCCCCTACAAAAGGTGGTATTTTATCTGAGCCGTCTTCTCTTCATGCCAGGGAAACTAAGAGGTAGAGGTGAAGAGTGAGAGTGTTCCAGGCATGGCACTTATGACCAACACAAAGTCACAGAGATGGAGATGGAATGTTATATGCAAGGAACAGTCACTTGTGTGGAGGGAACTAAAACAAAAGGACTGAAAAGGTAGGAAGGGTCCAGGTTATGAAGGGATTTAGCTGCCAAACATAGGAATTTCTATTTAATACCAGAGGTAATAGGGAGCCACTGGAGTTTATTGAGGAGGGGTGGGGAAAGGGAAAGAAAGGGTGACATGATCAAACCTATGCTTTAGGAAATCAGTTTGGCAGCTGAGTGGAGGATGGTTTGAAGTAGAGACAGAGTTGAGGCAGGGAGACCAGTTAGAAGGGAATTGCAATAACGATGAGGACATGAACTAGAATGGTTGATGGTTGTATTAGTAGAGAGAAGGGGACTTATATGAGAAATGTGAAAGTAGAAATGACAAGATTTGGCAATGGATTTGGATATGTGGGGTGAAAAGGAGTGAGGAGTCGAGGATAACACCTTGGTTATGTGCTTGGGTGACTGGGAGAATGGCAGTGCTCTTGAGAGTAATAAGGAAATTCAGAGGAAGAAAGGGCTTGGGTGGGAAAGATAATGAGTTCTATTTTGGACATGCTGATTTTGAAAAGCCTATGAGACATTCACTATTCAGTGTCCAAAAGGCAGTTGGTGATATGAGACTGAAGCTCTGGAAAGAGATTAGGCTAGATATAGAGATCTGGGAATCATGTGTCTAGAAATAACAAGTGAATCCACTGGAGTTAATAAGATCACCAAATGAGACAGTATAATGCAAAGGGTCTTCATTTAGAATTCCAAAGACTTCATGGATAGATTATAGGGACTTCATTATCCTCTAATTGAAATGTATCATTTCCTTCAGTTTTTTCAAAGACATGATGCTGGGAACCAGGAGAACATTGTACACAGTAACAGCCACATCGTGTGATAACCAACTTTGATAGACTTAGCTCTTCTCAGCGATACAATGATCTAAGACGATTCTAAAAGGCTCACATTGGAAAATGCTATCCACATGCCAAGAAAGAACTATGGTGTCTGAATGCAGATCGAAGCACACTATTTTCTCTTTTTCTGTTGTTTTTTTCTTTCTCATGGTTTTCCCCTTTTGTTCTGATTCTTCTTGCACAGCATGACTAATATGTAAATATGTTTAATATGATTGCACATGTAGAGCTTATAACAAATTGCTTGCTATCTTGGGGAAAGGAGGGAGGGAGGGAGAAAAATTTGAAACTCAAAATCTTATAAAAGTAAATGTTGGAAACTATCTTTACATGTATTTGGAAAAAAAAATACTATTAAGTGGGAAAATTTTTTTAAAAAATTGAAAAAACCCAACATGATGCTGGGAAGGGCTATGTAGGTGTCACCAGACTTCCAAAGAAGTCCATACAAAAAGAGATTAAGAATCCCTGATATAGATGGAAAAGAAAAGAGGGCCCAGCTTTGGACATACAGAACTCTCAATTACTTAACACGGACAATTACACAACATGGACAAAAAGCTAGCAAAGGAGACAAAGGAACTATCAGATAGAAAAAGAACAAGGAAAGAGCAGTCATGAAAACCCAGAGAGAGCATCCAGGAGAATAACTTGATGAAAAAGGTCAAATGCTACAGAGGGGTCAAAAAGGATCAGAAATGAGAAAGGGTCAGTAGATTTAGCAATTAAGAGAACATGGGAAACTTTAGAGAAGACAATTTCAGTTCAATGATAAAGTTAAAAGCCAGATTGCAGAGGGTTTAAAAGAGAAGTGGAGGCATCTAGTGGAGGCAGCTTTTTTGAGTAGTGTAGACAAAAGGGGAAAGAGAGATACAGGATAATAGCTAGTGGAAATGGTAGAATCAAAGGAGGGTTTTGTGAGGACATAGCAAGGCAGAAGCCAGTATTTAGGGAGAAACAGGAGATTAAAGGGAGAGTGGAAATGATTGAATCTGCTGCAGAAGATGGGATCAAGGGTGGATACAGAAGGGTTGGCTTTGGAAAGGAGAAGGAGCACCTCATCATCCACACCAAAGTGAAGGAGGAGATAATGGTGGAAGATGTGAGATTGATGTAAGAGGAAGAAAAGGAGAGGAAAAGAAGTTCTCAGGAAAGGGTCTCAATTTGGGGGGGGGGGTGGGAAAGAGGGAAATGGATGGTGATATGCTTAGATAAAAGGGCAGAAGAAAAGGAAAAGAGAGTATGGAGTCTTGAGGAGAGACAAGATTTAGAATAGCTGCTTTGGGAGTGGAATAGTGACTTGATTAGGGAGGAGTAGAATAACTGTCTTGTGGCTGTGAGATCAAATAACATAAATCTATAATGGACCCAATTGTAACGGTACATGCAGGTGGTGATAGGGGTCAGTATTAGGGTGGGGACAATGAGAAGAGAGGATGAGGATGATGGAAGAGAGGATGGCTAGGAAATTTTACCAAGGCAAAATCAACAGATCTTAGTAATTGATTGGAAAGTAGAAGTGAGGGAAAAGGAAGAGTTACATGGTAACTGTAAAGTTTTGAACAGTGGAGTAAGAAATAATAAAGTCAAAAGGACAAATAAGGTTTTCAGGGAAGTTTCGGTCTGGGACACACTGACCTGGAGGTGTTGTTCTGTCATTCAAACGAAGATGTCCTATAGGCAACCAAAGATATGTCTGAATCTTAGAAGAAAACAGACTAGAAACATAGACTTGAGAGTCATCTGCATAGACATGGTTCCCCCCTGTGGGGGTGAATGAGATTGCCAAAGGAGAAAAGAGAAAAGGATAGGGCATAGGACAGACAGACTCCAGGGGAATACTCATATTAAGGAGCTGAGATGAGGTTGTAGAGTCAGAAAAGAGCTTAGAATGGTGGGAGGAGACCCAGAAATACGAAAGGCTTTATAATGGAACAAACACCCACATCAGCTGGGTTAACATTTATTGATCTGTTCTTACGATTTCTAAAGATTAAAAATTAAGTAATTCTGCCTTAAGTCAGTGTTGACAGGAAAGGAAAGCCAGAGGGAAAGATGAATCAGTTAATCCACGAACATTTATTAAGTGCCTACTATGTGCCAGACCTTGTGCTGGGCAATGGGGGTACAAGGAGAAAAATGAAACAAGTCCTCTCAATAAGCTTATATTCTATCATGGAGAGAACATGTACAGATAAGCATATGTGAATCAAATATAAGGTAATTTGGTGGGGAAAGCATTAACAGCCAAAAGGAATCAGGAGAGGCTTTGTGTAGGAAGAGGCCCTGGAGATGAGGTCTGAAGGAACCTGTAGGAGGTGGAGGTAAGGAAGCAGATAGTGCTACATGTGAGTCACAGCAAAAAAGGCCAGTTTGGCTGGACCTGAGGCTACATAAAGGAAAGTAATGCATAACAAAGCCAAAAAGGTCAGTTAGAGCCAACAGATAAAAGGTCTTAAACACCAAACAGAAGAGGTTGTACTTGATTCTAGAAGCAATTGAGAGTCACTGGGTTTTAGTGAGCAAGGGGGTGACTGGACTTTAGAAAAATCCCTTTGGCGGCTGCACAGAGGCTGCATTGGAGAAGAATTAGGCCAGCAGCAAGGGGATCAGTTAGGAGTAGGCACATGGCAGATACAGGACCATAAGACCTCTCCCCTCCAGAAAAAACAGGTGTCCCAAGAAGGAATAGGCCTCCTCTTATTTCAGAAAGTTTACTTGCCTAGACAAAATTTCAAACTGCTCCCTGGATAAAGCCCTGAACCCTTGACCTCTACAGTACTGATCATAGGGGCAGAGATCCATTTCTCAAATGAATCCTTTTTTTGTCCCGTATGCTGAGCCAAATTCCAGTCTTGTGTAATGCTTACAGGGCAACTCCCTAGGGGTAAGAACTGTGCACACTGTTCTGAGCTGTGTAATGTGTATTTGTATCTTTTCCCCCTAAAAAATGATGCAGAACACCTTTGTTATGCCTGAGATGAGAGCCCTTGTGCTGGGTGCTTTAAAAATGGGATGCCAAGAAACTATCAACTCTGTTACCTCCCTCTCTGAGGCGTGAGGCATGATTACCAAAACTGTGCTAAGCATTTTGACAAATTCAGAGCCTCTCATATATTACCTTCTACTTTTGCATAATTTATTGATCTTCGCAAGTCTGAAAATCAGGAGGAAATATATTTCCAATCTACATCTTTTATTACCCATGCACCTGACCACGAGGAATATCAAAGATTTATCATCATGTCATTTAGAGTAACTTTGCAACATCTGTCATTATGCCTGTGACCTATTATAGCACAGGACACTCTGGGACTATACCACTAAATGATGATTTCAATACTATAGTCGATCAAGGACATAAGTATTTTTCAAGCTTGTTAGGAAGACAATCCAAAAATCACTTAAGCAGACCATAAAATATATGATGAAGAAAAAAAAGACAGTGGCGATCTTCTCCAAAATTTTGTCCCTTTTCATACAAGAATCCTGATGAACCTATTTGTACAAAAATATTTATAGCAGTTCTTTTTGTGGTGGTTGAGAACTGGAAGTCAAAGGGATGCCCATCAGTTGGGGAATGGCTAAACAAGCTGTGGTATATACTTGTGTT
Source organism: Trichosurus vulpecula (assembly GCF_011100635.1). Lineage (NCBI taxonomy): Eukaryota > Metazoa > Chordata > Mammalia > Diprotodontia > Phalangeridae > Trichosurus > Trichosurus vulpecula. Next base: position 287,340,798 of record NC_050575.1, on the reverse strand, counting down.
AGAACATTATTGTGCTATAAGAAATGATGAGCAGGATGATTTCAGAAAAACCTGGAAAGACTTACATGAACTGATGCATAGTGAAGTGAAGAGAACCAGGAGAACATTGTACATAGTAGCAGCAATGCTATTCAATGAAGAACTGTGAATGATTTAACTATTCTCAGCAATACAAGATCCCAAAGGACTAAGGATGCAGCATACTATTTGCCTCCAGGGACAGAAATGACATTGTATGAATACAGACAGAAGCATGCCATTTTTCACTTTCTTTCTTCTTTCCTTCCATTCTTTCTCTTTTATTCAAGTCTTTTTGTACAAAAGACTAATATGGAAATGTTTTACATGACTGTATATACATGTTTTACATGACCATATCTGACTGCTTACTCTCTGGGGCGGGGGGAAGGGAGAAAGGGAAGGAAGGAGGGATAGAATTTGGAACTCACTACTCAAAAAAAGTTAAAATTGCTTTAATATGTAATTGGGGAAAAATAAAATATTTTAAATTTCAAAGAAAAAAAACACAGATAAGAAACTCTGAAATACTGAAGTAAGATTTCTAGACTGGATGGTGAACAACTCTGATCCACCCTAAAGTTTTATTCAGACAATATTCAAGTTTTGTCCCACTAATGAATAAAGTAGTTATTTCTATGTCTAGACTTCAGGTTCTCTGCCTTACAAAAATTAAAGGTGGTTTAATTATAACAGTAGCAATTATTCAATTCAATGAATATAAGTATTATTTAAATATCAGCTATTATTATATATTAAGTACCTATTAGACCTTAGTGGGACAAAGACAAAAAACAAAAAAGAAACCTTCTCCTCAAGATGCATTCTACTGAGAGTGCAGAGGGATATAAAGCATATATACAGATAAGTAAATTCAAAATGAGCAGAGAGAGGGCACTGAAATCTAGAGGATGAGTAAAGGAATCATGCAGGAAGTGATTCCTGAGCCACACTGTGCAGGTACAATCAACTTCGGAAATGGAGAGATGAGGGGGCAGAGCTTTCTCCATATGGGTGTCACTGGAGGTGAGCAATGAAACACCAATTTTGGGTATAGCTGGCCCAGTCTGGTTGGAATGTGTAGGAATTGATGTAGCACCTTCCATTTTTCAAAGCACTTTCCCATCAATTGGTGGCTGCCTGGTGAACATGCCAGCAACTCCATACCTCAAACAGTATCTTCAAAATCAGATCCAGCAATATACTGCACCACCCCTCCCAATGATTTTCCCTTCCAAATTCCCTGTTCTTCTCTTCCATTCATCCGCACAGCCAATCAGTTGCTAAATCCTGTCATTTCTACTTCCACGTCTCTCCTAACAGCATGCTTGTCTCCACTCGCAGAAACATCACCCTAGTCCAGGCCCTTACCACCTGTTGCCTAGACTATTTCAACAGCCCTTTAACTGATCTCCCTTCCTCAGGTTTCTCCCTACCACAATCGTTCCTTTATATAGATGCAAATGTGATTTTCCTAAATCATAGGTCTGAATACATCATCTCCCTACTCAATACACTTCAATGGTTCCCTATTATCTGTAGGATCAAATACAAAGTCCTTTCTGGCATTTAAAGTCTTTTGCAACTTGACCTAAATATCCTTTTTCTAGCCTTGTTACATATTGCTTTGGCAGCTCCCCATGCCTGAAATGTATTCCCTCTTTACTGTGACCTCTTAGTATCTCTAGCTTCCTTCAAGACTGAGCTCAAGCTCTATCTTCTATATGACATCTCTTCTACTTTCACCACTTGCTAGTGTCTTCCCTTCCCATTCATGTAAAAATACCTAGCATTTATTTTGCATATATTTTATGTTTGTGCATATACACACATATATTTCTGTGTTTATATATGTGCTATATATTTTATGTCACATATGACAACAGATATGTAAAATTTATATATTAGTGTTTAAATGTATCATTATATTGACAGACATGTATGTAGTATCAACATATGTATTGTTCTATATTTGTGTTTGTGTGTGTTCTATATTTATATGTTTCTACATATATTTTATATATAACTATCTGAGTGATAGTTATATCCTACTATCTAAGGGAATCAATGTATATGATATATATTTGTGTTTAAATGTATGTATTATATGTGTTTATATATGGATAGCATATATATATGGCATAAATACAAATATGTTGATGCCCTCAAATAGTAAGTTCCTAGGGAACAGAGTGTTTCGATTTTGTCTTTCTGTCTTCAGAGCCGAGCACTACACTTAGCATATACTAAGTGAGAGGAACAGGTTTTTTTTTTTGGTGGCAGCAAACATATAGAAACAAAATAAATGTCCATTGAGTGAGGAGGGGCTAATCAAATTTTGGTCCATAACTTCATTGAAAGAAATGAGAAACATAAGGAAACCACCCCCCCAAAAAAGCATAGAAAAACTTACATGAACTGATACAGAATGAAGTAAGCAGAGCCAAGAAGACAATATATAGTGACTATACAACAGAAATGGTAAAACTGAAATGGAATGTTGTAAAATTGTAAAGAATAAGCTTGGGTACAAATACTGAGAAATCACAGATGTCTGAGAAACCACTCACTCACTTCTTTTTCTAGGTGGAGGGTTCACAATAGTAAAATATTGTATATAATGCCAGATTTTTAAAAAAAGATGTATTGATAGTTTTTACTGTAGTTTTAAATCCTCTACCTCTTGTTCCTTTCTTTTAAAATCTTTGTCATAAGGAATGGCTTTCATGAGGCGGGGGGAGGTAGATGAGGAGAAATTAAGTGATATAAAAACAAAGGACAGAAATAAATTTTTTTTCTAGAAGTTTGTTCATTAATTGATTGAATGAGTGCCACTGTCAAATAAGTAGTTGATAGCTGGTAGTCTCAACCTCTAGGCTGGAGGAAGAATAAGTTCATTCACTCAGCAAATATTCATTAAGGGCTTAGCTTTTGGGAAGATACAAGGTTTGGTTAAGACCAAAGCTTCTTTCCCTCAGGAAATTTACAGTATTGTAGGAGGATAACACACAAAGATAGATAACTACAGTACAAAATATTACATTATTTTAGGGTTCATTCAAGGTTATTCAACTGGAGTTGTTGACTAGAACATGGAGTAGGTGGAGACCAACGTAAGATAAAGCTGGAAAGATAGGATGTTGCTTGATTGTAGATTCTTTTTTAGAGGAAAGGGTAGAGCCAGGGACCTGCCAAAGCTGATTTAACAGATAGAGGTCTGAACCAAACATAAGCCAAAGGGCATGAAGTGATGAGAGAACCACTCACAACCATATGGGTTAAGAAACATAAAAACCAAGATAGAAAAATCCACAAGTCAGGAGACAGGAAAAATCCAGAAGTACAAGAAGTTCAGAGGCAGCTAAGTGGTACAGTGGATAGAGCCCTGGGCCTAGAGTCAGGAAAGACTGATTTTAAATCTGACACTTACTAGTTGCGCAACTCACTTAACCTCTATCTGCCTCAGTTTCTTTATCTGTAAAATGGGGATAATGACAGCACTTTATATCCCAGGGTTGTTGTGAAAATCAAATGAGATAATATTTGTAAAATGTTTTTCACCATGTCTGGCACATAGTAGTTGCTTAATAAATGCTTGCTCCCTACCTTTCCCTTGGTCCTCCCTTAACAAAGCCCTCCACAGATTTACACGCAAGATATGATGAATTCAGTTTTGAATATTTGATTTTATAGATATCATATGCTTCATAGTCTATTACACTGTGAGCTCCTTGAGGTAGGACCTGCCTTTTTCCTATCTTTGTATCCTCAACACACAGTCCCTGGCACAGAGTGGGCATTTAATAAATGCTTGCTGATTAGATTCATAGCCTTTAGCACAGTGCTAGTATATGGCAGGTTCCTGAGATTCTGTGACCCAGGTTTGAATCCTGGTTTTGTCACTCACTTGGCTGTGTGACTTTAGGCATATATTCTACCTCCCTGTGCCTCAGTTTTCTTATCTGTAAAATTAGGAATTCTAAAATCCCATAAAACCTATAATTTTCTGTTTTGGGGAGGAGGAGGGTTTGGGAGAGAGGAAACATGAATAGGGAGGGGACCTGTGAATTCATTGCTATAAAGAACTCCCAGAGGAAGTACCAGAAATAGAAACGCCAACTACCAGTGTAGGTTGGCACTTTTCCTACAACTTTGAGTCTTAGAAAGCTGTTTGAGAGAGATAGAGAGCATTACAAAATGCAAAATGGATAATTTTGATTATGTCAAATTGAAATGTTTTTGTACAAAAAAAGCCAATGCAACAAGAATTAAGAGGGAAGCAGAAAATTGGGAGAAAATCTTTGCAACTAGTATCTCTGATAAAGGCCTCATCTCTAAAATATACAGGGAGCTGAGCCAAATATATAGGAACACAAGCCATTCCCCAATTGAGAAATGGTCAAAGGATATGAACAGGCAGTTTTCAGAGGAAGAAATTAAAGCTATCTACAGGCATATGGAAAAATGCTCTGGATCGCTGCTGATTAGAGAAATGCAAATCAAAACAACTCTTAGATACCACATCTCTCCTGTCAGATTGGCTAAAATAACAAATCAGGAGAATGATAAATGCTGGAAAGGATGTGGGGAAATTGGAACATTGTTGCATTGCTGGTGGAGTTGTGAGCTGATACAGCCATTTTGGAGGGCGGTTTGGAACTACGCCCAAAGGGCTATAGAAATGTTCATACCCTTTGACCCAGCAATTCCACTTCTAGGGTTGTATCCCAAAGAAATCACGCAAGCGGGAAAAGGACCCATATGTACAAGAATATTTATAGCGGCTCTCTTTGTGGTAGCCAAGAATTGGAAATCAAAGGGATGCCCATCAATTGGGGAATGGCTGAACAAACTGTGGTACGTGAAGGTAATGGAATACTATTGTGCCATAAGAAATGGGGATGATGCAGACTTCATAACAACCTGGAAAAACCTACACGACATAATGCTGAGTGAGCGGAGCAGAGCCAGGAGGACGTTGTGCACAGCCACGGATGTGTGGATTCCGTGGGGACCAACCCTGACAGACTGTGCTTTTCTCAGCAGCCTAGGGGGCAGGGACAACTCCGGGGGACTCACGATGGAGAGTGCTATCTTCATCGAGACAGAGAACTGCGAGGTTTGAATGCAGACTGGGGCACACTACATGCTCGCCTTTTCTGCTTCTCTTTTGTTTTTGTTTTTGGGTTTTTTTTTTTTTTTGGTTCTGTTTCTTCTTTCTCATGGTTCATTCCATTGGTCAGAATTCTTCTCCACGATTTTACTGGTGCGTAGATTGATTCAATGTGAAGTTATACATGATAGTTATATGAGACTTCATGCCGTCTTGGGGAGGGAGGGGGGAGGGAGGGGAGAAAAGCTGGAACTCAAAACTATGTAGAACCGTGCGTGGTAAACTAAAAATAAATAAAGAAATTTATTATTAAAAAAAAAAAAAAGAAAGCTGTTTGAGAACCTTTAGGTTAAGTGAGGACCTGCAAGAGGTCCTCACACAGTCAGTATATGACAAGGGAGAGACTTGATCCCAGGTCTTGCTGGCTCCAAGGCAAGCTCTCCATCCACCATGGCACTCTGCCTTTCAAACAACCACCTAATGCTTCATGATGTTCCCTCGTCAGGGAAGTACCTTGAGGTGGACTGGAGGGAAGAAAGGAATTATGTAGCCTTGCTGGAGAAAATCATTTCCAGTTGTTCTCCTTTTATTCTTTAGACTAGCAAGAAACTTGGCAACTGAGTTCCCATAACCACTGACAAAGCCCACTTTCTTTCAGGCCAAACTGATTTGCTCTTTGCTAGATTCAACCAACAGGTCACTTCTGGGCAAATCCAAAATTTAGCATGTAGGACTTCGTTTGGGTTCAAAACTAACCCAGCCCTTCTGGAGAGGAAAAAAGTAAAAGCTGATTTGGCTTTTCTCATTACCTTCATCTGTCATCATGGCCTTGCGGTGGAGACGTGGCCTCACGAACCAAGCTGAAAATAGAGCAAGAAAGATGTTTCCACTTTCCTCCTTTGAAGAGAAAACGACTCTGCATGCAGAGTTCCCTGGGCTCCAGCTCTCTTACATTGAAGCCGACTGGCAACTAGGCCTCAAAAAAACTGCCCCAAACAAGGGTTCTTTCGGTTCCTAAATACTTGGGATTCTATTTACCAGGAAGAATGTGGGACAGAGTCAAGGACACACATCAACCTCTCAAAGTTATCGCGAATGCACGCTCTAAAGCCAGAACACGTAAAGAAAAACAGAAAAAACACAAATGCTATTAAATCCAAGCCTACACTTGAACCACTCCCTTAGACTTTTCTGGCTGGCTAGGTTTGTATATATGTTGAGAATGATCCCCATCAAATTTTGACCCCTTTGTTAGCAAGGAGAGGTTGGCATCAGTGAGTCATCCTCCTGCAAAGTGACTGATGGTCTATATACTTGAAATCTTCTGGTTATCTGGCAGCCTAAAATGTTTATACTGATTAAATTGGTGAGTTTGATGAGATGCCTAGATAAGGCCAAGGAAAGATCTCACAGCACCCTTGATAAGCTTATATTTGGGTCTTCTGCACCAACCGTGTTTTAAAAAACAACAACATTTAAAGGTCACAAGTGAAGTCAGGTGTGAGTGTGTGGGCTCCAGTCTTTGTGTTCGACAGCACAAATGACAAAAACATTTGACTTTGGCACAAATTCCACTATCTCAGCTCTCCAGTTTCAGAACAAAAGCAGCAGTGTCTGCTGTGGGTATGATATTTCTTAATATAACTCATGTGCTTTGTAGGTTTACTAGACATGCCTTAATTAATTTCCCTTGAAAGTTCAAATAGCTACTTAAAAGGTTAAGAAAATTAAAAAAAATTCAAAAATAGCACATGCCTCAAACTATTATTTTTTTTCCCTCCAAGACGCCGGTGAAAGATGCCTCCTGCCAAGCCAGCACCATACCCTGAAGACCATCATCAACAACTAATATTTCGCAGGGTTCTTAGAGCTCATGACATTTTATCAGGTGACACATCTATAGTCTATGAAGCAATAGTTCCCCAAGGGATGGAAGCCTCCCCAAATATTGCCTCTACCAAGCTGTCCAATGGTTTGAGTTGGTCAGGGTATAGACAATCCATGCAGGTGCCAGGGCATAGACAAGCAAGACTGTGACCTCCATCATGACCTCCTCCCTGATGGAAACTTTAACTGTTATAAACAAGTCATTGGGCTGTGATCAACATGGCCACCATTGATACTCTAATCTCTTCCCAAATGCTTCCCTGTTGAGATAAAATATGAATTCATTATAAGTATAGGGGAAGGGATGGGAAGATGCATCAGAAGACTTGAACCCAGGTCTTCTTGACAACAAGGCCAGCTCTCTATCTACACTACACCATGCTGTTCCTCACATTTATATAAGCAATCTTATTTTAAAGACCAGATTTCCAGTCTCAACGCTGCTTTTCACTAGCTGTGTGACCTTGGGCCCACTCAACCACTCTGGTCTTCAGTTTTCTCACTTACGAAAATTAGCCCATCCAGGTATAAAATTTGGTGATTCTCTGAGTGTGATTTTTTTAATGTTACATTATTCCCTAATGATAATGAATAATAGAAACATTACTGTAATTCTCATAGTATTCTTATGTGGATACTTTTATACCCATGAGCTCATCAGTGTGGACACACTCTATACCAGTACAGGTCACAATCTCAGGTGATTTTTTGTAAATGAATGAGCTTCCATTAATCCTTCATAGACAATCTCCCCAACTCTTGTTCATTTACTCAAAGATTTAAATGTCTGCTATGTGCAGTGCTTTATTGGCAAATGGTCTGGAGTTCACTTTTACCAAGACAAATGGAAGTGACCTTGCTTAGCAAACATGTTGGCACCCAGGACTTTCTGTTGAGGTTTGTCTTAATTTCTGAGGAGTTCCAATCATACACAAAGATAAACATTTACATCAAAGGGCAAACCACATAGGAGCAGCCCTTTTGTATGAGTTTGGGAGTACCAGACATGGTTGGGTAATCATGTACCAGGGTACAGGTACCATGACCCTGCCTGTCACAGCCCATATCCTAATAAGCACACTGGCTCTTGGATCTAATTCAGTTTTTTTTTCCTTAAACCATAGGAAATAATTGTTCACAGAGAGCAATATCCTTCTGAAATCAGTACTTTCCAAAGATGAGGAATGCCAAAAGTAGCTGAGCACTCAAAGCCCCAGATAGGTACTACAAACCAACCACTTCTGGATTCCATTTCCCAGGTTATTCTGTCTTTTTTTTAGGTACCCTCCTTATAAACCCCAATTTAACTCTTACCCTCAGGAACATTCTGTATCTATGAGAAAATGCAAACACTGATTCAAAGAGGGTTTTCCAATCCCCTGAGAGAGTTGAAATTATGGTGCCTTCTTAACCACAGCCCAGATGTTCAGTAAAACCAAGGCTGCCAAGAAATCATTTCTAAACTGAGGCTACCGTGAGCCAGTCTGGCCCATTTCCAACGAGCCTCACTTGAAACTATGTTTCATTAAGTGAGACCTGCTTTAATAAGGATTTCCCCAAATATACTTTTTCACAATGTCAACAGGAAACTAAATGCAGAAATTCAGAGAGCCTTTTCCTCTATGTTTTGTAGCATGCAAACTGAGGAAATAGAACTCAAGAAAAAATTTTCTAATTTTTCATGATCCTGGAGGAGAAAAAAGAAATCTATCAGGAAATCACACAACCCACTAGTAGGAAACTTAAAAACTGGTAAAATTGTTAATTCAGTGACAGTCTTGGGTCACACATTTCTTTTGAATACTAATTGACGCATTCTGGACTGCCTAGCCAGTCACCAGCTTGAAGACAAGGAAAGAGACAAGTCTAATAAGAACCATAGAGAATGACATAATTTGCTTGTTTTCTGTATGCAAGTAGGTCATTGAGAAAGGATGCATGCTGACACCTTGTAAATATTACAGCACATAGTGCTAGCTATTAAAACAGAATGTCATCAAACATTCATTAGAACATTTAGAACCAAATTAGCTCTTCCACTATCTGCAAGTTTCCTTTAGGCACATGACTCTAAAGAACCACATGGCTTGACTTGTATGGCTCTATGTATATGTACCTTTCTTCCCAAGAACTCAAGCAACTCCTAATAATCTCATTTATCTTCATAATCTTCTTGTAAATAAGGGAGGCGAGGGAGGCACTATCACCATTTTATAGATGAGAAGATCGAGGTGATGAGATATTAAGTGACTGAGGCATAGGGAGATTGTCACTTAGGCTGTATCTACAAAGATAAAATAAATCATAAGATTCAGACTTGGAAGGAGATCTGATCATCTAGTCCAACCTTCGCATTTTACAGATAAGGAAACTGAGTTTAAGAAGATAGTAGAGTAGGAAAGCACTGGCATTCAGAGTCAGAGTATCTAGGTTCAAATCCTGACTCTGAAACTTATTCGCTGTGTAATCACAGACTGGTCATTTCATTCCTCTGAGTGTTAATTTCTCCATCCCTAAAAGGAGGTGATTGGACCAAGTTATCTCTAAGATCCCTTCCAGGTCTTATGATATCCTAAGGTTGTGAACTGCCTGAGGTCCTACAGAAGTAAGTAGTAGAGTCAGAAGAATGTAACACTCTAGAGGGTAGGGACTATTACATTTTTTTACTTCTTATTTTCATCACTACAGGACAACTAGGTGGCTCCATAGTGCACCAAGGGTTAGACCTGGAGTCAGGAAGACTCATCTTCCTGAGTTCAAATCTGGCCTCAGACACTTACTAGCTGTATGACCCTGGGCAAGTCACTTAATCATGTTTGCCTCCGTTTCCTCATCTGTCAAATGAGCTGGAGAAGAAAATGGCAAACTAGTATCTTTGTCAAGAAAACCTCAAATGGGATCAGGAAGAATCAGACACAACTGAAACAAGTGAATAACAAGAAAACAACTACTGGAAGCAGGAAGAAAAAGCAAAGCAATGGACCTAAGAGGATGAGAAAGAACCAATTCAATATGAACCCCAAGAAGTCAAAGACAGAAGTAAAAGATAGATAGATAGACAGACAGAAAGACAGATAGATGTGTGTATGTGTATGTATTAAAATATTCATAGCAGCTATTTTGTGGTAACGAAAAAATTTGGAAACAAAGTAGATATTATTTGATCAGGGAATGGTTACATAAATTGTGATATATGAATGTCTTGGAGTATATACTTCCATAAGAAATTATTAATATGAATAATTACAAGAAACATGAGGTTTGTGTGAAGTGATGCATACTGAAGTAAGCAGAACAAGGAGAAAAATATACACAATTACCACAGCAACATAAAAGAGAGAACACAAACAAAACCAAATGCTAAGTAATTGTAATGATCAATCTTGACTTGGAGTAAAAAATGAGAAAATCCACTGTCCTCCTTTTGGTAGAGAGGTAGAAGGTTCTCCTTGGGAATGATGCACCTATCAGACAGGGATATCTTGTTAATTGATTTTTATTAGAATGTTTTCCTTTGTTACAGGAAAGAACTCATTGAGTTAGGAGGATAGTACCTCTGTCAATGACTTGTGAAAACATAAGGTATTAATAAAAACCTAATATTTCAATTTAACATGTATGTTAACACCTACTAAGTGCAAAGCACAGTAGGTAGGCAAGAGCTGGAAGACTGGGGAAGTGGGTGTTATTGCAAGTGAAAAGAAAAGGAAATGGTGGGGATGAAGAAGAAAGAAGAGGAGGTTCACGATCAGGGAAAGAAAATCTCACTCCATAAAATCCCTTCCACCAACCCTTGATGGTTACATGCAAGTAATGATCAAGGCACAAGGTGGAAGGAATAAAGGAAGTGGGGGATTCATTGTCTCTTTAATTCTCCCTCTTTTGTCTATTCTCCCAAGTCCTTTCTTCTAATCAGCTTTGACTCCAATTCTCACATGTCCTCTTCCTTCCATGTCATTTGCCTTGCTAACAGATACAAAGTCCAGCATTCTGAGCACTGTAACTATGCCATCTAGTCATGTATGACCTTCAAGGTCTCTTTCAGTTCAAACAGTTTCACGGTTCAGATCCCTTCCTCCTAAGAGTTCTGCCATCTTCTCATTCTCACTTCAACGGAGTTTGCACCTAAAAACACCATGTCTCTTGAAACCTTATTCAAAGCTGATGTTCCTTCTCTCATACCTCTGCAGCAGGCCAAAAGGAAGGGTTTGCAAGTTCCCTGTTGTCCATTGCCACTTTCAGACTCTCTCCCAGTCATCATGATTAACAGGCTGGCAGCACATATGAGAACCTCCTTTCGTATTTTCTTTTTGAAACATATCATACACGTGCTATATATTACACACAAATCATGAAGCGAAGTCACTCAAGCTATACAAAACACATGTATGTCTCATTTTAGGGGGCACTGGCTAGAAGCTTTGTTCCAGAATAATCCATCTGTATCTGTGGAAGTAGAAATTGGCATATGGTGAACTTCAGTATCCAACTAAGGGCAAAAGGATTTCATCTAGGAAAATACCATCCATATTGAGAGAGAGAAAGAAATATGGAGTCTGAATGCAGATCGAAGCACACTATTTGTTCTCTTTTTTTTGTTTTGTTTTGTTTGTTTTTCTTTCTCGTGGTTCCTCCCACTCTTTCTAATTCTTCTACACAACATGACTAATGTGAAAATATGTTTAATAAGAACATATATGTAGAGTCTGTATCAGATTGCATGCTGTCTTGGGGAGGGAGGTAGAGAAAATTTAAAACTTATGGAAGTGAAATGTTGAAAACTAAAAATAAATAAATTAATTGATTAAAAAAGGATTTCATCTAGGATAACAAGTTAGAGACAGCTGGGTGGCACAATGGATAGAATGCTCAATTTGTAGTCAGAAAGATCTGAGTTCAAATGAAGCCTCAGACACTTACTAGCTGTATGATCCTGAGCAAGTCATTGACCTCTGTTTCCCTCAGTTTCCCCATCTTTAAAATGGGAATAATAACAGCACCTCCCTCCCAGGGGAGGATCAAATGAGATATTTGTAAAGTGCTTCAGAAACCTTAAAGTACTGTGTAAATGTTAGCTATCACAAACATTTGCTGTTTATATTAATAACTTACTCCACTATTGATGGTGAAGTGTTACAGTAGAGAGAATGCAAGACCCAGAGTCAGGGAGCCCTGATTTAAAATCCCATTTCTGACAGTTTATATTAGTTGTATAACCAGAGGCAAGTCAATTAGCTTACCCTTTAGAATACCAGGCAAGTCTAAGAGATGGGGAGAGTAACTGCATCAGTGATTTCACTGATTTCGTAGGAAACCCCCTATGTCAACACAAGCTAGCACTCTTTGTGCAACTTCTCGTTGTAGAGAATTGTGTGGGACATTGAGAAATTAAGTGATTTGGCCAGGTCCCACAGCCAGTACGTGTCAGAAGCAAGACTTGAACCCAGGGCTTCCTAACTTTGAGGCCAGTCTCTCTATCCACTATACCACATTGCCCCAGATCTCTAAGACTTTAAATTTTTAGTGAGTTGTGAGGAAACATATTTCTTTTTTCTGTAAAATACACTTAGTGTTAATAAACAGGTGGGGAACTACAGGTATCCGATGTAGCATAAATGATCGTACAGGATGGTCTGAATTGGCTAGTTTTCTGTGGCACGAGAGAGTCTGATGGGAGACATATCAGATAATCGCTATGATATAAAACAAAAATCATCAATAAAAGGGTTTTTAAATAATGTTAGTGCCTTCCTTCTGAAATTATCTCCAGTTTATCATGCATATATTTTGTTTGAACATAGTTGTTTGCATGTTGCCTTCCCTACCCCCTTAAGATGTTGAGGACCTTGAGGGCAGGAATGTTTTTTGCCCTTTTTTTGTATCCACAGCACTTGGCACAATGCATGGCACATAGTAGATGCTTAATAAATTCTTGTTTATCCACTGACATTGTGTAAGGCTCTAACTGAGCTCTGTGAGTATTTGGGAGATACAAGCACTGTCATTTCCCCAGGTGCGCTGCTACTGTTCCCAATGGTTTCTATTTCATTGATTTCCCTCCCTCCTCTTGCTCTAGATTCTGGAATTATAGAGAAAAAGACATCATCAGGAGACAGAAAGGCATCTTGGGAATAGCAGGAAGGATTATGTCCATAATTCCAGCCCAGCAAATATTCATAACACCCAGTCTCCTTAGGAAAACTTCCAGAGGGTAGCAAGTATCTCATGTACATTCTCTCCTTTAAAACATAAAGAAAATGCTGCTACTCCTCAGACCTCTGGGTGGATATCCAATTGCCTTTGGGAGTTGGAGAGGTATAGAGTATGCCATCCAGTTTCAGGAGATAAGGAACTAAAGATACAATATGAGTCAAAGATTATGGTACTTCTCAGAAACAGATAACATATCTATCTGCTCTCTTTCAGACACTTGGAAAATTGTGTCTCTTGGATGGTGGTAATAAATAGGATGAACAGAGGGACCCCAGTGTGGAATTCACAAAGTCTGCCCCAGAGACAAGGACAGTACTTTCTGGAGAAAAACACCAAAAAGAGGAGACGATGCTGTATATCAAAAGGTGGTCAGGAGTAGAAAAATCAACATGAATTGCCCAGGACAAAAATCACTGGTACTGGATGTTACTGAACAGAAACAGTTTCTCCAAAGCAAAGAATTATAGAGTTGGGGAGGAGAGAAGAAGAAAAGGGGGGGGGGGAGAGAGAGAGAGAGAGAGAGAGAGAGAGAGAGAGAGAGAGAGAGAGAGAGAGAGAGAGAGTGAAAGTGAGTAGCAGAGGGGGAGGATCCAAAGAAAACAGGCATGAATTTGGAAGAAGATCCTGTACTTCATCACTGCCGCATTGTTAAAAGGGACACATGGGAATTAGAACATAAGAAAAGGGGGATTGTGTTTGGTTTGGCCATGATCAATATGTTTTTACAACACAGAAGGACAGACATGGACACATGGACAGACACACACACACACACACACACACACACACACACACACACACACAAAAGAATGATGACCTGCCTATTGTGTATGACAAAGCTGTTTGTGTCTCTTCTCTAGCAGTTCCTTCTTTCCCTTTTGTTTGTGAAAAGCTCCCCCACCTCATACATCCCCCCCCAAACACCCGTGAAAACACGATCATGGCAAAAGAGCTACAGTGGGCATCAGGCCCCTTTATCTGCGGTTCAAGTGCTAAGTCATACACTCTGGGCCACACTGGCATCTAGATTTTTTCCTTTCCTTTTCCTTTCCAAATGTATTTATAGACTGTCAATCTCTGGCCTTTTGACAGTTCCCTTTCTTCCCAGGTCGCCACTCACATTCCACTGCCTGTTAAGCATCTCTACCAAGGACACCTAGCATAGAGAAAATCCGCTTTGAACAGAGAAAGGCACTCGGCAGCCACGCCAACATGGTTTCCATCTGAGAGCATGTGGTCAAGGCCACATCTACACAGGCCAAATTAAATCCTCTATTTATAAATAGAGCCCTTTATCCAGGCAGTAGTTTGAGAATAATCCTGATTTTTTTCCTTTTTCTAAAGTAATAAATTGAAGTGAAGCCACAGAATTGCTGTAACCACTCCAGGTATGAGGGTAGCCAGTGTGTCTGATTTCTGAAGTGAGCAAAATAGCAGCAACGATAATTAGAGCAGCATTTGGTACAGTGCAGGGCACATAGTAGGTGCTTAATAAATGCTAGTTGACTGACTAGCATTTATATAATGCTTTAAAGCTAGCAAAACTCTATACTTATGTTGTATCATTTTAGTCTTACAACAACCCTGTATGGTAGACACTATGGAGATTATCTCCTTTTTTGACAAATAAGGAAATTGAAGGACAGAGAGGCAACGCGGTTTGTACAGGGTCACACAGCTAGTAAGTATCAGAAGTGAAATTTGAACCCATACCTTCATGACTACATGTCCAGGAGTCTGTCTACTCTGAGTGATTGACATCTCTGTCCTTCCAGAGCTTTTTACAATTTATGCTCACCCTCCATTTTAGCGGGCACCTTAAAAGAAAAACTCAGATTCCTATGACAGAAGACTTTACATATATTTCCTAATTTGACCCTCACAACATCCCTACAATAATAGTAATAGGTAGCATTTACATAGCAGTTTAAGGTTTACAAAGCACTTTACATACATTACTTTGTTTGATTCTTGCCATAACCCGGTGAGGTAGGTGTTATTATTATCCTCATTTTACATATGAGGAAACTGGGGCCAAGAGAAATTAATTGACTTGCCCAAGGTCACACTAGTATCTGAGGCAGAATTTGAACTGGACTCCCCCCGACTTTAAGTCCTGTGCTTTTTCCACTGACCCACCCATGAAGTACCATCCGTATGAAACAGGCAATAAAAGAATTATTAGCCCCCATTTTGAAAATAATAATCATAATCATGATATTGACAATAATAGCTAGGACTTGTATAGGACTTAAAGTTTACAAAGTGCTTTACAAACATTATCTAATTTTATCCTCACAACAACCTTAGAAGGTAGATCCTATTATTATCCCCAGTTTACAGATGAGCAAACTGAGGCAAACACAGATTAAGTAATTTTCCCAGAGTCACACAGTTAATAAGTGTCTAAGTTCAGATTTCCTCATTCCAGATCCAGCACTCTATCCATTGTGCCACCTAGCTGTCTCCATTTATAAAGGAGGACACTGAATCTCAAAGAAGATAAATAACTTATCTAAGGTTACTTAAATTTCTAAAGTCAGTAAATGGAAAAACAAGGACTCAAGTCTAGACTCTGTGAACTACAAATCCAGCTCTCTTTGTACTAATAGCTATGGATAGAGGGCTGGGCCCAGAGGCAGGAAGATTCCTCTTCCTGAGTTCAAATCAAGCCTTAGACACTTAGTAGCTGTGCGACCCTGAGCAAGTCACTTAACCTTGTTTGCCTGTTTTTTCACCTATAAAAGAAGCTGTAGAAGGAAATGGCAAATCATTCCAGTATCTTTGCCAACAAAACCCCAAATGGAGTTACAAAGAGTTAGACACAACTGAAAAACGACTGAACAACAAATGTTCACATATACTCTCAAATATCCAATGTTTCCCAAGTCCTTCTGCTGGCCAAATCACAGGAAACAAGAGGGAATGAGAGAGTGAGTACATACAATCTGTTACACTCTACAGATTAGAATCTAGAAAACAATCACTGATGGAGCAGTTTTTTAAAACTGTTTCAATTCAAGTAAACTTTGCCCATCTGTGCGCAAACCATTACAGAACTACAGGCCATTTTATGTCATAGTGAACATGATAATTTCTTGTCTTGTAAGACACTGGACATTGGGTTTGGAGTCAGAAAATCTAGCCTCTAGTTCCAGCTCTACTACTAAACCCACGTGACCTAAGCAAGTTATTTACTTTCTCTGGTTCCTTCCTCTGTAAAGCACATATGTTCTGCAGTATTTATGGTGGCATTTTTATGGCAACAAAACTAGAAACAGAATTGGTACCTGTCAGTTGCAGAATGGCTTAAACAAGTTACAGTACATGAATATAAGGAAATATCATTATTCGCTCCTTTGATAAACAAGCATTTACTATGTGGCTGGCACTGTACTAAGTCCAAGGATATAAAGAAAGACAAAGACAATCTCTGCCCTCAAGGAGCTTACATCCTAATGCTGGAGATGACATGTAAACATATAGATATGTACAAAATACAGAGTAGATGGAAGGGAACCTTACAGAAGAAACTTCAAGCATCTGGGGTAGGGGGATGTATCAGTAAGGCAATAAACACAACATCAATTATAATAGTGAATATGCCTATGTAGTTCTGTATCTCAAAGTATGAGAAACTCTCCACATAGAAGGTAGAAGAAGTTTAACTTTTATTCAGACACATGAGAACCATATCCCACAAGCCATTTAATCAATCTACCAGAGCAGTAAAACATTTAATACACGATAACACAACGTGGAACTTCGCCATTCCAAAACGTCTCTGACCCCCTGCTAGGGTCTTCCCAAAAACAAACTCACAGTACAGCTAAGTCAGCCTGTTCAGCTCTGTCACAACAGCAGCCATTAGCAGCCATAACTGCGTGCGCTCATTCGCACTCTCTCTCTCTCTCTCTCTGTCTATCTATCTCTATCTCTCAGCATTTCCTGTGATATAACTTCCTTCTCCTGTCAGGAAGCTCCTCCCACCACATGTGACTTAGGCTTCCTGTGACATAAGCAGGTCACATGGCCTATTAATGGGTGGGAAAGATATTCAAATCTAAATTGCTACTGCAGAGGACCAGAAAAGGCCTTTCTGCAGAAGATGGGGTTGAAGCTGAGTCTTGAAGAAAGCCAAGGAACCTAAGAGGTAGAGGTGAGGATCAAGAACATTCCAGAAATGAGCACTAGACAGCTAACGCAAAGGCAGTTAGGTCATATGTGGAATGACGTGTGTGGAACAGCAGCAGGATGGTATACCTAGATCATACTGTGTAGATGGGAATGAAGGGAAAGAAGCTAGAAAGATAAGGAAGAGGCCAGGGTATGAAGAGCTTTATATGCCAAACAGAATTTATATTTGATTCTAGAGATAATAGGAAGTCACTGGAGTTTGTAGAGAAGAGGCAGGGAGTGGAAAAAGTCAGATTTATGCTTTAGGAAAATCACTTTGACAGGTGAGGGAAGGATGGACTGGAATGGAAAGAGGTTTGAGGCAAGGAACACGATTAAAAAGCTATTATAATAGTCCAATCAAGAAGCAATAAGGGTCTGAATTGATTGGTTGCTGTTTAAGTGCAGAGAAAGGAATAATATATCTATTATTAATTATATATATAATTATATATTATTTATATATCTAATTCACCTACAAAATTATATATATATATATATACATGTATATATGTATCTATGTATACACATACATATATACCAATGAAAAAGGGTATAAATAGCAAGATTTGATGATAGATTGGATAATGTGATATGAGCTAAGTAAGGTAAGGAGCAGAGGAGAACACCAAAGCTGTGAGCCTGGGTAACTGGGAAAATAGTGTGCCTTTGACAAGAAAAGGGAAATCCAGTAGAGGAGAGGGTTTGGGGGAAATGTGAGTTCTGTTTTAAATTTGTTGATTTTGAGATGCCTATGGACATCCAGTTAGAGGTATCTAAAAAGCAGTTACTGATGTGGGACTATAACTGAGGAAGGAGACTAGGACTAGATAGATCTGAAAATCATATACATACAGATAGATTGAACCAATATCTCACCAAGTGAGACAGTATAGAGGAAAAAGAGAAAAAGGTACAGGACAGAGCCTTTGGGGACACCCATAGTTAGTGACACTGATGTCAGTCATGCAGAAGGAGAAACAAGAGAAAAGTGTTACAAAAGCCCAGAGAGGAGAGTATTCAGGAGGAGAGAGTAAGTCAACAGTGTCAAGTGCTTCAAAGAGGTCAAAAAAGTTTAAGGAATGAGAAAGGCCATAAGATTAGGTAACTGAGAGACCAATGAAAACATTTGAAAAAAATAGTTTCAGTTGAATGTTGAGATTGATAGCCAGATTGCAGAGAAGAAAGTGAGAGGAAAGGAAATGGAGGCACCAAGGACAGAGCCTTTTTTTCACGGGGTTTAACCGAGAAGAATAGAGACATTAGATATCTGGAGAGGAAGAGTTCGCCAAGTATGTAGGAAGCATGTAAGAAGCCAAGAGATAAAGAGTAAAGATGAGAAAAGGAGTCAGGATGATAACAAGGACAACCATTTGATCCTGGCAAGAAGAAGGGACACCTCTTCATCAGAGATACAGAGGGAAACTAAGAGATATAAAATGAGAAGGGTAGACAGTGAGATTTCCAAAAAATGGCCTCAATTTTTTTTCAATGAAGTACCAGGAGAAGGAATCAGGTGGAAAGGCTGTGGTGGTGGGTTGGGGAGGAGGGCCTGAGAGGTTTGAAGAGAGACAAAATAGAGTAACTATGGAAAGTGGGATAGAGAACTGACCAGGGAGGAGCAATGTGACAAACAACAAATGTCAGAAATTTAGAGAAAAATGAGAGTATTTGAATGAGTTGGTGCAGAGTAAACTAAGTAGTAAGAGCGGAAAAAATACACAATGATTTTAACATTGTGAATGGAAGGAACAATCAAAGCTGAATGCTTTGTAATTTAATATGGCCAACCTTGATCCTGGAAAAGAGATGAAGTATATCTCCCACCATTCAGTGAAGAGAGGGAATATTATGGGTGTAGAATATTGCACACACTTTTAGATGCAGTGTATCTATGGGTTGGTTTTAACTTTTTTTTCCTTTGTTACAAGAGAATCCATAACTTTGAAGATAAAGGCAGAACGGGGAAAGTGATGTTTGGAAATCGCTGCAACATAAATACAAAAGACATCAATACAACTTTAATTTTTTTAAATGAGGAATTTGGACAAAATTATCTTTTACTTACAGGTCCTATGATCTTAATCGTTCTCTAATGTTTTGATACATCTATGATTTATCTCCCCAGCTTCAGGAGGAACTCTTTGAGGACAGGGAAGAGGGATAGGAACCACATCTACTTCTATGGAGATACTACTGCAAAAGCATCTCACTACTACCATCACCATCCTCTTCCTCTTAGGATCAGAACTATACTGCACTAGGGAATGCCATGTTATTAGCCTTATAAATCAATTAACTTCTGGTTATTATTGTGCCAAAATGCATTGCTAGAGGGACTTTCCTCACCCTGAAGTTCCCTAGATCAGTAAAAGTATGTCCTATCCCCAAACTATAACAGAACAGACACTCTAAGCTCAAAGAAGCAGGAGGTACAAAAATCAGCCCTGGGCTTCTTTGAGTTACAATACTTTTCAGAAGTCACCCACGGTGAAAGGCATGACAGCCCAGGAGGGACTAATGCCTACCGTGCTTTCTACGTAACGTGGGTCATCAAATGTCCAAGGCTTTTGTTTTGTCCTATGGGCTTGTTTTTTTCCTGTGAGGTATTAGTTTTGTTTTGTTTTGTCTTGAAAGGCAGCATAGGCTAAAGAATGCAAATCTTTTTTTAAAAAATAAATTAATTTATTTATTTTTAGTTTTCAACATTAACTTCTACAAGTTTAAAATTTTCTCCCCCTCCCTTCTCTCCCCCTCTCAAAGATGGCATGCAATCCAATATGGGCTCTACATATACATTGCTATTAAACATATTTTCACATTAGTCGTGTTGTATGGAAGAATTAGAATAGGAATAACCATGAGGAAGAAAACATAAAACAAAACAAAAAACAAAAAGAAAAAATAGTCTGCTTAGATCTGCATTCAGACTCCATATTTCTTTTTCTGGATGTGGATGGCATTGTCCAACATGAGTCTTTTGGAATTGTTTTAGGTCCTTGGATTGTTGAGAAGAGCTAAGTCTGTTAAAGTCAGTCATCGCACACTGTGGCTGGTTCTACTCACTTCACTCAGCATCTGTTCATATAAGTCTTTCCAGGTTTTTCTGAAGTCCACCTGTTTATCATTTCTTACAGCGTATTCCATTACACTCATATACCACAACTTATTCAGCCATTCCCCAATTGATGGGCATCCCCTCAATTTCCAGTTCTTGGCCACCACAAAAAGAGCTACTATAAATATTTTTGTCCATGTGGGTACTTTTCCCATTTTTATGATCACTTTGGGATACAGCCTTAAAAGTGGCATTGCTGGGGCAAAGGGTATGCACATTTTTATAGCCCTATGGGCATAGTTCCAAATTGCCCTCCAGAATGGTTGGATCAGTTCACAACTCCGCCAACAAGGAATTAATGCTCCAATTTTTCCACATCTTCTCCAACATCTATCCTTTTCCTGAAGAGTACTTATCTTGAAGGCAGATAGACCAGGGTTCAAATCTTCCCTTCAACACATACTGTGAGGCCAAGGCCAAGTCACTTAATCTTTCTCAGTCTCATTTCTTCAACTATAAAATAAGATAATAATAATATCTGTAGTGCTTACCTCACAAGGATATTATGGAAATCAAATGAAGTGATGTGTAAAATACTTTGCAAGCTATATAGCTATTTTTATGCCAGTTATTTTTAAAGGTATTTATTGGGCATGCCACTGCCCATTAATTGACTGTAACAAGTTCATTCATGCTCAACTAATAACACCATTTACACTCTTCAGAAGTATGGATAGCCCTTACCAGCTAACATTAAGTAGGAATCATGATACTCTTTGTTGTTGAGTTGTGATAGATTCTTCATGACTTCATTTGGGATTTTCTTGGCAAAGATACTGAAGTGGTTTGCCATTTCTTTCTCCAGCTCATTTAACAGATGAGGAAACTGAGGCAAACAGGGTTAAGTTACTTGCCCAGGGTCACACAGCTAGTAAGTATCTGAGGTTGCATCTTAATTTAGGTCTTCCTGACTCTAAGTCTTTCTGTTTTATCCACTGTGTCACTTAGCTGTTGGGACTATGCTCACTATCTGTAAGAGGCCTATAACCCCATAGAGCCAGCTGTAGAGAGTGAGAGACATGGCTGCGTATGGAGAAGGAGCGTTTGGGATTGTGGAACATTGCTCTTTGACTTACTAACATGGTGGAACAGGAGCGGGGCTGCTTAGTCGGGGGAGGAGGGAGAGGCAGAATAATTTATTGGCATCGAAGAAAAGATGACGAAAAAGAATTGTTTCAGACCTTTATTTTTTAGAAAGAGACTGCCTGATATGCATCTCACATAAATAGGGTTTGGTTTTAATTAGGAAATATGAGCACAGTGCTAGCAAATAACTGATTACGTATCGACAAACTTGTCAAAAATCACACATCAGCCAATGCATCTTATGCTTCCATTTGGGGATTTAGGAGCACTTGACATGAGGAAGAATTTCTGTTTTAACAAATTTAGACAGGCCTCTCTTTCTTTTGACCTTGTTACAAGATGTCTTCCTCCAGCCCTCCATCACAACTTGCTCTCCTCAGGGAGAGGAAACAAAATAGCAGACACTTCACCTTCAGTGATGTAACAGTGTATAACCATTTACAGCATAGTTTGGTTCCACAATTTACTTGGTACCACAGAGGTAACCATAGAGGTAACCACTCTTACAAGCTATTTTTAAGTTTTCTCATCTTCTATTACTCCTCAAGTAATTTGAAACAAATTATTTTTCAGTTCTCCAAAACTATCCACTAGAATTGCTTTATCTTTTTTTTAACCTGGTTAGGATAACAGCAAATAGGCTTTAAGGAGTTGGTTTTTTTTAAAAGCCCTGGTTCTACCTCATCACACCTGTAAGATTGGCTAATATGACAAAAAGGGAAAATGATGGATATTGGAGGGTATGTGGGAAAACTGGGACACTAATGCACTGCTGGTGGAGTTGTAAATTGATCCAAACATTCTGGAGAACAATTTGGAACTGTGCCCAAAGGGCTATAAAACTGTGATCCAGCAATACCACTGTTTGATCTATATTCCAAAGACATTCAACAAAAAGGAGAAAAGACCTATTTGTACAAAAATATTTATACCGGCTCTTTGTGTGGTGGCTAAGAATTGGAAATCGAAGGGATGCCCATCAATTGGGGAATGGCTGAACAGGTTGTGGTGTGTGATTGTGATGGAATATTATTGTACTATAAGAAATGACAAGCAGGATGATTTCAGAGAAATCTGGAAAGACTTGCATGAACTAATGCATAGTGAAGTGAACAGAACCAGGAGAACATCGTACACAGTGGCAACAATACTGTTCAATGAAGAACTGTGAATGACTTAGCTCTTCTCAGCAATACAATGGTCCAAGACAATCCCAAAGGACCAATGATGAAGCAAACTATCCGCCTCCAGAGAAAGAACTGGTATTGTTTGAATACAGACTGAAGCATACTATTTTCCACTTTCTTTTATTCTTTTTATTTTATTCAAGTCTTCTTGTACAAAATGACTAATATGGTAATGTTTTACATGACTGCCCACATATGACCTGTATCTATCTGATTGCTCACTGCCTCAGGGAGGGGGAAAGGAGGAAGGGGGGACGCAGTGAGGGGAGGGAGGGAGGGATAGAATTTGGAACTCAAAACTTTAAAAAAACTAAATGTTTAAAATTGTTTTAACATGTAATTGGAGGAAAAATAAAATATACATTAAAAATTAAAAAAGCTTTGATTATAATATGTTAATGATGATATTGCAAAATGTTGGTTCTTGAGCAACATTGTGTGTTATATGCCTATATTTCATTAAACCAGTGTGCGCTCAGAGTGATGTCTCCTGAGTAAAGTAAATAATGGGCAGGGAGAGTTTACTGCTATTGGAATTCTACCTTGGGGGAATATGGTGTGTGTATGTGTGTATGTCTGTGCATATGTGTGTGTGTGTGTGTGTGTGTATGTGTGTGTGTTCACAGGTGGAGACCAGGACTCTTACTCTCTTCCCATTCCAGGGGAAAGTTTAGGGCCTCCCCAGAGGGTCAGGGTCCACAACAACCACTCTGGCCTCTCATTCCCTTCCTATTACCAAGGACTGGCAAAGCAGGCCCTAAGTCTGGAAAGAAAAGGAAACTATCAAGTACACACACCACAGGATCACTCCCATCTTCACTCCCTCCTCAACTCATTCAGTCACTTACCCTCAGCATCAGAGGCCAGGCCTCTGCTGGGGAAGAGGAAGGACAGAAAGAAAACTGGTTAAGTGGATGATTTCTAGATTCAAGTTTAGCTATCTCTAGGAAGCAATTTCTTCCTGCCTTCAGACTGGCCAGGCAGAGAAGCAAAGACAGAAGCAGAGGCCCCAGTCTCTGGGAGCTTTCCCAGGACCAACCAGAAAGCTTTCAAGCTGCTAAGGACCCTGGACATGACTTTTATGGCCTTTTTCTAGGGTGTAGGCCAAAGCCCCAGGAATGCCAATGCTTCTCTAGAACTTGACCTTGACTGGTATGCTCCTTTGACAGCTTCAGGAGGGCTAATTCTCACACATGAGTAACTGGCCGCCTGAAGTGAGAATGGATGATACAAACATAGGAAAGAGGGATTCAGAATGTCAGAAAAGAGTAGAAAGGCCATTCAGTGAAGGTATCAGGAATGAAGTTGACAGGAAGAAGAAAGATCAGAATGAGAACATTCCACCAGGCCCTGCTCCCCCATGCTGCCCATCAGAGAAGAAATGTAGGGCAGTGCCTAGGAGGTAGTTAGGATGTCATAACAACGTGCCTTACTCTTCCCTAAATGGTGCTGTACTATGACAGCATCTTATTCTTGACATAAATTCTTATAGTAATTATCATAATCAGATTGGAGAAATTAGGATTCACTTTTTGTTATTTATTTTGCTGATGGCCAAACTTTGATTTTGAAGGTACTACAGTAGAGAGAATAGCAATAAAGTATTTAAAAGAAGAAAATAAAAAAATAATGAGGGAAATCATGGAAAACAGAATGTGTTCCAATCATTTGACTTGAGTTACTGTTCACCCTATTCAAATAGAAGGCAGTATGGTGCCATGGGGGGTGGAGAGGAGACCACTCTGGTTTTGGAGTCCAAAGACTCGGGTTCAAATCCTACTCACTATCTGTGTGATCCTGGGCAGATCAACTCGCTTCTCTGGGCCTCAGTTTCCTCATCTGTAAAATGAAGGGAATGGATTAGATAATCTGAGTAAGGTTCCTTTCAGTTTTGAATGTATAATTCTGTGATAAACGATCTTTCTTCTTCACTTCCCTTCAGAATTTCAACCTCTTGAATCAGCAAATATTTCCTGGAGATAGTTACTAAATGTTTACTACAAGCTCAACTCTGAACTTGGTTATAGTTATAATTCCAGAGCTGTAGAGTCATATTCATAAATTTCCTTTAAAGCACTTCTTTTCCCCTTAGAGGCATTCTTTAGATAACAGATTCACTGGATTCATCTTTTAGAATTTTTTTTTCATTGTAATTCTGGAAACTTTCAGGTATGAATTTATGACAAACTAATGGAACCTGCTCCTTTAAAAAATACACCATGGGTTGATTTCCTGAGTGAAGTATTACTCACCTGAAAGTAAAAGTTTTGCTAAGCAGCAAATAAAATCAGATGCTAATCTCTCTAAAATCAACTACAGCAGAACCTTCCTAATTCTCTCCTCTCAACAAGGATTTATGAGAATAAAGCTGCAGTGAGGGCTCATATTACTGAGGCTTACTTACTAAATCCAGGCCTGGTTGCAAAAATGTGGTCCAGCTATATACTGAGATAGAGTCACATGAGTCATGCTTTTACCAGATTTAGCTCCTGCTCTCACTTATAAACTCCAATAATCCAACAGGATGTTAGGGCTCAGCCAGCCATTGGTTTGAGAAACTTCAAGAAATGCAGCTTGGCTTCTATGGCTGAGTGACTCATTTTGCCTCTCTCAGCCTCAGTTTCCACATCTGTCAATTGAGAGAGTGAGCCTATATCATATACAGGTGTGGCTTCACTCCATCTCAATAAGATAAGAAAGGCCCAGATTTCTCATTTGAATCAATAATTTAATCAAGAGTGTTAAGTAGGTGTGAACAAGTCTTTTATCAACTTGGAAGAGTTGAAGTACTTTGATCACTAAAAGAAAACAGATGAGGTCACACAGGAAATATCCTGTAATTGGCTGAAAGAATCAGACATACTCCTGAGCCTGTGTACACTATTAGTTGTTGTTCAGTCATTCAATGGTATCCACCTCTGCACAACCCCATGAACTTCATCAATGGGGTTTTCTTGGCAAAGATACTGGAGTGGTTTTTCATTTCCTTCTCCAGGGTGTCCCCATTTTAAGATGAGAAACTGAGGCAAACAGAGGCTAAGTGACTTGCCCAGGATCACACAGATAGTAAGTGTCTGAGGTCAAATTTGAACTCAGATCTTTTTGACTCTTGATCTGGGGGTGTTCTATCCACTGTAGCCCCTAGCTGACTGTGCATATCAGCAGGGCCAATTTGTAATAGAATATTCCAGCGGAAACATTCCAAAAACAGTTCCTGTTAGTGGTGGTAGAAGGAATTGCCCCAGGTGCTAATTTTTGCCCCCTGTCCCCACACTGACTAGGTGATGATCTTGTGAATTTTGAAGGGTTAGAATCTCTGGAATCTCCATGGGTAGAAATGTTCAACACAGATCCCCGGTAGCTAAGTCTGAATAATCGACTAAGAATTAATAGGATCACACTGGATGGAGGCTCTAGTAAAGTACAAGAAACTCTAGCCCTACCAGGGTTATCCAGGCCCTTGAGGGGAGCAATACCACATCATGACTTTGCTCATCATGGTTTTGGTATATCATGGGTCAGCATGAGAAATTAAATGGGAATGTTACAATAATTAGTTCCTTTAAAGCCTAGAGGGGCAATATAATGACCTCCGAGGTCTACATGGTTGCTTCCTCTTCAGCTCTGAGGAGTTTATTTTAGAAAAAATGTTATGAACTTAGTCATAATCACTCTGAGCCCCCAGCTAGGAAAATTCCTAAAATTTCGAAAGAGGCTGGGCTCCCTTCCTAAGATTACATTTTTATGCACCTCTAGTTAACCCCTGGCCTTTTTGTGATTGAAGCAGAATTCAATTTCCTGGAAACATTTGAGTAAAGAAGTAAAGAAAAGAAGATTATATCATATTATAACATAGATTATTTCATTATATCACGGTATCTGTGGATAGACAGGAACTAGAAGGGGAAATCAGAGAAAGAGCAGAGCTTTTCTTGGGACTTTTCTCAGCCCAGCTTTCTGTTCCAAGATACTTACAGAGTCAATAGCCCTCTTCAGCAATGACTCTTCCCAATACTGACGTTCTCTGACACAACTCGAGGCTATGTTTGCTACTTGGGAGTATGCTGGAATACCGTATTTGCTCCAAGTTCTGTAATCATTCCCTTCTCAAATCATTTGAGAATTTACTGATCTCTGGGGCATGACCAAATTTCCTTGGCCTATTTGAGCAAGAGTCTTGTGAAAAGTCCATTCTAGTTTGAAGGCCTTTTTGTACTAAGTCTAAGGCCTATAAATGTTTTGGTTGTTTGGTGATCTTATTTCTTACTGGATGTGGGGCAGGGTTGAACAAGTCCATTACCTCATTTACACATATAAAGTGCTTTGCAAACGTTAACATGTTATATAAATGTTGCTGTTGTTAGTATTGCATTTATTCTTAACAAATTTGATCTTGCTAGATTCATCTCAAGGCTGTAGTCTGAAAAGGTCCCTTCAGATCCTGACTCTGTCACCCAGTATGTTAACTATCACTCAAGGCTTTGTGTCATCTACAAATTGGATAAGCATACCACCTGTGCTTTTGTCCAAATAAATAATAAGATTATTAAATGGTACAAGGCCAAAGATCCCTGGGATACTCCATGGAGACCTCTCAACAATCTAGAAAGGCACTCAAGTTTCAATGTAGATCAGATATAGGCCAGCCATTTATTTTCTTTACTACAAAAGAAATGCTTAAAACACAAAAAACTAATAAGTACAAGTTGACAAAAACTTTAAAACATAATGCATTAAGCTATAACTTCTATCATACTCTCCAAAGAAACTGATATTTAAAAACCCAAAACATGAGACATTTTATGGGAACTGATGAACAACCATTTCACTGTCAACTCAGCTCTGGTTTATTCAGACAACTTGTTCAAGAACCAAATGGTCTTGTAAGCCCAGGGTATAGCTTGGGCCCTTTCCTCTGTAAGTGATCATGTACTCTAAGCAGCAGTTCCATAAAAATTCTCCTGCTACTAAGCAGCTCTTACTTTGGGGATCCAAGAACTCTTGAATTATCAGCCTCGTGATAACTGTTGGGTCACCTGTCCTCAGGGACTATAAAGTTCAGTGGCTAATCCTCTCTGATGTAACTGCCTCTCCCGCCACCTGCCTTCTTTAGCCATAAGCATGTCTCTCTGGAAAGGGAAAGGAGAACTCAACTCTCTCTGTTTGCCATGGGTTGTGCTCAATTCCCATTATCCTAGGAACCAAGCTCTAGAACTTGTACTAGACCTTAGAGGTCTATCACAATTTCATAGATTGATATATAGAAAAATTTGGTTTTAATCAATGTTATCAATTAGGAAACTGAGGCCCAGGTAGGTGAAACATTTGCCTAAGTTCACTCAAGCAGTAAATGGAAGAGTTGGAATTCAAACCGGGGTCCTCTGACTCCGAGCTCACTGTGCCATGATACTTCAGCTCTAAAGCTGTTATTTTATGATGAAATCTTCAGCCTTATGTATCAAAGCATATTTCTGCCATTGCTCCTCTGTCCTTGGAGTCTCCTAGCTAAGGCGTAACTTTGTTAAATCCTGACTCTGATTATAGGGCTGCCGACTTAAAAGTATTGTATTTTCTCACTGCCTTGCAACTGCAACAGAAATCCAAACACAGGCCTCCCAGGTTACCTAATGGCCTCAGGAACAGGTAACAAGGCACTGATAATTACATAATAGTACCCTGTAGACATTTTGCTGGTTTGGGGAGATTACATGCTTAATCCTCAAAAGTACCTGGTAGAGCCCTTGGATTCTGCAAAGTTGTGCTTTGATTTTAAGAAGGAAAAAGGAAGGCAGCACTATCTTAGTACTTGATGACCATTATTTAGAAATTGTTGTTCAGACAGACAGGTGACTAACTGAAATCTCAAAGTACAAACCAGGGTTTTATTTGATAAACCATGTAAGTGATTAGATCAAAACAGAAGAGATGGTGTATTGACTTGTTCATTGTATCTCCCTCTCCTATAGCTCTTTTGCCATTAACCTATGACCTTCTCTACAAAATGTCAATCAAAGTTTTGTTTTTTTGGTTTTTTTACAACATCTGTTCACAATAAACTACGACCCAAGGAATTACCTGAAGGCCCTAGTGGGCAATGGCTGCAGCTAACAGCTATTGGGAAGGGCATAACCACAGCAATCCTGTCTTCTGTAAGCTAAAAAAAATATCCAGTAATAAGAACTCTTAAAAATTCAAGTCACTTCACAGTAATAGCAACACTGTCTGATGATCAGCCATGAATGACTTGGCTCTTCTCGGGAATACAATGATCCAAGACAATTCTAAAAGACACATGATGAAAAAATACTATCCACAACCAGAGAAAGAACTGATGGAGTCTGAATACAGATTGAAGCATACTATTTTCACTTTCTTTATTTTCTTCACAATTTTTCCTTTTCTTCTGTTTCTTCTTTCACAACATGACTAATGTGGAAATATCTTTTACATGATTGCAATGTATAACCTATGTCAAATTGCTTGCCATCTTGGGGAGGGAGAAAAATTTGGAACTCAAAATCTTACAAAACATGAATGTTGAAAACTGTCTTTACATGTAATTGGAAAAAATAAAATACTATTTACATTAAAGAAATAAATTCAAATAGTTTCACTTGCAACTCTGTGTGTGCTTTTTATCTTTTCTTCTAAAATGTAGGCGATATTTTATTAAAAAGATATTCCATTAAACAAAGTATAGAAACCCTCTCCTTAGGGCTGTGTATATGCCAAATCTAAAGTGGCAGAACAATTTATACACACACATATACATTTTGACATTCTAGGCTTTCTATAAATTGATTCCCTTGTACCCATCCAAACTAATTTCTGACTACTTACCAACATCCCCATGAAGCTGATCCCATATTCATTACTAATGTTTTTTAGACAGGTAAATGGTGACCTGCTGAAATGTCAAACAACATGCCACACTTTTGCCTGGCTACCTGATCCCTGCAACTGTAGTGTTCTTCCTCTTCCAACTCTGTCTATCCAAGCCTTACCCATCATTAGCCTCTCAAGTTCTTACCTCTCCCGTGAAATCTTCCCCAATGACCCTAGAAAATTCTGAGGATTTTAATGGACTAAAAGCTCACCATAAATCAAAGCTAATATGATTTGGGGCTAGGTTTGGGCTGCATAGTTGACAAGACTAAGGAGGTGATAGAACTGTAGTACTCTATTCTGTTCAGACCACATATGTAATATTGCGTTTAGTTCTGGGCACCCATTTTAGAATAGACAGTGATGAGCTGGAGAACCACCAGATGAGGGCAATCAGAATAGTGAAGGGCCTGTAGCTTATGCCATGTGAAAAACAAATGAAAGAACTGGAGATGTTTAGCCTGAAAAAGAAAAACTGGAGGTGAAGGGGATGGCTACCTCTAGTAGCCATGAAGTAAATGAAGGGGTACCGTGTGGACAAGGAATATGACTCATTCTGTTTGGCCCCAGAAAGCAGAACTAGTGGATGTTACAAAGAAGTAAATTTAGGCTCAACACAAGGAAAATTTTCTCATAATTAGAGCTATCCAAAAGTAGAATGGTCTGCCTTGAGAGGTAATGGGTCCCTCTCATTGGAGGTCTTCAATCCAAGCTGAATGACCATTCATCAACTTGTTATGCAAGAAATTCTTTTGGTGAATTTGTCATCCAATGGATTTAATTTTCAAGTTGTAAGGGATGTCAGTGGCCATCTGGTCCCATCTTAACTTGAAGGTTTTTTCATGAGACATAAATTTTAGTGCATGGTCTTGAAGAGTTTGGGTTGGGTTTTTTTTTTTTGGCAGGGGTCAGGGGGTAGTACATTTTTTAAACTTGCTTCCCAGGTCCTGGCTTTATTCTGGGTAGGTGAGGGTCAAAAGTGGCCTATGGCTTAGCAATGTGTTTCTGTATTCTTTTCTGTATTTCCCAAAGCAACTTACATGACAATAGCACATAGTAGGCACTCCATAAAGACATGATGAAATGAATGGAATAGAAAGGAAAATGAAAGTGCTTCCCTCCCCCATGCGCACCCCATTTCCAGAAACATAAAAGCAGCCAAAAGGATTTTCTAAAACTTTCCAAAAGAAATTCCAAACATCAGAGATTTCAGTCTCAAAAATGAAAATGTCAGTTGGGAGGTAGTTATAAGTCAGTGAAAATGTTAAAAAAGGATAAATCTAATAATGCCATGGCTAATTTAATTATATCTCTTCCATAAGGAAATAGGATTGGGAGGGGGGTGAAGAAAAGGATTTTGCAGCTAAGCTTTCATAGAGACTATGCATAATTATAATTAGCATTCACAGAGGGACTAGAATACTGGGTAACACTATTTCCAAAACCTGCAATGTTGTTATCCTGGACTCAGATGCTTAATATGAGACTCAAGGCCAAGTTCCTTCAATCACTAAGAAAGTGGGATCAGAAGGCAATAGCATACACAAGTCCTGGACCTATGCCTGTAATTGACATGTGGTCTTTTTGTTTAAAAAAAAAGCATGAGCCAAGATAATCCTGAAAATAGACTTGTAGGCTTATGGTGTGTAAAATGACATTCACCCTAAAACAATCACATGTCCTTATTTCCTAATACTATCTTTCAAAGAAATGACTAAATCTTTTTTAATAGTAAAAACTTCAGCAATTGACAAGCCATTCTTGCCCTACCTCTCTTTCTCCCTCAGTTCTCCATTTTATAGTGCAATTAATTATTTGAATAAATCAGGCCAAAAAAAGAGAGACAGAGAGAAAGAGAGACAGACAGACAGACAGACAGACAGAGACAGAGAGAGAAACCTCAAAAAACAAAACACTTGGGCTGAACCGTCCAGATATTTGAGGACAGCTAGGGGGCAAAACAGATAGCATCGGGCTAGTCCAGGAAGACAAGCCTGAGTTCATCTCCCTGAGTTCAAAACCAGCTGTGTGACCCTAGGCAAATCATTTAACCCTGTTTACCTCAGTTTCCTCATTTGTAAAATGAGCTGGAGAAGGAAATGGCAGGCCATTCCAGTATCTCTGCCCCTCCCCAAAACCCAGATGGGGTCACAAAGAGTTGGACACAACTGGAATGACTGAACAATATCCAGTTACTGTATAGAAGTATCAGAAATTGTTTTATTTTCTGAATTCCCTGGATAATTATAACCCTCCAATGTTTCACTTCACTTTTTAAGCCCAGATATATCTCTCTTCCCAAGCCAGGTTTCCCTAGCAGTGATTCCCCAACCATCAAGTCTGATGAAAGTTTTTACCAAGTTATTACTACCAAAGGTATTTTCTTCTTGAAATTATCAACTCTTCAAAACTGAATCTTGACTGAAGAAGAGAATTATACCTTAGCTTAACATGATCAATGTGAAGAGCCCCTCATCCTCAATTAATTTCTCAGGTGGAAAGTACTGGCAATTCCATACCTAAACTCAAGTCCTCCTGACTCCAGCTAGCGTTCCATCCACTGAGCCACCTAGCTGCTCCAAGCAAACACATAACTGTAGGGAAAGGGATCACTAATTGGGTCTGTAATTAGTCACTAATTAGCACATGGTCAATCATTTTCTGGTGGAAGCAGAGGATGGGAAAGCATGAATGCCTTATAGTCTGCATGACTGGAAGAATTTCCCTCATCATGGGATCATACGTCAACTGGGATACTAGTGTATTCTCAGGTTTAAAGACTTAAATGCATTCTTCGATTTGTGTAGCTGAGGGGATAAAAAGCTATATGTACACCTGGAAGACGTACATTCAAGTTCCTTCTGAGACACATATAGGCTGTGTGACCCTGGGAAGTCATTGAACTTCTAAGCAAGTCTCTAAAACTATAATTTAGAGAGAATTTGTCATCTGTATTGATAGGAGTTTCTTTATCTGAGATTTCCCTACATGAATGAAATCAGTTTGGCTCCCTATCCTTATTCTTTTGCTCAATATAATTACTTAGAGAATAATTAACAATATTATGAAGTACTTTAAAATTTACCAGTAACTTTCCTCACAACAGCCCAGTAGTACTAGTACTAATATTCCCATTTTACCAAAGAGAAAAATGAGGCTTAGTTGCCCAGTCATCTGAAGTCAGGGATTCTTAACTAATTTTTGCGTGTCACAGTCCACTTGGGCAGTCTGGTGAAGCCTATGGACCTCTTCTCAGGATAATGGTTGTTGCCTTAAGTCACAATTGAGGGAAATGCTAACTTTCAATTAGAGGTTAGTGAAAATAATTCCCTCTCAAGTTCAAGGACTCCCTGAAATCTCCCCACAAGAATACTTGCTTTAAGTAGTAACCATGGAAGACACAGTAGAACTTGAACTCAGCTCCTCTTCCTCTACTTGTCCTTCCCTAACACCATGCCGCCTCCAAAACAAAATAGAAAAGGGTGATCTGAACATGGGAAGCAGGAATAAATACAAGGAACACTGCCTAGTGTTGCTCCTATATGAAACTATGACTTGGACTCTCAAGATGTGCAGACAGCTGATCATAAAAAATGAAATAGAACTTGAAAGTCTTCCTGAAAAAGAGAAGGAGTTGGGCTGGCTCTGGAAACATGCCAGAAATCATTCAGAAACTGGGTTTAATCTCTGAGTCCAGAGGGCTGAAGATAAAACACACCACCCATCTCCTGTCAGAGAGGCAGAATGAGATGTACATTTTTGGACAAGGCTAATGTGGGGATTTGTTTGGCTGGCTGATGCATACTTGCTATGAGGATTTATTTTTCATCTTTCATTGTTTAATTAGGAGGGGCAGTGGGAGAAAGGAGATAATAATTGCTTGTCAAAATAAATGAATTTTTAAAAATAAAATACGGGTTTCAAAGAAAACTGATCACTTTTTTTAAAAAAGAAAACATACGAATAATGATCTCTTAAAGTAGAAATCTCTGAATGAAATGCGTTTCATGAATAGAAAATATATATACTTAAAAGAATAAATTATCCAACCTCAAAAAATGGAGTTTAATGTTAGACCTGGGCCAGGTAGAGATCGGCAAGACTGTGGGGTGCTATTTAATAAAGATGTTTTATTCAGCCAAAGCACAAAACCAACAAGGCTTTCTCAACATTTGATGACAAAATACTCAGACTAAGGAATGGGGTCTCTCAGAAACTAGTAGATTCCCCCTCATTCAAGGCCTTCAAGTAAAGGCTGATTAACCACTTGCCCAGGACATTGTAAAAGGTATCTTCCTGGTGTGGACATTCCCTCCACCAAAACATATAGGCAATTCTTCTGTAACCAGCTCTTTGTGATCCAACTCCAACCTATCCTTTCAAGCTGATGACACATTACTCTCCCTCAGGGAGTTTATATTTTGGCCAAACTGGGCAATTTGCTGTTCCCCTATACACAACATTCTATCTCCTATCTATATGCCTTTCCTTGGGCTGAACAGCATATTGGGAATGGTCTCCCTTTTCATCTCCACAACTTGGAATCCCTACATCCCTTCAAAGCTCAGTCTGTATGCTACCTTCTCATCATATCAAATACAAATCTGCCTCTTTGCAATTCCCACCCATAGCTCCTAATCCTGCCTGCCTCCTTAAATTTTCATTTTTGGGATTGAAATCTCTAAGGTTTGGTTTTGCACTGAAAGATGGTAAAGACACAGGTGATGACCTCAAGGACTCTGGGGAATAAGACATTCCCACAAATGCAATGTCAAGTGTAATGTTGTGAGTGCTAAGAGAGGTTAAATGGTAAAGCACTCTGTTAGATGATGGGGTGATGAGGCAGTTCAAGTGTTTGTTATAACAAGAGAAGGCCAAGAGTGGGAAATCTCAATATGCTTTCAGACATAGTGCAATCTAGTTGGTGTAATATTATAGGCTACATCAAAGCAAGTTATGTAACGGAAAGCTGGAAGGGTGAGTTGGAAACCAGACTGCAGAAGGCATGTCATTCCAGGTTAAGGAGAAGACAACACTAGTGGGGATACTATTAGAGAGGCAATAGAGGCCTGAAATCAGATGATGGCAATAGCAAAGGAAAAGAACAAAACAAATTGGACAGAGGTTATAGAAGTCAGATTTGGGAAATGACTAGATGCACGGGGAGGGAGACAGGAAAGGGAAAGTAAGGAGTCCAAAGTTACTCATAGCTTTTGTACCAAATTAGTTATGAACATTGTTGTGGTTTAGTCATTTCAGTCATGCCTGATTCTTTGTGACTTCACTTGGGTTTTTCTTGGCAAGATACTGAAGTGATTTGCTATTTCTTTCTCCAACTCATTTTACATTTGAGGAAACAGAGGCAAACAGGTTTAAGTGACTTGCTCAGGATCACACAGCTAGTATTTGACACCAAATTTGAACTCAGGTCTTCCTGACTCCAAGCCATTGTGCCACCCATGGCTCACTATCAACATTAAGTGAAGATAAATATTCTAATTTCCTTTCTAGAGCATTTTAAATACAGCATTAAAATATGAATAAAAAGTCCTAATAATCTTAATCTTAACCTAATCTTAAATTGACCACAATAATGGAAAAAGTGTTCAAAACCTCTCTGACACTTATCCGTGTGAGCAAGGAGACCTTATTTGATCTCTGAATTTCAATTTCTTCATCTGTAAAAAGGGAATCATGTACATATGTGTGTGTATATATATTACCTTTATTATTATTATACTATATTATTACACTATACCTTTAGTTCCTACTTCACATGGCTACTGTAAGGTTCAAATGAGATCATGTATATAAAGTACTTTAAAAAGCCTTTAAGGACTATATATATTATTATTATTAATAACAATAATAAAATGAATTAGTTACTGTTTAGTTTTCACAGCACTGTCAATAACATTTGACTCTCTCCATCAAGTATGCCTTATTATTGAATAGTAGCCTGTGTTCTCAACATGAACTGCAGACAATTTTCCATACTATATAAGGTGTTAGAGTCTAGCAAGAGAAGGAAGGAAGGAAGGAAGGAAGGGAGAAGGGAAGGAAGGAGGGAGGGAGGGAGAAAGGGAGGAGAGAGGGAGGAGGGAGGAGAGAGGGAGGAGGGAGGAGAGAGGGAAAGGGAAGGCAGAAAAGCAAGAAAAGTCCTCTACAAAACTCTGAAGTGAAAATGTTTTCTTTACAAGTCCCTTCTCCTTTTTCAATATATTTTCTCCTAACCCATGAGTCTCTCCTTTCCCTCCTCAGTACCATCATGTTCTCCAGTCCCTTATGAAAATGGCTGTAAAGAAAGAAGATCATCTCCATCTTTGCATGGCCAGTCACCGGGGGATGGGGAAAGAAAGTGGGTGACAAATTTTAAGTCTTTCCTCTCCCTGGAACGGAAGACCTTTTGGTCAGGTACCATGGAGTTAGTAGAGTAAGACTATGGAACACCAGCAGGACATTTCCCTCTCGTTGAAACTACACAGGTAATTTTATCACCTCCTGAGCTTAGTTCCTTAGTTCCTGGAAGACCGTGGACTTCAGATTCCAGAATGATGGAATTTGGTCTAAGGACAAAATACATCTAAGGAGGATTAGGAAGAATATTTTTGCCTTAAAGTTTGGGGATCTATTCAGAGGCTCAAAACTAAAAAGGGAGGAGGGGAGAGAAAAGAGCCTAGTTACACAATTGTTAAACCAGATACCACAGAAAGCAAAAAGTATGTTATAGAAAGAATAGTAATGGGTTGGGGGGGAGGGTGTTGTCTAGTAATTTGCAGGAGAATAACTGAAAGGTGGATAGAGGGAGTAGAAACAATATTATCATCTCAAATGTCTATAAACCAATTTGCAGAGTATGGATAATAAACAGCATGAGCAAAATCTTAAGCCGAAGGGTGGGATGTGAGTCATCCCTGGAATACTGCAGTGGAAGGCTCTATCCAGTTCAAAAGAAGAAGATTAGATAAAGGACCATCTGGGTACTGTTTTATATCAAAAAGATACAATCCTGTATGGAAATTCATGAACATGAGGGAGGAAACACAGTACCGAGTACATGGGTGAAAATAAAAAGGAGAAGCAAAAGAGATATTATGTTTGGTGGGAATATGCCACAGACAAAGCAGCCAAAAGACAGAGCTGGATCTCAACCAAAGCTAGGGTGGAAACAGTAGATCACTGTCATGGAGGACTTCAACTAGGCTAGCTGCTGGAGATTCCCCTTCTGCTAAAGAGCAGAGCAGTAGAGAAATTCTTGCCTGGTTAATCACTTCATCTTTCAAATGGAAGAGGAGGTGACAAAAGGAATCTGACTGTGGACCTGAATCTAACCAAAAAGGAAGAAATGGTCGAGGAAATTGAAATGATGGGAAACTTGAGTGATTTTGAAATGCCACTTAGAAATGTGACTTTGGAATGCCACTGTGTTTTAGGGATGGGGAGGGAACAAGGATGGGCATGATCTGATGTGCAATCTAGACTTCCAGGAGGAATGTTTTCCAGAAATGAGAGAAAATATAAGTAGTACCCTACAGCCTGACACTGTAAAACAGGAAATTGGTTCCGAAGGGATAGGAGGCTTTCAAGAATGATATTGTGATGAACTGGATCTTTCTGGTAAAACATTCACAATGTCTTCCCCTAATAGGCATATCAAGTCCCTACTTCTGCTACTTCCTCACAATTCTAGCCAAGAAGCATTCATAAGTCCCTATTCTGTCATGTGCTCTGTGCTGAGGATCCAAGGACAAACGAAAAAGCAGTCCCTGACCTCAAGGAGCTTATCTTCTGCTGGGAAATATGATAACATTGGATGGTTTTCAAAGCTTTTTCACATATACTGTCCTCTTCACTGTCATAATAGTCCTATGAAGTGGGCAGGAGGATGCAGTTAGCTCCAATGGGGGAGGGGGAAAGGCAACATCTTTTTATTTTAAGTTGTGGTCATAAAAACACACTCACAGAAGGGAAATTGGGATACAAAAGCAAATAAAGAAAACAGTTCCTGGAGATACTATAAACACTGAGTTTTCAACAAGCCAACACCTTAGGTGAACCTAACACTGTGCTAGGCTCTACAGGTGCTAGGTTCTACCTCTGGTGGGAGCCCTTTCCAGGGCTGCTCATCCATCTTTGGCATCCACTTGATTGACCCAACTCTCACCTGCAGTTCCAGGACGCTATAGCATGTGCTGTGGCCATACCCCAACGATCTGGGCAGATGGGCTAAACCAAGTGGAGAGTAACCAAAACAACTCAAACCTGTCAGTGAGTTAGGGAGATGTCTTCCCCGAGTATGTGAAGACTTTTGCCAGTCATCTTGACTTCTGTCCTGCCACTGGACTTCAATGACTCAGGAAAAAAGAGTAAGGCTGATGACTTTGTGTGACTCTGCCTCGCTTAAATCTAATTCATGCCCAAGTCAAGACATCATCTGGGATGCCACTGGTGCTCTTTGAAAATGAAGGGTAAACAACAACAGGCTCTATGGGACACAAATTAAGTAGAAGACACAGTCTCAGGCCACAAAGATCTTCCAATTTACTGCGGGAAGTAGTGTGGAACCACATAAAATATATAACCATGTACACTCATGTCCTGTCAGCAAAGTCCAAGGAAAGGTTAAGATAATATACAATAGAGACTTCAGTGAGTTCAGAGGAGGGAGAAGTCAGTAGGAAAGACTAGAAGTCTTCAAAGAGGAAGTGGAACTTAAGTGGGACCTTAAAGGATTGGTTCAAGGTTCAGATAAGTAAAGAAGAAAAGAAAGTCATTCCCTGCAGGGGTGAGGGCATGATTGAAGATAAAGAGTTGGGAATAAGCACGGTGGCTTGAGGAACAGTGAGATCAGACTGTTAGAAAAGATGGCTCATGCTGGG
This sequence comes from Trichosurus vulpecula, assembly GCF_011100635.1. Lineage (NCBI taxonomy): Eukaryota > Metazoa > Chordata > Mammalia > Diprotodontia > Phalangeridae > Trichosurus > Trichosurus vulpecula. The sequence continues at coordinate 287,302,236 of NC_050575.1, read as the reverse complement.
ATTTCTTCATAAGCAATAAGGTCGAGGAGGTATGTTGAAGCCAGAATGTGGAAAACATTGAATATCAGACAGAAAAATTTAGACTCTATCCAATAAGTAAAGGAGAAATTGGGAAAGTTTGTTTTTTTAATGCTGTTTATACTGGAGAATGATATTGTGCAAAATAAAGTGGTAAGATCAGTGTTCACAGAATCAGAAGACCTGGGTTCAAATCCCACATCGGATTCTTACTACATGTGAGACCTTGGGCAAATTGCTTAAGTTTTTCAGCTCTCAATTTCATCCTCTGTAAAACGAGTGGGTCGGATTAGCTGACTTCTGAGGTCTGATCCTTTGACCTGCCTCATGAGTCCACAATCCTATGAAAATAAATCTAATACTAGTAAACAAAGCAACTGGAGCTGGGGAAGAGGGTGAGGGATAGACTTTAGTGTCTTCAAATCTTTTCATTGTTGTCCAGTCATTTTCAGTCATGTCTGAATATGAACCCATTCAGAGTTTTCTTGGCAAAAATACTGGAGTAGTTTGCCATTTCCTTCTTCAGCTCATTTTACAGATGAGGAAACTGAGGCAAACAGGGTTAAATAATTTGTCCAGGGTCACACAGCTAGTAAATGTCTGGGATCGGATTAGAACTCAGGTCTTTTTGCCTAGTCTATCCACCATACTACCTAGCTCAATTTTCCAGTTTGTAGATTTTCCAAGACATTTTTCCTCTCTCTTTCCCTTATGATAGCTGACTTTTTTATACAATATTATTAGTTAATATCTTCACTGACTACAGAAATAAAAAATTATGAAAAAGCAAAAACACTGACCTTTTCTATTTGTTAGCTTGAGGTAGAGAGAAACACAGAGGAGACTAAAACTATCCATTAAAAGGCACAAATAACTGGAAGCGGAAGCGTGGAACCACTAGGTCCTCATAAGGGCCTGAAGTGGTCACGTTACCTAAATTCGCACTGACTATTTCCATTGGACTGGAATCATTTACTATATTTTGCATAATTACAATTTCAAATAGAGTGAATCCCGATGCATGCAATCACTTTACAGGATCTATTATTTGCACCAACTGGGAAATAAGAGTTAGGGGCAAGGGGGACAATCCAAGTTGGAATCCTAGCTCAGACACTTAATAGCCACTTGAACTTAGGCAATTCATTTAAAAACTCTCTAAGACTATTTCCTTATCTGTTAACTATAGAGGGTGCGCTCCTCAAAACAGTTAAGAGCTATTTTTAGAATCACAATTGTGATTGGAGGGTATCGTCTATGCCAACCCCATCGTTTTACAAAAGAGGAAGCCAAGATCCAGGGAGTTTAAATGACTTGCCCAAGCTAACAAATGTTAGGCAACAGAGGTGAAATTTGAACACAAGTCTCCTCATTCTACCACTGTGCCTCTTCCTTCTATCTCTGTCGCCCAGTGTCTAACACAACGTCTCACACGTAGTAGGTGCTTTATAAGTGCTTATTGCACTGAGTTAGATTAAAATGGAGATAGTGGTAGTTTTGTTGTCTAGATTATAGGATTATTATGTCCAAATTGCAAATTGAGACAATTCTTATAAAGTGTTTCTTACAACTAAAGTAGGGCTGTGTAAGTTTTTAACTATCTGAAAGAATGCACTTATTTCTCTGATGGAGGAATCTCAAGGCTCATATTTTTTGGAATACTTTCTTGAAAGTCATGCTAAATCTTTTGTCTTCATAGTACAATCTACTCAAGAAACCATCCTAGACATCATTACAATATATTAGCTGTATAAAATCACTCCTGAAAGTTCACCCAGGATTAAATCAGGCACCTGCTTTGTTTTCATTTGAGAAAACACACAAGTTTTCTTCTCAGCATCACAACATGAAACCCATTTGATATTTCTAAGCCCATAAACATCAACTCTACCACCTCCCCACCCACCCCACCAACCCTGGGGCCCTGAGCCTGTCTATGGTAAGTCAGCTCTGGGAGGAAGTGCTCACCCATGTGATAAATTAGAAGCTATGAATAAGAGACAGAATTAATAGGTAACAATTAAAAGAACATCAGGGGATGGATAATCAACCCAGGACAAAGGAAAGACATGATAGTTTTATCACTATCTGCAGGGACTGTCATGTGAGAGCTTTCCTTATGTCAGCTCCTGTCATAGAGACCATCCCCTTGCCTACAGTCAGGACGGTATTTAAACTATGCTATTTTTAAAGCCATCCAGCAAATTCCACATTCTCTCCCTCAGTAACCTATTCCAATGTCTAATAAGGATTACGTCAGAATAGTCTTCCTGTTTCTAAAACAAATTCCTGTTACTACCTGGAAACCTGTATGCCCATTTCCTCTTAGGATGTCTTTGGAAACAATAACTCTGTTGGCTTATCAAACATATAGACAATCCCTTCAGCCTTCCCTTCTCCAAGCTGCATAATCACTACTCCCTTTTGTCGTTTGTTTTGTTGTTGTTCAGTGGTATCCAACTCTTCCTGAGCAAAGACACTGCAGTGGTTTGTCATTTCCTTCTCCAGCTCATTTTACAGATGAGAGAACTGAGTTTAACAGAGTTAAGTGACTTGTCCAGGGTCTCACAGCTGGTAAATCTCTGAGGCCAGATTTGAACTCAGGAAGATGAGAATTCCTAACTCCGGGCCCAGCACTCTATCTACTGTGCCACCTACCTGCCCTTCCCTTAATAGTTACAAATTGTAATTGGATTTCTAGCACCTTCTCTTTTTGGTTTTATAGGCAGAAGAGATGCTAGGTTCAAATAAAATGGTGACACAAGTTTGTGATGAATGTAGATTAATACCTCTTTATTGTGACCAGTAGCACCTAGGTGTTCCCTGTTCCTGGAATGGCCTCCTTCCCATCCTTTAAAGGACAAATCAAATGTCATTTCCTCCATAATGCCTTCCCTGATCCCCACATTGATAACCACCTTGCCACTTAAACATCACATAGCAACTTGCTTTCAACCTCTCTAATTAACTTTCCATCAAGCAAGCAAACAAATATTTGTGGAGTGAGTACTATATCCCGGCCACTATTCCATGCAAATTTTTCATACATACATGTAGGCATGTATGTGTACATTGCTCTTCAGTCATGTCTAGCTCTCTATGAGCCCATGGACCATGTTGTCCATGGGGTTTTCTTGGCAAAGAGACTGGAGTGGTTTGCCATCTCCTTGTGTGTGTACATGTATGTATATAAACACATGTACCTGTATGTTTGTTATATGTGTTGTATTATTATACATGCATGTATTCATAGTTATCTGCTTTTGCATTATTCCTCATAAGCTTTATGGGGTTTTGGCAGTGTTTTATCTAAACATTTTATCTCCCCAAGTGCATAATGAAGTCATTTAATAGATGGATGATAGGGTATTTATTAAGCATTTGCTACGTGCCAGGCAAGATGCAAAAAGAACAGAAGCACAGAAGTTCCCACCCTCAAGCAGCAGTTATTCTGATGGGGAAAGACAATAGAGATGGTGACTTAGATGGGGGTGGGGGAGAGGTGGGAACAAGACAAAGTGGCAGGTATGAAGAAGTCTAAAGAATGATAGATTCATTCTTTAGGCTTAAGTGAGGCTAAGCAAAGCTGGAGTCCTTTCTAAAATCTAAGCTTGAGAGTCAGAGGCCAAGTGGCCCTCCTGATCCCCGCTCCGATGGACCCTGGCTCAAACAGGCTACAAAGAAGAATAGCATGAAATAAGCCTGGAAAGGTGAGTTGTAGCCAGGTTAGAGAAGGCCTTGAATGCCAGGATAAAGAGTCATCCTTCACATTTGCAAATACCTCTGTACAGATAGAGTTAGCAGATGTTTTTGGAATACTCTGTTCTCTGATGACATAGCTTCCAAGAATCAAGGGTTATATCCACACCAAGATGCGACAATGGAGAATGAAGGTCTTTCTCTTGTGCTTAATTTCACTTTATTTTTGCTTGTCCTGTCTTCTCCATTAGCGTCATAGGTCTAGACTTGAAAGAGGCTGTAAAGATCATTTAGTCCAAGTGTTTTAAATGCAGTGTCTATGAACTTGGTTTTTTTTTTTTAATGTTTAACTTTATTTCAAAATCATTGGTTTCCTTTGGAATCCCACGTCTTTTATTTTATGCATTTTTTTCTTCTAGTCCAATTGCCCCATTTTAAGGATGAGAAAATAAAGGTCCATAAAGGTAAACTAATTTATAGAGTGAGAAGATAAGAATGCCCAGGACAGGGCCCTGTAGGATACCCATGGTGGGCATGACCTGGATGGTGGTCTGTCAAAGGAGACTGAAAAGGAGAAGTCAGCTAGGTAGGGGGAAAAGCAGGAAAGAATAGTGTTATAAAAACCTGGAGAGAAGAGATTATCAAGAAGAGGGTGATCAACAGTGTCAGTGACTGCAGAGAGATCTGGAAGGATGAGGACTGAGAAGAGATCATTAGATTTGGCAATGAAAAGATCTGTTGTTTGGGGCTCTCACTCGATGGAAGAGTATTGTGTGATTTGACCAGACAAGACTCTGGACAGCCGTTGTTAAGAGCCCTCCAGCTTTGGAAAACCCAGATGTTGGTGCTTCTCTGGTAACTATGTATATTGTGATTTGGTCAGACAGAAATGTTGTCTCTTTTTGTAATTTCTGTTTGCATTTGTTCTGAAGTTCAGGGTGCTGGCTTTCCCCCTGAACTAAGTGAATGACATGTATGTTTGATTAAAGTGAGACTGTTAACCCCTAAAAAAAAAAAAGGTAAACTAACTTACCCAAGATCACAAGAGCAGGAATCAGTGGAGTTTCAAATCTAGATTTTCTGACTCCAGATTCAATGCTCTTCTCACTACACTATTTTTACTCAAAGATAAAAGCTAATGTCTTCTAATTTGGGGCTTCCCTACAATACCAAACCCATTGCTCTGCCCCAGTGGGCTGAATAAGCCCGGGTCACTAATAGATTATTTCCTTTTACAAGGGTAACTCATATCTACCTGACTTTAACCAAGTCAAAAAAGTCTACAAGCCTGTATGTGCCAGGCAGCTAGGTGGCACCGTGGATAGAGCACTGGGCCTGCAGTCGGAAAGACTTGAGTTCAAATGTGGCCTCAGACACTTACTAGCTATGTGACCCTGGGCAGGTCACTTAACCCTGTTTGCCTCAGTTTCTTCATCTATCAAATGAGCTGGAGAAGGAAATGACAAACCATTCCAGTACTTTTGCTGAGAAAACCCCAAATGAGGTCATGAAGAGTTTAACACAACTGAAATGACTGTATACCGACAACAACTTGTGCCAGGCATTGTGCCAAGAGCTAGGGGTACAAAGAAAAGCAAAAAGACAGGCTCTGCTCTCAGGAAGCTCTCAGTCTAATGGAGAAGACAGCATGCAAACAACTTTGTACAAAAAGGATATAGACAAGATAAATTGGAGATAATCAACAGAGGTAATGTGCTAGTATTTAAAGTATCATTTATAGGAACTTTTTTTTAGCACTCTTTAGAAGCACAGAAGATTAGAGCTTGAAGGGACTTTAGAGATAAAAGCTAATATTTTTAAGTTTTGCAAAGTGCTTTACCTGTTGATCCTCACAACAATCCTGGGAGGCCAGTTCTATTATTAACCTCATTTTATGAACGAGGAACTGAGGCTGAGAGAGGTAAGTGAACTGCCCAGGGTCACATAGCTACTGTGAGGCAGATCTAAAACTCAGATCTTCCCAAATCCAAGTCCCACATGAAGTCTAGCCCTTTCATTTCACAGATGTGGAAACTGAAGCCCAGAGATTAGACAACCTGTTTGAATAAGTGGTGGAATTGAGACTAAAATACCAGATTTCCTGACTCTCAAAATTCAGGCCTTTTTTGGGTTATTTTTATTTTGTTTGTTTTTTTCCCCAGATGCTAAAAACCCCCTTCTCTTTAAAAACAGTGCTCTCAAGAACAGGAGTAATATACTTTATCTGGCAGGACAGTTTCACAAAATGAAACTTTACCAATAAAACCTTTCATTTGATTTCAGCTATCAGGAGGAGTCTGAAATTGAATTAAAAAAAAAACAACCCAAAATAACAGACACCATCTTGAGAACCCTTAATCTATGGTGTAGTTTATTCTACTGCCTGTTAACGATAAATAAATCACAAAAACAGTGAATTGTCAATATGTGAGTGTACACCCTGATGTCTCATTGGCAGCTAAAATCCAGTACTAAAATATTTAATTAAAAGTCCCACTGTGGTTTGGGTCCTGACGCAGAATACAGTTTACCAAATTACAAAAATGAGTTTTACGCAAGCATGATCTCAAAGCTGCGTTTTTCTACTTTCAAATTTGGATTTCTTACTTTCACAAAAGGTCACTCATTGTGCAACTGCTGTGATTCAGGGTAGCAGCATCCACAGATTTTCATGAATTGTTCACCAAGTCAATGGATTTCTGTTTTCCCATAAGTCTTCCTTTCTTTTATGTCTCCTCTAAGGAAAACTATATATTTTTAGTCAGTGAATAGTCAATAACATAAGTGTCTACCATGTGCCAAGCATTGTGCTAAAAGAAATAAACTGGCAACTTTGTGGAACGTAGGCAGTAACAGAAGGGAGGAATCCATTAGCCCATGTCCCAAGCTTGGACAAATGACTAACAGAAACGGAAGTAGTTGTCATAAGCTAAGGGCTTCCCATCCTTCTTGAATAAATACTCAGGGAATTCTGAGAATGTTCCTGTCCCAGTCTGAGGCACCTGGATTTCCTAGGAGCTTTCCTAAGTCTTCAGTCTTAGCTTGTGTTGGGTACCAAGATGGCAGCTTTTCATTTCTGCCTTTTTTATTTATTCCTCTGCTATTTCTGCGGCTAGGGGAGGAAGGAGAGGATCTGATTTGGCTTGTTTCTTAAAGAGCTCTCTGAGATCTGCTAGGGCCAATAAAATAAAAGATGACCAGGTTTAATTGGGCTGGACCCTGAAAAGGCAGTTACTACTAGTCTAGTGATGGGGGAGCAGAGTACAATGAAAGAATACTGGATTTGAAGGTAGAAGACCAAGTCTTAGCTCTGCCACTGTTCCACTCAATAGCTCTGAGATCTCCAATAAATCATTTCCCCTCTCTGGGACTTAGTTTCTTCATCTGTAAAATGGAGACATTAGACTCAAAAATTCTGTGTATGACAAATTGGAGATTAACATCCCTAATATTCTAGGCTGAAGAGAATGGACAGCCCAATACTGAGGCCACAGTTGCCTATGAATAAGAAACATCCATTCCTCTCACCAGATAAGCTGGTTAGGAGCCAGGCTATCCCAAGGTGAGGGTGTTTTTATAGTAAATCACTTCCCTAAGGTTCAACTCTCCGTTTTCTTTCCCCACCACATGCTATTCATTTTCCCAAATAAACCTGTGCTTCTGTTTGGCTGGCATGGGCAGTGAGAGATACCAAAACACATGAAGGAAAGACCTCATTGTACATGCCAGGATCATGCTTTTCTTCTACTCCCCAGCAGCTGCACCAAATATATGGACTGTTACAAGGTGATCCTACCCAAGGTGACCAGAAACTAGCACTTTTAATGCATTAAGTCTTAAGTCTGAGGCTGAAGAATGACCCTACTACTCGGCTCAGGGAGCAAGTCAGAATTCTACTAGTGAAAAAGAAGTGCTCACCAGTCTAGGCAGAGATTTCCTGGTTACAGCAGAACTATTTATCTGAATAAAATGTAGCTAGGAGGTACAGTGAATAAAGCTCCAGATCTGTAGTCAGGAAGACTTGAGTTCAAATCCAGCCTTACACACCTACTAGCCGTGTGACCCTGGGAAAGTCATTTGACCTCTATCTGCCTAAGTTTTCTCATCTAAAATGGAGATAATAATAGCACCCACCTCCAAGAGTTATTGTGAGGATAAAAAGAGATGATATTTCTAAAGCATTTAGCACAGTGCCTGGCATACATTAGGTGCTAATTAAATGCTTATTTCTTTCCTTCCTTCTAAAACCAAATAATCTGATTGCCATGCAAAATGAAATTCATCACTTATATTTCAAGATGAAAAATCGCCAAGAGATGTAATTTTTTTCACTAAGTTAAACATTTAGAAACATAGGATCTTAGAGCTAAAAGGTAACTAACTGAGAGGTCATCTAATCAAAGGAAGTATAATGAAGTATACAGAAAGCTAGACTTGGAGTTGGCCAGTCAGTTAACAGGTATTTATTTAGCATTTAGCTTGTGCCAGGCACTGTGATAAACATTGAGAATACAAAGAATTGCCAAAATATGTTCCATGCCCTCAAGGGGCTGACATTCTAATGCGGGAAACAGCAGGCCAACAACCCTCTACATACAAGATGTCTGTGTGGAAGAAATCTCTAAAGGAAGGCACTAGCAGTGTGGTGGGAGAGAGTAGGGTGGGACAGACCAGGAGAAGCCTCTTGAAGAATGTGGGATTTGGGCTGAGGCCTGAAAAAGCTAGGGAGCCCAAAGGAGGAGGTGAGGTGGGAAATCATTTTAGGCATGAGGGAAGCCACAGGAAGACCTGGTTTCCAAACTAGTTTGTGACATTCACTGTGAGACCTTGGATAACTGATTTAGTTATTCAGAGTTTCATTAGCTCCATCTGTAAAATTAAAATAATAACATCTCCTACTACACAGGGTTATTATGAAGGTTAAACAAAATAAAGTATGTAAAATCATATATGAACTTTAAAGTACTATATATCAATTTTCATTATTGTTATTTTTTAACCCCTACTCAAATAATGACTCTTTCCTATACTACTCCCCAGAAAGGGGCCACCTATCCCCTGCTTGAAGACATCTAGTGATATGGAATTGTCCTCCACCACCATCATGACTACCTCCCAAAGCAACCCATTCCATTTTTGGACATCTCTAATTTTGACTCAACTTTACCTTTATAAGAAAAAAAACCAGATCAGCAAATCTAGCATTGCTTCAAAAAATCTCCCTGTGTGTACAGTAGTACCATTAAAAATGTATATACAGCAGAAACAGTTTATAGAGGCAACCCAGACACCCTGTTGAATATACAGTAGATGTGAGGTATTAATATTTTGAAAAATAGCATGAAAGGTGAAATAGAATCCGCCTGTTATCTGAAAAGCTCCACCTGCCAACCCTTCCATTCTTTTGTACCAGAAGATTCCCTCACTTGAAGCTTCTCCAATGAATAAATAATAATTGAGCCCCATTTCCAGAGGAGCTCCCTGTCAAAAAACCAAACATTTGTAAGATTGGCTGGGGCCCACATGGGTTCCAAAGTCCTTTTTCTGGTTCTTCTCAAATATTCCTCCCTAAAAATTAGATCCTCAACTCAGAAACAAGTTTTAATAATTGATTGAGTGAAACTCCAGGGCCTTATTTCAAAAGCGATGGTGGGCTCCTAGCATTGCTGCAAGGAGGAATGTGGCAAGGGGAGATATAGGTGAGAGTGAGACTGAGCAGAACATGGAAGATGAAGTCAAGAAGCAAGAAGGGGATGCCTGGCTTATCAGCTTCACTGAGAAGACTCTTCCCCATTTTCGTTGAAATGCGGCAGCTGCTGAGCATAACGGAACATAATGGACCCCCACTTAGGACAGCTGACCTGTATCCAGCATGGAAAACATCACTGCTTTAAGCTCAGCACAGCACTATTTAATCTTATCCCACTTCTTTCTTTCTGATACCACAAAAGGAAGAACTGTGAATACCCTGAATTTATTAAGTCCACTTCTTAAACCTGTCAAGAATGCTAGAAAGCTCCCTGCAGAGATGTATGCAACACGGAAAGCGTCCAACACACAAGGATATTAGCCGTGCTTAAAACTGAAGACCATTATGAAAATTACAACTCCCAGGTGGTTTCCTTCCTTGGATTGCCAAAGGTCAGCTTGATTTCTGGAGAAACAAGAAATCAAACCAAAATCAAGTAGTCCCCTCATGTTCCTGGAAGAGGTGCTTTCAATCAAATAACAGAAGTCACATCTCATTATATATGAGTATAATAAAGAACTTTATTCCTTACCAAGGTCCTAATTGATAACCAACTTTTTTAACAGGAATGACTGGAAATACTGTATTTTAGCAAGGAGGTAAATGAAGTATCTGCCTAGTATAAAACTTTCTAAATCAAATCAATCAACAAGGATTACCTACTATGTGCTAAGCACTATGTGATGTGCTAGAGATACAAATACAAAAAAAAAAAAATGAAACCTTTTCTCTCAAAGAGCTTACATTCCATCCAAGGAGAAAGTGGATGTAAATCAATCAAGCGAGGCAAGAGGAAATTAATCATATGAAATTACTTAGATTCGATAGGAACATATAGTAATTATACTAGCATTGTCCTTGTTTGGAGGTGTTAATAAAAATCACTCTTATTGTCTAGTCATTTTTAATCATGTTCAACTCTTGGTGGCCCCATTTGGGGTTTTCTCAGCAAAGATACTGGAGTGGTTTGCCATTTCCTTCTCCAGCTTATTTTACAGATGAGGAAACTGAGGCAAACATCATTAAGTGACTTGCCCAGGATCATACAACTAGTAAGTGTCTGAGGTAACAAATGACTTATGGTAAGAAATAATATGAGAAGGCTAATGTGGGAATTTATTTATTTTTTTTGATAATACATATTACAAATGGATTTTGTTTCTCTTGCTTTCTCAGTGGCGGGGAGAGGGAGGAGGAATATATGGATTCGGGACTGAAAATAATATTGAATCTAAAAAAGAAATAATATGATAGTAAGCATACATGTAGAATTAAACACAGTTAAAGCTGGCAGGGACTTTTGAAGTCCTCTTAGCTATTTAACTTCCTGAGGGCTTAGTTTCTTGACATATAAAATTAGGGGATCAGACAAGACAACATCCAAGGTAACTTCTAGCTCTAACTCTATGATCTCATCCAAATACTTCACATTGCAGAGAAATTAAGTAAGGCCAGAAGAGGTGATTTTGCCTAATGTTTCACACCAGTTCAGCTACAGAGGTGAGACTAAGGGGCCAGGGCTACCAACTTCCAGGCCAATGCTTTCATTTTACTAGACAATTTTGTTTCCCTAGAGTTGAAGAAGGATAAAATAATAACCTCTCTAGTGAAAATAATGTTTAGGAGGGCAGTTAGGTGGGACAGTGGACAGACCACCAGCCCTGGAGTCAGGAGGTCCCGAGTTCAAAGCCGGCTTCAGAAACTTGACCCGTACTAGCTGTGTGACCTTGGGCAAGTCACTTAACTTGGATTGCCTCACAAAAAAAAAGAAAGAAAAAGAAAATTATGTTTAGGAGTAGAGAAGAATGAGAGGAATAACCTCTAGAATTCTCTAATGGAGAAAGTACAGGATTTGAAATAAAAAAAAATAGGTTCAAGTTCCAGCCCTGCCACATACTAACCATGGGATAAAACACCTATGGATGAGACACTAAACCTCTTTGGACCTCAGTTTCCTCATCTGTAGAAGGCTGTGGTTTGGCCTGGAGGATTTCTGTGGTCCTCTTCCAACTCTAAAACTCTAAGTACTCTGAGATTGCCTCTAAGTGTCACCCCTCAGGGAGGAGCACTGGACATGAAATGGAAAGAAAAATTGGGTATGGGGCCAGTCTGGAGGCCTGGGTTTGAACACCAGTTCAGGGGTGCGACCTTATGCAATTCACTTACTCCTCTGAGCCTCCATGCCTCAACTATAAAATCAGGCACTAGATAACCTTTCAAGTCTTGGAACTTGGAGTTAAGAGAGACATGGAGTCAGACCTCACCTATGAAACTTGCCAACTATATAGCCATGGGCACATGGTTGTGCCTTCCTGAGCCTCAGTTTATTCATATGTAAAATGGAGATAATTAATTCTAGTAGTACCTACTTCACATTATTGTTGTGGAGATAAAATGAGACCAACGGTGTACAGTGCTCTGCAAAACTTTAGGCACTCCACAAATGTCACTTGCTATTCAAAGGTTTTCATGAGAGACTTTGGACACTCTGTACATAACAACTCTTCCTCCCAGATTTTCCAGGACAGTCTTAATTTCAAGAAAAATAAGCTTTTAATGAGGCTTTTGCAGAGAGGTGGCATAGGACAGCAGAAAGAGCAATGGACTTGGAGTCAGTGCCCCTGGGTTCATTTCTCAGCTTAGCCACTCACTGTGCGACCTTGAGCAAGTCCCTTGAAGTCTTCGAGAATCAGTTTTATTATCTGTAAAGTGGGAGAAGGTAGAACTTATAGAACAATCCTTTCCAGTTCAAAATCTATGATCCCAATATCCTGCTTCTTTTTAAAAAAAATTTGTTTATTTTATTTTAATTAATGGAAATGCTTGTTTTATTTCAATATCCCTTTTCAAAATATGCAGGCATTACCTCAGAGATACTGCTGGTTTTGTTCCAGACCACTACAATAAAGCAAATATCATAATAAAGCAAGTCATATGATTTTTTTGGTCCCAGTGAATATAAAAGTTATGTTTACACTACACTGTAGTCTATTAAGTATGAAAGAGTATAATGCCTGAAAAAAAAAGTTCATACTTTAATTTAAAAATACTTTATTGCTTTTTTTTTAAAGTGCTAACCATCATCTGAGCCTCCAGTGAGTAGTAACCTTTTGGCTGGTGGAGGGTCTTGCCTCAATATTGATGGCTGCTGACAGATCAGGGTGGTGGTTGCTGAAGGTTGGGGTGGCTGTGGCAATTTCTTAAAATAAGACAACAATGCAGTTTGCCATATCCATTGACTCTTTCACTTGAACACTTAGAGGCCATTGTAGGGTTATTAATTGGCCAAATTTCAATACTGTTGTGTACCAGGGAATAGGGAGGCTCAAGGAGAGGGAGAGAGAGAAGAGGGAAAGGCTGGTTGGTGGAGCAGTTGAAACACACACATTTATTGATTAAGTTTGCTGTCTTATATGGCCATGACTAATGGTAGCCCAAAACAATTACAAAAGTAGATGGCAGCTGGAAAGCAGGGACTAGCATGAGCTCCCCGCTTAGTCCCTCCAAAAACCTATAAAAAAATGGCTCTGAACCAATTCTAGAACTGCAGAACCCACAAAACAGCAGAGGGAAGCAGGGTTCCAGCCCAGAACAGCCTGGATGGTCTCTGGGTGAGGTCTATCCCACACGGAGCTGGGAGCGGAGCGGAGCAGAGACCAGCGTGAGCAGCATGGACCAACTGGACCAGGAGTCGGGCGGAGTGTGCCCTAGGGCCCTGAATCAGTGAGCTGCAGCAGTTACCAGACATCTCAACCCACAAACACCAAAGACATCAGAGAAGGTTAGTGGGAAAAGCTGCGGGAGTGGAAGGAGTTCCCCCATCCTGGGGGCAGCGGAGGTGGGGCAGCTACAGAAGTACAGTTGCAGTTGCTTCCCGCCCCAGGCCCACCTGGTGGGAGGAATTAAGTTGCGGATCAGAGTAGGAGTGAAGAGCCTGCTGAAGATCTAAGTCCACTCCGGGTTGGGGGTTCTTGGGGAAGGAGGAGGGCTGGTGTGGCAGAGCTGGCCCATCCCCCCAAGTGTGGAACGTAATTCTCTTAACTCCACAAGCAGTCATAGCCCGCTGAAAAACTCAAGGGTCAAGTTAGTTGGCTGAGAATATGGCCAGGCAGCAAAAACGCACCCAGATTCAGTCTCAGACTTTGGATTATTTCTTAGGTGACAAAGACAACCAAAACATACAGACAGAAGAAGTTAACAAAGTCAAAGAGCCTACAACAAAACCCTCCAAGAAAAACATGAACTGGTCTCAGGCCATGGAAGAGCTCAAAAAGGATTTGGAAAAGCAAGTTAGAGAAGTAGAGGAAAAATTGGGAAGAGAAATGAGAAGGATGCGAGAAAACCATGAAAAACAAGTCAATGACTTGCTAAAGGAGACCCAAAAAAATACTGAAAAATATACTGAAGAAAACAACACCTTAAAAAATAGACTAACTCAAAGGGCAAAAGAGCTCCAAAAAGCCAATGAGGAGAAGAATGCCTTGAAAGGCAGAATTAGCCAAATGGAAAAGGAGGTCCAGAAGACCACTGAAGAAAATACTACCTTAAAAATCAGATTGGAGCAAGTAGCAGCTAGTGACTTTACGAGAAATCAAGATATTATAAAACACAACCAAAGGAATGAAAAAATGGAAGATAATGTAAAATATCTCATTGGAAAAACCACTGACCTAGAAAATAGATCCAGGAGAGATAATTTAAAAATTATTGGACTACCTGAAAGCCATGATAAAAAAAAGAGCCTAGATATCATCTTTCAAGAAATTATCAAGGAGAACTGCCCTGATATTCTAGAGCCACAGGGCAAAATAGAAATTGAAAGAATCCATCGATTGCCTCTTCAAATAGATCCCCAAAAGAAATCTCCTAGGAATATTGTCGCCAAATTCCAGAGCTCCCAGATCAAGGAGAAAATAGTGCAGGCAGCCAGAAAGAAACAATTTGAGTATTGTGGAAACACAATCAGAATAACCCAAGATCTGGCAGCTTCTACATTAAGAGATATAAGGCCTTGGAATACGATATTCCGCAGGTCAATGAAGATAGGATTAAAATCAAGAATCACCTACCCAGCAAAACTGAGTATCATGCTCCAAGATAAAATATGGATTTTCAATAAAATAGAGGACTTTCAAGCTTTCTCAGTGAAAAGACCAGAGCTGAATAGAAAATTGGACTTTCAAACACAAGAATCAATAGAAGCATGAAAAGGTAATCAAGAAAAAGAACAAGAAAAAGAAATTGCAAGGGACTTACTAAAGTTGAACTGTTTTGTTTACATTCCTACATGGAAAGATGATGTGTATGATTCATGAGACCTCAGTATTAGGGTAGCTGAAGGGAATATGCATATGTATGTGTATATATATATATATGTATATATATATGTTTATGTATATATGCATATATAAGTGAATGTGTATGTATGTATATATGTATGTGTATATATATACATATGGAGAGAGAGGGAGAGAGAGAGAGAGCACACACAGGGTGAGTTGAAGATGAAGGGAAGATATCTAAAAGAAATAAAATCAAATTAAGGGATGAGAGAGGAATATATTGAGAGAGGGAGATAGGGAGAGATAGAATGGGGTGGATTATCTCGCATAAAAGTGGCAAGAGGAAGCAGTTCTGTGGGAGGAGGGGAGAGGGCAGGTGAGGGGGGAATGAGTGAATCTGGCTCTCATCAGATTTGGCCTGAGGAGGGAATACCATACATACTCAATTGGGTATCTTACCCCACAGGAAAGAAGAGGGAAGAAGATAAAAAAAGAGGGGATGATGGAGGGGAGGACAGATAGGGGTGGAGGTAATCAAAAACAAACACTTTCGAAAGGGGACAGGGTCAAGGGAGAAAATTCAATAAAGGGGGATGGGTTGGGAAGGGGCAAAATACAGTTAGTCTTTCACAACATGAGTATTGTGGAAGGGTTATACATAGTGATACACATGTGGCCTATGTTGAATTGCTTGACTTCTTAGGGAGGGTGGGTGGGAAGGGAAGAGGGGAGAGAATTTGGAACTCAAAGTTTTAAAAAATAGATGTTCAAAAACAACAACAAAAAAGTTTTTGCATGCAACTAGAAAATAAGATACACAGGCAATGGGGCATAGAAATTTATCTAGCCCTACAATAAAGGAAGGGAAAAGGGGATGGGAGGGGAGTGGGGTGACAGAAGGGAGGGCTGACTGGGGAAAAGGGCAACCAGAATATACACCATCTTGGAGTGGGGGGGGAGGGTAGAAATGGGGAGAAAATTTGTAATTCAAACTCTTGTGAAAATCAATGCTGAAAACTAAATATATTAAATAAATAAATTTTAAAAAAGACTATTACAAAAGTAACACCAAAGATCACTGATCACAGATCACCATAACAGATATAATGATAATGAAAAAGTCTGAAAAATTGTGAGAATCACCAAAACGTGACACAGAGACATGATATAAGCACATGTTAGAAAAAAATAGCACCCAATAGATTTGCTTGATGCAGGGTTGCCACTAACCTTCAATTTGTTTTAAAAAAAAAATGCATTAACTGCAAAGCACAATAAAATGAGGTATGCCGGTGTGCCTTAACTTTTGAGTTGGGAAACTATGGCCACCATTTAGTCTCTCCTAGCTACTTAAATTAGACTTAGCTTCCATGTACATCTGTTATGACCTTCTCCAAGCACACTATGGTCCTAAGAATATTAAGTCCAGGTGGCTATTAACATGGACAAGAGGTGTGTTTTCAAATCCTTCTGTTTGAGGGAATTGTTCTACATGCTCCAGAGGAAGCCCAAGTAAAAGGCAATAAGATCTGGGAATTTGATCAAAAGTAATAAATACCATTCAGCCATCTACAGTATCTCTCCCTTTCTCTCACCACTGCAACCCCACCCACACACGCACACACATCTAAACTTCTAATAATATGGGGGATAGAAAAATGGTGTTTGCTTTTTTATTTAAAGATCCTTAAACAATAAAACAATAATGAACCTTTAAGATCAAGGGAAAGAAAGGAAAGGAATGAACATACACTGACCCACTTTCCCCATCTTATTCAGACTAAATTCTTTCTCACTACACTCTTCTCCATTAATCACTTTTAAAGCCAATACTATTAAATTCTAAATCAGACTATTATAAAAATCACATCTATGAGGCAGCTAGGGGGTACAGCAGACAGCTCTCTAGGATTTAGTGTCAAGATGTCAGGAAGACCTGAGTTTGAACCCTATCTCGGCTACTTACTAGCTTCATGGCCATGGGCAAATAACTTTACTGCTCCGGCCTTAGTTTCTTCGTCTGTAAAGTGGAGATAATAATAGCACCTATTTCACAGGGTCATCAGGATCATACGAGACAACATATGTTAATCAATTTGTAAACCTTAAAGCATATATGCACATATATGTTTTAACATATATACATATACATAATTTAAATATATACACATATGTTTATAGTTAACAATTAGTAGCAATATTAAAAGGTTTAAAGCATCATCAAGAATGCACATTTTATATCCTTTTTCTATTCAGGGGTAAGATAATGAAGTGGCAAACATGTAATTTTAATAATTTATCTCAACAAATATCTATTTTTTAAAATTTGCATTAATACATTTAATTGTTACATCTTAACTCATTTCTGAATAGATATATTCCTTCTCAGAAAATAATCTGTCATTAAAAATGTTAAAATAAAGGGGGGGGAAGCAGTTCAGCAAATGAAGTAACATGCTTACCCTATCTGACAATAAGGCAATATTCCATAATCATAATCCCTCACCTCTGCAATGAAGGGAGTGGGGTTATGTAAGCATTTTTTTTTTGCTATATGACAGGCACTGGGTCCTTGACCTATTACTATCACCCTTCTCGTTTAAAAAAAATGTATTCCTTAATTCTGAGGCCAAAAAGAAGTGTGGTGTGTTCGTTATTTAGGAACTTGCCAGCAAATATCAAATTGAAAAGTTTTCAAGATATTGCTTAAACTTAATAAATTCCATAAAATATAACAGTTTGAAGACTCCCTAGCAGGAGACAAAGAACATTTTAAAGAAAGTAGGCCACAAAGTTGATTGAGCAAGTCATTCCAAAGAGACCTGTACTGAAGAGAAACTCCAGGGCTCACATGATGACAGGGCTTTACAAAATTTATTAAAATTTTTATTCACCCAATTCTTTAGCCTGAATCTCTCTTTTTTTTCCCCAGCTTCTATAGCTTGAGAAACCTGTGGAAGTTCTTGCTGTTGGGTTAAACCAACAAAAAAAATAGGGTTCCCAGCAAAAGACAGTTTGGTCACAGCATCGAAAACACCCATGCATGAACACATGAGCACAGGCACTCACACAACCATCACTATCTTGTGCCACTGTGGTTACTATATCCAAAGTAAGTTTGGCCATGGTGACAAAGCACAAATGTTTCTACCCACTCACTCTAAAATCATTAACTCAGCTTTGAGATTTCTTTATGACACGAAGTTCTATGGAGGCAGTATGATACAAGGGAAAGAATAGTGTGCAGATGTGGAATCAGAAGAGGGGTACCAGCCAAACCTTGAGCAAGTCACCCCCTCTCTGGCCCTCACTCTCCTCCTTTGTAAGATGAGGTGACTGGACTAGAGAATCTCTTTTTATTAATAATTTATTTTTAGTTTTCAACACTCATTTCTGCAAGATTTTAAGTTCCACATTTTCTCCCCATCTCTCCCCTCCCCCCACCCCAAGATGGCATGCATTCTGATTATCCCTTCCACCAGTCTGACCTCCCTTTTATCACCCTACCCCACCTATTATCTCCGTCCCCCTTACTTTCTTGTGGGACAAGATAGATTTCTACACCCCATTGCCTGTATATCTTATTTCCCAGTTGCATATAAAAACAATTTTTAACATTTGTTTTTAAAACTCTGAGTTCCAAATTCTCTCCCTTCTTCCCTCCCCACCCACCCTCTTTGAGATGGACTAGATAATCCCGAAGATGACTTTTCAACTCTAAATTTAAGATCCTGCAAATTCTGCAAATGCAACACAGATGCCCAAAATAACGTGATTTGCCATCGGATTAGTGATTATTAGGATGGAAAGGGATGCAAAGGGAAGTCTCTTCAGAAATACAAAAGGAAAACCTTTCCCACTGCCTTGGTCCTACTTCCTAGCCCTGTGGGACCCAATTGTGTGGGTCCCACAACCCATCCAGAAGGTCATTACAGGAGTTAAACAATATTTGTTCATTTTACAGTGCAAGACAATGTACCAATCTCAATCACAAAACCTCTTTGAAGGAAGCCCATTTAACTCTCTTTTCTCGCTTATTCTGACTCTCGTATGCTGATGCTACTAGTATTATATTTCAACAAGAAAAAAAAATGACAGAAATTAGCTTCCCTCTGTGTTTCCAGGTAAGGGTTAAAAAGTGAGTAATGAGGGCCCAAAGCTCCCAGCTTTGCCTACAAAATACATTCTCTGCCCCAACACCAAATGGTTTCAATTCCCTGTTCCTTATACTCCCTACTGTCTTTTAAAGATAACTTTGGGCAGATGAGCCTCTGCAGAAAAATTTCTAGAAATTTTCTGGTCATGGAGCCTCCCACCACATACACACCCCCTTCAGCTTCCCTTGGGATGTTTGGCATTACTTCTACTTCTGCTGAATACAACCTTATTTTGAAAACCTTGGTACCTAGTAAACCTATCTTCCTTCTCTCACTAACTTTAGAGTGAAGCCTAAGTGATTACTTCTAGGTGGGGCTCTGTGTTTAGGGGATCCAAAGTTGGCCCAAAGTTCATCTTGCACTCCTGAGGATTAAATAAACATAATTCTCCTTCAGGGCATCAAGCCAAGTTCAGAGAAAAGCAGATTTCTCTTATCAGGAAGTTGAGGTGTTCGGTGATTCTTTTTTTTTTTTTTTGGACTTTCCAGGTGGCTTCTACTATATATCTATCCTTCAGTTTCCTGGTCATTTTTTTTCCCAAACTGTCTTTCATTGTTAATGACATCAAGTTAAGGCTTAACTCTTTTCTCCGCTTATCTTTTTCTCGGTGCAATGAAAAAGGTGTTTGATCTGGAGTCAGAGGACCTGGACCTCGGACAAGTCACTTAATCTCTCTAGACTTAGTTTCCCCTTCTGTAAAATGAGAGAGTTGGACTATATGACCTTTAAGGATCCTTGCAGCTCCGTGATCTTACCCTGCATCCCTGCAGTTGATCAGCTGGCTCTTCTCCAAGCCTCCATCTTAAGGAAGCTGCCCAGGCTAACAAGGTCTTCATTCCTTTCCAAACTGCACTCCTCAGCCTAGAATTTCTCTACCATGCTGCCTGGAACCTTCATTACTACCTCGCTCCATTTTAGCTTCTTTTAGGTGTTCTTCCTCTGTTAGACTACAAGCTCCTTCAGGGTAGGGACTGTCTTTATCTGTTTGTAATTTTTATTCCCAGCACTCAGGACAGTGTCCATCACACAACATGATTACTATCTCCTTTACAGAATCAAGAGAATGATAAAAAATCTAATAAATACTTTCCTGGTCCACACCAATGGTATCACCAGAACAAAGGCAACATAGTTGAGGGTTAAGAATTGGCTTTGGAGCCAGGAACGTGGGTGTAAGTCCTACTTTAGACACTTTTACTCACCATGTGACCATAGGCAAATGCTTTAGCCTCTCTTATTGTCCTTTCTTTTTTTCAAGGTTACTGTATAGCAAGCACTTTGTAAACCTGAGCTGCTATGACTTCTTGGACCAGTGACTGCCTCCTCTCCTCCCACAGCCTTTTACCTTGTATTTATTTTGTAGGTATAGTATTTATACAAAGTTGCATCTCCCTAAGCAATATAAACTCCTTGAGGGCAGGGACTGTTTTGGTCTTGTATTCCCAGAGTTGGCCACAGTGCTTGATACATAGTAGGCACTTAATAAATTCTTACAGATCCATCTGCCTCCCGCAAGGTTACTACCCTTGCTACACCTACTAAGTGCCAGGCACTGTGCTAAGCATTTTACAAATGTTAGCTCAACCATTCCTTACAATAACCCTGGGAAACATTCCCATTTTATAGCTGAGGAAAAAGAGACAGAGGAAAAGTGACTTGCCCCAGGGTCACAAAGCTAGTAAGTGTCAGAGGCAGGATTTGAACTCTGGTCTTCCTGACCCCAGGCCCAGAGCTCTATCCACTGTACCACCTAACTGCCCTAAAGATAGCATAACCTTATCTATTGCCTCCATTACTGGTACACTTAAGATGAGGCCTAGCACTTTGTAATAACCTTGAAATTTAGGAGGACCTGGGTTTGAATTCCTTACCTTGTTAGCTATGTGACCACAGAGGGACCATAATACATGTTGTACATACTTCAGAGTCATTGTAAGGATCAAATGAGATCATGCATTAAAGTGCTTTGCAATCCCTAGCGTGCTGAATAAAATTTCAATAATAATCATCATATCTCTCAAGACTGAAAAATAAGAATTTTTAAAATAATTTTTCTACTAATATCATTACCCCAAATAAGTGGGAAGAAAAAAAACAAAACAGAAATGGCATTCAGAATCCAGGAAATTTGGATTTGAAGTCAAAGGACCTGGATTCAAATCCAGTCTCTCACACTCCCTCCATGACAGTCACTTTTGATAAGCCACTTAACCTCTGTAGGTATCAGTTTTCTTACCCGTAAAGCGGAGGTATTGGACTAGATGATATCTCAGGTTCCTTCTAGCTTTTAATCTATAATCCTAAAATCGTGTCTTTCCCCTAGGCGGGACAAACAGAACCCACATAACCTCCAATTCCATATGTGTCACAAGGTTGGGTTTGGTTTTTTTTTTAATTCAAAGGGAGGAAAGAACATTTTCTGACTTGCTAAAATGGGAACTCAGGGTCAGAAAAGCTGTACACCAATGAATAATCTCCACTTCAAGGCAGGCAGTGCCATCTAACCTGGGCCAGTTTGTGCACTAAACTGAGCACATCATAAAATACAAGGGTGGTCAAAAGTCACCCAGCCTTCACAATGCACATGCTGAAACATTTTAATACACAATCTTGAAAGAATGGTAATCAGTCATGTGATGAAGGGGCTGGGGTGGAGTACATGTTAATTTCTGTTGAACATTCTTGGTCTAGAGCCTCGAATGCAGATGCCAACATAACAAACAATTCCATGAACAGCTAATTGCTCCTTTTTCAGTTGAGGTCTTCAAGGTTACCTTCAATGTGTAATTATTTAGGGACAGGAGGAACCCACTACTAATTTTAAAAGGCTCTGTTTTCCCCTAGATGCACATACGTAACTCCTGCTAATGTTACAGGCACTAATTAACCTCTAGAAAGTCAACTGAAGGAAAGAGAAAAATGGGTCCCCTAAATCAAGACACCTCCTTCCAATAAGCTGGAGGCCCCAACTCTACAGTGTTTATAGGTGCTTGGCATTAATATCCCAGAGAATCATATATTGCACAACTTTTTGTTTCTTAGCCCTTTTTTTTTCAGTTTGAACCGTTGCATGCTGTTCTGTATTATTTCCATTACTTAACATACAAAATCCCCCTTGCCCTTCAATGTTTCCCCAAAGAGTGGAACCAACATACTCGCCAACAACAATCATATTTTTCACATTTATCTTTCCCAAGTACTTTCATATACATGGTAAAGAAGATGAACTAATACGGAGTAGACAGATATAATAATCCCTCTTTTTAAAATGGGAACAGTAAAGCCCAGATTAAGTGACTTGCTTAAGTCACAATAAGCCAATAAAATCTGCCTCTTAGCCTGATCTGCCTTTCCCAGCAGACTCACTAGGAACAGGTACCTTTTCTCCTGACCAGTAAGTTACTATCTGACTTCTCTTACTTACAGCCTTCCTAGCAGCTCTGTCCCTGGTTCACTGGTTCATTGTGAACAAGGCAACTTAAACCAACCATGGGATCTTTTTTATTTTTTGGCCCGTGTTTTCAATTCCATTCAGCACCCAGAACATTGAAGACCCAGGTATTCTCATGCCTGTGGCACAATGGGAGGGAGGGAGGAAACAAGCATTTATGAAGCACCAACTATGCACCAGATACTGTGCAAATATTATCTCATTTAATCGTCACAAAAACCCTGAGAGGCAGGTGCTATTAATAGCCCCATTTTACAGTTGAGGAATGTGAGGCAGAGAATAAGTGACTTACTCAGAGTCACACAGCTAGTATTGTCAGAGACAAAATTTGAACTCAGATCTTCCTCACTGCAGGCCCAGCAATGTAGCCGTCTTATCACGTAGCTACCTCAATCAATTCTATCAATGGAAAGAAAGCTACCTTAGAGTCAGGAAAACCTGGGTTCCAGGTCTACCTGGGGCACATAGTGACTATGTAATCACTCCAGTATCTTTGCCATGCAAACCCCAAATGAAGTCACAGGGGGTAAGGCAACCATTCTAGTCAATACTAACCTTTCTCTTCCCCTGCAATCCCCAAATTCTAAGTCTACACCATTCCTTTTGGCACTTAACCAGTCACATGGTATATCCTGCTGTTCAGTTGTGTCTGACCCTTTATGACCCCAGTTTGGGGTTTTCTTGGCAAAGACATTAGAGTAATTTGTCATTTCCTTCTCCAGCTCATTTTACAGATGAGGAAACTGAGGCAAACAGGGTTAAGTGACTAGCCCAGGGCCACATAGCTAGTAAGTATCTGAGGCCAGATTTGAACCCATAAAGATGTTTCTTAGCTACATGCCTTATCTCTTCAATAAAATTTCAAATTCCTTGAGGGTGGGGGCAGCCTTTTCATCTTGTTTTCATAACATGTCTTTTTTATGTGTGTGTTTTCAAAATGCAAATAAAATTACATGGATCAGAAAATAGTTTATATAGATAATAGTAGCCTGGGATCTTGGGGATCTGGATTCCATTCAATAAGCCTTTATTAGGTGCCTACTATGTGCCAGGCACTGTGCTAAGTGTTGGGTATAGAGAAAGAGACAAAAGACAGTCCCTGCTCTCAAGGACCTTACAATCTAATGGGTGCTCATCGCAGCTGTGTCCCTCCTTAGATATGAGACCTTGTCCAAATCATTTCAGCCCCATGATCCTAAGTGTCCTCCTCTATACAATGGAAGAGGTGAACCAGATGATGTCTGAGGTCACTTTCTACTCTGACATCCTACGATTCTCTTCCCTTCCCCTCAAGTAGACAGATAGGAAGAATAATAAGGGGCATTCAGAGCTCTCTCAGCAACAGTGATGTTGTTCACACCCTGTGTGTGGTCTTGTAGACAGAGGGTTGGAATTTAAGTCAAGAAGACTTGAGTGAAACTCCTACTTCAGACACTTACTAGCTGGGTGACCCCCAGATGAGTCACTAAGCCCTCTCAGCCTCAGTTTCCTCAGCTATAAAATGGAGGTAGTAATAGCACCTATCTTAGAGAGTTATTTTGAGAACCAGATGAGAATGTATATTTGCATGCCTTAAAAGGCTACATAAATGAGCACTATGATCACTATTGTTACTAATGTTATCATTTCCACACCATTTCTAAATGTACTCAGTCATCAATGCACAGGGGAAGACTAAGGAGATCTTCTGCATCATTTGTGGTTAGGGGATGAGAGAAACACCAGAATCATTTTCTAGATAAGAGCTTCCAGCCTTCTGCTTTGTTTGATTTGTGGAAACCATTATATATTTTAAGTCTCAGAACAAAACTTGGTATTTATGTTAAACCATGGCCTGCTATGAATCATGGAAACATAAAATTGGATGGAGACTCAGGAGACCTGATCCAAGTCCCTGACTCTAAGCAAGAGTACAGCATTTGAACCCAAGCAAGGTTCTGTCCTGTTTTCTTCCCATTTCTACTGGGCTGGCAAAAAGGCTTCCTGGGCCCTTTGGGCCTGCCCCTGTCAGCACTACATTTGTAACAGGTTATGTTCTTTCTTCCCAACCAGTCTTTCCCTTGTTCTCTTCAGAGCACAGCATGACAGTTTGAATCAGTCCACAGAAACAATGGCTCAGAGTCTCACAATTGGCAAGCTGTCCTGATTACTTCTCTGCTTTGGGTAACTGGAGAAACCTCGGATGACTGGTTATTATTGGAACTGGTAAATCTGCCTTCTGTAGCTCTCTCAAAGTAAAGAAATCTTTCTTCTTGAAAGGAAGAGATAGACTCAGTTCCACATTTCTTGTATGCTGGTCCTGGTGTTGATTGAAGGATGTACATCTTCTGGTCCAATCTGATGTGCCCAACTTCCATATCTAAAGCTGATCTTGCTACCATTTGAATCCCTCAGAAAATCATCATTTGCATAGTATCACAGTCAGCTTTTAAGTCAAACTAAGATTTCACTAATAGAGAGTGAAAATAACGGGACTGCCAAAGAACACAAATTCAAGGTGGCTTTAGACATCCAATTTCTTGCAGATGTCAAATTGACTGGAGACTAGATCTGCTCTGAAAAGGTAGAAAGAAGCTCTTTATCAGACCACATTAATGAATGTTTGGTAATCTAACACTTACTAAAGTCTTAGTGAAGATGAACAAAAATTTCGTGATGTGAAATAGATAAACCTTTGCCAGTATTTCACTTGCCAAATTTCACTTTTGGGCAACAAATTTCTAAAAGACAACAAGTCACTTAATTTCCCTAGGTCTCAGTCTCCTTGTTTGTAAAAGGAGGGGATGATCTAAGAGATTAGACAGCCACTGAGGTCTCTTCAAAGGATCTGGGGCATAACCCCAGATCTATGATCCTCCAATCCAATGTCGAATCTATGATCCTGTGATTGCTAATGTCCCTCCTCAACTCTAAAATACAGTGACTCCCAGGGATCACAATGACACTGAAAACATGATTGTCCCCCCACCCCGTCCCCCCCAAAAATTTTGAAACCAGTAAGAAGACTTGCATGGTTCAGAATTGTGTCACGCAGATTGACCTGCTTTCCTTATCAGGGACACTCCCTTTCTGAATGTACTCTTTAATAAACACCACATGAAAATACTTCTTTCCTTTGTTGAATTAGCTGTTGGGAACTCCCTTTTCAATGTTTTGGTTTAATTTTTTTTTCTCTCCACCTGTTCTTTCCATCCTGCTGAAGCTTTTATGAGAGACACAGATCATCAGCAAGTATCAGTTGTACTAACCAAGGGTCAACTCAGTCTTCACGATGTCAAGTAGGGAATAGAGAAGTTCCTCCCCAATGCTAGATGTTATTTGACAAAAAAATAACCTTCCTTGTTTTTCTCAGTAAGAGCTCACCAAGGATTCCCCATCTTTCACTAAAGAACTGATATCCAAGAAGTAACTGATCTCAGACCTTTTTCCAAACAGTCTCTACTATTGCTTGGGACTTCTCACACCGTATTTCTTTCTCCCCTCCCTTAGACCTCCTTTTTGGATGTCAAGTTTCTAATGAGCTGAAAATATATCTTACTTTGCCTTCTGGGAAATGATTTGACTAAAGGTCTGTATTTTCCACTACTCCTTTCAAACAGAAACTCTGCTCGAGCCAAGGTATTCTCATTCGAATAATCATCCACCATTCTCACAAAAATGGGTCTTTAGATATGTATCTACCTTGTGATCTGAAGACAGGCAAAAATATTTATCTATTCCTCTATTTAGTTTGGCCAATAAATAACTTTGGGAACTAAGAGGAAAGGAAACACAGAGCTTGGAGATATCTTATTCAAACCTCTTTGGGGTCTCAGTTTCCTTCTCTGTAAAATGAGGAAGCTGAACTAGATGACCTCTAAGGTCCCTTCCAGTGCTAGGTCTCTGATCCTTTGATTGAAGACACAGTGGAGAGAGTGTTGTTCTTGGATCAAGAAGTCCTCATTCACATCCAACTCAGACACTTACCATCCATGTGATCTTAAGCATGTCATTTAACTTCTCTGTGCCTGAGTTTCCTTATCTGTAAAATGAAGATAATGATACTCCCTAGGGTTGTTGTGAGAAAAAATGACAACATATTTTTAATGGGCTTCACAAGACTTAAAATGCTCCCCACTCCCAAGAAAAAAAAACCACCATGAAATTTTACTGGAAATACCAGCAAGCCTATCAGAAGTTTGATTACCCAGCAAAGACAAGAGTCATCCCAATGACCAAACCAAAGGGAAGACTTGCTAGAAAGAAGTGGAGAAGGGAAAACTCCTAGGAAATCCTGCCTGGCCTCTGATATTAGTGGCATCAGTACAGAGCAGAATGATAGATCAGTGAACTTAGGAGTAAATGATGAACAGTCATCAACCATGGTCTGTTCTAGAGGGAGGCCTCTAGCAGACACTAATATATATGTAGCTCAAGAGACGGACTTCCTAGCTGCATGTTCTTAACTTCAGATTTACCCCTACCCTTTTCTGAGCACTTCTTCCAGATTTAGTGCCCATTGTATGTGCATGTGTCTGTCTATATGCATATATGTGCACATATATTAAATGTGTGCATATGTAATTTGCATACCTATGTACTCAGCAAAACCTCAAACTATAGAAATCATGTCTTGGATGTTTCTTCTCTCCCCACCTTTCTAGTTCTCCTATAGGCAATGTCTATCCACTTCTGGGATTCTTCCATCCATTTCGATTCAATTCAACATGCATTTATTAAATACCTACTATGTGCAACTCATTGTGTTAGGTACTGGGGCTACAAGGACAAAATGAAAAATAATCATTGCCCTCAGGATACTGACACTCTACTTGTGGAATACACAACATACCAAGAGATAAATAAATATCATAAAACTTAAAGTTGGCAATAGTAATATAACGGTTATATATCATACATATGTTATATATTATACATATTATTTACATTATATATAGTAATATAACTAATATAACTATAACTAGATGGGATCAGGAAGGACTTCCTAAAGGAGATGGCGCCTCAATTGGTGTCTGAAGGAAACTAAGGATTCTACCTCACACATTAATGTCTGCAAGCATCAGTTTCTTCATCTGTAAAATGGGACTAATAATACTAGCATGTACCTCATGGGCTTATTGTGGGGAGCAAAGGTGCTAAAGGCAAAAGAAAAACTTAAAGTGCTTTAAAAGTTGTTCAAAAGCCTTAGAGCTGACTAAAATCTTGAAGACCACCAAGTGGCATAGGGCCTAAAGTCAGGGGGACTCCTCTTCCTGCTTTCAAAGCTGGCCTTGGACACTTACTAGCTGCTATGTCCCTGGGCAAGTCACTTCACCCTGTTTGCCTCAGTTTCCTCATCTGTAAAATGAGCTGGAGAAGGAGATGGTCAATCACTCTGGTATCTTTGCCAAGAAAACCCCAAAAGGGTTCACAAAGGGTCAGACGCCACTAAAAAGCAACTGAAAGGAAAGGAAAACCTTAAAACTGTACTGAGACTTTTGGGACGCTGTGTATAAACACCAAACATTATTACAATTGTTACAAGAGGTAGAGGTGAGGAGAGAGGACATGCTCGGTATGTAAAAGCACAGAAACAGAGGTAGTATGCCAAGTTGACAAAACCTCAAATAGACCAGTTTGGCTGAAACAGTTTGCATAAAGAAGAATAATGTGGAATAAGTTTGGGAAAGGAAGGATGGAGTCACTTTGCAAAGGTTTTAAGCGCTCAGCTGAGGAGTTTGTGCTTTGTCCAAGAGGAAATAAGGGCCCACCCTCGACTGTCAAAGCTCACCTCCCCTGGGTCCCATTCCCCTCAGGCCCTGCTCTCTATTCTACTGATGAATTCTAATATACTCTTGACCTAATTGCATTGCCTTTCTCAAAGAACACTTTGTTCTTTTAACTGGAGCTTTCTGGAAACCACCCCAACCTAAAGAGCTAAGTGTGATGATGGAAATTTCAGGCACCACAGCAATAGATATCCTGGAGGCAGGTGAGCCTTCTGGCCCTGCATAAGTATAAATTCCATCTTGTAGGACTTAAAACCAGTCTATTGCTTTGCCCCCAATCATGTTGTTTTTTAGATGTAGAGGTTTGTTCACATGCACATAATGTACATATGCCAACCTAAATGCAAAACCCTTTAGAAGCAGGACATTCTTCTATTTCCTTTGAATTTCCATCCTCTCCCCTGACTGTAGAAAACAGCCAAATCAGTGTCCAGGATACAAGTCAGTTAGTAAATTTTGCTAACTTATTATTTCTAAGTTGTAATGGAATATCCTGACCTGCAGAAACTCATTTCTGTGTTACTGAACCTGAAAGAAACCAATGTCAGATGAAAAGGAGTAATTGACAGGAAAATCAACAGGGTCAAAGTCACTGTGGTGATGAGAGGTCCGGGAAGGGCAGAAGTAGGAAGATATGTAAGCTGAGAATTTGGTGGGATATTGGGTTACAAAAGTGGAATCTCAGGAAAGGAAACCTGTTGACATTGGAGAATAGACTAGAGATAGAAAGGTCAAGCCTATCTAGGGGAAAGATAAAGATAACTCTTTAATATCAGAAGGCAGAACCTAGAGTAATTGGACTTCTGCTGCTGAGCAAAAAAGGCTAAAGATTTGAAGAGAGAGAAGTGATCAGTAAGTGTTCAAGTTGATATCCCTGCTGCTGGGAACTTGGCACACCTGAGGGGTATCATCCTTTTCTTTACCTGTTTTCTTTATTTTTCAAGAAATCCATAGTTTAATCTGACTCCTCTCTTCATTTTTTACTAGAAACTTTATAGACATAAAAAATATATGTAAATAGTAGAAATGGAAATATTATATATATATACGAAAATAAAATATATAGCATACATTATATACAGAAATTTAGTATTTATATTTTACATATGATATGATTAATTATATTGACTTATATTAATATAATTATATTGACTTATAATTATATCATTATGTAATACAATTAATTTGAAATGCTTTATAGTTTTTATTAAAAACTTTACATACAATATAGCTGTAATATAGAAATGGATTATATTATATATTACATGTATAAAGTTTCTAGTGAAAACTGAAGGCAGCAATCAAAGGACACATGTGTATATGTATATATTGTCTGTGCAAATATGTATATCTATCCTCTAAGACTATAAATTGCAGAAAAGGCATCCACATTCATTAAAGGGAATTTCTTTATCCAGGATTTCCTTATGTCAATAAAATGCCAGGCCCATGCATACACATGTGCATATATATTTATATAAAACATTTTGTAATAAAAGAGAAATAAAATTCATGTAAATTGTACAACTTTTAACACACCATTCTCACTGGAATTTCTCCTATGTGGAATATTATACTAAACTGTTAGCTATGCTTTTTGGTTTACTAGGAACAGTATTATTGGAAAGCCTAGATTACAGCTCTTCTCTCATTACTCCCTCGGATAAAATGGGAACTTTCGAACACTACCCCATATGTTGCCTCCAACTCTCCTGGAAAGCACATAAGTTCACAAGGCTCAAAGGATGAACAGGCTCATTTACAGGTCAAAGAACATAAACAAAACTCATATAAGAGCCCAGAGAAAACAGCAATACATGCCAGTGTACAATGGTTTCCCCACAGACTGTTCAGTCTGTTACTTATAGTATTCCCCTGAATAAAATAGTCTAGCAGGAAATACATGAGGCTACAGCTCTTCTCTATGGCCCCCTTAGGACTCTATATAACATCTCTCTACCTAAAACTTATGCCTCCTGTTTCATCAATCGGCCACCTGTAGGCCTGCTCAGCTCCAGCAGAAGAGACTTTCTCAGATAAACTGTAGAAGTGGAAGCTGGGAGCAAATTGTTGGTCAAGTATGGGTTAGACTAGATCATCTCTGAAGTCCCTTCTAGCTTGGAAATTCCATGTTGCTGGAGTGTCACAAAACGTGGCTTCTCCACGGTTACTTCCTTGTTTTGATTTTCCCAATTGTAGCTCAAACACATCTCCAGATCATATTGCCTCTATTTCTGAAGCCTTCTCTTATACTTTAATTTGTATGGCTGTTATTCCCACACAAGTCTACTAGAAATGAGAAATACCCATTTTCTTGCATCTGTAACAGCAGGTTTCCCATCTTATCATGATGACGGTTTAATAATCTAATGTCTTTTCTCTACCCAGCACATGGTCAGGGTACCTTTTGGCTGAAAATCTAGAGCTGCCGTAAGTCTAGAGCTTAAGAGAGAACCCTGTCCCTCTGAAGCAAGTGGGTAATATTATTCAAATTATCTAAGGATGCATCTAAGTGAGAGGGAAGAGGACTCACACATAGACTCCGGCATTGCAGCACACTAAGGAAAGAAAGCTTCATAGTCCCAAATATCCAGGCTTCCACCTCTAATTCCCCTGTAGCTGTGCTTAAGTGGTAGCTGACCTTCACAGCCTTACTTTTGAGAAGACTACTAGGCAAAGTTAATCATGTTTCTCTTTTCGCAGAAGTATTGGAGGAAGAAATTTCTACCATACAAAGGTCCTGATGAGGAAGAAAAGCAAGGCGGCCAGTTTTAACTTTGCCCACCAGAATAAATTCCTTTAGGAGACTTTAAAGTGCTAATCATCAAATAAACCATTTGTCAAATGCAATTTGTTCCAAGTTTGGAGTTGTCCTCAATATTTTCCCTTGCTGTTGTTCAGTCTTTTCAGTCATATCTGACTCTTCATGACCCCATTTGGGTTTTCTTTGCAGAGATACTGAAGTGGTTTGCCATTTCCTTCTCCAGCTCATTTTACAGATGAGGAAACTAAGTTTAACAGAATTAAGTGACTTGCCTAGGGTTACACTGCTAGTAAGTGTCTCAGGCCATTTTGGAACTCAAGAAGATGAGTTTTCCTGACTCCAGGGCTGGTACTCTATCCAATGAATCACCCAGATAATATTTGATTAGGGATAAGTGGAAAGACTTAGCATTCTCAGTTCTTAGAAAAATAGCTTTTCTATGTTGGCATCCAGAGAAAAACACACAAGACCCATGACAGACCCATGATTACATCAATGTAGATATTCAGTGCAGACAAAGCTATTGCTATATATCAAGGTGACTGAGGCTTTGCCTGGGGCACTGAATTTGGAAGGAACTAATAGTCTTTACTGTCCTTCAGCCACATAGAATTAGCAGGGCATGTCGAGGGGCATCAGAATTGCTTTATCAAGGGAGTAATATTTGAATTGTCTTAAGAGACAAAGGTCTTTGTCTTTGGTAGACAAAGTTAAAACTGGCTACCTTTCTTTCCTTCCACATCAGCACCGTTGGATGGTAAAAGAATAAATGATTTGCTTGCTCTACTCACAACTGGACTTTTTGCTCTCCACTTGGCTCCATTCACCAAATTGCCTCCTCCAATGAGATGAGGAGAAGAACATCCCAGAGATGAGGTTGTTGTTGTTTGCCCTTCATTATCCAAGAAGACCAGTGACATCATGAGGCAATGTTTTGACCTGAATTTGATTTAGGTGAGGCAGAGTTGCACAAAGTCGTCTGCCTCATTTTCTTTTCCAGAGTCATTGAAGTCCAGTGGCAAGACTACTGGCAATGGCCCAAGATGCAGTGGATGGCCTTGGCATCTTCAATGTTTAACCAAGCTCTAAGCACTCCACAGCGCCTGCCTAAGCTGCCTTCATGGCCTTGATTTGTTCTCTTCCACCTATTCTGTCATATGATCTAAGTAAAGGTCGAGTAGCAGAAGACAGAATATTGGGCATGAGGAATAGGAAGTAAACCATTTTGGCTAGAATGTAGCACAGGGAAGATGGAAATATTATTGATTCAGAACAGAAGGAATCCATCCAGTCTCTTCACTTTTCAGAGGAGGAAACTGAAGCCCAAAGAGGTTAGGTCACTTGCTCAGTCACACAGCAAGTCAGTGTCCAAGAAGGTAATTTCTGATACCAGGTCCCTCCTTAATCTGGGTCTAAGTCCTATCCACCATTCCATACTGGAATCATGATCAGCCTAGAAAAACGAACTACTTAAAAGACCTAGGTTCCAACTCTCTGGTATTTCAGTTAGCTGTGTGGCTTTAGGAACTACTTGACCTCTCTGGCTCTCAGTTTCATCATCCATAAAACGTGATCAGGGGCTTGGACTAGATAATCTGTAAGGTCCCTTTTAGCTCTAGACCTTAGACTCTGAAGAGAACTTAGAGAAACGCAAACTTAGGAAAAAATGGGGACAATGGGAGCAAAGCAGCAAGAGGAAAGATCGGTAAAGGGGTTAAATATTCACTGTACAACTCCACACTCAAAGCTCACATGCTTTTTAATTAAAAATGTTTCTTTGGCATGTGTTTTTAATATCTGATTTATCATCCTTTCACTGTGCTGTCACACAGAGAATAAGTTAGTATTACTATGGCAGACTCCACATGGGTTGGGAAGGGTAGAGAAGAGGAAAGGAGAAGGAATCAGGCAGAGTTTCTATCCCCATCCAATCTGTTCCATTCTAGGCAATCTGGAGGGTTCTTCACCAGCTCAACCTTTTCTTTGAAAGCTGTGAATAGCAGCCAGTTGGCCCTGGAAAAAGTTTCCCAACATAAAAAACAAAACATGAGAGACTGAAGGAACCTTAGTGGCCATCTTGTCTAAATTTCACCTGAATAAGACCCCTTTCTGTGGTATTCCCAACATATGGTCATCCAACTTCAAGTGTGAAGATATCCAGGGAGGCAGGACCCACCCTAAAACCTCCAAAGGCCACTTATTCCAAATGTAGATAGCTCTAATGGTTAGGAAAGTTTTGTTTTCATTTCGTACCTCAACCTAAATTTGCTTATCCTCTTTCATCCTTTCTTTTATCTTGTTGTTGACTTAAGCAACTCCTTCTTGTTCTTTGTGGGCTTTTTTGACCTTAGGAATTAATGTTCCCCAATCTGACCAATTAATCAAAAGCATGTAATAAAAGGTAGAACAACTGCCCTTTAGAATTTGATAATTCATTTTTTTTACTGGTTTGCCTGTGTGCTTCAAAATTCTCTACAAAAAGCTCTCATCTAACTCAACGTTCTCTCTTTGCCCTTCCATGCGACAATAAAAAATTTAATTTAGGACTAGGCTAAGCAAACTGTAGAATATCAGGTGGGAGTGCTGAACTCGGAATCAGGAAGACGTTAGTTTGAATCCAGCTGAGACACCTACTAGTTGTGTTCCCTCCAGGCAAGTTACTTAACCTCTCAGCCTCAGTTTCCTCATCAGTAAAATGGGGATAATAATAGCACCTACTTCAAATGAATGTGAAAGATCAAATGAGATAAACTAAGTAAAGTGCTCTGCAAACTTTAAAGTAATATATAAATGTTTATTATTGTTGTTATTAACATCAATTGGACTGGATGTCAGGTACACAGTAGTGAGGACTTTTTCTAGGTATGGGTTAGACTACATGGCCACAAAGGTCCCTTCCAATTCTGAAATTCAGTGACTATTTTGAGAATTTATGATTTCATCATTATGGGTATTCCATTCAAAGATGCAGACCACAAACCCTTTATGATTTAGTAAATGGTTGGGTGGAGTTGCTGCGACTGGAAGATTCACCACTCTGGTGAGCCTTTATGAAGTTATCTCTAGACTCATCTTTGGATAACTGCTCTATAATCTGTCACAAGGTTCACAATCAAATAATTTCCTATTTTATTTTTGTCTTTGGATTGTCAGTACCTATCTCAAAGTAGTATGCTCTTAATAAATGCTTGTTGGTTGATTGGCTTGTCATTGCATGCATAACACCGGCTTGGTGTTTGTGAATCCAAGTGAGGCATTGGAATAGGAATTTAGTGGAAGAATGGATTTTGAGGGCCAGCTAGGTGGCACAGTGGATAGAGTGTCTAGCCTAGAGTTAGGAAGACTTACCTTCCTGAGTTCAAAGCTGGTCTTAGATACTTACTAGATGTGAGACCTTGGGCAAGTCATTTAACCCTGTTTCCCTCAGTTTCCTCATCTATAAAATGAGCTGGAGAAGGAAAGGAAAACCACTTCAGTATTTTTGCCAAGAAAGCCCCAAATGGGGTCACAAAGAATCAGGCATGACTGAAAATGACTGAATAACAAGGGTCTGGACATCCATCAAAAATACTGAAGTCTTTTGATTGGAAAGTGAGTTTTTATCCTCATATTTCTCAGATTTCAAATGGCCCTCACTCTCTTATTTTATAGCTGAAGAAGCCCAGAGAGGCTAAGGGATTTGCCTAAAGGTACTCAGGGCCAGGATATGAATCCTTTTATTCTAAAACCAACAATCTTCCCATTATATGTGTATCCCCTCCCCTCCACCTGTGGCATGACAGGATACAGAGTTGGAAGAGACCTTGGAGATCACACTTAGGGCCAGAGGAGACCTTGAAACCATCCCCTCTCCTTCCCAATTAAGGTCCAGAGATCACCCAACCTCACACTGGTAAAAAGGAATAAAGCAGAAATGACCCCCAGGTTCTGTAACAGCCAGTCCAGTGTCCTCTCCACACTGCCTCTGGGTCTGAGGCTCCATAAACACTTCTTTCAGGTTCCTAAATGAAGCAACAGCTTCTGACAGCTTCACTTAAGTTTCCTGAATCAGCAGATGGGGATCATGGGAACATCCCAAATCAATGAATTTCAAGCCTACTGCAATGACTGACAGCAGAATTAT
Organism: Trichosurus vulpecula; assembly: GCF_011100635.1. Lineage (NCBI taxonomy): Eukaryota > Metazoa > Chordata > Mammalia > Diprotodontia > Phalangeridae > Trichosurus > Trichosurus vulpecula. The sequence goes on along the minus strand of NC_050575.1, from coordinate 287,267,225 downwards.
GCAGTAGAGCAACATTTTTTCAAACTAATTTAGCAACAGAACAATTTAGGTCTTTAATTTATCAAAGGAATCCATAAATGTTGGTGTGGGGGATTAGAGGAGTCTATTGACCAACCCTAATTCTGAGAGATTTAGGAACAAAAAGGAGGGGGAGGATTTACACTGTGAAGGAAGAAGTCCCTTTTGTCAGAAGCAACTTGTACAAGGGGGAAGAGTGGAGGGTCTGTGTAGTGGGGATACGGCATAAAAGGGAATTGAGGAAATATGAGAAAACTGCACTGTGCCTGCCATATAGTAATAGACACTTAATACATGTTTGATTAACTGAAAAATGGTGGTACATATAAGATAGGAACTCACTGGGCTAGGGAGAGGAAGATAGGCTCAGGTGCAAAGGGTACTGGGATAGGGTTTCCATTATAGGAAAGAAACATCTTTCTCATTTGAGATCTTTGTATCACAATGTCTGACACATAGTAGGCACTTAATAAATGCTTGTTAATAATCTGATTGATTAGGAAGGGATAAGGAAAGTTCAACGCAACTAGTCCACCTCTTCTCCCAGTCTTCTCAACCTAACTGTATTCCATCACCTCCACAACCACTACAGGAGCTAATCCTCGGACAAAAAATAGGGATTTTTGCTCCCAAGTAACACCTCCCTTGAATCTTACCATTCATATCCATTAGCACAGAATAGATTTCAGGAGGTTTTGAACTTGCATAGGGAAAAAAAAAAAGATATCAATTTTTTTTTGGAGAGGGCAATTGCGCTTTAGTGACTTGCCCAAGGTCACACAGCTAGTAATTGTGTCAAGTGTTTGAGGCTAGATTTGAACTCAGGTCCTCCTGACTCCAGGGCCGGTGCTCTACTCACTGTGCCACCTAACTGCTCCCCCAAAAGATATCTTTATGACAAATCTCCATTTTCCATCAGCAGCTGTGCTTGGTTTCGTCTGCACAGTACAGTCCCTACACTGAGTACCCCCTTTTTGCCCCACCCCTATTTTTCAGTGCACACCCCCTTCTTTCCTCTGACACTGCCACCACTCTAGTGCAGGCCTCTGTCACTTTACACCTGGACTATTGTAATCGCCTTCCCCACTCCAATCCATCATCCATTCAGACACCAAAGTCATTTTCCTAATGTGAACCCTCCTACCCAAACTCCAGTGCTTTCTATGCTGTTTGGCATTCAAAGCCCCTCATAACCTGGCTCTCTTCTACCTCTCTCCCATCTTTTCACACCTTACTCCTCAACTTGTGCTCTTCAATTCTGACATTGGTCTCCTGGCTGTTCAAGGAACAAGACACTTCATCTCCAGAACTCTTTATTCTAGTGCCTTTCCTCTGTGATTATTTCTAATTTATTTTGTATATGGTGTGCTTCATAAATACTTGTTTTCATGTCGTCTTCCCCATTAGACTGTAAGCTCCTTGAGGGTAGGGACTGGTTTTATTATTTTGTTTTTGCCTCTTTTTGTATTCCTAGTGCTTAGCACAAAGTCTGGCACATAATAGATGCTTCATAAAAGTTCATTAATTGATTGACTGATGGTAGTGTGCCTGACAATTCTTCCAATTCCCATCTTTGCCAATTTGTTGGGCATAAGGTGAAACCTCAGAGTTGTTCTGATTTGCATTTTCCTTATTATAGCAATTTGGAGCAGTTTTTTCATATATCTCTTAGTAGTATAAAATTCTTTCCAAAACACGTATATACATTCTATGGCTTTGGTTAAAAACTCTCCCCAGAACTACAGTCATGTTTGGTACCTGATCTGGTTCCCTTCTAATTTTTTTTTTGTCTAATCCCCTCATTTAATAGATAAAGCAACTGAGGCCCACAGAGGTAAGATGGTTTACACCAGGTCACACAGTAAGCAAGCAGCAAAACTGGTATTCAAATGCACATCCTTTGACCCCAAATCCAGTATTCTTGTGTTGCTTCTGTGACTGGCATACATCCAATAATCAATAATGCCCTATGGCGTAATTACAATTACTCTCTGCATTTGTGCCCAGAAGCTGTTGCCATATAGTAAAAATTGTGTGGGCACGTGCAAATGTGAGAGCACATGCAAGCACTCATGCACGTGCGTGTGCGCACACACACACACACTATGAGGAAAACTGCTCTGGATGTCATTATTCTTCTCTATTTTTCAACACAACATAGAGATCCTAGGACAATATTTTTCTTTTGGTAGAAACTTACTGGGCAGCTACATGGTACAATGGACTGAGTGCTGGGCCTAGAGTCAGGAAAAGTCATCTTCCTGAGCTCAAATCTGGCCTCAGACATTTAGTAGGTGTGACCCTGGGCAAGTCATTTAACCCCACTCGCCTCAGTTTTCTCATCTGTAAAATGAGATGGAGAAGAAAATGTCAAACCACTCCAGCATCTTCACCAAAATCCCAACAGGGAAGAGTCAGACACATGACTCAAACTCCAGAAAAAACAAAACAAAGAGGCTTACAGGCAGAGAGGTTAGAGGGTGGTAGGGGGTAAAAGGAGGAGGAAGAAAAGGAATAAAAATCATTGACTTAGAGTAGGAAGGGGTAGTAAATAATGAGATTAAATAGGTAAGATTAAGCAAGTCTTAGATTAGGCTCAATAAAAATGCAAAGTCCTTTAAACCAAAGTTGAGTAATTTGGTGTGTTTTTCCAGGCTCAAATATTCCCCCATCCCCCATCACTAATTTATTAACAAACAATTGGGATTTGAGTCATAGTTCCCACATCACATCAGATCCACTGGAAGTTGTACTTCAGAGGCATCATGTGTAACAAATTAAGCCGAGCTAACTTGAGAACTAAGAAAACTCTTCTACCTGCTGAAGTACATCCAAGTACTAAGACATAATTAATCTAAAACCCCAAGAAATGTTTCCAGACTCCGTGTAATCATTTTTCCAATTGCCTTGATTAAGAATTGATTTATATCAGGTTTTTTTTTAATTGGGGATATACTCACACAGCTATGAAAACAAGGGCATGCTATCGTGCCAAAGCACCGCAGGAAATAAGGAAGGGGGACCAGGGAGCGGAGATTTATGAAGGCAGCTTCAGCTGGGCCTCACCTTTTTTTTTGTTTTTGACAGTGCACCATCAGGCACACAACCACAGAGTTGTAAGTTGCCTTAGTCCAAAATTCCCTCTATTTACGGATGAGGAAACTGAGAACAGAAGTGAAATGACCTGTGTCTTCTTTTCCTATTCCTGATGCTCTCCTTTATTCCCTTACCTTTCAAAGGTATGTTTTAAAGTGAATTAATAATAGCATTTGCTAAAGACAAAGATTTGTGCTTTTTTTTTCCAGAGGAAGAATTGGGACAATGTGGAAAAAGAGGCTGAGACACCCTTGAAAAAAGGAGTCTGAATCAGTGAAAATTTGTTTTAAAAAACAAAAGAGAATTTCTATAGTTTTTTTAATTTGCTTTACTGTATACAGACTTGCATTCATGTACAATCAGTCAATAAACAGTAAGTGCCTACTATGTGCCAGGCATTGCGCTAAGTGCTGGGGATACAAAAAGAGGCAAAGGACAGCCCCTGCCCTCAAAGAACTCACCATCTTTTTGAGAAAGCTCAAGTCTAAGTGGCATGGTGGAAAGAACCCTGGACTTGGAATCAGGGAGCCAAGAGTAAAAATCCTGCCTCAGAAACTTATCATCTATGTGACCTGGGGTAACTCATTTAACTTCTCTTTGCCTCAGTTTCCTCATCTATAAAACAGGGGTAATAAAAGCACCTACCTCCCAAAGTTCTTGTGAAGATCAAAATGAGGTAATATTTGTAAAGGACTTTGAAAACCTTAAATGCTATAAATGCTAGCTATTATCATAGATGCATTTTCTTTTGCTTGCTGGGCAGCTAGGTGGTATAATGGACAGAGTGCTGGAGTCAGGAAAATTCATCTTCCTGAGTTTAGTTTAGTTAGAACAATAAGAAAATGGGAAGAACATAAAATTGATTTTATTTTCTTCACCAGGAGTTCACTGCACCAATAAAAACAGCATAAAATTGATTTTTTTTTAAATTTAAGACACTTTGGGATTTAACTCTCTTCCACACTAAGAGTGAACATCAAAATGATTGTCTCTTTGTATAACTGAGAACATGAGCAATATACCAATCAAAATGGGAGTTAGGAAAATACAGGCTTTCTACTGCTCAGTTTGGAACTCTGTCCTAAAGTTGCCTCACTGGTTAATAAATGAAAAGTCACCCAGCCTACTATATCTAGTTGGCCCCAGATCAAGCTTCACATCCCACTCACTCACTGCACAGGCCTACCTGGCCATCTTCCCATCAGCCCTGTTGTTTTTTTTTTGTTGTTGTTGTGGCTGTTCAGTTGTTTCCAGTCCTAACTGACTCTAGGGTTTTCTTGGCTAAGATACTGGAGTGGTTTGCCATTTCCTTCTCCAGCTCATTTTACAGATGAAAAAACTGAGGCAAATGGGCTTAAGTGAAATTGCCCAGGGTCACACAGCTAGTAGGTATCTGGGGCTGGATTCAAACTCATGTCTTTCTGACTCCAGGGTAAGCACTCCATCCACCTGGACACCTGGCTGCTTTGTTGTTCACTCTCTTCTCACCATTTGGAATAGCACCCTTCAGTCCTAACCTCCTGAGATCATATCTTGTCTGTCTCCTTTAGGGTAGTTGATTCATTCATCTTTGGAACTCTAGCCTAGAACTGAGTTGTCCTAATTGGTGAGTGAATGAGAATTCACCTAACCAGCTATATCAAGCTATCCCCAAGAAACTTGGACCTGTCCAATGTCTTGCTGAAGACTCCATCGCCACCTGTACACAGCACTCCCAATCCCACTTTTCACCTCTTGCTGCAAGATTAATAATCAAATCAATGCTGGTATTGCTATTGAAAAGGGAATAACAACCAACTGCCCCACAGCTACACTCACAAACCTGTAACTTCCCAGACCAAAACTCCTTTTCCTGGTCCCTGTTTCCCTGTTTTTGTTGTCTCTCCCTATTAAAACGCAAGCTCTTGGGCTTATTTTTGCTTTCTATCCCCAGAGCCTAGCACAGTACTTGGCACATAGTAGGTACTTAGTAAGTGCTTTGTTATTCATTCATCCAGTTATTTTAAAAACACATGTGCACTGTCATTAAGCAACCACTGTGTTCCGAGCACTATGTGAGAGCTTTATATTCTCTCATTTGATCCTCACAATAACCCTGGGAGTTGGGTATTATTATTATCCCCATTTTACAATTGAGGAAACTGATGCATACAGGAATTAAGGGACTTGCCCAGGTTCACACAGCTAGTCACACATGTTAGTCCCCAACATGTTCTAACACAGCTATAAATATCGGAAGTTTGTGACCCAGGGAAAACTGCATCAAATATACCCTTAATTCAGTTGGGGACAAGTTCAAAATAGGTGCTGATCTGCAGTGTCAGAGGTAATTTCTTCACCAGGAGTTTCCTGCATCAACAAAATCAGTTTACGAACCTTCAGCAAATCTTTCCGTCTAGGTGTTAATCTAATTTTTTTCTCTGCTGTTCATGGACTGAAAGTATTTTCTCAGTTTCGGTACCTTGGGACAAAGCCCCAGTCACCCCACTCTAGTTTCTATCCTGTGTTCTACGATAAGGACCATCCCTCACACTCATGATGTTAGAAGGACAGTGAATACTATTTCTGTTAATGGGAGAACATTAGTAACAAAGCCAGGTCAAAGATATAGTAAGTCAAGTAAAATACCTCCTATTCACCAGCGATGAGATGATCTCATCCATGCTGATGACTTTTGCAAGATGGCATGCAAAAAACTGAGATGAAGAAAAGAAGAAAATTCTAGCACATATTTTGTCTAAACTGATTTAGTCATCAGGCTAAAATGTTAAATATATAACAGTGATCTAAGTGAAATCACTTGACCAGTCCATGAAAACTGTAATGAATGATGCAATTCAACCAAAAGCAGAAATCACCTCACTCCATTAAAAAATACCTAACATTCTTTAGGAATTTACTGGCTACTAACACCCCCTAACAATCACACACCCAGTCTCCAGTAAACTCAGCAGTATCCCAATCATTCTTTACATAAAATTGTGGTGTTAACTTTAAGAGGCTCTGACTTCACCTATATAATCTTTAATAAAGTTAATTTATGCAATTTACCCTCATAACATTCAAAGGTAATATTCATAGAATCACAGAAGTTCAGAGTTATTATGGACCCCAGTCTTCTTGGGATGGTGGATTTTTGTGCCAAATCTCTCTCTTATAAGGGTATGATATCCAGAAAATATGGGCAACCAACACAGAAATACTTAAAACTGAAAACCATTCCTCAAGACACAAGTGGTCAAAGGATATGAACAAACAGTTCTTAAACAAATTGAAAACTTTTAACAACCATAAAAACGAATGCTCCAAGTCACTAACAAGAGAAATGCAAACCAAACAATTCTTCGGTTTCACCCCACGCTCAAAAAATTAACAAAGATGACATAAGATGGTAACACTCAACAAGGAGGAGTTGGAAGAGTTATGGAAAGACAGATTAAAAAAGAAAACACAAACTATGGATGAAGCTGTCTGGAAAATAATTTAGGAAGTAACTAAAATACCCATATCCTTCCATCCGAAGACTCTACTGCTGGGCACATTCCCTTAGGAGATCAGTAATGGAAAAAAGGTCCTAAATATTCATATTTTATATTTTCATAGTAGCAAAGAACTAGCAACAAAGTTAATGCCCAATGATTGGAGAATGGCTCGGAAAGTTGTAGTACATGAATGTAATGGAATATTATTACTGTGCTTAAAGAAATGATGAATAAGATAAATATAAAGAAATATAAACTGATGGGAAGTGAAGGAAGCCAGAGGTGTCAAACATGTAGGCCCTTGGGTATTAATAAAGAAAAGAAATCTATAAATATGTGTAGTTTTTTAAGTAAAAATGCAGCCCGCAATCATCCTTATTTATGGTTTAGTGACACCATTTCTATTTCAGTTTGACACCACTAAAGTACACAGAACCAACAAAACAACATACACAATGACCGTGGTGCTGTGAATGGGATGGATAAGAACAAAATAAGTGGAACTGAATGCTAGGAATTAAAATGACCAAGCTTGGCCCCAAAGAAGATATAGGAAAATGTATCTCTCTTTTCCTTCATTGCTGAGGTAGGAGGACTATGGGTATGGAACAGAACAAATGCTGTCAATCTTTTTCAATATCTTGGTTAGTTTTAATGAATGGCTTGGTTTTTTTCTACTTTTTCAATCTTTGTTAAATGAGATTGCTCACTGGTTGGTGGAGGGACTGAGTATATTGGGCAATGTAGGTTATACAAAAACATATTGATTAAAAAAAACTTTTTTTCAAAAAACAAAGACTCTCAAGGATCATTTAATTCAATCTTTGCATTTAAAGGGATTCCCAGTACAAAACATTTGACTTTTAGCCTTCACTTAAAGATGGTTTAGTAGATGCAGCACTTGACTGGGAATCAGGAGGCCTTAGGTTTCAAATCCTTTCTCAGACACATACTTGCTATAGGACCCTGGGCAAATCATTTAATTTCTCTGTGCCTCAGTTTTTTCATTTACAAATGGCAGCATTGGACTCAATGACCTCTAGGGTCCGTTCCTGTTCTAAATCTATTATCCTATGAACCTCAAGGGAGGGGAAAACTACCACCTCCTTTGACAGCCCATTTCATTGGTGGAATCACTCTAACTTTTGGGAAGTTTTCTCTCAGATCAAGCCTAAATTTTCCTCTTTACAACTTCTAGCCATTGCTCCCAGTTCTGTCATCTGGGGTCAAGGAGAACAAGACTAATCTTCAAAAACTTGAAGAAAACTAGCATGTGCTTCTTCCGCAGGCTACAAAAATTCTCTTCTCTAGGCAAAACAGTCCCAGTCCCTATAACCAGTTCTCACATGGCATAAGCCCAAAGTTCTTCCCAGTACTGGCTGCCCTCTTCTGGACACTCTCCACTTTATCCATGTCCTCCCTAGATCTTTCAAGTGTAGCACACCTCAGATTGTCAACTGGAGGTTAAAAAGGGGGCAGGAGCTGTAGGGTAAGGAATACAGGTGGGAGGAGAGGACAAACATCCAATAAGTAAAACTCCCCTCCCACCTTCAAAATACCCATATATCCCCAGAAAGACAGTTAAGGGAGGGTGTTTTGTGATTCTACCCAAACGGCTATAATGGGATAGAGGAGCTATTCTGCAAACCCAGACATTTCTGTTGAAAAGCGTCAGTTAGTGAGAGAAGGATGAAATCATGGACTCTCTCCTGAATTTCAGACATCTGGTAGCCACAACTTAAATGCTAAAATAATAGTGGTAATTATGAGATAATAGCAATAAATGATGTTGGACTGTACGGAAGGGCTGTGAGGTTTAGAGACACTTGGTGAAAATTAACATTGTTGAGACCTGTTTAGAATTCATAATTTCTGATCAGTCAACCAAATCACAGCCTTTTGATAGAAAAATCATTTGAGAGCACACAGGAAAGGAAGACACAAGTCTTTCTCCAAAGACCTTAAGTAAAAAGGATCTAAAATTGTCTGGGCAATAAGACTGAATAAACACTGTATAAATAATCAGGATTTCCTTTAGAAACATTTAACCTTGAGAGAGAGAGAGAGAGAGTAATTTGTATAGTAAGGATTGTTCTACTCACTTTCCTCTACTCTTCCCCTTCAGGGACCACAAGTAGTTAACTAAGTGCTTTTAAACCACACTTTCCTTAGTGGACTGTCCAAAGTAAACCTAAATATGTTTAAAGTACTATAATTGTCTTTAGAAAACACTGTCTAAAAAAAAGCTTTCTTTAATGTATGGTTTTACAAATTCTCTAGCAGGAAAAAGGAAGGAAAACCAAAATTTTACATCTAAAGGCAACTAAAGGCAGAAAAATTATGCCTTTCAGATACCAAGCACTCGGTTGTGACAATTCTGACCTATGAGGTGACTACAAAAAGACAAATGTTACTATTTCTGTTTTCACATGACAATAACTAAACCACTACATATGTTCTTAAGGGTTGTAAAGATATCCTCTGGTGGCTCAGCTCTGGGTAAAGTTACATCATTGTCTTTTTCTCCCTTTTTTTTTTCGTTCAAAGAGCAGAAAAAGGTCCCTTATTTCTAATTATTTCAATATGTTGGTAAATGAAACTTACTCTGGAGCTGACAGTCTATTCCATGGCCAACTTGGCAAAGTTTCAAGGAACAAAGCACAATCAAACCTACCAGAGGACCTGTTTGTTTTAAAGAGGTCAGAATGAAAACTCCTACCATGCATTGCTGTCATGGAGGAGTCTGTCATGTCAGGCTCCGTGCCCTTGCACATAGTAAGCATTCAAGCACTGGAAAATGGGCTCCAGGAACAACTGGATCACCTTTGAGGAAGACTAGGAAGCTTCTGGGTCTTGAAGTAGCCACCTGAATCTTGCAAGGAATCACAAAATCACCCCAAGCACCTCAGAGGTCATCTAGTCTACCTTTCCAAGGAGTTACACAAAAGTTCTGGAGATTGGATGCAGAGGGTATTGAAGAAGCCAAGGGATATGCCAGCCCCCACACTCCAGGAGAGTTCCTGCTCCAACAGGATCTCAGGGGTAAAATAAGCTGTGCCAAACTTCATTGCAAGGTTAGCCAATGAACCTGACCAGCAACAACACTATAAAGCCTAGGTCTCCCAGACTCCACAAATGTCACCAGGAAGCTAATGAAAATTAATTCTAATAAAAAATAAACTAATATTCATAAAGCAGTTTAAGGTTTGTGAGGCATTGTAGACATGTTATATTTCATTTTATTCCCATGTCAACCCAATAAAGTAGGTGCTATGATTACCTCCATTTTATAGAAGAATAAACTGAGGGTAAGAGAAATTAATTAGTTACTCTGATTACTTGGACCTTCCTCTAGCTTTAGGGCTAATGTTTGAAGGGCAGTACCTGGGTCCCCCTCTATTATATCTTCCTGGTAACCTGGTTTAAAAACAATAATAAGCATTTACTAAGTATCTTCCCTACTGTCTTCCAGGCACTGTGCTAAGCACTGATGATTTAAAGAAAATTAAAAAGCGCCTCCGCCCTCAGGAGGCTTTGCTGTGGCTGTGGTGGTGGTGGTGATTGTGGTTGTGGTTGCTGTTGCTATTGTGGTTCAGTTGTCTCCGACTCTTCAGGACACCATGGACCATAGCACGAGAACATCATCCATGGGGTTTTCTTGGCAAAGTTACTGGAGTGGTTTGCCATTTCCAACTCTGGTAGATTTGCAAGGCAAACAGAAGTTAAGTGACTTGCCCAAAGTAACACAGCTAGTAAGTGTCCGAGGCTGGATCTGAACTCAGATCATGTCTGACTCTTTGTCAGGAGGACTATGGGTATGGAACACTATGGAACCTCATCTGAGGTTTTCTTGACAAAGATATTGGGATGGTTTGTGATTTCCTTCTCCAGCTCATTTGACAGATGAGGAAATTGAGGCAAAGAGGGTTAATTGACTTGCCCAGGTTCACACAGCTACTGTGTATCTGAGGCCAAATTTGAACTCAGGTCTTCCTTACCCTAGGCCTGGTGCTCTATCCACTGTGCCACATAGCTTCCTCAGGAAGCTAACATTTAAACAAATAACTATATACACGCTAATTTGAGGAATGACAGTACAAGGAAATCAGGAAAGATTTCTACAGGAGATGAAGAGCTAAGAATATGAAGATGTGGAAGGAGTAAGGGTGCTCCAGGCATGGGGGCATTTTGCAAAGGCATTGTGACAGGAGATGGAGTAGAAATTTCAGCAAACATTAAGAGGACAATTTGTCCAAAATGCAGAATGTGTGATAATGAATAATGTGAAATAAGCTAAGCTAAAACCAGAACATGATGAAATGGTTGGTGTGTTCCTACCTGACCATGCTGCCGTCCTCATACATATCTGCTTGGGGAGGAAAATATCGCAGGCTGTCCCAGCCAGCCAATTTGTAATGAAATAACCACTTGCTCCTCTGAGTCTATTATCCCTCTCACTTTTGGGGCTTAATCATATACTATCTAGTGCTGGTTCTGCCATTCTAACTATGTGACCTTCACTAAGGAATTTCAACAGCTAAAATTCCACCTTCTACAGGGAGCCTTCTCCCACCCCACTTAATTCTAGTGCTTTATAATCTAGTGATTAGCTCTGATTTATCCTGTATAGCGATTGTTTATATGTAGTTGTTTGCGTGTTGTCTCCACTATTAGACTGTGAGCTCCTGTCAAATCTAAATTAATTGTCATTGCAACTCCCTGAGGACAGGGACTGTTGCCTTTCTCTGTATCCCCAGTGCTTAGCACATTTCTTGGCACATAGTAGGTGCTTAATAAATGTTTATTGACTGATTGACCGATTCAAAGGGCCTTGTTTTTCTTATCTGTAAACTAGGAGAGTGGACAGGGAAAGCCTGAAATATCCATTCCATCCCTAAGACCCAACCTCCTGGGGTTCTGTATTGCACTTCTCATGAAAACATCTTATCTCGCCCCACCCCTCCCAACTAAACTGTGAGACTTCTATGTCTTTTGCATTGTTCATAGCATCTATTCTAGCTACAACTGGAAGTTGCCAAAGCAAAGGATTTCAGAGCCCTTGTTAAATTCCTGAATAAAGTTGTGTAACTTGATTGAATATGAACAGACAGGAACAAATTTGATAACTCTTAGATATAGCCCAGGACTCTGAGCCCAAGGGCCCTGGGAATCATAGTGTCCTCCCCTACCCTACCCCTAGACCACTTATTCTGGCTGGGCCCCAACAGCCATCATCTAGGGGAGGAAATCCTACGGAGAATGAACCCAACACCAACCACCAACTGACTGCCATTGACACAAAGGGCAAGGAAGTCAGACCAGCTGAAGAAGCAAGACACACTAATGGAGAGACAGGCTGCAGGCAAGTCAACCCACTAACACTACCTTGACCACTCCCCTTATATTCTGATGGACAGTCCTGGATTCTGAACCCATGAGGCCCAGGAACAGCAGCACCCTCCAGATCTCAGTGCCTCAGCCATCAACCAGGAGATCAATCCTTACAGAACTGCTACCCGGCAACTATTTCTGCAAATTCAGCAACTCTAGCTGCCTCAATAGCTGCAGCTACTGACGATACAGAAAAAGCAAACTCTTGCCACCAAAATCCTTGGCATTGTCAAAAGGTTCAACATCAGAAATAGATATGGTTTTACCAGTAGAAATAACATTAAAGAAGATACATGACCAACTGCTTTGTTTCTATACCCAAAGGACCACGGGCCCCATCTATATTTAGAATGTGTGTTCCTTAAGAAAAGGGATTGTCTTACTTTTCTATTTGTATCTCTAGTTCTTAGCACAGTGCTTTGTACATAACAAGCACTTAATAAATGCTTTTTCATCCATTTGACTCTGCTCTACTACTATTTCAGTCATTTGTTCACTCAACAAACATTGCTATCTATGTCTATAATGTGCAAAGACCACGTCAGGGACTAGCACAGTGGCATGGTCTCAAGCCCTTGTGAAATGTGTAATCCTGAGACACAACACATATCCATACATACGTCTACTGCCATTTGATAAGTATACAAGAATTCTAATACAAAATCGAAGTATGAAATATTCTGTGAGATCAGAAGAAGGAAAGATTATTCCCAAAAGGGAAGGGTGATTCAGGAAAGGCTTCGCAAAGGGAGTGACGTTTTAAATTGGACCTAAAGTATGGGCAGAATTACAATGGACCAGAAAGGATGTTATCCACTTTAAGACGGCCAATCATCTTGTCACAAAGGTTTAAGACAGTCAATTTCCTTGGACGGCCAACCTTGCTCAATAAACTGCCAGAGCCTACGTCTTCTAAAACAGAAGGTAAAAAGCATTTAATAATCTCCTACAATGTGCCAGACAGTGTGATAAGAGCTTTACAAATATTATCTCATTTAATCCTCACAAAGGTGAGTCAGGTGCCATCATCAATTCCATTTTACAGTTGAGGAAACTGAGGCATATAGAAGTTAAATAATGATTTGCCTAGGATCACATGGCAAGTATATGTCTGAGGCATGTTTTGAACCCAGGTCTTCTGAGTCCAAGTCAAGTCCTCTATCTTCTAAGCCACCTCACTGCTGCCTCATAGGTATTGGTAGAGCCTTGGGGCTTTCTATCTTTTAACTTTCATTCTTGCTATGTGACTGTCCCTGGATGTGCAAAATTTCTAGTTTTCCACCTCAACTTTCTGTGATTTACTGCTCCTGGACTCAGTCTACCTCCACAGACTCATTCCACAACCCCACAACCCCATCTCCCACTATCACCACCACATGCTCCCTTTCCAAAACACCTTAAAAGACCTCTCTATCTACTAAGCTGCCCTCTTGGTTTCCTGCTCCTGTTTACAGATCTTCAACAGTCCCAAGCACTAATCCCCTCATTAATTATGCTATTAACTCTTTATTGCTCAGCTTCGCAACCTCTCTGTCTGTGTGTGTGTGTGTGTCTCTCTCTCTCCCTCTCCTCTCCTCTCTCTCTCCTTTCTCCTCTCCTCTTCTTTCTTTCTCTTTTTCTCTTCTCCTTTCTTCTCCCCCCCTCCCCTTTCTCCTCTTTTCCCTCCCACCCCTCTCCCTCCCTCCTCCCCCTTCTTGTTTTAAGGATTTAGAAAAACAGAATATATCACAAATAAGAGTACATGCCAGTTAGCCACCACACTCTTGGGAGATAAGCAAAAGAATAGGTGGGGCATCACTTATCCTGTTTTACAGGAAGAAAAGAAATAGAGGCACTGGGCCAGTATTAGAAACCACATCTCTTAGCAACCAGTGCTGTGCTCTTCCCACTAACCTATGAAGCCTCTGCTGTCTTCCCTAAGTCCTCAGGTCTTCTTAAATATAATTTTTTTTCCCTTGGAAGGAGTCTGAGACTAAGCCCAAGGATGTTGGGAGCCAATCAGAAAAAAAAAATTGCTATTACCCCAAAGTGCCTTTACTGTCTACTCTGTGAAGGCGAAGGGAGCATTACAAAGGGAAGGGAACACCTTTGTAAAACTTTTCATGGGAGTCCAGGACTGAACTTTCGACCACTGACCTAAGATATAATATCTTAAAAGGAAAAACCCAGGGCAGATACTTTAATGTCAGGAAAAATGTGATTATTCTACACTTCTAGAGACCCTAATGATATAGAAGTGTCAAACAAACATGCTCTTCTTTCATGAGTCTGTGTTCAACACTGCCTCTCAGTTATTTTGACACTCAGTGAAAGTCAGATAACAACTCTTTCCAACTAAACAATGGTGAACCCAGATCTTGGGAGCATTCCTTTATTCTTACTTGGTGATTAAATAAAGGATCTGTCCACATTGATGGCTTTCTCAGTGAAGTCATCCTGGTTGCTCAAGACTTAACCAGTTTCAATCTGCCATCGCCTGGAAGGATAACCCTTGGGCAAGGTTTTGGTAGACAATCGTAATCTCAGAGGTGTCAAACTCCAGCCTTTGGCTGTGAGGACCAAAAAACTCTCACCAAATGAAAATAAAATGGACAAATGTTTAACAAAATAAATACAAATACCTTACAGCATAGATGCTGTTAATTTGTGGTTTTCTAAATCATTATGTAGCTTACTGGGATCCCTTTTCTGTTTGAGTTTGACACAACTGTTCTAGGTAACTGAGTTAGCCACTTTCTCTAGATGGAAAGTAGGGGATAAGTGGCAGGTATTATGAATAACACCTCATGCTAGTTGGGTTCACTGGTATGACTGAAGGATGACTTTCACATTATCCAATAATGGTCAAATCAGTCATCTTAGGCAATAATTAAATCTGGGACTGCTTGGCAAGGGGGCATTGGCATCATCATCATCATCACCAACATTTATGTAGCTCTTTAAGGATTTGCCAAGTGTTTTCCATGTATTAGCCCATCTAATCCTGAATATAACCCTACGAGATAAGTGCTATTGGGGCTATTAGCCCCATTTTACAAATGAGGAAACTGAAGCTGGAGGGGTTAAGTGACTAGCCCAAAGGCATACAGCTATTTTGTGCCTGGGACAAAATTTCAACAAGTTCTCCAGATGTCAAATCCAGAACCCTATCCGGTAAGTCACATTGTCTCTCAAACAGTTGCTTTACGTGGGCAGATGACAATCTGAGAATCTGTGCCCAGAACCCAAGTAGCTTCACTTGAGTCTCTTAAAAAATGTGACTCAAAAGCTAAGGTCTCTATGGATAAGAAACTCTTCTTCCCAGTCTCCTGATGTAAACAGTCACTCGCTGTTTGGCCTCATTGGAGCACCAAAGATGAGAGAACCTGGTGGTGCTCCGAGTTCATCATAACATTTCAAACTATTTTTCAAACCTCTTGGCAAAGTCCAGTAGACCTCATGCCAAGCACTTTTCCCCCTTAATTTTTAAACCCTGGGGAAATTCAATCCGTATGTTTCTAATTCATTTACACTTAGCTCATCAAAATGCCATTTTATAAGGGCTTTTTAGCATTGAAAAATACTTATGGGTTTTTCCCCATATACTTCCATACGAAAGAAAGCCTAGGCTCCTTGTATTAAATGGGACTCAAAACCACTGTATTAGGAAAGCCACTAAGTTCCAATAAGGTCCTAAGTGCAATAATACAGTCCGCACATGCCAACATCAAGGAGTCCATATAGCAGCTGCCTACCCTTAGGAATCAGACCCAGGTAGCTGCCACCGCAGGAGGACAGAAATGGATATGGTCAAATCTATCTTGCTTAAATTGTTACTTTAGACACACCTGGAAATCTGGGGTCCCCAAGGAATATGTGTAGAAAACAGTCTCTTAGCTTTTCCTAAATAGAAAATGAATATGTCTCACAATATGACTAATGTGGAAATATGTTTAATATGTTTAGTATGATCGTTATGATTGTCCACATACAGCCTAAATTGGATTGCTTGCCATCTCAGGGTGGGGAGGGGGAAGAGTTTGGAACTCAATGTCTTATAAAAGTGAATCTTGAAAACTCTCTTGACATGTAATTGGAAAAATTAAATTAAAATACTATTAAGTGGTGGGGGAGGGGGGAGGAGAAAAGATGTCCAATCCCACTGCAGAGGACCTGTATGTAGAGGGAGGGAGGGCACATGCCAGCAACCTAAGAGATAGTTGTACTTCAGAATAAAGCAAATGGAGCATTTTTCAGGGGTTGGCCTTCCTTGCTCTAACTCTAGCTTCCTCTTCACTGCCTTTTATATGTCACCCATGCAGAGCAGAATTGATGGCCTCACTATCTACCTATCTCTATCCTTGTCCCTGGATGGACATGGCCTCTTCCCAAATCTTCTCAAACTTATTATATACTCTTTAAGTCCCAGGGCAAGTCCTATATCTTCCAGGAAACATTCCCAGGCTACCTTAACCCCACTCTTCTGCTGAACTCATCCTGCTTTTTCTAACTACCAATCACCTGCCCATGAATCACGATTTCTTTTTTTTAATTTAGTTTATTTAATATATTTAGTTTTCAGCAGTGATTTTCACAAGAGTTTGAACTGCGAATTTTCTCCCCATTTCTACCCTCCCACCCACTCCACGATGGTATATATTCTGGTTGCCCCATTCCGCAGTCAGCCCTCCCTTCTGTCACCCCACTCCCCTCCCATCCCCTTTTCCCTTCCTTTCTTGTAGGGCAAGATAAATTTCTACACTCCATTGCCTGTGTATCTTATTTCCTAGTTGCATGCAAAAACTCTTTTTTTTTGTTTTTGAACATCTGTTTTTAAAACTTTGAGTTCCAAATTCTCTCCCCTCTTCCCTCCCCACCAACCCCCCTAAGAAGGCAAGCAATTCAACATAGGCCACATGTGTATCATTATGTAAAACCCTTCCACAATATTCATGTTGTGAAAGACTAACTATATTTTGTTCCTTCCTAACCTATCCCCCTTTATTGAATTTTCTCCCTTGACCCTGTCCCTTTTCAAAAGGGTTTGTTTTTGATTACCTCCTCCACCTGTCTGCCCTCCCTTCTATCATCCCCCCTTTTTTACCTTCTTCCTCCTTCTTTCCTGTGGGGTAAGATACCCAACTGAGTGTGTATGGTAGTCTCTCCTCAGGTCAAATCTGATGAGAGCAAGATTCACTCATTCCCCCTCACTTGCCCCCTCTTCCTTTCCTATAGAACTGCTTTTTCTTGCCACTTTTATGGGAGATAATTTACCCCATTCTATCTCTCCCTTTCTCTCTCTCATCCCCTAATTTGATTTTATTTTTTTAGATATCATCCCTTCATATTCAACTCACCCTGTGCCCTCTGTCTACATATATATACATGTACATATATACATACATACATACACACATATATACATATATGCATATTCCCTTCAGCTCCCCTAATACTGAGGTCTCATGAATCATACACATTATCTTTCCAAGTAAGAATGTAAACAAAAATAGTTCAACTTTAGTAAGTCCCTTGCGATTTCTCTTTCTTGATTACCTTTTCATGCTTCTCTTGATTCTTTTGTTTGAAAGTCAAATTTTCTGTTTAGCTCTGGTCTTTTCACTGAGAAAGCTTGAAAGTCCTCTATTTTATTGAAAGTCCATATTTTGCCTTGGAGAATCATGATTTCTTATTCAATTTCTTACATTGCTGGGCTTCAAACTAATGTAACCCTCTTTGATATAGAAAATAATTATGTAATGGTCTATGCAGGCAGCAAGGTGGCACAGTGGATAGAGTGCTGCTCCTGGAATCAGAAAGACCTCAATTCAAATCTGGCCCCAAACACTTACTTGCTGAGTGACCCTGGACCAGTTACTTAACCCTGTTTGCCTCAGTTTCCTCATCTATAAAAGGCTAGAGAAGAAAATGTCAAAACACTCCTGTATCTTTGCCAAGAAAACCCCAAATGAGGTCACAAAGAGTCAAGACACGAGTGAAATGACTGAACAATGAAAAACGGTTAGGGGCAAAATCATCATGAGCTTGAGAGACCAGAAGTTTTTCTTTTGGCTTCCAGCTTCAAGAGGCCACAAAGTTCCAGGTTCACTTCAGAGAAAGGTCCCTAGAGGGAAAGATTGACTTGAGAAAGAAGTCAACATGTAGAAGAGCAGCTGCCTCAAGCATGTCCCTATCTCTGGCTGGCCACACTGGAGATTTAGGGGAATTCTCCCTTGCAAAACATCAGGCACCATCTCCTGTTTGAGCTCAGACATCTCCCTCCCAGTAGAAAAGCTCATTCATTCCTCGTATTGTCTAGATAATAAACTTCTCTGGTTTCTGTTTGCTATTGGCTTGGATAAATGGGTTTATTCACTCCTCACTATGTGTGATAGTCTTTGTGTAACTGGCTTTTGGTGGGAAGAGCATCAAGTCTTCAGATAAAGCTTGGGGCACTCCTTGCCTATTAAGGGATAGGGGGCAGCTAGGTGGCTTTGTAAATAAGGTTGCTAGACCTAGTGCTAGGGCAGCTAAGTGTGGAAGGGCATAGAGCCCCGGCCTGGAGTCAGGAAGACCCATCTTTGTGAGTTCAAATATGGCCTCAGGGGGCAGCTAGGTGGCACAGTGAGGGGCAGCTAGGTGGCACAGTGAGTAGAGCACTGGCCCTGGAGTCAGGAGGACCTGAGTTCAAATCCAGCCTCAGATACTTGACACACTTACTAGCTGTGTGACCTTGGGCAAGTCACTTAACCCCAATTGCCTTCCCTTCTCCCCTCAAGAAAACAAAACAAAACAAAAAAACAAACAAACAAATATGGCCTCAGACAGTTACTAGCTGTGTGACCCTGGGCAAGTCACTTAACCCTGTTGGCCTCAGTTTCCTCATCTGCAAAAAGAACTGAAGAAAGAAATAGCAAACCACTCCAGCATCTTTGCCAAAAAAAAAAATAAAACCGAAACCTCCAAATGAGTCACAGTTAGACATGACTAAAAGGAATGAACAACAGTCCTAGTGCTAGGTGGAGTCAGGAAGCACAGAATTCAAATCTGGCCTCACCCACTTAATAGCTACGTAACCCTGGCCAAGTCACTTAACCTCTGTTTACTTCAGTTAACTCAACTGTAAAATGGGGCTAATAATAGCCCCTAAGGTTGTAGTATAGATCAAATGAGGGTACTTAGCACAGGACTGGCACACAGTGAACACCATGTACATGTTAGCTATTGGTACTATTACTATTTGAAGAGAGTGACTTGAACCTAAAAATAATATCTCCTAGACCAGGGGTGGTGAACCTGAGGTCTTATAACCACATGTGGCCCTCTAGGTCCTCAAGTGTGGCCCTTTGACTAAATCCAAACTTCACAGAACAAATCCCCTTAATAAAAGGATTTGTTCTGTAAAATTTGGACTCATTCAAAAGGCTGTACCTGAGGACCTAGAAAATCACATGTGGCCTCGAGACCGCAGGTTCCCCACCCCTGTACCTAGACCAACAATATTTAGGAAAGGGAAAAATAGATACAATTCTAGTCCAGCAACCCCTCTCTGAGGAGAGTAGAATAGGCCAACATCATTGCCTCAGTCTCCCCCCGCCCCTGCAAGCAGGAGTCAAAGTCTCTTTTGGGAAGAATTGGGGGGATTCTAAAGATATGTACTCACACATCTCTGTGAACCATATCTAAACAAACCCAGATGGACACGCATAAGCTACACAGGCGACATACAGACCTTTAGGACCTTACTACTCCCTTACTACTTTTCCATTCTTCTTCCACCTTCCTCCCCTGCACACTGTGATCCAGAGATACTGGTCTTCTTGCTTTTTCTCATACACAACCCTCCATTTCCCCACTCTAGACATTTTCACTGGCTGTCCTCCACGCATGCAATACTCTCCTTCCTCTTCTCTACCTTCTGGCTTCTCTGGCTTTTTTCAAGTCCCAGCAAAAATTCTACCTTCTCCTGGAAGCTTTTCCCAATTCCCCTTAATTCTAGCGCTTTCCCTCTGTTCATTATCTCTAGCTGATCCTGTATGTAGCTTTTTTGTACACAGTTGTTTATATGTTATCACCCCTATTAGACTGTGCTCCTTGGTGGCAGGGAACATCTTTTGCCTCTTTTTGTATCCCCAGAAATTAGCACAGTGCTTGGCACATAGTAGGCACTTAATAAATGTTTGTTGACTGACACACTTTACACTATTTTCTCTTCTACTGTAATCTAACCTTCTGAACAAAACCTCAAAGCACACCTCATCTAGGATGTGGACCACAATAGAAGATGCTCACTAATTATTGCCTTAGTAAATAACTGATCAATAATATGGCCAGCATAACGCTCAACCCTAGCAGCAAGATAAGAGACTGAGCTGAAGGATTTAAAAGTCATCTCTGCTAACCACTGGCTTATGAATAGCCACAATTTTTTCAACCAGAAGGTACCTTCTCTTCCTTGTCATTCCCCAAAACTAAGGTCTACAAAAGTTAATTAACTTGTCCAGGGTCATACAGCAAATCAGTGTCAAAATCAGAATTCCAACCCAGGTCTTCTTGATCTCAATCTAACACCCCATCCACTAAACCAGTGTTATGCAGCGCATAACACTCCTGAGTGCTGCCTAAACCAGATTAAACTGTAATTGAGGAATATTTAACAAAATAAATAAAAGACAATAAAAAATTGTCAAAATGCAACCTGTAGGGATTCTTACTTATGGATTAGTGGCCCCCATTTCTACTAGAGTTTGACACCAAAGGACTAAACCATGGTGCCTCCCTGCTTCTATCAAGTTGCTAATAGCACCATTGTCCTTGAGAAAGAGAAAACCCATTCTTAAATGTGGTTATGACACTGTGACCTGAGCTTTGGACGTTGTGGCTTTTCATGTGATGAAATAATTAAATGTCTTACAAGATTAGTGCCCATTAATGTGGTGAAATTCAAAAGTTAAAGTAAAGAATGGAAGCTTTGTGGATGCCGACGTGGCATTGGTGGAATGCCCTGTTCTTGGTCTATTATGCAGCTCCTTTGGGAACCAAAACTAAAATCTGCCATGAAGGTGTTCTAAAGGGAAATAATTGTGTGAAATTTAGTGCTGCAACATGGAACCAGATTTGAATACATCACAGTTGCAAAACACTTCAATTCTCTGGCTAATAGGTGGCAACAAACAATACAAGATCATTATGAAGAAGCTCCTGCTTGAAAAAGCAGGCATGTTTATCAAATCTCTGAAGGGGAGAGATTTTTCCTTATAGAATATTGGCGAGAGCACTATATATTTTTCCTATCCACAAGAAAATACACACAGGTGTGAGAGTAGAGAAATGGCCATTCTTCCCATGGTTTGTTTTTTTTTACATGTATGTTATGTGAAGGAAGATATAACTTGTACATGAAGAGTCTGGCTCATTCTATTTTGTCCAACTTTAAGTATTACATTCTAGTCAATTTATTATAATTCCAGTGTAATATTTTTATGGTGAAAAGATTAGAACTGAATAAAAAAATCCTTATTCATAATTACCCTTTCACATGGCAAAATTCCAGCAACTGGTATTTTCACCACTTATTTTACCAGAGGCATCTCTATGGTAATACTCAGGACTAGATTCGTCTCATTGTATATTATAATTTAAATATTGCATCAAAAGAATGGGATGACATTTTACAAGTAGTTTTCAGTCTCAAGAATGGTCTTTATTTCTGCCTGTTGTTACCCATCAATGTAATAGTCTCGCCAGTGACGTATATCACGATTCATTGGTGACTGCTTATCTCATACGGCTTTTGCTCATATCATACTATGAATCCTCTACAGAGGGTATACCTAATGTGCCCATTTTGTGTATTTTCAATTATTGTGTACAAACTTGACTGTTTTTATGTTGTACTCCCAGAAAAATGTAAGTTCCTCAATGGCAGGAACCCTTTTTCATTTTGTCTTTGTAACTGCAGTTCTTAACATATAGTAAACACTTAATAAATACTTACTGGATTGAACTGGTCTAATTCTGCTTATATATGACCTTGGATGGGTCACTTTACCTTTTTTGAGCCTCAGTTATTTCATCTGTAAAGTGAGACAGTTTGGCTAATAATCTCTTCTTGCTCTTGTGCCCTAGAATTCGAAGCTTACCTTTGGTCGTCTCCTACCTTACTTATTAGGGATTCTTTCAACCTTCCTGACCCATTCTCCTCCTCCACCCATTGTTACTTCTAACTGGCTGTCAATTACTCCCTGCAGAGGTAATCACCATTATGGCAGCAGCTGATAGCGTTTAGATGTACCCTTTCCCAAGGTTATTTGGTCTTTGAAATTCTGCCCATCCTCAAAGCTCAGTTCACTTCTCCTTAAAACTCTCCTTGAACAAGTCCCTAACAAGTGATTTTCTACCTCCTATTAACTTTCAGAGAACCTTGTTCATGCTTCTCCTATGCACCTCTCTGCACTTATAGTCATGTCTTAGCTCTTCTAAAAGCTATTTGAGGGCAGGTATCCTGACCTAATTCAGAACAATTCAATGAACATTTATCAGGCAACTGCTTTGTGCGAAGTACAAAAATGAAGTCTCTGCTCTCAAAGAGCTTACATTCTGCTGGAGGGATTCAACATGTACTCAGAGGAGTAAATACAAAATACTTTAAGGAGGAAGAAAATACAAACAACTGGAGGAATTGGTATGGCCCTTCATTAGCAGGTGGCATGGAAGGAGTGCATTCCAGGTGTGGAGGACAACTTTTGAAAATGCACAGAGGTTGGAGATGACCTGTAAGGTTTAGGGGATAGGTAATAGTCCAATTTCTGGGAAGGGATGCTAAGAGGAGGAAGAAGAGGAGGGGAGAAGAGGAAGAGAAGGGAAAAAGAGGAGTAAGAGAAAGGCAGGAAGGAAGGCAGGAAGACAACCAGGAAAGAAGGAAGAAAGAAGGAGGAGGAGAGGGAGAAGGAGGAAGAGAAAAAGGAAGAGAGGAAGAACACGAATAAGAACATGACCAAGGGAAGGAAGGTGAGAAGGGGGAGGGGAGAAGAGTGAGGGAGAGAGGGAAAGAGAGAAGAAGAGAGTGGAGAGGAAAATGGGAAGAGAGGAGAAGACAATGGGAAGAGGGAGAAAATGGAAAAATGGGAGAAGAAAATGGAGAGAATGAAGGAGAGGGAGGAAGAAAGAAAAAAAGAAAAGAGAGGAAAGGAGAAATAAGAAGGATGGGGAGAGGGATTGGGAGAGAGTGAAAGGGAGAAGAGAAAGGAAGAGAAGAGTAAAGGGGAAAAGGGGGGGAAGAAACATTTCTTAAGTACTTACTATGTGTCAGTAACTACTATAGTACTTACTATATGTCATAAAGGGTAATAATGTGAAATGAGTCTTAAAAGGTATACAAGAGCCAGAGAATGTAAAGTCTTAAAAGTCAAGTAGAAGAGTTTACATTTTATCCTAGAGGCACTAAAAATCATTGAGTAGGGGAGAGGTGTATAGTTGGTCCTGTGCCTTTAGACCAGGAGTTCTTAATCTGGAATCCATGAACCGGGTTTTATTCTTAATATTTTGATAACTATTTCAATGTAATTAGTTTCCCTCATAATCCTATACGTTTTATTTTAAGCATTTAAAAACATGCTTCTGAGTTAGCATCTATAAGGCTTCACCTGACTGCCAAAGGGCTCGTAACACAAAAATAATTTAGAACTTCTGTTTTAGATGATTATTTTGGCAACTCTGTGGAGGTTAGATTGAAGAGCAAAGAGACCAGAAGCAGGGAAACCAATTAGGATGTGATTGCAACAGTTCAATCAAGAGGTGCTGAAGGCCTGAACCAGTGGCCTGGTGAGGGGAGAGATGGAAACAAATGGGAGAGATGCTGTGGGGGGAAATTAATGAGAGTTGACTGGATATAAGGGAGGGGGGAAAAAAACCAAAGTTGATTCTGAGGTATCTGAAAAGATTGTGATACCTTCAACAGATCTAGGTAAATTTGGAAGAGATGCTTATTAGGGGAAAGATGATTAATTCAGTTTTAGACATGTTGAATTGATGTAGCTGCAGGAGATGCAGGATTGAGAGTCTAGCAAGCTTAGGGTTGGATATAGATATGAGAGTCATCTATATAAATCTATATACATCTATGGTATTTACATCTATAGTAAACCTAATAATCAGCTCTATGTATGTGGGTGAGATCAAAGGACAGAATGTGGAGAAAGAGGATGGACTTGGATAGAACCTTGAGAAATACCCAGGCTCAGTGAGCAGAACATGGATCATTATTTGCTGAAGGTTAACTCCCCCAATACTTTACAGTGTTGTCCATACAGTAAATGTTTGTGTCTGTTGCATGAGTTAATCTTAAAAAACTCATAGAGTCAGAAAAGAGAAATGGGATCATATTTATTGAACTGCCAAGTGGAAGCGACACTAAACTTAATCTCACTGTTACAATGAATAAATGCTGGTTGGTTGGGTGGGTGGGTTATTGGTCTCAGAACACAGAAATGGGGGCAATGGGTATAAGGTGCAGAGACAGATTTTAGTTCAATATAAAGAAAACCTTCCTAACATTTAGAGCTACTGAAAAGTGGAATAAACTGCCTCAGGAAGTAGAGAGGCTACTCTTCCCTGCAGATCTTTGGGCAAAAGTCAGGAAGACCTAGGTTTAGGTACTGCTTTTTTGACTGTGTAGCCATAGGCAAATTACTTAAACTCCTAGGTTCCCAAGGTCACTTTCTCAGACTGTAAACCACTTAGTAGGACTGTTGTTGAGCTGATTCTTACTCAGGTACAGTTTGAGCTCTTTGGACTCCAGAGCCTCTTCAAACTCTGAGATTCTGCAACTCTGGAGGATTTCTCCCACCTTGGCTGGCCAGCTCTCTCTGAATGTCTGTCAATCCCTTGACTACACAATTTTGCTTCTATCTCTTTGATGTGAATTATAATACCACCGCCTCTTTGCAAGTTTCCTCTATTACCAAAATCACTCCCATGTGCTCTGAGGACAAGATCTATGACATTCAAATCAACAGAAACTGCAGAGTCACTGATCTGTTCACTGATCTGTCATATGGAGAAAGTACACCCACCAATGGTCAGTTTCTGTCATTCACTATGACTGTGACAACATTCCAGTTTCTTTGTGTCTCATCAAAATGCTACCACAGCTGTTTCTTGGAATGCTTCTAATTTGGCAAATCACAACACTGATAGCTGTGTTTTAAACAAGCAGGATGCAGGTGACCAAAAATACCTCTATAACAACAAAACCAAGTCCCTTCCCCTTTCCATCTATACAACTATAAAGTCACTCATAGGAAAAGTCCACTGGATCCCTAAGTACCTCCAAATTCCCACCTTGATATTGTAGACATCCATCAGCCTACCCTGCCCAAAGAGCCAACAAACAAAATCAATATTTTTTCCTACTGACCTGGTGGCAATGATAATGAAGACTGAGCTTGCATCTAGGAGAAAATCTAGGCTAGGTTACCAACAATTAGTATTTTCAATTAATTTGAAATTAGCCTCTCTGAAGCCCACTTTTCCATAAGACATGTTCCATTTGACATAGTTTGTTTTGCTTTGGTTCCTGAACTTCGTGTTCACCCATAAAGGGACCTCCCATGGTGGGAATTCTCTCTACCAAAGCAGATTGGCCATCTATGTGAAACGTACAGTCTGAGAAAGTGACCTTGGGAACCTAGGAGGTTAAGTAATTTGCCTATGCCTACACAGTCCAAAAAGCAGTATTTAAATCTAGGTCTTCCTGACTCCAAAATCAATACTTTATACGTAACTGGTTGCATCTCATTTAATACATGCCAGATTCTTAATAGAACAAATGAAATAAAAGAGAGTTAAAGAAGGGCAACTGGGTAGTGTAGTAGAGAGAGTATATGACTGGGAATCAAGAAGATTTGAGTTCAAATCCTGCCTCAGATACTTGCTAGCTCTGTGACTTTGGGCAAGTTACTTAACCTCTATGTTCCTCAATTTCCTCAACTGTAAAATGGGAGTATTAACAGTACCTACCTCCTAGGGTTATTATGAGAATCAAGTAAGTTAACATATTTAAAGCACTTTGCAAACCTTAAAGTACTATATGAATGCTAGCTGGTAGTAGTAGTGATAGTAGTTTTTTCTGCAAATTCGCACAGTGTTGTATTCACCAAACATTAATGAAATGTGTCTCACCTTGCAGAAGCACTAGGTAGCATCGATTGAGCATATCTTTCAGTCCTCTGAGATGTATTACCACCTACAATCATCTTTCATCCAAAGAGATCTAAAAGACAAGGAATGAAATGCTTATATTGAAATAAAAGTTGCCAACTGAATCATGTATAAACAGTCCCCAGGTCGTTATGTTAAACAATTATAAAGTCTGACCACTCTGTGATGCTAATTCTTTGGACCCACAGTGACAAGGACAAGAACCCTTAGCTAAGAAATAGTGCCCAATAGCAAGGATTCCACAAAAATGAATGGAAGGAAGGAAGGAAGGAAGGAAGGAAGGAAGGAAGGAAGGAAGGGAAGGAGGGAGAGAGGAAGAGAGAAAAAGAGAAAGGGAGGGAGGGAGAGGGAAAGAGGGGAAAAGGAAAAAAGAAAGGAAGGAAGAAAAAGAAAAATGGAAAGAGGAAGAAAGAAAAAAGAGAGAAAGGGAAGGAGGCAGAGGGAAAGAGGGAAAAAGGAAAGAAAGAAGGAAGGGAAGGAAGGAAGGAAAAGAGAAAGAGAGAGTAAGGAAGGGAGAAAAGGAGAGAGAAAGAAAAAGAAAGAAAGAGGGAGTGGGAAAGAAGGAAAGAAAGAAGGAAGGAAGGAGGAAAGGAAGAAAGGGTGGGAAGGAAAGAAAAAAGAAAACCATTATGTAGTAGTCACTTTCCCATTCAGCACTTACTAAACACAAAAGTTAAAAAGGCCAACTAACTGCACAGTAAAACTGTTCTAGTCAAGGTCACCCTTGCCTGTCAGTAGCTGCCTACCTGTCCTGATTTGACAAATCCTAAAAGGTTTACCTAGAAACAAAAATATCTCTGCAAACATGTCCAAAATCTTATTATCATCAGCAGCATCTTCCTCCTCCTCCTCATTATTATTATTATTAGTTTAGTCTACTTTTTACAGAGCACTTTTCACACATTACTCTATGAGGGAGGCAAAACAGTATTTCACAGATACAGAAACTACCAATATTACTGTTCAGACAGTCAAAGGTCTCTCTAAAATGCTGGCCTTTTGTGGAAAATTTAAGATAATGGGCAAACCCTCAGTCACTAATGCCATGGCTCAATTTGCTTGATCAGATGAGATAGCCCCCTGGCAGAAACTTCAAGGATTGGGACATTAAGGTCAGAACAGATAAGGTCTAAGGAGGGAAAGGAGTCGAAGACATTTTAGAGCAAAAGGACTCCCAAGGTTCCCAAGGAAGGGCAAGCCCAGGCAAGGTGGCTCCTGAGCAGCCAGATAGCATGAACACACTGGACACCTGGGAGGGAGAAGACAAGGGAGTGAAGGGGCTGCAAAAACATCTCAAGAATCTCCCTCATAATTTGGCCTAGGGCTTGAATTAGTCAAAACATTTTGAAGTCTAGAAAAAAAGAAAGTTGGCATCAGATTGTCAATAAAATTCAACAAGCATTTAAGTACCTACTATGTGCTCAGTTTAGTGACAGACTGTAGATATAAAGATAAAAAAATTCCCCGTGGCTGTATCCCAAAGAGATTACACAAGTGGGAAAGGGACCTGTATGTACAAAAATATTTACAGCAGCTCTTTTTGTGGTAGTAAAGAATTAGAAATCAAGGGGATGCCCATCAATTGGGGAATGGCTGAACAAGTTGTGGTATATGAATGTAATGGAATACTATTGTGCTATAAGAAATGGGGAAGATATGGACTTCATAATAACCTGGAAAAACCTACATGATATAATGCTGAGTGAACTGAGCAGAACCAGGAGAACACTGTACACAACCACAGATATATTGATTCTGTGATGACTAACCATGATAGACTTGGCTCTTCTCAGCAATACAAGGTTCAAAGACAACTCTAAAAGACTCATGATGGAGAGAGCTATCTACATCCAGAGGAAGAACTATGGAGTCTGAATGCAGATTGAGGCAAACTGTTTGCTCTCCTTCTTTTTTCCTCTCTTTTTTTTGGTTCTGTTTCTTCTTTCTCAAGATTCATTCCATTGGTCATAATTCTTCTTTACAACTTGACTATTGTGTAAATAAGTTTAATGCGAAGTTACATGTAGAAGATATATCAGATTCCATGTCATCTTGGGGAGGAGGTGGGGAGGAAGGGAAGAAAATCTGGAACTCAAAATCATGCGGAACTGAGTGTTGTAAACTAAAAACAAAAAATTTTAATTAAAAAAAAGAAAAAAGAAAAAAAAATTCCCTCTGCTCAAGGAGCTTCCATTCTACTAGGGGTCCGTGAAATAGATGCAGATAAGTACAGCACAGGGAAAACTGGTCGATAACAACCAGGGGAGGAGGAGGAATCCAAAGGGAGGGATCTACAGAGGACATGGCACCTGGCTTGAGATTTGAAGGCATGAAACAGAATAAGCAAAGAATTATCTGGTATACTTTGAGAGTTAATTTCTTTTTTAGATTGAATTGCTCTTATTTTTACAGTGATGGGGGAGGGGTAGAAACTTGATGTGATGGTTCTTTCTATTTCTCCCCCTATTTGAATGGAGTAACATGGGTCCATCAGAAATCCATTTAATATTGAAGCTTAGAGTGTAAGACAGAAGCACTGAATCATGAATGACCTCCATCAAGCAGTGAGGGGAGGGCTAATCCCCAATTCTGCCTTCCTGAGTTGATGCTTGGCTAAACTAGATTAGGAAATCTTAGGTGATTAGAATATTTTAGAATATAAATTCCCCTCAGACTGGATAGTTTTCTTTTTATTCAAACTTTTAATTACCTCCCTCAGTATCGTCTATCTGAATTTCTATACTCTCTTTCCCCTTAGCAAATTAGGTCTTAGAAAACACACTTTGGTGGTCTACAGTATGGGTCAACATGTGGATAAAAGAAAAGAGAGATTCAGAAGGCAACATAGGTACCAGTCTACATTGGCAATGGCAGGAAGGACACCAGTAATTAGTACTGAGAGTGTAGTAGATGCTCAACTTTGATCCCCAGAAAGCCAAAGGGGCCCCTTGGATTGTTAGAGATCCAGTGATAAGGGTCAGTTAAAGGTGAAAGTCCTGGAGCAAAAAGCACCCTAGAATGGTGCCAAAAGTGAAACCGGTGATTGGTAAGTTGATTATGGGTCAGCAAGGCCCAAAGCTAGAGCCTTCACAGACCGATAATCACATTTAAGGTTAGTAATGATTTTCTTAATGAACCAAAATAAGCAGCTGTAGTGTGGTGGGAAAGAACATTGTGCTTAAAGTCAAAAGATCTGAGTTCACAGTCTTGGTCTAGGAGAACAAATGGATGATGAAACATGCTTTCCTCCTTTTGATAGAAATAGAGGTTTATGGGAATGGGATGTTGTGTTTGTTATCAGACGTGAACAATCTGCCAGTCTAGATTGCTTAACTGTTTTTATTTGTTTCAAGGGAAGGCTATATGTGGTAGGAGAGGTAAAATATTAGGATATTACTATGTTATTAAAAATGCATCACTTTTTAAAACAGATTTGAGTTCAAGTATAACCGAGCAAGTTGCATCTCTTCTCTGTACCTCAGTTCCCTCATCTGTAAAATAAGAGGATTGGTTTCAGCACTTCTTCAACTGTGGGCCATGACCCCATATGGGGTCTCAAAAAATTTGGCAACAGTAAAATGTTTCTGAGCAAGCAACGACCAAAAATTAATTAAAAATCAAACTCGTAATGAATCCGAGGAGCTTCTGGCAGCGCTTGCCCATGTTGCATCTTGCAACTTCACTGCAGTCTTGGTTCAGAACACACAACACGTGCACTTTACATTGCACATGCCCTCAGGGGTCACCAGTGGAAAAAGTTTAAGATGCCCTGCTTTAGATAAATGCCTCTTAAGGTGTCTTCCAACACTAAACCCTATTAAAATATATTTTATCCCACAAGTTTGTGACACAAGTCCACACTAAGAGAACATGTTCTATCCCCACCCCCACAATGTTTAACAAAGGTTAGTATGAAATTTTCCATTAATAAAACCCCAAGGTAAATATTTGTTATGTAGCTGCAGAAATCATAACAGTAAAAGCCTTACAAATAATAAATGATTCCACTAATTGAGGCTGAAACCAAACTGTTTCATGGCCTCAATCAAACCAACAGGAACACAAAATTAGATATCTATTGGAGAATTCATTCAATGTAAATGGCTTTTTAGGGATCCATCTACATTTTCAGTTTGTTACATCAAAAAGAGTTAAGTGTAGAATCCCAAACACTAAAGAATGCCTAGGAAAAATAAAAATCAAAAATATGTGTTTGGCCATCATCATATGGCATAAGAATCATGGTGCTTGTCTTTCACCCCCTTGGAGTTCACTCCTTCATCCATCACCCAAAAGGCACTTCCTGAGCACCTCTTCAGATATAGCAGCATTCAAGGAGGCTCACGCTCATGTGTACACACACACACACACACACACACACACACACACACACCCCTTGGCCTTCCATACCACTTTTGAACTCTCACTGAAGGCATAATCTATTACAATTTGAGGCCCACAAACTATAACACGGAAGACAAATATGTACATAAACCACAACATTCCAGGTTAAAATCAGCCCCTGAAAATCCTTGGTACTCTCTCAAGCTGTGTGTTCTTGGACTGAAAAAGTTGTTTTCATTTAAGGACAAATAAGCCTAGCTTGTTAGCAACCAAAAACCAGAGCTGTGCTATGTAATGCTAATCTCCTTACTTTACATCCTCGTGATGCCATCTGTGTTTTCATTCTTGATGAGCTGGAAATAAAGTAACCAGTCTCTGTTTTAATATATTCAACAAGGCACAAGGGCCCTTTGAGAAGTTCATTGTGTAGACCACCCATCCATTCATAGAATTCAGACACGATCATAGATATGGACGCTTCTACAATGATTACATAGGTGTCTCGGGTGAAGCATGACATGGATGTAATCTATTTGGCATAGATGTAATTATAGTCAAGACAATAATAACAAGCCAAAAATCTGCTAGAATTAATGGAAAACTGGATAGATCAAAGGAGGTCAGCAAAGGGATCCAGGAGCTAAGCAAGGATTCTGATCTGTGGGGACACCCTCCCCATATGGACACAAGGTTTTTAGATGGAACACCTGAAAAGAATCAGCAAGAGCAAGGTTTTTTTTCTTCTTACTGTAATGCATACCAGACAAGTTTAATAGGAACTAAAACATAAAATATTTTCATTCTAAAATAAAATTTTATATCTTCTGCTTTCTTACATTTTAATGAGCTCCAGCATTTAACTTCAAATCAGTCAGTAGGACATCACTTTTAGTCGAACATGTTATCTGAGTGGTTTGAAAAATAAGATTTTTTTGGGGGGGGGTGATGATTTTTGTTGTACTGATACCCTACACCCACCCCCAGGGAGTCACTCAAATGCTTATACAAGACTTGCTGTTCTTCTTTTTTACATCATGCAATAAATATTATATAGTTTCATAAAAGATCTTGTGTTTGAGGTATTTAAAGTACCTTTAATCTCACTGTCATGCTTCCATAACACTCCACTGTGGATAACTATGGAAGGGAAAGGGGAAGAGAATAAGCACTTAGGAAGTGTCTAGTATGTGTCAGGTGTCGGGCTAAGCACTTTACAAATATCTCACTTAATCCTCAGAACAACCTTGGGAAGCAAGGCTGCTATTATTATCCCTAGTTTACAGTTGAGGAAACAGAGACAGAGATTAAGTGACTTGCTCAGGGTCACACAGCGAAGTCACTATCTGGTCCTGGATTTGAACTCAGATCTTTCTGACTCCAAGCTCAGTTCTCTCTTCACTGTGCCACCTCACTACTACTATGGAAAGGAAGGAAGGTTTTGTGACCCATTAGGAAGATGGGTGGAAAGAAGAGGGCAAAATCTCTCAACTATAACTTATATTTCTTGCAATTTCTGAAAATAACTCCCACCAAAAAAAATGATATAATACTGCAAATATTGATTAAGTTTATTGGGCTAGCAATCTTTCACTTTTCCATATTATTGGCAGGTAGGGTTGACAATAGTACAACACAGACTCTCATAAGAGATATGAAATTTTGGTTTTCTTCATTTTAATATCACCATGGTATAGGGAAGACAATAAATTGACTAGCTTTGAGGGGGATTGTTATGGTAATCAGGGTGGGACTTTTTTTTTTGTTTTCTCTTTTAGAATGCTAAGGTAATCAAGTACTTCTGATGAGTCTTGCCTTTCAAATGAAATGGCAAGCAAAGTGGACTTTCTGTTGTCTTTTGTTTCTTTGATTGAATTGAGTCTTTGACCTGCTTAAGAAACAAGAAAGCCTAGTTCACATGAGTTTGAGTCACATGGTTGTGACACCCTTTGACCCTGAGACCTGTGTATAAGATCAGAGGTTTGGGGGCACACTCATTGAAAGAGTGTTGGTGATGAGACTCTGGGTAGCCATTGAAAGAGCCTCCCCTCTCCCCCCGCCAACCCAGCTTTGAAAACACAGATGTTGTTGCTTCTCTCTCTGGTAACTATATATGTATTGCTATAGATAGACTGGTTTGTGTTATTTGCTCTGCTTTTTCCCCTGAACTAAGTGAATGATATATGTATGTTTAATTAAAGTGATATTATTAACCCCCTGACCTGTGCTAGCAGCCCTTCTATGTGCTGTTGTTGTTGGTCTTTCACCACCATGACAGCTGCTAACAACATTGTTGTTACAGGGATATATAGGATTCCTCTAAATTTACAGATTATGAATGGTGGCTTAATCTTCCATAAATGCTGGCCATTGCAAAAAATAGTAGCATTGGCTCCCCATTCTCACAGTTAAACATTCTGTACCTAGCCATCCCTTCCTAGTGCACCAAGCACCCAGGAGTGTTTTCACTTTAATTTGATCACAACTTGAGAAAAATCAGTTAACATCCTGCTAATTCATTTTCATTGCTAAGTGGAGTCCATAGGGAAGGATACAAATCTTTCTAAGATATAAGATACCCAGGTAGGAATGGTGTATGTCATTAAACAATCACTCTTTTTCACCTCTGCTACAAAGCAGCAAAGCCCACATCCCCAAGCCACAAGTCTCATCATCAACTTTTGGACTGGAAGGAGGGAGAGGGAGAAGAAGAGGGAAAGGGGGGATGGGGGAAAGGGGGAAAGGGGGAGAGGGAGAGAGAAAAGAAGAGGGGGAGAGGGAAAGATGGGAGGGGAGAGAGACAGACAGACAGAAAGAGAGAGAAATCTGGAGGAGTCACAGAATCAACATCACAGAATTCGAGTTGGAAGGGACCTCAGTCCAACCTACATATAGAAGAACCCGGGTTCAAATATAAGCTCTGTCACTTACTATCTGTGAGACCTTGAGTATATCATCTAACATCAGTTTACTGACTTATAAAATGGGAAGGTTGGCCAACATTAACTCGAAGGTCTCTTCCAACTCTTAATCTGTAATCTTATGATTCTGTGAAAGAGACAGCCGGAGGCATAGGCATAGGCATAACCTAACCAAGCACTGATGGAGAGGAAAGAGCATTGAATCTGAAGTCAGAGGAATGCGATTCAAATCTTAGATCTAACAGGTATGTGTGGTTTGGAGCAAGTCATTCAGCCTCCTTTGGCCTCAATTTCTTCATCTGTAAAATGGAGGATACAGAGAGTTAGAAATGGAAAAGACCTTATAGGTAATATGGTCCAACTCCCTCGTTTTACAAACAAGAACAATGAGGCTTGAGAAGGTTAAGTGGTTTAACTAAGACCATAAACATAGTACACGCCAAAAGCAGGATTTGAATGCCACTTCTCAGACCCCCAAACTACCAGTCATTACCTAAGCCATGCTGCCTCAGAATGAATAACCTCCAAGGTCCTTTCCAGCTCTAAAATCTATGAGCCTAAATTTATAAATTGACTTGGTGAGCTAGGTGGCAACCTCAGACACTTACTAGCTATGTGACCTTAGGCAAGCCACATAACTCTGTTTGCCTTAGTTTCCCATCTGTAAAATGATTTGAAAAGGGAAAGAGAAAACCACTCCAGTATCTTTGCCAAGAAAACTCAAAAATGGGATCAAGAAGAGTCGGACATGACTGAACGACAACAAAAATACATGAATTCTTAACTGGACTAAAATGGAGTCACAAAATAGTTTATTTATCCCATGTAATAGGGATCTGTATACCTTGGAAATATGCTTAGAGATGGAATATGAAACTGACAGCCTCAAATGAAATTAAAACCTAGTCTAAAACTCCCACCAATCAAGTTGGTTACATTGGACATTAAAGCAGAGACATTTTCAGAACACAATTACTGATACAAATACAAATGTTATCTTGGAAGAGGAAAAACCTCTAGCATTTTCTTATATTAAGATAGAGTGGTTTCAATTGGATTTGCTGATTGACTCCTTGGAAGACACAGAGTTTGACGAGGCAGAGGATGAATCATAAGGCATGTAAATCACAATGAAGGAGAGAAGAGGAAGATGAAGAGTATGGCAGCCTAAACTACCAATCAAGGGATGGAGGGCTTGGGGGAGGGGGGAGGGGAACCTCTAAACAACTAATGGCCAATAGGAAAACACTGAGATGGGGGGAGCAGCCAGGGCCTGATCAGAAATCAACCAAAGAATGATAAAATGTTGTCAAAATTATCTTCAAAGCAAAACAAGAGTGGTTGTTTCAATTGCATAGGTTTATGCCAGAAGTGGTTATAAGTGAATGTTCTAACCAGTGTTTTCTGCATCAATTTTCTGTCACTACAAATGATATAGGGAACATGATAGGTACAATCCCTGCACAGGCCTCCCAATCTAGCTCTGCACAGGCCTCCCAATTCAGTCCAATTCAAATGTCTTCACTCAGTGCAGAAGGCATGAGTTTTTCCATTTGTTGGCCCAGTCCTACAATGACATCACCAGTTTCTAGCACTTTCTTATTAGGACAGGATGATGTCCACACTTTCTTAATAGGCATGAGATGTTGCACGATGCGTCTTTGAGAAGAACCACTCAGTATAACTTTTTAAAATAAAAATTCCATTTACACTGAAAAACAACCATTACTTTCAGCCCAAAATCATACTAGCAAAATTGCCAAAGGTTACCTGTTGGCTAGCATATCGTATGCTTTGTATGTGTTTTAGCCATAAAGACTAAACCCAGCTGAACCCAGGGAGGGGAATGAATTTTTAAACAAGCTACACAAACTCCATACCTTGACCTTGTTGTAAAATGTGTTTTGCATCTTTCCCTCCTACCCCAACCAATTCCTTTCAGGATAGGGGTAAAGAAAAGAAATAAGTAATCAGTTTGGATTTACTGATGTGACAATGTGTTTTAAGTTGTATATCTGAATTTTCTATAGTATTTTATCCAGCATTATATACCTGACTTATCTTATGGTATAGTAGAGAATTGGCCTTGAAGCCAGGAAGACCTGGATTCAAGTTCTGCCACCAACACAAACTAACAGTGTGACCTTGAACAAGTCACTTAACCTTGCCCACCCTCTAAGGAATACTCCAACATTCTAAGTCCTAAAGACTTAAAAGTCTTACAAAGAAGATGCTGTTCTGAATAAACGTGAGAAGTTTCCTCTGCCTGGAACCTTATCAATGAAATAGCAGATCTATTCTCTTTCCCTATTGTATACCCAGCCCTTGTGAGCCATAAAATAACATGTTTTATTTACCTTCCTCTAGTCTTATGGTAATCTTTTTTCATTTCAAAAATCTCAAAGCCATTGTTTTTTTTTAATTTTATTAGAGTACCAACAAAATCATTTTGGACAAATATTAATGTTTAAAGGCATGCTAAATAAATATCGAGGTATTTGATTTGTCCCCTTTTCTCATCTTTTAGGAGGGATGAATGTCAGAATTTCTTCCCTGTTCAACTGAATTCTTCAACAAAGCAATTCCTTGGTTCAATGCAATCTTGAGGCTCATGTAGTCTTGCAACAAGGCTCTAGGCTTCTAACTGGTGACATACTACCAATTCTAAAATTCAGTCCCATTCAACAAGTTTTAATTAAGCACCTACTGTATGCAAGCCTATACAAAGAATTGGTGATATAAAAACAAAATGAAATCACAAATTCTATTTTTACTGATTTCCTTTCATCCTCCCTTCTTGTGATAGTCATGGAAAATTGCATGTGTTGCCCAATCACCAAAATGCCGCCTGTATTTTTTTAAGAGGAGAAGACATTCTCAACCCATTTGACCCAGGGCACGGATGTCTAACTCAGACTTCAGAAGTGTTGAGTGCAAAACTTATTGAAAATACATGTGGGAGGAAGGGTGAGAAAAATCACCATCTTTCTTCGAGGGCATACACACAATCTAACATTTTCAGCATGCTGATTTATCTCCTGATTAGTTTCCATCACTTAATGAAAACATTAAAGCTATTCATTATTGGAGAAACAAGAGACATGCTCATGGATTTGTTTCACTGCAAAACAGTGCCTTCACTCTGTGGCACATAGTAGGAACTGATGATGGAAATATTGCTTTGGGGCTCATCCTACCAAAGCATCAGCTCCTTTGCACTGTCATTCACAGACCTGGGACAAACAAGGGTCCTTTGTCTTTAACCACCAATGGAGTTTTCTAGCTTAGCAAGGGAAGGTAGTATTTTTAACGGGGTTATAAATTTCAGTCCTTCATGAGAGCAGTAAAATTCTGCCTTCCAAGTTGTGTAGGAGGTAATGTGGATTTTTCATCCATGGAAAGCTATAAGTTTTTTGGGTTAGAATGCAGGAGAAATGTGCTGAATTACAAATGGAGGCATTACAGCCACATTTCACCTTAACATATCGGGTTTTTGTACTACCCTGCACATGCACATGAGATTTGGTGCACGTTAGTGACTTGACAAATGGAGAATTGCTCACAAATACTCCTGCAAGTGTAGTTAAGAATAAATTCTTCTGAGTTATTTGTATGAGATGGCCAAGTCATTAGCAGTAATTAACCCTGGGGTATAGAATACAAATAGATCCACAATTGCAATAAATGATCATTCACAAGAAAATTGCTTTTGCTTTCTCTCCCCTTCCGTAAACTTTCTACAAAGTTCTATTCACATAGCCAGGGAAATCATTCATTTCTCCATCCACAGGGTAATAGCCAACAGCTGATCTCAATCAATCAAAACTCAGTGATATTAAGGTAGATTTAGAATTTGTCCTAAATAGCAAGTCTAAAGTGATTGGCAACAAGACTGGAATGGAAAACATTTTTTTCTTTTTACAAAAGTACACAGAATAAACAACCCTCCAGGGACATAATTTCAAGGAGGAAACATAACAGTAAAATTTTGAAGCCTGCTTTTGCAGTGACGACAGACAATTACCTTACCGTTACAGCAGCCAGTGCAAAAGGAAAAAAATGACTAAAGAACATTTCTTGTAGTTAGCAATAAGAATATGTGAATTACAAACTCACCCTCAGGGAGAGGGCCAGAGGGGGAAGGAAATTCGATTTTACATTTGCATCACTAAGACCTTATGTTATTGTTGTCCAGTCATATCTGACTCTTCCAGACCCCATTTGGGGTTTTATTGGCAAAGATGCTGGAGTGGTTTGCCAATTCCTTCTCTAGCTCATTTTACAGATGAGGAAACTGAGGCAAAGAGGATTAAGTGACTTGCCCAGGGTAACAGAGCTAGTAAGTTTCTGAAACTGGATCTGAATTCAGGAAGATGAGTCTTCCTGACTCCAGGCCTGGCACACTATCTATTGTGCTCAGCTACCCCAGGACACAAACAGAAGGATAAGGAGAACTGAAGTGATTACAGAAGTAAATAAGACCAAGAGAGTAAAAGTAAGAGCATGCACCCACTTATTTGGTGAGATGGTATATTTACACATCAGTTTCCAAAGGTAACTGATCAACTCTCAACTTTGTCTTTCTTTAAAGTACTACTTGACCCTCTCCAAACCATTCTTTGTACAGCTACCAAATTCATATTCCTAAAGCCTAGGTCTGATTATGTAACTCCCCCACTCCAAAAGCTTCCATGGCTCCCTATTGTCTAGGGTAAAAGACAAACTTCTTCTGTGTTTGGCATTTAAAGCCCTTGACACTCTAGCTCCAACCTATCTCTGCCCTTTCCCTACTCTATGCTTTAGCCAAACTGAACTACTTGTTCTTCCCAGCACTCAACATTTCATCTCCTCAGTCCTTAAGTATAACACATTAAAGGTGGTAAGCACTGTTTGAAACACAAAGTTAAGAGACCATCCAGCCTTATGGAGCTTAGAGTCTGGGATTGGAAATAAGACACATACAGAATTAACTATAATGAGGTGAAATGTTGAAGTGTAAAAAGAGAAGTAAAATGCTGTGAGAAGATAAGCATTGATAATTTCAGGCTGAGGAGCTCAGGAAATGCTTCTTGGGGGAGATGCCATTTCAGTGAGGCCTTGAAGAATAGCGATAATTAAACTGGAAGAATGCAAAGTGAGTGAGCGTTACTTTTGAGGGAGGTAACATTGCTTTGGGCTGCTGGGTAGAGGGGGGCCTGATTGCTTCTCCCCCCAGCCTATGGTACCTCTGATTCTTTTTTTGTTTATTCTTTCCTAACAGCAGGTAAATGAGTATTCTGAGATGGAAGTGTCTAGAACAGAAGTGTCTGGAAACAAAGAGAAAAGGCTATTAGCGGGAAAGGGGAGAGAATAGATTTAAGAGATGGGTAAAATAAAATGGCCAGGATTTTGCAAGTGATTGGCTATTGTGGAAGCTGACAGGGTTCAAAAATAATAGATCTTAAGCTCAGAATGATGGGGAGAATAGTCAGATCCAGTCAGTCAATAAACATTTATTAAATGGCTACTTTGTGCTGGACACTGTGCTAAACACTGGGGATACAGAGAAAGACAAAGGACAGTCTGTGTCCTCAAGGAGCTCACAACCTCTTAGGAAAGACAAAATGCAAACAAGTATACACAAACAAGCTATATACGGGGTTAAGTGGGAATAATCAACAAAGGAAAGGCACTGGAATTAAGGGGGATTAGGAAAGGCTTCCTTTTGAAGATGGAACAGTAGCTGGAACTTGAAGGAAGCCAGGAGGTGGGGGTGAAGAGGGAGTATGCTCCATGCTTGGGGACAGCCAATGAAAAGTTCATAGTTGGGAGGTGCAATGTCTTGCTCAAGAAACAGAAAGGAGGCCATTGCCACTGTATCAAAGTGAACATGGAGGATGTAAAATGTTAGAAGACTGAGCTGGAGGAATGAGTAGGAGTTGGAAAATCAGCTCTAGTAAACATAGATCGCTTATTGGAGTAATCTAATTTTTGGAGTATTAGGAGTTTGGGATTACTCCAATTATTTGAATAATCCAACAATTTCCTTATTAAAAGTGAAAGGACTGAGGTGTTAGGATTATAGCCGGGGGAGGGGCATCACCAGGATCCAGCAAAAGTGTTTTGAATGATAGAAGAAACATGAGTATGTTTTTAGGCAAAATAAAAGGGAACCCTTGAAAAGGAAGAGAGAATAAGATGAGTGAAGATGCTGAAGTGTTTGGAGAACACTTTCCATTTAATTATCAATTTCACACTAATTTATAGGAACTTGGACATTTGTGACCTGTTTCTAATTTACTAGAAATGACTGAATTCTTTTCGGGGATTAGTTTTCTACAAGTCAATGAGAAGTCCAGATTGGAAATATTGTCTAGTGTTTTGCTAAGGATTTGGCAGGTGTGGCTACGGTGATTAGCTAAATCCCTAGGGGGATAAACTTTATGCTTACTTTTAGTTATGGTACTTAAATGCAGTGATGAGGCCCCTCTGGACAAGTTTCAAATAGTACTGAACTAAAAGTTTTAGAAACTGTTCTCAACATCATAATGAGGCGAGGGGACGGTAAGAACATTTCTTCACATATATTAGACTCAAGTTTTTCAATTTTTAATATAGTCTAGATATATGTGCCACTTTAAGCAATATTAATAAACAAAAATTCAGATTTATGAAACCAATAAATTAAAAGGGGATGATTCAATAACACAAAAGTATTAACTATAGGATTTTTAAATGATAGGCTCTCCTAACATATTTTAAGTTATTCTACTTACCAAAGTTCAACTTAAATACATTTTTTTCAGAAGTACATCCAAAGGTGTGCTGACTAATGGTTATCAACCAGCTTTCTGGAATATATGTATATAAGTGTATGTGTGTGTGTATGTGTGTATATATATATATAAAATATATGCATATGTATGTGTATATATATACACATGCACACATACACACCACACTCTTAAATTTAATCCACATTATTAGTATCTTCTCACTTCTTTCTTAAGTCTAGAAATCAACAAAACAATAATTCAAACCCTGATTTATATCATTTGCTAATTTCTAATTTAATTTCCAAGGTGTAAATACTCACCCTGAATGGATTAACAATCCATTTGCACTGGCCAGTTCCAGTTGGTTCTAGCATACCTGTGAATCTATTCTATCTCCTGCCCAGTAAATGTGGATGTCTCTCAGGCTCTGTAAAGGTTTTCCTCTCTATATCTACCTTCTCTCTTGGCAATCTCAGCAACTGCCATGGATCTAATTATCAGCTCTATGTATAAGACACAAAATTACAGGTAATCATGCACCTAAACTCTAAATAGTAATAGAGTTGCCCCATTCCTTCAAAAAGAAGGAAGAAAGGAAAGACATATTTGAAAGATTTTTTTTAAATGCACAGAAGAAAGCAGAGTAAAGTTTAAAAGGAAACACAGACAAGTAGGACAGATTTGAAAGTAACATGTTGAATTTATTATAGACTCTTTTTTAAAGCAACAAGTACATGAGAGTCATGTTTTCACATGTAGTTATTTTTTTCTGTTCTACTTTGTGAACATATAAATGTTCTCTTTTTTGATATTTTAAGTTCAAAATTTAAAAAAATAAAATGTTTAAATGGGAAAGATAGGTTATTGCTATAATCTCTAACACATTTCTATATTTTCCCAATCTCTAAGTAGTTTTATAAGGAAAATAATAGATACAGGATGAAAGATATTATCTGAAGTGAAAGAAATGAATTATTCAATAAACCTCTGATTTCCTTCTATTTTATTCACTTAATTTAGACCCAGAAACAGTCAGGATTACCTTCCCAGTGTGTGTTGGAGCGGGGAGAAGTGGGGAGGGATGGGTCACCAATAGAATAAAAAAGCAATGGGATCCAACATGAATGAGCCAAAAGAATGTAATAAATGTGGCCATCAGATTTGGAATCAGTTGGAACTGGGTTCAAATCCTGTCTCTGACATCTAGTTGTGTGATTCTGGGCACTTACCCTCTTGGAGTCACAATTTCCTCATCTGTAAAATGAGGGAGTTGGACTAGGTGTCCTCTCAAGTTCCTTCCAGCTATAAATCTATGATCCTATGATCTCTGGCATAAAATCAGTTCCATCTGGGAGTATTTGCAAATTTAATGAAAGTGTAGGGAATATTGAAAAAGGAACATCTGCAAAATATATTTTCTGTGTAGTCCCAATAAAAAAAGTGGTTTCTATTTGATGCTGATACACTTTGCAGTAGCTTTT
Source organism: Trichosurus vulpecula (assembly GCF_011100635.1). Taxonomy (NCBI): domain Eukaryota; kingdom Metazoa; phylum Chordata; class Mammalia; order Diprotodontia; family Phalangeridae; genus Trichosurus; species Trichosurus vulpecula. The sequence continues at coordinate 287,225,541 of NC_050575.1, read as the reverse complement.
TCATTTATTCACATTCTCAGATAGTGAGATTTCTCAAACATCAGGCACGGTCTCTGGAGGGAGCCCACCAAACGCTGAAGAATCGTCAGAGTCTCAAAGCGAGAGAACAGCCGAAAGATGCTGCATCACAGGTCATCAGCAGGATTTTGTTTTGTGTCGATTGGAAGGTGAAGCCAGCACCTTCGTTCTGCTTCTGGATTTCCTAACTTGGCTTCGTTTCCCTTCTCTCTTTTCTGACTGTCTCCTACTTGACCTTGAGTTCTCTTAATGCTCACCCCAGTGGAGAGGTGTGCTAAGGGGGTAGTGCTTGGGCAGCTCCAAGCTGAATGCCTCCCACTCCCAACAGTCTGGGTTTGTTTAACACCCTGGGTTCTCCTCACTCAGCCATTTCTCATGAAAGCTAATGAATGACTCCCTTTGGGACTAGAGATAACTGGCCCTAGTGCATTCTGTCAAGAGCCTGTAAAGTGAGTTTATAGGCCTCATACAGACCAGCTGGATATTGGTTTTAAACTCTAGGCTTTTTCTGAAGGCAGGTTTCCCAGTTTGTAGGTTACAGGAGAAAAGATGGAAGAAACCGACTTTTTAAAATAAAAGCAGGGATACAGATTGAGGGGATTCCAAGAGTCAAACTTGATAATTAGGAGAAATGAAATAAAAGCTCAGCTTTTGCTTCCTTTAATGAGGTTTTCCACCCTCCCCTTCATAATTAAGGTGATCATAGAAAAACCAAACATCTCAATTTAATTAAACTATGTATGAATAAGGCCTTAATCAATTTGAAAGGATCAAGAATCTGATTGCTCACTGTCTTAGGGAGAGGGGAGGGGGAAGGAGGAAGAAGGGAGGAAGAGGGGAGAAAGAGAGGGAGGGGAGAAAGAGAGGCAGAGGAGGGAGAGGAGGAAGGTAATTCAGAACTCAAAACTTTAAAAAAATACTAAAAATTGTTTTAACATGTAATTGGGGAAAAATAAAATATACTAAATTTTTTAAAAGAAATGCATCAAAGAAAGATGAAAAGATCAAGAGGGCTTTGCCTTCATTGAATAAAAGCAGATGACACAGGAAATACCTTCCGCAACAATCAGTCACATGTCTAGGCCTATGTATAATACAGTATGCCTATTTGGAATCAAATATTCCAGCAGCAAGGGGAGGAGCCAAGATGGCGGCCGGAAAGCAGGCACTTGCGTGAGCTCCCTGCCAGTTCCCTCCAAAAACCTATAAAAAATGGCTCTGAACAAATTCTAGAACTGCAGAACCCACAAAACAGCAGAGGGAGGCAGGGCTCCAGCCCAGGACAACCTGGATGGTCGCTGGGTGAGGTCTACTGCACACATAGCTGGGAGCTGAGGGGAGCGGAGCCCAGGGTGGGCCGTGGGCAGGACCAACCAGACCAGGAGCCGGGTGGAACCAAGGTCTTTGCTAACACTACTAAGACAATGCTGAAAACACCAAAGAGAAGAAACTGACGAAAATGCAAGTAATTTTAAATATGCCAAATGAACAAAAATAAAGCAAATGTTGCCCAGATACATTTGTTTTAAATGCTAGGGACCAATGAAACAGTTACTCTCTCAGAAGTCATGCAGGTCAGAGAAATGTGAAAGGCGTCCTCTGAAGATTAAATGACACATTCAAAGAAGCGAAGCAAGAATTAACACTGGAAAGAAAACTCACATGAACAAATTAAAGAGGTTAATGACTTTTATTTTAATCATGATTAATTTTAGAATGGCACTGATTGGAGAGTCCGAGTCAGAGGACCCAGATTCAAACCCTGCCTCTGATACTTAGGATTGCACCTGGACCAGCGGATAAGGCTCTAGGCTTAGAGTCAGGAAAACCTGAGTTGAAATCTGGCCTTAGACACTTACTAGCTGTGTGACCCCGGGCAAGTCACTTAACCTCTGCCTCACTTTCCTTAAATGTAGAATGAGGGTCATAATAGCACCTACTTCTCATAGGGTTGCTGTGAGGATCAAATGAGATAATATTTGTAAAGTGCTTAGCACAGTGCCTGGCACATTTGTTGTTATTTTTCAGTCATGTCCCACTCTTCATGACTCCATTTGGGATTTTCTTGGCAAAGATACCGGAGTGGTTTGCCATTTCCTTCTCCAGCTCCTTTTACAGATGAGGAAACAGAAGCAAATAGGGTGAAGTGACTTACCCAGGGTCATACAGCTAGTAAGGCTAGATTTGAACTCAGGTCTTCTTGACTCCTAGCCTGGCACTCTATCCCCTGCGCCCCAGAAAACTGGGCATTTAAACTCCTTTGGCATTTAAAGCCTTTTTCCAGTCTCCTGGCAGAGCTAGCTCAGTGTTTGGAAGACTCTGAAGGAAAGTATGGGAGAGAAGAGGTATTAGACTGACTACTAAACTGAAGGTCTACAGAGCCATTGGGCTGACCTCATTGTTATATGCCTGTGAAACCTGGACAGTACATCAGAACCATGCCAGGATACTGAATCATTTCCATTTGAATTGTCTTAGGAAGATTCTGAAGATCACCTGGCAGGATAAAGTACCAGACACAGAGGTCCTTTCTCACACTAAACCGCCAAGCATTCAAACTCTGCTTCAGAGTCCGCAACTTCAATGGGCTGCCCACTTTGTTCGAAGGTAAAACGTATGCTTGCCAAAAAGACTATTTTATGGAAAACTCACACAGGGCAAGCGCTCACATGGTGGTCAGAAGAAGCAATACAAGGACACTCCCCAGGTCTCTCTGAAGAATTTTGGAATTGATTGCGTGCTGTGGGAGACACTGGCACAGGACCGCCCACATCAGAGAAGGTGCTGTGCTCTATGAACAAAGAAGAATTGAAATAGTCCAAAGGAAACACAGGATGTGTATCCACCCCATAAAATATTCACATAGACTATTTGTGTTCGAGCTGTGGTAGAGCATTCCGAACTGATATTGGTCTCATCACCCACAGTCAGACACAGTGAAACTTGACCCTAGCGTAGTGATGTAATTTTGGTCCTCTTTGAGAATGAAGGACAACAACCAACCAACCAACCAACCCTGGGGATAGAGAGGCAAAAAACGAAACAGTTCCTGCCCTTGAGGAATTTACATTTATTTAGGAGAAACAAAATGTACCCATATAAGTAAAGGTAAAAATATATTCAAAGTACATACAAAGTAAATTTTTTGAGGGGGTACTAGCAACTGAGAGGATCAAAAAGGTCTTCTCTTAATAGATGGGGAGAATATAAAACCCAAATTTCCAATCACTTTAGTCTCCGTCACAAACTCTTTTTAAGTCTAGGTGGCTTCCTTGCTGTTTTTCAAACACCAAATTCTATTTTCTGTCTCAGTGTATTTGCATAGGCTGTCCTGCCTTCTCTGGAATGCCCTGCCTCCCCCACTCACCTCTGCTTATTGGAATCCCTAGGTTCCATCAAAATTCAGATCAAATGCCAGTTATTTCAAGAGATTTTTCCTGCTCTCTAATGTAGAGGGAGGGAAAGAAGGAAGGAAGGAAGGGAAACATGCGTATATACATACATACATACATATATGCATATATAGATAGATACAAAAACTTTGTATACATTTTCTACTTTCATGTATCTGTGCACGTTTTCGCCATTATAATGTAAGCTTTTTGAGGGCAAGATCTGGTTCACTTTTGCCTCCATATCTCCAATGCCTAGAATATAGTAGGTACTTAATAAATGCTTTTCAAATAAATAAATGTTACCCAAGAGCACATAGCCAATAAGTAGCAGGAGGAAGATTTGAATACAGTTCCTCTGACTCAAAATTCTGGGCTTTTCCCCTTATGCTACATTAAATACCCTCCCAATTAAAAACAATTTAAATGAAGAGGAAAAATAATTCAGATCTGGATAATAGGACAACTCACAGGAACTTCAGGATTACGCTGATGTCCTAGAAAATTTATGAAAGCCAAAGAATTTGAACATTATATTCCAGGAAATAATTCAAGAAAATGGAAAATTTTACTGAAAATAAGCAACTCTATACATATAGAAAGAATTTACAGGATCCCAACATGGAAAAAAAATCAAATTTCAACAAACACATAAATTCCAACACTACAAAAAAAAAATCCTACATGCTACAACAACATTGACAAAAATTAAATGCTAAAGGACTTCAACTATGGTCAAGGTGGACTTCTCAAGGAAGACTGGTAATAATAGAAGAAATTGGAATATGGCACATAAAAAATTAAGACACATGGGTCTTAAATTCATCTCAAATAACCGCCAAGACTTTAAGGCTAAATAAGATAAAAATTATTAATTAAAATAAATAAATATTATTTTAGTTTGCATATTATAAATATTCAAAATAAATAAGAAAATTACCTAAAATAACTCATACTTCTTAAACTGAAACGAGAATGGTTGTTAACTAAATACAAAAATTTTGTGCCTATTACCACTAAATGTTTCTGAAGGATATTTTAGCAGTACAAAAAAGGAGCGGTGGGGGGGGGGGGGGGGGGGGGCCCAGAAGGAAAGGAAAGAAGAGTAATCCCAAAGTGATTGTCTTTGATAGAGGCAGGGTTCAGAGTAAAAGAAACTCTCAGAGTGAGTAGTAAAAGACATGAGTAAGCTTTGCATGGTGTGTTCTGGTTAAGTCTAGGTTAATGATAGTAGTAATAAAATTGCATTCCTTTCTGAGAAAATGTATAATACAGATATTACATGTAAAAAAATCTATCAGATCCAGCCAAAGAAATGTTCAGATACAAATTTATAGCATTGGATGCCTACATCACTGACAAAGAGAAAGGAACTCAGGAGGTTGAGTCTGCACTTTAAAATCTTAGAAAAAAAAAAACGCAGCAATGAACCATCAGACAACAGATAGAAATAACCAAGATAATAGCTGAGAACAGATTAACATGATGGGAGATTAAGCAAATTAACAAAACCAAAAGTCAGAGTTGTTTTTTTTAAGATCAAGAAAATTGATAAACAATTAACAAATTTAATCAGAGGAGAGCAAGTCCAAAGTACCAAAATTCAAAACAGGAAATCACAAGGGCAAAAGAAATCAAGAAAATCATCAAAGATGGCTGCACATAGCCATGCGCAAATAAATTAGAGAATTTCAAAGAAATAGATGGTTATTTACAAAAATAAAAATAGCAAAATTAACAAAACCAGAAGAGCATTGCCTCAAGAAGGAAATACCTCAGAAGGAAAAGTCAAACAGGATGTTGAAAAACTGCCTTGGATCAGAAGGCCATAGGATCAGAATAAAAAGTGAATTCTCCCAAACTTTTGAAGAATAAATAAGTCCTTTATAATATAGACTACTTAATATAGAGAAAGACAGATGGTAACCCCATTCCTTGTATGAGACGAATGTTATTTTGACCCCAAAATCAGACAAGTATAAGAAAAGAAAATGCTAAGCCATTATTCCTAAGGAACAGCAATCCAAAAATATTAAATAAATTCCTCACAAATAAAGGATAACAGTACTACGACCAAATATAATTTATAGTCGGAATTCAAACATGGTTTAATACGAAGAAAATGATCCACAGAAGAAAAAAAATGCATGATTACATCACACATACTATATATGAAGCCTCAATTATAACATTCATTTCTCTTTTAAAAAGCAGACACACACTGAAAATATAATAGTTCTAGATGGATCTTTCCCTAACTTGAACATATTTAAATTTGAAACCACACTCCACACAAACAAAACAGTAAAGGTACTGCTATTAAAAAATGGGTGTAAAGCAGGGCTCTCCAATCTCACCACCACCATTTAACAGTCTTCAAAACATAGCAATAGCAATAAGGTACAAACAAAAGAAATTAAAAGAATAGGGCATACCAATGAAAAGGTTACAAATCTATTAAGAGATGGTATGTTTTTGTGCAGAAAGCTGTAGGACTCAACTAAAAAATAATAACAATTTGTATTCTACGAGGTTATCAAAGTAGGGGGAATAGAAGATAACTCCCCAAATTATCAGCTTTTCTGTCACCAATGGAAATTGAGAAAAACTGATAGAAAGAGAAATACCATTCATAATAACAACAAAACATGTTAAGGATTTGGGCATTAACATTTCAAGATATCTTACAATAGACCTATATAAAAAGACAACTTAAAAATAATTTTGATAGAAATCAAGGAAAGAAATTGAACAAATGGAAAATAGCCCCTATTTATAGTTAGGTCAGGCAAATATAGCAAAACTGTCCATATTTTCCACATTAATTTGTAGATTTGCTGTGAAACAAAAATAAAAATAGGCTTTTGTGTATAATTAAAGTCAAAAGAAAATTCATATGGAAAAACAGATGGGCAAGAATATTAAGAACAATTAGAGAGGGATGGGGGGAAAGGAGATTCACCCTACCAGATTTCCAAAACTGCATCATAAAGCAATCATTTTTAAAATTCCCTGGTATCAGGGAAAAAATTAAGAGGTCATTTCAACAGAAGGAAAAACCCTGCAATACAGGCTAGAGAACATAATTTTTTGATAGCTAGCATTAAAGAGCACTTGGAAGTTTGCAAAGTACTTTACAAGTATTAGGTCATTTGATTTGATATGAGGCAAATGCTGGACAAACCCACGACAAAAAAAAAACCAAAAACAATGATGGGTATAGAATTCACTAAAAATTCTTGAGAAAACAGATTGCCAAATAGTTGTTTTTTTTTCTTTTTAAATGGGTTTATAATCACTCCTTACATCAAAACCTACAGTAAAGTAAATCTCTTATCTAAATATTTTAAAGAAAACATTAAAATATGGAGAAAAATGAATACTAGTCTCAATTATAAAAATCATTTTGTCTTTAAAAAATTGGAATGAATCATTTGAGCAAAAATCCATGGGATTTATTATAAAGAGATTTTGTATGACAAAAAAAAATATCTCTCTGAAATTTAAAAAAAAATGACTGGGAAAAGATTTCAGTAGACATATCAGAGTATTATTACCATTAACTGACATTTGTCTGACACTTTAAAGTTCACATAGCATTTTAACATGCATGACTTCAATTAAAGACCCACATTCAGAAATTATAAGGAACTGATACTTATCTATAATCTACAGTCTCTGACAAGGTTAATGAATATGAATCAGCAATTTTTGAAGGAAGAAATACAAATTATTAATAACCACATAGAAAAAGTATGAAAATCCCCTAATAGCTAAAGAAATGAATATCAAGATAACCTTAACTTTATACCCACTAAACAGGAAAAAATAGGTCCCAACATGATTAAATTTAATGTTCATCAGGCAATGAGGAAACACATTTTATTACATTGTTGATAATCGCGAATTAGAGACTAATGCAAATTTTCGGAATGTTATTTGGTAATATGCAACGAGAGTAACAAAATTGATCACAGGCTTTTTCATGATAATACTATGAGTACAGAGAACTTTTTTGTAAAGATATGAAAAATTAGCAAAGATAAAAATAGTCAGTGGCTGAGAGGCTACAGGAAGACAAGCACACTAACACTGCTGGTAAAGCTGTGAATTGGTCAGACCCTTTAAAAACCAATTTGAAATTCTGGAAGGAAAGGTACAAAAATATTCATATCTTTTGAGTTAACATTTCCACTCCTGGGCATACATTCCAAGGAAGTTAAAGGCAGAAACGAAAGCCTCACATCTCCCAACATACGGACAGCAGCAATTTTTGTGTGTTTGTTAGCAAAAAACTGGAAATAAATTTGAGAGGGTCCCCATCCACTGAAGAGTGGCTGAACAAATAAATGGTGGTACACTAAATGAAAGGAAATTGTCATAAGACATGACCAATTTGTGGAATTTTGAGAAACATGGGAAGACTTGTAGGAATTTATCCAGAATGAAGTGGATCTGGAAGGACAATATAAATAATAGCTACAACAATATAAATGAAAAACAGGGTAAAAGGAGTCAAGCCCAAATTAATTGCAATGAGCAGTCTTGGGCAAAGAAATAATAAGACACCTCCTTTCTGCACAGAGTTAGGTCACTATGAGCATGCAATGTTGCAGATGCTTTCAGACATGGTCTCTTTAGGTTACGCTGTGGTTGTTGTTTTATTATGAGAGTTTTCCAGGTGGGGACATTAAATGACAATGGTATAAAAACAAAAGGCTGGCTAAAACTTTAAAAATAAATAAAGAATTTAAGTATATAAAAATATTTATAATTTCCCAGCTACTTTATTTGTAGCAACAACAATAAAAACATGAAAGCCCTCCATGTCCAAAGACTGGAAATGGTTAAAATAAATTATGAGATATTAAAGTAATTGAATATTATGACACCAACAAAAAGATAAATATGAAAAATTTAAGGAAGTATGGGAGGACATTTATGAAATGTTATGAAACGAAATCAGCAGAACTAGGACAGTATATACCATGATTAAAATTATATAAAAATATTTTTAAAAGTCAAACAGTTGTTGGAAAGCAATCTGATGATCCTTTACAATTAGAATTACAAATCTAATCATACACTTTGACCCAGTGATCTTACAATTTGGACTATACCAGAAGCAAGACAATAAAAGGAAAAAAAAGATGTCTGTGCAAAAAATTCATGGCAACTTTATAACAATTTTTAAAAATAAAAAATGCCCGTCATATCCAGTGACTGATATTCTAGAATTTATTTAGCTATTCCCCAATATCATGGAATATTATTTTAAAATAATTGTAAAGAATTTAAAGAAATATGGAAAGTCTTATACAAAGTGATATTACTTTTGAAAAAGCAAAATTTCAACATACACCCTGGCTACAACTATGACCTTTGACAAAATGAGTAAAAATCTAACAAACATGCAGATGAAAAAGGGACAGAGAAACAAATAAAAAATTATTTTGACAATATTTGCCTGTACGTGTGGTTCTTTTTCCTTTCAGCAAACTGGAAATAGTTTGATAGTTTTATGATCTTGTGTATGATTTTATTCCTTATTTTGTATGTTTGCTTCTGTTGCTGGTTAGCAAGTTCATTGCAAAAATCAAGATCTATCAGGGTAACTGTAATCTATAGTTTCACCAACCAAAAGGGAAATAGGAGAAATTCCTTACATTTTATTTGAATTAAATGAAATTTTTTAAAAAAATAAAGAAGTCGATGCTGATCATAACCATTTCTTATAGTATAGCTAATGTAAAACATTCCCCACCATAAGGAGGCCAAAGAAGCTCAGTTAGCACTTCAGTCTCCTTGCCCTGTGAAGGGCCCTGATAGCCAAGGGCAACACTATCTCTTGTGAAATATTGGAGGAGAATAAATTCATAGAAACTGGAAGTGAAATAGAAAGCATTCATTAATAATGAATATGGCAGTGCTTTTATTTGTACACAATAGGCAAAAACAAAACAAAACAGAAAAACACTGAAATACCTCCTCACGAAGCCACTTTCCATAAAGTACAGAGTTGCTGATTAGAAGATTGAGGCCCAAAGAATTTAAGTAATATGTCCAAATTCACATAGCTAGTAAATAGCAAATTCAGGATTCAAAATAGCATGCTGCCTCTACTATTTTTTTATGGGCCCTCTGGATGGTATTTCCCTTCCTTTGTGTTAGTTTATAAACCTGTCACATTTATGCAATATCAAACCTTAAATGGTAGAGCTGGACCAGAGTTAATACCTCTTCCTTTCTATTCAAGTGCACATTCAATCAGATTAAGCTTTCTAAAATTGAGTACTTTTAAATGATTAAGAAGACCCAGATTCTGAAGGATGAGACCATTCTCATTTATAACAGTGCCAAAAGTTCCATATTTTCCAAGCATTCTTCTCATCTCTGTATCCCACTGCTACATCCCTCACCCTGGAGCTGCTCCCTTTCTTCATATCCCACCAATCCCCTCTATCTCCTAGCTACCTGGGCAAGTAATTTAAGTTCTTTTGGCTTTACTTTCATTATTTGTTAAATGAAGGGGCTGGAATAGATGGTCTTATTGGTTCTTTCTGGCTCTACGGTAACATGTGATCACTGCATTGTTTCTGATCTCGTTCAGGTTTTTTAAGTCCTCTGGTTGTCTTTGAAAATTTAGTGTATGCCTAAAATTTGGAAGTCAGTTTAGTATATTATTCCTTTGCCTAAAAGCCTTGGCTTTTTTAGGGAGGATCAGTAAAAGTTGAACTATACCCAGCTTCATTGTTTCCTTGTGGGAGAGGGCATTGACAGTCTGACAAATGAAAGAAAGTTTCCATGTATTAAGGACAACTCAATTAAAGAACAATATGAATTTAATTTAGAGAGAAATATAAATAAAAACAACTCTGAGATGCCAATTAACATATATCAAATTGCCAAAGATTTTTTAAAAAGTCAACAAAATTCAATGCTGGAATAGCTGTAACAAATGAGGCATTCTTTCATAATTCAGTGGAGCTGGGAATTAGTTCATCAATTTGGAAAGTAATATGGAATTACACAGCAAAAGTTACCAAAAATGTGCATACCACTTGACCTAGTGCTCCCACTAGTGGCAGCATATACACCCCAGGGAGGTTATTGTTAGGATTTGGAGTTTTTAAGTCCTATTTGTACAAAAAAATATTCCTAGCAGCATTATTTGTTTAAAAAAAAAAAAGAAAAGAAAAAAAAGAAAGGATACTAACCAGAAGTCTGTCAGTGAGGTACGGTTTAACAAATTATAACATATGAATATAATGGGTTATTATTATGCCATAACAAATGACCAATTAAAAAAAAAAGAAACATTGGAAAGCATATTAAATGATGAAGAAAGCAGAACCAAAAATTTTTTTTTACATACTGGCTATATTTTTATAGTTAAGGAAAACATTAGCAATTCAAAAGAAAACAAAATTGTACAAAAATGGGTTTTCATTCTGGATGATAGGTGGTACTGAGGAAGAATAAATACAATGAAAAAGATGAAGAAGTTGCAAACTTTTAAGGAAAGTCTAAAAGGAGCTATCAGGTACTTTCCAAGGCTTTCAAGGTTAGAATCCTTAGTTCTTTATTTTGCCTTATGTCATACTTCAAAACTCAGAACATACATCATCATACAGACATAACATCAAGACAACTCTTGTGATTATCAGCCATGATTAGGGTTTTGCTTTTGACTCACAAATGGAATAAATGACTCTTTAAGCTTTTGCTATTTTCACCCCCATTTTACAGATAAGGAAATTAAGACTGAAAGAAATCAACTCCCCTTTGATTACACAGCTCAAGGAGGTTTTGAACTCAGGTCAATCCTGACTTCAAATCTAGTACTCTGTCTAACAATGCCACCTAGCTGCCTCTAAAATGGAGAGGAAAGAAAAGAGAGATAGGGTAACAGTGCAATTCGAGAGCCAGTTTGGAAATATCACCACAACGTACAACGAGCCACTCTATTGCTTAGGATTGCGGGTCCATAAGCAAAGGGTTACCTATCTCATGGAAAATAAAATAGACTTGTCCTGCTCAGCTCCAGAGGGAATGACTGGGTTAGCAGAGAAGTTGCAGAGAGAATTTAGGCTTAAGTGAGGGAAATTTTCCTGATATTTAGAGCTACTGGAGAGTGAATGAATGGGTTGCCTCTGGAGGTGGTGGGTTTTCCCTTTACTGAAGCTCTTCACCCAAAGGTTATTTGACTACTTGTTGATTATTTTTAAAAGGGGGATTCATGCATCATTCATGTATGGGTTGGAATAGTTATGATTCTGATTCTGAGATTTTATAAATGAAGGGGAGTATCTATACTACATATAAACCTAACTCATGGTCCAGATAATTCTTTTGAGGCACCGGACTGGAAGAGGCTTAGTTAGAAATAGCAATCGTACAAAACACTGTAAGATAAATGTTGCATTTTAACTAAATGGTATATTAGTTATCCAACCTAAATCAGTTTAAATTTGAAAACAAAATGAAAATTTGCTACCCTGGGCTGTAGGTTTAGAAAAGTAGAGCCCACACCCACAAGCTTGTGACCCAAACATGGTGAAACTAAGGCTTTCAAGCTGAGATTCCAGAAGCTAAGTTCCCCTTTCCCAATGAAGGAAATCTGCCTATAATGTTCCTAAATCAAATTTAGACACCAAAAAAATAATAATTACATCTGACATTGACATAGCACTCTAGAGTCTACAAAACACTTTACTTATATTTTTACTTATATTTATATAGCACATTTATATAGCACCTTAGGGTTTGCAAAGCACTCTACATAAATTATGTGCTCATCACAACAGCCCTGTGAGGTAGGTGTTATTATTAGCATCATTTTACAGATGATGAAACTGAGGCTGTCTGAGGGAAACTCAGGTCTTCCTGACTCACCCAAGTACAGGGCTCGCTCCACTATGCCACCTAGTAGCCTACAATACACTATGTCGTCATTTGAACAGTCCCATACCTGCTACAGGTATCATCTTATTTCAGAGTGATGTCATACACCTGTAAATTTTCACACAAAATGATGTCCACACAACTAGGAAGAGTCAGAGGCAGGATTGGAACCCATATCTTCTCTAGTCCAATGTCAACACCGTCTGCTCTGCCACTGCCAGTAACCAACTATAGCCCTCTGGCTACCATAAGAATTTTTACAGATAGGCAGATGGACCCACCGTTGTGCTGCAATCAGGGGATCTGTTATATACAATTAAATGGGGCTAGTGACAAAGCAGTACTAATTCCTAGTAGTGCTACTGTCTCTAAAGGCTAAGACTAAACCTTTAGAACAAGTGGACTTTAAAATTCTAATTCCTGCTAATCACAGATTATGAAAGAGGCATACCAAGTACCTCCTGTGGGACTTAGACAGAGAGGTCAAATTGCGCCTAGCTAAGTACAGAACGGAGAGTGACACCACCTGGTCCTGGGGACGAGGTGAAGTCTGCAAAGCACTTTTTAGCTCCTTAAATAAGGGTACTCTGTATTTGTCATGCTGATAACCAAAAGGCTAATACTATAACTAATGCTATGTATAATTAGTCCCAGCTGGTGAGGCTTTCTAGACAAAAGAGGTTCACAGTGTAGTCTATGCTCCCTTGGGCATTTACGCTAAAAAGGCTTGCATAGACATGTTGACCTTAAGAGGTAGGTTCACTGGGGTGAGGGGTGGGGTGAGGGTGGGGGGAGACAGCAGCCATGCTTATATTTCACCCTCACAATAAAGGATTCTTGCAAGAGTACACACATCTACCTGCTCATTTCACACAGTATAAGTTCACATTCTTAAGATGCTGTTTCCTAAATGGTCATACCTCCTATTTCATCTTCGAAAGAAGAGTCTAAGTTCTCTGAGGGAAGGCACCTTGTCTTCCATTCCTTTGATCTCTTTTCTATCTCTTTTGTCTTTTTGCAAAAAAAAAAAAAATCACATCTTCACTAAATGCTTCTGCTTGAAGGAAAATGAAGGTAAAATTTGCCTGACATGGTAAAGATGGGGCAGGTAGGTGGCACAGTGGATAGAACACTGGGCTTGGAATCAGGAAGACTCATCTTCATGAATTCAAATTTGGCCTCAGACACTAGCTGTGTGAACCTGGGCAAGTCACTTAACCCTGTGTGCCTCAGTTTCTTCATCTGTAAAATGAGCTAGAGAAGGAAATGACAAACCACTCTAGGATCTTTGCTAGGACCACAAATGGGGTCACAGAGTCAGACATGACTGAAAAACAACTGAACAACAAATCTATAAAGATAGAATGAATGACATAGCAGCAAAGAGAAAGGAGAGAATGTTGAAAGACTGAAAATTTGTACGCACAATCTTGGACAATCCATTTTTCAAAAGTGGAAGGGATAAAGGAGAGTAAGGCCCTAGGGCTGGTCTGCAATAGTTTGGGAAAACAAGTAAATCTCTATAAATTGCCCCTTGTGAGCAATAAAATGAAACTGAATACTACATAATTGTAATGACCAAGCTTGGGCCTGTAGATGAGCTGAGAAAACTTATCTCCTTTCTTTCATTGCAAAGGTGGGAAACTATGTGTGTGGAAAATTGTGTATGTTGTCACACATGGCCAATGCATTGGTTGCTTTAGCCTGAAGTGCTTTTTTTCCGCTTTCTTTTTAAATGTTATAAAACAAGATATTGAATAGGAGAGGAGAGGATGGATATGTTTGGAAAAGGTATCGATAAAAATTTTAAAAAGAAAATTGCAAAGAAATTATCCCCCTCCTTCGGTCCCCACAAACTATTCCATCCCTGTGCACAATTTGGGATATGAAATAAAGGTGGGAAAATGGATTAGTTTCAGGAAAACAAAATGAGACTTTTCAGATCATTGTTCATCCTTGTCCATGAGAATCTTCAGGTCTCAAGTTGGACATAGAGAGTCCAGTTGGACCTCTGGGGTAGTTAAGCAAGAATAAGCCAAATCTTTCTTCTATTTCATTCATGGAAAACAGAGGTCAAGTCCCCCCTAAGTGTTCCCTTGTCCATGTTAGACATCTCAGTTCCTTCAAATGATCTTCATTAGCATGAACCCAAGGCCCTCTTTTAGCTTAGTCCTTCCAAAACACAGCTCTCTAAATCGAACACGATATTCTGGATGGGATCTGAGCAGGGCGGAGAATAGCAGAACAGTCACTTCTCTTGTCCTCAATCTGTTTTTTTTAGTAACTCTATCATTTCACCAAAAAGGAGGGACCATTGTCTTCTTTTCCATACCATAGAATTGAATGGACTCGTTTGTAGTTAAAATTTCTTATTTCCAAACATCCTTGTAACTAAGCTTATGACTCAACCTTCCAGAGCCCAAGAACAGTGACGGAGAAATCAGAATGTGCAGTTGTGAAATATGAGGATTTTTTAAACTTCCTCTAATAATAATAGAAGCAGTCTGTATTTAAATGGCTTGTGGCAGTTGCTGTCTAAAACAAACAAACAAATAAATAAAATTCAAGATTAAAAACTAGGCAGTAAGCCAGTGTATGTTGCTGGTCCATATTTACATGGCCAACACAGATTCAGACTTGCATACCTATATTACGTCTGTATTAATTTCACAGATCATCCTGATGGAAAAGGTGTGTATTTGTTCTCTTCATAAAGACCAGAGCATCCAGTGAGAGATGATCAGGTGTCATAGAAAAAATCCTGGATTTAGAGTCAGAAAATCCAGGTTTGCGTTCCAAAATGAAATCTTCTTGGCTGTGTTAGCCAGGACGATACACTAAGCCTTTCAAGCTGAGATTCCAGAACCTAAGTTCCCTTTTCCCAATGAAGGACATCTGCCTATAATGTTCCTAGCTTTACTCTCCTCATTTGCAAGATGCAGGACACCTGTCTTGTCTACTTCAGAGGGTTGCTGGAAGGATCCAGTGAGATTGTGTTCATAAAGCACCTTGTAACCCTAAAGACCCATATGAATGTTACATGAAGTAGATAGAAGGTCGGGCCTGGAGTCAGGAAACCTTGAGTTTAAATCCAGCCTCAGACACTAGCTCTGAGGCTTTCGGCAAGTCACGTAACCCCTGTTTGCCTCAGTTTCTTTATCTGTAAAATGGGGATAATAATAGCAGCTCCCTCCAGAGTTCTTGTGAGACTCAAACCTGGCACAAAGTAAACACCACATAAATGTTAGCTATTATTGTCTATAACCATCATCATCATCATCATCGAATGGGCCCTGAGCCAAAAGGCAGGGTTCTGTTTTTATTCCTTTAAGTAATGCCTACCTCTCAAAAGGATCCTTTTACAATTAGTCTAAAGACTTGATTGGGTGCTCCTTGCTTTTATTTATTTTTTTTAAGGCAAATGAAACCTAAGTCATCCCAAGACTACGTGAACTACCAAGAGCAGAAGCATACTGTTTCACACAAGACACCCAAACACCTGTTTTTCTTCTTAAGTAAAAACAAGTCAATAGTCACAGCAAAACCATGAAAGAAAACCACAAGTGGTCTAAAGTGTTTGAGTCATCCCCCTTGCCTGGTACATTGTGACATTCAGCCACCTGCAGTTCTCCAAGTGAAATGCTGATCAGCAGTCCCTTTGTCTCTCACACACCGGCAGCTCTAATTACATACGTGCTCTGCCCAGATGGCTCTCCCTTGCCTTCTTCAGAAAACATTCCCTCAGAAGCCCAGATGACTAAAGAGAGCTGGCGAGGACCCTCCCTCATACCAGAACGGTGGGAAAACCCTTGCAAAACAGTCTCTTTTGCAAGATAAATTGTACACGTCCTCAGAATCAAAGCAGCTCTCATACCAGAAAAACCTTTGTAAGAGATTACCTTCTTGAAAGAAAAAACAAACCATGGACACACATACAAACCCACATGAGAATGTGGTCACTTTCTGTCCATGGAAAAATAACTGTTAGGAATAGCCGTGAAGGGTCAGAGCTTGAGGTAGGAAGGTCATACTGATTTATCCTTTTTAACTTTCCAATATTTTCTTAAACCTTCTCATGGGAACACATCATAGCAATATACCCTGGACAAGGGTGAGACCTACCTATACACAAGCCATAGACAAATATTATTTGAGAATCTTCAAAAAACTTCCCCCCATTAACCTGCCTGAAAAATCTACCATTAGAAACACACATGTGGATGTCTCCAAAAGGACTTCATTAAAATGTACGCATTACCTGAGATAATGTGCAATTTACCCAGTATTAATCCCTGGACATTTTTGTGAGACTGTGTCTTCCTATGTCACCCAGACTAGAAGTCCAACAGCATGGGAGGTTTCCAACCTGGGCCACTTTAAACCTCTGTAAGTTGCTAAGTAGCTCTATATACCACCACCATCCCCACATCCCCTCCCACCCCAACATCATCAGGTGTTGAACTTAGTATGAACACACAACCAGCCTATCCCTCTATAGTTCAGAACTCCCAAGTAATCAACCAGTCTCAGCCTCCTTGGTAACAGGGATTGCAGGCAGGCACCACCACACCTGGCCACATATTTTTACATCAGGTTAACTAGATGTCATCTAGCAGAGAATAAGATACAAGACAAGGAAGAAAAGGGTCAGAAAAGGTCACAAGAGAAAACAGGCTTATTATAGGACACCATAGTGGGGGCTCTAGATGGTATGAGGATGCCAGACATCATGGTAACCAAAACATAAAGACAAAAACCTGACTGTCGCTGAGAAAGCTGAGTTTTTCAGCAACGACAGTATTTGTTAAATGAGATTCATAATATTAGAATATCTTTTTACACGTAAAAAATCGGGGGGGGGTGGTTAATAGTTGCTAGAAAGAAAATAAATTTTAATTTAAACTTGACTGCTAACATCAGGAACACAGCTGTAAACCTGGCAATAACCAAGAAAAGCCCTCTGAGAGTTAAAGAAAATAGCTGTCAAATTAACCAAGGCAATATTATATCAGCAGAGCCACCCTCTGGCCCTTAAACAAAATCTACAGACTCAGAATAGTATGTTAATAAGGTTACTTTATCTCTCCTAGAATATAGCACAGCTGGTGCCTTACACATAGTAGGGGCTCAATAAAATAAGCATTTGTTGAAAGACAATGTCCCAGTGGATAGTAGATTGGGACAGGGGAATGAGAGAAATAATTATTAATAACCAATAATTTGGAGAAATCCAGAGTTCTCTTCTTCTAAAGGCTTGACTTTTAAAAAGTAAGAAGTGCAGTCTCTTGAAGGACATTACTGATAATGAGATATGAATTAACTGTCCTCAATCTTGGTCAGACTCCACCCAGCCTTATAAGGAATTTAATTTAAGGTAGGGAAGACCGTTGTGTTCTGCTCAAGCTTGGATGGAGACAGATCCTTTTGTCTAGATCAGGGCTGTCCAACTTTAGGTTAACTTAGGGCCACATTAAAATAAAATAATTATTCAAGGGCTGCACCCAGAACAAAAAAAATACAGTACACTAATAGAAAGTGGGGGAACGCATCATCGATACAATAGGTGAAGGTGAGAAGCATGAAAGCAAACACAAAACAACAAAGCCACAACACAACAGTATAAAGGTAGGTGCATACTGACTAGTCTGCATCGTACAGACGGAATGCATCCAACAGATTGATTGAAAATTCCATGCAATATGTTCCATCTGTAATACTGCTTAATAACACCAAAAAAAAATTAATATCAATGAGATTATTTATTAGTGATGGAATTAAAAAATCTAATATGCATTCCAAGCAAATTATTTTATTTTTTCACTTGTTAAAATTAAACCCACACACGGTCACTGTGGGCCACGTGCAGCTCACAGGCCCTATTTTGGACAGTCCTGGTCTAGATAGCCCAAGGCTGGGGGTGATCCAAGTACAGAGAGAGTTTCTCTGTCCAAGGGTGACATGGTATTACCCTCAGCCCCTCATTGAAAACCTACTCTTTGAAGAGCATATAAACTGTGAGCCCACTGCCATGATTGGTTTTGATCTAAGAGAGACTACCAAATGACCATCCTTTCATTAATAATGTGCTAGTCTTATTAATAAAATGATTAAATTACTCTGAAACGATGTCTCTCAAACCTTTTTAATCTTCACAGGAAAGAAATAGAAAAATTGCAAGACTCAGACAAAGTCAACAGAAAGAGTTAGCAATGAAGAAGGCAACAGAAAAAATTCAGAAAGTAAATAGAAACAATAGTATAAGCCCTGCATTCCAGGGCCATGTAAGTGTGAGGACTCTTTGCCCCTGGGGAAAAATAGTAGTAGAGTATAATACATTATACCAATGGTGTCAAACTCAAGCAATATGAATGTAGGATTGACAGATTTATAATTGAAGTTGTGAAAATAATACAAGAAATAATTATGGCCAATTTTGTTTAGCCAGAAAGTGAAAATCATTTATTAGAATGGCTTTAATAGTGCAAAGGCTGTGTAGGTGGTGAATTTTTGTATACTCTAAATTTTGGCACCCAAGGACAAAGCCCTGTTTCCAAATTCTTTGCTGCCTTGCCCTACTTAGACCTCTGCTAACAATGATTTTGAATTTTTAAAAGGTTTGGTTTAATTTAATTCAACCAGCATTTATTAAGCACCAACTCTGTGCAAGTTACTAGAGTAAGAGGGCAAACATGCAAAATGAGAGCTTCCATTCCATACAGGGTCACAATGTGTACACAAAGAAGTAAACAGAAAGAGAGAACACAGAAGAGCTAAGGGGATCAAGAAGTCTTTGTGCAGGAGGTAGAGCTCTTCAGCCAAGCCTTGAAAGAAAGCAAGAATTCTCAGAAGTGGAAATGAGGAAAGAATAGGAATAGGGTATTCCGAAGTTGCATTTCAGTCCTGAAAGAGGTAAGCTTCAGTTAAATGGAAAATGTCGCTTTGGTGAAGCACCTCATTCGTTCATGCTCTGGATAAATGTGGTGCTAGTCTCATTTTTTCAGATGAGGAGATTGAGACTCAGAGAGATTAAATGACTTGCCCATGGTCACATAGCTAGTAAGTGATAGAAATGAGATTGGAATCCAAGTCTCCCCTTGACTCTCATTTCTTCGATGAAGTTAGCCTTTTAACAAGAAATAATTAATTTTTTTTGTACAGTACCAGGGATTGGGAAAAAGAGGGAAAGTACATGTGTCAATCATCCGAAGTCATTGTTTCACAGACAAACAAGTAAAATATGATCACATATATGATAAATGGGTCAACAACACAGAGGATGCTAACAGAATATGTTGCCATTTATGGTCTGGAAGGGTACTAAGTACTCCCCATATACACATACTCCTAAAAAAGAAGGTCTTTCATTCATCATTTTCCACAGTGTAGCTAGGTATTTTCTATCCGTAACCCTTGGCTCAAAGGGCCCGTGGCATGGGATTCTTACTTTATTGGTGGAGACTGAATAGTCATTGCCTCAGGCCTGTGTGACGGGTAGGGTGGAGTTGGTGAGAGCTGGAGAGAGATCCTGCTCTTCTGACTTCCACTTTTGAGAGAGAAGATGTGCCATTAAACTTTTCTTCTACATCACTGAAGGAGGAGAGAGACTTCGGGGAGAAGCTGACAAGTAGAGAAGCAGAACAATGGTAGCTGGAAAGCAGGGACTCGCCTAAGCTCTCCCCCAAATCCCACCAAACACCTGTAAAAAATGGCTCTGAACAAATTCTAGAGCTGCAATACCCACAAAATAGCAGAGGGTAGCAGGTCTCCAGCCCCAGACAGCCTGGATGGTCGCTTGGAAGGGTCTATCACACGGTGCTGGGAACAGAGCGCAGCCCAACATGGGCTATGCCAGGACAGACCAGACCAGGAGTCGGGCGAGTGGAGCAGGCCTCAGGGCCAGGAATTACTGAGCTGTAACAGTTAACAGACTTCTCAACTCAGCAGGTTAGTGGGAAAACTGATGGATCAGGTTAGAAAGTGGTCTGACCCCAGCCCTGAAAGTGGCGGAGGTGGCGCAATAGTGGGGGCAGCAGCTGCAGGAAGCTCCTGCGGCTGCTTCCAGAGCTTTAGCTGTGGCTGCTTCTGGAGTCCGTGGCTCATATGGTGGGAGGAATCAAGTGGCAAATCAGAGGGGGAGTGCTTTGCTGGCACAGAGGCAGGTTCTCTTGTTGTGCCCTGCTTGGATCTGAATCACGGTCCTGGTTGGCAGTTCTTGGGGGAGGAGGAGCACTGCTGTGACAGAGTTTGCAGTGACCGTGGAGTAGAAGTAGCTCTGAAAACATCAGCGCAGCCCCTAAAGCTTGGGACAAAACACTATCTACTCTACAAGCAGTCATACCCTGACAAAAAGTTCAAGGGTCAAGTAGTTGGCTGGGAGCACGAACAGGAAGCAAAAAAAAAAAAAAGGACTCAGACTATAGAATCAATCTTTTTTTGGTGATCAAAACATACAGCCAGAAGAAGTCAACAAAGTCATAGAGCCTACATCAAAAACCTCCAAGAAAAATATGAATTGGTCTCAGTTCATGGAAGAGCTCAAAAAGGATTTGGAAAAACAAGTAAGAGAAGTAGAGGAAAAATTGGGAAGAGAAACGAGAATGATGCAAGAAAATCATGAAAGACAAAAAGAGAAGCTGATAGTTGCTAACATGTCCCAATCTCCAGCTTGCTACACTAGAGTCTTTGAGGAATTTCCCCTTGATGAGATCTGAGATGTTCTCTCTTGGTCGAGCTGAACTATCTTATTCCCAATGAGACAGCTCACTTACTCCATGTGTTGTCTAACATATATTCTCCTATGTATACTTTCTCTGATTTGTTTGCTATTTATTTGGATAAATGGGTTTACTTGCTATTTGCTGCATAAATGCATTGTGCCACTGACATTTGGTGGGAAAGGAGTAAAGCCTTGAAAATAAAATCTGGGGCATTTTTTCCCCATTGAGAAGTGGACAATGATATATCACAAAGATCATACACCAAAACCAGGAGGAATTTATACCAGAATACATGGCTGGTTCAATATTAGGAAAACTATAAGCATAAATGACCATCTCAATAACAAAAATCGTATGATTGTTTCCATAGATGCAGACAAAGCTTTTGACAAAATGCAATACCCATTTCTGTTAAAACTACTAAAAAGCAAAGAAATAAATGGAGCTTTTCTTAAAATGATAAGTAAAACCTATCTAAAATTGGAGCAAGCATCATCATGAAGATAAACTAGAAACCTTCCCAGTAATATCCCAAGTGAAGGAAGAATGTCCATTATCACCACTATTATTCAATATTGTGCTAGAAATGCTAGCTCTAGCAATAATTCAAGAACAAGAAATTGCAGGAATAAAAATGGGTAATGTTCAAAAACAAAACTATGGGTCTCACTCTTTACAGATGATATGATGGTATATTTAGAGAACCCTAGAGAATCAACTAAACAACTAGCTGAAACAATTAACAATTTTAGCAAAGTTGTAGGATATAAAATAAATCCACATAAATTGTCAGCATTTCTATATATTACCAGCAATAGCCAAGAAAAAGAGATGGGAAAAGAAATTCCACTTAAAATAACTGTAGATAATATAAAATATTTGGGAATCTGCCTGTCAACATAAACCCGAGAACTATATGAACACAATTACAAAACACTTTTGACAAAAATAAAGCCAGATCTAAATAACTGGAGAAATATTAATTCCTCATGGGTAGGCCAAACTAATATAATAAAATGATAATTCTCCCTAAATTAATTTACTTATTCAGTAACACATCAAATTGCCAAAAAATTATTTTGTAGATCTAGAAAAAATAAGAATAAAATTCATCTGGGGGAATAAAAGGTCAAGAATATAAATGGAATCAATTTTTAAAATGTGAAGGAAGATGGCCTGCTGGCTCTAGATTTTAAACTCTACCACAAAGCAGCATCGTCAAACTACTCTGGGTCTGGCTAAGAAATAGGGTGGTGGATCAGTGGAATGGATTAGGAACGTGAAACACAGTAGTAAATCAAGCATAGTCATCTAGTGTTTGATAAAGCTAAGATCCAAGCTTTTGAGGCAAAAATTCACAATTTGACAAAAATTGCTGGGAAACCTGGAAAGCAGTTTGGCAAAAACTAGGCACAAACCAGCATATCACATCATATACTAAAATAAGGTAAAAATGGTTATGTGATTTGGACAGAAAGGGTGATATCATAAGCAAATTAGGGGAGCATGGAAAATTTTACCTGTCAGATCTATGGAGAAGGGAAGAGTTCATGACCAATAAGATACAGAGGATCACAGGAAGTATACTGGATAATTTTGATTGCATGAAATTAAAGAAAACTAATAAACTTTGAGTGCAAATTGAAGCATAATTTTTTCACTTTCTTTAGTTTTCTTGCTTTTTTGCAACATGACTAAAATGATATTTTGCATGATTTCAAATGTATATCATATTGTTTGCCTTCTCAATGGGTGGGGGATGAGCTTGACAGAAGGAAAAAATTTGCAACTCAAAAAAAGTTTTTTAATCTTAAAAGTAAATAAATAATACTTTTTTAAAAAAGAGAAATATCACTCAAGGGTTTAGCTTGAGCCTAAAAAGTTGCTTACCAAAACTATAAACATAAATGATCACCTCAACAAAAATAACCAAAATCATATGATTTTTTCCACAGATGTAGACAAAGCTTTTGCAAAATACAATATTTAAAGGAGCTGATAGATATAACTCTAACCCTGTACTCCATCTTTCTGAGTAAAATAGAATGGTCCACCTCTGGCCTCAACCTCCTACAGGCAGAAATCGGTCTCTCCTGAAGAAGTGTGGGAGATGCTAGAGATGACTATTCTTGCCTTCCTACAAGCCACATCTAGACAAGCCCACGTGGACACATATAAAACAGACTTAAGACATGCAACACTCCTGCCATCTATCTTTAAAAAAGGTGGGGGGAGGTCCAATTACATCTGTACTTCCCCATCCTATCATTACTTTTATCTGGATTAGAAAGCAATTGGTCTAAGAAGGTAGAAATATGAATTACCTCCTTTACAGATAATAACATAATAAAAAAGTGGGGATAGGGACCAGTGATTTCACTGGTAAAAGATGAAAACTCCAACTACCAAGGTGGCTGAGAATCTTCTCTGAAACTCAGAGTATTAGAGTTACCTGGAGCACTGAGAGGTAAAGTGACTTGCCCAGGGTAACACAGCCAGTGCATGTCATAGGGAAAACTTGAACTCAAGTCTTCCTGGCTCCAAAGCTGGCTCTCTGTCTACTATGCTACAATGCCTCTCCAGTTCATTAATTCAGGAAACAAAAGCAAAAGACAAATATCTAAATGTAAATTTAATAATGACATCCTAAATAATGAGTGTGTCAAAGAATAAATACAGAAATAAGGGGAAAGAGGATGATAATGATAAGTAAACAGATTACAATACAAAGAGAATGATAATGACAAGTCAACAGATTACAATTTCCGAGATGCCGCTAAAGCAGTCCTCAAAAAAAAATTATCGGTAAAAACATATGTGAACAAAATATAAAAAGAGTAAATTAACTGAATATTCCATATTTTAATACTACCAAATCAACAAAATAAATCTCAAATAAGCACAGAAGAGGAAATATTGAAAATAGAGGACAAATAGGCAGATGGAAAACAAGACTATGGAATTGATAAACAAAACTTTTAAATGGTTCTTTAAAATGACCAAAATAAACAATAAACTTTTAAATAATATCGTCGAAAAGAAAATCAAGTTTCCAAAATAAAAAATGAATAAGGCAAAATTAAAACATATGGAGATAATAAAATTGTTTTCAAAGACTGAGAACTTTTTTAAAATGGAGGACTACCTACAGATAAACAAAATACCAAAATTAATACAGCATGAAATGAAGATCTTTTAAAAAATCAACGCTCAGAAAATGAAAATAAACCCTCTATAAAGAAACTACCAAAGAAGTGGAGAGAGAGAACTCATTGATCCAGACATATTTAGAAATTAATTTTATCAAAAGTTTAAAGGGAAATTAATACTATACTACCCAAAATTTCCTCATAAAACACTCTACCAAATTCCTTTTATAGGACAAATGAAATCCTAATGCCCAAGGGAAAAATTAAAGTAATGAAAGAAAACTAAGGCCCAAGATCACTGGTAAATATTAATACAAAATATTTAAATATAATCTTAGCAAAAAGATTAGAGCAACAAACCACAAAATTACTCACTATGACCACATTATATAATTAATAATATTTTTAAAATACCCAAACTCACTTGATCGTATCAATAGATCCAGAAGAAATTTGACAAAGTACAAGTTATTTATACTTAAAAAAACTGCAAAGCATGGTCAAGGAAGGGCCATTTTTAATACGAAAAGAAGACTAAGGCTAAGGTTAGCATTATTTGCAATGGGTTAACACCAGGCAGTTTCCAAATAAACACAAAAGTAAACCAAGGATTCCTCTTTCCTCTTTTTTTTTTAAAATAAGGTTCTAGAAATGCTAAGGGTAGCAAAATAACAAGAGAAAATAATTTAAAAGTAAAAATACAGAGACCAAATTAACCCTATTTGCTAGTGATAAAAAGGTTTAGTTAGAAACTTCAGAAAATCGGCAAAAATATTGAGACAATAACATCAGTAAAGTAGTATTTATGAAATAACTTCAGGGAAAAATAGCACTGATACATAGTAATAACCAGATCCAAGAGGAAATAATAGGAAGGGAAACTATTTTAAAATTATCTGGAAATCAATCTATGAAAGCACATTCAAAATTTAGAGAATAGTCACATAATTGTCTTTGAAGGAATAAAAAATTTAAATAAAGA
Organism: Trichosurus vulpecula; assembly: GCF_011100635.1. Taxonomy (NCBI): domain Eukaryota; kingdom Metazoa; phylum Chordata; class Mammalia; order Diprotodontia; family Phalangeridae; genus Trichosurus; species Trichosurus vulpecula. The sequence continues at coordinate 287,200,379 of NC_050575.1, read as the reverse complement.
GATAAGCATTGCCCATGGCTGGGTTATACCAACACAATAAGAATTATGGTACCTAAATTAATTTACAGAATTAATGTTATACCAAATTACCAATGTGATATTTTATAGAGCTAAATAACATAACTAAATTTATTTGGACTAACAAAAAGTCTAAAATTGCAAAGAAAATAATGAACAAAAGTAGGAATAAAGGCACAATAGTATTTCAAGACTTTAAATTCTATTATAAATATCATATTATATTATATAATCATATAAATTATATGATCATATATATTATAAAATATAAGGCCTTGAATCAGAACTATTTGGTAATGGTTAAAAAATATATCAGTGGAATGGATTAGATAAGGAAGAATCAGAAACAATCTACCTCAATAATCCAGTATTTGATAAACATGAAAACTTAAATTGCTCACTCAGGGAAGAATTCCGCATTTGATAAGAAATACTGTGAAAATTGGAAAGTACGTTGTCATAAATTAGGTTAAACAAACATCTAACAGAAAAATTAGGTTTAGCAAACACCTCACAGAATTAAAATGAATGCACACTTGAATATGAAAGATCACACCATAAAGAAGTTAGCTGAGAATGAGATCAGGTACTTTTCATAGATTTGGCTAGGATGAGAATTCTTAAGCAAACTGAGATAAAAAATGATCACAAAAGATACAACAGATAGTTGACTAAAAGAAATTTAAAACCTTTTTAATAAACAAAAAGTGATACAATTATGATGAGAAGGGAAGTTTAAAATCAGGAAAATTCTTTCTGTTAAATCCTTCTGATGAAGGTCTGATATCTAATAGACATAAGAAAATAACACAAATACATAAAACCAGGTGCTCAAAGGACATAAATAATTCTCCAAAAAAAGAATTGAAAACAATCAACAACCATATAGAAATTATTCCAAATCCCCAATAATAAGAGGGAAACAGAGGAAAAATAGATGTCCATTTATTCAACAATAGATAAAGTCTGGTACAGGGACTCTGTTAAAATGGTAAATATGAAGAATTTAGAGAAGCAAGGAAAACCATAGATGAACTGATTCCTAGTGAAATAACCAGAAAAATATTCACAATTACTCTAACAATGTAAACAGAAAGAACAATAACAATGAAATTGAATGCTATGAAATCATAAGGACCAAGCTCCGCCCAGAACAAGAGAAAACATGCTTCCCTCTCTTCTTTGTAGAGGTGGAAGATTTGGGGTTGGAACACGCATTACATATACTCTTCAACTAGGTTGACCTGCTGATTTATTTTTATTCTTTTCTCTTTGTTGAAAGGCATGGATAGGTTAGGGACAGAAGGAGGAGGAACATTAAAAAATGAAGGTGATATAAAAACTAAAAATTTCTGCAAAAAGAAATTTTAAGAAAAAGAAAATAATTGATTACCATAACTTCTTCCTATTGAACAAATAAAAGTTTTTCAACTCCCTATACTCTCTCATTGCAAGATTAGGATTCCAGACACATAAAGAATCAAATTGTATAAAACCAAGAGAAAGAGAGGCTAGGGGAAAGGTAATGGGATAATAGATATGACTGCCTAAAAAAGGACATTGTTGAGCCATATGCTCAACAAAAAACAAAGGCACAAAGTATTAGTAAGCTTTTTAAAAACTGATCCACAGTGGAATATCTATGGATTGCCTACTATGTGCCAGATACCACCTTAGGCACCAAGAGAGATACAAAAATGGACAAGACATGGGCTCTATCTTCCAGCAGCTAATAATCTAGCTGGCAAGTTCTATACATACATACATACATATGTATATACATACCACATACATATATACAGAATGCTAACTGACAATGTAAAGCTGTACACAAATGCCAGATAGACAAGTCACACCAAACACAATAGGTCACAGGAGACAGACTGTAGACTGTGGTGCTCAGGGAAGACTTCTGAAAGAGCTGAGCTGAGCCTTGAAGGATGGAAAGCCTTCAAACAGGTGGGCAAAAAAAGCCAAGAGACAGAAGGCAAAAAATGGGAATGGGGGGAAGGAGGCACAATGAGTTGTAAACCAACCAGATAGACAGATTTCACTGAAAAGAGGACAGAGATCAAGTGTATTTTATTTTTAATCAACCAAATGCCCTCGAAATCATGCAAAATAGCCTATTTTCTTAAAAATTTCTTCTATCAAAGGTTTAAAAATACATATGCACCCAGCAAATTTTCTGAGAAGGTTTGGGTGTGAGAAGGCTAGGAGTGCCAAAGAGGAAATTTGGCTCGTGGGAAGAAGAGCAAAGTATGAGAAAATAATCCCACCAAACTGTAAAGAAGGAGAGGTGTTTCTGGGAACAGAAATGGAAGGTGAATCAGCTCAATTCAGAGGAAAATGTGGATCAACTGTTGTTCATACCACTCACAACACTTCAAAAGTATTTTCAAGTAAAGAAAAAGGGGAGGGGGCAAGTGGGATGGCAACCATGGCAACTTCTACTCATCTGAATCCTGTAATACAGTGAAGGGAGCAGCCACATCACTCAGGTTATGGTTTAAAAGGTCAAGCTTCTCTCAGCACACCCAAGAAATGCTTCTGAAATTGCTTGCTTTACTTAGATGTTGGCTACACGAATCATCTCCATTGTTCCCAAAGATCTTCTCACAAGGTAGGCACTTAACAAATGTCCCCCAAGAAAACACAAAGCCCTCATGCAGCCAATTAAAACCCTCTGCAGTCTAGTTCCCATAAACCTTTCTGATCATTTTATATTACTCCACTTCATGCACTCTCCATTTCGGCCAAATTGTTCTATCAGTTGTTACATCTGACATTACATCTCCATCCTCTGTTTCTTTGCACGTTACACCCCATTTCTGGAATACACTCTCTCCCATTCATGTGCTACCTTCTACCCGGTCCCATATTAGTAGTACTCTCTTCCTCCTGAAATTTTTTTGTATTACTGTATTTTCTTTTTACTTATCTCAATACATTGGTAAGACCCCAATAAAATGTAAGCATTTTGAGGTCAGGGACTTTCAGATTTTTTTTTGTCTATATGCCCAAGAAGCTAGCACAGTGCATTACAGACAGTAGCTACAAAATAAATATTTGCTGAACCAAATGGGAACCACAATAGTAGGCCTCCATAAACGGCTTTATACATCATAAAAGGAAGATACTTCATATCATTCATCAGATTTGTTTTGATATTTAATTTTTTATTTAAAAAATTAATATGATTTTTTAAAAAGCTACAATTTTATCCAGAGCAATAACTTCAGTTTAGGAGAGGTAAATCAAAAGAGATACAGGAATTACCAAAATGAGTGTGCTATTTGGAAAGAAAACTTGACATTAGGAAGATCTAGATACGAAACTGGTCTCAGATATTTAGTAGCTTGTGCAACCGTGGGCAAATCACTTAACCCTTTCTGACACTCAGTTTTCCCACCCATAAAATCCAGACCATTATAAGGATCAAATGAAATACAGATGCAAAGGGGTTTGTCAATTTCAGACTACTAAAGGTCATTTATTATTAGGATTAAGTTTCTCTAACTGAAGCCTAATCCTAATATGGAAATGACGCAGAGTTCCTCAAATCCTTATCTAGTGGGGCACAATCCTGGCAGTTCCTACCGAGGTTTCAAGAATGGGGCTAAGGGCAGAATGTATTTCTGATATTCTATGACAAGTTTCACCAAGTTCAACAAGGCTTGTCACCAGAAGATTATACACCAAGTGATAAATATTTTGGTCACAATAACTCACAAAGGCATCATCTACTAAGGCCATGGAGGAATCTCAATCTCAGTTGGGATTGGGGGGGGGGGGGCAGGGAGGAGTGAGAAGTAGATGACTAATACTGATGAAATCTTAAGTCTATTGACATTTCTAACTAACTGAGGTCAACCAGTCAGTTAGGAAAACCACTCACTGTCATAGAATAACACCAGGTCTGAAGACCAAGCCATCAGAATCATCTCATAGCTATGTCTTCAGATACTCTGTGGCAAAACTACAATCATTCAGTGCTACTTTCTTACCAACATGATATTGGTGTAGCTAGAAATCAGGGGTCCCCCAGTAAAAAAAAAAGCAACAGAAGGATTTCAATCCTTATTAACTACTAAATGAACACAAGAACTACTTGATCCCAAGTAATAATAATGAAGAGGTACTTTTTGAGCGGCTATCTTCCTTGCTAAGCCACTGCCTTTGTGGGAGTATAGTATTAATGCAACAATTCATTTTTATAGAGTATTTCAAGATTTATAAAGAGCTCTCACAACTGCCCTATGAGCTTAGTAGAGCAAAAGTGTTGACATCCCTCTGAGATTAGAAAACAAAGATTAAGTAACTTGTCCATGGCCACACAACGGGTAAGTAACATAAGTCCCTCGAAACTAAGCCAAATTTTACCTAAGGTCTTGAAAACCTTGAAAGTGATATATAAATGCGGGTTTCTTCTACTACACCACCTTGACACTCTACTGTACTTTCTTAATGAGACCATGTGAGTAATTAATCCTCAATACATTGAGATAATTTATCGTTGCATGACCTGCAAGTCATGACACCCTATAGTTTCTCGAGAATTAAAAACTACTAATATTTAGAGGATAATAATGAAGAAAGATATGGCAGATCTACTATGTATATATCTTGTATGTATAGTTGTTTGCATGTGTCTCACCCATTAAATCATGAGGGCAAGAATTATTTTTTGCCTTTTTTTATCCCCCAGTGCTTAGTATGGTGCCTGGTGCATAGAAAACACTTAATAAATGCCTGTCGACTGATTGGCTATGAGTAGGCTGCAATACACAAATATGCTACGAAGAAAAACCAGAGTTAATGAGGGTCAAAGAAATTTATGATTGAAAAAGAAAATGGACTGATCAGATGAGGTATGCATCAGCACAAGGGCTCTACTGGTATCCTCATGAAGATAGAAGAAATCAAGGATAATTACAAATATTCAGGGTGAGTTGCCCTGTGGAGAACCTGGAGGAAAACATGGAGGAAAAACACATTGAACAGGCAGACATGGATGGGTTGCAATCTGCATTTTTGGAGAGAACATCCACATCAATGAAATAACAGCTATTTGAGTATTTGAGTGGGTGAATATCTGATTAATAGCCATACTGAATAGTAGAGCAACTGATTAGCAATAGGGTACATCCTACAAGTTTTCCAGCCATCACAGAAACAGGTATAGTATATAAATTAGATGGTCCTTTTAGGTTAGGGTTATAAATCTATGGTTGATGGAAATGGAGAGACTTAAGGGGATCTATAAACTTGATTAGGGAAAAAATATTACATGCTTATTTTCATTAACTTCAAACTGAAATTTAGCATTTCCTCCGACTATGAAAGTAAGTATCAAATATAATTCCAAGAAAAAATGCCTTGGGGTCTGGGACACACAAAAAGTTAAAGTCCCCTGGTTTAGGTCTTAGAAGTCTGATAATGGAGATGTACTCCATTGTTGAATTAGCAGGACCTTCTAGAGTGTTACCATCTGCCCAGACTACGGTGAGGAAAGTAGTTTCAAAACTTTAAAGTATATAGCTTTTATTATAGTAGTTATTAGTATATTATAGTAGTAAAGTCCTACCATGGGGTATTAGAGATAATGGAGAGGAATAATCTCTCCAATTTGCAAAATGAAGAAACTGGTCCTTCAAACTATGGATTGGTAAGCTTAGTATTAATTCCTGTCAAAATGCTAGACTGTATTATTTAAAAAGAATGGCTTATGGGCACCTAAAAAAGAAAGCAGTATTCACTGCAAGCCAGCATGAACCTATTTAGAGTAAATTATGCCAGGATTTTCTTTGTATCACTGGTGGTACAGGGACAGAAGCCCAGGGTCAACTGAAGGGGATTGAGGCAGGAAGCAGGGAAGGATTGCCAGGCAGTTCTACCACATTGCCATGGTGAAAAGCCATCCTTCCTGCTTTAGATAAATTCAAACTCAAAATTATAAAAATGGTATTAGTGGTCCTACGTTCTGACACTTTGCTTCATAAATTTAGTAGTTGTAGACTCTTACTCCAGATCAATCAGACTAGACAGAAAGGTCAGGAGACTAAAAGAAAAAAAAAGTTTTATCTACTTGGAACCACCTAATGCCTGGTTTTTGTTCCTAAAGCACATTACACCCTTATTAAGAGTAATCTCTTCTTTTAAAACAAGTTAAAAGTCATTTAAGCAGCTTTTTAAAAATGTTTACCACATCCAGTATTTGCTCATTTAACCAGAGCAAGGGGTGATGGGAGGAAATCAAGACTGGCAGGTGTCTGGGGTGTAGGAGGGACTGCGTGGGGGGTTGGAATAGGGTTGTAGTTTAGAAATGACCATGAGGAGTTGAGCTGTTTGGGGAGGTGGAATCAAGTTTACAAGGGAAGCAGTGACACCCACTCACCCCCCCATCCTCCCCCCACCCTGAGGCATTAGTCCTAGGGAGGCAGAAGCCATATGTCTACATGACAAGTCAATTTGTGTTTAAGAGATAGAATATTTAGAGAAGATAGTCAGATATTAACACTCAGTTTAAAGGAATTGAGACTCTCCACAAAGTCTCTACCTTTCCATATCACAGCCTTGAAAGTAGCTCTAAGATCTCTGCAATCAGAGACTGTGGGGGAGGGAAACACAAAGGTAGTCCCCCACCTACAGTACTTTCACAATGGATAGCCCTGTTCTCCCCACCTACGACTACTTTCAAAATGGAAAGCCTCCAACCTCTTACCCCTCTCCACACTTTAAAATTTTGCAAGAGCATTTTGTTGCCAAAAGGCTAGTGCTCCATTGTTGGAGAAATGCAAGAAATACTCGAGTCAACTGATGTGTGACTATGCCTACCTAGGGGTTACACGGTATGACTTGTGAGGTAGACACCCTACTCATGAGCTCTCCCCCATTAATGTATGAAATTCAAACATTTGGGTTTCATTCCTTTGTGGTAACAGTGGAAATACTCCTGGGAGAAGTAGTACATTAAACTTCAATACTTTAACTTGATGAAGATGTCCCATATGAATTTCCAGCTTATGCCCAAAATGTAAATGATCATCTCTTCCTCTGAACTCATCCCACTTTCCTCCGAACTTCCTTCTTTCTATTGAGAGCATGATCATCTTCTAATAACCTCAACTCAAAACCTTCTTCCATCTTTCTCATCCTCCATATCCAATTAGTTGTCAAGTTGTCTTGTTTCCCTCATCACCTTTTGCCTTCTATATATCTCCCTGCTACTAGTCTCCCTTTCCCAATCCCTCTTCTGCACCAAAAAGACATTCTTAAGGCAAAGACCTAAGAATAAGAAGTCACTCCTCTGCTCAGAAACCTTCCATGGTTCCCTATCGTTCCTAGGATAAACTAGGAACTGCTCAGTCCAGCACTGAAGTGCTTTGACGATCTGGCTTTCCAGCCTTATTTCCCATTATTCCCTTTTCCATACTATGTCCCAATCAAATCTGGCTACCAGGTGTTCTTCAAATGGGACATTCTATCTTCTCTTTCTGTACATTTGCACAAGTCATCTCCCACAAGTACAATCCTCACATCCATCTCCCCCAAGTCATATCATCCTCAAAGGCTCAGTTCAGGTACCACCTCCTCTGACAAGTCCCATCACATATTCCATTTTTCAACTCAACATTTAACTTAACACATGCAAGGAGTCAGAGGACAAGACAAGACAAAACATTCCCTGTCCTCAAGGAGCTTGCCCTATCCCTTCACACTTCTTGCGTCTATTATGTGTCTATTATATTGCAGGCTGCCCTTAGAATAGAAGCTCCTTGAGGGTAGGAACTATTCCATTTCTTTCTTTCTAACTACAGCACCTAACAGCACAGTGCCTGGCATAAAGTAAACAATTCAAATGAGTGTGTCTAAATGAATAAAGGTAGCAGACTAGAGGGAGACTATGAGTGTATTGAGTACCTGAAGAATGGAGAGAAAACTTAAAATGGGCAGTGAGGACACTTATAGCTCAAGATTTATGATTTTATGATTCTAATAAGATAAGGAAGAAAAAGGTTAAGGGCAAAGACAACTTTCTCTAGTCAACCCTGAATTGCGTTAAGTATACACACACACACACACCATATATAATGTATAATATGCATATATATTATATGGATATGTTTTCTGAAATCCATGATCTGTTCCTGAATTATTAAAACAGACTAAATGATTTGGCTAGCTCATAATATAATGTAGCTCTCTCCCTTCCCCCCACCCCCAACCATATTTTCCACTGAACTGAGCCAAAAAAATTTTTTTAAAAAGCTATGGACCATAATGTAAGCAGCATAGTAAGTTGGAAATATCACATCTGTATGTGGTATTCCAGGTCTTTACAAGGTAACCTCATAAAGAGAAACTTCTGAAATGAGCTCTGTCAGGCAGACAGCTATAAAAGTCCCAATGTCAAGAACAGAAAATGCATCTACATTATCCAATGTATCCATTATTGCCCTTCTTCTCTTAGCATATGGCCATTACCAAAGTAAACTCCTGTTCATTGTCTTTAAGCCTTTACCCAGCCTGCTAGACCTCACTTTTGTTTATTCACACATAGAGACAAACCTATCTCTGCTCCAGCCACATTAAAACTATGTACCTTTCTGTCTAGGAAACTGTTAGTAACCTACAGAGTCTTTAGCTTCTCAAAACTCTTTCATATGAATTGTCTCAAGTCATTGTGTCACATGTCATTGTGTCCCCAAAAACATCTTTTTTGGGGGGCATAGAAAAAGGGAATTTATTTTTTTAATTTGATTTTTTATTTTTAGTTTACAACACTTAGTTTTACATGTTCTTGAGTTTCAAATTTTCTTCCCTTCCCTCCCCTCCTCTCTTCCCTGCCCCAAGATGGCATGCAGTCTGATATAGATTCTACATAAACCTTTGCGTTGAACTTATTTACTCAATAGTCAAGCTGCAAAGAAGAATGGAATGAATCATGAGAGAGAAGAAACAAAACCCAAAAAAAGAGGAAAAAAGAGAGAGCGCGCGCAGATAGTTTGCCTCAATCTGCATTCAGATTCCACAGTTCTTTCTCTGGATGTAGCTATCTTTTTCCATCATGAGACCTTTGGCGCTGTCTTTGAGCCTTGTATTGCTGAGGAGAGGCAAGTCTATCAAAGTTAGTCATCACAGAATCAATATGTCTGTGGTTGTGTACAATGTTCTCCTGGTTCTCCCCATAAACATCTTAAAGAAGGAGGTATTATCCCTTTTTAAATTTAACCTTATAGGAAGAGAGGATAACAGATCTAGTATTAGAAAAGACTTTAGAAACCATCTAGTCCAATCCTACCATATGACAGTTCAGAAAACCAAGGTACAGAGAAATTAAGTAATCTGCCCAAGGTCACACAGATCATAATCACTAGAGGTGGAATTTGAACCCAAGTCCTCTGACAAAAGATTAAAGATTTAGGACTGGAAGGTACCTCAAAGATCATCTAAGTCCAACCTCCTCATTTCATAGATGAGGAAACTGAGACCTAGAGATGCCAAGTGACTTACTCAAGGTCACACAAGTAGTGAGAGGCAGAGAGAAAATTTGAACCCATAGGGAAAGGGGGGATGGCTGCAGTGCGGAAAGTGTTACATTTGGAATCACTGGACTTGGGTTTGAATCCTAACTCTCCTATTTACTCTGTGGGACACTGGGCAAGTTCCTGTTTTCCCCTTTTTGGGGGGTTTTCATTGCCTTCCCTATAAGATGAAGGGGTTGGATTTGATGACCTCTAAGACTTTAAATCCATGATCTTCTGATTTCAAATCCCAGACACTTTCCATTCTCCCACTGATACACCATGTCACACTATCGTCAGTAGAAAAAAATGATGGATTTGGAGTCAGAGGAACTGAGTTAAAATTCCAGCTCTGGCATATATTACCTGTGTGCCCTTGCACAAGCCACCCATACTCCAATGGACCAGAGTGTACTCAGGTTTCTTTCTTTTTATTTTTTAAATGCTTAGAGCCTTCATCAGATGAATTGGGGAAATGGAATTACAATCCCTGATCGGTGGATGGATTGAGGTTTTAACTTCCTTAGGAATAAAGTTCTGCTTGAAATTTGACTACAAGTGGGTATAGGATGCCATAATAATAGCATGCAAGAGCTAGGCGGGACCTTAAAAATAATTTATTCTAACCCTTTTATTTTACTTTGAATAAGCCTAAAGCCCAGGGACAGTAAGACCCTCGCTCAAGATTAGTCTGATCCTTAGACTGGGTCAGGAGTGGTCTCAGTCTTTTTTTTTATTTAATATATTTAGTTTTCAGCATTGATTTTCACAAGAGTTTGAATTACAAGTTTTCTCCCCATTTCTACCCTCCCCCCCACTCCAAGATGGCATATATTCTGGTTGCCCTGTTCCCCAGTCAGCCCTCCCTTCTGTCACCCCACTCCCCTCCCATCCCCTTTTCCCTTCCTTTCTTGTAGGGCAAGATAAATTTCTACGCCCCATTGCCTGTGTATCTTATTTTCTAGTTGCATGCAAAAACTTTTTTTTTGTTTTTGAACATCTGTTTTTTCTTTCTAAAGTTCTTTAACCAAAAAGGTTAAGTGTTCCCTTTGAGCTCCAAATCCTTTACTTCTATATGAGAAAACTGAAGTCTTCAGAAATTAACTGATTTGCTCAAGGTCATAGAGTTAAATTAGCAAGAGCTGGGGACTGGAATACAAGTCTTCTTTCTCCTTATCCAATGTCTCTTCCAATAGGGTAGCCATATTGCAGGATCTTATTCAATCTATAGAAAGTGGGGAAAATGTGATGGCGGAGTAGATGCCACATTTCTTCAGATCTATCCTTTGAATTAGAGATTTACACACGTACAAGCTAAAGATCATTGTCAAATTATTTTCACACAGTATATTTAAAGAAAGTCCTCCGCTAAATTCCTTTTTTGTTGCTTCATCTCAGCATGACAGTGACCCAACATTTCTAAAGGCTATAGGAGTAGAACACAAACTGTTTTAAGCGCTAGCCAGAGGAAGAAGCTTCAAAAATGGGCCTGATAAATATGAAGACTACAGGGAGGCACAGGAAGATTTATCTAAAGAGATACAAGATGAAATTAGTAGAAACAGGAAAACAACATACGCATTTCCTCCCACATTGTAAATAGAAACAATAACAAAACTGAAATCAAATGCCATGGAAATGTAACGACCAAATTCAACCCTAATGAGTTGAATTAGGGACTATGAAGGCAGAAAACAGCATATATTGTCAGATTTCACTGATTGGTTAAGTCTTTCTATGTTGTTTTTTTCAATTTCTTTTTTATTCTTTGTTATAAGTAATGGATTTCTGGGGGAGGCAAGGGAAATCATATATTAGGAAATGGAAGTGATATAAAAATAAGTTTTATGCATAATTTTATTTAACATATTACTTATATTATAACTTAACCTTTAATAAATGAAAAGAACGGACTTGATGATTGACTACGTCTATTATTCTTGGACCAACCTAGCTAAATTCAGAGAACCTCATTATCATAGCATTGGCCACCAGGTGATGAATTTTTTGTCCTCAGTACTTCTCAAAGACCACCTACAAAGGCACCGGTGGGGGGCAGGGTGGAGAAGGGTGATCTGCCTTGGTGGAGGGAGTATTTATATCAATTACCTCATGGATCTTGGAAGTATTCAAAGCGATACAAGGATTAGCACTGTGTGACCTTGGATTAACCTTCTGAATAGCTCTTTTGCTGGAGATGCTTCAAAAAAACAGAAATAGGAAAAGCAGATGAAAATTTTCATGGGCATTGTGATTTTATGGTCTTGGTTGGCAAAGTGAGGCTATGAATTTGCATTGCTAGGTTAATAGTACCTTTCGGGTTACGTTTTTATGGCTGAAGGAACTAAATTTGTTCCATGGGACAGAATTTAGTACTTCTTGAGGGCAGATAGATAATTAGACAGAGAGAAAGACAAATAGAGGTTAGATAGGTAGATATTAGGGGTTCTTAACCTGGGGTCTATAAACTTGGATGGAGAAAAACAATATCTATTTCTATATAATTTATTTCATTTTTAATACTGTGTATTTAATTTTGTGTATTTAAAAACAGTATTCTGAGAAGCGGTCCACAGGCTTTGCCAGAATGGCAAAGGGATCCGTGACAAAAAAAAAGTTAAGAATTCCTGATAAATGCATGTGTGCACACACACACTTCTGCTACCTTACGATGGTATTTATCCTTGTTAAATGCATGTCCCATGTCCATTGAAGAACAGTAATTCACATTAATGTAGCACCTTCAGGTTTGTAAGTACCCCAAGGGCAAGGACCATGGCTCATTGGTGTAGCTAATATTTATACAGCAAGTTACAATTAAAAAGCGCTCAGCACAGGTTATTTCTTTTGAGGTTGTTAACTTATCTGCACTCAAAGTGCTCCTTCCTCGTAACCTCTCTTGGGCTCTCAGGTTCAACAGAGAACCTTTTTAATGGCAAAGCCCTTCTCACGCTACTGTCCTCTGTGCAGCTCACTCACCATAACCACTTCAATCCCTCTGTTGTCTTTTCACAAGAGAAAAATTGGCTGCCTACTTCAAGAATCTGGGTTGCTGCCCCATGTTGTTTGACTTACACCAGGGCCTAGGCTCAGGGGAAAGACAGTGGCTATGGAGATAAGAGTCCAGAGTTACAGAGTTGGCACATCCACAGTCCTCAAGATTGTCTTTTTTCCAATATTTCTAATCTCAGAAAAGAAGGGTTTTCCCTCACTTATGAAATATGAAAAATCAGCAACTTACATAACTCTCCTTCACTCTAAATTCCATAGGTTTATGCCTGCTTTCTAAACCTTCCTCTCCTTTAAATTTTTTTTAAATGTTTTCTTTAAATGTTTTCTTCTGAATATTTTTAAAACACTAAGTGGAATATATACAGGGGTTCTCCTATGCAATCTTTTTAAAGTAATCCAGGATGTATGCATTAGACCAATCTAATGTGCAGTTTTATGCTGTAATAGTTTAAGACATCACTAACGCTTTGGAGACACTGTATTATACATGCTGATTAGGGAAACACAGTATATAAAACAAGGCACCTTTCAAATGGGGAGAAATCTCAAAAATTATGTTTGGGTCTAGCCACCATTTTAAGAAGTGTCTTAAAAAGCTAGAATGTGTCTGAATGAGGACAACTAAGACAGTAAAAGATCTGGAAATTACATCACATAAAGAATAGTTTAAGGAACTAGGGAGGTTTCAGTTCAAAGACAGGTCATCTTGGAATGACAAGCTCTCTTCAAATATTTAAAGGGCTGAAAAGACATCTGCTTCATGGCACTCAAGAACATGGAACTGGAACTAAAGGCTGGAAATTAAAGAGAGGCAAATCTCAGTTCAGTAGAAGGAAGAACTTTCTACCCCTTAGAGCTTTCCAACAAAGTAATGAGCTCTTTTTTAAAAAATGGACAGAAGAAAACAGAAGGAAAACCAGAAGGAACTGACACTTACAAACAGGACAGCCTTGAAAGTTACAGGTTGAATTTATCATATACTTTTTTAAAGCAAGATATCCATTCCAGAGATTTATAGTTCTATATACAATCTTCTTTTTTTTTGTTCAAATGCATATTTGGAAGAGATCCTTTTATTTGGTGTTTGTTAAGTTCAAATTTTTTATGTTTGTGTTTATTAATGATTGCTAAGTTCACAATAAAAATTAATTTTAAAAAATTGAAGAAGGGGGAAGCAAACTAATTGGCTACCTTAGAAAGTAGTGAGCTCCCTGTTATTAAAGCACTCAAGCATAATCTGGATGGATATCCGTCAGCAATATTTTATACAGGGTCCTAAGGAAGTTGGACCTCTAGGGCCTTTTCCAAACCTATAGTTCTACAACCCTCTGAAGACATCATAATAGTTCTTAAAATGAGGAAAGAACTTTCAGCCCTCTGTATCTTTTTCTTCCCTCTTTTCTCCTCTAATAGCAAAACTGAAATTCCCAAGACCAATGGAAAAGATTTCACATAAGTAAAAGTCTGGGGTTTTGTTTTTGTTTTCGACTTATTTCATTTCTCCAGTAGATGCCAGGAAACTCACTACTATGAGATTAATAAAGTAGGATTCCTTCAGCAACCACAGTCTTAAAGTGCTGAAAAAAATGAGACAACACACACAGGGCTGAGATGATGCCTGAATGACACGTCAAGGAGTCCAAAGTGTGTGCAATGACAAACGAGAGATACCAGCTATTCCCATAAATCATGAGATGCAAGGATATGATTGGAGGCAGCATGTATGTGAGTGATATCTGGCTGGTATAAAATGTGCTGTCATCAGCAAATAAAAAAAATGGAAACACCAGGAAAGAGATGGCAGCCCAATTCCTTGAGAAGCATTGATTTTTACATTTCAAAAGGCACAGAAATGTGTCAACCAGCATTCAAAGTAAGACATAATCACACTGGCTCTGCAAAAGGCATGTACTCCCCAGAAAACACAAACCCCAAACATGAAAAGGATATATCAGTTCTCAAAGCCATGTCCAGAGGTCTGACATAAGACAGAGCCAACAAGTTTCCCAGCCACTATAAACTTTTTATTGGGACTCAGTTCTCACCAGGTGTGAGGCATGGAGTACTTGAACCCAAGCCAAGCTTTTACTAGAATCTCATTTGAGCCCCAGCCACTTGTCATCTCTTTTCAACTTGACCCTACCTACTTCTGCAGCCCACTGGATATGAAGTCAGGAAACTAAACATTTAGAAGTGTCATAAAAGTCACTGTGATTAATCACTTTCTCTTTACTCCTGACAGGTCCAGACTTTTCTGCTTGCCTTCAGGCATTATCTTAACACAAAATTAGCTTGAACTTTCCATATCAGATACACATGAAGGACTTGACACGTGAGGATTTGAAAGGCTCATGAAGGACTTGAAACAAATGAGAGTAACTATAATGCTTATTTCATATACAAATGAAAAGTTTGATATAAACTTTTCTAGACAGTGTGACCTACAACGTCCCACCCAGCTCTAAATCTACGCTAAGCTTACTAGGTTCCAGAGGCCAAAAGGAGGAAGGAGATCCATTTCACCTCCTGAAAAAAAATGATGATCTGTTATCTAGAAGTCACCGTAATTATAAATAGGATCTAACAAAATTCCTCTGAAACAACTATACAAGTAGGTAAATCCAACACAAACTCAAAATAGATGTCAGAATTAGGTATGTGTCCTAGTTTGCACAAACTCAGCATCCAAAATATACCAATGACCCCAACCCCACCTAGTTTATTTTCTTCTTCAATCTAGCATTAATTTTTTTTTAAATGGCATCTTGACACAGGCAAGGAAGAATCTTACAGGCAGGATTGCCAAACCAGAATGGCTGCTGCTTGCCTCATTTGCTCTGGAACATACAATTGATAAGGCCCCTTCTGGCTCTAGAGCTCATAATCAAGCAAGCACCCCTCCTCAATCACAATAGCCCTTGCCTCCAACATTAATCCTTCTCGGAGGATGGGAAATTATCTACCCCATTAGCAATATAGCAATATCCCAGGAGAAACACAATTAAATACTCATCTGCACAGAACAATATTGCTCCACTCAGAGACATGCTGTCGAAAAAAAAAAAGATTTGAATGATTTTTAAAGTAAGGCTTCAGACTAGAGTTGTAA
The DNA here is from genome assembly GCF_011100635.1 of Trichosurus vulpecula. NCBI lineage: Eukaryota > Metazoa > Chordata > Mammalia > Diprotodontia > Phalangeridae > Trichosurus > Trichosurus vulpecula. The sequence goes on along the minus strand of NC_050575.1, from coordinate 287,184,713 downwards.
CTACACCCAAGGCAAGTACTTCAAATTCTTCAGTTGAACAAATCATCCTTCATTTGGGGGAGGGAGGAGAGATGGGACACCACCTCTTAAGGGGAAACAGTCTCTGGAACACTGGTCTGGGCTTGCTGCTGGGGAGGCAGTCATCAGGGGGTCAAGGATGAGCAGGAAACAGGGAAATGCAGGGGAAGAGTTCCCCCAGAGCCCCCCTTCTGATGGCTTACTATTTTAACTAGTTATTCTTACTAACTAGTTACTAAGCCTTGTTTCTATGCTGCTAAAGGAACTACAAGCGTCAGTTACTTTCTAAATTCTGCACCCTCTAGATTCAGCACCCTGGAGCTGAATTCCACTTGCACCCTCTTAATAATGGCTCTGCTCTGGTACACATACGAGGTGTTCTAAGTCTCTCATCAAAACTTCCCACATCGGCACATAAATTTAAAAGAACAATCCTCTAAATGCAAGACCAACAACATCGGTTCAGTGTTTTGATTGAAATTTGCCAGTAATGCCACCTATTGAAGAGAGGAGGTATGGTATAAAGAGCTTTCTCATTCTCTCCAGAGTTGGAGAACCTATGATAAACCCCTCCCCCCTCAGATATATAGTACCTCTATGACCTTGAACAAGTAATTTAAACTCCCTGTGCCTCAGCTCTCTTATTTGTAAAATAAGGGGTCGGACTAGAATCAGGGGTGGGGAACCTGTGGCCTTGAGGCCATATGTGGCCCTCTAGGTCCTCAAGTATGGCCCTTTGACTGAATCCAGTGGATTCAAGGCCACAGGTTCCCCACCCCTGAACTAGATGGTCCCTTTTATGGTCTAATCTAAGATTCTTTGAGAAAACCTACTGGGCATGAATAAGTAAGTGATGTAGTGAGCAACTCAAAGCATTAATAAGAATTAAAGAGTTGAAATAAAATAATACTGTTGAGACTTTGGAAAAGGAAAACCTTTCTTTCCCACTTTCCCATGAAATGGAAAAATGACCCATAAGCGTTCTCTCCTTTTTCTAGGAGACAAATGATTAAAGGTAGGTTTTCCTTATTTGGACAAAAGTTTCCAATACAAATAAGTTAACACATTCACCTTGTATGCCAAGAGGACGAGTGGGTGGGATGTGAGAAAAAACACACATTATGCACTTCCAGCTCCATGCATGGTCAGTACACTGACCACATTCATTTCAGACTTTCCCAGCCTCCTTATAAGGGGTTGAACAAACACAAGGGAACCATCTCTATAATGTCAAATGCCAACCGTTGGCACTGTCTTTGAAATAACAAAGACATTGTAGCTGAATCTCCTGAAACCAAAACCCTGAATAATACCAAAACTCCCACCATGGTCCACAAATTGAAGGTTATAACTGTCAGGCATGTAACGCCTAAAAGGATCAGCTCAGACCTGGGAACCTCAGTGTTCTTCAAAACAAATCTGCTGATTTTGCCAAATCTTCAGTTTCAAAAAGTGTGGTGAACTGAGTCACCTTCAATCCAAAGAACACTGAGTGTATCAGAGGTGCAATTAACTTTCCAGCTTTCGAGGGCTGAATATCTAGTTTGTTGTGGCTGTGTTTTGCCGTGTGTGTGTGTGTGTGTGTGTGTGTGTGTGTGTGTGTGTATGTGTGTGTTGTTTTGCTTGATTATTCAAGCTCCTTATTCTTTTTCCTTAGCAGGGGACATAAGGGACAGAGAGTTTTCTGCATCATTAGTATTTTCATAGATATTCAAATTAATTGACTAGCTTTACTGCTTGTTAATTAATGAGTTTGATTTAATAAAAAAAAAACAATTTGTAGGAGTGGAAGTTAAAAGTACTGGCTAAAATGAGGGATTTTTGCGTTTCATTTCTCAAGGCTCCTGTGACTGGGCTTATTAATAATCCAGAGAGGCTGAATACAGAGCTGATATACAAACCGACCTCCTCAACTAATAACAGAACCAAAGACAAGCTGACTGATAGAACAGTCATTTAAGAAGCACCAAGGAACTACCCTCATTGCTAGGTCTTCACTTGAAATACTTAGGTATAGGCCAACATATTTAAAATGCTTTGTGAACCTTAAAGTACTATAGAAAGGCTATTTGTGGTAGTGGTAGTGGTAGTAGTGGTGGTGGTGGTAGTAGTAAGTAGTAGTAAAAGTTTCTCCAAGGTTTAGAAAGCATCATAAGGGTCATCTACTTAAATTCCTCCATTTTATAGGTGAAGAAATTGGGACCTAGGGAGGGGAAGTAACATAGAATCATAGATTTGCACCAAAGATCACATAGCTCATAAGAGTAGGGATTTGAACCCAAATCTGACTCCAAATACAGCACTCTTTCCACAGCACCAATCAATTAGGCCATAAGTATTTATTAAGCACTTGCCACGTGCCAGTCACTGTGTTAAGCACTGAGTATACAAAGAAAAAAAATCATCCCTGTCCTCAAGGAGTTTAAATTCTAATTGGGGATGGGGGGGGGAGGGGAGGGAGAGACAATGTATAAATAGTTAATGTATAACATATATACTGAGTAGAGGAAAGGCACCACATTGCCCTAACACAGGAATCCTCCTCAGAAGAACTGTGGTTTAGTCCTGGATCTTTTACTAGCTGTGTGACATTGGACAAGTCACTGCATTTCTCTGGGCCTGTTTCCTCATCTGTCAAGTGAGAAGGTGGACTAGGTGATCTCTAAGGGCTCTGCCTAAGAACAATTTGCCCAGATGTGCTCTTGAAGTACATCAGCTGTCTTGTGTTAATCAGCTAACTAGTGACATCAGCTGCCTCGTTCCTAATTCTTTCCTCGCTTTCCCCTTTTGGTGACACCAGAAGGCCCATTGATCAAGTGGGAGTCACAGCACAAACATCATATAATCTAGCAAAGAGCTGGGCACCAAAAAAAAGATGTTCAATGAATACTTTTTGATTGGATCATAAGATCATAGATTTAGAGCTGAAAAGGACCTTAGAGGCCATCTACTTTGATGCCTTTCGTTTACAGATCAGGAAACTGAAGGCCAGAGAGCAGAAGGGACTTTGCCATGATCAAAGAGGAACTCAGTAGCAATAGTGGGATTTTATATTTTGAAGGAATGACGTCCTACCCTATACCTTTCTTATTCTGGAGAAACCACCCCTGAATATAATTAAGTAAAAAATAGCATCAAAAGGAGATTTCTCTTATTTCTATATTATTGTTTAGTACAAGTGACACTTAAGAAACATCATCCAGAGGATGAATTTTTACATTGCCTCTTCATCCATTTGGGTTTTTCCCCAAACAACATGGTTTTTATAACACCCTAGGAGCAAGCTGAAATTATCAAAACAAAGCTAATTACAAATGCTCATTTGTTTTTACCTGCAAATAAAAACATACACATGCCTTTGAAAAGCGAGATTGAGATCCAGAGATGTAACTAGGTCAGAATGCCCCCTTGGCACCAAACTTAAAAAGCACTTGCAGCTCTTTAGCAACCAAGTTTAGCATTCAGTTGAAAAACAATTTGCTTAAATAAGAAACTACCAGATGGTCTACTTCCTCTTCCGTTTGACCAGATCCCAGTCGAGGTTGTTCCCTGTCTGCCCCACCCCAACAGGTTCCCTGGCAATATCCAGGCCTCTTTCTACCCACATTCATCCTCCCAACCTGTCCGGCTGAACGGAGGGCACCATTTTAAGCCCTTTTGCCCTGGTTGCCATAATGACTAATTATGGTTTGGATGAGATATCACCGAAGGAGGTTAAAACTCCAAGGGCTGGGATTCAGGACCTTAAAGTGGGATGCAAAAATGCCTATCATATGCCAATCTTAATCATGCACGGTTTTGCTCTCTTTGCAACTGAAACATAGCTAACACTGTATTGACCTGCAATGGCTGAAGCAGTGTTTTCAAAGTAAAGACTTTGCTTGTATGAACGTTGTCTGGTATGTCACCAGCCCCATGGCACAATTTGTACATTTAAGAACCTGGATTCACCTGGGGATACGGCAACAACATAGGTCAAGTATTTTTTTTCTAAAGATAGTTCTCTTTGAAAGAGAAGAGGTGATCCTTTTCCACTCTTGGTAGCTATTCCATAGACTAAGCTACCTGTGACCTAGTATGTGTTAGGAGGAAGAGATCACCTGGTCACCTGGTGAGGGATGAAAGGAATCTTAGAGATTATCTAGTCTAACTCCTTCATCTTGTAGATGGGAAAACTGAGGGCCAAGAGAGGGGTAGTAAATATCTGAATTGGGATTTGAACTCAGGTCCTCTGACTCACCATCATACCCTTCCTCCACAATCTATAAGTTATGTCCCCAGGTTGACTAGAAGATTCCTCGTGACCTTTGGGTTCATTTTCCTGACCCCATTAGCATTATCTGAGATCTAATGACAGCAAGAAAAGGATTAAATTATACATTCAAAGTAGTTTCACAGATGGTCTCAGAAACTTAACTCTGAGAACATCACCCCACCCAAACTCCAACTCTTTTTAAAGGGCTTATATCTGCACAGGGGTTTAGAGACCCCCTGTGACTTCTTTAAGTGTTTTTTTGTTTTTTCATTTTTCTAACTTTAGAGTCTAATTCTTATGCCCTCAACAGAAGTCACACCCTCTCTTCTCCCCACCATCCCTCACACACCTTGGATTCTTGGTTGTAGGAAATAGGAGCAGCATCTATCTACAAAGAACTCCCAATGGAAGACAGGACCTCGACACAGCCAGGGTAAGAGGTCCTAGCCAGGTGTGTTCCCGGTCAGTCTCTTCATCCCTACAACATAAGTCATCTTCCCCTGGCAATTGTTGTTCAGTTGTTTCAGTCATGTCTGACTCTTCGTGGCCCCATTTGGGGTTTTCTCGGCAAAGATACTGAAGGGATTTGCCATTTCCTTCTCCAGCTCATTTTACAGAAGAGGAAACTAAGGCAAACAAGGTGAAGAGATTTGCCCAGGGTCACACAACTAATAAGTGTCTGAGGCTAGATTTGAACTAAGGTCTTCCTGACTCCACTGCACCACCTAGCTGCCCTCCTCTGGCAATAGCCACTCACTAAAAACACTCAGATAATTTAACCCAAGGATTTCTGATTTGGCCTTTGGGCCACATTTCTTTCTTTTGAAAAGCAAGCTTCTTTTGCTAAATTTGAAAATCAGTTCCTATGTCCCACCAATGCAGAAATAGATTCCTTCTAGGAGGATTTTACCAACTAACCTTTACCAGTGTCCTCCCCAGACCACCTTCCTAATACATAAGAGTTCTTCACTTCAGGATAGTCCTCTATCTACATGCTGAGCTTTCTTCCTCCAGGTTGGGAAGAGGGGGATTTCAGGGCAATGAAAGGAATAAACATTTATTAAGCACCTACTCTGTGCTAAGCACTTTGGAAACATTTATCTCATTTGAGTCTCATAACAACTCTGTGAGGTAATAATTATTATCCCTATTTTACAGTGAAAATTTCAAAAGCCCAGTCTGCTAGAAGGATGGTTATCAAAACAAGCATTTTCTGCTCTTACATGTGAACTTGACCAGCCCATTTTCATGATTAAAAAACCTCAAAGGCCTGGCAGCTCATAACCTTTGGTTTATCATCTCTAACCAGTTTTGCCTTCAGTTTTACTATGTGTTGTCTCCACTCTTGTTTTGCATTTTTCCCAGTGAGAAAATGAAATCCATTTCAATTTCCCTTCCCAGAAAGAAAGGACCAAAAAAGGCAAGCAAAACTTTTGTCAATAACCAAGAAAAAATCAGGAAGGATCAGTCAAGAAGATCTCTCTCCTCCAGAGCACACAAGCAAAGGGCAGCCCATGAAGTGCACCCTTCTGGCACGACAGACGGATCTACACAAAGCACGGTTGACCTAATGGCTCCTTCCTGTAAAATGATATCATGGTGGGAGGTGAGGGGGACCATGGCGACAAGGTTTACTCAGTTTGAATTTAAAGGAGAGTAACCATCCACAAAATGTAGTGTCATACTGACTGCTTCTAAACATTACTATTTATGAGTCATAGAGGTTAACTGCAAAGCTTTTAAACTGAAAACCCACAGGGTTTTCCTCTTTTAGCTTGTCCTCAGAAGACCTTTTGGGGAGTGTTCCTTCAGTCCTAATCCCCAACTGGCAGCTGTTTTTTAGCATCCGTGTTTACAGAATACCAGTAGTTATTGCATGCTCTTTTCCATGCGATTAAGCATTACAATGCAGCCCAGGCTGGATTTGAAATACATTTTCCCCAGTTTGTGCAAAGATTCCAAAGGGCACAAAACATACTGCTATGATGTGCATCTAGCGCCACTTAGTGGTCTGGAACAGAACAGCTCATAAGTGGTTTCTATCTTTCACAAGGCAACCTATCACTAAAAATAAAGCTGACATACATGGAATTAAAGATTACAAACTGCTTTGCTTACATTTCTTGAGGTGATCCTCACAACAATCCCATAAGGCAGCTAGGGAGTACAATGGATAAAACATAGGATTTGGAATCCTGAGTATCCTCAGACATTTACTAGCTGTGTGACCCTGGGCGAGTCACCCAACCAACCTCTTATATCTGTATATGTCGTTTCCCCCAATAGGATGAAAGTTCTTTGAGGACAGGGACTGGTTTTTTTGTATCTTTGTAACTCCAGTGTCTATCACGCTGACTACCATGTAATATAAAATAATAACAATGAAATGAAGTGGTGCTCTCAGCCTCAGTATTCCCACCTGGAAAGTGGAGATAATAATAGCACCTACCTTACAGGGTTCTTATCAGGATCCAATGAGTTAACATATGTAAAATGCTTCTCCAACTTTAAAAGTCCTACATACATACTAGATATTACTATAAATAGTACCTAGTATGTGCAAGTATTCAATTTAATCCCCATTTTAGAGATGGGGAAACTGAGAGATATAGAAAGGTTAAGTGATGTGCCCAAAGGCACACTGCCAGATATGTGATGTAAACCTAGGTATTTTTTATTTATTTAGGATTTAATTTTTCCCCAGTTACAAGTAAACAATTTTTAACATTTGTTTTTAAAACTTTGAGTTCCAAATTCTCTCCCTTCCTCCTCTCCCCACCCTGCCCCCACTGAGAAGGTAAGCAATTCCATATAGGTTATATATGTGTAGTCATGCAAAACATAACCATAATAGTCATGTTGTGAAAGGAAACTTAAGTAAAAAAAACTCAAGAAAAATAAAGAAGGTGAAGGAAAAAAGTTGATTCAATCTGTATTCAGACACCATAAGTTCTTTCTCTGGGGATGGATAGCATTTTTCATCCTAAGTCCTTCAGAATTGTAATGGATCTTTGTATTGCTGAGAATAGCTAAGTCATTCCAGCTGACCATTCTATAATATTCCTATTACTTTGTACCCATCACATTTCACTTTGCATCAACCCATGTAAGTCTTTCTAGGTTTTCCTGAAAGCATCCTGCTCATTGTTTCTTATAGTACAATAGTATTCCACTACAATTACATACACCACAACTTATTCAGCCATTCCCCAATTGACTGAACCTAGGTCTTCTGACTCCAAAGCCAGGCACTGATATACTCTCCCCTAGGCATCCCTACCTTTTAACCAAAAGCCTGCATTTGCAAGTCACCTGCCTCAGGTGGAGAAGGGAAAGGGCGCAGTAAATGGTGCACTGAGATCATATTCAGCTCAATTCAACAAACATTTACTGAATGCCTATTAGGACCAAAGCACTGAACTAAGGATTGAGAATATAAAGGTTCTTTTTTTTTAATTGCAAACAGTGCCAGACCTCCAGGAATTTATATTCTCTATTGCCTGGTACTCACCTGCATGGTGCTCTAATCCACTATGCTTAAACACTCAGCAAGCAATTACTTTGATTCCCTAGGGAAACCAGTTCCTTGTAATGCTTTTGACCATATAAGAAAATGACAAATTTTTTTCAGAAAAAGAGCACCCCTAATATCACCTCGGATTTGGTCATCGGCTAGGCACCAACTGGTGTAAAAGTTGAATCCCATGATGGGGTGCTTGTATAGCAATTAAAACTATTTGAAATTGTAATGACATAAAATATGGCTTCTGGTTCTGGTGGAGGAGAAATCTTCAGTGAGGATTCAGATAATGCCACCAATTCATGGTACAGTTAATGACAAGAACCCGTCATTTCTACGGTGTTTTAGAAAGCACCCGCAAATGCTAATAACACTCAGGCAGCATTTTAAGGCTTGCAAAATATTTTACAATTATTATTTCATCTTGTGCTCACAACAACCCTGGGAAGTAGGTGCTATTACCATCCCCATTTTACAGATAAGGAAACTGAGATTTGCTCGGAGTCACACAGCGAGGAAGTATCTGAGGCCGGATTTCAGTTTCGGTCTTCTGGATTCCAAGACCTGTGTTCTAAACACCACACAGACACATGCGTGATCTCATTTAATCTTTACGACAGTAACCGAGGGCAGATGCCATAATCTCCATTTTACAGATAAGGAAACTGATAAAAAGATGAAGCTGCTTGCCAGAAATCATAAAGCTGAATGGTAGACTCGACCTCAAGCCTTGTGATTCCAACTCTGGCGTCCTTGCTCCTATAACTCATTGCCTTTCGCTGTTATTATGTTACCTCACACTGTGCTAGCCACTGGGGATACAGACAAAAACAGAGCTATCCTCCAATAGCTTCCATTCTACTGGGAACATATAAACATCATATGCAAAATATAGACTAGGGATTGGACCTATGATTTCATTGATTTGGGAAATTCCCGATGTGGAAGCTCCTTCTCCCAATGTAAATTGGCATCTCTTCTGAAATTTGTCAGCTGAGAGACCCAAGAAATTAAGTGGCTTGTGGGGGATTGCATAGTCAGTTCATGCTAGAGAAGAGACTTGAACTCAGGTAATCCTAGCTTCAAGTTTGATTCTCCAACCCCTACGCCTTCCTTCTTCTCCCATACAAAATGTATATAAAGTAAATGCAGCATAATTTGAGGGTTCAAATTCCAGTGTAGCTGCTTACTACATGGGCAACATTGGGTAAGTCTCAACCTCCCTAGGACTCAATTTACTCATCTGCAAAATGAGGATTGAACTAGGCAGCCCCTAAGATCTCCATAGGACTCTAAACTGACGATCCTCAGAAGACCTTGGAGAATTGCCTGCCTGGCTTGCGTCACCTTTCTCATTCCTCACCTTCTGTGGCTCAACGCTTCCCTCAGCCTCTACAAGCTGGTGAGCCCATGCTACAGAGGGTAGATTTTCCCCAGCCATCTTCCTGCCATGCTAATTTTATACTCCAGCCTCCCCCTCCAACCCTGGGTTCTACCTTCTACCTGTTCTCCTGATTGGTGAGCAATCACCATAACTAAGTAGAGCTAGCACACTGCTCCCCAGCAATGTGAATGCCACACACACACCCTCCATTCCTGGATTTCCATCCTTTCTTCTGAGGACAGTAATCAAATCAAGTCGCTATCTCCAGAAAGGAGAAACAAATCAATTCCCTTATGCCTCCTCTCACCATCCCACTGACTTCCCAAACCATAAATCCCTTCCCTGACCACCACCTTCCATTGGGTTGTCTTTCCCTAATACTCCTCCATTAGAATGTAAGCTCTCTGGGGGCATAGATTATCTGGCTTTTCATATTAGTATACCCACCTCTTAGCACAGTGTTTGGCACATAGTAAGCACTTAATAAATAAATACTTTTTCATTCACCATTTCATTCACTATTGCCTCTGCAGGATTTGGAATTCTAGCAAATGTTTATTGAAGTTTCTTAATACCACTGCCTTCTGTGAAGTAGGCCTTACTCTACCTCTTCACAGAATCCCCTAGGATCCATAGTAGCCACTTCCTCTGTCTTTCCACTACCTATAAGTCATGGTGTGGATTTTGGCTCAAATAACCAAAAGAAAGTTGAGGAAAGAAAACAGCAGATGGCCAGATGAAGGAAGGGAGGAGAAAAGTGAAAGCATGTGCCAAGGAAACAGCATTAATCCAAGCAAACATGTTTGCAGTTATTACAGATTTATAGGCAAAAAATTAGCCACAAATACTATGAGATGAGGAAAGTTGAAAATGATATGAAAATCAGTGTGTTTATCCTTGTTTCAAAGTTCTTCCAGTGTAGGAATCTCACCAATCTCACCATCTACTGACCAAACCAGGATCTATGTTGGGGCTTTAATGACCCTGCTTAAATGATAGCAACCCATTTCTGTGGGTGCGGTAGAAAGGGTGATGAGGGTTGAGTTAAAAGACCTGGATGCTATTCCTGGTTCTGACACTTACTGCCCATGTGACCTTAGCCAAGTCACTTAAATATTGGCCTCAGTTTCTTCCTCTATAAAGTGAGGTTCTATTTGAACTAAATGGTCCCTCCAATACTCCTTCCAGCTCTATAGCTGTTATACTAACATCCTCTAGGAGGAGGAAAAAAAAGTGCTGAAAGGACAAGAGCATTGAGCCTGTATGACCAAGAAGGTTCCATTTAAAGCATCTGACTAAGGTGTATTATTTAACTCATTCATGTATTCATTCAAACATTTGTTAATTACAATGTTGGCACTGGGAAGGTACATATGCTTTTAAAGAAAGGTTGCACAAAAATTACAGCTATACAAAATCCACACGTTTTATTCATTTTCTACTCCAGATTTGAACATTGAATTTGGGAAGATACACGTGAGTGGGACCTTGGTAACAGGAACTAAGGGAATATTTGGAGCTAGATTTCTGTCTCTGAACATCATTAAAGTCACACGCACAAAAAAGAAGGATTCAAACAAAAAAAGACAACATACAATTAATTGGTGGCAAATTAGTTCTTAGTGGTTTCTTACTTCATGGAAAACTTTCTGAAGAAATTTAAAGAACAACAGAGATAAAGTTATTTTTGCTAGTGGCTTTCTACTATATAGCTCTTGAGTTTGGGTGTGTATGTATGTGTGTGTTTTTTTAAAGATACTTAGGGGAAGTCTTTTAGCTATTGAATTACTTCTCTCTAAATGCAAGGAGAATCTTGCCCAAACCACTAAGAATATAGCAGTTCAAAACATAGCTTGAAGTTTTCTTCAAAAATAAAAACTGAAGCCCTAGATAAAATTTCTGAAGGCCAGCAGAGCTCATCAGTATATTTCAAAAGAACCTACCTTAGTATTTCTACAGTTAACCAAATAAATATCCACTCTGCAGGTACCTCTAATTTTTCCCCCTTGTGTGCCTGGACTTATGAAAGGACCTACTAACATCTTTCTTATGATTAAAACACTGAAGAAGAAAAAAAACTAGACTGACACATAGTAAGGATCCAGGACAAATGAGGCACATGGGATTTCTAACAGCCTGATTTTCTGGCAATTCTTAAAATGAAAGGAGATACCATTTCTATGGTGAGACTTTTTCCCATTCATTATGATTGGTGGAGAGGTATCTTAGTACAGTGGAAATAGAGCTGGCCTCAAAGCCAAGAAGACCTGGGTACAAGTCTCACCTCAGACTCTGGCTATGCGACCCTGAGCAAGTGCCTTAACCTTGCATCGGACCTTATGCAGTTTTCTCAGGTTCTAGGATGGTTTCTGATCTCCATTAATAAATTTATTTTAGCAGGAGTTCCCTTATAACAATGAATTATACCCTACCTCCCCTCCCAAAAAAATTGCTACAAGGTATTGGAGCTATGGAGCCATAAAAATTAGGAGTAAGTTTATAAAGGGGAGAAAGAAGGGAGAAAGACAGATTTGCATCCTCAGTTTGGGGCTGGGGGCTTTGTTTGTTGGTTTTTTGAGGCAGTTAGAGTTAAGTGACTTGCCCAAGGTTACACAGCTAGTAAGTGTCTGAGGCAAGATTAGAACTCAGGTCCTCCTGACTCCAGGGCTGGTACTCAAACCACTATACCACCCAGCTGCTCCTGCATCCTCAGTTTTTAACACTGTGTCTGGCACTTCTTTCATTTCCCAATGTCGACACTCATCTGTCTTTCTCCATCACAACTTAGGAACCTAATCATCCTTTGGAATCACTTCAGCCCTGTACCTCTTTAGTGCTCTCCAGCCCTTGGGCCTCCCTCTCCCTCTGATTGGAGGGCAGAGATCTCTCCACCTAGAACCTCTATTTAAGGAGGGAGACCAGATCCACCATCTCTTTATCTCCCACCCACATGGACCGTACTCTAGATTTCTTATGCCCCCACACTGGGTACCTTCCTCTTTCTATACTACTTTACCATGTCTATATATTATCTTCTCCCATTGAATTGTAAGCTCCTTGAAAGGGGAGACTGTTGTTTGATTTGATTTGTTTTGTATCCCCGGAGCTTAGCACAGTGCCTGGCACATAAAAGCCACTTTGTAAATATAAACTGATTGATGGGCACACTGTAAATGCTTCACAAATGCTTGTTGACCAAGAAATGCTCCCTACAGCCTCCCCTTCCAACTTGAGGGACAGAGCTCTCAGCTCAAGCAGGGCTTGTGATGCAGGGAATCAGCCTGAGGAGCCCTCAATACACAGAACTGCACCTCTGAGCATTTGTCTTCATAACCAAGCTCCCCACTCCCCCACTGACACAGGTAGGTTGGGTCCAGAGATGATAGCTAACACGGTCTTTCTCCAGGGTTCTAGGGATAACCCTAAGGAGGCTGATTTGTTTTCTAATGCTCACCATCAAATGGTATGCTCAATATCCATTAGCCAGCCAGAGTTAATTTGCTTTTAAAAGCACGTATTTACTAACATGGCACATAGTGAGACTACAAAATATCCCCCAAACTGGGGACATGCCCTCTTCTTGGCACACTCTCTAAGAATGGGCTCCAGTTTAGAGAGCATATATGGCAAAGGGGTAACTCATTGCTCCTCATCAGATAGAAGTCCTTTTTTCTCTTCCTAAAGTCCATAATATTCCACTGAGGTGGCTAATGAATCCAACTTTATCAGAATTCTGGGTGTTAATTTAAGCATTTTTGACTATACAGATGGAGAGAACTTTTAGTGTAATATCTACTCTCTAATTCTTCTGTCACTCAATAGTTATAGTCCTATATAATAAAAACCCAAGCCAGTCACATATGCCATCTTTTTTGATGATCATACATTGTTTTGTTTTCATCTTATTCAGCATGTAAAATGGTGGTATAAGAAATTCACAGTAACTAATAATCATAAGTAATTATTTGTAGAACCTAAAGGCAAAACTTTGGTGCAAAATGAATAGTTCTTCGTGAAGCAAGAAAAAATGGAGCACTGGATGTTTGGTTTTTTATCTTCAAACTCCAAGATCCTTGGAAAGAGACCACCTTCAATGCCTTCCTCTCTATCTCTGTCCCCCTTATAAGCTGTGTTCCTTTTGCCCACCATTCCTTTTCCTGCCCCCACAGGTTCTTCTATCCTGATCCCTTTGAAATCTTGGCATCCTCTCCTAAATCATGCTGGAATTAGGTCTAATAGACATTGAGACAATCCCAATGTGGCTCAGGGCTGCCCTGGACCTTTCTCTCATACTTCCCTAGCTCTACTATTACCAACAACTTCCTCCAACTAGCTAAACTTCTTATTGTATCTGGCTTTGAGCAATCTAGGTCCCTTGGTGGCCTCAGACTTTTCTCTATGAAAAAAAAATTGCATCCTCCAGGATCCAAAATTTTCTGCCATCTGGGCCTCATTGATAGAGTGGTGGTGACTGAGCATCCATGCTTCCCCTTTAGGGAGGAGTGGAAATTAGGGACTATGCCAAACCATAGGAATCAACATTTATTAAGTTCTCACACTATGATAAGCGATAGGGAGACAAACATTAAAAATGATACAATCCCTACACTCCAGAAACTTGCAATCTATTACCATGGGACCATCAATACCCCTCCCACCCAAGTTTTTAGCATAGTTAGTCACTTATGCTATCTATCTATAAGGCCAGTCCTGACTTTTCACTTCTTTTGTATATGTTAGAGGTTGTTGTTTGTTGTCCAGTCGTTTGTCTGAATCTTCAAGACCCCATTTGGGACTTTCTTGGAAAAGATACTAGAGTGGTTTGCTATTTCCTTCTCTGACTTATTTTACAAATGAGGAAACTGAGGCAAACAGGGTTAAATGACTTGCCCAGGTCACACAGCTAATGAGTATCTTGAGGCAGGATTTGCACTCACAAAGATGAGTCTTCCTGACTCCAGGCCCAGTACTCTATCCACTGCACCACCTAGCTCCCACGTTAGAGGTGGAAGTACCCAAAGGTACATCCTCCACACAGCTGCCAAAGTGATTTTTTTTTTAAAAGAGATATGGGTACTTCACTCTCCTATCTTAAGAAGCATCAGGAACTCCCAATTGCCTCTAGCACAAAATACAAACCCTTCAGTTTGGCATTTAAAGTAATTTACAATCTGGCTCCAAACTATCTTTCTAGTCTTATATTATTCCCCTTGTATGTTCTACATTCTGTCCAAACTGGCCTATTTGCTTTCACCCATAAATGATATTCCATTTCTCATCTCCGTGCCTTGGCCTAGATGACCTCTGGAGTTCCTCCCGGTTATCAGTCTATGATCTTAGGAGCTATGAACTATGGACATATGGACATATCATTTTTCCAATATAGGATAATTTTCATTTTTATCTTTATATGTCTGGCACTTAGCAAATATCATAGTACTTAATCACTGCTCATTGAATTTAATTTGTAAATATCCCAGAAGGATTGTTTTAAGTTCCATTTTGACTCTAAAATAAATTTTAAAATTTTTTTTAAATCACAGAATTTATAAAATGGAGCTATTTCTCTAAGCCCCACACTGGAGGGCCTGAACCCTCAAGTAGCAACTTTACTAAGAAAAAGCAGGTCAGTTTCTGATGTTGACACCCAAGACAAATGAAACGTGCCACCATTTGAAAGCAACAGGAGTGGAGCAAAAAGAAGGCAAACCTAAGTGTTTTCCTTGACATCACCACTAAAATCTCCCATACTATAAGAGAGGTGGGGAAAGAATGGATGCAGTTTGGTGGGAGTTGCAATTTTTTTAAGTGAGGCAAAAAGTCTTCTTTCAGAAAGAGAGAAAGGGAGTCTCTGTACACAGACAGTTCAATAAAGTTCCTGAAGTACTCTTCCCACTAAAAAATGATGCTTGGAAAGAGAATTAATTAGGGGTCTTTCAGGCTTGTGCTACTGAGGATAAAAAGGAGAGTTATTTGGGTACGGTCAAGTCAATAAGCATTGATTAAGCACCAACTATGTGCCTGGTAACTATGTTAATCATTGGAGATGCAAAGAAAGGCCTAAAACAAAACAGAACAGTCCCTGTTCTCAAGGCCTTGACAGTTTAATTGGAACCACAACATGCAAACAACTATGTACAAACAAAATAGATGCATAATAAATTGGAGATAATCTTAGAGGAAAGGCGCTGGCATTAAGAGGGATCAAGCAAGGCTTGTGGTAGAAGAGGGGATTTTAGCTGAAATCTCAGGGAAGCCAGGGGTCAAAGATGAGGAGGGAGAAAATTCCAGACCTGGGGGACAGTCAATGAGAATATAAAAGGTTGTGCACACGAAACAACAAGGACAGCCTCACCCTGGATAGAATTTGGCATGTAGAAGGTAGTAAAGTAGAAGAATACTGGAAAGGGAGGAAGAGCCAGATTATAAAGTGCTCTAAAAGCCAAACAGGGGAATTTATATTTGATGTAGGAAGTAATAGGGAACCAATAGTGTTCACTGAAATGTGAGAATGACACAGTTAACTCAAGTGGCACAGATCAAATATAAGAAGAAATTTAAGATGTCACAAAAATAAAGACATATTGGTCACGACAAGGGAGATGCACTCCTTCCCCCCATGTTCAAGGGAGGTTCCAGAAAATTCAGGATGATGCCAAAGGAGATCCTTTGGCCAAAAAAGTTTTAGAACCATCAATGGAGAGGAAGACAACCTTCCATCAAGGAACCTAAATTATTGTTGTTTGGCCATCACCGTACAAATTATGTAGTATCTTTTAGAGAATAACAAAAATCCTATTATGCCAACCATGGTCATCACATAAAGTATGCCTAATACAGCAAGTTGTTAATGTCATGGTAACACATTTAGTTTTGCAAATAACCTTTTTATAAAGGCCACTAGAGATCATTGATTTCTCAAGGGAGGTGAAATGCGCATACAGCTCTGAAGAAATAAAGAGACAAAAGAATGTCAGCAAAGATGTGGGAAAAGTGTATTTCAGGTTTGGGGGGACATGCTGCAGAAATGGACTATTTTAAAAGAATCTTATTAATTGTTGTATTATATTTGCCAATCTAAGGCTTTTAGATGGAAGACTGGGTTCCTCTCCATTGATGATTCTAAAACTTTTTCTTTTTTTTTTTTTTAATGATTGACTTCCTTTGGCATGCTCAGTCAGTCAATGACCAATTATTAATCACTTACTATGAGCCAGGTACCGTTAAGTGGTGGGAATACAAAGAAAGGTAAAGATGAAGTTCCTGACTACAAGGAGTTCACATTCCAGTAGGGGAGAAAATATGTGAACAAGGGAAGGGATGGGAATAAGCAGTTATATTTGTTGCTGTTCATTTGTTTTTCAGTGGTGTCCAATTCATGACCCCATTTGAGGTTTTCTTGGCAAAGATACTGGAGTGGGTTGCCATTTCCTTCTCCAGCTCATTTTTCAGATGAGGAAACTGAGGCAAACAGGGTTAAGTGACATGCCCAGGGTCACACAGCTAATAAATGTCTGAAGTCAGATTTGAACTCGGGAAGATGAGTCTTCCTGACTCCAGGCCAAATTTCTATCCACTATGCTACCTTACTGCCCCAAGCATTTATATAGCACCTACCAGGTACCAGGAAGTATGCTGGACATTTTACAATTATTATCTCATTTGACCCTCACAACAATCCTAGGAGGTAGATGACATTATTATCCCCATTTTACAGTTAAGGAAGCTGAGACAAACAGAAGTTAAGTGACTCGTCCAGGGTTACACAGCTAGTAAGTGTCTGAGGCTGGATTTGAATTATCTTCCTAACAAGGTAAATAAAGCATGGATAGAAAGCAATCTAACAGGGCATTAGCAGTAAGAGGGAAGCAGTGAAAAGAGGATCAGAGATTTGAATGGAGTCTTGAAGGAAGCCAGAGAAATTTGAAAATGGAGGTGGGGGAGCAGAGCAAGAGTATTCCAGGCATGGGGGACAGAGAGTTAGTGCAAAGCCACAAGAAGGAAGATGGAGGGTCACCCATTAGACTGGCAGCTTCTCAAGGGTAGAGACTGCCTAGCCTTCCTTTATAGCCCTGACACTTAGCATGGAAATAGTAGGTGCCTAATATATGCTTACAGGCTGACTCATGTTTGAGGAATTGTAAGCAGATCAAAGCTTCTGAAATGTAGAGTCTGTGTAGAAGCCTGGTTCTAAGGAACATTAACAAAAGAGCTTATATCTGATTCTAAAGATAAGAGGAGGCCACTGGGCTCATTGAGCAGGGCCAAAACATGATCCAACTTACCAAATTTTCAGGAAACTCCCTAGAATTTGGGAGACCTGAGGGTTATGGCGAATATATCATTAGTTTGTGATATTTAAATTAGAGCAGGAAAATATAGATTCCCTATCCCTCTTAGCTGATCAAAACAACTTGGAACAAACTGTGGGTTGGGCAGAAGAGGGTTGGTTGGGGAGGAAGATTCAGGGGCCCAGTACACAGAGGACAGTGCAAAGGATGGGGAGCCAAGTTGAGCCTTGAAGGAAAATAAGGATTTGAGTAGAGATGAAGAGGAATTGCATTCTAGTCCATAGGAGCTGATCCAATGCACGGAAGTGAGAGATGAAGTATCAAGCTGGGCGATCAGGGCAGGGAACAACCAATAATCCAATTTGGAAGTTATTCAGAATTCATGAAAAGAAATAATATGAAATAATGACGGGGGAAAATAAGCATATACAGGCCAGATTGTCAATATGAGGCTAGGTTTTTATATTTTATCCAGTTTTTTTTTTGATGAGCAAATGACACGATTATGCCTGTGCCTCAGAAAAATTATTTTGGTGGCTATATTGAAATGGTTTGGAGAAGGAAGGGGCTGGAAGCAGAATGATCAATTACAAGGTTACTGGAGGAGTTAAGGCCAGAGGTGATACTGACTATCCCCATACATAAGAACAGAAGCTTCCATGACATTCTCATCTTTCCTGAACTGGAGCAAAAACCATACTCATGGTCCCATTGCAAACCTGGTATGAATCTTTGCAAAGGGAAACCCGGTAGGTCCAACCACAAATTATGGACCTTTCCATTCTTTTCTCTTCTACCTTCTGTCACTTTGGCTCTGTCTGGACAGCTGGCTAAACACTCTTTGGAGATAAATTCTACAAACCCCTACTCTGGATGAACTTAAAATCTAATAATGAAGATGACACATGTACATAAATAACTGTGATATGTTAGAATATTTTTAAGTGTGCAGGAGGCTTGAGAGGGCCACGTGGAGAGCCAGGGATCATTTTGGGTAGGAGGAGAGAGCAAGGAATAGGAACCATAGAAAACTTCATGGAGGAGGTAGCACCTGAGCTAAGTCTTGAAGAAAAACATTTGCAAAGGACAAAAATGTCAAGGTAGGAGGAAGGAAGGAAGGAAAGAGGGAGGGAGGAAAGGTGGAAGGGAGAAAAGGAAGAAAGGAGGGAGGGAGGAAAGGTGGAAGGGAGAAAAGGAAGAAAGGCAGGGAGAGGAAGGCAGTGAAGAAGGAAGAAAGGGATGGAAGAAAGGAGGAAGAGAAGAAATAAGCATTTATTAAGTATATACTACATGCCAGGCACTTTATAAATATCATTTAATCTTCAGAATAACCCTGAGAAGTAGGTGTTATTACCTCCATTTTATAGTTGAGGAAACTGAGGCAGACAGAGTTTAAGCGATCTCCCCGGGTCCCCATACCTAATTTGTGTCTGGGGCCATATTTGAACTCAAGTTTTCCTGATTCTGAACCCAGTGCACCTAGGCATGAGAGGCAGAGTATACAAGTAATGTAGGAGTGGAAAAGGGTGTAATGAGACTTAGAAACCAAGCAGCATAGTTTGGCTGAAACATTAAAGCCCTCTACAGTCTGGCTCCAGCCCATCTCACTAGGCTGGTTTAATATCATTCTCATCCACTCTATATCCTAGGCAAATTGGCCTGCTTACTGTGCCCAGTACACAACATCCCATTTCCAAGCCTCTGGGCTGACTCCCACATCTAGAACGTTCTCCCCACTCATTGTCAGCCTCCTAAAATCACCATCTCCCTTCAAGGCCCAGCACAAGTGCTACATGAGAATCTTTAATTCTTGGTTAAAAAGTTTATATTTTATCACATGTACAGTGATGTGCTGGCAAACATTTAACAACCAAACATTTAACCAATCAAAAATGTACACACGACTGATTTTTTACACTTAATCCACATTATTAATGCCATCTCCATCACTTCCTTAAGTCTCAACAATGGATGAAACAATCAAGCTCTGATTTTTTTGTTTGCCAATTCATGAGTTGCAAAAGCTCATACTGCAATTTTAACCATCACCTTGTGAGCCTGTAAGAACAAGTTCCAGCACAGCCCTGCATACACCTCCCAAGAACAGTCACCAAAGCTTATGAACAGACTTAATCTTTTTAATCTTCTTAATCTTTGTACATGACTAATCATGTCACCTGAACCTCTTCACTTTAAATGAGTTCAATACTAAATTAAGACCCTCAGGCGTCATTTGAAGGCTCATCAGAAAAAGATAAAAAGCTCCTGTCATTTAAAAATAACAGTATTCATAATAATAGTATACTACAATGCCAAAGAAAAAGCACCTGCAAATCCAGCCTGTATCCTGCATGTTCATACACGAAGCCACTAGGTGGCGTAATGAACAGAGGCCAAATGTTGAGTCAGGAAAATCTTGAATTTTGTTGAGTCAGGAAGAATCTTGCCTCTGATACTGGCTAGCTATGTGTATCTGGGCAAGTCATTTATCTTCCCTGGACCCTAATTTCCTAATTTGTACAATGGGGATGATAAGACCACTGACACCTTGGTGTTGTGACTTTCAGATGAAAGAATATAATGTAAAGCTCTTTGAAAACCTTAAAGTGCTATATAAGTATTACCTATTATTACACATTTAAATTACTGAGTTAAAAACTTCTAAATGTACGTGTCTTATTAAATAATCTATAAACATAAAAACCTCAATGTCAACAATAATAAAAGCTGTTAAATATGAATTACTAAATAACTGTACCTCTTTTAAGCAATGCTTCATACTTTGCCCAGTGAATTAAAGCCAAAGACAGAAGAAGACAGATTCCCTATCCCTCTTAACTGATCAAGACTATACCTGGAACAAATGGTTGATTGGGGGAGAAGTTTCAGGACTATTGCGGAGAAATTTCAGCATAAAGAGAACAGTGCAATTCCATCTGATCCTAAAAAAATGATGTGAAGCTAGCTACATGTGAGAAATCTTTCTTTTTTTATTAAGACTAGTACACAACTACCAAAACGTTTTGTTAATGTTGTTCGGAAAGGTGATTTTGTCCATGCAGGGAACTCCTGGAAAATTCATTCTACCAATGGACATCAGCTACTGTTCTACAACTAATGGCCTTAGAGAGTTTCCTAGGGCATTGGGAGGTTAAGTGATGAGTTCAAAGCCCAGTACCGGATTTGCAGCTTTAAGCCCATCACTTAACCTCCCAAACAGAATATAAGGCAATCATCAGTCTATATGCATATGTGTGTGTGTGTGTGTGTGTGTGTGTGTGTGTACTGCTGATAGCCTTATATTCTGATGTACAGGTTTTATTACTATACATACCAAGCCTAGCGGTTGTATTTTTTCTACCGGTAGATGGCACTATAACCAAGCTTAACTAGCTTTGGATATGTGGGCTGTTTTAGCTACAAGCAGCTTTAGGAATTTGGAGACTGTCTAATCCAAACCACCATTTTACAGATGAAAATGATGAAGCCAAGAGAAGTTAGATGGTTTGCTCAGAGTCACAGAGCAGCTAGCAGGTTAAGAATTCTGGTTTTCAGGTCTCCTGACTCCCCAAAACAAAAAGCACAAAGAACAAACTTTCTTTGTCCTAGAGAAAATTACCCTCTTTAAAAAAAAATAGATTTTCTGATATACTTTCAGCATTTAGTATGAAGATCTGCCCATAGTAAGGGCTTAATAAAATTTTGTTCTACGGAATTGCTGTGATGACTACAGATTAAACCAAATAAACATGTGTACTTCCCCCAGAAATGGAGGAATACATTAGTTCTAATTCTATCCCGTATGCTTCAACAGGTAAAGTAGAAGAGCAGTGATCAGTGAGACTATAAAGGAATTATTCCTAAATCAAGGAATCATGGATTTATTCCTGGAAGGGAATCTAAAGGTTATTTTTCTAACCCTCTATTTTTACAGATGAGGAGACGGAGAGTCAGAGGAGCAAAATTGTTTTTACCAAGGCCATACAAGTTCTGAGTGGCAGACTGCGATTTAAACCTACAACTTTTAAGTCTAAATAGAAGGTTCTTTCCATTATGAGATCTCTTTTAGACATATACACGGAACCTGGTCCCAGTGAAATATGTCAGGCTATATTAAATTGAAATACTTTGACATCCTTAAAAGAAATCTGCTGTAACTAGAGAATTAAAAGTGATGATAGTGACTTCCTTCTGGAATATTATTTAAATTTTAAAACTTAATCATAATAATGATATTATGATGACAATCTGTAAAGGCTGAAGTTAATATCATTCCTCTGTTATTGGAGTTGTACCAGGGATACTTTCAGTGAGCCTAAGGAGGCTGAACTTACATGCTAACACTTTTAGCTAAGTGTAAAAAGCGGTTATTTTATCCACTTGTGCAATAGAAAGGGAGGAAGTAGGAAAGGAAGGGGGGAGGGAGGGAAAAAGGAAGGAGGAAAGAAGGGTTTATTAAGTACCTAGTATATGCCAGGCAGTATGCTAAACACTTTAGAAATAGTACCTCATTTGGTCCTCACAACTACCCTGGTAAGTAGACGTGATTATGATGCCCCATTTTACAGTTAAGCAAAAACTGAGGCAGTGACTAGCCCATTAGCTTGTAAGGGTCTAAGGTCAAATCTGAACTCAGGTCTGCCTAACTGCAGACCTAATGCTCTATCCACTGCCCTACCTAGCTGCCTCTAATCATCCATAAAACATCAAATATAAAAGAATTGATAATGACTTGTTCCAGGGTTGTTGTTTTCTCCTAAACCTCAAGTTAAAAATGAGAACTTTTTACTTTACCCATTGAAGCATACAGGATAGAAATAGAACCAATCTATCCCTCCATTTCTGGGACAAGTACACATATTTATTTGCTTTAATCTGTAGTCATCAAAGCAATTCCATGAGAACAAAATGAATACTACTTCACCTAATCACCACCACCACCACCACCACCACCACCACCACCACCATCACCATCATATTATATCACATAGAACTTTAAAGTTTACAGGCCTCTTTATAGGTCATCTAGCTCATTAGTCTCATAACAGCCCTAGAGGTCAGTGCTATTATTAGCACCATTTTACAGATGAAAAAACTGAAGTTCAGACAGGGTATATAATTTGTCCAGCGCCATACAACTATTAAGTATCTGAGACAGAATATCCAAGTCTTCCTAACTCCAGATCCAATATTCTGTTATCATTCAAGTATTTATCCACCTTAGTTTATCAAACTGAGAATAAAAATTGACCAAGAAAACATGACTAAAATTTAGAAAGCTTGCCTCTCTGTGGACACCCAATAAAGTATTTGGCAGAACCCAAAGTAAATGCATCATATTCCCTCTTTCCCTAGAAGGAATCACTGCTACAAAGTAGATCATGGGATGATCCTATTTCATATAGCATATATATATATATACATATATATACACACATATATAATTCATTAAAGTATTATTTCTGATTCCACTAATCAACAGAATAGATAATAGTGTAATAATAATACTTAGCACTTATACATTGAAATCTAATAAAGACAGAAAGGAAAAAATGAAAAGATCATTTTTTTCTAGTGATCTCAATTCACATTCTTTTTCATTGGCTGACTTTTTTATGAATGCAATTTTCAGGGTAAACCACTTCCTTTTTTGAATGAAGCTGGTTAGCAATATGGCTTACTGTAAAAGAGGAAATTACAAGAAAATCAATTTCTCAAAATGATAAACCGTGCACTTAAAAATACCTTGTAGATGAAGCAGGTCACCCTAAAACCTCTTCCTGGCAGCTCAAAATAACACCTGAAATTCTACCTATAGGGGAAAAAAATCACTTTGTATCTACTAAAAATTTAATGTTATGTTTTGACATGTTTTAAAGTGTTTTGTGCTAAAACTTTGGCAAATGAATATAGTAAGAGGCATATAGTGGTAGAATGGATTCAGAATTGGACCTGAAGTCAAGAAGTTTTGTCCGATGTTTCAGTTGTATCCAATTCTTCCTGATCCCATTTGGGGTTTTCTTGGCAAAGATTCTAGAATGGTTTTGCCATTTTCTTTTCCAGCTCTTTTTACAGATGAGGAAACTGAGGTAAACAGGGTGAAGCAACTAACCCAGGGTCATATAGCCAGGAAGTGTCTGAGGCTAAATTTGAACTCAGGAAAATGGAGTTTTCCTAGTACTAATACTTTGACTCCTTACTTTCACATACCTTATCCCATCAAAGCCAGGTGACAATTATCTAATCCAAAGGTGGGGAACCTGTGGCCTCAGAGGCCACATGTGGTCCTCTAGATAATCAAGTACAGCCCTTTGACTGAATCTCGAAGGGTTGCACTTGAGGACCTAGAGAGCCACATGTAGCCTCTAGGCCTCAGATTCCCCACCCCTGATCTAATCTGATTAATTAGACTAATGGAAGAAGGTTATAGGAGCTCATTACATTTAGAGAATTAGACTGATGACATACCAAGATCATGTCATGGAAGAATCAGATGAATGAAGTGGGAATTTTTAGCCAGCAAAAGAGAAGATATTGGGAGGGGTGGGGGTACAACATGATAGTCATCTTCAAGTATTTGGAGGGCTGGCATGTAGTAGACTCCTTCTACTTGGACCCAGAGGGCAGAACTAGGGGCTGTAGGTAGAAGTTGCAACAACAAAAATAAAAGTAGTTTTAGGTTTGATAAAAGGTATGTGAATGGATGCGAAATGAAGTAAGCGGAGACACAAAAACAATATGCACAATGACTAGAACGATATAAGCAGAAAGGACAACCACTGCAAATCAAGAGAAGACGAATGTTGTGAATTTATAAAGAATAAACTTAGACTGGAAGAAGAGACGAGGAGACATCTCCCTGCTCCACTACAGAGATAGGGGTCAATTGGTAAAGAACATTTCACAAAACAACAGATTATTTTAAAATACTTTCATTAGTTTTGCTAACCAACAACTCTTCATGCTCTTCCTCCCCCCTTTTTAAAGACTTCATTATAAGGTATGGCAGTCTGTGAGGAGGAGGAAAAAATACAAGGGGGAAATCTAGTTGATATAAAAAGAAATGATATCAATTGGTAGTACTTATTACTTGAATAACCATCTTTTAAAAAAGGCAAAAGAAATTCTTGTGACTGAGATAATACTGTCTCAGACCCCGGCAAGTCATTTAACCTCAGTTTCCCCATCTGTAAAATGAGAGGGATGGCTATAGCTTCTGCCATTGTGCCTGCTGTAGCTGGAATCATCGTGCTTTAACTAAATCAAACTATTTCACTTGCACTACCAAAAAGGGTTGAGATGATTTTGTTTTCTTCTTAATGATATGGGGAGGGGTATATTTAAGAGACAGAAAAGAATTCCAAGTTCTATAGCTAAGGATGGAAGCTCTGAGAACATCCTAAATCTGGGAGTAACAGTAAAAGGAAGATTGCCCATAAACCTCAAGGAACCATTATGTTCCAAAATGAGTGTGAGAGTAATACAAAGGAACCAAAAAGGCAGAAACCAATAGGATTTGGGACTTTTTGCAGAATCTCACATTTGGCCTCAGACACTCAACAGCAGTGAGTGGGCAGGTCTCTTACTTAGTTTGCCTCAGTTTTCCTCAACTAAAAAATGGGGATAATGATAACACCTACTTCCCATTCCTACTGCTCAAGTGGCTACAAGTAGAGTTACTACAGGAACTTCTAAAAGTCAGAAGATTTGCCCCTATAGAACGTGCCTTAAGACCCTGAGCAATCAACAACCGCTATGATGCTCAAATTCCTCATCTACAAAGTAGCAGGAGCAACCAGGTACTGCAGTGGTTAGAGTGCCAAGTTGGAGTCAGGAAGACTCATCTTCTTGGGTGAAAATCCAGCCTCAGACACTTAGTAGCTATATGACCCTACACAAGTCACTTAACCCTCTTTGCCTCAGTTTCCTCAACTGTCAAACGAGCTAGAGAAGGAAATGGTGAACCACTCCAATATCTTTGCCAAGAAAATCTCAAATGGGATCAGATACGACTGAACAACAGCAATCCGGTTGAGCAGATGCATCTCAGGATGTATCCAGAGTAAAATTTTGTAACATGCTGATGAAATGCCTAACTTTCCAGAGCTGGTGAATGCATCTGCTAAGATTAAAATGGTACTTTACTACCGCCATAGTTTAAATAATCAATTTCAATAGTGAGCACATACTGCTTAGACTTGGACGGACGCCACGGCATTTTGCCTTGTCACCGCCCACTCTAGATAACTAATATCTGTCAAAGAAATCTTTCTACCATGAAGCTTTCTCTATTTCACTGGGTTTCTTTTCATTTCAATACTCAAAGGAATAGAGCTGTAATCCAGAGATGAGGCAGCCAGGTCACAAGCTAAGAACATTGCCTTCATATCAAGTCACTGAACCTAGCTAGATCTCAGTAGTGGACCAGAACACAATATTCTCATAATCCCGGCTCTGCCACGGATTCTGTAATGTGAGTCTGGGAGAGTTATTTCAGTGAGACTCACTCAACACACCCAACAGAATGGGTCGAACTCTGTGCAAATTCCTCAGTTTCTTGTGAAGAACACAAATGACTGAAGACTCTCCGCAGTTATGAAAACTCTGAGCTATATAATGCAAGCAATCCAGCTGGCCAGACTCCAATATTAGTAATATCCTTTGCATTCCTACAAGAAAAAGAACAAAATTAGCATAGAACTAACATTGATTGCCATCTGAGGCCAGTTCTATAAACAAGGGATAAATTGAGATTCACATATGGAAGGAGAGGAGGAAATAAGCATTTATCAAGTGCCTTCTACGTGCCAGGCACTGTGCTAAGTGCTTTTCAAAACAACCGTCAGAAGTAGGTATTATTACCTCATTTTTCAGATGAAGAAACTGAGGTAAACAGGGTTAAGTGACTTAGCCAGAGCCACACAGTTAGTATCTGAGGCCAAACTTGAACTCAGGTCTTCCTGACTCTAGGCATAGCAGCTTATCCACTGTACCACCTAGCTGAAAATAAAATCATTTCAATACAAGTGAACCTTAATAAGTCGTAAAGGAAAGAGTGCTGGAGTTGGAGTCAGGGGTCTAGAACTGAAAAGGAGGCTCATAGCTAGCAGGCTGGCCTCTAGCTGATAAAATCTTGGGCCAGAGCAACCCAGCCCATAGAAGCTTACCTTGCTATCAGGATGCCAAATACATTTTTGAACCTAACAGTGCTCAGGATTTTCCAGTCCTGAGCCCCTATCTCTTTTATCATTATCAAAATCTCCAAAAAACTAGTACAATACCAACAACAACAAAACAGATAGATACAGTAGATGAAAACATGGAAAAAATTAAATTAAATTAAAAGGGTCAGCTAGGTGGCACTGTGGCTAGAACACTGGCTCTGAAGTCAGGAGGACCTGAGTTCAGATCCAACCTCAGACACTAATTGTATGACCTTGGGCAAGTCACTTAACCCTGATTGACTCTCCTCCAAAAGAAATCAGTACAGTCTCAAACTTCAGGAGACAAAGCATCTGATGGATACATACACTGCCTCTAAGTGGTGTTTGTTTGTTTTAATGACTATGTCAATAAAGCAACATTCCAAGCTAAGTTACACATCCTTTGGTGGCTTTCTAAGCCACTGTATGGTGTAGTAATGTGTTCTCTGCACTGAAATTTCAGTCCTTATGGCTGATGAGGGGGGGAACATGATTTTAGAGGATAATCAAACAGCAGCCATTTGCATCCTTTGAGAAGCTATGGAATGAAAATAATTTGGGACAAGATGAAAAGAGTCCTGGAAAGATTGCCTTAAGCTTTTGTGAGTTTGTAAACTTCAAAATTGCCTTAAATGGAACACTCCATGGTTTCACAAATCTGATGGTGTTATGGCAATAATTTTCCCCAGGCATGTACAGTCAAAGACAGAGGCACCATTCAGCTGCTATGAGAAACAAGTCCTTTCTGCACTAACAAACAAGACAGATCAATTCTGAGAGACAGCAGTAGGAAAATGGGTAAGATCTGGACTCTAGTTATCCGTCGGTCTCTAACTAGCTGTGTGATCTTGAGTAACCTACTTAACCTCTCTGGTCCTAAGTTTTCTGATGGATTTCAAGGATGATTTCTAATATCCCTTCCAATTCAAAAAAAAAATCTAAGTAATCTAAAAATCTAAGAAAATGTGCTCTGTATAACTCCATTGTTCTCCATAATGCATACTCTTTCCACCTACTTAATTTTTCTTGCTTTTTTTTTTGCAACATGGGTAATATGGAAATGTTTTGCATGATTTTACATGTATAATTGATATCATATTCCTTGCCTTTTCAGTGGGTGGGGAAGAAACTGGAGGGCAGGAGAGAATGTGGAACTCAAAATTTTAAAAAATTAATATTGAAAATAAATGAACGATTTTTTAAATGAGAGTTCTATGAGGACCATTCAATGATAATATTTTCCCTTCTAAAATATAAAACATGAAAGTACACATATCCCAATAATATTTGTTAGGTGTGATAAATTTTAGTATGAAGACGGTTTTATTTTTCCTGACTCCCCTGTATCTCAGGAGTATTTAATGACCCTTAGGTTCTCTAACCCAGAATTTTGGGATCCTATAATAATAGCTGAAACTTTATATATTATTTCAAGGTTTGCAAAGTGCTTTGTAAGTATTGTCTGATTTGATCTTCACAATAAGTCTGTGAGATAAGTGCTAAAGGAAAGATGATGTGTATAATTCATAAGACTTCGGTATTAGGGTAGCTGAAGGGAATATATATACATGTACATATATACACATATATACACATATATATATACATATATATACACATATATATACAGACAGAGGGCACAGGGTGAATTGAATATGAAGGGATGATATCTAAAAAAATCAAATCAAATCAAGGGATGAGAGAGGAATATATTGAGAGACGGAGAAAGGGAGAGATAGAATAGGGTAAATTATCTCACATAAAAGTAGCAAGAAAAAGCAGTTCTGTAGGAAGAGGGGGCAGGTGAGAGAGAATGAGTGAATCTTGCTCTCATCAGATTTGACCTGAGGAGGGAATACCATACACATTCAATTGGGCATCTTACCCCACAGGAAAGAAGGAGGAAGGAGATAAAAAAAGGGGGGACGATAGAAGGGAGGGCAGATGGGGGAGGAGGTAATCAAAAACAAACACTTTGAAAAGGGACAGGGTCAAGGGAGAAAATTGAATAAAAGGGGATAGGACAGGAAGGAGCAAAATATAGTGAGTCTTTCACACCATGAGTATTGTGGAAGGGTTTTACATAATGATATGCATGTGGCTTATGTTGAATTGCTTGCCTTCTTAGGAAGGGTGGGTGGGGAGGGAAGAGGTGAGAGAATTTGGAACTCAAAGTTTTAAAAACAGATGTTCAAAAAAAAAGTTTTTGCATGCAACTAGGAAATAAGATATATAGGCAATGGGGCAAAGAAATTTATCTTGCCCTACAAGAAAGTAAGGGAAAAGGGGATGGGCGGGGGGAGTGGGGTGACAAAAGGGAGGGCTGACTGGGGAATGGGGCAATCAGAATATATGCCATCTTGGAGTGGGTGGGAGGGTAGAAATGGGGAGAAAATTTGTAATTCAAACTCTTGTGAAAATCAATGCTGAAAACTAAAAATATTAAATAAATTAAATAATTTTAAAAAATGAGCTGGAGAAGGAAATGGCAAACCACTCCAGTGTCTTTGTTAACACGAAGAGTTAAACACTGAAACAAATCAATAACTACAATAGTAGCTGAGGAAGTATGATTTGGTCTGGGAAGTCACAGGAACGGGGAGTGGACCAATGTGACCATTTATTGATATACCTTTTCCAGAAGCTATGGATCCCCTTCCTCAGAATTGGCACTTAAATATAGCTCTCCTAGATTTCAAACTATACTGCAAATTAACAATCACCAAAAGTATTTGGTACTGGATAAAAACTAGAGATGTCAATCAGTGAAACATTAAACACACAAGCTAGAAGCTTACTGTTCAATAAACCCCAAGAAGTGGTTATGGACTCACTTGTTGACAAAAACTACCAGGAAAATTAGAAAGCAGTCTCTCAGAAACATCAAAGAAATCAATCAACATTTCACCTCACACACCAAAAATAAGCTCTAAATGAATATATGACAGACAAAAAAAAAAGGTGGCATGATATGCACATGAAAGGAGTAAGGAACAAGTTCTGATGTATGGATAGAGTAAGAGTTGATAACCAAAAACAGGTGAGGGAGAAATACAGATGATAAAATAGACAATTTTGATTATATAAAAGCTTTTGCAAAACAAAACTAATGAATTTAAATTTAGAAGGGAAATAGATAATGAGGAGAAAAAATATTTGCAGCAAGTTTCTCTGATAAAGTTCTCATGTCCAAGGAATCGATTAAAACATATAAGACTAAGAGCCATTCACCAATATATAAATAGTCAAAGGTGGTTTTCAAAGGAAGCTATCAAGAACCCAATCTATCAAAACCCATATGAAAAAGAAGGTTCTTCAAATCACCAATAATTGGAGAAATGCAATTTAAAGCAACTCTAAGGTTCGACCTCAAACTCATTGGATTAACAAAGGTGACAAAAGAGGAAAATGACAAAGGCTGGAAGGGCTAAGGTAAAACAGACACACTAATGAAGTCTTGGTAGAACTACAAAATAATCCAAGTACTTTGGAAAGCAATTTGAATTTATACCTCCAAAGTCACTGTATTTTGTTTACCCTTTGACCCAATGATACCCCTACTAGACCTATACATCAAAGAAACCAAAGAAAGAGGAAAGATACCTGTATGTACAAAAATATTTATAGCAGCCCTTTTTGTGGTAGCAAAAAAAAACTGGAAACTAAGGGGAGACCCACATATTGAGGAACAGATAAACTATGATATACGATTGTAGTGGAATGCTATTGCACTATAACAAATGACAAAACAAGCAATTCATAGGAAACTCAAGACCTCTATGAACTGACCCAGATTTAAATAAGCAGAACCAGAAGGACAATTCATAGAGACATCATAAGGAAAAACAACTTTGAAAGATTTGAAAACTGATAAACGCAATGAAAAAACACAGTTCCAAAGGACTGAAAGTGAAGAATCCTACCCATCTCTTACCAGAAAGGTGATAGGTTGAAAATGTAGAACCAGTTTATTTTGTACATTGTGTCAAATTAATTTTAATAAATTATAAAGTTACATATTTATATTCTCTACATATATTGTAAAAAGCAACTGAATCCTAATACTTAGCTTCAGATGATTCACTGTAATGCCATCTAATTCTTAGTGCAATAAGTTAATGGGACTTGAAGCATATGACAGGTCATATCATTTCAAGAAGCAGGAAAAACACTAGCACACTTAGGGTTGTAAAATGTTATGCATGTAATGCCTTTGGAGATTATTACCAAGTATTAGAATTTTTGATGCGTAAATAATGAATAGACGTCATTTCTATTTAACAAGCTCTTCATAAAAACCCACCAACAAATGGAAAACCCTTCCTTATGAGGGCTTTAGAAGTCTTTTTCGTCATTAGCATTCTTATAAACTTGATGTAACATCTTTAAAAAAGAAAAAAGAGGATGTAGAAGCAGGCACATTTTTGGACATGGTCATCATTATTTTGCTTGACTATTCCTATTTGTTAGGAGAGTTTTGTTTTTTAATTGTTCAATGGGGGAGGAGTAGGAGGGAGAGAAAGTAAATACTTGTTAATCAGGAAAAAATAGCATTTTTAAAACTAATAATAAAGGAAACATGTAATGGCTAGTTCTTCTGAATTGGTTGAGGAAAAGCTATCACCCTTAAAAGAATGTGATAAAATCAAAAATACTTCTCTCTAGTCAAAATCAAAGCCGTGCGAGTCTTCCAGATTGTGAGTTACTTGTTAACTGAGTTTCAGTGTAATGACGTTACTATCGTTATTCAGTTGTTTCATTCCTGTCCAATTCTTTGTGACCCCACTTAGGGTTTTCTTGGCAAAGATACAGAAGATAGGCCTGGCTGTCCAATTTAGAATGCAAGGCTAGGTTTTAACCTTCATGGTATGACCCTGCAGTGAACGAGTTCTCAGTGGCCAGAGCAGTACCTTCTGTACAGTGGGTACTAATAAATGTCCAGTGATTCACCCTGGTGCTCAAATCCCTTCCTGATCCTTTTTTGCTTTTCTTCTCTCAAAATAACTTTGTATGCACTCGAGGCCTTTCCTGACCAGTGCCTTCCCTTTGAGTCTACCCCCGGTGTATCCTGTCTATATCTTGTTTGCACGTTGTTCTTTATATGTTGTCTCCCCCATTAGATGGTGAGCTCCTTGAGAGAAGGGATTTGTTTTTGCCTTTTTTATCCCCAGTTCTTATCGCAGTCCCTGGCATATAATATTTGTTGGACTGGATTCAATTAAGACTACTAGCCAGGGTTCTCAGAGCAAAGTGGAACGTTATTTGGCTTTGGGCTTTTCAATATAGTAATGAGGAGGAGAAGGAGGAGGAGGAAGAGAAGGAAGAAGAAGAGGAGAAAGATGAGGAGGAGGAGCAGCAGGAGGAGGAGGAGGATAAATAGCTGACATTTATACTGTATTTTGAGGTCTACAAAGTGCCTTCACAATCAGTTCTCTCATATGCTGCTACATAGTCATCCTTTTGCTTTGGCACATAGCACATGTCAAGCTAAGTTGCTTCAGCTAAAGAATAAAAGAATTGGTGGGGAGGTTTCCTAGATGGAACTCTTTTTCCCTTCTTCACAAAGAATCTTTCTTTGCCCCATCCTTCCCCGAGGCAACAGACCTCTATGTCAAGGGTATTTATTTTACCTTAGCAACAGCATCATCATTACAGAGAGACTCCTATGGGCAGCATGAGCAGAGCCAAAGGCCCACTGAAGAATCACCCACATCCTCCTCCTCCCTTCCTTTTGCTTCCTCTCCCCTGAAACAGCAATGCCCCCCCCCCCCAGAGGAAAGAAGCGGGTGTGGTACAGCCAGCATCCTCCTCCCAACATTGCCACTTGAAATATATTGAAGCATCCAGCATCCTCCTCCCAACATTGCCACTTGAAATATATTGAAGCATCCAGAGTGGGTGGATCTTTCTCCTTTTTCAGCCCAGCAATACAGGAAGGAAAATGGGTGTGGACAAAAGGGAGAGCCTACACTAGCTACTACCCATCAGTGTTCAAGGAAGAGGGAGTAGAAGGAAGGAGGTCTTCATTGAAGGTCTCCAAGCAAGGGCTGGACATCCACTTGTTGGGTGTGTTGGAAAGAGACCTCTTGATCAAGCATGGCTTAAGCTAGATGGACACCCAAGTCCCTTCCAATTCAGATTCTGTGGTCCATACATCCCGCCACCACCCACACAGGAAGGAAGAGAAACACCAAACACACACACCCACTTTATCATCCTAGAGTGACTCTAGGAAAGGGAACTGTTATTTCACAATCCTGACATCACAGCAAGTGGTAGTGAAGGTAGAGGTAAAAGCAACTAAATCCCTCCCACCCTACCACTACTACCAGCAGCAACCTTCTTACTGTAGAAGAAATTCTACAGTAGGAACTAGACTTTTTAGCTACATCACCAAGAAAGGAATCATCAAGCTCCTTAACACCAGGATCCTAGGATCCAGTGTGGGGAAGGCTGAGGGAAGGAGGTGGGTAGGACAATAATTTAAAAGGGCAGACTACGCCCCTTCCTCTAAGGACTATATGACTAGGTCCTGGTTCTCCTAACCCCTCATCTATAGAGAAATGGAGCAGAGGGAAGGGGTAAGGCAGCACCAGTCAGAGCACCCACTACAACAGGGCCCTGCCCAACAAAGAGATTGATATCTATTGGTATGGTAGACCTCAAAGCCTTACCTGGTAAACCTCCCAGCTGGTTACTTCTGCATCCTATCACATCTATCACATATCTCTCTCTCTCTCTCTCTCTCTCTCTCTCTCTCTCTCTCTCTCTCTATCTCTCTCTCTCTCTATCTCTATCTCTCTCTCTCTCTCTCATTCCCAGAAGGAAGGAAAATACGATTGGTAACCGCACCCTATAAGGAGCAGGTAGCCTCCTCAACTTGCTAAATGATGAAACCCCAGGGAACCTCAAAGCCTCTAAATCACTGTCAGACTATGACCTCCCATAATTCCCAGAGACTTTTATCCTGGAAGCCTCTCCTTCTACTTGGTAGGATTTTGAATATCTATTAAGCCATCAGCTCCTTAGTCTAGAACCTTGACCTGAACCCCAGTTCCAAGCTCCCTTCCCAGTTCCCTGCCCTCATTATCTGGTACTGTTAAGACTCAGATAAGAACCTTATTAACACCTGCCTAGCTTCACCCAAGTTGGGCATTCAGTTCGGTCCAGGACCCCAGCAGACTGCCCTGTGTCCATCTTTCTTGACGACACCCTTGTTTTGTGATTTTCTCCCAAGTTTGCCTGCTTCATTTTCTCTCTATCTACTCTCCCTCATACTGCGGTACAGTGATACTCCACCTGCCAACCATGCTTGTTCTTTCCTTAGAAACTTGATGAGCCTGTGATCTAAGACCCAGACCTATTAAGAGGTACAAAGGAGAAAAACAAGAATAGACATATTGGTATGTGGGAAGAAAGAAGAAATTGCCCTGTAGGAAAGACTATCTCAGGGCTCCCTCAAAGAAATTTTCCTTAGGGTTTCATAGCTGAAGTTGGGGACAGTCTTTATCAGGCCTAGTTCAAAGTCAAAGCTGGAAAATTTACTGGCAGGCAGCAGAACACATGGGTCCACTACCTAACGATATGGCTATTCCAGTTTTAGACAACTCTGGGAGGTAGTAGGAAAGGTATGAGGTTCGGAGTAAAAGAACATGAGTTTGAATCCTGCCTCTCATGTCAACGATATGTTCTTAGACTACTCACTTTGCCTCTGAGGGTCTCAGTTTCCTCCACTAGAAAATGAAGAAATTAGATTAAATTGCCTCCAAGATCCTTTTTTAATCGGCTCTGATTCTTTTCTACGAGTCTCTTATCAGCTTGAGCTGCTCAATAGACAGTCTGGACCATTAATGCTTAAAGTTATCCATGGGCACATATATTTATTAAAAGGCAAGGGGCCTTAACATTTTTTGTTTCATAGATCCCTTTGGTAGTCTGGTAAAGCCAAAATTATGTTTTTAAATATATAAAATATATAGGTATAATGAGGAAACCAATTATATGAAATAATATCATTAATTTTCTTTAAATTCACGAATCCAAGATTAAGAACTTCTTTAAATTCATAATCTATGGAGGCTTAATTTATTCCTAGAACCTTAGGTTTGGAAGGATCTTAGAGGTCAGCGGGGCCCAATCTCTGAATTAACGCAGAAATTACTTCTATAGTACTCCTCACACATGGTCATTCAGCTTCTGCTTGAACACTTCTGAAAACATCAAGCTCCCAACTTAACAAAATAGCCCATTCCAATTTTCGACAACTCTTATTTGTCAATAATTCTTCTACGGAGCCAATTAGGCCCGCCCATATCTTCTCCTGGTTGGCCCTAGTTTTGTCCTTCAGAGTTACACAAGATAGTTCTAATTCCCCTTCTAGGCTGACAGCACAGCATTTCCTATTGATTGGCTTAGAATGAATATAAAGAGCAATTGTTTCTGTTTTGGCCAGAGACCCTGAGGGTCTTCCCCTCTCAGATCGATTTTTTAAAAAACTGTATTTATTTATTTATTTTAACTTTTGACTAGGTAAAGAGGCTATGCTCTGCCTCAATTCTTATTAAGCCTTGATCACTGAATGGGAGTTGCCTTTGTCAAACTGAGACCTTAGCTTGAAAAGACCAAGGTCTCCCACTGCATCCTGGGCCATATCCAGTAGTCCTGATCTATATCTGGCCACTGGACCCAGATGGCTCAGGAAGAGAAAGTAAGGCTGGTGACTTTGCACAGCCCTCCCTTACTTAAATCCAATTCATTTGCACGTCATGGCATCACCTTCCTGATGTCCTGGTCCTCTTCGAGAAAGGACAAACAACAGCAATAGCACTTCATATCATATTCCCTCTAAATCCTGCAACTGATCTTCATATAATCTGGTTTCTGAACCCTTAACCATCCTACGCCCCTCCTTATACATACTCTAGGTCATCAATATCTCTCTGGTACCATGATGGAACTATAATATTCCAGATGTAATCTGACCAGTACAGGGACTTTCCTAAAGAATTTCCAGACTGGAGAATTAAAGTGTGTGCCTGGGGCAGCCATTTCTCCAAAAGTCTATTCCTAAAGTTCTTCTAACTTTATGACTGCAAGTCAGGGGGCATTAATGGAACCCTTTTTTATTCCTTGTTCTCTCTACTCCTTCTGACCTTCCCCGAACAGCTCAGCCCTTGGCCCTCAAAGTTAAAGCGACTATAAGACATCTGGCCATCAAGTTTATTATCATATTTCCTAGTTATACTCAGAGTATAGTGTCAATTTTTCATGCTATTTCGTAGATCACTGATAGCTGCAAAGACTTTCATATGCCTATACATATGGGCATGTATACACACATATACAGACTCAAAACCATGTCATATGAAGAACAGCTGTAGGATCTAAGGAGAAGTTAACTTACCAAGGAACATGATAACTGTCTTTCCATATATGAAGAGTTGTGTATAAGGGAATCATTCAGACCAATGGAGAAAGCTACAGGGAGATGGAGTCGGTTTAAAGAAGACCTTTTTAATAATTAGTTATCCAAAACTAGAATGGAACATGTCATGAAGTAGCAAACTCCCTGTCACAATACATATCCACCTCTGACATTTACTATCTGTACCACCCTAGGCAAATCACTTTAACTTCTATGTGCCTCAAGCAATTCCCTAGGATTTAAAAGAGATGCTATGGTACAACATAGTACAATGAAGTGCTAGATTTGGAGTCAGAGAATCTGGGTTCAAACACTGTATCTATTCATTGGCTACCTGGATGTCCTTGGCTAACACAATTAACCTTTCTAGACCTCAGTTTCCTCATCTATAAAATGAGGGGGCTGGATTTGATGGTCCCTAAGGTCCCTTTCAGCATGACATCTATGACCCTATGATCAAAGCATGCAGCATGGTAGTGGATAGAAAGTTACCTTGGGAGTCAGGAAGGTCAGGATTCAACTCCCACCACTTACAAATACTGGCTTCGTGACCCTGGGTGAGTCACAGCTTCTACAGGCCTCTACCCATATAGACTGGTTGAGATAGAGAGCCTCACTAAGAGCTCCCTAGGCAGATAAAGTCTCAGATCTGGTTTAAAAAAAAATTATCCGCCAAGTCATAGACAGTTTGTGATCTGTGTCAGTAGAGTGAGTTTCTAAACTCAGTTTCCTACACATTGAGGAAATCAAAGATCTAATCTAATTACTAATCTAATTCCTAAAGGCAAGGTTTCATGATAATTCCCCTTTGTATTGTGCATTACTATCCACCAAAGGTCTTCAGGCCAAGAATGTAGAACGTGTACACGAAATAAGCACCTGAATTACGTGAAGAATCAGATTGTCTACAATTAAAAATATGAACATTTACAAACAAATTTTAAAGTGTTCTTCCTTACACTGTGGCCACATGGCAATCTAAGAGTCTGCCTTACCTTGCTAGTACAGGCTCTGCCTACAATGCCCACTTGTTATATGGAGGAGAGCTCGGGTAATCAGACTGGAACCAAAAATCAAATGTCAAAAGAGAACTGAAAAAGCTTATGATATGAAAGTGTCACAAGCATGACTCTGCAATCTTCTGACTCT
Source organism: Trichosurus vulpecula (assembly GCF_011100635.1). Taxonomy (NCBI): domain Eukaryota; kingdom Metazoa; phylum Chordata; class Mammalia; order Diprotodontia; family Phalangeridae; genus Trichosurus; species Trichosurus vulpecula. The sequence goes on along the minus strand of NC_050575.1, from coordinate 287,147,469 downwards.
GTTTCAAAGAAAACAATTAACTAGACTAAACTAGAACTTTGTGTTATCAAAAACCCGTTTTGATTCTTAACAAATACAACTTAATACAAATATGATCAGAGAACACAAAAATATGATCAAAAATTGGATTGATTCCTAAAGAAACCTTTTGCTGGCAGTCATTAATAAGATGACAGCCCTCCCCCACACGCCAAGCATGAAAAACTGTTTCTGAGCTAAGAGTCTGAAGAGTGGATGGGTGTGTCCAAGTGGCAGATTTCAAAATTCATTCATAATGTGCATTCTTCTACAGGAAGTGAGCTCCTGGCCGATTGGAGGCTTTCTACCCCCACTATAGCAGCTTTCCTTTTTTCAGAGTTTTTTTTTATTTCTCAATAAGAACAGGGACAACCCATCGGAACCCAGAGGATGTGTGGGCTGTATCCATAAGGAGGCTGCAGTAAAAAGAAAGGAGGAAGACAGTAAAGTAGTTTGAGATTAAGAATGATAATTATCACATTACAAATCTGTGAAGAGTGGGATTTTTACCTATTTTCCCCTAAAAATATTTTGAGAATGACCCTCTGTAGATTAGGGCCCTAAATCCATAGGAACTTCCCTGGGGAGCAGAGAGGATACCAATGACAATTTCTCTGCCTCCCGATTACAGAATGTCTTAAGCCAGTTGGCCCCAGGTTATAATTTAGAAAATGTTTCCTGATTTGGTAGTCAGTCCTCCCTGGAGGGAAAGTCTTTATACTTCATTCACCTCCATTCTAAATCTTCCACAACATTTCAAATGTCTGAATCACTCCTCCCTCCCCCCACCCGCTCGCCCCAGACTGCCTCAGTCTCTTCGGGTGGGGGAGGGGGGGGTGTTTGTGGAATAAGTAGGAAAGAAGGGGAAGTAGGAGTAGGGTGGCTGAGCGGTTTTTAACAGACGTCCTAGGTGGGAAAGGAAAGGAAGAGCCAACTGGACAATCAGCAGGACAAATGCTGCCCCTTCCCCATCCCTTCTTATGGGGGAGGGGATAAATCCAGGCTTGCAGTTGCCCAGGGTTAGCGATTGACTCACCTAGTCCCGTGTATGTGTACATTATTCAGAGAAACTCCACAAAAAGGAAAGTGAGGCAGCCTGCCTTTAACCGCCCTACCAACTCTCACTTACACGGCTAGGCAACCGGCAGCACAAGTAACTTTCTCCTACCTAATAACCCACTTCTTCTCACCATGCAGCTGCCCACTCAATCCTAGCACCACTGCCTAGCGCAGTGGAAGCCCCTAGATCCCCACTGGGTGCAGTGAGAGGGAACACGCCTGCTCCGGGGATAGTCCAGTCTTTTCCCACCCATGGACCACAAATGCCCCCTCCCCCACCGTCATATTAGGGCGAGGGGGTGGTGGGCGGGCAATGACTGGCGTCAAAGGCAGGAGGAGAAAAAGAGAACTGTGACAAATAGTGTACTGGAGGGAAGGTGAAATTGAGGGGAGGTAGAGGAGGGGTTGCTACAAACCTAGCCGGAGCGCAGAGACAGTAGTCCTAGCTTACCTCTGCAGGGGAGGCGCTGGGTGGGCTCTCGGACTGCTGGATCACTCACCCGGGACGAGAGCTGATTTGACACTTCTGCCCACCCCTGGCCGCCCCGAGGGGCCGGGGGCTCCCGGGCGCCCCCATCCCTCTGGTCCGGGTCCTGTTGCCCCTCTTCCCTCCTCGCCACGGCTGCTGGTCTTACCTCCTCCCCGCGAGCTCAGCCTCCCGGGTATTTGTAACGGGCGCCAGAAGAGACGTCATAAGAGGAACTCCCCATTTGGGTGCCCGCGCTCGTTACTGGTTTGTTTCAAATTTGGGCGGAAGCCCTTCTTTCTCCTTCTGAGCCTCATTGGGCTTCCCCAGCCCCAACCCCAGATTCTCCTGCCCTGTGGCCACCGCTCCCCCCGTTTCGCTGGCCTAGCTCACGGGTGGGGTCGCCTTCCTCCCACTTGGAGCAGCTTCCTGCACCCGACAAAGATGTTCAGCTCAGAAAGAATGGGTGCAGCATTGGCATTGGCCAGACCCACAGGATAAGGGGCTGTGAAGCGTGCCTCCCCCACCTCACCTCCACTCCATCTTTTCTTTCTAGGATCCAAAAAAACTGAGACAGGGACCCCCACTGTATCTCCTGTTAGTCTCTTTGAAAGGTCGAAAAGCTCTCCTCCTTCCAGCCACGTGTACAAATGTGTTCAAAAGATATCCAGCCCACCCCTATGAACCAGGGACTCCCAGCAGCCCTCTACACCTGCTTGCACTTCAGTGGGGTGGGTTGCTGCAGAGACTGATAATGCCAGGAAAGGTGGGATAGATACAAATTTCTTCCCGGGGAAGAGGGAGAAAATCATAAGACTTCTCAAAAATATACAGAAAGTGCCCTTAGTGGACTTTAAGGCTAGTGGCAGGCTTTGCCCAGGACACAGGCTGCAGGTGTGGAAGCAAACTTACCTGTTTCCTAATTAGGCAGAGCAGCTGGCTCTGGTTCTGGCTCCTGGCCCACACAGCTGATTCCTCTTCTAGGTTTTAAGACAGAAGAGGGAGAGGGTGGGGGATGGGCAGAGGGACTGCTTCCTCTATTAGGAAAGACTGAACAAGGGCATTACCCTGCTTCATAGAGTAGGCTCCCTGAAAAATAGGCACATTTCCAATAGGGAAGTTTCATATATCCAGGAAATACCTCAGGGTAAAAGGTGGATTTGACTACTGAACTGTGGTGGCATGGTTAGACCAAGTGATCTCTAAGATCTTCTGTAGTCTGAGTATTACAGTATTAGAGTATTCAGCCTGAAGACCCAGGAGTTGAAGCAAGATGATTGTTTAACACTTTCCTTTTGATTCCCCACCCCCAATCACACTGACAGGGAAATAGCCCCTACTCCCATAGGAATTAGTGTAAAGGAAATTTGGCACACCACAGGCCAGGGTAGTTTTTTGGAACTTGGGTTTGCTTTTCTTTTTGGAGGTTTTTGTTTTGTTTTCAAATTGGGTTGGTTTGTTGAAGGTTTTGAGGGGAGCTGGGATGGGTGAATATTAGTAATAATACCAATAGATTTCACTGATTTAGGGGATGGAGAACTTCTCTTGTAACAAAACAGGCAGTCCTCTTTTGCTCCGCTCTGCTACTAGACAGATAATTAGGAACAACAAAAATTAAAGAACAATAAACCTCCTCACTCTGACTTATGAGAAAGACCAGAGGGAGCCAGAGATGGAAAGTCCCAACAAAAAGCAGAAATCTTTTCAGTAAGTCCCCAGAATCCCTGGGTATGGTGTCTTCTTGCCAGTGTTGAAGATAACAAGTCATTCAGTGGTCTCTGGTGACCAGAGATATTACCTTTGGGGGTTGGTGAGATGCAAGATATACTGAGATTCTATAGTGTCAGGGACAATCTCCGCTCCCCCCCCCCCCCCCCCCCCCCCCGCCTTTCCTCAACACCCCTCCCCCTAAAAAAAAAGACAGAGAAGAGTCTGGTGTGGTGGCATAAAAGAAGTAGGCCTTTAATCTTACTTCTAGAAGGAACTAACTCCCAGATGAGAAAACTTCCTCTATCAATGTAGGTCTGAAACAGAGTAGTCTAGAATATCGAGAGGTAACTGATTTCTCCAGGCTTCCACAGTGCACATTTGCCAGGGACAAGGGTGGAAGCCCTACCTCTTGGGAGCATTGAGTACGTGAAGGGAAATAGTAGGAGACAAGCCTAGAAAGGCAAGGGGGTGCCATATTATGAACATCTTTGAGAATGTACAAGAGTACAAGAGTGCACTTGACTTGGTAAATGTCTTAGTCCAAATGATAAGGTAATGAGGAAACCTGAGGACTGGCAAATGGAGTATATTCAGGGTTGCTTTACTTGCATAGGGTTAGACACAGAAGTCAGCAGACCCACAAAGGCCAAAGGAGCTATAGATGTTCTATATGGCACCCCAGCCCTGGTGAAGAAATAGCTGATGTCAGGAATCTGATCAACACAGGACTTGGAACTCCTATGAAGCTGAAGAACCCATTTCTTTAAGAAAGTGACTGGGTGAAGGAACTATCATTTCAATAGATAGTCTAGAGCAGGGGTGGGGAACTTGCGACCTTGAGGCCACATGTGGCCCTCTAGGTCCTCAAGTGAGGCCCTTTGACTGAATCTAAACTTCACAGAACAAAGCCCCTTAATAAAAGGATTTGTTCTGTAAAACCTGGACTCCCTCAAAAAGCCACAGCCACCAAATGATTGATTGGCTGGTTGGTTGACTTGTAATGTTCACCCCAGGACACAAGGTACCAAGACCCTCTGAATGTGAGTAACACTAATGTTTTCAACCTTGGGCACTAGATAAATAGTAATGCCACTGGCAGATTATAATATAGTCAGAGGCTCAGGTTTAGTGGAAAGGATACAGAAATAAGCTCAGCTTTTAAATATGCTGAGCTTGAGGTGGAACATTCAGCTGAAAGTGCTATGTAGACATTTGGAGATGCAGGTCTAGAGCTCAGAAGAGAGGTCAGAACTGTAAGTGGAGATTTGGGAATCAGCTTCATGAAAGTGACCATTGAAATCATGAGAATGAAGCAAGTTGCTGAAGGGTAAAGAGATGCAGGGGGCCAAGGACAGAACCTCCTTGGGGAACACCTATCCTGAGGGGCTAGAGATAGGACAGCAAAGGAATGTTGGTCTTCTTTTCTCAACTAGATTATGTCTTCCTCGAGGATGAGGACCATGTCTTAAACTCTTTATGTACCTTTTAGAGCCTAGCACAGTGCTGATCACATAGTAGGAAGGAACTACACAACCTCATTCAAAAAACCTTTCCACTGTCATTTAGTCCAACATGCCCTGATAAGAATCCCTTTTACAATATCCCTGATACATGGTCATCTAGCCTTGTTTAAAGACTTATAGTGAAGGCAAGGGGAGGGAGGACTCATTATCTCCTAAGACATCTCATTCAATTTTTGGGATAGTTCTAATTGCTAGGAATTCCTCAGTCTCCTAAGTCAAAAGTGACTGGTAACAAGGGGAATTTCCTGCAACTATATTATTTTTAGAGAAAATGACCATCAATAGGTGGATGAGTCTGAGCTATGTCCTGGATTATCAGAAGACATGTACTAGAGTTCTTGAGACAGTGTAGAGTTGAGGTGACCGTGAAAAAGGAGTTGTCTGTCAAAATGCACTTCTGAATCTTTTGCAATATGAATGTTTCTTTTTGTTCAGGAAATAAATAGCTACGTTGCATATTAAGTATTTCTGTTAGACAGAGGCACTGGAGGCAATGCACTTCTGAATCTTTTGCAATATGAACATTTCTTTTTGTTCAGGAAATAAATAGCTGATCTACATTGCATATTAAGTATTTCTGTTAGACAGAGGCACTGGAGGCTTCAGACTACAGCCTCTAACAGGTTCATTCTTGATCTGGTCTAACAGGAAAGAGAGCTTCAAAGGGGTTAATAATCACCTTTATTCTAGTCTAGTTTTCTGTAACACAGTGTTGCTGGTAATGGAAGCACCACAAACTCCTACAGTATTCCCTAATCACCCTTCTCGCAGGGGCCAGTGAGAAGGGGGGCGGGGAGGCAAGTACTCCTACGTCTCGATGGAGACAATTGAGACAGGCACAACTTGTGCATTCAACCCTAAATCCCCTCTAGCCCCAATGGGGGCCGGTTGAGGCAAACACAGATTCCTCCGCCCCAGGCTTTGATGGGGGCCGATCAAGGCACACAGCATTCCAGTTTGTGCATTCAACCATAAAGGTTCCCCAGCTCACTGACCACTGCCCGCCTGTTCTTTTTTTTTAATTTCACAAAACTTTATTAAGGTCCTTTGTGAACAGCATGATGGTAGGTGGAAAGAGAGAGATTAAACAATCACTGCCCTTAAGGAGCTTACAATCTAGTAGAAAGAATCACGTGGCTGAGTAGTATAGTATCTCTTTGGGTGGGGTGTAGTTGAATGAGTGGATTGACTCCTGTCTTTTTTCAGAGGTGGTAGTGGCAACAAACATTACAGAGACATCACTGACCATGGAGGGCATTATTTATGTTCTGGACCCCGGTTTCTGCAAACAAAAAGAGGTACAATCCCAGAACTGGCATGGAATCCCTTACTGTCACACCCTGTAGCAACATCAGGACTTTGAGGCAGGAGCACATGGGGAAAGGGACACTTGGCCCCAGGAAAACTCAACTTCAGGGAGGGTGCCCACCTGTTTTATAGGGCATCAGACAAAGAAGGCATGTTGCCAGCAATAGCCTCACAAGTTTACATCACTTCATCCCTATATCTTACTGCACGGTCACAGTGGATGTTTACAGTTTCAGCACACATGTTCATATTATTTATCCTTATACAATGTTGCATAAGCATGGTGGAGATGTTTTGAACCATGAGCCTGGGAATTCATATCTAATACTTGGGAAACAGAGATTGTTATGGCCATATGGGAAACTGAGGTTGTTATAGCCACAGATCCTGGGAAACTGAGGTTGTTATGGCCATAAGAAATAACAAAAATCCACTTTACACACACTAAAATCCACCTTACTTACACTAAAATTCACCTTACTAACACTTTCTAATCCCTTTAGGGGAGATCCTTTGAGCAAAGCAGAATTGCGGTAGCTCAAAAGAAGCATGAGATGTGCACATTTAGAAACATCGCCCTCCCAAAAGGTCATATGGACTATTTGTGCCCGACCTGTGGTATTGATATGGTTGGCCACAGCAGGACACACTGTACATTGACCCCTATATCATGATGTCATTTTTATCTTCTTCAAGAACAAAGGGTAAAACAACAGGGGAGATACTAGATATGAGTCAAACCTAAACTTTAGGCCATATTCTCCAGGTTTGGGGTATAAAGAGTCAGGGACGATGAGAAGAACCTGATCCTTCTCTTTAGAGGCCAGGCTCTCCCTGGACTGAATGTAGTCCACATGAGCCTAGAGCTGGACCTCCTAATGACAAAGGACACGGCCAGCCTGCCTTGGACAACGCTACTTTGTTATCACATTTACATTAATATTAAAATTTCAACTTGTGGTAGCAGAGAGAAGGTAGCCCAAATTTTCCTTTTACTAAAATGAGTTACCCTATTTTGGTAATCTCTTTTTTCATTGTCAACGGGAATTCAAAACTAACCCTATGTTTTGCCTTCCTTTAACCTATGTGTTTTTACAAGATCGGCAAAAAGATAGAGAACACCCTGTCTTATATTAAGTCCAATGACAGAGTGGCCATTTAAAGAGTCCCTGTCCCCTCCCTTGAAATGCAATAAAATGCCCTCTAAGGCCAGTGAACTGATAACTGTGTTTTCTGTATATTATAAGTATGTATGGGATATGGCTCACATCCAGGGGTCCATTTGCCCCATAAGAACACCTTTCTCTACATGCCAACTGATGCAACTTCCTGCTGTGGCTTATCATTATGGTCTAAAAGTCTTTTATTGACTTGTATCATAAGTTGTCAGCAGAGGATTTTCTTTCCATGTCTTATTCATTCCTCCTATTTCTTCCCGTTGAGGTCAAGCAAAACAAGTCTAATACCTTTTACACGATAACTCTTCAAATATAAGAGAACTTTTAGGTCCACCCTAAGACTTCTCTTCTCCAATCTAAACATTCCCAGTTGCTTCATTTCATCCTCATCTGGCATGATCTCAAGGCCTTCTGATGTCTTGTCACCTTCCTCTGGAAGATCTCCTGCTTCTCAGAGTTTTCCCAATAGTAGGTTCTAAGTAGTAATTATCAGAAGAGCTGTATCAGAGAATTTTTTCTCTGCCTCTTGAATGCTCCCAATAGAGTTATAATCTAAACTTGGGTGACAATTTTCTGTGAGGGATCATTGGATATAAAGATGGAAAGGACATGAAATATCATGTCACCCAGCTCAGGTCCCTGGACTCCAAATCAGTTACTCTTTATACTATATACACTGACTTCTTTGGACTTTACTAATTGTAAAGTAAATTAGATTAAATGCATTTCAGAGCCGGCAAATCAGAACCCAAGTTTCTTTTGTCTATTAAATTAAACATTTTAGCTATGAGAGTATAACCTTGTGAGTAGGTGTGTGTACTTAACTCCATGTGGCCTACAGCTGGTCCATCTCCAGTTAGCCTGATCTACATCTAGCCCCTGGACCCTAATGGCTCCAGAGAAGAAAATATGGCTGGTGACTTTGCACAGCCTTCTCTCACTTAAATCCAATTCATTTGCAAGTCATGGCATCATCTTCCTGATGTCACGGTCCTCTTTGAGAACAAAGGACAAACCACACCGCACACATGACCTACATTCCAAATGAAATTGTATAAAAATTTGATACATAGAGATAGGAGGGTACAATAGGAGGAGAGAGGGCACTGAAGATGAAGGGGCCAAAAATAAAGGCTTGGAACCAACCCTAGTTTCATTTATTCATTTATAACAAATTCACTTTTTAAAAAAAGTCTTTTCATCAACAGTGGCAACTCAGTTAACCAAAACTGTACCTAGAACAAATAAGTTGAAGGGAAAGAGGAAGATCGATTGCCTTAGCTAGGAGCACATTCTAACTCTAGGTTGTGTTCTATGAAGAAGGTGAGACCTGTCCCTCAGTGAGTCCTGCAGAGTAAATTTTGATCCATACCTCAGGAAGACCTGGGAAGGAAATATGGAAACACTCTTTCCCAAAAGGATGCATGTATCCCTTCCAGGGGAAGAAATGGGAGGTCTGGGAGACACCAGAACTCTGGGGTCCAAGCTCTGAGTGTAGTACACTGGTTTCAACTCTGCACTCAGTTGTATTTTTTAATCCTATATTCAGATGGAAAGTGGCATTATACCATAATTAAACTTGGGGTGAGAAGGGCATATCCATAAACATAATGAGAATGTAAAACTCAAAGACAATCATTGGATACTTATATTCTTCACTGACCCCCCAGTAACCTCTTGTAAACTCTCCCTTCAAACTGTGGGAAAAGGTTATGAGTGAGTGAAGTGTGTCATACTGTTAAATTATAATCCAGTCAGGGCCTACGCACCAAGTGAAAGAAAGATCCTTTGTTGGATAATTCATTCCAGATATAATACTACCTTTGAAACTGTAAAGCATACTCTTTGACAAAAGAAATAACTTTCCCAGAAATAAATTACCTCCATGAAAGCATATTCATCTTTATTTCGGGCTTGGCAAATTCAGGTAAATTGTCTTGCCTTTTCACATTTTCAAAGTTATTCATTTCCCTTCTGCCTTACAACCAAGTCCATGAATCTTCAAGTTCCCCTCTTTTTCTCCAATATTTGGTCTTACCCTAGCTGAAAATCACCCTTTCACTGACAGTGACAAAACATAATCCTTTCCTGGACTTCTTAGGCCACATCACACACACACACACACACACACACACACACACACACACACACCCCACAGCATTTCCTTAATCTACTAATCCACTAACCCCTTTACAAAAGGAAATGAGGTTAATTTGGCATGGCATGTTCTCGTAACACTCAACTCTAAAATGATATTCAATTTAATATAATTTGATGATTCAGAAGGCCCTTCAGAATCTTATGATGCTTCATTATCAAAAAAAAAAAAACATTGTACAGTGCTAGTTATGTAACATTTCTGGAAGGCAGTGTGGTCTGGCGGTTAGAGTGCTAGATTTGAAATCGAGAAGATCTGTCTTCAAATCTATCTCCCACGTTTACTCACTATGTGACCACAGGTAAATCAAGCAGATCTGGCTTCAAATCTACCTCCCATGTTTACTCACTATGTGACCACAGGCAAGTCATATAAACTCTTGGAGCCTTACTTACCTTATCTGTGAAATGGGGGCAGTCATGCCTGTAGTACCTATCTCAAAAGGTTATCATGAATCTCATATAGAATAATGGATACTTTGCAGTCTTAAAAGCACTATGTCGGTTATTATTTCTGGATGACTAGATTCTGAATAGTTTACTATATTTGATGAAAAAAAGTTCTTTCACAAATCCCCTCCCCCGCTGAGCTTCCATATTTACTCACCCTTTTTCTTTATTTTGCCCATTTCTTCTTACACATTCTGTTCTTCTCTCTCCTCACTCCGTGAAGACCTCAGCAATCTACTTGTAAATTACACTAGAGATACAGCTAGGACCACAGTGGAGGGGGTCCATGGCATTGACCAAAGCAAGGCCCTAATGGTTTAGTGATTGGAGTAAGGGCCAAGAGAGATGTTTCTACCAAAGTAAGCATCCAGGAATTGGTGAGCATGAGCCAAGATCCTAGAGAAGGAAAAAGAGCATGGGAGCAGGAGTAACAAGACCTGGATTCAAATCCTGGTTCTGCTACTTACTGTTTGGTTTGGGGCAAACCATTACCCCTCTCAAGACCTTGGTTTTCTCACCTATAAAATGAAAGTCCTGGACGATATGACCTCTAAATCCCCTCCTGGCTTTAAAATTATGCTACTAACAAGAAGTGAGGCAGGCAAGTCAAAAAGCAGAGATAAGATGTCATGTCTAAATAGAAAACCAGTCCTGAGAAGGGACTAGCAAGAGGTGGTGAGTTAGAGGATTCCAGTTTGAAATGTTTGGAGTCAGTCAGAAAACAAATATTCCAGTTAGCCTAAAGTGACATCTCAACTTGTTGAATTTATTGGCCCCATGACACACGCAAGTTTAAAAGCCCAGCTATGCATGACTGGGCCCTGCCCTTCAGGCTTACACAAATTCTCTTTGACCAAAAAGCTTTTGTCAGTTGCTACCTTTCCTTAACTTCTTTGTAATTACATGAAGTGAAGCACAAAACTATTGACAGCTCACCCCTTTCAAGAAATCAAGTTGTAGTAACCAATACCCTTCCTGGAATTAGCTTAGGCCTTTATCATTTGAGATCATGTAGCTACAAAATATACAAGTTAATTCAAGATTCATTCATTCAAGAAGTATTCATTAGCATCTATTACATACCAGGCACTATGCTAGTTGGGGATACAAAAACAAAACACTCTTTGACCTTAAGGAGCTTAGTTTATGTTCTATTGGAAGCAAACCATATGTACATAAATAAGTAAATACTGAGATATATATGTGTATGTATACATATATGTGTATATATGTATGTGTATATACATATATTGATATTTAGATATCAACTTGTATTTAGATGTGAATATATATATATATATATATATGTGTGTGTGTGTGTGTGTATACATGCACATATACATGACCTGCAGATACAGTCATGAATATAACCTGCAGATACGTTCATGTGGAACACGACACAATATAAACTCACTTTGATCAAATTCAGACTTTGTTAAATACCCACTTTCTTTGAATTCTAGCCTGCCTTAGGCTACATTTCTCCCCTGCCCTGACCCTTAAATCTTGCTGCAGTTGCATTGTGAACTTACACACACACACACAGACACACACACACACACATACATATGCACATGTGCACACACCCACACACACACCGAGCAAAGTAAGTTCAGGGAGGAACCAAAACTACAGTCCTGGGGACAGAAAAGGCCTCTCAGTTGGCACCTGAGCTGAACCTTAAAGGAAGCTAGGGATTTCAAGAAAGAGAAGTAAAAAAAGGGAGTGTTTTCAGGGAATAGAGACAGCTTGTACAAAGCAATGGAGGTGGAACGTGGAACACAGAAATAATGGGTCATTTTGGCTAGAATATTGAATAATTGAGGGGGAGTATAATAACCAATCATTCTGGAAGGATAGATTGGAGCCAGATATAGAAGATTTTAAATGACAAAGAAGTATTTGTATGTTATTCTAGAGGCAAAATTGAGACTTCTTGGGAAGGAGATAACATGGTAAGACCTGCACTTTAGGAATATAAGTTTGGCAACTAAAAGAAAGGAAGCAGGGAGACCAATGAGGGCCAGAACTATGGTAGTATCTACATGTGAGTGGGAAGAAAGATATGGATGTGTGGAGTGTCGCAGAGGCTGAATTGGCAACTGACTGGATATGAGGGGACATAGAGGGTGAAGAGTTGAGAGCAACTCAAAGGTTGTGAAACTGGCTAACTAGAAAGATGGTGGTAAACTTAATAGACACTGAAGTAGGGGTAGGTTTGGAAATGGGATGGGTTTAGAAAGAAATATAAATGACATCTGTTTTGGACACACTTTTACATTATGATGTAAGAGAAAGAAGGCTGGCATGAGAGGCAGTAGACCCAGATTTTTATCACGATTCTGCTACTTAATAGCTGTGTGATCTTGGGTTAGTCATTTCTCCTCTTTGAACCTCAGATTCATCACCTGTAAAATGAAGGAGCTGTATTTGATCATCTCTATGGTTTCTTCCAGTTCTAACTTTCTAAGATTCTATCATTCCTCATTTTTGTATCCATGAGCCCCTTGTCAAAACCAAAACTTGCTCATGTCTATCCCTAGCTTAAATCTGAAATAGAAATGTTCTAACTCAGTGTTGTATTCCAATGGGCAGCAATGCTGAGAGAAGCAAATCTATACAAGCTGGATATAACTGGTTCTTAAAATGCATTCTTCCATCTATCTGTTTAATTACCAACCCCTAGGCAGCATTGTTTACACCACACACACACACACACACACACACACACACACACACACACAATTGAATCTGGAAAAAGAACTAATTCATTCTTTCTATTACTCAATTGTCTTGAAATGTGATGGGAGAGGGGGGGACTCTGAGTTCATGATGGATTACCACCCATTATGGAGTATTGCTGCTACTTTTGTTGAACCTCTGTGACTCAAAACAAAAGTTTTGCAATCTCAACCAGGAGGGCATTCATTTTTGAAGATTTGTTGCTCAAAAATCATTCTCTAGTCCTGTAAGCCTTCTTAATTGTTATAATCACTTAATCATTGCTGCAGAGGGATCATTAAATCAAATTACTCCACTTATCCAGCAATACAGGATGCAAAAAGCACAATCAAAGAAATCTGAGTTTTAAAGCAGGACTAGACAGTCAACTATGAGCAAAATTTACAAACTTCATGAGATCACTGGCATTTTAAACCTTCACTTTCTCTCATAGAACTTCCACACTGAAGCAGAAGTTTTGCTAAAAGTATATAGCACTCTTAAAGCAACCACTCAGATCTCACCTCACCATTCTATGCCCTGAAAGAAACAAGGAATTCCACTGGTCTGCCTTCATTTAAACACAGCTGTTTAGGCAGCGACTAGGAGCTGTCCACTGCTGAAGTTCGCCTAGGGGTTCAAGGAGTTGGGATTAGCAACACAGCCCTAGGTTTTACAAACCTGAAGATACATGTTCATATCCTAGAATGTGACACAATACAAACTCACTTTGGTCAAATTCAGATTTTGTTGGATACCCACTTTTTTCGAACACTGCCCTGCCTTAAGACTATATTTCCTCCCTGCCCTACCCCTTAAATTTTGCTGCAGTTGCATTGTGAACATAATCAATGGACATGATTCCTGTCTCATACTCCCCTCCCCATTTCCATTGTATTTCATCTGCATTATTCCAGTAACTGACCTTTCTGTTCTGTAGGATCTTCCTTTTGTTTCTGAACCCATAGGAACAGACTTCACTGCTACAGACATTACTGTCCTAGTTATCTCAGCTCAACTACACTGAACACTAGGAGACTTCCACTATAACCCTTGGTTTGTTCCACCCAGACCAAGCCAGGGGTAACAACACATTTAAAAGGGGAATCTTTTCATGTAGTCACAAAAGTGAAAGCCAATCATACATTTCTTTCTTTCTTTTCCTTTCTTTCTCTTTCTTCTTTCTCTTTGTTTCTTTCTCTCTAGATTAGGCATACCTCTCTCACCCAAGGTGTAGGTGTATGTGCTATTCACTGGCCCAGCTCAGTTCAAATCAGCATATATTTAGGAGCAGGAGGAGAGTTAGTATTTTTATAGGATTTTAAGGTTTGCAAAGTGTTTTGCTAATATGATCTCATTTGATCCGCACAACGACTCTGGGAGGTAGGTGTTATTATTATCACCATTTTACAAATGAGGAAACTAGCACAGAGAGGTTAAAATACTTTCCCAGGTCATCTGGCTAGTAATTGTCTGAGGCCACATATGAATTCAAGACTTACAGACACCTAAGTCTGACATTCTATCCATCTAGTTGCCTCAGAATCTTTGATCTGCTTCATTTCCAATCTGGGCATGGTCACCCCTCCTTTGGCAAACTGGTTCCCCATCCCCTTCTGGGATTTATCATTTTAATGCCATATTTATTTCAGACACCCAATTATTTTAGCCCATTGAAGCTCAGAATTCCTAAGTTCAAGAGATCCACCAGTCTCAGCCAGGTAGCTGGGATTACAGATGTGCACCCCCCCCCCACCATGCTCAGCTTCCAATCAAACATATCTATACATCACTCCCTCTTTCTTCCATGTCTCTCCTCTCTCTTTGAGTAAAGATAATGGGCTTTTTGGAGTTGCAAGAGAACTTAGAGCATCATTTAGTCATGGGATTATAGAATACAGACTTGGAAGTAGCCTTAGAAGTCATCCAGAATAGGTGCCTATCAATTGGTGAATGACTGGACAGTTACATTAATATAATGGACTATTAATCTACCATAAGAAATTATATATATGAGGAGTTGAGAGAAACCTGGCAAGATGCATGAACTGATTCACAGTGAAGTCAGCAGAACCAGGGAAATCCAATGGCTACAACAATATAAATGGGAAGAATGCTAAGATGCAACTGACACTATATAACAATAATGATCAAGCAGGGCTCCAGAAAAGAATTGAGAAAATTCACTTCCCTCCTTCCCTCAACCTCAGAAAGGGAGTCATGTATGTGGATTATTGTATGTACCATCATATATGATTTGATTGATGTGCTGTTTGGTTTTAATGAACTTTTTCTTTTTTTATAAGGGAAGGCTCAATGGATAAAGGAATGGGCACATAGTTACGCAAGAGGGTGATATAAAACCAAAAAGTATGAATTTAAAATAAATAAAATGGAAAGGGGAATAGAAATCATCTAATGTAACTGCTCATTTTACAGCTGAGAATCTTTAGGTCCCGAATGGTAAGATGACTGCCCCAGGTCACACAGACTGTAAGGAGCAAAGCTAAGTCAAGAACTCTTCTCACTCCAAATCCAGCACAAATCCTATTCTTCCCTATTCCCTTCACATACAAGCTCAGAGGAGTATCATAAACAAAGAGCAGTATATTTATAGTAAGAGGTTCCAGATAAGAATGCTGACTGCCATTTAATCAGTCAATAAGTAAACAATCATTTATTAAGTATCTACTATGTGCTGGGCACTGTGTTAAGCAGTGGAGATACAAAGAAAGGCAGAAGACAGTCCCTGCTCTCCAGGAGCTCACAGTCTAATGAGTGATACAACATGCAAACAACTATGCACGAACAAGATATCTACAGGATAAATTGGAGATAATCAATAGAGAGAAGGCATTAGCATTAAGAAGAATTAGGCAAGGCTTCTAGTAGAAAGGAGTATTTTAACTGGAATTTGAAGGAAGCCAGGAAGCGGAGACAGGGAGAAAGAGAATTCTAGAAAATGCACAGAGTTGGGAAATGGATTGTCTTGTGCAAGAAACAGCAAGGAAGCCAATGTCACTAGATTGCAGAGTACAGGGAGGAGAGTAATGTATATGAAGACTTGAAAGATGAGAGGGGGGCCAGGTTATAAAGGACTTTGAATGATAGAGAATTTCACTCTGGAAGTGACAGGGAGCCACTGGTGTTTATGACATGGAGAAGTGACATGGTCAGATTTGTGGTTTAGGAAGATCAGCTTTTCAGCTAAGTAGAGGACGGACTGGAGAGAGATAAACTAGTAGGCTATATAGTAGCCATACAAGGGAGAGGAGATGAGGGCTTGCACCAACGCTGGAACAGTGTCACTGGAAAGAAAGCGGCATATACAACAGATGTTACAATGGGAAAATCAACAAGACTTGGCAACTTATTTGGATATGGGTAGGGAGAGAGAGTAAGAAGTCAACAATGATACTTAGACTGTAAGTCTCAGTGACTGGGAGGATGGTGGCACCCTCAGCAGGAATAGGAGAGGGGAGTGAGAAAGAAGGGAGAACTTGGAAGTGGTAATGGAAGAGCAAGGAGTATAGTGAGTGTCCTCAACTGGTGAGTCAGGGGAATAAATGAATGAATGTGCAACTTGTGATGGAAAGAGTGGTCATGGAGGCTATGTCATCAGGAGAGAGCCAGGTCTAAGCTAAAACCAGAAGATAGGAGCAGGAAAAGAAAAGATTTAAGATAAAAGCAAGTTTATTGCCTATGGAGCAGGCAATGGGAGACGGAGACTGGGATACGAACTGAAGGTAAGGGTTCAGTATCACTGGGATGGAGAGGGCATGACTGGGTGGGAGTTTGCTAATAATCATTAAGGAATAAGTTAAGGCAGGTAATCCCTAGGAGTTTGGCCCCAGGGTGAAAATTTTCTTGGGACATTAGGCAGCTCCACAGGGAGGGAACCAGTGAGGAAACCCATAGAATGGCTTTTCTGTCCTTTCCCTGAAGGCAGGCATTTGCATGCCAATCCAGGCCAAAGGAGAGGAAACACAATGGAATGGCATTTCTCTCCAGGCCAGGCAGGCAGGAACAGGGCAGGCCAGGAGGTAGGTGGGAGCATGTTGGCATGGCGCTTGTGTGTATGTATATGGTATGTGTGTGTGTAAGAAGCCAGGCCCAAAATTGCTTTCTATAAAATGAAGGAATTGGACTAGGTGACCTCTAAGGTCCCTCCTAGTGCTAAATCTATGGCTCTATATTTACTATACTGTTTTGTATACCTTTTCCTAATTTTTATCTCTAGTTTCTTAGTTCTTTCTCTTTATATTCTGACCAAGTCGCCTTCCAGAAAAATGCCAATCACTGACAAATCGAAGAAATAAATTCCAGTAGTTGCTATTTCAGAAGTGTGGCAAATACCTTAAAGAAGTTTATTCTAGAGATTGTGTCCCATATGGGGTAGAACTCATGCTTTAATTGGACTTCTTCTTTCCTCCATGTATTTATGTGTCCTGTGTTTGTATTTTGAGATGTTTCTGCCAGTTGTGTGCATGAGTGGGACTGACAAGACTGATGCAGTTATAGCTAGAGGCTCTGGTCATCATCTGCATGCACTTCTGCTGCTTGTACTGTCTCCTTAATTCCCAGGGCCCTATGACTGACCTACTGACTCCAAAAGAGCCATCCCTACTCTAAAGAGCCTGAGTCTAACAAACACTCTATCATGATATACTATTGTAAATAAACACAAAAATGAAGTTTTAGAATACTTCACAAACAATGTAAAATGATTAGAGATACAGACAACCAATGACAATAATAAGCACGGTTGTGTCTAGGGTAGAATGCCTGAAACTTTACCTCTGGGCCCTGAAATTTGAAGTGCAAAAAATTTTTAAATCCTGCTTTTAAAAGACTATTTGATGCTAATTAAAACAACTCTGAGGTACCACATCACACCTATCAGAGTGGCTAACATGACAAAACAGGAAAATGATAAATGTTGGAGAAGATGTGGGAAAATTGGAACACTAATACACTGTTGGTGGAATTGTGAACTGATCCAACCATTCTGGAGACCAATTTGGAACTACGCCCAAAGAGCTGTAAAACTGTGCATACCCTTTGATCCAGCAATATCACTTCTAGGGCTGTATCCCAAAGAGATCATAAAAAAGGGGAAAAGGCCCACATGTACAAAAATATTTATAGCAGCTCTTTTTGTGGTGACAAAGAATTGGAAATTGAAGTGATGTTCATCAATTGGGGAATGGTTGAACAAGTTGTGGTATATGAATGTAATTGAATACTATTGTGCTATAAGAAAGAAGTGATTTCAGATTTCAAAAAAAAAACCTGGAAAGATTTACATGAACTGATGTTGAGTGAAGTGAGCAGAACGAGGAGAAGATTGTATACAGTAATAGCAACATTGTATGATGATCAATTTAGATTTAGTTCTTCTCAGTAATACAATGATCTAAAACAATTTTAAAAAATCCCCTCTGAATGCAGATCAAAGCATACTATTTTCTATTCTTCTCAGAGTATGTTATTCCCTCCTTGAACCAAATCCAATGAAAGTAAAACCCAAACACTGCTCTTCTCCCTCCCTTCTTTCCCTCTACTATAATGTTTTTCTGCCTCTTCATGTGATGTAATTTACCCTTTTCTGCCTCCTCCTTATCTCTTCTCTCAGAACAATCCCTTTGCACCCCTTAATTATGTTTTTTATCATCACATCAGTTACTTTATACTGACACCCTCAGTCTATGTATATCCCTTTTAATTGTCGTAATAACTGTACCATTCTCAAGATTGACATATGTAACATATATAAAACAATGTAATCCTCTATAAGGATGTAAACAATTTGCCCTTGTTGAATAACAAATTTTTCCCCCTGTTTACCTTTTTATGTCTGTCTTGAGCTTTGTATTTGAAGATCTAATTTTCTATTGAGCTCTGGCCTTTTCATCAGGAAGATCTGGAATTCCCTTATTTCATTGAATGTCCATCTCCTTGCCTGAAAAATTATGCTCAGTTTTGCTGGGTAGTTGATCCTTGGTTGTAGTCCAATCTCCTTTGCCTTTCAGAATATCATATTCCAATTCCTCATGTCTTTTAATGTAGAAGCTGCTAGGTCCTGTGTGATCCTGACTATAGTGCCACGATATTTGAATTGTTTCTTTCTGGCTGCTTGCAGTATTTTCTCCAAAGCATACTCATTTTCCCTTCCTTTGTTGTTTCATTTTTTCTTTCTCATGGTTTTTCCCTTTTGTTCTGATTCTTTTTTCACAACACGACTAATGTGGAAATATGTTTAATATGATTGTGCGTGTACAGCCTATATCAGATTGCATGCCATCTTGAAGAGGAAGGGAAATTTAGAACTCAAAATCTTATAAAAGTGAATGTTGAAAACTAAAAATAAATAAATTATTTTTAAAGACTATTTTATTTTGAATATTTTTACATTTACATTTTTATGGGGCAGCTAGTAGGTAAAGTTCTGGGTCTGGAGTCAGGAAGACTCCTTTTCCTGGGTTCAAATCTGACCTCAGACACTTAATAGCTGTGTGACCCTAGGCAAGTTACTTAACTCTATTTACCTCAGTTTCCTTATCTGTAGAATGAACTATAGAAGGAAATGGCAACCACTTCAGTATCTTTGCCAAGAAAACTCGAAATGGAGTCAAAAAGAGTAGGACCCAATGGAAAAGTGAATTGAATAACCACATTTTAATAGTGTTTTTACTCTTTTGATGGTGTAGAAATAACTGAACTTAGCACCGAGTTACAAAATTAATTAAATGAAAAGGGAACCAATTGACCAGATGTGGTAGCTGAGGCTGATGGATCTCTTGAGAGTTCTGAACTGCAGTAGGGCTAAAACTGAGTAGGTCCTCACTAAGTCTGACACCAATATGGTGAGCCCCTGGGGAGGAGGGGAGGGAGGACACCAGGCTACCTAAGTAGGGATGAACCAGCTTAGGCTGGAAATAGAGCACAGCTCATATGATGCAAAGGATCAGCCTGTGAGTGGTGGCCATGACATTTTCATCCTGAGTAAGATAGGGAGAAATAATCTTTAAGGAAAAGGTAGGGGGCCAAGTGGAGGATGGGGAGGGAAATCAGTTTGTGAGCTTCTTCTCCCTTCACCTGAGAGCACACCCAAGGTGAATTTATCTTTAGCCATGTCCTGTCCTCTAGGGAGGAAGACATTTGTTTCACCAACAAAGACATTCTAGGGTCTTCCCTACTGGGGATCAAGGGTTCCCATGAAGTTTCCCTTCCTACTAAATTGAATATTCTTAATCACTTTTTGTATTATTTTTCACATTATGAACATAAAAGTTGATTTAAAGGCACCTTTTAATGCTGCTTGCCCTTAGCACATTTTGTGCTGCTTACCCTGGGCCCCCAAATCGCAAGCTACAGCTCTGATTACAAGATTTTTTTATCTTCGTTAGGTTTCAAATTTTTTCCCTACCTTCTTACCCAAGTGTTCATTTCCCTTCGTGCATTTCCTGAAATACCTAAACATTTTCTTTTTTTAAGGAGCCAAATTGACGATCCTGAAAAATGTAATTGTCTTTTAAAACCCTGGTTATAGTTAAACATTCTTACTCTTGACTGAATCAGTCTAAGAAGTAAACTGACATTTTCCTAGATAGATCTAAAATGAGGCAGAAGAATGAACCACATTTCAGAAATACATACAATCAAGGCACGTTGTAATTAAAAAAAGTAGGAGAGTTGAAAAATATTTTCTAGTCAAAATGAGTTGTCACTTTACCTTAAAATAGAAGCTTCCCTGCCAGAAAGACAGATAGATGTCTATCACTTTTCCATATCTTGACACTTTATTTTGCTGCCTTTCAGGGAGATAACACTCATTGGGAGGGCTTGCAGATCAAGTTTTTGCTGGCTGGCCTTTTCCCTTCACTGAATTTACATGCAACCTTGGTAGGTAGATAGTATTAGTACAATGATACCAAACTCAAATAGGAACAGAGGCCACTAATCCATACATAAGGATCCCTGCAGGCTGTATATTGACAAGTCTAAAATGCAATATTATCTATGTTTTTGTTGTATTTTTATTTATTTTGTTAAATAATTCCTAAGTGGTTTTTTTTTTCAATCTGGTTCAGCTTAGCCTCTGGAGGCTTGTAGGCTGCATGTGGTTTGACGCCTCTTGTAGAGTAGATAGCTTGCTGGATTTAGAGTCTGGAAGACCTGAGTTCAAAGTCAGCTTCAGACACTTACTACCCGTGTAAGCCTGGGCTAGACATCTCAGCCTCAGTTTATTTATCTGTAAAATGAGAGTAATACTAGCACCTACTTCACAAGGTTTTATGAGGATTAAATGAAATAGTATAGGTAAAGTGCTTTACAATCCTTAAAGCACCATTCAAATAATTATTATCTTGCAGGGGCAACAAGGTGGTACAGTGGTTAGAGTGCTGGGCCCAAAGTCAGGAAGACTTATCTTCCTGAGTTCAAATCTAGCTTCAAACACTTCTAGCTGTGTGATCCTGGCAAGTCAGTTAATGCTGTTTGTCTCAGTTTCTCATCTGTAAAATGTTCTGGAGAAGAAAATGGCAAACCACTCCAGTATCTTTGTCAAGAAAACCCCAAATGGCATTATGAAGAGTTAGACATGACTGAACAACATTATCTTTAAACACTTGCTTTCAATTTTCCATTGAATTAAGCAAAACCCAGGGTCCAGCCTCATGATCCTTCCTGAACACAATACAAAGAGGGGAGTGAAAAGGTCAATGACCAATGTTCATGTTGTAGACACAGCCCATCCTAATGTTTTGAATCTTCTCTTTGCCAGGAGCATTCTTGTGGTTATGAATGGGATGTTCTGAACCCTCTACAGATTTATTTGATATTTCATCATGTGCCATTCTCCAGAATCATTCACAGTAAAGTTAAATTGTTTTAATAACCTGCTATTGTGCTCCCTGGTACACAGTGTCACTTCTCTAGGTACTAGTGGGGTTGATATAATGCAGATTGTTAACAGGTCAGTACAGGAAGGTCCTATGGAATCAACATGTTTAAACAAGTCCCTAATTCAGCAGGAGAGTAAATACACAAGCTTCTCTGGGGACAGTTTCTTACAATGGACAATGGAATGTGGAGCATGCTTGAATAGTAAGCTTTAGGGAGCCTTCATCTATTACCCATTGAAGGGATAGTTTAGGACATTAAAAGGCTTATATAATTGCTGGATTCTTACTTGGTTTCCCTTTTAAAAAAAACAGCTTTCTTACAAGTATAGTATTACCTCAATATGTTTCAAAGCACAATGAAAAAACCACATCAGTACAAATACGAATAACATTGCACTGTCAACAAAAATGGAAACAGCCACCTCAGCCTGCACAGATGACAGAAACCATTGGAGCTAGGGAATGATAATCTTAATAATAACTGGTATTTATGTAGTATTTTAAGGTTCTCAAAGCATTTTACATATAATATCTTACTTGAGACTGTGAGGTCAGTACTATAGGTTTTATCAATCCCTCTCAGCCCCTTATACAATAAAGAAACAGGCTCAGAGAGGTTAATGACTTGCCCATAGTCACACAACTAGTAAATACCAGAAGCAAGATTTGAACCTAGGTCTTCGAGACTCAAAAGTCCAGCCTTCTAGCTACTTTAATTCACGGCTCCTCAGAAGACTAATAAGAATATATCCCTCAAAGAGGACAAGGTCCCATATATGCCAAAATATTCACAGAACATAACTAAGGACCATAGTTGCCCATCAGCTAAAGAATAGTTGAACCAATTGTGGCATATGAAGATAAAGGAATATCATTGTACCATAATAAACAATAAAAATGAGGAATTCAGAGAAATGTGGTAAGACTTATTTGATTTGATGCAGAGTGAAGTAAGGAGAACTAGGGGAAGAACAACAAATATGAAAAAAGCATTAAAAGGGAATCGGATCAGAGTAATGACAGTGAACATCTTGGTATGTCTTGGAAAACAGATGATGAAACATAGATGTCTCCTCTCAGTAGAGAGGTCTACAGAGACAGAAGGTTGCAGGTGGAGTAGCTCTGTCACTTGGCTTTCTTTGACTGTTTTCTTTATTACAATGAAGGGTACAGTTTTAAGGAGGGGTCATATTGGAAAGTGACTATCACTATACTGTAAAAACAGAAAGAATGAGTAAAGCTTTTTTTTTGGATGTCTCCAAAAGGAAATAGAAAAGAGGATTTGACAAGAATCTGCTAATCACTAAAGACAAGTGAATGTCAGGTCTATTGAAAAAGGAAGGGAAAGGAGGGATAAATAAGTTAGGCTCACCTACAGTCAGGACAGAAAGACTCAGACTAGGGAGGTGACAAGGTATACAAAGTTTACCAGTGAGAAAAAGAGAGAAAGAGGTTACAAAATGGAGCCTTGCTAGATTTCTCCTAGAAATATTCTCAGAAAGGAAAGCTGAGAATAGTTTCTGATTGTATTCAGGTTTAATAGAAACCTGATACTAGTAAAGAAAAAAACAGCCGAGCAAGCCTAGCATCATATCTCAAAAGAAAAGGTAAGACCTCCTAGTGGCTGAGGCCCTTGCACAGTGAATAGGGAGCCAGTAGAAATGACAGAAGACGTGTGTTTCTTCCAGCAAGTATGGAATTTTAGATTGACTCACAAAGAATAAATTTTATTTATGTTTCTCCATATGAATTAGTATTTATTAAGCACTCACCAGATGCCAGGCTCTCTGCTAAGTACTAGTTATATGAAGAAAGGCAGAAGACAGTCATTGCTCTTAAGGAGCTCAGTCTAATGGAGGAGATAACATACAAACTATGTACAAAGATGACATATACAGGATACATTCAGGATACTTTCAAAGGGAAGGTACTGATATTCAGGAGCACTAGGAAAGGCTTCTTGTAGAAGGTGGAACTTTAGTAAAAACTTGAAAGAAGTCAGGTAAGCCAGGAGACAGAAATGAGGAGGAAGAGAGTTTCAGGAAGAGGGGAACAGTCAGTGAAAATGTTCAGTCTGCCAATGGAATGGCAAGGAACAGCAATGATATCGGTATCACTCACTGTACATGTAGAAGAGTGAAGTCAAGGAAAACTGATAAGATAGGAAGGAAACAGGTTAGGAAGTGTTTTTTTAAGTTAAATTTTATTTTCTAACAAAAAATAGCCTTCTCTAGCTCATTCTTCCCTCCCCCCGCCCACGTGGAGAAAGCAAGGGAAAAAAACCTGATATAAGCATGCATACAAATTTTCACGCTGGCTGTATTTTAAAAAAATATGTCTTAATCTTCACTCCATCACCTGTCAGGAACTGGACAGCATGTTTCATCATGAGTCCTTGTGATGGGGTGCTTGTGCTTGGACCCTAATTCTAACATCACATTTCCCCTTAGCCTCTGCCTGGGTGCCTGTGCCTGTGGCAGAATTCTAATTTCAGAACACATCTAGTTCTCTAACATATTCTTTCCCAGGCAGCCTCTCTAGCTAAAGGGCAGTGTGCCCCAAAATTATCTCTGCTTCTTCCTTAGTAAGCAGCTATGCCCAATTGTAGTTTGATTCCCAGGTGTTGATAACTGACCATATACTGAGTCTAACATGTATCCTAGACATAATTCAAATGTATACTCCCTTACATTAATCTTGACTAACAAGGCACTTGATGGAACCTAGCCAGTATCTCCAGCTAGCCCTGAACTCCTGGTGACTTAGTGGTGTTTCACAGGCAAAACCACACCTCCTCCTGCCCCCCCCCTGCCTTGGGCTATTTCCCAGTGAACTCTGGGTAAGATACCTGCACAGTAGATACAAAAAGTGCATGTTCCTTTAAGAACTGACCAACCCCTAATCATGCCCTGACCACTCCCTAATCCCACCCCAACACACCTGATTGACAGATTTCACCCCTAAATCTTGTACTTAAACTTTCCCTGTAGCCCTGTATGGTTGCAGGTTTCCTAAGAACTCTTGCCCGCTTTATTAAAGCATAATAAATCTTTACCTCCTTGACTTAAAGAATGCTTGGGTTCGTGAATTCATTCAGGCAGCCTTGCCTTGGGAATTTTGGTTTGGGATTTCTACATCTCTGGGTTCATTTCTCCCTCTACACTTTAAAATTATATTTGGTTATTATGTTGATCAGAGTGCCCAAGTTTTGTTTTCTTTTTTGTTTTAATCAGTCAAAATATGTCTTTTCCCTCTCACCACACCCACTTTCTCCACCTATTGAGAATACAAGAAAAATAAAACCAATTACAAACATGTATAGTCAATCAAAACAAATTTCCACATTGACCATGTCCTAAGGAAATATTTGCCTCTTCCTGTATTCTGATTTCCTTCACCTCTCTATCAGGAGATGGGTAGTACATTTCATCATTAGTCCTCTGGAATCCTGGGTGGTCATTACATTAATAAAAGCTCAGCAAAATAGTATTCCATCATATTTATATACCATAACTTATTCATCAATTCCCCAATTTATGGATATCTCCTCAGATTCCCATTCTTTGACACCTCAAAAATATTTTTGTATATCCTCAGAATATGTTATACCAAGGACAATTTCCTCCTTTAATTTACCCTACCTCTGTTTTCTCACCCTCACCCCTTTTCCCCTTTCCCTCCTATTTCCCTACTGAGTGAAATGTTTTTTCTGTAACCAACTCTGTGTGTGTATATGCATTCTTCTTTCTTTTGACCAGTTCAAATGAGAGTGAGGTTCAAGGGTCAACTGCTCCCTTCTACCCCTTCCTCCTGGTTTGTGTAGATGTCGACTTGTGTACCCCGATAATGTAAAATAATTTTCCCTAACCCTCTTTCCCCCATCCCCACCCTGACTAGTGTATTCCTCTTTCCCTCTCTTTCCATTCTCTTATTAAGATCCTAAAGACATAACAAAATCACTCTTAGTCTTTGTCTAATTGGATTCCCTCTATGGACCCAGCTGATGATAGGGATCAGAGGGGACACAAGCTACCATCTTCCTATATTTTAATGTAATCAGTTTATCCTTGTTTAGTCTTTTATCATTGGTCATTAATGTTTACCTTTTATGTTTCTCTTCATGCCTGTGTTTGAATTGCAAAATTTCTCCACAGCTCTGATCTTTTCATCAGGAAGGTTTGGAAGTCCTCAATATCATTAAAAGTTCATTCCCTCCATAGCTTTATATTCAGATTTGCTCAGTAAGTTTTTCCTGGCTATAAGCCTATATCCTTTGCATTCTAGGATATCACATTCCAAGTTCTCAGTTTCTTTATGTGTGTGAGCCTAACTGTGGTTCCTTGGTACTTAAATTCTTTCTTTCTGGTTGCCTGCAGAATTATTGCTATTTTTTTAAACAGGCAAACTCTGGATTTTGGCTGTGATGTTCCAGGGAGTTTTCATTTGAGGGCTTCTTTCAAGAAGTAACCAATGAATTCTTTCTTTTTTCTACTTTGTCCTCTTCTTCTAAGATATCTGGAAAGTTTTAAGATTTCTTGAAATTGAATGTTTAGATTCTTTTTTTAAACCATGGCATTCAGATAGTCCAACAATTCTTAAGTTTTACTTGATTTTACCAAAAATTACTTAATTTTTACTTGATCTATTTTTCAGGTCAATTGTTTTTACTATGAGATTATGTTTTCTTCAAATTTTTTCTGGTCTTTTGACTTTATTTTATTATTTCTTGTTGCTTCATGGAGCCATTAGGGAGGGGAAATCATGTACCAGAGAATTTGGCAAAAGCCCAATCCTGACTCTTTGGAGTCAGACTTCCTAGAATAAACCTGGTTCATATGAATCTCTAGTGGAAAGAGGGGCACCCTAAACCACAGATCTTTACATCTATGTTGGACCTTTCTCCTTTTTTACCAATTTGGAGTATATACTTAGTTATGTGATCTATGGGTTAAAGGACATGGACATTTTAATTACTTGTTTAGCATAAAAAATAGAAGCAGCCTGTATAGTGTATGGAGAGCAGGCCTTAGAACCTGGAATATAGGGATCAAATTTTGTCCCTGATAGGGCAAATCACTTAATTGACCTACACAACTTTATAAGTTGCAGATAAGGTGCTTGACCTATATTGGTAGAGTTTCTTCATCTGAAAGTTCCTTCTACCAATAAAAACACAGGTCCAGTCCCTGTTCTATTTAGCAGAATTTTAAATTGCCTGCCAGGACACCTGGAGGAATTCTCAACTAAGCTTTTTTTTTTTTAAGAATTCCACTTAAAAATTCAAGAAAGTCTGAAATTTTTTGTGGTGGCCAATCCATCCTTAATATGTGAAACCAACAAGAATAGAGACTGAGATGCATTCATCAACATAAGTACTAAAAATACCGAGTTCTTTACAACTATAGTTAAATAGCCACCATATTAATATAATCACCACTGTGAGCATAACAAAAGAATAGCAAGTTTGGTTTGATCAACAACTGAAAAATGTAATGAGGAGCAGAGGAATGAGTTGATTTGTGATTGGGAAAAGAGGATGAAGTAAGGAGAGGAGAACTATACCAGAAGGACAATTCTATCTTGAATTGGGCTAAAGGAAGAAACAGATTTTTGCAAAAATTATGGAGTTAATAGTGTGAAAGATAAGAATTGTGTTTAGGATTGTTTGTAGTTGAGTGTGTATACTTTAAGATTGGTTTGGTATTAGAATTAGTAAACTAAGACAGATTTTTCAAAGTACAATAAAGGTTTAGTCATTTTTTTTGAGGCAATCAGGGTTAAATGACTTGCCCAAGGTCACACAGCTAGTAAATGTCTGAGACCCGATTTGAACTCAGGTCCTCCTGACTCCAGGGCCAGTGCTCTATCCACTGCACCACCTAGCTGTCCCAGTCAAATTTAATCATTATAATACAAAAAGAAAATATATTGAATTACCCTCTAAAAAGAAAAAAAAGAGAATGAATGAATTAAAAAAACACAATTCAATAATATGTTGCCTATAGGAAAACACCTAATATAGAAAGATGAATGTAAAAGTTAGAGGTTGGACTAAAACTTTTTCTGCTTCAGCTGACTCCAGAAAATCTGTAACTATAAACAGAGCTGAATTCAAATTGGAAAGAATTAAGAGAGATAAGGGAGTTAGATCATGCTACTGTGATTAAAGACATAGTGAAAATAACATTAAATATCTATGCATCTAATGTACACAACTAATTTGACTAAAACATTGACAGGTGCAAAAAGGAATTAGAGAAATAATAGTAATAGGAAATTAATTTTAACACCCTAGAAATAGAGTATAGTAATGCAAACAAAAAGATAAGAAAATTACAGGCTTAAATAGAGTACTGCAGAAACCAGACCTGATAGATATTGTCCTTCAACCTGCCTGACAGCACCTCCTCTGTCTCTTTATTCCTGGATCATCATCTGTCTACTCTTCATGTTTCATGGGTATCGCAAAGGTCATTTTCTGTGCCCTCTTCCTGTCTCTTTACATGGTGATCTCTTCCATAGATTTAGCTGTCATCTCTATACAAATAGATATAGTGTATTCTCTGATGAATATGCACTTTTCCAGAACCAGGGCAGCAACATATACAGCTCAGGGTCCTAGGGGTGGTGCCCTGAGGGGTTTGTGGGTCCTTCTCTACTGCCATAGGCTTAAGTCCTGACTAGCTCTATCCACCCCACCCCACTGTTAGGTGCCAGTGACTAATAACACAGTTAAACATAACCACTTAATATCAAATAGCTTTTACAAAGGGACATTTACTTCAGAAACATGCAACAACAACAACAACAAAAAAAAATACAAACAATTCCCTTCAACCATTGGGAACCCTATCCTACCCTGGTCTGTGAAACAAGGCATTGGTCCCAGCAAGTTAACATTCAAATGAGACAGACTGCCACATAAACGCTTATCTTAACTACCA
Source organism: Trichosurus vulpecula (assembly GCF_011100635.1). NCBI lineage: Eukaryota > Metazoa > Chordata > Mammalia > Diprotodontia > Phalangeridae > Trichosurus > Trichosurus vulpecula. The sequence continues at coordinate 287,119,029 of NC_050575.1, read as the reverse complement.
CTAGAGTAGGTCATGAAGGTCCCTCCCAAAAGTCATCCCTTTCCTCTCTGAGCATCAATGCTGAGCTGGCTGCAAAACCCAGATGTCAGGATGCCAAAACAACAGTATACTGGGGTTCTGGGAAACCCAGATGCTGACTCTTGTTCTCTTTTGAAACTCACAAGGTGAAAGTTCCCAATTTCTTCACCTGGAGAGTCCAAGAACCAAGGTTCATTTCATGGAGCCACAGGAATGGGCCCTCCAAGGCATTTCCACTTTGTAGTATTATCTCTCACTGGACACTCTCAGTGAAGGAGTCAAGCTACCAGAGCATAGCCAAAGAAAATGACTTAGGCTAACTAAGGTGCTGGACCTTGAGTCAAGATGACCTCAGTTCAAATCCCACCTCAGACACTAACTAGTTGTGTGACCCTGTGACCTCAATTGTAAAATGGGGATAATACCTCACAAGATTGTTGTAAGGATCAAATGAGATATTTATAAAGGACTTAGCATAATGCCTGACACATGATAGGCACTTAGTGAATGTTTGTTTCCCTCCTTTCTTACTTCTTTAAAGGTGTCCTGAGTTCTAGTTAGGCAGTTTCTCCTAACTGTGTTGCATAACTGGAATCATTTGCTGAATGTCTACACATGCTCCAATGTCTCTCCAAGGTGCTCCCAATAAATGCCATCCCAACTCTCCTGTAAGCAGGCAACTTAGCCTCTTCCAAGTGGAAAATTTGCACCAGTCAAGCATATCGATGCACTCTGTCCATGTGCCAGTCTCCATTACACATTTATCTAACCTAAATCTCTCCCCTTAACTACCTGCTGGACATTCTCACTTGAATATCTCACCAGCACCTCAAACTCAACCTGTCCAAAACAGCATGTGCTATCTTCCCTACAAAAACTACCACTCCCTCACCCAAAAGAAGGCAACCAGTCAGAAATCTAGTAAAGACAGCACAAACAGCCTTATAGCACACTTCAGGTTTCTTCTCCCCAAGTAGAAAGAAGAAAGTTCTGGGGACTTGTCAGAAATAGTTGTTTTTAGTTGTTTTAAGGAATTTCACTGAAACACCTCCTGTCTTGCCTGGCTCACCTTGAAACCCTCAGTTCCTTGTTTTGAAAAGAGCTGGTTGGCAGTTTGGGCTCCTCTCCATGTCTAGGGTACACTGCTTTGCAGCACTTTGCAGCCAGGGGAGGTCTGTTAAAGCAAGAACAAGTTTACGAAATTAGAGACAATGACTACTTACCTGCTGAGGAAAATCCAAGACAAATTTTCAAACCGTGTGCACGGAGAAAGCTGCAACATAAAATACTTCTAAATAAAATTTAGTTCAAAAACTACCACTCCTTCAACTTTTCTCTTTTTGTTGAAGGTATCACTATTCCCCCACCCCAGTCACTCAGGATCAATAAAAATATAAAAGTCACTCATTATTTATCAAGCAGCAAGCTTTATTTTCAAGAGGCAAGAAAAGGCGTCAGGAATTCCTAAGGTTATTTTAAACTTCCTTGTTCTAATGTCACACACATGGCTTTTGTGGATAAGCAAAGTCAATGTTAACTCAGCTGCATCTTCTATGATGTCCTTGCTGTTTGATTATATTCTCTGTCTGGGTTTTCTCTACAAGCTGCTAATTGTATTCATTCATAGTCCAGTGTTTTATACATTCACAGGAGGTGGAGATACATTGTCAAAGTCAGACAAGTAATCTGATGTGATTGAAATACAGTTATTCAAGGGGAGTAATATGAAATAAAGCAGGAAAGTCAGAGTGGAGGAAGATTGAGGAAGGTCTTAAAAGCCAAGCTGAAGAGTTTGTATTTTATCCTAGAGACAATAAGGAAGCCACTTAGGTTTTGAGCAAGATTCCAACAAGACATCCATGTGGAGATGTCCAACAGGCATTTGGAAGTGTGGGTCTGGGGTTCAGGAGAGAGATAGGGGCTGGAGATCTGGGAATGGGAATCATCTTAGAGAAGATAAATTGTATCTGTTAAGATCACAAAGGAAAAAATTAAGGAAAGAGTACAAAAGGGGGCTGCGAAACATCCTTGAGGGACATCTATAACTTAGGCCAGTCATGGGTATGCTACTGGGTTCAGTTTGGCATAGGTTTACACTTCCCTAGCTCATACTTGGAAAATGTTTTTTGGTTTACAAAGCATTTTGTAATGCTCACAGAAATCCTATGAAGTAGGTTAGTATTAGTATTAAACCAATTTTATGAAGGAGTAAATGGAAGTTAAGAGAAGAAGTGATTTGGCCAAGGCCAGGGTCATCTAGTAAATTTCCAAGTTAGAGTTCAAATGCAGGTCTCCTGGCCTCAAGTTTTTATTCTCATATCTAGTTACCCTTTCCAGTTGAACCTCTCTTCTACCCCTGCCCTAGTAAAGTTCTTTTATAGCTCCTCCAATAACTGAGAAAGTAAGGTCTTTTCTTTGGGGGCAAAGGTCTCCTTCTGGTTTCAGGTTAAAACTGTATTCCTGCAAATACCCAATCCTTAATTTGGCAGCACTCGTGGGATTCTGCCTATAGAATTTCCCTGATGTAGATTCTTCCTTCTCTAATCAGCCCTCCTGAGATGCTACTGCTCTGGTATCCTTGTCTACTCTAAAAACACCATTTTCTCTCTCAAAACTCCAAAGTTGTTTCACAGTTCTGTGCTTCCTAAACACACTTCCAGTTATCATTGTAGCTTAAATATAAATATTAGCATAAACATTGACACATCTCAAGATCAGTCACATTTCTATTACTCCACCCCCACCACCAGACCGAGGGGTCTCTCAAATCACATCCAATGCTGGGGAAGGGGAATTTTCCAAAGAAGAGTTTACATATTAAAGCTCAAATCCAGAAATTTGTTAAGGTTTCTTCTCCCTATATTCATAATGGGAAATATAGCCTAAAAGTTAAGAAAATGCACTACATTTCCACTTCATTATTCTGTCTTCTTGTCCATTAGAGAGATAGGCAATTAAGAAACTCTCTGTATATATTTACTTCAGTCATGCAAACATGCATATGCATATATGAGGGTTAAGAAAAGACAAAGGTGAAAAAGACTCTCTTTAAACCACTCTTCCAATGATAAGTTTCTCCAGTGGTTTGGTTACCCAGAACTGTGACAGTACAAGTCTTACATTTTAAACCACAGCCTCAGCAGCCTCACAAGGTAGCACATCTAAAGGGAGCACTTAGGAGCCAGAGCCCCTAACTATACACCTGACAAAAACAACATCACCTTAAACTGTAGGACCTATTGCATTTTTGTATCCAAAGTTCCTGGGACATTAGGCACTTCATAAGTGCTTGCTCTACTGAATCTGGTGATTAACATGGCCAATAGAAGGCATTGGGTTGGCCATGTACATTGTATTGAAAATGGTGGTAAAATTAAAAGACATTGATTTTCAATAAATGTCATTAAAAAGAGGATGCAAACATTGTTGAGCAGTAGAGAAATGACCTTAAAAAGAAAAGGAAGGAAGAAGAATAGAGGAGCCATGTTGTAATGGGCTTTGAATACCAAAAAAGTAGGATTTGTATTTGATCCCAGACACAATAGGGAGGCACTGACAGTTCTTGAGCAGGGGAATGACATGGGCAGATGTCAGGAGCTATGTGGAGGATAGACTGATGGGGGGAGTAACTAGAAATAGGGAGAACAATCAGTAGGCTATGTGCAATAGTCCAGGCAAAAGGTAAGGAAGGCCTGAGCTGGAGTGCTGGCTGTATGAAGGGAGAGAAGAGGGTGGATATCAGAGATGTAATAGAATCAACACAGCATGGCACCTGAGGATGAGGATGGGAGGGAGAGGGCGGAGTTAGTTGATGAACCCAAGATTCCAAAGCTGAGTAATACCTGCTCCAGGAGAACTTCCCCAGTGCCTCCCACCCTCATTCAGCCCCATACTTTCTAGACCTATTCCTCTCCAAGGAAATGTCCGAAATTCAGAGGTATCAAGCTGCCACTCCACTCTTTTATCTGCATGTCTGGGTCTAGAAGCTTTTAGTGGCCAAGAAATGATCTTATAAACAAGATTTGTGCTTTTCTTGTAATTTATGAATGCAGCAAGAAGCAGACCACCAATGGTTAATGAGGCATATTGTGAAGTGAAGACATTGTGACCTACCCTTGAAAGCAGGAAATAACAGTCATTTAGGGATCTTTATAAATGAATGTGGTTATCCGTGGTTAATCTGAAGTGTGAACAACAGGCCTAAAACCTGGTTACCTGAAGTAGAGTAACTATGAAAAGGAACTGGCTTCTTATACATCAGCTCTATGTTTCATCATTCTTCTCTACCTAGCTATTCTTGTTCGAAATCTCCCTTGCTCAAGCCGACTTTATGCAAGAATTTCTCCCCCCCACCCCCACTCCTGACAGAAGACCAGCATTTTAGGAGTGTAGCAACCACTTTCTTGTTACATAAAAATAGCATTTCTTAGCAGGAGGTGTTGGGAGAGGTCATGGTAAACAAGGAACTGCCTATGGAGAAATTTGAGGCTTCTTTTGTATTTACCCTTTGGGTTTCAAGTAATTGAAAACCTAACACTCAAGAGTTTGCAATACACAGTCTAAAACTAGGCTAAGAGAATCGTACCCTGGTCAGGTTCATCCATAAAGTTAGCCTCTTACCTTCATCCACCTCCATGACCCCTTTGCTCAAAGACATGAAAAAAACATTCAGAGATTGTTCAGACCCACTACAAAGGGAAGAGTTCCACTCCAGGACAGGGCAGAGCCAAGATGGCAACTGGAAAGCAGTGACTTGCATGAACTCCCCACCAAGTCCCTCCAAAAACCTATAAAAATGGCTCTAAACAAATTCTAGAACTGCAGAACCCACAAAATAGCAGAGGGAAGCAGGCCTCCAGCCCAGGACAGCCTGGATGGTCTCTGGGTAAGGTCTATTGCTCATGGAGCTGGGAGCAGAGTGGAGCACAGTGTGGGCAGCGGCAGGACCAACCAGACCAGGAGCCGGGCAGAACAGGCCCTAGCGCCCTGAATCAGTGAGCTGTGGCAGTTACCAGACTTCTCAACCCACAAACACCAAAGACAACAGAGAAGGTTAGGGGGAAAAGCTGCAGGGGACAGAGTGAAAGGAGCTTGTGCTTTGGCCACCACCCCGGGACAGCGGAGGTGGTGCGGGTGCAGCTACAGAACTACAACTGCAGTTGCTTCTGGCCCCAGGCCCACCTGGTAGGAGGAATTAAGTGGCGGATCAGAGCAGGAGTAAAGAGCCTGCTGAAGATCTGAGTCACCTCCGGGTTGGGGGTACTTGGGGAAGGAGGAGTGCTGGTGTGGCAGTGTTGGCTGCATAGAAATAGCTCTGAAAACAACAGCGCATACCCACAAGCATGGAACAAAGTACTCTTTACTCTACAAGCAGTCATACCCTGACAAAAAACTCATGGGTCAAGCAGTTGGCTGGGATTATGAACAGGCAGCAAAAAAGGACTCAGACTCAGACTCAGGCTCAGACTATATAATCTTTTTTTGGTGACAAAGAAGATCAAAACATGCAGCCAGAAGAAGACAACAAAGTCAAAGAGTCTACATCAAAAGCCTCCAAGAAAAATATGAATTGGTCTCAGGCCATGGAAGAGCTCAAAAAGGATTTGGAAAAGCAAGTAAGAGAACTAGAGGAAAAATTGGGAAGAAAAATGAAAGTGATGCAAGAAAACCATGAAAAACAACAAGTCAATGACTTGCTAAAGGAGACCCAAAAAAATACTGAAGAAAATAACACCTTAAAAAATAGACTAACCCAAATGGCAAAAGAGCTCCAAAAAGCCAATGAGGAGAAGAATGCCTTGAAAGGCAGAATTAGCCAAATGGAAAAGGAGGTCCAAAAGACCACTGAAGAAAATACCACCTTAAAAATTAGATTGGAGCAAGTGGAAGCTAGTGACTTGATGAAAAATCAAGATATTATAAAACAGAATCAAAGGAATGAAAAAATGGAAGACAATGTGAAATATCTCATAGCAAAAACCACTCACCTGGAGAATAGATCCAGAAGACATAATTTAAAAATTATTGGACTACCTGAAAGCCATGATTAAAAAAAGAGCCTAGAAATCATCTTTCAAGAAACTACCAAGGAAAACTGCTCTGATATTCTAGAACCAGAGGATAAAAAAGAAATTGAAAGAATCCACCAATTGCCTCTTGAAAAAGATCCCAAAAAGAAAACTCCTAGGAATATTGCAGCCAAATTCCAGAGTTCCCAAGGTCAAGGAGAAAATATTGCAAACAGCCAGAAAGAAACAATTGGAGCATTGTGGAAACACAATCAGGATAATACAAGATCTAGCAGCTTCTACACTAAGGGATCGAAGGGCTTCGAATATGATATTCCAGAGGTCAAAGGAGCTAGGATTAAAACCAAGAATCAACTATCCAGCAAATCTGAGTATAATACCCCAAGGCAAAATATGGATTTTCAATAAAATAGAGGACTTTCAAGCTTTCTCAATGAAAAGACCAGAGCTGAATAGAAAATTTGACTTTCAGATACAAGAATCAAGAGAAGCATGAAAAGGTAAACAAGACAATATATTGCAAGAAGGAGAAAGGGAGAGGTAGAATGGGGTAAATTATCTCACACATAAAAGTAACAAGAAAAAGTAGTTCTGTTGGAGGGGAAGAGGGGGCAGGTAAAAGGGAATGAGTGAATCTTGCTCTCATTGGAATTGACTTAAGGAGGGAATAACATGCACACTCAATTGGGTATCTTACCCCACAGGAAAGAAGGAGGAAGAAGATAAAAAAGAGGGATGATAGAAGGGAGGGCAGATAGGGGGAAGAGGTAATCAAAAACAAACACTTTTGAAAAGGGACAGGGTCAAGGGAGAAAAATGAATAAAGGGGGACAGGATAGGATGGAGGGAAATATAGTTAGTCTTTCACAACATGACTGTTATGGAAATGTTTTGCATAATGATATATACATGGCGTATGTTGAATTGCTTGCCCTCTCAAGTAGTGTGGGTGGGGAGGGAAGAAGGGAGAGAATTTGGAACTCAAAGTTCTAAAAACTCAGAAAAGCTCAGAAAAAGTTGTTTTTACATGCAGCTGAGAAATAAGATATACAGGCAATGGGGTATAGAAATCTATCTCACCGTACAAGAAAGTAAGAGGAAAAGGGATAAGGGGGGAAGAGTGGGGTGACAGAAGGGAGGGCAGACTGGGGAAAAGAGCAATCAGAATATATGCCATCTTGGAGTGGAGGGGAGGGTAGAGATGGGGAGAAAAATTTGTAACTCAAAATCTTGTGGAAATCAATGTTGAAAACTAAAAATATTAAATAAATAATAAAAAAAATTTTAAAAAAGGAAAACCTGTGAACAACATCGTCCATGGGATCATGAAGAAGAGGAAATGATTGAACAACAATGATGAAAATCATCTCTTTCATGCATTCCATTCTACATTTATGTGGCATAGTGGACAGAATCCTGGGCTTAGAGTCAGGAAAACCTGAGTTCAAATCTAACTTCAGACATTCAGTAGCTGTGTGATCCTGGGCAAGTCACTAAACTCCCGTTCACTACAATTTTCTCATCTGTAAAATGGGGATAATGGCACCTACCTCCCAGGATCAAGTGAGATAATTATGACAGCTTAGCATGGTCCCTGGCACATAGTAAGTGCTATATAAATGTCAGCTATTGTTATTTTTATTCCATGTGTGGCCCTCACCTCTCTGACTTTTCTTTTTTTTTTTTAATTTAAATTTATTTATTTAACATATTTGGTTTTCAGCATTGATTTCCACAACAGTTTGAATTACAAATTTTCTCCCCATTTCTACCCTCCCCCCCCCACTCCAAGATGGCGTATATTCTGGTTGCCCTGTTCCCCAGTCAGCCCTCCCCTCTATCACCCCGCTCCCCTCTCATCCCCTTTTCCCTTCCTTTCTTGTAGGGCAAGATAAATTTCTATAAATTTCTAGGCCCCATTGCCTGTGTATCTTATTTTTTAGTTGCATGCAAAAACTTTTTTTGTTTTTGAACATCTGATTTTAAAACTTTGAGTTCCATATTCTCTCCCCTCTTCCCTTCCCACCCACCCTCCCTAAGAAGTCGAGCAATTCAACCTAGGCCACACATGTATCATTATGTATAACCCTTCCACAATACTCATGTTGTGAAAGGCTAACTACATTTTGCTCCTTCCCAACCCATCCCGCTTTATTGAATTTTCTCCCTTGACCCTGTCCCCTTTCCAAAGTGTTTGTTTTGATTACCTCTACCCCCATCTGCCCTCCCCTCCATCACCCCCACCTTTTATTTTTTTTTTATCTTCCTCCCTCTTCTTTCCTGTGGGGTAAGATACCCAACTGAGTATGTATGGTATTCCCCCTCAGGCCAAATCTGATGAGAGCAAGGTTCACTCATTCCCCCCTCACCTGCCCTCTCCCCTCCTCCCACAGAACTGCTTCCTCTTGCCACCTTTATGCGAGATAATCCACCCCATTCTATCTCTCCCTATCTCCCTCTCTCAGTATGTTGCTCTCTCATCCCTTAATTTCATTTTATTTCTTTTAGATATCTTCCCTTCATCTTCAACTCACCCTGTGTCTGCTCTCTCTCTTTTACATATATATGTATATACATATATAAAAACACACATATATATATACACATACATACATATACACATAGATGTATACATACATACACATTCACCTATATATATACATAAACATATATATATATATATATATGCATATTCCCTTCAACTACCCTAATACTGAGGTCTCATGAATCACACACATCATCTTTCCATGTAGGAATGTAAACAAAACAGTTCAACTTTAGTAAGTCCCTTGCAATTTCCGTTTCTTGATTACCTTTTCATGCTTCTCTTGATTCTTGTGTTTGAAAGTCAAATTTTCTATTCAGTTCTGGTCTTTTCACTGAGAAAGCTTGGCAGTCCTCTATTTTACTGAAAATCCATATTTTGCCTTGGAACATGATACTCAGTTTTGCTGGGTAGGTGATTCTAGGTTTTAATCCTAGCTCCATTGACCTCCGGAATATCGCATTCCAAGCCCTTCGATCTCTTTTTTTTTTTTTAAATGCAATTTATTTATTTAACATATTTGGTTTTCAGCATTGATTTTCACAACATTTTGAATTACAAATTTTCTCCCCATTTCTACCCTCCCCCCCACTCCAAGATGGCTTATATTCTGGTTGCCCTGTTCCCCAGTCAGCCCTCCCCTCTATCACCCCGCCTCCCCTCTCATCCCCTTTTCCCTTCCTTTCATGTAGGGCAAGATAAATTTCTACGCCCCATTGCCTGTGTATCTTATTTTTTAGTTGCATACAAAAACTTTTTTTGTTTTTGAACATCTGATTTTAAAACTTTGAGTTCCAAATTCTCTTCCCTCTTCCCTTCCCACCCACCCTCCCTAAGAAGTTGAGCAATTCAACCTAGGCCACACATGTATTATTATGTATAATCCTTCCACAATACTCATGTTGTGAAAGGCTAACTACATTTTGCTCCTTCCCAACCCATCCCGCTTTATTGAATTTTCTCCCTTGACCCTGTCCCCTTTCTAAAGTGTTTGTTTTGATTACCTCCACCCCCATCTGCCCTCCCCTCCATCATCCCCCCCGCCTTTTATTTTTTTTTTTAATCTTCCTCCCTCTTCTTTCCTGTGGGGTAAGATACCCAACTGAGTATGTATGGTATTCCCCCTCAGGCCAAATCTAATGAGAGCAAGGTTCACTCATTCCCCCCTCACCTGCCCTCTCCCCTCCTCCCACAGAACTGCTTCCTCTTGCCACCTTTATGCGAGATAATCCACCCCATTCTATCTCTCCCTATCTCCCTCTCTCAGTATGTTACTCTCTCATCCCTTAATTTCATTTTATTTCTTTTAGATATCTTCCCTTCATCTTCAACTCACCCTGTGTCTGCTCTCTCTCTTTTACATTTATATATATATAAACACACACATATATATATACACATACATACATATACACATAGATACATACATACATACACATTCACTTATATATATACATAAACATATATATATACACATATATATATATATGCATATTCCCTTCAACTACCCTAATACTGAGGTCTCATGAATCATACTCATCATCTTTCCATGTAGGAATGTAAACAAAACAGTTCAACTTTAATAAGTCCCTTGCAATTTCCGTTTCTTGATTACCTTTTCATGCTTCTCTTGATTCTTGTGTTTGAAAGTCAAATTTTCTATTCAGTTCTGGTCTTTTCACTGAGAAAGCTTGAAAGTCCTCTATTTTATTGAAACTCCATATTTTGCCTTGGAACATGATAGTTTTGCTGGGTAGGTGATTCTAGGTTTTAATCCTAGCTCCATTGACCTCCGGAATATCGCATTCCAAGCCCTTCAATCTCTTAATGTAGAAGCTGCCAGATCTTGGGTTATTCTGATTGGGTTTCCACAATACTCAAATTGTTTCTTTCTGGCTGCTTGCAGTATTTTCTCCTTCATCTGGGAGCTCTGGAATTTGGCAACAATATTCCTAGGAGATTTCTTTTTGGGATCTATTTGAGGAGGCGATCGATGGATTCTTTCAATTTCTATTTTGCCCTGTGGCTCTAGAATATCAGGGCAGTTCTCCTTGATAATTTCTTGAAAGATGGTATCTAGGCTCTTTTTTTGATCATGGCTTTCAGGTAGTCCAATAATTTTTAAATTATCTCTCCTGGATCTATTTTCCAGGTCAGTGGTTTTTCCAAGGAGATATTTCACATTGTCTTCCATTTTTTCATTCCTTTGATTCTGTTTTATAATATCCTGATTTCTCATAAAGTCACTAGCTTCCACTTGCTCCAATCTAATTTTTAAAGTAGTATTTTCTTCAGTGGTCTTTTGGACCTCCTTTTCCATTTGGCTAATTCTGCCTTTCAAAGCATTCTTCTCCTCATTGGCTTTTTGGAGCTCTTTTGCCATTTGAGTTAGTCTGTTTTTTAAGGTGTTGTTTTCTTCAGTGTATTTTTCAGTATTTTTTTGGGTCTCCTTTAGCAAGTCATTGACTTGTTTTTCATGGTTTTCTCGCAACCTTCTCATTTCTCTTCCCAATTTTTCCTCTACTTCTCTAACTTGCTTTTCCAAATCCTTTTTGAGTTCTTCTATGGCCTGGGGCCAGTTCATGTTTTTCTTGGAGGCTTTGGTTGTAGGCTCTATGACTTTGTTGTCTTCTTTAGGCTGTATGTTTTGGTCTTCTTTGTCACCAAAGAAAGAATCCAAAGTCTGAGACTGAATCTGGGCGCGTTTTCGCTGCCTGGCCATATTCCCAACCAACTAACTTGACCCTTGAGTTTTTCAGTGGGGTATTACTGCTTGTAGACTAATGAGTTCTATGTTCCACGTTTGGGGGGGAGGTGCCAGCTCTGTCAGAGCCACACTCCTCCTTCCCCAAGGACCCCCAGTCCAGACTGGGCTTAGATCTTCAGCAGGCTGTTGCACTCCTGCTCTGATCCGCCACTTAATTCCTCCCACCAGGTGGGCCTGGAGCCGGAAGTAACAACAGCTGTAGCTGCCCCACCTCCGCTGCCCCCGGGGCTGGAAGCCGAACCGCGAACTCCTTCCACTCCTGCAGCTTTTCCCACTAACCTTCTCCGCAGTCTTTGGTGTTTGTGGGTCGAGGGGTCTGGTAACTGCCGCAGCTCACATATTCAGGGCGCTAGGGCCCCCTCCGCCCGGCTTCTGGTCTGGATGGTCCACGCCACTCAGGCTGGGCTCTGCTCCACTTCGTTCCTAGCTCCCAGCTCCGTGTGGAATAAACTTCACCCAGAGACCATCCAGGCTGTCCTGGGCTGGAGCCCTGCTTCCCTCTGCTGTTCTGTGGGTTCTGCCGTTCTAGAATTGGTTCAGAGCCATTTTTTATAGGTTTTTGGAGGGACTCGGGTACAGAGCTCACTCTAGTCCCTGCTTACCAGCTGCCATCCCTCTCTGACTTTTCTACAAATAGGAACCACTTTAGCACTTCCAATCACTGAGAATTTGCTGCTGTTCAGTCATTTTAGTCATGTCTGACTCTTCGAGATCCTACTTGGGTTTTTTTTTGGCAAAGACACTGGAGCAGTTTGGCATTTCCTTCTCCAGCTCTGGTAGTATGGGAAGTGAGCTTAGGATATGTGTCAGTTGATGATTTTTTCTTTTTAACCTGCTTTTAGATTCCAGGTGTTCCATGCTACAGAGATAGCTGAAGTTGTCTTATCTTTGTTACATAATTTTAGAACATAATAAATTTGAAACGTCATGGGGATCAGAGAAAATGTCTAGTCCTCTATCCTGTTGGTCACATGACCTGGAAGTGCCATTCTGCTTTTAAGATCGTCAATTCGCTACTCCTAAGGCTTCTGTCTAATTAAGTTCCTTCTATACCTCCAAATGATAATAGAGTTTTGGGGGACACATGCATCATGTTATCATATTAGAATGTAAATAGTTTGTCCTTCTTTGGTCATTTATTATTCATTTATGTTCACCTTTTTATATTTCTCTTGACACCTGTGTTTGCACTTCAAAGATTCTACACGGCTCTGCTCTTTTCTTCAGGAATTTCTGCAAGTCCTCTGTTTCATTAAAATTCTACTTTACCTTTGTAGAATTAAACTTAAGTTTATTGCTCCTGGATCAAAGTCACATGCTTATCTTTGAACTTGTTCTTAGATCGGTACACAGTCTAGGGCCCAGGACTGCTTCTTACCCCAGAAGCTACCATTGGACACAGAACCCCTCCTTATTCTTCCTCTATAGGTAACTAAGTGAGAGATCTGCCAATGGGCACCTGTTCTAGTATCCTGCATGAGGTCAAGATGCCCAATATAGGTCTGGGACCTTGCTTGTCCCAGTTCACAGTCTCTGTCTACTTTTAGTCCCTGGGCACTGAGATGCTTTTTGGGGCTTACTCTCAGCCTATGTCCCCAATAACCCCAAATCTCTCTGTCTATCTTTATATGCTAACCTGAGCTAGAAAAAAATCACTCATTGCCTATTTTTTCTTGGATTTCCCCATTAGGATTCAGTCTGGTACGTTTTATAGATCTATTTGGATGAGTTTTGTGTACAGTGTGGGGAGCTCACAGTACTTCTTCTTGTTCCTCTTACCATTTGGGCTCCAACTCTAAGACAGAGGTTCTTGACCTGGGGTCTATAAGCCCCACAATGAGTCTGTGGACAGATTTGGGGAAGGGCTTAGTAAAATAAGATGGGAAAATTAGATCTTCATTTTCACTTACATTTGTTTTCTTTTGTATCTTATTTTAGTCTTTTAACATTATTCTGAAAAAATGGGTCCATAGGCTTTACTAGACTGCCAAGGGGGTCCATGGAACAAAAAAAACGTTAAAATCCTCTATTCTAAGACTGCAAGTTGCCAAAAAGATGTTGGTCTTGCATCGGTAGAGGAAGTTTCCCCATTGAAAATTCCCTATATCGGTTAAATCACAGAGCCAAGAGGAAAAAAACAAAAACAAAAACTTTCAAAGACCATCCAGTGAGTAGTTGAGAATTTGTGATCAGAGCTGGTAGAGGCAGTGACTTGCATCAAATAACAGACCTTTAGGTCCCCAAGTGAATGATCCTTCTAACAAACCCATCCTAAATTCCCATCATTCATTGTCACAGATGTAATCTTCTTTTCTCATGTTACAGTGCCTTAGAGATGAACACAGTTTTGAACCCGTTGAAATAAGGAAAAACAAGAAAGCATTGAGTTACAGCAAAGGGGAATCTGATCCCTTCTAACTCTGGAGGAAGAGGGGATATTCCCATCTCATTGAATATTTTCTGATGATTTACACAAAAAGACAAATAGAATCCCCAGTTCCATTCTACATTATATCACAATGGATGATTAGGAGTAGTTACTTCTCTGTCAACTTCCGTTTCTCATTTTAAAAAAATTAAGGTTATTTACAAATGCTTTAAGAAATTACTATCTGCTTGCATACTATTTGACCATTTACCCACTTCTGTGTGTCAACAAATATTCATCGAGTTGTGTGCAAAGCCCTACTCCTGCTTACAATTTAGAAGGGAATATAACAAGCACAAAATCAATGAAAGTACAAGACAGACTGCGATAGGCACCTCATGAAGATATTTGTTTGGGGTTAGGAGCATTAAAAATGTCAGAGCCATCTCTAGATGGACTTGGGTACCCTGAGTCTGTGCCCAGTGCCCTACCTAACCATAGTTATAAAGAGGTCAATCATGACTTCAGGCCTATGTGTCTTCATCATTCTAATGAATGGGTTAAACTTTTCCTAGTAGCCCCTAAATTGTGTATCTTTTCTACCAAATTAGGTAGTGTATGCAAAGCCCCTTGCAAAGTTCAATGTAAACACAGGCTGTTATTTCCTACACTATTGTCTGGAAATGGATCTGGGGTTCCAGCTGATACACATTTGGTCCTTACATTAAGCCTACATTTGTACATCATTTTACAGTTTACAATGTGTTTTCCCTCCTTCCAATCATCATCAGATATAGGTAATGCAAGTATTAATTATTATCCTTTGATCTATAAATGAGCAACAATTTAGCACTGGAAGGAATGGTGGCAACCGGTATGGACCATCTGCCACGCATCCTCTTCTCCACTCTAAACTAGTCCTGATCCCTGCCATTCAGCTGTGAGATGGGTCCCCAGGTCAGCCATCAGAAGGATACTTCAGAAGGCAGTAGAGGGATATGAAGGCCACAAGATCCTTGAGGTGGGGGCTAGCAACATGGGGCAGAAGAGAGAGTGGGGGCGGGCCTGTTGCCTCCATCGTGCTCTGTAGGAGGAAGGAATGTCACCTTCTCTATACCACTAAATTACTTCCTGGGATCATAAGTTGCCAAATGTTAGTTTTGGCTCCAGTCTGAATTAACTTGCCTTTTCAGAAGCTGACTCTTCAGTTCATTACTTCTTATTCTTTACTGTTATATTTGGACCTTTCTTCCATTTAAAAATAATTTTTCAATTATTAACAATTAACAAAAGTCTACTTTCTCTCTCTCACCCCTTACTCCCTTCAGAAAAATAAAAACAAAGATAAAATCACTTAAAATGTGCATAGCCAATCAAAAGGAATTCCTTCTTTGACCTTGTCTAATACATATATAATATTATGTATATATATATATATATGTACATAAAAATACACAAATTTGTGTGTGTGTACATGTGTGTAAATCTTCACCCGGCTCTAATACTTCTTCAGGAGGCTGGTGGAAAGCATCATCATTAGTCCTTTGGAATCATGGTTGATCATTGCATTGATCAGCATTCTTAAGTCTTTCAGAGTTCTTGGTCTTTACAATGTTATTTTTATTGTATAAATATTTCTCTTAGTTCTGATCACTTCACTCTGTATCCGTTGATATAAGTCTTCCCAAATATTTTCTGAAACTATCTCCATCAT
Source organism: Trichosurus vulpecula (assembly GCF_011100635.1). NCBI lineage: Eukaryota > Metazoa > Chordata > Mammalia > Diprotodontia > Phalangeridae > Trichosurus > Trichosurus vulpecula. Next base: position 287,103,588 of record NC_050575.1, on the reverse strand, counting down.
TTCTTGTAGCACAATATTACTCATTACATTCATGTGACATACTTAGTTCAGTCATATCCCCAGTTGATGGGCATTCCCTTAGTTTCGAGTTTTCTGCCACCTCTAAAAAGAGCTGCTATAAATATTTTTGAACACATGGGTTCTTTTCCTCTTTCTTTGACTCCTTTGGAGAATAGGACTAGTAGTGGTATCAGTAGTCAAAGGTTATACACAGGTTAGTAACTTTTAGCATACAGTCCCAAATTATTTTTCAGAATGATTGATCTATTCACAGCTCTACTAACAGTCTAACAATGTTCCCATTTCTTCAGTTCCCTTCCAAAACTTGACATTTTATAAACTTTGCCAATCTAATGAGTATAAGGTGAACCCTCACAGTTGTTTTAATTTATGTTTCTCTAATTATTCATGAGTTATAGCATATGTAAACAAATGGCTATTGATAGCTTAGATTTCTTCCTTAAGATACTGCCTATTTATAACCTTTGCCCATTTATCAATTAGGAAATTGTTCTTATTCTTATATATTTGTGTCCATTCTTTATATAGCCTGGAAATGAGAACTTCATTTAAAAAATTCTAAAGCTTTTCTTCCCATTTCTGTTTCTCTTCTAATTTTAGCTACATTGGTTTTGTTTGGTCAAAAACTTTTAAATTTTTATATAATCAAAATCGTTTATTTGATCTTCTCTATCCTTTGTTCAGTCATGAACGTTTCCCTTATTTATTGATCTGAAAGTTCATTTCCTTTTTGCTCCTCTAATTCATTTTTTTTCTTTTTTAAAATTTTTTTATTTAATATTTTAGTTTTCAACATTGATTTCCACAAGATTTTGAGTTACAAATTTTCTCGCCATTTCCACCCTCCCTCCATTCCAACATGGCATATATTCTGATTGCTTCATTCCCCGGTTAGCCCTCTTTCTTTCACCCCACTCCCCACCCATCCCCTTTTCCCTTACTTTCTTGTAGGGCAGGATAGATTTTTATGCCCCATTGCCTGTATATCTTATTTCCCAGTTGCATGCAAAAACTTTTTTTTTTGGGCAGAACCCACAAAATAGCAGAGGGAAACAGGGATCCAGCCCAGGACAGCCTGGATGTTTGCTGGATGAGGTCTATCGTGCACCGAGTGGAGGGGAGCAGAGCTCAGCATGGGAGGCAGCAGGACCAACCAGACCAGGAGCAGGGCAGGACAAGCCCTAGCACCCTGAATCAGTGAGCTGTGGCAGTTACCAGACTTCTCAACCCACAAACACCAAAGACAACAGAGAAGGTTAGTAGGAAAAGCTGTAGGGGACAGAGTTCGCTGTTTGGCCACCGCCCCAGGGGCAGCGGGAGAGGTGCAGCTACAGAACTACAGCTGCAGTTACTTCCGGCCCCAGGTCCACCTGGTGGGAGGAATTAAGTGGCAGATCAGAGCAGGAATGCAGAGCCTGCTGAAGATTTGCATCAGGTCCAGGTTGGTGGTTCTTGAGGAAGGAGGAGTGCTGGTGTGGCAGAGCTGGCTGTATAGAAATAGCTCTGAAATCAACGGTGCATCCCCTCAAGCTTGGAACAAAGTACTCTTTGCTCTACAAGCAGTCACACCCTGACGAAAAACTCAAGGGTCAAGTAAGTTGGCTGGGAACATGAACAGGCAGCGAAAATGCACCCAGATTCAGTCTCAGACTTTGGAACCCTTCTTTGGTGACAAAGAAGACCAAAACATATAGACAGAAGAAGTCAACAAAGTCCAAGAGCCTACACCAAAAGCCTCCAAGAAAAACATGAACTGGTCTCAGGCCATGGAAGAGCTCAAAAAGGAGTTGGAAAAGCAAGTTAGAGAACTAGAGGAAAAATTGGGAAGAGAAATGAGAAGGATGCAAGAAAACCATGAAAAACAAGTCAATGACTTGCTAAAGGAGACCCAAAAAATACTGAAAAAAATTTTGAAGAAAACAACACTTTAAAAAAATAGACTAACTCAAATGTCAAAAGAGCTCCAAAAAGCCAATGAGGAGAAGAATGCTTCGAAAGGCAGAATTAGCCAAATGGAAAAGGAGGTCTAAAAGACCACTGAAGAAAATGCTACCTTAAAAATTAGATTGGAGCAAGTGGAAGCTAGTGACTTGATGAGAAATCAAGATATTATAAAACAGAACCAACGGAATGAAAAAATGGAAGACAATGTGAAATATCTCCTTGGAAAAACCACTGACCTAGAAAATAGATCCAGGAGAGATAATTTAAAAATTATTGGACTACCTGAAAGCCATGATCAAAACAAGAGCCTAGATATCATCTTTCAAGAAATTATTAAGGAGAATAACCCTGATATTCTAGAGCCAGAGGGTAAAATAGAAATTGAAAGATCCACAGATCGCCTCCTCAAATAGATCCCAAAAAGAAAACTCCTAGGAACATTGTCGCCAAATTCCAGAGCTCCCAGGTCAAGGAGAAAATACTGCAAGCAGCCAGAAAGAAACAATTTGAATATTGTGGAAAAACAATCAGGATAACACAGGATCTGGCAGCTTCCACATCAAGAGACCGAACGGCTTGGAATATGATATGCCGGAGGTCAATGGAGCTAGGATTAAAACCAAGAATCACCTACCCAGCAAAACTGAGTATCATGCTCCAAGGCAAAATATGGATTTTCAGTAAAAGAGAGGACTTTCAAGCTTTCTCAGTGAAAAGACGTGAGCTGAATAGAAAATTTGACTTTCAAACATAAGAATCAAGAGAAGCATGAAAAGGTAAACAAGAAAGAGAAATCATAAGCGACTTACTAAAGTTGAACTGTTTTGTTTACATTCCTCCATAGAAAGATGATGTGTATGATTCATGAGACCTCAATATCATAGTAGCTAAAAGGAATATGCATATATATATATGTGTGTGTGTATATACATATATATATATATACATATGTGTGTGTCTATGTATGTATATATATAGGTGTATATATATATATATATGTATATATATACACACACAAAGGGCACAGAGTGAGTTGAATATGAAGGGATGATATCTAAGAAAATAAAATCAATTTAAGGGATAAGAGAGGAATATATTGAGAGAGGGAGAAAGGGAGAGATAGAATGGGGCAAATTATCTCACATAAAAGTGGCAAGAAAAAGTAGTTCTGTAGAAAAGGAAGAGGGGGCAGGTGAGGGGGAATGAGTAAATCTTGCTCTCATCGGATTTGACCTGAGGAGGGAATACCATACACACTCAATTGGGTATCTTACCCCACAGGAAAGAAGGAGGAAGAAGATAAAAAAGGGGGGATGATAGAAGGGAGGGCAGACGGGGGGAGGAGGTAATCAAAAACAAACATTTTCAAAAAGGGACAGGGTCAAGGCAGAAAATTCAATAAAGGGGAATAGGTTAGGAAGGAGCAAAACATAGTTAATCTTTCACAACATGACTATTGTGGAAGGGTTTTACATAATGATACACATGTGGCCTATGTTGAATTGCTTGCCTTCTTAGGGAGGGTGGGTGGGGAGGGAAGAGGGAAGAGAATTTGGAACTCAAAGTTTTAAAAACAGATGTTCAAAAACAACAACAACAACAAAAAAGTTTTTTCATGCAACTAGGAAATAAGATACACAGGCAATGGGACATAGAAATTTATCTTTCCCTACAAGAGAAGAAGGGAAAGGGGGATGGGAGGGGAGTGGGTGACAGAAGGGAGGGCTGACTGGGGAACAGGGCAACCAGAATATACGCCATCTTGGAGTGGGGGGAGGGTAGAAATGGGGAAAAAATTTGTAATTCAAACTCTTGTGAAAATCAATACTGAAAAATAAATATATTAAATAAATTTTAAAAAAACTTTTTTTTTGAACATCTGCTTTAAAACTTTGACTTCCAAATTCTTTCCCCTCTTCCCTTCCCACCCACCCTCCCTAGGAAGGCAAGCAATTCAACATAGATCACAAATGCATCATTACTTAAAACACTTCCACAATGCTCATGTTGTGAAAGGCTAACTATATTTCCTTCCATCCTATCCTGTCCCCCTTTATTCAGTTTTCTCCCTTGACCCTGTCCCTTTTCAAAAGTGTTTGCTTTTGATTTCCTCCTCCCCCTCTCTGCCCACCCTTCTATCATCCCCCCCCTTTTTATCCCTTTCCCTTTACTTAAGATACCCAATTGAGTGTGCATGTTATTCCCTCTGAAAGTTGAGAGTAAGAGTAAGATTCACTCATTCCCCCTCACCTGCCCCCTCTTCCCTTCCAACAGAACTGCTTTTTCTTGCCACTTTTATGTGAGATAATTTACCCCATTCTATCTCTCCCTTTCTCTCTCTCTCAATATATTCCTCTCTCACCTCTTAAATTTATTTCATTTTTTTAGATATCACCCCTTCATATTCAACTCATCCTGTGCCCTCTGTCTATATTCCCTCCAACTCCCCTAATACTGAGAAAGGCCTCATGAATTACACACATCATCTTTCCATGTAGGAATGTAAACATAACAGTTCAACTTTAGTAAGTTCCTTATGATTTCTCTTTCCTGTTTACCTTTTCATGCTTTTCTTGATTATTATATTTGAAAGTCAAATTTTCTATTCAGCTAAGTCATCTATTTTATTGAAAATCCATATTTTGCCTTGGAGTATTATACTCAGTTTCACTGGGTAGTTGATTCTTGGTTTTAATTCTAGCCCCTTTGACCTCTGGAATATCATATTCCAAGCCTTTCGATCCCTTAGTGTAGAAGCTGCTAGATCTTGTATTATCCTGATTGTGTTTCCACAATACTCCAGTTGTTTCTTTCTGGCTGTTTGAAATATTTTCTCCTTGACCTGGGAACTCTGGAGTTTGGCTACAATATTCCTAGGAGTTTTCTTTTTGGGATCTTTTTCAAGAGGTGACTGGTGGATTCTTTCAATTTCTATTTTATCCTCAGGTTTGAGAATATCAGGGCAGTTTTCCTTGATAATTTCTTGAAAGATGATATCTAGGCCCTTTTTTTGATCATGGCTTTCAGGTAGTCCAATAATTTTTAAATTGTGTCTCCTGGATCTATTCTCCAGGTGAGTGGTTTTTGCTATGAGATATTTCATATTGTCTTCCATTTTTTCATTCCTTTGATTCTGTTTTATAATATCTTGATTTTTCATCAAGTCACTAGCTTCCACTTGCTCCAACCTAATTATTAAGGTGGTATTTTCTTCAGTGGTCTTTTGGACCTCCTTTTCCATTTGGCTGATTCTGCCTTTCAAGGCATTCTTCTCCTCATTGGCTTTTTGGAGCTCTTTTGCCATTTGGATTGGTCTATTTTTTAAGGTGTTATTTTCTTCAGTATTTTTTTGGGTCTCCTTTAGCAAGTCATTGACTTGTTGTTTTTCGTGGTTTTCTTGCATCACTTTCATTTTTCTTCCCAATTTTTCCTCTAATTCTCTTACTTGCTTTTCCAAATCCTTTTTGAGCTCTTCCATGGCCTGAGACCAATTCATATTTTTCTTGGAGGCTTTTGATGTAAGCTCTTTGACTTTGTTGACTTCTTCTGGCTATATGTTTAGATCTTCTTTGTCACCAAAAAAGGAATCTAGAGTTTGAGTTTGAGTCTGCATTTGAGTCTGAGTTCATTTTTGCTGCCTGTTCATGTTCCCAGCCAACTACTTGACCCTTGCGCTTTTTGTCAGGATATGACTGCTTGTAGAGTAGAGTGTACTTTATCCCAAGCTTTAGGGTCGAAGCACTGCTGTTTTCAGAGCTACTTCTACTCCACTGTCACCCCAGTGCTCATCCTCCCCCAAGAACTGCCAACCAGGACGGAAATACAATTCCAAGCAGGGCACAGCAAAAGAATCTGCCTTCATGCCCACAAAGCGTTCCTTGTACTCCCACTCTGATCTGCTGCTAGATTCCTCCCACCATGTGAGCCAGGGACTCGGGAAGCTCCTGAGGCTGCCTCCAGAGTACCTGCCACAGCTCACTGATTCATGGCCCCAAGGCCTGTTCTGGCTGGCTGACTCTGGGTCTGGTCTGTCCTGGCATAGCTCCGCTCCCTGCACTGTGGGATAGACCCTTCCCGGTGACCATCCAGGCTCTCCTGGGCTGGAGACCTGTTTCCCTCTCCTATCTTGTGGGTTCCGCAGCTCTACAATTTGTTTAGAGCCATTTTTTACAGGTGTTTGGAGGGATTTGGGGGAGAGCTTAAGCAGGTCCCTGCTTTCCAGCTGCCATCTTGGCTCCGCCCCCCTCTCATTTGTTTATGATGAAATTCTTTATGTAGAAGTCATATATCCATTTAGAGTTTACCTTGAATAATGGTGTAGGAAGTTGGTCTATAGATAGTTTCTGCCAAACTACTTTCTACTTTCCTCCTCCCACTTTTTAAAAAATGAATGCTTTATTCTTGTCAATAACATGAAGAGTAGAGAGACCTTCCTGAAGTCTCAAATTCTTTTCTAGCAGGGAAACCAGCCTGCACTGTGAGTAGGGATAGCAGTCACTTGGACATAGAAAAAATAGACATTTTATACTCAATGTAAGCCATTGAAGTCTCTTCCTGCTTTCTGTACTTACTAGAAGTAAGATCCTCAGTTCTTATTTTTCTTGCTAGTAGCAGCCCATAAGGCTTCTGTCAAACTGCTTCTAGGTACCTTCAGCTCTATACAAAACTCCTTATTTTGTAGAATCTTTTTTAATTCCTTGACAGGCAGCTTCAAATCTCTTTCCTTTCCCTTGTTGACTCTTACATTTTCTTCCCAATTGCCTTCTCCTTTTGTTCTTCTCTTTCTCTTCTTCATATTCCTTATGTCTTGCTCCAGTTTCTCTCCCTCTAATTTTTCCTCCTCGTATCCTTCTGCTCAAATTGCTGTTCTCTTTGAGATGTTTTTCTTTCTCTTCACTGCAAGTTCTCCTCTGCTATGGCTCTAACCCTTTGTATCCTTCAGCTTGGAATCCTTCTCCTCTTTCACAAGTTCTCCTAAATTTTCTTTCTACAAATTCAATATCTGGCTTTCTTTACAATCCATTTAAATGACTTTTACAACTCATGATGATTCTTCAGTTCAAATCATTGTCCTGATCCTGTTCTCTTTCTCACAAACTTTCCATGAAGAAGGCAGATGTAGTTCCATAGTTCTACATTTTAAAATGTATATTGATAAACTATAGAGTGTCCAGAAAGAGGTGACCATGTTGGAGAAGGTTCAGGTCCATGAGGATCTACAGAAGCAACTGAAGTGCTTAACATGTAGAAAATTGTGGTGGGGAGAGGGGTAACACATGGTAATTATCTTTAAGTATGTGATCTGCCCTATAGAGGAGAGATTATATTTGTACTTGGGGCCAGAGGGAATAAGTAGAGCAATGGGTGGAAGTTGAAAAGGGACAAACTTAGGCTCAACACAAAGAAAAATTTCCCCCATAATAAGAGCTACCCAAAAGTAGAATGGACTGCTTGCTGCATTGGGAGATAGTATGCTACCCTTCACTGGAGGTCTTCAAACAAAGGCTGGATAACCACCTGTCAGGTATGTTGTTTTTTTTTCCAGGTACACATAGGAACGAATGGTGTGGCTGAAAAATTTTGTTTTTCTTTGCTTGAAAAAAAAGGAATTTATTTTAAAAAATTGACTCAAAGTTACAGATTAACTTTGTTAATATGTATTGGCATAGATAGTTTCCATGCTAGGAGTTCCTTCAGCAAATAAATCACAAGTCCAGACAACCTCTCCTTCTACCCTCTACCCCCAAAAGGTTGAATTAATATTTTGTAAACAAGGAGGAGACAAAGAATATTTCTTACTCCTTTTATTTTCTTCTTCAAAATATAATCTTCAATTAAGGACATCAGTGACAGACTGAACTCTTGAAAAGGCCAGTGTGAATTATCCTTGGGAAGAAAAATGGTGTCAGGAAAAAACATACCAAAAATAGATTACTCAAAATCATTCAAGAAGCTACTCATAAAGGAAAATAGTCCTTTCAGATAGCTGTTCCTCTTTCATTCTTTGTAGAAACTGAAGAGAGTGATTGTGGGAGGACAAGATATAATACTCAAAGTTTTAACTCATTCGTTCTGATGCCCAAATTGTAAGGTTCTTCAATGTCAAACTGGTAGAAAGTAGAGATGGATGAATTTCAACAATTTAAGGAACATGAGAGATAAACAACCCTAAGCCTAGGTGCTTGTAATTTTTTTATAGTACAGAAGATCTCCACCACCCCATCACCCCAAACCAAATTGATTAATGGGACGTTGCTGTCGCAATTGCTTCCCCAGCTGGGGCTGGATAAAATCAGTAGGAGCTACTGTGACCTACCAGGATAAACAGAAGCTAACTGAACTTTTCTGAACCTGAAAGAGATTAAGTTAAGGATTTGGTGAAAGGTTCAAGTTCATTCTTGTGAACCATCAAGTCCGTTCTCTTTTTATCTGGGTTCCATCTGGGTTCAGATAAATGCTGCGTAGGGGGTGGAAGAAGTCATAGTTAATACGGACAGAAACAATGTCTTGCTTTCAAGGCATATAGTTGTTAGAGAACAAAAATAGGGACTTCAAAAGAAGGTGAAGGCCAGCAGAACATCTGGGGAGTGCCCTATTTCATTGCCTTTTTCTACTTGTTATAAGACATAAAAACAGACACTAGAAGAATGTTTCATGAATTGAATGTTATGATTCCATAAACTGATACTAGAGCTTTAGGGAACTGAATGAACTTTTCAGGAAGGCTGAGTTGTTATCTTAAAATAGATTCCAGGGGCAGCTAGGTAGCAAAGTCAGTAGAGCGCCGGCCTTGGAGTCAGGAGGAACTGAGTTCAAATCTGGCCTCAGACACCTGACACACTAACTAGCTGTGTGACCTTATACAAGTCACTTGACCCCAATTGCCCTGCCTCTCCTCCTGCAAAGAAAAAAAAAAGATATAGATGAAAACAAAGACTACTGTGGTATCTGGCCAAGATATTTAAAACTAAAGATAGTGCCTTCAAATCATTAGGAAAAAAAAGTAATTGCTTTTGTAGAATTTTTCCACTATAGAATGATAGGGCTAGTTATTCTTTAAGCCATAATCTGTCCATTTTACAGTGAGACTATGTGAAACCAATAGATCTACAATATTTTTCATTCTGCTTCTCTGCCCCACTATAGCGTCATCCTTGTGAGTTGTTAGAGTAGGCAGCTTTCTGCATAAAGTGATTTGAGAAGTAGCACAGAGATTCTTCCACATGCCATATCCTGTTTCCATCCCTTTGCACAGGCTGGGCCCATGCAATGATGTCCTTCTCCTCACTCCTGCCTCTTGGAATCTCTGTCTCCCTTGGAGATTTGGCTAATGTCACCATCAGAATGGGCAGCATTTCCTGATCTCTCCAGGTGTTAATGCCTTTCCCTCTACCTTAAATTTATTTTGCAATTTCTTTATATATATATATATATATGTATATATATATATATACACACACATATATATATATATATGTATGTATATTTTCTATTTCCTTACTTGTGTGCAGGTAATTTCCACTCAGTAGAAGATAAGCTTCTTGAGGGCAGAGGCTCTTTCACTTATATCTTTTTTATTCCCAGCACTTAGAAGAGAATCTTGTCCATATTGGACACAATAAATTTAATTGAATCAGTTCATGGCCCTTGTAATTCTTTAATGGTACCTAGAATCTAGCTTTAGAAATTAATTCCTTTGATCCTTGAAGTTATTTAAGATTTTAATAATATAATTACAGTAATGGGTTTGTTCATTTCTTTTTGCACAGTGCCCAGTACATAGTAAGTGCTTAACAAATGTTTCCTGATTTGACTGATTTTTATATAATGCTTTAATGTCTCCAAAGAGCTTTACAGATGTTATCTCACTTGATCTTCACAACTACCCTTTGAGAAAGGTGATATTGTGATCCCCATTATACAGTTGAAGAAACTGAGGCTCAGAGGGTTTAAGTGACTTCTCCAAACTCACAGAGCTAGTAAGTGACTGAGACAAGATTCAAATCCCGTTATTCCTGACTCTGAATGCTATGCTCCTTGGGGTAACATACTAAATCATTTACAACTAAAATCCTAATGGAAATCAACTGCTATCTTTATGAGAGCCAGGCCTTAGGGGAATACAACAGAGGACACATACCTGAGAAAATAGAAATACCAAGGTAGGGAAGAAGAGCACTAGGTAAGAGGGGGCATGATTAAGAATGCCAAAAACAAAGTTTGCCACAATAAACTTTGCCTAAGATTGACCTTATTCTTGGGGCCTATCCCTTGTATTCCATTGGACACAACCATGACAGAACTTCCATTTCACTGAAGAAGGTTTTTGGAGAGATCCAGGTGGGGAAGTCAATGCCAGTTGTTTTGCATACTATGAAGGATTAATAGTTTTTGGCCAGAAGGAGGGGCAGGCAAGAGTCAACACCATCTGTCTTCACTTCCTAACAGTTGGTCAAATCTCCTAACTCTGGTTGCCTTAACAGTGCTTCACTCTAACCCTCGACCTTCAAACCCTTTGAAAACCACTAAATTAAATCATTCTAGATCGGTGAGAATCTATTCTATTTTAAAAGAAGCAAATAAAAAATTCCAGTGAAAGAGATTCTGCAACATGCCTTGGAAAATCATTACAGTATTTTCCAAGCCTCAGGAGGAAATGTAAATCTATACAGTATCCACTTAACATCTCATCTCTTCTCCTAGACCCTACTGTAAATCAATTGACCAAGAAGTTATACACGTGAAGAGAAAATAGCTATTTTCCCTAAAGGGAAATTTCTGCTATTAACGGACAGGATTCCTATGATTTGCTTTGTATTTTCCAAAACTCACATTCTGTTCTCAGAAATACTTTGGACACCTTTTACATTTTAGGCTACCCTCTCACTAAAGATCAGAGTTTTCTACCTTAGATGCTCATTCATGATTAGCACCTGACTTGAAGCACCCTCCCAGCAGTTCTGCAGACAGATTTCTCTTCATATTAGACTAATATCTTTTAGAGATGACACCTGGAGAGTGTACAGAGGAGGGCAACTAGCATAGTGAAGGACTTTGAGTTCATAACATAGGATGATCAGTAGAAGGAAATTCCTACGTTTGGCCTAGAGAAAAGAGGACTGAGAGCAAATCTGTGTTCAAGTACTGGAAGGGCCCATGAGCATAAGGAGAAGGAATTATTCTGTTTGTTCACAAAGGGCAGAGCTGGGAGCAATGGGTAGAAGGTGAAAAGAGGCCTGTTAGGCTTGGTGCATCCCCCACAAAAAATTTTTTTTAATAATTAGAGCTCTTTAAAAATTAAATGGTTCACTTAAAAGGTGGTATATTCCCCCTCCTTGGAAGTCTACAGGAAGAATCTGGATGTCTGACATTGGGCATATTGTACATAATATTGGTTGGGATTCCTTCAGGTAAAGACTGGACAATATGGACTCTGACATCCTTTCCAACTCATAAATCTGTGATTCTGTGACTAATAACCATATTGCTACACTACAGTAATTTACTCTAGTTACAAAAGTAAGCTGCATAAGAAAAATATGGAATTCTTCATTGTTATTATTATGAAAAGACAATGACTCCCAAACAATGCAGAGGCAGAATAGTTTCATTCTGATTAAGGGATCTTTTAACCTTGAGCAAGATATAGCTTGCAGTGAAGTTTGGGATACAAAATGAGGAGCAATTACTTGGTTGGTTCCCCCTGGTGCCACTGAAAAGAACAATACTGGGCTGAAGACCACTTTTTTGGTGTCTTCAGTGCAGATGAAGCCTGAGGAGAGGTGACTAAAACACTTACTAAGGTACCCAAAAGCACCTTCAGTATTTTCATGACCTTCCTGTCAATTTCAGTGTCACAGCATCATCGTTATGAATTTGACACAAAAACTGATCAGCAAAATGGGTATCAATTGATTGGAGAAGGGCTGAGTGAACAAACTGTGGTATAGAAGAATAATAGAATATTGTTGTGCCATAAGAAATGACAAATGGGAATAATAGAAGATTTCTATGAACTGATTCCAAGTGAAGTTAGAAGAACCAGGAGAATAATATAGGAAATGAAAAAGTAAAATAAAGTCGAATGCTGAGTATCGTAATGACCTTTCTCGGCTTCAGAGAAGAGATGAATGAAATAGCAATTTCCTCTTAGAAGTGGAGAGGTAGGAGACTAAGGGCAGAGAATATTGCGTATCCTATCAGGAATATCCGATAATGTTTTTCTTTGTTACAAGGGAGGGTGCATGTAGTGGTGATAATTGGGAGGAAGTATACTTGGAATGTCTGTTAAGTTAAAACAAAAAGCATCAATAAAGCTAATTTTTATAACATTTTAAGAAAAGTCATTACTTTTGTCACATCCCCCCTTACCTTCCCTCCCTCCTTACCCATTGAGGACTACACCCATTACAATGGCCTCACTCTAGTTATATCTCTGCTTTCTTTCAGGTACAGCCAAAACTGCTGACCTCTGTCTACTGTAAATGATTCCCCAACAGCACAAACAGCCAAGGACATTAAATACTGTATATCTCTTCCAAGATTTTAACTTTTCATTTCCAAACCAATTTTCCCATCTGAAAAGCAGAATTGAAGATGCTTACTCTTAGGATTACTGTATAAATTTGCTGCCATGGAGCCTGAGGAATAATGTTTGTAAAGCACTTCAAAAGGATCATTACAATGACAGGCACATTTAGTAAGCTCAGAGAATACTGTTTAATTTCTTTGGGTTATAAAGCTGATCACTGCACATAAAAATCAAGCTTTTGCATGAATGGATATAGAGAACCTCCTGGTAGTCAATTCTGTGAGATATTATATTCAGTAACTAATTTTATAATAACTGGTGCACTCATTCAAAAATGTAGTCCATTTGCATAAAAAATACTGCTTAAATGACAAACCAATTATTACACACAAAGTCAATTATTACACATTTGTTTAAAAACTGAATATCATCATTAAAGTTTGAGTAATTTGATGTTTTTCTTATTCTAACATGAGTGTAGTAATTAGTATTCTACTTGTATAAGATTAAGTATTTCTAAAAAGTCATTAAAGTAAAAATCCCTAAACATAACGAAGAGTAAATATATGACAACTGTAGTGAATGGGATGGATAATTGTGAAGACTTCACAGGGTATGTCTAAGGGAGTAGGAGAGGTTTGGGGATTTGGCCTTGTCATTCTGGAAGGTCAAGACCTGGAGCTGTGGGCATGCCCTTCCTCCTCTTTCTCAGATGTTAGAAGATAATGAACTTCCTGTGACCTATTTGTTCTCTGCTCCAGGAAGATCTCTTCTCCACCCCACCCCACCCCCAACCCATTTCTTCTCCTAGACTTTCAGACACCTCCCTGGCAGTTGAGTTCTGATAGGGAAAACTTGAATGGACCGGATCAACCTTGGTCCTCTGTCTAGTTTTCATGCCTAGACTGTAAGCCCACCTCCAAGCCAATGGTGAGAAGGGATAGAGTTGGTCGGGAATCTTTTCTTTCATTAAGAGTATAAATTAAGGTAGGTTCCTTTTAACCTTGCCTCCTCCATTATGGAGGTATGCCCAAATCTTGCAAGGTTTGTAAAATAAATTTACCTTGTTTCTCCTGAAGATGTCTCTCCTATTATTTGAAAATCCCATCCCACGCAGTAGCATTTTAAGAAAAGTCCTATTCTTAGAAATGCTCATTCAATCCCTTTTTCCTTCCATGAGCAGATGACAGAAGTTTATTTTTCTTCTTTTGGGAGAGTGGGGTAGACTGAGACACACCTATGATTTCATTCATCCACATGTAGTCTAGGGGCATTAAGAAGTCAAACAATTTGCCCAAACCAGTAGTATGAGAGGGAGAACCAAGGATTTCATGGCCCCAAATGAGATTTTATGACTCTCTCTGCTTAGTATCATAAAAAGCTTAGACTTTGAAGACACTTTTGGACAACTTCTCATTTTAGAGATAAAGAAACTAAGATTCAAACCTAGGTCTCTCTCGAATCCTAGACTATCCCACAATGCCCTTTTTTTGCTTCCTGAAGGAAAGGTGGATGTTGAAGCTTAAAAGACACATTTAGATTTAGATTTAAGTTCTTGCCTAGCTTATAGATTAAATAAACACCATCCTAAAATTTCAGAAGTACTGTGTTAACAGGATTTCTGTGGCTAATTCTCTAATTATGAAAGTAGAACACATTTACCCAAATGGAATTTAGCTCCTAATTTCAAAGTTCTCAAATTTTTGAAAAATAAATTAATAGTAAATGTCAACCAGAATAGAGTAGATATACTGAAGAACTGTTGAAGAATTCTAGATGGAACATTTTTAAAAGCCAACAAGCATTAAGAACTTACTGTGTGCCAAACACCGTGTTACATTCAGAAGATCAAAATAAAAACTTAAAAGAAGTTTTCATCTTCAGGGAGCTTAGACTCTAATGTGGGAGAGTGCCTATATAAATCAACAAATACAAGACAAATACAGAGTAGATGGAAGGTAGCCTTAGGGGAGAAGGTATTGTAAGCTAAGGGAATTGGGGGAGGGGATGTTGGAGGAGGTGGCATTTGAGCTGAATCTTAAAGAAAGCTAAGGATTGGCAGTGAGGAAAGAGCATTTCAGTGAAAAGGCACAGAGATAGTTGACAGGAGTGTGTAAGGAACAGGAAGTTGAAGTGTAAACTCACCATAGAGCAGATGAAGTTGAATAATGTGTTAAAAGATTAGAAAGATCAATCGGTCATAGTTGTCTCAGACCAGATGGCTTCAAGGTTACTGAGGGGTGCTGGGGCACTGGCAATCCAGGCATTGAGGGCTTCTGGCCCTGCTCAGGCAGCTCCATGGCAACCGGAGGAGGTATCCCTTCTGATGAGGAGCAGGCTATTGGCTTGGAGAGGGAGATTATGATGGCTGCAAGGAATGATTTGGATCCATACAATATGCTAGCCCCAAAGGCTAGGGACTAAGCAGGAGCTCAACCTGGTCCCTTCTATCATTGACAAGCGAATAGTGGGCTATACCTGTGAAGAGGACAACAGTGCAGTCATCTGGTTCTGGCTTCACAAAGGCAAGACACAGAATCGCCCTAATTGTGGCACCCATTACAAGCTGGTACCACACCAGTTTAGCCCCTGAGCCCCTGAACTAGTTTACTTGAGATGTGTTATGTTTTCTTCCCTCCAATGAAAGACTAGCCATTTCCCTGGCTCTCCCATTAAAAAAAAAAGATTAGAAAGACAGGAAGGGACCAGCTCCTGCTGCTGTAGCTCTAATCACAAACAGATAAATAGAAACATATAAAAGTATTAGCCTGTTTTGGCATGTAGTTAGTGTGTTATCACTACCTTTAACATTAAAGTATTATCGTGGTTTTGGGCAAGTAATTAGAATGTGATTGATTTGAAAAAGTGATATCTATGTGTAATGGGCATGTTGCTGGAAGGTAATGGGTGTGTTACAGAACTTTTAAGGTGATGCTGCTGGTGTTGTAGCTGCTGCTGCTGTTGGTACTGGTGGTGGTACTTGTGCTGCTGTTGCTGCTGCTGCTAGTGGTAGTGCTATGCTCTTTTTCCTGGGGCTGCTCTATTTGGGGTAGTGTTGGTGCTAGAACCGCTAGTGCTAGATCTGCTGGATCTGCCAATGGTAGTGATAGTGGCGCTGGTGCTGGTGTTGCTGACCCTGCTGCTTCTGCTACTGGGAGGCTGCTGCTCTTTTTCCTGGGGCTGTTCTATTTGAGGTGGTGTTGGTGCTGGAGCTGCTGCTGCTGCTGGAGTTGCTGGTGGTGGTGGTGGTGGTGGTGGTGGTGGTGGTGGTGGTAGTAGTAGTGGTGCTAGTGGTGCATCCAGCCTTGCTGCTTCTAATACAGGTGGTGGTGCTCCTGCATTTCCTGAAGCTGCTATGCATGGTGGTGTTGGTGCTGGAGCTGCTGTGTTGGAGATGTTCTTGATGTTCCTGCTGCTGCTGCTTTGGCTGCTTTTCTTCTAGCTCCTGCTGGTTTTGCTGCTGCTGCTGGTGCTCGTGTTACTGGAACTGCAGGGCATTATCATGCTGATGAGTTTGCCACAGTGATATCTGTGAGTAATTGGCATGTTTCTGGCATGTAATTGGTGTGTTGTTACCTCTGAAGGTGTTGCTGCTCATGATGAAGCTGCTGGTGCTTGTGGTGGTACTGGCGGGGGTGAGGGTGGGGTGGTCCAAGTGTTGCTGCTTCTCTTGCTGTAGCTGCTGCTGCTGCTTTGGCTGCTTTTGTGCCAGCTCCGGCTGTTTTTTCTGCCTCTGGTGCCTGTGGTGTTACTGGCACAACCACAGATACAGCATCTCCAAAAATGACAGCAGCGGTTCCACTAGTAGTAAAAGCAGCAAGGTCAGCAGCAACACCAGCACCACAACCACCACCACAAGCACCAGCACCACTAACACCAGCAGTACTCCAGCATCAGAGCTCCAATTGCTATTGGTGCTGCTACTGCTGGTGGTGCAGGTGGCCTGTTGCTGGCTTTCAGGTAAATTATTAGCATGTTGTTGGAGTGTAATTGCTGCTGGAGCTGCTGCTGCTTGTGGTAGAGCTGCTAGTGCAGCTGTTGCTGATAATGATGTTGCTGCTCCCGCTGCTGATGCTGCTTGTGTTGGTGGTCTGTTGCTTGCTTTCAGGTAAAGTGTTTGCATGTTCTTGGAGGGTAATTGCTGGTGCTGCTGGTATTGCTCCTGCTGGTGTTGGTGCTGGTGCTGGTGGCCTGTTGCTGGCTTTCAGGTAAAGTATTAGCATGTTGTTGGAGTGTAATTGCTTGTGCTGGTGCTGCTACTGGTGAAGCTGCTACTGGTGCTGCCTAAAAAGCAGCAACAGGCCACAGGCACTAGGAGGAACAACACAGGATCGACCTCAGCAGCAGCACCCGCACCTACACCCATAGCAGCAGCTGCAATAGCAAAGCTAGCACCAGAGAACCAGCACCAGCACCAGCAGCACCAGCAATTACACTCCAACAACATGCTAACACTTTACCTGAAAGTCAGCAACAGGTCACCACCCGTAGCAGAAGCATCACCTGCACCAGCAGCACCAGCACTAGCAAATACATAAAATATCTGGGGATCAATCTCCCAAAGACCACAAAAAATTGTATAGATTCAATTACAAAGCACTTCTCAAAGATTTAAAGAGCAACCTAAATAGCTGGAGAAATAGTCAGTGCTCATGGCTAGGCCATGCCAATATAATAAAAATGGCAATACTATCAAATGTAATTTATACTTTTAATCCTATGCTAACCAAATCACCAAGTTATAAAAACTCAATAAAATAATAACATTATTCTTTCTTCAATCCACTATAATTATCAAACATTTTAAGTCAGAGGAGAAGGACTAAAGCATAAGAAGTGCTGAGGTTTTGGGAACTCTTGCAGGACAGTTCCTGATGATGTGCCAGATTTTGAAAGCCCAAGAGAGTCCTGAACAGCTCAGCTAAGCCTGCCACCTCTAGATGGACCCCTATGCCACATAACTAAAAGAGGCATTAGAGCCCTGTGATGACACTGAGTTCCGAGGCACCAGCTGCTGCAGCATATATGTCCCTCACTCCAAAGCATCACTATATTTCCAGCAATGCTATCTGATTATTAAAACAAACATCACACTATAAGCAATTTGGGAGAGCAAGGAATAGTTTACCTGTCAGATTTATGGGAATGGGAAGAATTCATGACCCAACAAGAGATAGAGTGCATTATAAAATGCAAAATGGATAATTTTGATTATGCTAAACTGAAAAGTTTTGTATGAACAAAGCCAATGCAACAAAGATTAGGAGGGAAGCAGAAAATTGGGAGAAAATCTTTACAACCAATGTCTCTGATGAAGGCCTCATATCTAAAATATACAGGGAACTGAGCCAAATTTATAGGAATAAAAGTCATTCCCCAATTGAGAAATGGTCAAAGGATATGAACAGGCAGTTTTCAGAGGAAGAAATTAAAGATGTCTATAGGCATATGAGAAAATGCTCTAAATCACTATTGATTAGAGAAATGCAAATCAAAACAACTCTTAGGAACCACATCTCTCCTGTCAGATTGGCTAAAATGACAAAACAGGAAAATGATAAATGCTGGAGAGGATGTGGGAAAATTGGAACACTGTTACACTGCTGGTGGAGTTGTGAACTAATCCAGCCACTCTGGAGAGCAATTTGGAGCTATGCCCAAAGGGCTATAAAAATGTTCATACCCTTTGACCCAGCAATACCACTTCTAAGGCTGTATCCCAAAGAGATCACACAAGTGGGAAAAGGGCCCATATGTACAAAAATATTTATAGCAGCTCTTTTTGTAGTAGCAAAGAATTGGAAATCAAGGGGATGCCCATCAACTGGGGAATGGCTGAACAAGCTGTGGTATATGAATGTAATGGAATACTATTGTGCTATAAGAAATGGGGAAGATACGGACTTCATAATAATCTGGAAAAACCTACATGACATAATGCTGAGTAAACAGAGCAGAACTAGGAGAGCATTATACACAACGACTAATATATGGATTCTGTGATGACTAACTTTGATAGACTTTGCTCTTCTCAGCAATACAAGGTTCAAAGACAACTCCAAAGGACTCACGATGGAGAGAGCTATCTACATCCAGAGAAAGAACTATGGAGTCTGAATGCAAATTGAGGCAAACTATTTGCTCACCTTTTTTTTCTCTTTTGTTTTTGTTATTTTTGGTTTTGTTTCTTCTTTCTCATGATTCATCCATTGGTCATAATTCTTTTTTGCAACTTGACTATTGTGTAAATAAGTTTAATGCAAAGGTTTATGTAGAATCTATATCGGACTGCATGGCATCTTGCAGGGGAGGGGGGAGAGGAGGGAAGGGAAGAAAATTTGAAAGTCAAGAACATGTAAAACTAAGTGTTGTAAACAAAAAATAAAAAATCTAATTAAAAAAAAACAAACATCACAATAGATGGACTTGTTATGTGTGCTTGTTAACTATTCCACTTTTTCTTTTCTCTGCGAAGCCCTTTGGTCTGCTTCATAAAATCCTAGAGGTTCTTGAAACAGAGTTTGAAGACTGTTCATCTTATCTTTTCAATAAGAAAATGGAAAGGGATTGTGTTTTACCCCAAATTCACACAGTGGCAGTACTTCCACCAAAACCTATGCATATAAAGTCCCATTTTTCTTAGTCTTTCCTCATTCTTAAGTCCTTCATTCCTCCGATAATTTTAATTGTCCTCTTCTGGATTTTTTCTAGCTCTAGTAAGCCTTTCTTGATGTAATGTAAACAAAATTGCACGAGAACCACAGGCATCTTCCATCAAACAACTCAAACTGTTCTATAATCTTAATAGTGAAGTATTTGTTAGGGACTGAGCTGTAGGTGGTTTGTTAGCTATTAATGATGTCACAGCTATTCCAGTGAAACCAGAACTATTCCTCCGAAGAGAATTGTCTGCTTCAGTTCCTTCTGTTTATTTGCTGCTGTAGTCCTGCTTTACCAGTTTATTTATCTTATAAACCTCTTACATCACCTGTTCTTACACCTACAAGTCTCTTAGCTCCCATTATAAAACAGATGCCCATGAATTAGTAACTTCTTTTTCTCAGAAGTGAACTAGAAAGAACACCATGCTAATAAGAGAACCATGTGCATTACTTACAAAATGCTTTAAAAGATATGCTACATTCACTTCTGTGCCTTTACTCATGCCATCCCCTACATCTGGAGTGTCCTGAAAAAAATTATCACTAATCATTTCCTCCAAAATCTGGATGAAAACATATCAGTAATCTTTCAGGATGTCTTTGAAGAATTTTATGGCACAATGGGAAAAGTACTGAGTTTGGAATTGGAGGACCTATGCTTGAACTATTGTTCTGCCGATGACAATCTCTGGGACCCTGGGCAAGTTCCTTAACTTATCTGGCCTTCAATGTTTCCTCATCTGTAAAATGAAAGGTTAACATTAGAAAGATTCCTGCCAAATACTGTTACATTGTTGGTGGAGTTGTGAACTGATCTGGCCATTCTGGAGAGCAATTTGGAACTATGCCCAAAGGGCTATAAAAATGTGTATACCCTTTGACCCAGCAATACCACTTCTACGGCTGTATCCCAAAGAGATCACACAAGTGGGAAAGAGACCCGTGTGTGCAAAAATATTCATAACAGCTCTTTTTGTGGTGGCAAAGAACTGGAAATCAAGGGGATGCCCATCAATTGGGGAATGGCTAAACAAATTGTGGTATATGAATGTAATGGAATACTACTGTGCTATAAGAAATGAGGAGCAGACAGACTTCATAATAATCTAGAAAGACTTATGTGATCTGATGCTGAGCGAGGGGAGCAGAATCAGGAGAACATTACATGGTTACAGACACACGGTATCTCTGATGACTAACTTTGATAGACTTGGCTATTCTTAGCAACACAAGGTTCAAAGAGAGCTCTAAAAGACTCATGACAGAAAAAACTATCCACATCCAAAGAAAGAATTACATAATCTGAATGTAGATTGAGGCAAACTATTTGCTCACTTTTTTCCCCTTCTATTTTGGTTTTGTTTCTTCTTTCTCATGGCTCATTTCATTGGTTATAATTCTTCTTTACAACTTGACTACTGTGTAAATAAGTTTAATGCGAAGGTATATGTAGAACCTATACAGGATTACAGGCAGTTGGGGCTGGTGGGGGCGGGGGGGAGGGGGGGGGAAGGGGGAAGAGGGAGGGAGAGGAAATAAATGTTCCTGCCAGCCCTAAATCTATGCTACATGATCACTCCTTTTATAGCCATGGGATTTTAAGACTGAGAAGGACCTTAGAAATGCTATAATCCAAACCCCTAATTTCACCATTCGTGTTTGTACTGTAGTATGTGGTTAGGATTGGTCGATATTTCATTTTTAAAGTACCTTCAAGTTTACTTCTGTTTATCTTTTCTCTCTAATAACAAGAACTGAATCTACTCACTTTTATTATGAAAAAATGTCAAGAAAGTAGCAGCAGAGATAATGCCAGTAGCAGAGATAATGCATTAACCCAGGGTAAGATCATCCAGTATTCTATGATACTATGATTCATATGATACTATGATTCATTTGCATATGACCAACTAGAGAATTTGGAATCAATAAATGGAACCATGAAGCTCAGAACTATTTTGTGATTATTAGGTAAATATACATTGCCTAGATATGGCTTAATTGGCAATGAGGATTTAATTATTTTCCATAAGTGAAATTTCTCACTGTGAGACCCTTTCTATAAACAGGAAAAGTTGATCAAAGAAAACATTCCAGAGCTATGTGAAAGAGAGAAGACTTGGTTGGTGTAAGAGTCACTGTAGTCTGCACTACCACCTGGATGGTAGCAGAAGGAGCAGAACTGGAGATGTTTTGTCAGTCCTAGAGGAAGGGTCCTTCCTCTTCTAAAAGAGCATAACGCTATCACAGCTGAGGATTAGCTGACCCTGAAGCTGGAAGTGTTTGAGACTACAATTGCTGTAAAGGAGGAAACCCAGCTGAATGGAACCTATAGTTGAGTAGCAGTGGAACAGCAAAGTAGATATGGGAAGCTAGATGGTGCAGTGGGTAGAGCCCCAGGCCAGGGGTCAGGAAGATGTCTTCCTAGGTTCAATCTGGCTTCATATACCTACTAGCCACCTTGGGCAAGTCATTTAACCCTTTTGTCTCTGTTTCCTCATCTGTAAAATGAACTGGAGAAGGAAACTGGCAAACTACTGCAGTATCTTAGCTAACAAATGGGGTCACAAAGAGTCAGGTATGACTGAACAAGCAAAGTAGATCAACTCATCCAACTGAGGCCAGGTGCTTCGTGGCAACAGAGGGGTTACTCAGCTAAACCCTAAGATTCCTCAACTTCCATGAAAGACTTCAAGGTAATAATAAATTTCTTTCACCCCATAGAAAATACATAAAAACTCATAGTAGACCCTAAACAATCCATTCCATTCTCCATCTCCAAGGAGTCCCATCTACCCCTACCCCCCACCCTGGGCCCTTTGAATGAAGTTGGAGTTGCTAGACAGGAACATTTTGGTGACTGTCACTTTGACCAAGAGACTCATAAAAAGTATTTGACCTTATGGTACTACTGTAAGGATTTGGAATTCCTTAGAAGGAAAATATATCTTGAATTGCTATCCAGGCAGCTCTTTCCCATCAGACCCACACAAAATCTGGGGTTTTGCTTCCTCCTATTGTGGCTTCAGTCATTTCTTATTCCTCTAGCTGCAGTGAGGCAGGGGTGACATGCCTGATTTATATTAGAAATATCTTGGACATAGGTAAATGTCTTGATTTGGGGGGAAAAAAGAAAAATGTAGATTCTTCATACTCTAGGCTGGTGAGTTAGCCTTTGATATCTGCCAAATGTTTTAAATTACTTCCTCTTCAAGGACCATCACTTAAGCAGCAGGCCTATGGAAAAACTACATTGGAACATTCCCAGAGTGGTATGGTTCTTCAAATCATTTAAACCTCCTGGGTTTTTTTTACCCAGGTCCAACAGCCCGACTCTCTCTTTCCCTCTACCAGAGGCAGCCATGGGAGCAATCTTTCTTGGCTTGCTCAAACAGGACTCTGTTCTCTATTCCACAATTAAATCCATTCTGTGTGCCTCATCTCTCCTCAAGCCCTTGGGTGGGGCATTTTCTGCTTGCATTGACCACACAAGTGAGTCTTCACTGTCTTTCCACCTCCCATTTTTTTCCAGGGTGATTGGGCTTGTTTATGCAAATTATGCTCTATAATTCTTGAAGATTTGCCAAAGAGGTGGGGGGGGGGGCTGCCCCGCCACCGGGGGAGTGGAACTAGTGGCTCCTGATATCCCCTTTCCAGCACAACTGCTTATAATTCAAAGGGAACCTCCTGGGGAAGATTTCCTACCCCTGTAGGCCTGGGGGGAAAAATTAGTCCCTGAAAATGACAGCTCATTTTTACAGATGAGGAAACTGAGGCAAACAGGTTTAAATGACATGTCCAGGGGTCCAGGGATGTATGAGGCTAGATTTGAATTTGAGAAGATGATTAGTTTTGGGTCAAACTACTAAACTTTTATATTGCTTTCTTTTTCTTCACAAAGGAAAATGATCTTTGGACTGGAAAATAGAGAAGAAAAATGCCTAAAAGAGAGTTAAAAACCCCAAATAATCAGGAAATTAGAAAATGACACCAGGTAAATATGTACAGTTTATGAAGGCCCCACACATTAGAGACCACAGTGAGCTTCAGAAGGGAACACTGTGCAAAGCCCCAAAGCTGAGTTGCATGATTATTTGTTTGATTTTGAGTCAAGGGCCAACTAGATTAAAGACCCCTTTTTGGTGAATGGTGTTAATGCCATGCTTTCATCCTTTACATCAAAAGAACAAGTTAATAGAACTTTTGTGGGATGATTTTTTGAAAGTAATCTTCATATGAAAGTACCCAGCTGGCCTCTGGCCACTTGTATATCATGGATACCTTGAACTGCCTGATTAAAACCATGAATTTACCCAACACCATTTTTTCCCCTAACATACATTAGTGAAGGTGAACTTTTTTGCATTTGTCGAATTCAAATCTAAATTCCAGAACAAGCTAGATTTGGAACCAGATTAAAGACTGAAACTTTCAATGCTTTGGCCAGACTTCCAGTCTCTGAAAGCTGCTAGATTGGACCAGTTGGATCTCATTCAATCATAGTATAATGGAGAGGTTGCATGACAGTAGTGGGTAGAAAGCTGGTATCAAAGTCAGGAAGACTTAGGGTCCAGTCCCACTTTTGACACATGCTGGCTCTGAGATCCTGGGCAAAGCCTTTAACTTCTCAGGGCCCCAGGCATTTCTCTATGACTGAATCTCAAAGCAGGTGCTGATCTGTAAGGGAAGTTTCCTTCCTGGGATTCCTACATAACAATCACATCACAGGTCCAATCCAAAAAATAAGAAATAAGCAAGCCAACATGCCTTCTGTGGAGTAAATAAGGCCTCGCACATGCCATATATAATATTTTTCAAATGTATGCAGATGCTGTTATGATTCATAAAAATACAATTTCATTCAAACAAGCATTTACTATGTGTCAGGTACCATGCTAGGCACTATAGATACAAAGACAAAAATAAACCAGGCCCTGCCCTCAAGGAGCTTATATTCTATTCGGGAGACAATATGTACAAAATAAACACCGGATAGTTTCCAGGAGCAGAAGGGACAGCACTAGCTGCCAGAAGAATCAAGAAAGGCCTCTCATGAAGAAGGTAGAGATTGAAATGAACTTTGAAGAAAACCTGGCAGAGGTGCTGAGAAGGAAGTGCATTCTGGGCACAAGACAAAAACAGAGAGATAAGAGGAAGAAGGCTGGGTGTATAAAAGAGAATAATCTATAATAAACTTGGAAAGGCAGATGGGAGCCAAACTGGGAAGGACTTCAAATGGGCAGAGTAGTTTATATCTGGATACAAGAGGCAATAGGGAAGTCACTGGAGAATGCTGAAGAGGGTTATGATGTGGTCAAACCTGTATAAATCGCTTGGGCAGCTTTGTGGAGTGGGTATTGGAGAGAGGAGAGATCTGGAGCAGGGAGACCGATTAGAAAATGATTACAATACAACAGGGCATATAATCAGTGTTTATCGATTGAATATTCTAAGAGAGAAGTGAAGCTCTGAACTAGGAGGTTAGCCACATGAATAGAGAAAAGGGGACACTGTGAAAACAGAATGAAGAAGACTTGGCAATGGATATGATCCTTGGGTTGAGTGAAAATGAGTGAAAGGATGATTCTGAGATTGCAGACCTGACTGACTGCAAAGAGGGCGGTGCCTTCCACAAAACTGATAGGTCTGGAAGAGAGGTGGGCTTGGGGGAAATTTTAATTAGTTCTGTTTGGAACACACTGAATTCGAAATGCCTGAGGGGCATCCAGTTTGACATGTCCAATAAATGATAGGTGATGTGGGACTGGAGGTCAGTAGAGTCTAGGGCCAGACAGGTGAATTTGCAAATGATCTGTGTAGAAATAATTCAACTCATGACACAGTACTCTTGTATACTTTTCCATACTCCCTCTACTAGGACCTCATTACCACAAGCGAGAACCTATTCTCTCTAAGACAGTCAGTCCCTTTTGATCATTTACATAATACGGTTCCTAGTCCTAATTCTGTGCTACCCTAGAGTGTTTCTATTATTTCAAGGGATGTGAATGGGAATTACTATTTGCAAGCGAAAGTTATTTTGTAATTTTTAAAAATTCATTACGGGAAAAGCCGCAGCATTTTAAAGAAAGACTCTTTGGGTAAAAACCCAAATTCAAGAAGGAAAAAAATTGTAGGAAACAGAAAAGGGTTATAAAATGCAACAGGTTTTTTGTTTTGTTTTTGTTTTTTTCCCAGAACTTTCACTGGTTTAGGAAACTCTCATTAAGGAAACTCCCTCTAGCAAAGCAGATTGGTACCTGTTCTGTTACCCATAGTCTTAAAAGATTTGCCCAGGACACTGAGAGGTTAAATGGGTTCTAGAGCTTGTATATGTCTGAGGCTGAACTTGAACTCAGATCTTCTTAACACATAGGCCAGATCTTTATTCTTGTTCCACTATGCCTTGCTCAAATAAACAAAGAAATTAATAAATAAACAAGCAAGCATAGTTTAACCAAATAAAACCTTTCAGTGCTAATAATTTATTCTATGGAAAGGGTGCTACGATGGAGGAGCAAAAATCAGTATCTTGTGCAATTATATCTATACAGCTCAGGCAAACTGTAGAAAACTTGGTTTTCTCCATTTTTATGCTCAGAAAGGGTAGCAGAGATGTTTTAGAAACCTAGTCGGGGAGCAAGGGGCCTCTGAGAATGGCTGGGCAGGGATTGTCCTTGTAGGTCCGGAATAATAACCAAAGGCAAATGACCATCAACTAGGCAGTGAAATGGATTGAGTGCTACAGACCTCTGGGCATAGTTCCAGATTGTACTGAAGTAGTGTCTTGAGATGGGTACCATGATTCGAGGCATGAAGCATTTTTTTACAACCCAATGCCTTAAGCTGGATAAGAGAGTATATAGCTTATTTTGGGTTTTGGTGTTTGGAAATAACATTTGTACCTACTAACCAATTAATGCAGTTCATTACTTTTTGGTATATAGGTCTTTAACTGTACTGATAAATAACTGACAATAGCTACATCTACATAGCACTTGCAGGTCTACAAAATTCTTTCCTTACAATAATTCTGTGAAGTAGGTAGTATCAGGGGTGGGGAACCTCCAGTCTCAAGGCCACATGTGGCCTTCTAGGTCCTTAGGTGAGGTCTTTTGACTGAGTCTTTTTATTAAAAGGATTTGTTCTATGAAGTTTGGATTCGGTCAAAGGGTTGCACTTGAGGACCTAGTGGGCTCTATGTGGCCTCAAGACCAAAGGTTCCCCACCCCTGGTATAAATTACGTTATCTTTATTTCACAGGCAAGAAAACTAAAGTTCAGAGAGGTATATTTAGTAACTTGGATAGGTTCACATAGCTAACGTTGGAACTGGAATTCAAATCTGATTCCTGAATCCACAGCCACTGCTTCATGTTCCTTTATCACACAGGCTCTGTTTCTCTGGAACAATGCTGTTTCCGTACCTCAAAGATGGCCCATAGGAGTAATGGTTTGCAGATGTGGTTACCATGAAATTGACTTTGAAAAATTCTGTCCAACACTTTCCTTTACCGGCTTTTGTTTGGGTGGCAATCGTTCTCTACAACCACAAAACTGGTGTTTTTGCTGTTTATCATTTGTAGAAAAACTGCATTTGAGGTCAGTAAAACTGTTGAAATGTACAGGTTTTACATTGGTGTTTTAACCAATGCAAGCATTCTTACATCGTTTGCTCTAAATCTAAAAATGATTCTGCTTTCTGTGTCCCTATTCTTCTGTTTTTTAGAATTATATTTTTTATTTACACCTTTAAGCATGTGAAGACTTCCCCTAGTAGAGTGGGCAGATAAGAACAATTTGTTCCAATGGCTGTGAAAGTGGCTAAAGTAGGCGCTGTGGAGCACTCAGAGATGGTCAGACATTGAAGATGACAACATCATCCATTGCATCCCAAGCCATCGCCAGTGGTCCTGACTTTGTGCAACTGCCTCATGTAAATCTATTTCACACTTGAATCAAGATATCGCCCAAGGCTGTCATTGGTTCTCTTTGAAAATGAACGATGAGCAAACAAGAACAAGAAGGACTGGAAGCAGGAAGACCTGAATTCAAATCTGCCCACCGACATTTAGTAGCTGTGTCATCTAGGGTAAGTCATTGCACCTCTGTTTGCCTCAGTTTCCTCAACTGTAAGAGGGGGATAATAATAGCACTTGTGAGGATCAAACGAGATAATAGTTGTAAAGTGCTTAGCACAGTGCCTGGAATGTAGAAGACATTATATAAATGCTTATTCTCTTTCCCTCCCTTTGTCTTTGTGGGAAATTATAAAGGTATGCATTGCTTCTGAAACAGTCAGGTTTTGAAATACCAAAGGCAATGGCAGAAGCGGCTAGCACAACTGCGTAGAGGCATGACATACCACAAGTGATAAGAGTGTGACCATTTAATCACTTATTAAGTGATTAGCAAACTCCAAACTACGTAAAACTGTGACCAAGAAAAGACAAAATAGCATCAATTTGTTCTAGGGTACTATTGTCACTAAATCTTACTCTAAATGGTATTTTCTCTTAAATGTTCTGATTTCATATTACCTAACCAAATGTAGATGTAATACTGGCAAAGCCTAAACACAGGTAAGTCTCCACAGGTCATAGTCCAAACATTCACAGATAAGACTCACCTAAACCACATAAGAAACATGGTCATTCATGTATTTCTACGTCAACCCTGAAGACTCTTATTTCACAATCTCCCTCTGAAACCTATTAAGATCACACCAAAGATTAAACAGTTCTTCCTTAAAATCTATTCTAAATCTTTCTTCAGTTTAAATCTGTTTTATTTCATTCAGTCCTCCCCAGAGTTGAACCATTATTTCAGCACCTTTTGCTAACTTAAACTTGGACGTTAGAAGGGTACGTAATCCAATCCAATAAGCATTTATTAAGTGCCAGCTATGTGCTAGGCACCGTACTAAGGGCTAGGGATGCAATTAATAAAAAGAGTTCCTGCCCTCAAGGGGTGTACAATCTAACTGCGGGGGAGGGGGGACAGCACGAGGGGAAGAAGGAAAGCTGGGTTACCTGGCTCAGAGGCATCTTGTTCCATGGAGTTGAAACCAAGCAAGGCAGCAGATTCGAAGTGGAGGGTCTAGCAATCCAAGTTCCGCCTTCTATAAAGGAAGGCACTGGGAGGAGTTTGGTTCTCTGCCCTCCAAACACAGGGGAAGAGGAAGCTTGGGGAAGTGGTATCAGTCAAAGCTTGAGGTAGCTGCACAGTGATGAGATCAGAAGTGATGAGCTTAACCTGGGAGTTGCCTCTTGTTGGGTGGAATGGAAACCAGGCAGAGCAGCAGGTGCAATGCGTAACTCAGTTCTTGGATAACTTGTCAACATTGGTTCTGTTTTTAGTGGCTTTTATAAAATCACTAACTCTATAACTCTAAGCTTGTCCCCCACATTAACAATAACCCATTTAAAGAGATTCTACCTTTCCAGACTTACTGCACATTACTCTCCTCCATGACTTTTATACTCCAGACAAAATGGCTTATGTGCTATTCCCCATAACAGGACCCTTCTATTTCTCCCATCTATGCCTTCGCACAGTACCTGGAATGCCATTCTTCCTCATCTCTGCCTTATTTAATCCCTAGCTTCCTTCAAAGTTTAAATACCACTTCCTATAGGGAGCCTATTCAAATCCTACCCATTTTCCACGTATACATTACTTTTTTCCCCTCCCATCTTCCCCTTCCCTCCCTCAGTAGAATATAATAAGTTCAAGGGCAGGGACTGTTCTGTTTTATCTTTGTATCCAAGCACCTGACACATGGTAGATGCAGAAAT
This sequence comes from Trichosurus vulpecula, assembly GCF_011100635.1. Taxonomy (NCBI): domain Eukaryota; kingdom Metazoa; phylum Chordata; class Mammalia; order Diprotodontia; family Phalangeridae; genus Trichosurus; species Trichosurus vulpecula. Next base: position 287,074,634 of record NC_050575.1, on the reverse strand, counting down.
GAATACTTTTTGAATGAATATTAAGAGACTATTTGGTGTTAATCCATCTTCAGACACTTACTAGCTGTGTGACCCTGGGCAAGTCACTCAACCCTGTTTGCCTCAGTTTCTTCATCTATAAAATGAGCTGGAGAAGGAAATAGCAAAACCATTCCAGTATCTCTGTCAAGAAAATCCAAATGGGGTCATGAAGAGTTGGACATGACTGAGACAACCGAACAACAACAAATTCCAAAGAAATGGGGACAGGACTCACATGTACAAAAATGTTTATAGTAGCATTTTTTGGTGTAGCTAAGAATAAGAAACTAAGGGGGAACCCATGAATCTGAGAACAGCTAACCAAATGATAGCATATGAATGAAATAGAACATTATCACACCATAGGAAGTTCAATAAACATTTTAGTTCACTACACATTTATTAAGCACCTCCTATGTGCCAAATGCGGGGCAACTAGGTGGCACAATGGATAGAAGACCAGGCCTGGAGTCAGGAAGACCAGAGTTCAAACCTGGCCTCAGACACTTACCAGTTGTGCGATCCTGGGTAAGTCACTTAATCCTGTTTGCCTCAGTTTCCTCATATGTAAAATGAGCTAGAGAAGGAAAGGGCAAACCACTCCAGTGTCTTTGTGGAGAAAATCCCAAAACAGGGTTATGAAGCGTCAGACAGCTGAAAACGACTGAACAACAAATGTGCCAAGCACTGTAATAAACCCTCGGGGTACAAATAAGAAAATGACAGTCCCTGTCCTCAAGGAATTTACAGTCAAATGGGGGGCAGACAACACACAAAAGGAAGCTGAAAAGGGGGGAGCCCCTGGGGGTACACAACATGGGAGCACAATGCTCCAGTGAGTTGAAACCAAGAAGAGCTGCTGATGAAACATGGGAAAATTACCTGAAAAATTCTGATCTGAGCCCTCTATAAAGGAATGCTTTGGGAGGAGTTTATTGTTCCGCCCTCCAGACCTTCAATCTGAGGGGAGAGGAGGCTGAGGGAACTGAGAAAGCAGTAAGTACTAAAAACTGGGTCCACTTGCATGGGGATGAGATTTCAGGCCATCGGCTCATCCTGGGGGAGGCAGGATGTTTCATGGAGTTGAAAGCAAGCAGAGCCACGGATGGAAAATGGAGAGGTGCCATTGATGAAAGTTACCAATGATGACAGCAATGGATTTGGAGAAAGAAGACATATCTGAATCAATGAAGAAAGAAGTGAGAAAAACCAGAGCAACAATTTATACACTACAGCTTCACAAAAATTTTAAAAAATTATTTTATTCTGAACTTAATAAACACCAATTAAAACAGACATTTCCATATAAAGGATTGTACTTGAAACTGTAAATCTCTGTTATGTACATTTTTTTATATATATAAAGAATTTTATGTGTAACTTTCAAAGCCGTCCTTGTCTGTGATTCTGGCCTTCCCCTGCTCTCTTCTGTGCGCCTAAAAATGCCTCTCTCTATTCTCTTGCTTTCTCTTTTCTCCTCTCTCTCTCTCTCTCTCTGTCTCTGTCTCTCTCTCTATCTCCCTCTCTTTCTCTCTTTCTACCTCTTAATCTTCCCCCCCCCCCGAAAGAAAAAAAAGACTCTTGCACCTCATGCAAAACAAAATTTCACACTGTTCATGTTTGGGAATGTATGACTTAATCTACATCTTGAGTCCAGGAGAAGGTAGTATTGCTTCATTATCATTGGTCATTTGGAGTCATGATTTGTTATTTCCCTGATCAGACTTCTTAAGTCTTTCAAAATTAATTTTCTTTACAATGTTGTTATCGCACATGAATGATTCTTCTGGTTTTGCTCACTTCCCTCAGCATCACTTCATAAAATTGTTCCTGGCTTTTTTTAGACTCTTTTGTCATTTCTTACAGCATAATATTGTATTATATTCATACACTGTAATTTGTTCACTCATTGTATCCAGTTCATCAGAGACAGTATACTTTCTGTACCATCAGTAAAAGACGGAAGCTGGGAAGTTATTTTCAAGGGAATCAATCAAGGCACGTCAACAAGCATTTACTAAGTGCCTACTATGTTCCGCACTGTGCTGTCAGCACTCAGGATACAAAGGCAAAACCAACAAAACTAGTTCTTCATCTCAAGGAGCTCACAGTTGTAGGGGGAAGACGACCTGCAAACCACCATGTACAAACAAGATATATAAAGAATAAATTGGCAATAATCTCAGAGGTTAGAAACTAAGATGAAGGAGCATCTGGAAAGGTTTCCTGTAGAGGACAGAACTTTTGCTGGGACTTGAAGGAAGCTAGGGAAGACAGGAGGCAGACATGAATAGGGAGCAAGTTTCAGGTATGGGGTCGGCCAGTGAAAATACAGTCAGGAGATGGAATGCTCCCTTCAGGGAAAAGCAAGATCTCCATCATAAACTGGACAGGCCTCAGGCAGAGGGTGCGCGGTGCTGCCAATGTCTGCTGAGAAGTCCCAGGTCCCATGTTATCTGGGCTGGGTTGAGGATTCCAGAAGTCCATTTAGACAGTGGGGTCAGGGGCAGTGTCCTCGATGCGAGTCAGTGGGTGGCTAGCAGTGCTTGGTACCAGCTACGTGTGGGGCCTGTGTCTCAAAGGCACGGGTGAGACTGTAAGGCTTTGAGGAAGGATCCTGGGGTGAGTTTATTCTAGGATGTGTCTATGACCTGCTATGAAAAGATCTTGGGGTCTACATCACAAGGTTGAGAGGGCACCTAGTTGCCAAGAGGGGTGCTGGGGCTGTGACAGCAGGTGGTCAATACTCAAGGGTTTGTGAAGGAAGCTGGCTACATCACAGGGATCGGTGTGAGGACAGGGGTCCTGGACTCCAGTTGCTAGTTTAAGATCCCAGGGTTACTGTCAACAGGCAGGCAGGGCTTGGGGTTGCTGACAAGAGGCTGTCGGTTGGTGTCTGTGTCAGAGGGTGGGTGAAGCTCAGAGAAGCTGCTAGAAAGCCTCTAGTCTATCTCGGCTGGGTTGGCTTTTCTCCAAGGTCTGTGGGAGCAGTAAATGTGGGGTGGGCTGGGGGTGGCTGAGAGGAAGTCCTGGGGTCCTTGTTGCCAGGTGGGCAGGGTTCCCAGGAGTGTGAAGGGATCTCAGGGTTGAAGGCAGCAGTGGGCAGGACTATGGGCAGCTTGGGCTGGGTGCTTGGTCAATGTCATTGCATTGGTGTATGGGGGCTAGGTAGGCTGTGGGGCCTTGGGCAGTCTTAGGACTCCAAGGGGCTGGGGTGAAGTGGCAAGTATCACAGGTGATGGTCAATGCATCCACTTTGTGTGTTTCCCAGGGGCCCATAGCCAAAGGTGGTAAAAGAGGGATGATTTAGGAAGGCATTAACAGCTAGCATTTACACAGTGCTTTACAATTTGCAAAGCACTTTACAAGCTAACTAATTTTATCCTTCCAACAATCATTCTGAGAAAGGCGCTATTAACATCCTGGTTATACAGCGTTAGTATATGTCTGAGGCTGGATTTGAACTCGGGGTCTTCCTAACCCTAAGCCCAGCCTCCATTCATTGGGCTGAGTAGATGCAATAAAACAAAGAAAGCAACTTGAGTTTTGTACATGTTGAGTACACTCAAATGTTCTTGAGACATCTAGTTAAAGTTTATCACTAGGCGGCTAGAGATTTGAAGTCAGGAAAGAGGGCCCAGAACAGAGCCTTAGGGGACAGAGTCCTGGATAAGGATCCAGCAAAGTAGAATGAGAAGCCTTGCTCTTTGGTTTTCTTCTTTCCTCCGATAAGGGTGGATGATGATTCATCCCACACTATCCCTCATTTGGAAATACCTTTGCCATCAAATATAGAAACTGAAATGGGCAGGAGAAATTTTTAATCTCTTCATTTTAAAACTCCTGTAACTTAAAGAAATAACCCTTATTAAAATGGCTACAGTTTATATCCCTAACTTAAATACCTACTTTTATTTTAGACACTCCTATGAAAGATGGGCCCAAGTTTGGGTTTCTTGTTTTTATCTCAGACAGCGGCTAAATGTCTGGGTCCTCTTGAAGCAAAGGACAGCCCCTGTACAAAGCCTACAACTTAAGCATAACCTTGAGGGGAAAGCCTCAGTTACAAAGGCGCTTATCACACTGGTCAGTGGTATAGAGACATCTTTACTACCTTGGTCTTTGAGCTAGTAGTTTTTATGGACAAAAAAAAGATGAATGATACCTTGGAGATTAACTTTCCTGAGGAAACATTAAACATGTAAATCAAACTGGTATCTCAGAGGGGCCAAAGGATAAATAAAAAGAGGAAAACTCAGGATAATGGAATCCTCTACAACAGAATTTTTTCCAATTCTGATTTACCTGAGCACTAGCATAAATCTTGCTATTGGCCAGTTTTAAATCATCAATGACCTTCCATTGAAGCAGGCCATTAAACACTCTATGACTAAATTATACCCTCACTTGATTAGGTGCTAAGCAAAACTTATTTTTGAACCTTGGTACAAGGTTAGATTAATGTAAAATTATATAGATTGCTAAACTCTATTCTCAATTTTTTTTCTGCTACAGAGAGAGGAGTAGAGGTTTTTTCTTAAGTTCTTGAACTTCAAGGTGTCCCAGAATTAAAAAAAAAAAATAGAGTCTAGTCAAGATACAGCCACTTCTAAACTAAAATACTTAAAGAGGTAGTTTTGAAAACAAAAAACTTTATTTACAAAAGTAAAGTTATTTTTAATTTCACTTTTACATATTCTAACAGCAACTGAGAGTTCTCTGTAACATTGAAAACATTTGTTTTAAAATACAATTTGATGTCTGTGTAGTTCGTTTTCCTTCACAGTTCTATTACATAACTTATAAACAATACTCTAGGCTTTGATGTTTGGTCACTTTTGTGCAGAATTCACATCCAGGACAGGTCAGCTAACTAGGGTGATCACAGTACCATTGATTGTGGACTTCCAAGAAGCAAAGGAGCCAATCTTAGCAATGCTCGGACTGGCATCTTCAGTTGCTTGAATTTTAGAAGCAGTTCAGAAAAACTCATGCTTCCTAATGAAACAGAAAAGGAAACAGGTTACAAAAATATGTATATATGTACACACATGTTATACACACACGCACTCTCTATACAGAAATAAATGCCTTGATCTAAAACAAAACTCAATACACCATTATCATATTATAGAATGTTTGAGCTGGAAGGAACCTTAGAGATCACCTAATTCAATATCTTAATTTTACAGAGGAGAAAAACAGAGGTCAAAGGGCTGAAGCAACTTCAAAAGTCATGTAGTTATTTAAGTGGTAGAGACTTGATTAGGGCCTAGGTCTTCTGACTCATCATTCAGGTGCTTTTCCATAATGCTGAAGCAATTCACATTTAATGAAAGATAGATTAGGAAGTGATTTTTAAAAAAAATTCTCATTCTGTAAAATAATTTATGATGAAATTCCTTTAAAGTGAAAGTTCACAGAGCATTTCAATATGTTCATAGATAACAATTTTTCAAGAGAATGTTTATAAAGTGAAATAATTACTATGTGGTATTATCAAGCATAGAAAATGTACATAATTATTTTCATTCTGCATGTTATTTATGCAAAAGGGAAGTGTGGCTAAGACATTTAGCAAAACTTTTACCTGTCAACTTCCCCATTTAAATGAAGTAGTAGATAAAGGACTGCTATATGTTCTCTCTTTGATACTTAAATTACTTCAATACTTCAAGGACTCAGGAGTTCACAGCATGAATATGCCCCCTACTAATACAGATCAGAACAGCTCTGTAACTTTGTAGGCGTCTTTATAAGCTGCAAAAAAATGTACCATCCTTCACTCATTCATCCTGTGACCAACCTGGTGAAAAACTCTGTATTTAGCTAGGGAGGTCCTTGAATGACCAGTAAACAATTATTTGTCCCAGACTTGAACCATTTCCAGCTTTTCAGGAACTCAAATTCTGCTGGCATAGCCTTTGAGAACCCATGGGTTATTTATACACCAGGAAGAAATATCAGAATAGGACTTAATGTTTAAAGGATTAAATAACTCAATATTAATTTTTTTAAAAGGCTATAAAAATTCCATTTATTTATATATTTTAACATTTAGTCAAAATCTTGAAGAGAATAATCTACACCTATGTCAAGGTAATCTTTGAAGACAGGATAAAGATGAAATAGACTGATTTTCATAAATGATATGCTATAGAAGACTTTTTATATCATGGGAGGCTGAAAGGTACAAAGAATACAAGATCCTGTGGTGTCTGTTTTCTGTAAAAAAAAACAAAACACAAAACCTAACACTTGACCACATAAAGCACAGTACCACCTTGGAGGGGCTTTTCTTTTTTAAAATTAATTTTCTTCTAAAGTTTTGAACTTAAACACTTTTACAGCATTTCCATATATAAAGAACATAAAAAGATTCTAAATGAAAAAAAATCTCATTACTTTTTTTTTTTAAAGTATCTAATAAAACCCACACATTGCTTTCAAAATTGTCTTTCTTGTCTGTGCTTCCTTCTGAACTGCCTTCTGTTCTCTTCTGTGCACTGAAAACATTTTCAGGGGTATTTTGGAGAGGATTATTACTGTTCACCCCTTCTTTTTGCCTTCAACTTCCTCTCCTAACCCCAAATTTAAAAAAAAAACTAAAGGAAAAAAAAACACCTTGGAACAAATAAGCATATCAAGCAAATCAAATCCACTTTTATGAACTGTGAATGCATCGCTTCTTTGACAGGAAGGCGGTAACATGTCTCACCATAGATCATCTAAGTTGGTCACTGCACTGATCAGTTTTAAAGTCTTTCAAAGTTGTTTTTCTTCACAGCATTTTTCTCCTTCAATAAGTTGTTTTGGTCCTGCTTGCTTCATTCTACATCAGTTCATACCACCCAAGAGTCTCTGCAATTATCTCTCTCATCATTTCTTATGGCACATCAATGTTCTATTTTATTCGTATTCCGTAACATGTTCAGTCATTTTCAAATTGATGGGCATCCCCCCAGATTCTAGTCTGCTTTTTTTTTCCTTTTAAATTCCACTTCAGGATCAGTAAGTTTACTTTGCTTACAATTCTCCTGCCACTAGTATTATCCTCCCTCAACTCTGCTCTTCCATTTGTTCCCAGTGTTTGATGTACTTCTACACCTACTCACGCATTCCAATTATGAGAAATAGCAAGTTCTACCCCCTTCTTCCTCCTTTATATACATTTTATATCTGTTTCACCATCTCTTCTTTTTCCCCTTTTAAAACCATCAGAACTAGAACCAATCCACCCACAGGTCCTCCGTTTTTCTTTTCTTTTTTACTTCCTTCAAAACTCTTTGAAGACATTAACACTTGTTACCCTTAGAATGTTTGCGCCATGTTATAATAAACCTCCTTCCAACCAATCAAATAAATTTATCTTTCTGGGTTTTTCTTTTGTGTTTGTGTTTCAAAGTTGCCTTCCTTTGTCTGTCCTGAAAACACCACACTCAAGGGTGTAGTTGATTTACTCCCCTGGGAACTGAGGCTTCCTTGTTGTCCCTGCACTAACTGGTATGGTTTCATTTTAGGCTTTAGGCCTTCCCTTGTTTAAGTTAAAATGGACCATAACAAATGCCCACTGATTTATATCATTTGACTATCTGATTCTTTTGTAAAAACCTCCTCTATGTTCCATAACCAGACCAGGACATCATACCAGATTAGGTGCAAGATGCTACAATTTTATTTGACCAACAGATTATTAATATCAAGGCCTACAATAGGAAGACACATATTCGCCAAAGATAAGTTTATCACGATCACGGAGGCTCTCTAGCAGAGTCCAAAAGAAAGACGGATGGGAAGGGGCCCCCAGATACTCCTATTTGCGAGTAATATCATGCTAACTGTACGAAACCTGGCAACACTGCAGACTCCCAAATGAGATCCATAATCACGAAGCGTTCCAACTATTCATGCAGAAAAAATAAACCCACGGAAATAAAGAACACTATTATCTAGCCTATGACATACTAGTTGAACTGCTTATGAACTTAGTCCAAGCCCTCTAATTTTATTTATTTTCAATTATATTTTATTTTTTTCAATTAGCGAAAATCTTTAGTGTCCTATATAAATCTCCCTCTCTCCCAGGCCCTGGGTGAGAACAAGAGAAAAACAAAACCAGTTAAAAACAGTCAACCAAAACAAATTTCCACACCGGCCATGACCAGAAAAAAGTTTTGTCTTATTCTTCACAGGGTCCTTCACCTCTTTTCCAGGAAGCGGGTAGTTTTTTTCATCATTAATCCTCTAAAATCCTGGAATTTATTCAAAGTGGTTTGCCGTCATCATATTGCTGTCATTGCATAAATTGTTTTCCTAGTTCTGCTCATTTCATTTCACATCAGTTCTACATGTCTTCCCAGGTTTCTCTGAAACCATTTCCTTCATCATTTCTTACAGCACAATAGTTTTTTTTTTTTAAAATCACATTTATATACCATAACTTGTTGATGTATTCCCCAATTTATGGGTGTCCCTTCAGATTCCCATTCTTTGCTGCCTCAAAAAAAAAATGAATGTTTTTGTACATCCTTAGTTTTGCTTAGTACAGATCCCTCCCTCAATGTGCTCTCCCTTTATTTCCTTCTTCATTCCCTTTCCCTCCTACTTCCCTGTTGAGTGAAATGTATTCTGTACCCACCTGTGTGTATTTTTCCTTCCTTTGACCAGTTAAGATGAGATGAAGTGTCAGCTACTCCCCTACCCTCTCCCTCCTTGTTTGTATAGCTGTCTACTTTCACACTTCAATTAACAAGATAATTTTCCTTAACCTTCCTTTCCCTTCACATACCACTCACTCTCCTCAGTAACAATTTCTCTTTTCCCTCTTTTTCCATTCTTTCTTCCAGATCATCATCACCTAAGAGAACTACTCCCAGGCCTTAAGACTTCAGATGGGACAAATCTATTATCTTGCCATATTCGAATATAAGCAGTTTATCTTTGTTTAGTACCTTATTAATGTCCAGTTATGTTTACCTTTTTATATTTCTCTTAACTATTGTGTGTGAACTTCAAAGATTTTACAGAATTCTAGTTTTTTCATCAGGAATGCTTTTAAGTCTTCTCTTGCATGAAAGGCCCATCCTTTCCTAGAGCATTATACTCAGTTTTGTTGGGTAAGTTATTCTTGACAGTAAGCCTGTATCTTTGCCTTCTAGAGTACAGTATTTCAAGTTCTCTGATCGTCTAGACTGGCGGCTGCTAAAGCACATGTGATCCTGACTGTGGCTCCTTGGTACTTAAATTCTTTCTTTCTGGTTCCTTGGATTATTTTTTCTGGTCCTTCCCAACAGACCAAAAATGCCTGTCTTCTTTAGAATCTTAGCACAGAAAAGGTGACAAATACCCACCACAGTGAAATAAAAGAATAAAAATTCTTTCCATTCTGTATATGCTGCACACAGTAGGCACTTATTCAATGTTTGGTGACTGAATGAACTCTGGTACATTTGGAAAGTTTCTAGTCAAACAGCAAAAAGCATATTTCCACTTTAATTCCACACTTTAAATTCCACTTTGGCTACTCTGTATGTTTTCCAACCACTGTCTTATTGAAGAGAAAATGCTACTATATTTCATAAGAACACTCCGTATCATCCTGCATTGTGTAGGTGTTTCTTTTATTTTGAAATTAATCATTCTGAATGGAATAACAGTAATAAATTTGCTTGCATTTGATCCAAATGTTGGTTTGAATAGTGAAACTGAATTACCATACTTTTCTTGTGAAAATTTAGTATATTACTCATAACAGTCTAATTCTCAGAACTTTCATTTATATGTGATTCTTCTAAGAAAAATGTAGATTTCAGAGAAAGAAAAACTTGTATCAATATCTAGGTCAAAGCAGAGTTAAAAGTAGTATAGGACTTAGACTTACAACTGGAAATACCTTAGAATTTGTAGCTCACACTATTTAAGAATTAGTAAAAGTTCCCATCACATCACAGACCTAAAGGAACCATTTCCAAATACATACCGCCATCATTCAACCCCTTTCCTTTGAAGTTCATGCCATACAATTACACCACTTTCTCTTGATCTTTGTCATTGTCACCTACTCATCCCCTAGCCCCAGAGTCCCTCACCTTCCACTTGATTTGGGATTGGAGAGAGGAGAGACCAGAGGTTGGGAGTCTATAGTCCAGGCAAGAAGTATGACTATGCACTTATAAAAGGGGACGCGGGAGAGATAAGTTATGGAAGCAGAATTAACAAGACTTGGCTGGATATGGGAATCATTGTACTAGAAATGTTAGCTACAGCAATAAGACAAGGAATAGAAATCAAAGGAATAAAAATAGACCATGAGGAAACAAAACTATCACTTTGTAGATGATATAATAGTATATTTAAAGAACTCTAGAAGATAAATAAACTAAAAAACTAGTTGAAACAATTAACAACTTCAGGGAAGTTGCAAGACAGAAAATAAATCCACATAAATCATCAACATTTCTATATACTACCAACAAAATCCAATAGCAAGAGATAAAAGGAGAAATTCCATTTAAAATAACAGCAAACAATATAAAATACTTGAGCGTCTATCTGCCAAGACAAATCCAGGGATTATATAAACACAATTATAAAACACTTTTCACACAAATAAAGACAGATCTAAACAATTGGAGAAATATTAATTGTTCATAGGTAGGCCAAACCAATGTAATAAAAATTACAATTCTACCTAAATTAATTTACTTAGTGCCATGCCAATCAAAGTATCACAGAATTATTTCTTCTATCTAGAAAAAATAAGAACAAAATTAATCTGGAAGAACAAAAGATCAAGAACATAAAGGGAATCAAAAAAACGTGAAGGAAGGTGGCCTATTACAAAGCAGTGATCATCAAAACAATCTTGTACTGGCTAAGAAATAAAGTGGTAGATCAGTGGCATAGATAAGGTACACAATACACAGCAATAAATGACCATAGTAATCTAATGTTTGATAAACCCAAAGAACCAAGCTTTTGGGGTAAGAACTCAACATCTGGCAAAAATTGCTAGGAAAACTGAATAAATTATTTAAGACATAAAGGCTGATATCACAAGTAAACTAAGGAAGCACGGAAATCTGTATCTATCAGATCTATGGATGAGGGAAGAGTTTATGACCAAACAAGAGATAAAAAGGATCATGGTAAGTATATTGGATAATTTTGATTACATGAAATTAAAAAGCTTTTGCACAAACAAAACTAAGGCAGTCAAAATTAGAAGGAAAACAGGAAATTGGGGAAAAAAATTTTTACAGTAAGTTTTGCTGATAAAGACCTCATTTCTCAAATATATAGAGAACTGAGTAAAATTCATAAAAATAAAAGCCACTCCCTCCTTGATAAATAGTCAAAGGATATGAACAGTTTTCAGAAGAAACCAAAGCTATCAATAGTCACATGAAAAAATGCTCTAAATCACTATTGATTAGAGAAATGTACATTGAAACAACTCTGACTCATGACAAAAAATGCTGTCCACATCCAGAGAAAAGAACTATGGAGTCTGAATCCAGATCGAAGCATACTATTTTCTCTTTTTTTTCCTCTCTTGTGGTTTTTTTTTTCCTTTTGTTCTGATTCTTCTTTCAAACATGAATAAAGTGGAAATATGTTTAATATAATTGTACCTGTACAGCCATTGCAGGGTGTCTTGGGAGGGAGGGAGAAAAATTTGGAACTCAAAATCTTATAAAAGTGAATGCTGAAAATGAAAACTAAATAAATAAATTAATCAAGCTCTGAGATACCACCTTATACTTATCAGATGTGCTAATGTGACAGAAAAAGAAAATGACAAAAGCTGGAGGAAATATTAAAAAAATGGGACACTAAATGCATTGTTAGTGGAGCTAAACTAGTCCAACCATTCTGAAAAACAATTTGGAACTACAACCAAAGAGCTATGATCCAGCATACCCTTTGACCCAGAATCATCATTACTCGATCTGTATCCCAAAGAGATCAAAGACAAGGAAAAGGACCTATTTGTACAAAAATATTTATAGTAGTTCTTTTGGTGGTGGCAAAGAAGTGGAAATTGAGGAGATACCCATCAATTGGGGAATGGCTGAACAAGTTGTGGTATATGAATGTAATGGAATACTATTATGCTATAAGGAATGATAAGCAGGCAGACTTCAGAAAAACCTGGACTTACATGAACTGATGCTGAGTGAAATGAGCAAAAACCCAGAGAACGCTGTATATAGTAACAACGATATTGTGAAGACTTAACTACTCTGTTCAACACAATGATCTAAGGCAATTCCAAAGGACCCATGACGAAAAATGCTAGCCACCTCCAGAAAGAGAACTGATAAACTCTGAAAGCATACTGAAGCATACTTTTTAAACTTTATTTTTCTTGTCTTATTTTTTGTATTTTCTTTCACAACATGACTAATACGGAAATATGTTTTGCATGACTTCACATGTATAACTGATATAAAATTGCTTGCCTTCTCAAAGTGGGGCAGGATGAGGAGGAAGAGAATTTGGAACTCCAAATTTTTAAAAAATGATTGCTAAATTTTTTTACATGTAATTGGGAAATATTTAATGAAATAAATAAAAATATATTTACATGCGTTAATTTGTGCTACAGTATTGAATGCTATTACATTTTCACACACACAAAAAGTTTTGCCTTTTTGTAAGGATATACACAGAACAAGAAGGTGAACTAAAACTAAAATACTATTATTATCCGTTTTCAAATGAGACTGTCAAACACGGAATGACCCAGAAGTAATTCAAAAAATCTCAAATGGGGAAAATGAAGACTACCCTTTGGCCTACTGAAAAATTTGGGTTTCTCCACTCTCAAAAAAGTGACAGAAATTAGATAGTGACACAAATAACAAAGGAACTGGACTACAATGACTATCATTAAAATTATGTCATACTGTATACCTAATTGTGAAGGATTTTATATTCATGTTCTAAAAAATATGCAGCATGATAATATTCACATAATGAATACTATTTATACAAGACTCAAAATATAAGAATTTAGTTGGCACATAAATACAAAGAGAATCTGAATGAACACAGAAAAATGTCATTAACAAAGACAAATATATCTAGACATAAATACCTAATCTTTTTTTAGGAGTTGATAAGCTTCTGAGGATCTTTTAAGACCTAAAAGGAACCTAATAATGATGCAACTCTGCTGTTAGCATCAAGGAAGTAATGTGAATTAGTCACTTTTCACAACAAAAAATTCTCTATTACAACACTAAAAAACTGAGAACTAATGCAATTAAAATTAAAAGGGCGGCAAAGTGAAAAATGAATAGAAAGAAAGCTTGTTCTGAAGTTAGAGCACCTTGGTTCAAATCCTGCCTCTGTTGCTTATTGCCTATGTGATCTTGGGCAAGGCGTTTAATCTCACTGGGCCTCAGCTTCCTCATCCACAAAACGAGAAGGGTTTGTGCCTCTGCGGTACCTTCCAACTGAACAACAGTACACAGAAGGTAGACACATAATTACCTTCTAATCCTCCAGCAGACAGCTGTCCTGGGGTAGGAACAGAATGATAAATCAAGAAGCATGCCAACATGCTCAGGTGAGCTTCTTCTGTGGGCTGGCCACTTAGATACGAATGCAGGCACACATCACCTCCAGCTGTCAAAGAAAAAGAGAAAGTAAATTAGCTGATTAAGATATACAATGAGATATACTTATTCTAGAGTGGGGAAGCTAGGTGGTGCAGTGGATTGAGCACTGGGTCTCTAGTCAGGTATACACAGCCCATATATACAAAATACACATAAAAATATAAGAGGAGGGCATGAGGAGGCAGAAGCAGCTAGGGACATCAGAAAAGGCTTTATATGGGAATTGGTATTTGAATTGAGTTTTAAACACAGAGTACTGATACTTCATTTCTATTCACTTAAGGACTTAATTAAGTTACTTGTCAATAAGTAACTTACTAGGGGAAAGGAAATAAAGCATTAGTCTTGGGTTAAAAAATTAAAATGTACAAGTACAAGGTAGGAACTTCTAGCCAAGGCTGATTGCCTGAATGGAAGCAGACCACCCAGCTCCCATAAACTTTTCCCACCAAAATTCCTCAAGTTCACATCAGACTGAATAATGATAAGGAAATCCAATAGGAAACGATACTAAGTGACTTCTTCTACCTTACCCTGGGACTGTACTAGAGGTTCAGAAGCCTAAGGGTAATAGGAAAGGGGGCTGCCAGCACAAGAAAAGGGCAACTTCCCAGCTTCACTAGAAGCAGCCAAAGGCACAGAGGTCAGAAACCCTGAAAGTGGGGACTGCCGAAGCCCCTTAGAAGTACAACAAACAGCACAGTGCCACAGTGCTCAAACTGGACAGTCTAAACCTGGAGGCTTCTGAGATGCCACAGACTTTGTCTGGAAGACTCAGTGCTTTAAACTTTAAAGACCATAAGGGAAGGTAAGCTAACTTGGGGAAGTAGAGGTCAGTACTGGAAACCAGGAAAGCCAAGACAAGACTAAATAGGGCCAACGATACCACCCAAAAGTATAGCAGGGGACAGACCCTGGCTCTCACATATAGCCCCAATTCAGGAATTAAAGCTAGAGAGATCAAAGAAACTATCAACACCAAAAATCATTGCAAACCTAAAGATGCTCCAAAAGAAGAAGAGTTAACTCCATAACAACTGCAAGTAGAAACTCAAAAGGAAACACGTTAATTTTCCATAAAGATTACATTTCTACACCTATAAGAAATGAAAAGAAAGGAATAACAGTGCTGGTAGAAAGAAATGGAAAGAGACTAAATAGCTGAGAAGAGAAAGCAGTCAATCTTACACAAGAAATCGACTCCATGACTACTAGAACAGATCAAATGGAAGTTAATGATTCTATGAGATTCTATGAGACAGCAAGAAATAATCACAGAAAATAGAAGAAAATATAAGTTATGTGACATAAAAACAACATGGAAAATAGATTAAGGAAAAATAATTTTAAAATACTGAAAATAATTTTAAAATTACTGAATTTTCTGAAAGTCATGACTTAAAAAAAGTGGATATTGTACTTCAAAAAATCATAAAAAATCTATAAATCACCTCTTGAAAGAAATTCCAAAAGGGAAAGTCTAAGGATTATCATGGCCAACATCCAGAGTTTTTATGTCAAGGAAAAAATATTGCAGGCATCTAGAAAGAAAATATGTTCATTCATGTATGACTGAACCATAGTCAGGCTCACACAAGACAATTAGCTTTTACTAAAAATGAGATGAGATTTTAGAATATAATATTTCCAAAGGCAAAAGATATAAGCTTCCAAACAGGAATTACTTATTCTGCAAAGCTGAGTATAATCTCACAGCAGGAAAAATGGACCTTCAATTCAGAGAGTTTTCAAAGCATTTCTGATGAAAAGATCAGAGATAAGTAGGAACTTTGAAATGCAAATACAAAAGTCAAGAGAAATCTAGAAAAGTTAATTTATTTGAGCAATTAGAAATAGATGTAAGATGGTATAGGGCCAACATTCATAGAAAAGCAAGTGCCGCTTAGAATGCTAATGTCTTCAAAGGGTATTGAGGGAGCTAAACAAGGACCTTAGAGCAGATTATTTCTGTTCTGAAGGTCTGAAGAGGGAAAATAGATGGTTATTGGTTAAAAGTCTAGAAAGGAGGAAGGACCTTGATGTTCTCCATAATTAGCATGTGGGAGAAGAAGATTATATAAACATGGAGAAAGAGGGAAGAGTGAGCATCAGAAGAACCTTACTCTTACATGAAAAAGACAAAGAAGTGTTGAACATGCAAAACGATTTGGTGTGAAAATACACCAAACTCAATGCTGGGAAATAAATTGGGATTGGCGAAGGAGGAGATTAAGAAAAAGGATAATGTCAGAGAAGGAAGTTTATAAGTAAAACAAAGTTCCCAAGAAGGGAGAATTAAAAGAGGAAAAAGAAAGAACTAGGATCGAAGGGGATGCCTTGGACTGCCTGTTAGATAATTTTGGAATGGCTTAACAAACTGTGGTATATATAAATGTAAAGGAATAGTATATGCCCTAAGAAATACTGGAAGATACTATTTCAGAGAATCATGGGTAGCATGAATTGACTCAGAGTGAAGTGAGCAGAACCAGAACAATTTATACTAGAAGAGTAACACAATAAAGAAAAATAACTTTGAAAGACTTAAGAACTCTAATCAATGTATTGACCAACCATCTATCAAGAGGATTACCATCTCCTGATAATGGCAATGGACTCAATGTGTAAAGAGACATACATTTTTGGATATGACCAATATATGGATTCACTCTGCTTGACCATGCTCATTTAGTACGAGGATCTTTCTAGCCCTTTATTTCATTCAATTTTTAATTGATGGTGAGGTGAGGAGGTTAGTATTAGTGTGCTCCTGGAAAAAGGGCCATTGGAAAAAGGAAAATTTTAAGTGCATAGAAGAGAACAGAAAGAAGTTAAACAACTGAGATACTTTGGAAAGTAATATGTACAATTTTTCAAATTTTCTTTTCTTTTTTTTGAGGGGGGAAGGCAGGGCAATTGAGGTTAAATGACTTGCCCAAGGTCACACAGTGTGTCAAGTGTCTGAAGCCAGATTTGAACTCAGTTCCTCCTAACCCCAGGGCCAGTACTCTACTCACTGTGCCATGTAGCTGCCCCCATATTTTTTTAAAAAGCAAGCAGTATGAAGTAGAGATTAAGTCAACAGTGTGATATGGCAGCCAAAAAAGCCAAAGTTATTTTAGGCTGCAATAAGAGAGGCAGAGGATCCAGAAATAGTGATGTGTTAGCCCTGTTCTTGTCAGATACTCTGCTCTTGTCAGGAATCTGAAGCACTGCATTCAGTTCAGGGTGTCATGTTTTAAGAAGAACATTGATAAGTTGGGATGTCTACAGGAGGGAAACCAGGACGGTGAGGGGCCTTGAGAACATATCATAAGAGGTTCAGTTAAAGAAATCTTTGGCCTAGATAAGAAAAGGGTACATGAAGATGGTGTCAAGTATTTCGAGGGCTGTTATGTGAAAAAAGGATTATACTTCCCTTCTCTGCTTGTTACAAGAATATAGAACTAGGAACAGTAAGCGGAAGTTGCAAAGAAGCACAATCAAGTCTGATGTCAGAAAAAATTCCTAATATTTGGAGGTATCCAAAAGTGGAATGGGTTGCCTCAGTAAAGAGAGAGTTTCCTCTCGCTGAAGTCTTTAAGGAAAGGCTAGATGACCCCTTGCTAGGTATGAGATTCTTGTTGGTGCACAGGTTGAACTTAAATGGCTGCTGAGGTGCCTTTCAATGCGAATATCCTGTGATTGCCCTCCAGAGTGAAGATCTTGGTAACCTTTCAAACATTCAAAGACACTGGTTTTATATACACACATGCATATGATTATATATGTAATCATTAAATCAAGACAACTCTGGAATTGGAAGAGACCTTTTTGGATCTTTATTCTGACAGTTAACAAATTAGCCATCCTTCTCTGCTCTCTGCAATCTACAAATTTAATGAAATGCATTTAACTCAATGGCAAAAATTCTCAAGAGAAGAAGGCTTTAAAAATCCAAGTTCCTTTATAAAGAACTGGGCAGTCTATATAATTAAATATTATAAGACTTTGTCAAAGGCCTTACTGATATCCAGGAGTACTATATATATTTTCCCTACTTTTGATATCTTTTCAGAAGACTTAGCAAATACTCTATCTATGCCTCATTTGATTTTCTTCTAAAGTCAATGTATTTACTTAGCAGAAAGTTATACAGAGATTTGCAGTTTCCCATCACAATATTTTTTCTGTTCTACTTTGTATATAGAAAAGCTCATTTTATTTGATGTCTCAGTGCAGAATTTTAAAAACTATATATAAATTTTAAAAAGGCTAAAACAGAAAGTAAATGTATTTTACACAATAATCCTCCATGTCTGATTCCATGGCATAAATGAAAGAGTGCTAGATCTGGAGTCTGGGACACTTGGTTTTGATTTCCACCTTAAGATATAAGCTATCTTATTAGCCTGTTTCTTTTCTCTAACAGAGAGATAATACTTGTTTTAGCTATCTCACAGGGTTTTTGTAAGGAAAAGTGCTTTGTAAATCTTAAAGCATTTTTAATTATTATATTATTATTATGTATTCTTAGGTATGAAGGAGGACTTTAGGTAGCTTTGCCTATCTGTTCATAAGCACCTAAGCAGTAAGAAATGGAAGGCTTCTCACAAGTCTTCAGTTCAATGACTACTGTATGCAAATCATTGCAACAATTTTTTTTTAAAATTTCTGACCCTTATCTCTGAGGAGAAAATTTTTTACTACTTCTTGCTTATATTAGTAAATTAATCAATCAAACATTTACCAAATCCCTAGGATTTGTTCATCATTATGTCATGTATAATGGGAATATAGGAGTGTAAATGGTTCCTCTACTTAAGGAACTAAAAATCTAGCTGGAGAGGAAAGCCATGAACACAGGTAAAGACGAAAGAAATAAAATCATATTAAATTATGTGAAAGCGGGGGAAAAGCTAATAAGGGAGATAAAGGTTTTCTTTTCTAATTCAAGTTACTAGTTGGCCACATTTTAAAACTAGAGGCTCACAAAAACTATTTTCTAATAGTGTAATATGATTTCTGTAAGCCGAAAGAAAAATTGTCAGATTTATGGTAGGCATTAATCACAAATACATCACTGCAAATATGGAAAATTACAGTTGTTGCTTTCCACATGGGCTTCACATATAACTTCTTTTATGGCTTAGTTTTTATAGAAATGAGTTTCCCAGTAATTTGGGTTTGTTGTTATTCAGCTGTATCTGACTCTTTGTGATCCCATTTGGGGCTTTCTCGGCAAAGATTAGACTAGAGTGGTGCCATTTTCTTCTCCAGCATGTCCCCATTTTACAAATGAAGAACTGAGGATCTGTCCAGGGGTCACACAGCTAGTGAGTGTCTGAGGCCAGATTTGAACTCAGATCTTCCTGATTCCTGGCCTAGTGCTCTATCCACTGTATCAGCTAGCTGCCTCCTGGTGTCTCTGCCTGATTGGTTCCAACAATTACTACATTATATGGCATCTCCCTTTAAAGGAATAAAGAATTGTCAGTACTGTTTTAACTAAACCCAGCATTAGCTCACCCTGGCCAGCTGTGATTACATACATATTAAGAGCATCTAAGCAAATAAAGTAATAACAAAAATGAGGCAATGAAGAGTCAAAATGAAAACAAGCCTAACTACATTTAAAGCATGCAGCTTTTACATGAAACTTTTCTAGAAATTCTCATATCATTTGACTTATAAAAGAAATGACCCTTCCTATTATCATAATAAAATATTAATCCTCTCTGAATCAAATCTTTCTTTCCATGGGCACACTGGCAATGTTAACTACATGATCAAAGTTCTTAAAAATTCACTCATGGAGCTGAAAAAAAGACATTCATTCATCAGACCAATAACCATTCATTAAACACATACTGTATATGCAGCACTAATGTCTTTTTAGAAGAAGAAAATGATCCCCATTCTCAAGTTACTTCTAGTAGGTAAGACAAAGTAAGCACATAAGAAATAATTACAGGATGTATTCCCTAGTGTCCATATTCATAGTAAAGATATTTTTATGTACAAATGCCAGAAAAAGAAAACAAAGTTTAGAAGTATGACAATTACCTGTTTAGAATAAATACAGTTTTACTTGAAGCTTCAAATACAAAAGATATTGTCTGAGACTTGCTTTAGTACATTTTTCAGAAGATGTGATTAAAACAGGTATTCAGATTTCAGGTTACTAAAAAAGAAATGTTAATTCCTAGACAGGATTCTCCCCTCATTCAAGAAAACATGATTTTAAAAACACAGACACATTGTAGTTTAAAAATCAATGTTGCCTCATGTTTCATTTACCTTGTAACCACTGATCCAAAGCATTATCAATTGTACACTTCATCACAGGAAGGAATTCAGAGTTCATAAAAAGCCCTCGACTAGGGATCTTTTGCATTCTCTCCTGGTGGCTTCTGGAGCTGAAGAATTCTAATACCAACTTTATTTGCCAGAGTTCAAAAGTCTCAGATATTTCCCTTCTTTCTAGTCTTCTGACAGTCTTGAAAAGACAAAATACAAATAGTGATGTTTCATCTACCCAATTTTTATAAGTGAAATCACTGTATAAGGTTCCTATGCCAGAATTTAATACCTCAGGTGCACTAAAGAATACTCCATTTCCACGTGTCTCCAAGTGAGGAGGTCATTTTCCTCCCCTTTTTGGGTGGCTTTTACCCTACAGATGTGCCTATTAGTCAGTTGATAAACATTTATTAAACATCTACTATGTGTAGGCTACACTGTGCTATTACCGTTATTGTGTCCATCTGTCTGTCTTGGCAGATGGCATCTCTTTAATTTGGGTGCCAAGAAGAACCCCCATCAAGTTGAAATTAATCACCTTTGAAAAAACAAAGGTTAGTAAAACGATGGTGTATATAAAATATACCTGATTCCTAGCTTCAGTACCCTACAATTCTTGAGTCTACGGCAGTTCAAAATGTACATTCCTTGAGGAAGTTTCTTTTCTTGGCTTTGTATCCCCAGTGCCTCCATGCTGGAGGCA
Organism: Trichosurus vulpecula; assembly: GCF_011100635.1. Lineage (NCBI taxonomy): Eukaryota > Metazoa > Chordata > Mammalia > Diprotodontia > Phalangeridae > Trichosurus > Trichosurus vulpecula. Next base: position 287,054,000 of record NC_050575.1, on the reverse strand, counting down.
CTTTTAAATGCCCCTTTTAAATATTTGCTGAATTTCAATCTCTCAAAATGAATAGAGACAACCAAACTTGGCAGGAAGAGAAACAGGCAGAATCTGAGAGGGAAAAGGTGAACAAAACATGAGCACTTCAATTCCAATATTCTGATATTTCTCAATCTTTCACTAAACGCAAAGCAGAGGAAAAGTCCCTACTCTTAAAAAGTGCATTCTAAGGTACTTTCATGGATAAGTAAACACAGAGTAATATGAAGAGGAAGAGAACACTAATGGGAGGGGAGAAAAGAGGATTTCCAAAAGGTGGTAGCTTCTGAGCGAAACCTTTAATTAAAGAAAAGTAAGGATTCTTAGAAGGCAGAGCTAGGGAGGAAGTGTGTTCTAGGCATCCAGGGCAGTTTACGTAAAGACAAGGGGGAGATAGCAGATGGAATACTAAGTTCTATGAATAACTACTATTTCAGTTTGGTGGGGAAAATAACAGGAAAAAGAAGCAATATGAGATATTTGGAAAAGTAGGCTGGAGACAGGTTGGAGAAGCCTTAATGTTAGGCTGAAGAACACAGAAGAAAAAGCAGCACAGATTAACCGTCTCTGGAGTCTTCTTGTTTTCAATAATCTGCTCAACCATCACTATGTGGTCAGTCTGAAGAAGCTGACCATGGACACCTGGAGGCAGCGGAGACAGGGCCAGGCCTGGAGTCAGGAAGACCTGAGGCGAGTCCTGCTTTAGACACTTACTAGCTGTGTGATCCTGGGCAAGTTATTTAACCACTGTCTGCCTCAGTTTCTCCATCTGTCAAATGGCAATAATAACAGCACCTATCTCAGAGTTGTTATGAGGATCAAATCAGACATTTGTAAAGTGCTTAGCACTCACAGGTACAGAGTAGGTGTAATGTTAGTGGCTATCATCATTATTATTATTATTGTTAAAATGAGGATTTTACCTCCCTCCATGTCTTTGAAAAGAGGCAGTTAGGTGACACCATACTGGACTTGGAGTCTAAAAGATCTGCTATAAAACCCAACCTCAGATCCTGAGGAGGTCACCTAACCACGGTCTGCCTCAGTTTCCTCACCTGTAAAATGGAGATAATAACGTCTACCTATGGGGTTATTGTGAGGATCAAATGAGTTAACATACATAAAGTGCTCTGCAAACCTTAAAGTGAAATATAAATGCTAGTTCTTACTATTCCTATTCCTTTTTTATTCTTTATTATAAAAGATAAATTTTTGGGAGAGAGTAGTACAGCAGTAAGTAAAAGTAACACAAAAATAAAGGATATGAATAAAAAGGTATTTTTGAAAAAAGATAGGTCTTATCAAGAAGGTTGCTTTGTTTAATATCTACCTTTTTCATCTACCTTTCATCTACCTAATATCTACCTTTTCGATGGTAGAAATTTCATCATTAAAGATTAATTTACTGGTTTGTTTTAGTCCCTGTTAAAAAGCAAATACTTTAGGTAGGAAAACGATTAAGTTTTATCAGTCATTTTTACCTTTGTATGAATGAGTTTATCTGATTAGTTCCTAGGAGTGTTTGATAGAGGAAAATATGAAGCAACCAGATATCTGAAGAGAATGAGAAGAAAAAGGCTTCCCCAAAGGAAGAATAGAAGGGAAGACAGGAAACATTGAAGGCATACTTTGCCTACTTTACAAAATTATATAGAGCAACCCTTTAACAATATTATCATCCCTATTCTTAACGTGCAGGGATGATTCTTTTTCTTTTAATTATGGTATGAATATTTGATGACCTTGAACATATTTAGAAGATGCTTATTTCTGCAAAGACTATAGAAACCAATAAGGTAAGAATAACAAACTTCACTGGCAAGAAACACAAAATCACATCAAAACATTTTTCCCCCAAACCCTCTCTCTACTCATCAAGTACCTGATCTATTGCTATGTATGCAGGCAGCATCTCTGGATTCTCCTGAGTGACACATTCATACAATATTGAAGAAAAGAGATCAAGAATCTCCTGTTTCTGAAAGACACAAATTGCATACTGTATGTACAGAATACAGATATATTCTTCATTGAATAAATATTTATTAAGTATCTCCTGTGCACAGCATTATGCTAGATATCATAAAGGATACTAAAGTATGACAGTCTCCTTTCTTAAATAAGTGTCCTACAATCTACTTGAGACTGAAACATACCTGAAACCTAAAAGACAATAAAGGATAATTTGGATGAATCTAATATTTCAAAGATATGGGATTTCAGAGACGTATTTTGTCTCCAAAACAGATTATGAACTCTCCTTGAGAGCTGTTGTGGCCCAAAGCCAACAAGTATACCATCAGCTTGAGGCTAATTTGGTGAGGAGGCCCTCTAAATGACAGACATTAAGTTTTTCCAAACATCTGCCAGAATGTCTATTCTACTGGCACAACCCCTAAGTATCTAGGGTCACCTCTAAACCACAACAAGGCATCAGTTAACTGGATTATGCTGCAAAAATGAATGGCACAAAAAAAGGTGTTATAGGAATTCAGAAATGAGAAATATCAACAAAGGATGGAATGAACAGGCAAGATACCATGAAGGAGATGAAATCTGAAAGGTATAGTAAGAAGAGAATCAGACACAACAGAGGAGAAAAGTCATTGAAAGAGTGGAGGGAAAGGTGGGGATAGGGGAATACAGGTGAAGGTCTAGAAGAGTCAAACCAAAATTGCTTGGAGTGTTAGAAGGGGAGAGGAGTGTGAGGACAGTATGCTGGTTAGATTGAAAGGTTTATATTGAGTAGTGGGAGAAATGAGTAATAAGAAGTTCTAGAATGAGAAATAGGATGAAAATGGTATTTTTCTAAAATCAAACAATATGTATAAGATGGATTATAAAAAGAACAAACTAAATGATTGATTTAATTTTTGTGGTGATATTCGGTTCTCAATATTTCCATTTTCTTCTGATGCTTTTCTCAGAGACAGCATTCGTGAAATGTAAGTGTAAGAATACTATATGTATCGTGGCTAGTCTTAAACTTTATCTTCCAATGTAATTTTTGTTGTCCTTATTTATGTCTAACTTTGAATTGAAGTTATTGAATATCAAAGTACATATGTCCTTAATTTTGAGGATCTTATTTAAGTTCTTTAAAACTTCTCTATCTCTCTACCCTTTGCAACAGCTATTGGTACATAAGCTGCAAGTATCTTCATGATGGTCTCTTCTGAAAATACTCATCATGAACACTGCAATATGAAAAGACCAATGTCTCACAAAATATACTTCTTGTTGTCTTTGGATGGATGATGAAACCAACTCCACCAACTCCTTTATTCGCCCTTCCAAGAAAAACCATGAGCAACTTCTGTATGTCTCCTAGTTTGGTTTATAGTGAGAATGTTGAAGTGGACATAATTGATTCCTCCAGGAGTATATTCAGTTACTGGACAAGGATTTAACATTTAGACACCACCCTGTAAGTTAATGTAGCACTTCGCAATCTTGTCCACTATTCTTACATACCATCACCACAAGAGGAGGCCACACAGGACTGAGGGCTTTTTTTTTTAAACATTTTTTTGCTTCCTGAGCAGCTATGATCAAACAATTCATCACCAAGTGGCCAGCCTACTGGTGATGGGCTTTTCTATACTTAATTAAATTGGTTCTTGGAAAGCAGATAATTGCAGAGGTTATACTGGAAGCTCTTTTCAACACAGTACTACCTGCCAGGGCTATACTCCCACTGGCATAGCCTTTGAAAACTCAAGGTCACAACGAAATGAACTTTGTGCTGGTGGTAGTATTATGACCAGTAAAACAAGTAGAATTATGTAGGATGGACAGTAAATTAACGGAACATATTATCTCAAGAGATATTTGCAGCTGAAAACAGAAATCTAAATTCAAAAGTCTCAGATAAATTCAGGTAGAGATCCACGAGAAAAGGAGGTTTTTGAGAGTATATCCCTAACTTCTTGAAATTGCTATCAGGAATGATAAAAGACCTTTTTCTAATCATTCTTTAATGTCACTATCAGAACATGAGGCTATAAATGGACTGCTAGTTTAATTTTGAATCCATTTCTTATATTCTTAAATTCAGGTAATGAGGCTTTAAGACTATGGGCAATTCTTTCTCTGTTTTATAAAGAAATGTTTCACTTCTAATGCTTTCAGTCTCTCAAAGGTTAAAAATTGTTTGTTATTGTCCAAAAACCAACAGGAGAAACAACGAAAAACATCAGGAATGGTGTTTTAGTAAAATACCTGGCCCAAGTTCACAGTTGGTTTGCAGAAATATTCAGCAAATGACAAAAGTGCTGGATCAGAGGTGAAAGCTGAAATAGCTTCTGGCTAAAAGAAAATAAAATGTAAATAAGCTCCAGGAGTTTACTCATTGCTCAAACATAAAACACATACAATTATAACAGACCTTTTCTTCTCTTGAACTACATTTGTCTAAAACTCATGTTAGGCCCAAATAAAAAACTTGATGGAATTTAATCAAGTTCCTGCTAAAAGAATATGTTAAACATCTGGACAAGTATGAAATTAGCCTGCAGACCTATTAAACACTAACCATGAAAAAAACCCCTCCTAATCCCCTCAAAGGGACCATACAGCCCTAGTTCTGTGCACTCTCAATGCCTGACTAAAATAATTCCAAGACTGAGGAAAAGATTTAACTATTAAAAAAGCCAAACAAACAAAAATCATACTGAAAGTAGGAAAGAGTAACTAAAAATAAGTCAGAAAACAGGTGCTTTCAGTGTATGTCTGCTTTTTTCAAAACACCAGATACAGAGCTAGAAAGGACTTCAGAGACCATCCAGAACAGTAGTGTCAAACTCAAATATAAACAAAGGGCATATTGACTCACAAAACCACAAATTAACATTATCCATGTTGTACTGTATTTTTATTTCTTTGGTTAAACATTTCTCAATTATATTTCAATCTAGTTCAGACTGCACTCAGGACTCATGACTTCCAGGTCTCAAGTTTGACACCTCTGATCTAGAACACCCTCTCCACCCACATCCCATTTCAACGGTGAAGAAACTAAGACCCTGGGAAGTTAGGTTACTTGTCCTAGGTCACACAGGTAGCAAGAGTAGAGGTAAGGTTTGAATCCAGAACCTAGGAACTTAGAGAACGAGAGCTCTTTCATTATACCACACCATCTCCTTCCTGATGTCATGAGAATGGACAAACGACAATGACAACAACAACCTCTCTCTCCTCTGTCCGCGTAGAGAATCATAACAATGCCTGCGGGTGCTCTACCCAAAGGAATATAAATTTTAATCCCTGAAACTTGGCAAGATATCTTGGGACTTGGGGGCTAGATTTCTTTTTTATGGACATCCCTTAAATCCAAATCACTCTGGCTCTCGCTGACTGGCCAACAATAGGTCCCAAATCAAGCCTCACTTGGTCATTATTTGGATTCAGATGGCTCAGAGTGAGTGTAAATAGCAATTGTTTCTGTTTTGACCAGAAACCCTGAGGACCTTCCCCTCCTAGAATGATTTTTTTTTTGACTAGGTAAAAGAGGCCATTCTTTGTCTCATTTTTACCTAGCCTTAATCACTGAATGAGTGTGGCCTCAGACAAACTGAGACCAGGGAAAGACCTTAGTTTAAAAAGGCAAAGACCTCCCAGTGCATCCAGGGCCATCTCCAGTCATCCTGATCTCTATCTTGCCATTGGACCAAGGTGGCTGAGGGGGAGAGAATGAGGCTGGTGACTTTTCACAGCCCTCTCTCACTTAAATCCAATTCACTTTCAAGTCATGGCATCTCCTTCCTGATGTCATGGTCCTCTTCAAGAACGAAGGACAAACAATAAACAACAACAATCTATTTCTAAAGTCTTGTGGAGCAGAGACATACAGAAACATCTTCTAAACTTTGTATACTTCTCCCTTCACTTTGGACTTTAACATAATTATTTATGATTTTTATTTTCAGAGAAGGTTAGGCATTAGTAAATTTATCCTTGACTTTGTGCCTGTATTACATAAAGCACTGTATAAATACAGGCATATGTATATGCATGTATGTATAATTGCAGACAGTAAACTTCTCCCAACAAATCCTTTGCCAGTGCCTCTCACGTAAGCTAATGAACAATTTCCTCAACTTCATTTAGCCAAACAAAATCTAATAAGGTAAAATAGTCAATCAAATTTATTAAACATCAAGGACAGTAAGGCCTAATATATTAGTACTAGTTGATCTTTGCATGCTGAATAGAGGGCTGTACTGGAGTCAGGAAAACTTGAATTCAAATTCTACTGCAATCACTTATTAACAGAGTGATCCCTGGGTTAAGTCGCTTAACCTCCTTCCGCCTCAGTTTCTTCATCTGTAAAATGAGAATAGTTATAGCACCAACCTCACAGCGTTCTGAAGATCAAGTGAGATATTTGTAGTGCTATGCATACTCTCAAGCACTTTACAAATGCTACATATTATCATTATCATCACTGCCACTAACGCAGTTTAGAAAGCATTAAGAAATGTTGTTTTTTTTTAAAAATTAATGCCCACTGCTTTGAGAAGCAAAGCACCAATCCTATTCTTCTCAATACCCATTTGCATATGGCGACTGATTTTTTTTTGAAGTTTTTTGACTACATCTTGAAAGTGGTGTCTGCTTTAGACATTTATTCTCAACGATAGGAACTTAAAGGTTAAAGATTTGAGAGTAGTTGCTTTATGGCAGGATTACTCATTTTTTAAAACTTCTAAAATTTTTATGTTAATATCAAATATACAATTGTATTAGAAAAAGGAAAGTCTGATTTTTTTGTGACCTTTACACTCAAAGAGATGAAATCTGAACAAATGAAAGGACAAAAGGAGGAAGTGGCAGACAATACTAGACAAAAGACAAACCCTGACCAGTACCAGAATTAGCTAATGAGATAAACTAAGTTCCTAAAAAGCAGTGATTTCCTTTTGTAATGTTATTAACATACAATGCGCCATTCTATCTGCTGCTAGAAGGTAAATATTAATAAGAAGGCTGGCAGGTTCGCCTAAAGTGTCCCATAAACACCAAGCCCTATTCAACAAATTAGTCTTTCACTTCAAAGTTACTTGGAGGCTCAGCAACAAACCACAAGAGTCACCCAGAAAAAAAGTTTGAAGGCCAAGAGAAACTGGGGCCGTGACTACTCTTTCTCTCCTTTTTTGCTTATCACCATTACCTTGAAAGCCCTGGCTTCAGAATTCCTGTGGGTAACTGTTTGAGCTAACAAACTTTGCCAGCCCATTGGATCTTCCTTATAGGAGAGTTGCCCCGCCCTGAGTTTCACGTATAAAACCCCATCCTTGGAAAGGATTGATCTGGAAGAAAACAAGACCAAATTTAGTATACACTATTACTGGTAGTTCTTGGTAGTTAAAAAGTGTGGTGTTTTGCAGTATAATGAATGCTCACATGTTCGCAGAGCCTAAGGTAGTTCCTGGAGGAAAACAAGGCTGTTGGATTAGAAAAACATGCTACTTCTCATTTCTGTTACTTTTTGTCTGGATTATGGGGGAGGATAGAACATTGTGACTATTCCTCCTTAATCTTAGTACCTTCCCTCTTTTGACATTTCTAATTCATCCTGTTATCTATCTTATTTGTAGAGAGTTATTTGCATACTGTCTCCTCTACTAGACTGAGATCTTTGACAGCAGGGATTGTTTGCTGCCTTCCTTTGTATCCCCAGTGCTTAGCACAGTGCCTGGCATATAGCAGCTGATTAATAAATGTTCGATGACTTGACCTGACTTATCTTGATTCTGCTACTAGCTATATAACATTGGGAAAGTCATTTAACTGCTCAGTTTTGGCACCTTTAAGAAATTGGGACAATAATACCTGTTATACCAATCTCACAGATTTTTGTGAGAACAAAACTGATTTGTAAATATATGCATATGTATATGCATGTACGTATAATTATAGAGAGCAGAACACTATATAGATAGCAGTAAAATATAAAATCCTTGAAGACAGTGTGTTTCATTTTTGACACCCAGAACCTAGTACAGTGTTATGAATGTAGTATGTACTCACTGTTTATTGAACTGAATCATCATATTATTTTAGAATCAGTGCTGAAAGAAGCTTTGTGGGTCACTTAGTCCAACTTACTATCCAATTACAGGGAAACCCTTAAAAAAACAACCCAGGTCCTCTATGTTCATGACATGTGCTTCAATTACATCATACTTCCAGTGATAAATATTTTTATAATGTATCCTATTCCAATACTGAACAGATCAAACTGTTAGGATGTTCTTCTAATATTGAATTGAAATCATCCTCCTACTGCCTCAACCATAGTTCTCCCTGAACTATCCAGAATACATTTAATCTCTTTTTCCAAATGTCAAATTAACCATCAATAGAGACAATTACACCACTGTCCTAATGAAAGTAAATTCAAATTCCTAAATAAATCTAAAATAGATATATAAGGTTGTAAAGCCCTAAATTTAAACATATTTTTATCTTACTTATAAAATGAAACAGGCCTACAAAATATTTCATTCTAAAGATTAAGATATAACAAATAATATCCTGATTATTAATTTGTTTAAATAAACACTTTTCTATCTGAGCATTTTCTCCTATACTCCACAAAAGAGTATGACACAGATTTCAATGTACTTACTTCAAGTGGTGTGTTCCTTTACTTAAGTCTATAAGCAATTCCCAATATCGTGGGCCCTTCACTTTAATCTGTCAAGATAAATATAAATAGAGGTAAGCTATTATGTATATTACTTAGAGTAAGAAAGATTCAGATTATTTGGAAGAAATGAGACTAATAAAAACTGGAATGCACCTCTCGGGTAGCTAAGTGGATTTATTTCAAACTGCTGTGGGATGTAACCAGATGAATTCCTTTTGCCATCAGGGCTGCCTATCTCCACTCCCAGCCAATCTCCATGAAGCTACCAAAGTGATTTTCCTAAAATGCAGGTCAGATATATTATTCCCCCTACTCAATAAATTCCACTGGCTTCCTGTTGCTGCCAGGATCAAATACAAAATGCTCCTATTTGGCATTCAAAATCCTTCATAACCTAGCCTCCTCCCACCTTCCCAGTCTTCTCATACCTCACTGCCCAACACATACTCTTCAATCCAGCGACAATGGCCTCCTAGCTGTTATGCAAATAAGACACTCCATCTCTCTACTACGGGCATTTTCTCTGGCTGTCCCCCATGCATGGAAACACTCTCCCTCCTCCACTCCAACTACTGATGACCCAGGCTTCCTTTAAGTCCCAACTAAAATTTCATCCTCTACAGGAAGCCTTCCCTAAGCCCTATTAATTCGAGTACTTTGCCTCTTTTAATTATTTCCTATTAATCTTATATGTCACTCACTTTGTATATATTTGTTTGCATGTTGTTTCCTCTCTTAAACTGTAAGCTCCTTGAGGCCTCTTTTGTATCCCCAAGTGCTTAGCACAGTGGCAACCACATAGCAGTTGCTTAATAAATGTGTACTGATTATTATTCAAAATCTCTAGGAAAGGAAATATAATAACCTCACTCCATGACCCGTTTGGCATCTTAAAACTTGTGGATCTTGAAATTCCTTATTTCTACTGTCATTACTAGGCTATCATCTTCGATAATGCGGGAAGAAGGGGGAAAGGAACAATTTCACTAATTTTCACATGTTCAGTGTTATTCTGATTAAATTAAACATTAGGTAGGCACATATTCACAAATGGAAGTACTCAAATCTTGTCCCAATTTACCTGCTTTAAAAGGTGAAGCTCAGGAAGAAGAGTAGGTGCCATTAGCTCTTCTGTTGTTTCTTCATACCACTGAGTGCCCTTTATAACATCCAAAGAACAAGAGCTCAGTACAATGTGCTCGGTGGAAGCCAGAATGTAAAAAAGGCTCAATTTCCCACTGATTCTGTTATTAAATGTCCCATTTTTTTTAAAGCGGCCAAAACTGACATTGTCCTCTAATTTAAATGTACATAATATGAACAAAGGATATGCTGGTTTGTAATCTAATTGTGCATATTAAATCACTAATCCCTGAATAAGATTCCCAAGCTACCTAGTGCTCTGAAGTATCATGCTAGACAGTCTAGGAAGGATACAAAGTGTAGTAGCTCTTATATTACAGTTTTTTTAGTCATGTAAAAAATACAACATCTTCAATCAAGAAAGCGTAAGTGAAAAACAGTGTGAGAGATCATATAGACCTCAGATGACACTTTTTTACACAAATACAAAAAGGCATCAAACACAGCTTGATCAGATTCACTTACCAGGATAAGGTACCAGTGTCATATTCATAACCAGAATTTTTACTGTACAAGAGACTACAGGTTTTATGGGAACCATCCTACCTTCAATTCTAGCATTCAGGGGTGAAAGAGATCTTAGGTCTCTAATCTTATCTTACCTAGTCCAACCCCTTCAATTTACAGAAGATAAAACTCAGGCCCAAGGAAGGAAAGGACCAAAGCTGTGATTCTAACCCAAGTCCTTGATTTGGAATCCCTCTTTCTACTATATCATACTGTCTGCATAATTCTAGCTACTTATTTAAAGAGATTAACCCAGATGCATCGTAGTAAGGAATGATCGTGGAAAACTGGTGAGATAAACCCTAGGGCATGAATTGAGTTGTGTATGGGATGGGGAAGGAATGGGAGGATTGGAAGAAAAAAAAAATTACCTTGTAGGTAACCTCTAATAATGCATAGCAAGGAGTATTTGTATCTACATCAACAGGCACAAGAAGTCTTGGTTCTGCTGCTAGTACATACAAGTGTCGAAGAGCCTGGAGATGATACCTATTGACAGAAAATACAAGTGTGTGGTTAGGAAAACTGTATAGTTCCTAAAATTTTCATTTGTCTGCAAGCCCAAAATGAGAGCAATAATAACAGCCATCTGTAATCTGTTTCTGTAACTAGTGCTTCATCTTAACACTTGTTTAGGGAACAGAAGAACACCAAAGAGAGATCCTATGCAAACCTTTAGTCTGCCAACACTTACCAACCTCATTTGCTTGTCTGAAAAGCACATGATTTAACCCAGTTATAGGTCAACACTTTCCACATTCTCACTTTAACTGAAACTTAGTTGTCTGGATCCTCATCACCTATTCAGTGAGGTTTGAATTCCTCTACCTAGAATGTGAGGTCCTCTAACAACATGGCACTACCTTACCTTTGACCATATTAGTCTTGTCCACTCCCCTACATGCACTCTACTGTCCAGCCAAATTGACCTTCTTATTGTTCTTCTTTCCATCTCCTGCCACCAAACCTTTTTACTGGCCCTCTGCTTCATCAAAGAGTCAGCTTATCACTCAATAGCTCTCCCATCCTTCACAGCTGAAGTCCTAAACATAAACTGCAATTTGGCTTCAGCTCTCATTACCCAACTGAAACTGCTCTCTCCAAAGCTGCCAATAATCTCTCAGCTGCCAGATCTGACCACTTTTTCTCAATCCTCATCTTTCTCTATGTCTCTGAAGCACCATCCTCTCCTCCTAGATACTCTCATCTGTCTGGGTTCTCATGGCACTGCAGCTCTTCTGGTTCACCTCTTACCTGTCTGACCGCTCCTCCTCTGCTGGATCTAAATCCACGCCCCCACCCAGTCATTATGGGGGTGGTGTTCCAAGGTTCTGTGCTACGCCCTCTTCTCTCTCTATAGTCTAACTTCATGAATTCATCACTCTCAAAGGTTAAATTTATGTCCTTGCAGATGACTGTCTTAGACTGTCCTGAGCTCTAGTGCTATATTACCAACTGATTATTAGATATTCCAAACTAGACGTCCCACAGACATCTGAAACTCAACATGTCTAAAACAGAACTCATTTTCCCCTCAAACACAACCCTCTTCTACACTTTCCTATTAATAGTGAGGGAGCCACTATCCTCCAAATCACTCAGGTCCATCCTTGACTCCATCTTTTCTCAACAATTTATTTTCAATCATTAGCCAAATCTTGACATTTTAGCCTCCACAACAACACTCAAATACATGCCTATCTCTCCATCCACACAGCTACCATTCTAGGTCTGTACAGCATTGTCACCCTGCCAGACTACTGCAATAACTTCTCGATTGGTCTCTGACTCAAGTGTCTCCTCTTTCCACTCCACCCTCCACAAAGATGCCAAAGTGACTTTCCTATAGCATAAATCCTAAGGCACATATTGTACTTTCTTAATCAATAAACTTAACATCTGAAGCTCTTTATAACCTAGTCCTTCCCTTTTTTCCCTAGTCTTATTATAGAATATTCCCCCATGTACTCTCCTACCCAGCCAAACTGGTTTTCTTCCTATTCCTCTTACACAGTACTCCATCTCCTAATCTGTATGTTTGCACTGTCTGCCTGCCTCTCAGAATTGCTGGTTTCTTTCAAAAGTTAGTGTATCTTCTACATGAGGCCTTTCCTGATTGCCCCTAGTTGCTAGTACCTTCCTTCACTCCCTCCAAAACTGTCTTTGATCTACTCTGTCTATATCTTATATGTACCCATACATGGGTACTTTTGTTTCCCCAATAGAATGCAAGCTACTCAAGAGTAAACACTATTTTCGCTCTTGTCTTTGTATTCATTCCCAGCTTCTATTGCAGTGTTTGGTAAAATGAAAGTGCATAATAAATGCTTACTGATGGATTTCTATTTTTGATGTTCCTTGCTGACACAATCAGATCATTAGCTAGTTAGAGGAAAGGTCAAAAGTAATAATCAATTAGAAAAAGGGAGAAAAATGAGAAAATTAAATGAAAATTTTAAAATGAGAAAATTAAATTAAAATTAAATAAAGTAGAATTTCTTTAACTGAAATTATTATTTATTTCTATTCATCATAAGTCCTGCCAAGTTAAATGAATAAGTATCCTATGAGAGGTTTACTGTTTGAAAATCTGAAAGACATAAGAACTTTGATCAATGAAATGACCAATCATCATTTCAGAGGACTGATGAAAAAACATGCTACCCACTTCCTGAAAGAAAGGTGATGGACTCAAAATACAGAATGAGGCATACATTTCTGAACATGGCAAATGCAGGAAATTTGTCTTACTTGACTGTGAATATTTGTTATAAAGTCTTCAGCTTGCTTTTTTCTTTTTCAATTGTAGAGGGAAGTGGAAGAGAAAATGTGTTTGCTAGTTGAAAAACACTAAATTTTTAAAACAGTTTTATTGTTGATTGTGGTCATACTATAAAATTAACTTTGCTATCTATCTCAGCTGCTAGCCATTCTTCCATTTAACAGGAACATAGCTGTTTTCTATTTTCATTTATACTGACAATGGCAATATGGATGTGGTTCAATTTCTCCAATAATGCAACTAGGTCATTAGACAAAGATCACATATTAAGAGTACTAACAATTAAATACATGTGTACTTAATGCATTTGATAAACTGTGCAAATTTTAACATTCTTCTTTTTCTGTTGCTTTGCCAAAAATGCTGGAGTGCAAGGAGAATGTAGAGGACTGTGGTTTCATGGGACATCATAAATAACACCTTTATCATCTAGTAACTAGATAATCTTATGGTAATGAGCCTCTCCATATTTAGCTATATTTCTTCAGAAAGCAAACTCTATAGAAAAACAATCAAAATCTTTCCAGATTCATACGATTTCTAAAGCAGAATATGCCACTATCATAGTCTTTAGAGACTAGGGTCATCACTGCCATCTGCACACTAGAAGACACTGCAATTAGACACTTATGGAGGAAAATGAGGCTTAATGAGGATACAAATAAAGTCCTACATTTATCATGTTTTTAAAAATCATCTGAACAGACATGGAATGAGAAGGCATGAAGAAACAGTTTATGTGACTTACAGCCATATGGCAATTTGTTTCTAAGCTCAGATCGACCTTGTCATCTCAAAACAGCAAGAAATACACTAAACTAAAAGAACAACTAGTAAAAGAAGGGAAAAGAAAAAATGTATCTCCCTGCTCCCATGATGAAAACTTCCAAAGAAAAAACCCAGCAAAGACCAAGGAAAAGAGAAAGCAAAAAAAAAAAATTACAAGACTAGAAACCCCAGAAAATAGAATATCCACAAGAACCTAGATCTCTTCAGTGGTTGGAAAGCCTACTACAAAAGTTAAAGGAAGAGATAAAAAGTAAAATGAGAGCTCTTAATGAAAAATTCAAGATGACTTAGACCAGAAACTGAAAAGTAGGAAAAATCCCTTAAAAAAGGAGTGGTGAAAGAATTCAAAGATTCAATGATACAAGAATTATTAAAAGAAAGCAAAATTGGAAAATTTGATTAGATATTTGAAATTTTTTTAAATTGATCTGGGAAATAGGACTTGAAGAGAAAAATATAAAAACCACTAGCTTCCTAGGAAAGTACAATGAAATAAAACATCTCAAAATTTTAGGAAATTATAAGACTCTCAAATACCTACAGGTACTAAAAATACGGAGCAAAAGTTAGATCAATAAAAATCTACAAGTACCTCCCCCACAAAGCAACACTAAGCTTAACTCACCAAGAATTGTTATTTTGAAGCTCTAAAGCAGAGAAAGAAAATATTTAAAGTGCCAATAAGAAACAAAACAAACTTCAAGGAATTCTGATCAAAATTACCTAAGACTACTTACAAACAATAAAAAATTAAAGGCCGAAATATATGTGGAAAATGGTTTGTACCCAGTAAGTTTTTATCCTAAAAAAATTCATCATACTCCTACAGAAGAAGGAAAAAAAGGCTTTTCGATAGAATTGATGATTTCTACGTGAGAAAACCAGAGTTAAGCAGTTTTTGAAATATACAATGCCAAAGAGGTTTAAGAAAGGTAAACAAGTTTGATTACCTCAAAAGGCACAGGTGATGCTCCAGTGCTTACACAGAAGCAGAGAAAAGATTATTATCTCCAGGGAGTCCCACCATGGCTAACAGTCTAAGAGGCCTAGGTGAGTAAAAGGAAAAGCAAGAGGTAAAGGAAGATACTTAGTATTTCCTGAAAGCCAGGCACCAGAAGTGACAGTGATTTAAACATATAAGGAGAAGAACAGGGAACAGAATCTCATGAATCATATGCTTATCTGGATGCAACAGAGAAAAGTAGAAAAAAGATGAAGGAAATGGTGCCTGTATCAGAAGGTGGTATAGGGTGAGAAATGCCATAAATAAAACAAACTATTAAAAAGGAAGGTGAGGAAAAGGCCAAGTATTTTTTTTCTCAACAGGGAAAATAGGTCTATGATCAGACTGTTCCAAGAAATACTAAAATCAAGTTTGAAGTGATGATTTTTTTTCTTTCAAATAATGGTAAAAAAAAATTCTAACAAAATTTAATGATGGGAAAGATTAACTCAATAGTTATAACCATGAATGTGAATGGTATGAACTCACACATAAAATGGAGAAGTACAGCAAAACACACTGGAAAGTAAAATACTAAAATCTGTTGTATTCCAGAAATATACAACCTAAAGATACTTAGAATTAAAATGAGGGGTTGGAATATAATGTACTCCTCAGCTGAATCATAAAAAGTAGAAATAGTAATCATGATCTCAGTCATGGCAACTGTAAAAAATAGAAGTCAAAAGTGATAAGCAAGCTGGGAAATACCATAATACCATAGGCTTTAAGGCATCATAGATAATAAAAGAGAATTAATAATATATATGTATGTTTCTCTATAAGTGTGTGTGCCAAATGACTGGCACAGATAATAGTAATTAATGTAAAAACTAATTCCACTAACTGCAAGTGACTTTAACAGATTTCTTTTAGACTTAGATGTAATAGATAAATAAGAAATTAATGCTCTGAACAGAATGCTAGCAAAACTAGATATGATACACATCTTTGGAAGTCAATGAATTGGAATGTTAAGGAGAATAACTAACTCACAATACTTTGAGGCACTTTTAAATGAACTGATTATGTGATAGAGAATATAAAATAAACACACACTATTAAACCTATACAACAAGGAGGTTAATAACAATGGCTTAAATGAAGTTTAAATGTTATCCTAAATAATGTTAATCCTAGATAATGAGAGGGTTAAAGAACAAATATAGGTTGAAAGTGTGGAGAGAGAGCAAATGAAGACACTGTTACTGAAGGTGTGAATTGATTCAATCATTCTGGAAAGCAATTTCCAATTATGGTAAGAAAATGACTAAATGTCCAAGCCTTTCAACCCAGAGATCTCACTGCTAGGGATCTCGAGTTGGTCAAAGACATAAAATAAGAGTCCCACATGCACCAAAATATTTATAGCAGTACTTTCTGTAGTAGCAAAGACTGCAAACAAAGAAGATGCCCATCGACTGAGGAATAGCTAAACAAGCTGTCGCACATGAATGTAAAAGTATATTACTATGCCATAGGAAATGAAGAATACAGAGATATAAGGAAAGAATTATATGAACTGATAGAAAGTGAAATCATCATAACCAGGAAAACAACAGTAACCACAGTGATATAAATGGGAAGAACAAAAAAAATCCAAAATTAATGTTGTGAAATTATAATTATCAAGAAGCTTTACTCAAAATAACAGACAAGAGAAACTACCTCCTTCCTGCCTCTGCAGAGGGGGAGGAAACTATAAAAGTGTAACACTATAATGTCAGACTTGGTTGATGTATCGGGTTTTTCTCTTCTTTTTTATTTTTTTATTATAAAAGATGGATCCCTAGGAGGATAAGGTAGGAAGGAAACGTTGAAAAATAAAAGTGATGTAAAAACTAATCTTATTAACAAAATTTTTTAAAAACAACAAATTACAGAAACAAAAAAGGGAATTACAATTTGACAAATATAACCAAAGTTTTGGGATGCAAACTAACACAGTCCTTAGAGGAATATTTTTTATCTCTGAACACATATATTACGTTGTTGTAGTCAATGTATAAGGGCAGCCAGGTGGCAAAGTAGATAGAGCACTGAGCCTGGAGTCAGGAAGGTTTATCTTTCTGAGTTCAAATCTGATCTCTGCCACATACTAGCTGTGTGACCCTGGGCAACTCACTTAACTGTTTGTCTCATTTCCCTCACCTTAAAATGAGTTGGAGAAGGAAATGGCAAACCACTCCAGTATCTCTGCCAACTAAGAAAACCCTGGTCACAAAGAGTCAGACATGACTGAAAATGACTGACCAAGATACAACATACATATTCTTTTCCTTATTTTGCACTTTGCAGAAGGTCACATAAGTTTTCTCAAGCTTTTCTGAGGTCTTCGTATTTATTATTTCTTATGATTCAGTAATATTTCACTACATCTGTGGTATACTAAAATTTATTCAACCATTCCCCAATCGATGGAGATCTATTTTGTCTCCAATTCTTTGCTACTACAAAAAGTGCTACGAAGGAAGCATAAATACAACTAAAAACCCTCTTTACTATAAGACAGATCAAAACAAGTAGAGAGATACTGATTGTTCATAATTGGGCCATGTCAATATAATAATGCTACCTAAATTAATTTACTTATTCGGTGATAAACCAATGAAACTACCAAAGGATTACTTTAAAGAACTAGAAAAAATATTGTAAAAATTCATTGGGAGGAACAAAAATTCAAGGTTCTCAAGAGAAATAATGAAAAAAAAAGGTGGAAAAGAAAAGAAGCTAGCACTTACCAGATCTCAAAACCATACTATAAAGATGTAATCATCAAAACTATTAGGTATAGGCTAAAAATATAAAAGTCAATCAAAGGGAACAGATTAAATATCTATCACACAGAAGAAAAAGAACATAGCAACACAGTGTTTCATAAATCTGAAGACCGCAACTACTGAGGTAAAGACTCACCATTTAACAAAAACTGCTGGAAAAACTGGAAAGCAGTCTGGCAGAAATTAGGTTTAGAACAACATCTCACACCATATACCACAATAAGCTCCAAATGGATACATGACCTAGATATAAAAGGTCACATTACAAATAAATTAGAGGAGCAAAGAAGAAAATAAAAATACCTTTCAGAGCTATGGATAGGAGAAGAATTCATATCAGACAAGGGATAAAAAGGATCACAAAAGATAAACAATTTTGATAATATAAAAATTAAAAAGTTTTTGCGCAAACAAATCAATGCAGTTAATATTAGAAGGGAAACAGTTAACTTGGAAAAAAATCTTTGCAGGAAGTTCCTCTAACATAGGCCTCAAATCCAAGCTATATAAGCAACTGATACAAATATATAAAAATGATAGCCATTTCCCAACATATAAATCAACAAAAGATACGAGCAGTTCATTCTCAAAGGAAGAAAACCAAGCTCTCGACAATCATATGAAAAAAATGCTTTTGAATTCACTATTCAAAGAAATGCTAAATAAATCAATTCTGAGATTCCACCTCCCACCTACCAGATCAGGAAAGATAATAAAAAAGAGAATGGCAATTGTTGGAGGAGTTGTGGGAAAATAAACACACAGGTAAACTGTTAGTAGAACTGTGAATTGGCTCAGTTACTCTAGAAAACTGTATGGATCAATGCTTTTAAAAAGTCACTAACCTATGCTAACCTATGTAACCCTTTGACCTAGCCGAACCATTACTAGTCCTATAACCCAAAGATATCAAAGAAAGAGGGTAAAGATCCATAAGTACAAAACTATTGACAGCAGCTCTTTCTGCTGTTGCAAAGAACTACAAACAAAAGGGATGTTCATCAATTGGGGAATGGCAGAACAAATTGCAATAAATGAATATAATGGGATTTTGCCATAAGAAACGATGAAAGGGATGGATTCAAAGAAACCTGGGAAGAACTGTATGAACTGATGGAGAGCGAAATGAGCAGAACCAAGAAAAATATTTATACAGTAATGACTGGGGCAGCTAGGTGACACAGTGGATAAAACACTGGGCCTCTGATAAGCTGTGTCACCCTGGGAAGGGAACTTTTAACATCTGACTGCATAAAGCTGGAGAAGGAAATGGTAAACCAGTCCAATAATTTTTCCAAGAAAACCTCATGGACAGTTAAACCACGGGGTCATGAAGAGTCAGACGCGACTCAACAAATGAGCAACAAAAGGAGAAACAACTCAACAACTCTGATCAATGCAATGATCAACTATGATTGTACAGGGCAATGACCCTAACTACTTCCTAAGAAAGAAAACAAAGGTTCCAAGGTGCAGAATGAGACATACCTTTCTGGACATGATAAATACGTGAATATCTTTTGACTGACTTTACTTACTTGCTATAAAGATTGCATTTTTCTTTTTTTTATTGCTTGGAGGAGGCACTGGGGGACTAGAGTTATGGGGAGAGGAGTGGCATTAGCAAGAGAATTATTAAAAAAAAAGAAATGAAAGAAAAGAGGGTCATTGAAGCATTTTTTTAAATGTACAGAAGAAAACAGAAGGAAGTTTAGAAGGAATGATCAACAAGCAGTTCAGCTTCAAATATAACATGAAAATTTACTGTGTCTGTGTGTTCATTTGTATCAATATGTATATGTATATATGTATGCATATGTATACATGTATATTTACATATGTAAATGTATACATGTATATCTATATAGATACACACACATATAAAAACACCAGGTTGTACATTCAGAGTCATATGATCTCCTTTAAACTCATGGGGTATATGGATAGAAATGGGATAAATAGATCAAAGGGTATGAGCACTTAATAATTTTTTGACATACTTACAAACTGCTTTCTAGGATGACTAGCTCAACATTTTGTTTGTGTGTCTCTTTCCACTTACCACCCCTTCTAAAACTGACTGTTCTCATCTTTGTTTATCTTAGCCATTTTCCTGGGAGTAAAGTGAAAGTTCAAAACTGTTTTGACTTGCACTTTTCTAATTAGTTCTTTGGAGAAACTATGTGTTTGTTTTTTAACAGTTTACAATTATTCTTTTGAGAATTGTTTATTCATATCCTTTGACCATACTCACTAGGGAATGGCTTTTAGTCTTCTGTATTCATATTAGCTCCCAACATATTTTGGACACCAGACTCTGAACAGATTTTTGAAGCAAAAATTTCTTTATACATTGAAAAGTTTGTTGATAATAATTAAATTCACAATAAAAACGGAAATCAAAAACTTGAGTTTGCATTTTAGCTTTGCCACTTAAAAGCTCTATGATCTGGGACAAATCATTTACCTCTGAGAGCCTCGGTTTCCTTTTCTGTAGAGGAGGGATAATAACACTTGTACCATCTACTTTAAAGGGCTGTCATGAGTATACCCTATTAAATAAAAGTATTTTTAAAAACAATATGATGGTACCTGATTTGATCCTCTAATTTTTAGTGGTATAATCATGAATATTCAAGGTACCATATCCATTTTTATCTTACTGTGTGGTATATGGTATAAGATACTCATCTAAACTTAATTTCTGCCACACTGCTTTCTGGTTTTCCATACAGTTCTTGTCAAATAGATAATTCTTTTCCAAATGTTTTATGTTCTTTGGTTTACCTTAAGTTCAATTGTTGCTGATTGTTTTTCATCCAGTTTATTTCAATGACCTAATTTTCTAATTTCAAAACTAGTACCAAATAGTTTTTATGATAACTAACATTATTTGTAACTAAGAAACATTGAAAGTTCTCCTAATAATACTATGGTAAAAGATTGCCAATATCTCCACTGTTGCATTATTTTGTATCATACTATATTATTCCAAAGATTACAGGCACAGTGATTAAGAAAGATTTGTAAATTAAAATTCTAGTATTTTTCCATACAAGGTCATAATTTGAGGGAGGGATTTTTGAGTTATCTTTCTCACCAAAATAACCATTTGACGTAGAGGCTTTCAGTTACCTTTTTTTCACTCTAAGACCCATTTAAGGGGAGGCAAAGATTGCTTCATTTCCTTAAGGATCAAACAGAGATCCTTGTTAGCAAGGTAAGACTTATATATTCATCATCTTTACTTTTATTTTTAAATTTTATAAATCAATAAAGGAACATCCTTCCTTCCCATCTTCCTCCACTATGTAAAGTAATATAAGACTAAATGCCCAACATTGGTAAACTCCACCACCACCATTAGAAAGAACATAAAAATTTCTATACTTCCTTATGCTTTCTGATAGTTTCTTTCATTTTCTGTTAAACCAGCCTAATCTAAAACTAAAGTCCATAAGCTCCTCTTGCCTAGACACATGCTTTACTATCAATCACTAAAATCAGAATTCTTCGCTCCATTTTATATTGAGTTTCTTGTATACGTAGTAGTAGTAGGAGTAGTAGTAGTAGTAGACATACTGATATATTTCTTTGTACTCTCATTTTATCAGATGTGTTGAAAGTCTCTTGTTTATCATTAATCTTGAATTCCTAACGCTCAGAGGGATCTTTCTTACTCCCTCTCACTTTTTTAAACTTATTTTATTTTAATTTTTTTAGTTCTAGTTTTCAACATTCATTTTCATAAGATTTTGAGTTCTGAGTTTTCCCCCTCCTTCTTCACCAAGATGACATGTAATCTGATATAGGATATACATATACAATCATATTAAACATACTGCCATATTAGTTATGTTTCAGAACCAAAGGAAAAAACCACAAGAAAGAAAAAAAAGAGAGAAAAAATAGTATGCTTCGATCTGTATTCAGACTCCATAGTTCTTTCTCCGGATGTGGATAGCATCTCTCATCTTTAGTCTTTTGGAACTGTCTTAGATCATTGCATTGCTAAGAAAAGCTAAGTCTATCAAAATTAGTCATCATACAATGTTGCTATTACTGTGTACAATGTTCTGGTTCTGCTCACTTCACTCAGCATCAGTTCATTTAAGTTTTTCCTGGTTTTTCTGAAATTTGCCTGCTCATCATTTCTTATGAAACGACAATATTCCATTACGTTCATATACCACAACTTTGTCTGGCCATGATTCCCCTCAATTTCCAATTCGTTGGTACCACAAAAAGAGCTGCTATAAATATTTTTGTAAATATGGGTCCTTCTCCCTTTTCTTTGATGTCTTTGGGATACAGATCTAGAAGTGACATTGCTGGATCAAAGGGTATGCACAGTTTTATAGCCCTTTGGGCATAGTTTCAAATTGCTTTCCAGAATAGCTGGACCAGTGCTCAACTCCATCAACAATGCATTAGTGTTCCAATTTTCCCACATCTTCTCCAATATCTATCATTTTCCTGTTTTGTCATGTTAGCCAGTCTGATAGGTATGATGTGGTACCTCAGAGTTTTTCTAATTTGCATTTCTCTAATCCATAGTGATTTAGAGCATTTTTTCATGACTATAGACACCTTTAATTTCTTCATCTGAAAACTGCCTGTTTATATCCTCTCACCATTTATAAATTGGGGAATGACTTATAGTCTTATAAATTTGACTCAGCTCTCTATATATTTTAGAAATGAGGCCTTGATCAAAGAAACTGGCTATAAAAATTGTCTCTCAGCTTTCTGCTTCCCTTCTAATCTTGGTTTCATTGGCTTTGTTTGTGCAAAACCTTTTTAATTTAACATAATCGAAATTTTCCATTTTGCATTTCTGTCTCTTGTTTGGTCAAAAATTCTCATGTTCTCCATAGATCTGACAGGTAAACTATTCCTTGCTCTCCTAATCTGTTTATAGTATCACTCTTCATGTCTAAATCATGTACCCATTTTGACCTTACCTTGATATACAGTGTAAGATATTGGTCTATGCCTAGTTTC
Organism: Trichosurus vulpecula; assembly: GCF_011100635.1. Taxonomy (NCBI): domain Eukaryota; kingdom Metazoa; phylum Chordata; class Mammalia; order Diprotodontia; family Phalangeridae; genus Trichosurus; species Trichosurus vulpecula. Next base: position 287,031,318 of record NC_050575.1, on the reverse strand, counting down.
TGCTATACTATTTTCCAGTTTTCCCAGCAGTTTTTGTCAAATAGTGAGTTCTTATCCCAGAAGCTGGAGTCTTTGGGTTTATCAAACAGTAGATTATTATAGTCATTGATTACTATGTCTTATGTACCTAGCCTATTCCACTGATCTACCACTCTATTTCTCAGCCAGTACCAGGTAGTTTTGATGATTGCTGTTTTATAATACAGTTTTACATCTGGTATGGCTAGGCTACCTTCCCTTGCATTTCTTTTCATTAATCCCTTTGACATCCTGGACCTTTCATTCTTCCAAATGAATTTAGTTATTTTTTTTCTAGCTCTATAAAATAATTTTTGTAGTTTGGTATGGCACTGAATAAGTAAATTAATTTAGGTAGAATTGTCATTTTTATTATATTAGCTCAGCCTACCCACATGTATAACAAGAAGAAGAGTGGTTTAGTGCTATCTAATTTGAAAATACACTACAAAACAGCAATTATCAAACCTACTACCAAATAAATTCAATTCAATTCAGCTTAATCTCAGCATTTATTAGAGACTTACTGTGGGTGAAATATTGTTCCAGGCACCAGAGATACAAAGAAAAAGTTAAAAACAGTCCCTGCCTTCAAGAACCATACGATCACTGAAAGGATACAACATTAAAATAGATAAATACAATACAATCCGAGGAGGAAGAGAACACCAACAACTAGGGGAATCAGGAAAGATTTGCAGTAGGTAGAGGTATCTAAGTTGAGTTTTAAAGAAAACTAAGAGTTCTAAGACGCAGAGGTGAGAAAAGAATACATTTCAGGCATGAAGGCCAGCCTGTGCTAAGGCAGGGAGGCAGGAGATATTTGGCAAAAAGGTGCTAGATAAGTTTGCCTGCAAAAGAGAGAGTGAAGGGGAATAATAGTAAATAAATCTGGAAGGCTAAGCTAAAGCCAAACTGAGAAAGGCTTTAAATGCCAACATGAAAATTTTTTATTTTGTCCTAGAAGCAACAGAGAATCTGAGCAAAGGAAACAGTCAGCCTTGTGCTTTAAAAAGATTTTGGCAGCTGTTTAAAAGATGGGATTGAAGAAGAATGAGACTGGAAGTCAGGAGTCCAATTATAAGCTAGTTATATAGAGTCCAGAAAAGAGGTCATGACTATGGGAGTAGAGATGTGGCTATTACAAGATATATTATACAGGTAGAAACAAGGATTGCTGAGGTAGAGGGAAGTCAGACATAGGGATGATAGGAAAAAGCTGAAGGAACCTCTCAGCACTGGGCTATGGTATTATAAAAAGAACCTTGATTTTGGGAAAGGTAAACCTAAAGCTGCTCTTTTTTTTATGAGTATGTCACTGTGTACATGAATAATAAAGTTTACGCTATGCCTGATAACCTGAGAACACTGACACTACTTCTGGAAACTGGAGGAAAAAATGAAGAGAGCCATGTAATCTCAGAGACACATGTAAAAGTAATATTGATTAGAAAAATTTACATGGGCTGATTTTCACTGTATACCAGCTACTCACTGTATACCAGCCATTCACTGTATATATGATCAGGTATATCAATAACTGAGTCAGAGTAGCACAGGGCTGGATTCAGAGTTAAAAGACCAGGGATTAAATCCATGTGAGGCTACTTACTTCCTATGTGTCCCTGGACAAGTCACTTAATAAATCCAGGCCTTAGTTTCCTCATCTGTAAAATGAAGGTATTAAATGGGATTCCTCCAAGGTCTCTTCCAACTAGGCTGTACCATAAATGTTGTTCTTAGAGTCAGGAAAACCTGAGTTTAGCTCTTGCATCAGATATTTACTAGCTCTGTGTATTGGTAATCAAGGTGGGACTTTTTTTTTTTTTTAACTGTTTTCTCTTTCAGAAATGCTAAAGTAATCAAATGCCTTTGATTAAGCCTCACTAGATGCAAAGACCCAGGCTCACACCTTTTGCTGATTAGATGTGAATCCTTTGGGCCCTGAATAGGGTATAAAAACTCAAAGGTTAGCATTCTGTCTGGGGCTCTCACTCATGGAGGAGTGTTGGTGTGGAGACTCTGGGCACCTGTTGTTAAGAGCCCCCCAGCTTGTAAACCCAGATGTTGATGCCTTCCTGGTAACTATGAATTGTGATTTGAATCAGATAAGGTCTGTTTATAATGCATGTTTGTAATGTGTTTGTATTTGCTCTGAAGTTCAGGTTGCTGGCTTTTCCTCCTGAACTAAGTGAGTTTATATGTATATGTTGGATTAAAGTAAGATTGTTAACACCTTAACACTACTTTCCTTAGTAAAACAGATCAAAGAACCTGTGTTAGCAGCCCTTCTGTATGCTGGTTGTTGTTGGTTTTACACAGCCACAGTAGCTGCTAGCCAAATTGTTGTTACACTCTGTGATCCTGGGCAAGTCACTTAACTTTTCTCGGTCTCAATTTTCTCCCCTGTAAAATGAGAGAACTGAACTCTACAGCCTCTAAGGTTCCTCCTAGCACTGTGCTTAGTGTAAGGGATAAAAAGACAAAAATGAAATAGTTCCCCCTCTCAAGGAGCTAACAAGGTATCATATTATATCTGCCCAATGAACCAATGAACTTCTAAAAAGCTTCCTTTGGTAAAAGAAACCTATGTTTGTGCTCATATCACATAGTAAAATGGACCTGTTATCACTTTAAAAAAAAACAGAAGTAATCTTATTTATGAGGTGGTGACCCCAAAGTGGGTTGGCTTTAATATATAGTGAGCCTGAATTTGCTTAGTTACTTTAAAAGAAGTAAACAAGTTTAGATTACTACTTGTGCTAGGAAAAAAACATTTCTTTTATACCATGTTTCCATAGAGTAACAAGAACATACTTTTCCTATAAATCCAATACCATTATTAACTCAGCAATGTCATTTTTGAAGAGGTAATTCCAAAACTTGTGGAAATTTATACATCAAATCTGGTTATACTAAGCAGATGATATAGAAAATCTGGCTACTTGGGAATAAGATGCTGATAAAGATTTCACATCATCATTAACTCTTTGTTATCCACAAGTAGATTATTTGAAAACTATTCACGGCAAATAGGGACCTCCAGTAGATTCGAAAGCTTCCAGCAATAGAGAAGAGTTAAGAGGGAGTAAGGGCTGAGCTCAGAAGGAAAACTACCCATATAATTACCCTGAAATACCAACCAAAGGTTATGAGAATGACCCACCATTTTTTATTATTTATGACCTTATACCTGACATTAGTTCAGATATCTAGGCATAAAGAGGATACATTTTAATATATGACATATATGTGAAAAAATACATACACGAAATATTTGCATAGATATAGATACAATCATTGTATAGAAGATGTAATATAAATATAGAAAGTAGAACTTAATGTTATCCAACAGCCTAAAATATTAATTTTTAAAATAATGACTTTGAAATTGATTAAAGATACCTATTTGACCATATATGGCTAATAAAACCATAACAGAAAATTAATTCCAAAAACTTCTTTTAGGATATTAACATTTGAAGTCTTAATAAACTGTTATAGCTATTATAAATTTATGTGAGACTTTTAAAGCACAAAGATGAAATTTATTAACCCAGCGTTAGTACATTATGCATTTTAAGCTGGTTTTCCGTAGTTACCCACTCAACAGAAAGGGTAATTAGGAAATGAATCTATGGTTCCGAGTTTGATTAACATCATGCTCTAACAACAATTAAGGCAGGAGTTTTGGAGACCCCTTTGGCACCCTGAACTATATGGATAGACCTCTTCTCAAAATAAAGTTTTTAAAGCCAAAAAAATTACATAGAATTACAAAGGAAATTGATTATGTTGAAATAATATGATTTTTTTCCTATCCAAATTTATAGATCCCTTGAAATCTATCCATAAACCCCAAGATTTGAAACTCTGAAGCAAAGTAACAAACTCAGATATGGGAAAGCAAACTTGTAAAAAGTGAAAGAAAAGCCTCTTCAAATGATAGGACTATTGTTTCCATATGTGGGAAAATTTAAAACTATATTCCAATAAAACTAAAAACAATTAGAAAATTTCTCTTTAAAGAATTTGTGAAAATAGGATATTGAATAAAATTATCAAACTCACCTATTGTCAGTGCTATGAACTGGAAAGTGGGGATAAAGTGCACAAAGAAGAGCAGCAATTGAAGAATTTGAAGTACTCAAAGAGTATCTGCAAAAAAAAAAAAAAAGATTCAAGGCCTTATTACAGATATCACAGCTAGACCCAGTTTGCAAACCACTGAAAATCTGCAAGTATGGCTATTGTGGCAATTTGGAGCATGATCAGATGTACAAATATCTTTCAAATCAACAAAAGCTTTCTTCAAGAAAGAGACATTTTAGAATTAGTTAAAACAAAGTCAACTAATGATCCCCTAGATTAAAGAAGCAAGATTCCAGAGATAATAAAGTTTTACTTTTCTGTTTTCAAAAATTTTTCACTTTTATTTTCAAAAAGAAATAGTTTGTAAATAATAAACATGAACTCAGAGAACATTAAAAGTATTAAAAGAAGTGTAGCAATTTTTTCTTACTCCCATATTCTAATATGCCGCAGATAGTAATAAAACTCAAAACTTGAGATAGCCTATTTTTTCTTCTTCAGCAAAACATATATTGATAAATACATGAAGAAAAATGAAGTGACATTATCAAAAATTTTTCACAGCTATCCATCTAAACACAAAGCCAAGTAACAATAACACTTTTACTGATTGCATATTTACATGTGAGAGGAATATGACTGCTAATTTTTCTTTATGATCATTAATATCAAGATCACGTATACATTTAGAATATACTGTGATATGGGGTCTAAGGTGTTGGTCTAAGCCCGATTTCTGCTAGATTGCTTTCCAGTTTTCCCAAAAGTTTTTAATCAAATATGAAGTTTTCCCACTTTATCAAACACTGGGTTATTGAATTCTATTGTTTCTGAATTTTCTTTATCTAGTCTGTACCACTTATATATCTCTCTATCCTTTAACCAATACCAGATGGTTTCAATAACTCATGAATATAGTTTGAGTTCTTCAAGTGTTAGTCCTTACTTCTTTTCCCGTAATGTTCCATATCTTTTGTTTTTCCAAATAAATTTTATTATTACTTTATCAAATTCTGCAAAGTACCCCCTTGATAACATGATTCCACATAGCACTAAAAGTATAAATTAATTCTGCTAGCATTGTCATTACCATATTGGCACTGCCCAGCCATGAGCACTAAATATTCCTATAGCTCTTTAGGCTGTTAATTCTTTAAGTAGTGCTTTGTAATTAAATCCATACATGTCTTTTGTGTGTTTTAAGAGGTTGATTACCAGATATTTTATGCATTTTGTAGTTATGTAGAAGCAGATTTCCCTTCCTATTTTTGCTTCTTATATTTCGTTGTTATGTAGAAAGGCTATTGATTTTTGAGGATTTGGTACGTTACAATTTTCCTGAAGCTAATGATTATCTCAATTAGTATCTTTACTGATTCCCTAGGGTTTTTCCAAGTAAGCCATCATGTTATTGGCAAATGGATAGTTTTATTTGTTCTTTGCCTATCATTATTTAATTCCTTTCTCTTATCCTATTGCTACTGTCAGCATTTCTAAAACTATATTGAATAATGGTGGAGAGAATGGGTATCACTTCTCCATTCTCATATTTACTGAAAAAGGTTCCAGTGTAGTCCCACAGCATGCGATGCTTATTTTTTGCTTTTATGATATCAGAAAAAAAGTTTCCTCTATGCCTATACTTAGAAGGGTTTTTAGTATAAAAGAGAGGTACTTTGTTAAAGGCTTTTTTTGCATTTACTGAGATGATCATTTGGTTTTGGTTGTTTTAGTTTTTAATATGATTAATTACATTGTTTTCCTAATACTGAACCATCCTTGCATCCCTGATATTCAAGTCCCAATGAATGAATTTTTGGATAAACTGTTGTGGTCTGAAAAGGTTTTAATTTTAAAATTCTGAATCAATGTTCATTAATGACACTGGCCTATAATTTTCTTTCTGTGATTTACCTTTCCCAGGTTTAGGTATTTATTAGGACTGTATTTGTGGCATAAAAGGATTCTGGTAGAGTGATTTCTTAATTTTTTAAAAAATAATTTGTGATATACAGGTACAAACTGTTCTTTAAACATTTGATAGAACTCTCCTATGAATCCTTCAGGTCCAGATTTTTTTTTCTGTAGTTTATTTACAGCTGGATCTATTTCCTTTTCTGAGATGGTGTAATTTAAGATCTCCACCTGGTCTTCCAAGAGTTTGGGTATTTTATATTTCTAAAGGTATTCTCTATTTCTTCTGTTTTCAGTTTTGATAGCATGTAACTGTGCATAATATGTTCTGATTATTTTAATTTCTTGTGATTTTGCTGTGATTTGTTTGCTCATTTGCTACTTTGTTGATTTGATTTTCTGTTCCTTTTTATTCAGATTGGCTAAGGGTTTATCAATTTTAAGTCTCTTCAAAGAACCAGCTTTTAGTCTTATTTATCATTTCTATGGAGCTGTTTCCAGTTTATCTACCCTCTAATTTTTAAAATCTCCTCTTTTATTCTTATTTTAAGTTTGATGATTTGATGATTTTCTAATTTTTAAATGTTTATTCTGCTCATTAATCTTCTCTTTTTTCTATTATATATTAATCTATAATTGTAAGGCTATGATTTTTCCCCAAGGAACCACTTTGGCCACATCTTAGAAATTCTGATGTGTTATTTCATCATTTTTTTTTCCAGTTATCTGCTGAATAACTATGTTGTTCTTTGATCCACTCATTAGTTAAAATTTCATTGTTAAGTCCCCATTTGGGTCTGGAGATTTTGTTTGTGGTCCCTATGCCAATTTCTATTTTTATTCCGTTTTGGTTTGTAAAGGATGTATTGACTATTTTTGTCTTTTTATATTTGCTTGCAATATTTCTATGCCTAAGTACACGGTCAATTTCTGCTAAAAAAAAAAAAAGCCTTATTTGGGTGCAGAGAAATATTTACTGTCCCATTTAGAAGACACCAGTAACTCTAGTTTCTCTAAAAGTTTGCTCAGTTCCATATTTTCCCCTTTATCTTTCTGTTAGACATTCAAAACTGACAAAGGGATACTGACATCTCCAGTTACTATTGTGTTACTGTCTATGTCTTCTTGAAATTCAAATAAAGTTACATTATGAATTTAGATGGTAAGGAATTTGGCTGCCAAGGCTTGAGCAAAACTCTGCAATGTGGAGCCCGAGTCTCCATGGAACTGGAAAGACTAAAAGGGAAAAGGGGTACGGACGTGTTTTGATGTAAGGCTGCATTGTGTTTTTGGATCTGCTAGTGTGATCTAATCACCATTACTGTGGGAGGTGAAGGAGCAGTAGTGAGTGAACTTAGGGTCAATGATCCTCAGTTCCTGGGTTTTAGTTTTGCTTTTTTTTTTTAACCTTCTTTTGCATTCTGGGCATCCTAAACCATGGAAACAGCTGAAATTGCTGTATCTCTGGTGCATAATTTATGTTTTGGAGAGGTTTGAGAAGTCATCGGGATTGGAGAAAATTTTCCACCATGTTGCTCCTCACACAATATGCACTATTTCTTTAACTAGCTAAGCAATTATCTTGCTTTTTCTATCTTTTTGTCTAAAATTTCAGTGGCTTCATTATGACTGCTAATATTTATATAGCACTTTAAGGTTTTCAAAGAGCTTAACAAATATTTTATTTCATCTTCACAACAACCTTGGGAGATAAGTGCTATTATTACCTTTATTTTACAATGAGGAAAGTGAGATTCAGAGGGGTTAAGTGACTTGCATGGGGTCACACAACTAGAAAGGGCCTTGAGGCCAGATTTGAAGCCAGGTCCTGAGCTCTATCCACTGCGCCACTTAGCTGCTCTATAAGTAAGCCGTTCGACTAGTAAGATACTCAGGGATACAGATCACACACTTTATTTCACCCTGTATATGTTACAAAATGCAATCAATATTTTCTGTGCTTACATCCTTGAACCCTGTACATAATTCGTCCATCTAATTAGTAACATTAAAGGAAAGACAGCATTGTCATGTGGTTTAGTGCAAACAATGGCAGACTTTCAGAGAGCCTGGACTCAAATCTCAGCTCTCCTACCTATAACTTGTGTGATCTTTGATTTTTTATGTGTAAAATGAGGGGATTAGAGTGGATGGTCTCTGGAGTCTATCTTCTAGCTCTACATTTATATTTTTGTTTTATTTCATTTCCCAAGTTTCCCTCTGAAGTAGGATTTGAATTATACTAAAGCTAATTTTCTGCAATGAGAGCAACAGAATTTGTGATAATTTCAAGTTAAATTTTTGACCATTAGATGACAATTACATACTTCAGACTTAATTATTATCCTGGATTTTAATTTCATAACAACATAATTAGTGACCCTGGGCTTTTCAAAATTCTGTAGCTTGGGCCAAGGATCTCTAGGACACTAATGGCATGTACAGGAAATGTAGAAATACACCCCCACCCCCGCCAAATTCATTCTATACTTAAAGACTCAAGAGTGAAAAAGTATAGCAAGATAGAGAGGGGATTAAATTAATTGAACAAACACTTATTAAATACCTGTTCTATGCAAAGCATTATGGCGATGACAGGAGCCTGGAATGTTCACCTTATTGTCTTAGTTGCCTTCAGCACTGAGGGTCAAAGAGCTAGTTGGTGTCAGAGGTGGGACTTGAACCCAAATTTTCTTGATTCCAAGGCTGTCTCTTTATTCACTACATCTCTCATGCCCACTTTACAGATAAGCAGAGTGCTAAATGATTTGCTCAAAGTCAGACAAGTGAGCTAAACCATGGAGCTGAACTAGAGTCACATCTTTGTACTCCAAGACTCATGCTCTTTCCCCTCAAGAGTCCTTATTTTTATATTTTAAATCAATGGAATTTTTTATTGTTAAGCTACTATAACTAAAAGACTGACAAATGAATTTTCTTTGCATATACCTACTCCTTAATTTAAATATTTCTGGGCAGATATCTAAACTTTATCATCAAGGAAAAGACATTCAGACAGATATTCATATGGGTAAACAATAAACTTTCAGGAATTTAAAAGACAGTAAATTTAATCCAGATAATAATAACAAAAAACACCATTCCTAGTATCCTATAAACATTTTTTAAAATTCAATGTTACAGCATATGAAAGGCAGCAGAGTAGAAGAGGAAGAACACTGGCCTGAAAAAAAAATATATATATACACATAAATAAATAAATGAATAAATAAATAAATGAAAGCAAAACAACAACCAAAAAAACCCCTAGTCCCAGGGTACATACTCCTTAGCTTTGTGATTGGAGTAGTTCATTAAATCTGAGCTGTTAGCAGTGATATAATTTAAGTAGCCACAATAAAACTGTATTTCTGTGGCATTTTAGAATTTAAAAGACATTTTCAGTTAATATTTAATAAGTGCTAAAAGGAAGTACATACCAAGAATGAGCAGATACATAAAACTACAATTACTCCATCCTCCAGTTTCTAGGTTGTATATCTAAATGCCATCCCCATCAGATTTCTCTTTTAGAATTAAAATCTGCCAAATCTCTAAAATTTTCTTTGTAGAACCCACTTCCCAAGTCTTGATTTCTTTCCTCACAATGACACCAACAATTTTTTGAGGCTTGTTTAACCAGAAAATTCTCATTTTGATATGTGACTTGAATATACTAAGTAAAGTTGAAGGGTTACTTCGGTTCATAATTTGTCATGTTATCACGTATTTATCCTAAGAGCATTCAAGTAGTACTATATTAATTGTGGACTACTTTGATTCCATACACATATTTAAGACAAGGCCTACCATATGTATGTGGAAATTGTTAATAAAAATAAAAAGGATCATTTGAGTTTTCTTTACTACTTCTTTGCTTCAGTTTCAAGTTAGTTGGAATTAAAATTCTGCAAATAATAATGCCAATCATCTAAGCCCACATACACTTTTGATTTTAGTGTATTTGTAATTACAGCCCCTTACCAACTTTATACCCTCAAATTTAGGACACATGCTTAAAATGAAATCCCTTTGAAAGGAAAAAATATGTAGGCATATGCTAAAACAACAACAACAAAAAACTTTGACAATAACATAGTCTCCTTCAGATTTTATGTAAGCTACATATGGGTTAAAAAAAGGGAACTATATTCTGACAAACATGGCAGTATCTATATATTAGAAAATATGCTATGCACATCCAGAGAAAGAATTTTGGAGTCTGAATGCAAACTGAGGCAAACTATTTGCTCTTTTTTTTCCACTTCTTTTTTGATTTCGTTTCTTCTGTCTCATGATTCATTCCATTGATTACAATTCTTCTTTACAACTGGACTATTACGTAAATAAGTTCGATGTGAAGCTATATGTAGAACCTACATTGGATTACATGCCATCTTGGGGGAAAGGGGAGAGGGATGGAGAGAAAATTTGGAACTCAAAAACTTGTGGAACTGAGTGTTGTAAACTAAAAATAAAAAATAAATTTATTTTGAAAAATAAGCAGATAGGTCAACTAGTTTTAGCTAAATAATTCCTTTTCTACTTACAATTTCCAAATAAATAAATATACTTGTTTATCTTCCTTAAGAATTTCAGCAGGTTTTATCCAGAATACAAAAACAGAAATCAAAATAAAAGGAAACATGTTCAAAAGTATGGCTATTCTTTAGTTGTTTTTTTTTGGGAGGGGGTGGGGGGTGGTGGGAACAACCACAAAAGACAGTTTTCAATTTTCATTCTGACAAAGTTAAGGATTTCAAACTACAAATCTTGGGTTAAATGACAGCTAAATGTAGTTTACAGCTAAATATTCAATAATCCACTGTAATTTCCTTTCAAGAACTAAGACCCTTCAAAATTATAAGTAATACAGATAAGCAGATTTCAGTGTGTGTGTGTATGTGTGTGGACAGATACAGATGCAGATCTATCTATATGTATATGATGGTGAACATATTAAGACTGCTTTCAAGAAATTACAGTGCAGTTAAAAATAAACCTAATCCGAATTATGGAAATTATTTGCAGTTCACTGCCAAAACGAAGAAGTAACACACTTATTGATACCTCCCATGAACGCGAAAGATTAAAAAATATTTTCTTTCAGGAATATTTTTAAAAACTACATTTATTACCTGCCTCCTCCTAAAAAGAGAAGTCCAAGAGCCATATGATGAGCCAAATGGAAACCATAGTTCATTTCTCCACCTGTCTTCTTGTGCATGAAGCGACAAAGCTGGAGAACCTTCAGGTTTCCGGAGCCAGCCATGATCATGGCAAGAGAGAGGAGCACAACACTTAGGCAAGTTTCTAGGTTGTAATGGCCTGTCTTGAGATACAATAAATGAAATCACAATATTAAAATTATTATTGCTATACTTCTTTGTAATCACATCTAAATTGGCCAATATTAGAAAATTACAAATTTATGTAATTTTTATAAGAAACATAGTACTGTCACTGGATCAACAGATTAGAAAATCCTCAAGGATTAGAACCATATCTTGAATGAATTCAATGCCTAATACTGCCCGGCACATGGCAGATGCTTAAGAAATGCACATTTAATTGAATTCCATGGAAAGAGTCTGGTTAGCTAAAGGAATTAAAAATGTAGGAACTAATATAAATTAGCGTTGCATGAGTTTCTGTAGAATACATCAGACATTAGGCATTTCCTTATTTATTGTCTTTGCATAAGAATCTGTTACCCACCCCACTTACAAAGACAGAACCAGAAAAAGAAAGCTTTAGTCACAACTTAAGCAACTCCATTCTTAAACTGCAATACTGCAGTTATAATCAATAACATGGCAATAAAGTATCACTGAATTTTTCCTTTATCTCAATGAATGTGTATTATTAAAATAAGAGTTTCGCTATATTTCTAAAGGAAGAAGAAACAAACTTACCACGGAAGCTGTGGGTGCAGACAAACACTTCATAAAATCTTTTGCAAATTTGTACTATAAAAAAGGTGAAGAGCAAATTTCAGAGTTAAAAATGACATTTTAAAGATTATTTAGGAACAGAGTAAAAAGAGAAACTTCTTACCAAACAGTTAAATGCCGCTAAGTTTTCTGAACCAGCAAATCGAAAACCCAGAGATAAACAAGCTCCAGCAATTATATAGACATGTGCTTGCCTAAAACCAGAGGAAGAAAAAACCTCAACAATTTTATAATTACAATATACTTTAAAAGTTTACTTGGACTTAATATCTTCTTTGTTAAAGTAGTAATAAGTGCTTGGGCTATTATATTCTGTTGTTCTATCCATTCGACAAATATGGACTACATACCTATTATGTGAAAAATCACTGCTTAAAACTGAGTGATAAAAAGAATTGGCAACAATGCGGAGCCACAAAGAACTTACTATCTGGTAAGGCAGATTCGATGTATATATGAAAATGTATAACCTAACATGTAATGTAAAAGTTGGGCAAAAGAGATATAAAAAGTTTCACAAACAGAAAAATACGCTAGTCAGAGAGGGATCAGGATGCACAAGATCTAATACTAACTCTCCTAACTAGCTATGCAATCTTGACCCCTCTGGGCCTTGGTTGAAAAAAAGCTACTAGAATTCAGAAAGAAGATGATGATGGTGAGTAAGAAATGTAGATTATAAAAAAGCAATGGTGGAGAAAGTACAATGTATCACTACAGGCTGTAAAAAAAGCACCACCAAATATTTAGCAAGACATAACCTGGTGGCTAGAATTACAGATAAGAAGTTCACTACTTTTTACGAATTGAAAGACAACAAATTCCCTTACTAAAAATGTAAACGTCAAAAAATCCAGAAGAACTCAACGAATAAATTGTACAGAAACAAGAATATTAACACAGACTGAACCCCAAACCAAGTATAACTCTGATTCATAAAATGAAAAACAAAAATTTTAATAGATATTGCCATACCAAATATGGTGCCAAGGTACAAGGAACAGCAAGCTTTCGAAGCACAGAAATTTGCCCAAGATGATAATAATGTGTGAACAAGATAAAGTATATATTCTTTAGGTTGTTTTGTCTGTTACTGGAGTTGTACCAAGTACGCTTTTAGGGAGCCTACAAAAGGTGAAAATATCCTAGTCCCTTTATTCAGCTACAAAAAAAGCAGTTATTTTACTTGCCTGTGAAATAGTAGAAAAACACTAAATACAAAGGATTTGCAACAGGATAGGGACTTGTCTCAAAACTATTTCTCATTTCCTGTCTCAAGACCAAAGAAGATGACAGGAATGAGACAACAATAATAATAGTAAAAATCACCTCCTCAAAGTCAAACCCTTTCTCTATGTTGTGATGCTAATGGGGGTGGATATCAAAGTAAGGAAATGCTGGCCAGAATGAAGTACAGAAGGGATTCTGTGTGCCTTGAGACTGCTACATTATCTATGAAGGCTTGGCAGGAACCCTGAAATGCTAGTCAACTGGGTTCTGGCAATACTAGTCAGCATTCCAGCTAGTGGGAAGAAAAGACTCCTAAGAATCTAAGAAAAAGACAGAATAACACAGACTTGCAGGCTAACCTCAGACTTGCAGGCTAACCTCAATCAAAACCATAGTGATGACTAATTTAGCATGGAAGACAAGAGTGAGTGACGCTTCTTCATATTCTGATATCACAAGAAGGCAAGCTACACTGGAGCAAATCAGAAATACCAATATTTCACCGGCTTGAAATGCTTCAGTGCTGATAGCATTGACCACTAAAGTGGATACACCACAAGTATGCAGATAATAAAGACATGAATGCTTTCATTATGCACCATTACAATAAGAAAGTCAAGGAATTTATGTTAATTTTTGTTAGCAGTATTTAGCTCCAAGTCATGCAACATTATTGATGACCACTACAGGGAAATCACAAAAAATAATTATATACCTAAGACTAAATTAAACAAAATAACAGATAAAATCAAGAATCTACTAATGTCTGAAGAGGGAAAAACTGAAGACCCTGAAGTTACTAAGAATCTTGTATGCCAAAAAGGACATCCCAAGGTTTGAAGAGGAATTTATTGATGATTAAGGTAACTACTGAACAGCACTCCCAAATGTCATAACATTTACATTACCTTTGTAAATTACCAGGAAGTCTTTGACTTAATACCACCTACATGGCTATCATGTACTGAGACTGCATAAAACAGACCCAATTATAGAGTGCTAAAGTATTTGATGCCCATGGGGAAAATTAACTGCTTTATTTAAAACACTTCACTAATAATAATGTCAAGAATATCTGATATAAAACACGGAAGTTTTCAGGAAGACAGTTTAAGCCTATTACAATTCTGCCTGGACTAACTCAATTATAGCTTCTCCTAAATAAAACTAAGTCTTCCATTTTAAAGGAGTCAAACCAAAACATCTTATTAACCACTTCATGTAAATGTATGACATCAAGCTACATAGCTCCATTGAAAGACACATTAAAGTGCTCCTTCATTTTGTGAAATCTGTGTCCAATTTTATCAAAACATCATAAAATTCTTAACATATGGCAAGGCAAGATTCAGACTGAAGTCAAGCTCAAATCTGATGGTCACAATGAATCAATGGATGAAGGATTAGCCGACAGCTGACTCACACAATGGCCCTGTCAGGAAAGTAATATTATTAACCCATTTCTGCAGATAAAGAAACTGAGGCTGAGAGCAGTTAAGTGACTTGCCCATGGTTTCCCAATGAGGCAGATTCTAACTTAGGTCTTCCTAACTCTAGGTCCCTACACAAGCTCTAAGCAACCGAAGTTGAATATGAAAAACATGTTTAAAGCAACTAATACCTATACAAGTTTTAATATATTCTTTCAAAACTACAAAATGAGCCATAACCACATCCTAATAAAAAACTGTGCAATATTAAGATACCGGGTCCATTACCCTAAGCCAGGTTCCCCACCCCTGCAACTAAGCTACACAAAAATGAACAACATTTCCTGGCCAAAAAGGAAGAAGATCAACATTCTCAGGGCATATGATAAATACAAAAAGCCTACAGAATACTTTTGGAATAATTAGATATCACTTCAAAGAACAATGGTAATAGCTATTAACAGTCTTTGGAACGCAAATGAAAAGTCATCTACCTCTAGATAGAACCTACAAAACTGTTAAAATCCAAGAAGAGAATCAAAGAGCCCTCTGTGAATAACATCTGACATTAACTCAGTCAAGAAAATGTTAACATAGAAATACAGAAGAAATAGGTCAGTCATGCAGATTTGTTTATAGAAATGGAGGAGATTATGATGGCAATTCAGGAACAGGTTACTGTCACCACATATTATAGAAGTATTATCCTTTAGAAGCCAGGAGTAAGTGATTATGGTAAATTGTTTAGGGAAATAGCAAAAATTGTACAACACATCACTGCAGGCTGCAAAAATTTAGAACCTAACACACATACAAGACTGACTTGGTGATTAGAATTGCACAACAGAAGCACATTATCTTTTGTGGACTGAGAGAGAGGAAATCCCTATACTACAAATAAACACTTTAAAACTTTCTGGACAACTTACCCAATAAACTGTGCTGGAAACAGAGCATTAACACAGACCAAACAGGTCTCCATGATTATCCAAACATAACGCTGAGAAGTAAAACTTTAAGAACAATACTTTTAATTGATGCCACCTTCCTAATATTCATAACCACCAAGTTACTTGGAACAAAAAGCTTTCAAAATATTCAGACTTAGCAGAGGTCGAAATTGTTTAAGAACAGCCACAGTGGATAGATTCCTAGGCCTAGAGTCAGAAAGACCTGATTTCAAATCTGGCCTTAGAGTTCCTGACTGTGTGACCTTGGGCAAGTTACTTAACCTCTGTTTGCCTCAGTTTCCTCTTCTGTAAAGGGGGGGGGGGAGTAATAACACCTACCTCCCAGGGTTGTTGTGAGGATCAAATGAGATAATATCTGTAAAGCACTTAGCACATGCTTGGCACATAATAAGTGCTATATAAATATTAGCTATTATTATTATTATTATTAACAAGAAGACAGGTATATCATCCCTGTTGTCCTGTGGAGTTGTGCTAAAGATGAACTTTCAACTAATACTTTCAATCAACTAAGAAAAATAGTTATTTTAAGTACCTGTGAAAGAATATGCAGAAGTATTAAGTATAAAAGAGTAAAGAGGACAGCAATTCGTCTTATGATCATTTCTGTCTGAAAGAGATGAGATGATGATTGTCGTCATATGTTATACCTGACATTCATATCACTCTTTAAGATTTGTGCAGAGTTTTACATACATTTTCTCTTACATACATTTGAGTTAGACACTACAGTTACCATTACTCCTATTTTACAGAGGAGGCAACTGAGGCTTAGTAGGGTTAAGTGAATTTCTTGTGGACAGACAGTCAAATAAACATCAGAGACAAGATGTCAGCTTAGGTTTTCCTGACTCCAAGTCCAAGACTTTATCTACCAGGAAGAATCTGGGAAGGCTTCATTGATGAGAATATTGAGCTGGATTTTGAAGGGTCAGAATGAAACAGGCAGAACTAAAGCAGAAGATGTTTCCAGGAAGAAAGACTAGCATAAGCAAAGGCACAGAAATGGGATAAATATGAAAAATGAGAAAATGAAGGGTATCTCTGAGGAATAAAAAACAGTCCAGCTTGGCTACACTTATCAATCAGCAAGTCCTGTCAGTCTGATCTTTATCACGACTACATCCCTCATACCTGTTTCCCTTACTCTCTAGTCACATTTGTATCATCACAGTGCACGTCCTCTTAACTGGACTGTTCTAAGAGAACTCTAATTGACTCCACCACCTTTCCCTTCCAACCTATTTTTCACAAACATGCCAAAATAATTTTTCTGATGGCCAGGTCTAGTGTGACTCCCTGCTCAAAAATTGCCAGTGATTCCCTATTTCCTGTTTGATCAAATGAAAACATCTGGCTTTGAACTACATTTCAAGCTTTAGTGCATATCATTCTCTTTTACACATTCAATGGTCAGACAAACTCAACTGCTTACGGTTGTTTCTCAATCTTATCCTGCTCTTACCCACGCTCTATATTTGTACATACCATTTCCTGTACCTAGAATTGATTCTTTCCATATCTCCACTAAGTCAACACATATCTTGGTCTTACTTCAGCTTGAACAGCACCTTTTCCACGACACACTTTGAGTTCCTACCCTCTCCCCACCACTGCCCCCCGCCCCAAAAGTGATTTCTATAGCATTCCATCAAAACTCTTTGCCCAGACCATATTAAATCTTATATGAAATGTGTTGCTGTGCATTTCCACCCCAGTCCCCTGCCATTAGGCTTCAAGGACCCTCAAGACAAGGAGTGAAATTTTGCTGACCACTGTATTACCTATATCTAGTCCAAAGCCTTGCACATAGTAGATATTTAACATATGACTGCTGAATCAATAAATCAAAAAGCATTTGTTAAGTACCTACTAAAGGGCATACACTGGAACTAAAACTAAAATGAATGAAATAATTTCTACTCACGAGGAGTTTACACTCTAATGGGCAGACAACAAACACAGATGTTAGGATACACAAAAGAAAGAGAGTAAATACAAAACAGTGAAGTACAAAGTAGCTTGGGAAGGCATAGACTAGCATTGGAGGGGGGATCAAGCTAAGTTTCATGTAGAAGATGCTTTTTGAGCTACACTGTAAAGGAAGAAAGGAATTCCAGGCACGGGGGACAGCAAAGGCAGAGAGACAGGACTCATGAGACAGGAAATAGAGTGCTGCATGTAAGGAAGGGAGAGAGGCCAGTATGGCTGGACTGCTAAGTGTAGGGGAGAGAACAACGCTCAATGAAGCCTGAAAGATAAATTGGGGCAGAGGTGTATAGGGAGGAGTTTATATTTATCCTAGAGGCAAGAGAGACTCTACTAGAGTTACTGAGTAGGGGATTGATATAAGATCCACATTTAATAAAAATCACTTTGGCAGCAGCATGTAGGATACACTGGCCTGGTGAGAGTCTTAAGGCAGACAGACTAATTAGGGAGCTATTGCAATACTCCAGGTGAGAGGTGATGAAGGCCTGAACCAAGGTGGTAGCTGTCTGAGCAGAGAAAACAGAAAGAGACATTGGGGTAAACTGTAGAGGGCTTTGAATGCCAGGCTATGGAATTCTTAATTTTCATTTATAACAACAGCCATAATGATAATAATGACAGGCAATGGAGATATAAAGGTTTTGAGCAAAGATGTGATGTGATAAGAACTGTATCTTTGGATGCTTAATCTGGAAGCAATGTAGAGGGCAGACTAATGGAAGAAGAGCCTAGAAATAAGGAAGGCAGTTAGATGAATACTGCAATATTTTAGGCATTAAGAGCCTGAATTAAGGGGGCAGAAGTGGGAATTTTAAAAAATCACTTTGGCAGCGGAGTGTAGGATGGACTAGAGCAGTGAGAGATATGATTCATAGGATCATGAATTTAGAACTGGGAAGGACCCTAAAATCTAGTCAACCTCCTTATTTTATAGATAAGGAAACCAGGGCTCAGAGACTTTCAGTAACTTGCCTGACAGCCCACAGGCAAGCAGCAGAGGTAAGATTCAACACAAGACCCTCTCATTCTAAATCCAGAGTTCTCTCCAGTACAAAACATGAAAGACCCCATGTAGCATTAGGGTTGATCCAAAAGAATTTTTTAAGTTGACCCAAAAGATTGATTGAGACTTATCCTTTTATCCAAACATGATCTCAAGATTTCAAGCTTAAGTAACAAAATAAAAACTGGTGGCAAAAACAGAAATAGGTAAATCAGGAACAAAGGCATTATCTAGGTAAAAGCTAGGTTCAGTTTTTAGTAACTCTGTGGAGTTAAAGGGCCTGGCAGAACATTAAAGTAGAAATGACTAGCCAATTTATGGAAATGCTTATCTGGAAGTTCAGCAGAAAGGTTACAACCAGAGACAGATTTAAAAGGCATCTGCAGAGGTTATAATTGCAGCTATGCAAGTTGAGATCACCAAGAATGAATTTGATAAGAAGCTAAAGAACAGAACCATAAAAAATTCAGCAATTAGGAGCCAAGAGAAAGGTAGGAAAATCAGGAAAATAGTGTTCCAAGCTAGGAAAGGAGAAATTTAAGAAAAAATATAAGCAGTATCAAGCGCTATAGAAAACTCAAAAGGGATAAGGATTCCATAAAGGTTATTGGGCTACTGGTAACCTGTGACAGAATTTCCATACTGTTGGAGGTAGAAGCTAAATTGTTAGGGAACAGTGAGTTATCAGTAAAAAAGTGAAGGGAAATAAATAGAGACTATATTCTGGATGAGTGAGTCTGGCAGTCAAGTAAAAAGAGGGTAAGAAGGCTGTCTTAAAAGCCTAAGCCTTCAATCTTATTTCATAACACCCTCCTTTACATGCTACCCATTCCAAGCTGGGAAGTAGATGCTCATCGTACACAACGTTTCATCTGCTGCTTGTTGCTGTTGAATAGGCTGCATCCCATTTCTGAAGGAAATGGAGTGTTGTATGCAAGAAAGCCAATGACACTGGACTGCAGAGTACACAGAAAGGAAGCAGGGGTGGGGAATCTGCAGCCTGAAGGCCACCTGTGGCCCTCTAGATCCTCAAGTGAAGCCCTTTGACTGAATCCAAACTTCACAAAACAAATCCTCTTAAGGCTGAAAGTTTCCCACCCCTATCACCAGACTTCTCAACCCACAAACACCAAAGACAACAGAGAAGATTAGTGGGGAAAAAACTGCAGGGACAGAGGGAAAGGAGTTCACAGTTTGGCCACCACCCCAGGGGCAGTGGAGGTGATGCAGCTCTGAAGCTGGTTACAGAGCTACAGCTGCAGTTGCTTCCAGCCCCAGGTCCACCTGGTGGGAGAAATTAAATGACAGATCAGAGCAGGAGTGCAGAGCCTGCTTAAGATCTGAGTCAAGGTCTGGCTTGGCGGTTCTTGGGGGAGGAGGAGCGCTGGTGGAGCAGAGCTTGCTATGTAGAAATAGCTCTGAAAACAACAGTGCAGCCGCTCAAGCTTGGGACAAAGTACTCTCTACTCTACAAGCAGTCACACCCCAACAAAAAGCTCAAGGTTCAAGTAGTTGGTGGGGAACATGGCCAGGCAGCGAATAAGGATGCAGACTCAGACTTTGGAATCTTTCTTTGGTGACAAAGAAGACCAAAACATACAGCCAGAAGAAGTCAACAAAGTGCAAGAGCCTACATCAAAAGCCTCCAAGAAAAACATGAACTGGTCTCAAGCCATGGAAGAGCTCAAAAAGGATTTGGAAAAGCAGGTTAGAGAAGTAGAGGAAAAATTAGGAAGAGAAATAAGGGTGATGCAAGAAAACCATAAAAAACAAGTCAATGACTTGCTAAAGGAGACCCAAAAAATACTGAAGAAAATGATACCTTAAAAAATAGACTAACTCAAATGGCAAAAGAGCTCCAAAAAGCCAATGAGGAAAAGAATGCCTTGAAAGGCAGAATTAGTCAAATGGAAAAGGAAGTCCAAAAGACCATTAAAGAAAATACCACCTTAAAAATTAGATGGGAGCAAGTGGAAGCTAGTGACTTGATGAGAAATCAAGATATTATAAAACAGAACCAAAGGAATGAAAAAATGGAAGACAATGTAAAATATCTCATTGGAAAAACCACTGACCTGGAAAATAGATCCAGGAGAGATAATTTAAAAATTATTGGACTACCTGAAAGCCATGATCAAAAAAAGAGCCTAGATATCATCTTTCAAGAAATTATCAAGGAGAACTGCCCTGATATTCTAGAGCCAGAGGGTAAAATAGAAATTGAAAGAATCCACAGATCGCCTCCCCAAATAGATCCCAAAAAGAAAACTCCTAGGAACATTGTTGCCAAATTCCAAAGCTCCCAGATCAAGGAGAAAATACTGCAAGCAGCCAGAAAGAAACAATTTGAGTATTGTGGAAACACAATCAGAATAACACAAAATCTAGCAGCTTCTACATTAAGGGATTGAAGGGCTTGGAATATGATATTCTGGAAGTCAATGGAGCTAGGATTAAAACGAAGAATCACCTATCCAGCAAAAATGAGTATCATGCTCCAAGGCAAAATATGGATTTTCCAATAAAATAGAGGACTTTCAAGCTTTCTCAGTAAAAAGACCAGAGCTGACTTTCAAACACAAGAATCAAGAAAAGAATGAAAAGGTAAACAAGAAAGAGAAATCATAAGGGACTTACTAAAGTGGAACTGTTTTGTTTACATTCCTACATGGAAAGATGACGTGTATGATTCATGAGACCTCAGTATTAGGGTAGCTGAAGGGAATATACATATATAGAGAGACAGAGGGCACAGGGTGAGTTGAATATGAATGGATGATATCTAAAAAAATAAAATCAAATTAAGGGATGAGAGAGGAATATATTGAGAGAGAGAAAAAGGGAGAGATAGAATGGAGTAAATTATCTTGCATAAAAGTGGCAAGAAAAAGCAGTTCTGTAAGAAGGAAAGAGGTGGCAGTTAAGGGGGAATGAGTGAATCTTGCTCTTATCAGATTTGACCTGAGGAGGGAATAACATACACACTCAACTGGGTATCTTGCCCAACCGGGTATCTTACTCCACAAGAAAGAAGGAGGAAGGAGATAAAAAAAGGGGGGGATGATAGAAGGGAGGGCAGATAGGGGGAGGAGGTAATCAAAAACAAACACTTTCAAAAAGGGACAGGGTCAAGGGAGAAAACTGAACAAAGGGGGATAGTATAGGAAGGAGCAAAATAAAGTTAGTCTTTCACAACATGAGTATTGTGGAAGGGTTTTACATAATGATACACATGTGGCCTATGTTGAATTGCTTACCTACTTAAGGAGGGTGGGTGGGGAGGGAAGAGGGGAGAGAATTTGGAACTCAAAGTTTTAAAAGAAGATTTTCAAAAAAAACAGTTTTTGCATGCAACTAGGAAATAAGATATACAGGAAATGGGGCACAGAAATCTATCTTGCCCTACAAGAATGTAAGGGAAAAGGGGATGAGGGGAGTGGGGTGACAGAAGGGAGGGCTGACTGGGGAATGGAGCAATCAGAATATATGCCATCTTGGAGGGGGGTGAGGGTGGAAATAGGGAGAAAATTTGTAATTCAAACTCCTGTGAAAATCAATGTTGAAAACTAAAAATATTAAATAAATTTAAAAAAAAAGAAAGTTTCCCATCCCTGGAATAACATATAAGAAGCCTGGAATGGTAAGAAGGTGCCAGACTGTGAAGGGATTTAAATGCCAAACAGATGACTTTATATTTGATTGCGCAAGTAATGAGAAGCCAATGGAGTACACTGGGCATATTGTTCATAGGTTAGGAAAATCACTTTGACAGCTGTGTGGAGGATGGATTGGAGTGATAGAGATTTGGAATAGAGAAACCAGTTTAAAGGAACTGAAGTCATCTAGGAGAGAGGTAACAATAGCCTATTCTAAGTTGACGGTTGTGTCAATGGGGAAAAGGAGACATACAGAAAGAGATGTTGCAAAGATAGAAACAAGATTTAAGAACAGATTGAGTTGACAAAGAGATCGAATTAGTAGGAATTAGAGTGAGGATGGCATCAAGGTTGTTAAACAAGGGAACTGGGAGGATGCTGGTACCCTCAACTGTAATAGGAAAGATGGAAAGAGGACAGGTCTTGGAGGAAAAATACCGAGTTCTGTTTTGGACATGGCGAATCTGACATACCTACAATGTCCGAGATTTCCAAAAGGTAGTTAGTGATGAGCAGGACTGGAGCACAGAAGACAGACTAAGGTTAGATATATAAATCTGGGAACCATCAGGAGAGAGAAAATAATTGAACCTAAAGGAGATGATGAGATCCCCAAGTGAAATAGCATAAAGGCAGAAGAAAAGAGGGCCAAGAACAAAGCCTTGGGTGACATACCTATGCTTAGAGGGTATGACATTCATCTTCAGTCATGAATGTACTTAATAAATGCTTGGTGAAAAGAAATTGAACTGAACTCATTTTTACATACTACATTTTAAAGAGTACGTATCTTTTATTTTTTGGACATGGCTCATGTTGGAATTTGTTTTGCTTTATCGTGTATGTTTGTTACAAGGGTTTTGTTATTCTTTTTTCAATGGGAGGGACAAAGTGGTAGGGAAAGAGAATGCATTTTTATTAATTAAAAAATGTAAAATTCAATTTATAAAATAAAGAGTATGTATCTGATAGGAATTAGGTTTTTCAATTCTTTTTCATATTATAGTACTTACGCCAGGGTTTCCAAGTTCAGGTCCTCTGAAGATGGTATTTCAGTTTCATTAAGAGAAATACTATTTTCTCTTATGATCTGTAAAGTATAAATTAATCATCCTTAGATATTTATGACCGGTTTTCAACTTACACATTTAAGTGATTTAAGGAGTAAGACATGTCATGTCTATATTTACAGATATTAGTAGTTTTCTCAAATTATTTTATAATAGTACCCATATTAGAATCTCATCAGTTTGATCTTTTATATTCCCAAGTAATCCAAGGATATGTGATTATTGATTCAAACCTAAATTAACAAAAGAATATAAGTTTGGGAGCTCACCAAATATTTCCTGAATTTAGAGCTAAAAGTGACCTTTTTTTAGGAAACAAGAGCATGGTTGGGGATGAATTAGAGGTGAGGAAGAGAGAAAAGGTGGCAAGTTAATTCTCACCGAAAAAGAACAAAAAACATGGTTTGAAATCCAATCTCCTTAATAGAAAGTTGCTTTTCTCTGAACCAGTTTCCAACTCTTCCTCAGGTAATTGGCCCTGGAGTTTATCAAACACTGGGTTACTGGGTTAACTACTACACCGAATTCAATTACTTCCGATTTTTCCTTATCTTAAGGGCAGTTAGGTGGTACAATAGACAGGCTGTTGGCCATAGAATCAAGATCTAAGTTCGAATCTTCCTTCAGATAATTACTAGCTGTGTGACCCAGGGCAAGCTGATTAGCCTCTCCCAATTGCAGTATTCCCATCTGTAAAATGGGAACAACAGCACTTGTTTCACAGAGTTGTTCTGAGGATCAAATGAGCTAACATACACAAAGCACTCTGAAAACGCTAAAGCAGTCTATGTTTCCTAGCTACTACTATTACTGTTCCTTCTCTGCTCTATTCCAGTGGTCTGCTTTTGTGTATTTTAACCAGCTGTGATGACCACTGCTCTATGACTTAATTGGAAGTCTGGATGTGGTAGTCTCTCTTCATTCGTACTAATTTCTTTGTTTCTCTTAAGATTTTAGGCCTTTTGTTCCTTGGAATGAATTCCATTGTTACTTTGTTTATCTACATAAAGCACATTGTTGGTAGTGGGATTGACATGGCACTAAATCTGCCTATTAACTTAAAATGTATTTTTATTGACAAGAATATGATCAGATAAAGGAGTTTTCAGTTTAACACTGATATTGATTCACTGTCCATGGTTCCTTTAAGTACAATGTAGTGTTCCTGTTTCTCTCCCTTGTGATTTTGATTTCTGTCTTGTCTGTTAGCAAGATTACAACTCCTGCTTTTTTTGGAATCATCTGATCCATAATAAATTTTGTCACAGCATCACCTCCCCACCTCTCATTATTCCTTTACTATTTATTTATGGATTTGACTGAGATTCATCACCCATTCTTGGCCCTTTATCCTTCCCCTTCACTATGCAAAGTTCAAGTTCTTGAGGCCACTGGTGGTGGGGTGGATAGAGCTCTGGATCTAAAGTTAAGAAGACCTGAGTTCAAATCCAGCCTCAAACACTTACTCATTGTGTGACCCTGAGTAAATCACTTAACCCCTGCCTCAGTTTCCCAAACTGCAAAATAGGGATAATAATCTTATCTACCCTTCAGGGTTGTTGTGAGGATCAAATAACATATTGTAAAGTGTTTAACAAAATGCCTGGTCGTCGTAGTCATCATCATCATCACCATCATCACTTTAGTGTCTCCCACAAAAGATAGTGATTCTCTTCTTAGAGGTCAGGAGCTTAGCTCATGGAGTAATAATTCAACTCTTAGACCTTCCTTTAACCTGATTCTTTAAGTTTCAAAGTTAATCTGTAGCTCTTTATATCCTTTCTGTCCCTCAATGATCCCTTCTTTCTTTTACCCCAGAGATTAATGTGTTTGTTTTTTAAAACAATAGAACCGATTTCATTACTTAAGTCTTTTCTAAAATGGAAACAGCAATGCCTGTACTACCTCATTGGGTTGTTCTGTAGAAAACTTTGTAAGCTATAATGTTTTATATGAGCAGTAATTATCAATGCCAAAAATCTGACAAAATCCAATAAATGTACTCACTTGTGGAACATTGCTATCAACCCACTTGGAATTCGGCAAAATGTCATCCCATAAAATCAGGCATCGAGCAAGAGTCTTAAAAAGAGAAAAGGATCAGATTAAGTTCAAGATTAATAAAATATGCAAAGTTTCGTATTATAATCACATTATAATGATTAAAAAGACATTCTGGCATTCTCTAATAACCAAGCCTATGATAAACTCCAGATGATCAGTTTCTGTATAAAATATACCAAAAAACTTTGGTTGCCTCTAAGCTATTTGGTATTAAAGAAGTAGTTGTGTAATTACACAGTAAAAGCACTTAAGAGATTAGCAACATGTTAGTGGCATATATCTTAGGAATATAGGGATATATTTAGTGCCACCCAGAGGGGTAACTGCCAGGAAGCACACTGCCATTATAATCCCTCCCTTCATAGAAATAGAGAATTTATAGAACTATAGCAATCTAATCTCCTCAATTCTACAGATAAGGAAAGTTTTGGAGATGAAGTGATTTGCCCAGGCTCACAGTGAGTAAATGAGAGAACTGGGATTTTTCTTAAGAGTCTCCTAACACAGTCCACTACACCATACTTCTCCCTTAGGAAAAGGTGGGGATGTGGCTTTAGGTTCACAGAAGGGATATCCAGCACCTTAAGTCTTGATTATAACAATGGAAGACCCAAAACAGATGTAAGAAAACTAGATTTTCTCAGGACTAGATGTGGACACACTGCCTCATATACCAGTTCCCTTTTCAGGCATCCTTCAAAGTAATTTTAGGA
Organism: Trichosurus vulpecula; assembly: GCF_011100635.1. Lineage (NCBI taxonomy): Eukaryota > Metazoa > Chordata > Mammalia > Diprotodontia > Phalangeridae > Trichosurus > Trichosurus vulpecula. Next base: position 287,005,211 of record NC_050575.1, on the reverse strand, counting down.
AAATTTTAATTACACTCACCTAATCTCTTCCTCCCCCAACTCCTTTCCCATTTAAACACAGAAACTCTTTTAAAATGGCAGGCTTAATTAAAACTTGTTCAGGAAAAAAATTTTTAAACAATATTTTTAAACAGAAAAAATGCAGAATGACAATATTTTAAAACAATGTTTCCTAGTATGAAGGACAAGAAACAAAGCAAGCAATACAGGTTGCTGTTCATAACTTGAGAAGTCTAACAATTAGTTATCCCAAGTATCAGCTAATGAAATTACTGGCAAAAAAATAGCAAAATCCCTTTTTACTAACAAAGAAGCTTTACAATCCCCAATAGAAATGTCTTTTGGACATTTAGGAAAAAACACACAAACTGAATATTAAAAATACTGGTCATTGCCTCCATGATACTATGATTTAGAGGGATACAGTCCATACCCTAAGTAAAAGAAATTCTGGTTTCACAAAATCCAACAAATACATTGTATCAGGAGCTCGGAGCCAGTCAGCAATAGATCTGTTTAAGCAGAATAACACCGTTAAGACAAATGATAGAAAAAGAAGCAACATAATCAAGAATATTAAATCACAAAATATCACTATGTTCAACTATTTTGTTAATTATGTCATACATTCGTTTTTTTATTCTATCCTCCAAAAGAATGAAAGGCCCTTGAAGTCAGTGTTTCATTTTTGTCTTTGTATCCCGGTGACTAGCATAGTGCCTGGCATGCAGTTTTTAACTAATGCCTGTTGACTGATTTATTATTGAGGGAAAAAGTCTCAGAACATTCAAAAAACCTCTTGAAATAACCAGTCGTCTCACTATTTCCATTTAAACTTACAATAACCTAATAAAATTGATTAAACTCACAGTAGAGCCCCAGCTAAGGTGAAATTTCCCACAGTAAAGAAAACTCTTGCTCTATGTCAAAATTATCTGTAATGCATTTGATGAACAAGGTTTTCTAGCCACCTACTGTGTACAATGCAGAATACTAGCCATTGAGAGCAATATAAAAATTGAAGATATAGTTCCTGCTCTTGAGGAGCTTATGATCCAGTAGGATAGTTTAACATTTGTACTTTAGATAAAATAAAAAGCAAGAGGCCGATAGAAAGAAGAAGCTTTTTCATTCATAAGGGGATCAGCACAAGTTTTATGGGGAAAATAACATTTGAACAAGGCATTGGAGGATGGGTTCAGACAGGAAAGAGGGTCCTCCAGGTAGAGGAACAGTATGAGCAAAGTTAGTAATGACAGGGTTTGTTTGTTTGTTTGTTTATCCCTAAGATAAAACAGACTATATATTTGTATACAGGATGATGAAGCAGAATTTGGACTCATTTCAAAACAAATGACCTAACAGGTTGTTTTACTAATAACATAAATTATATAAGCGCTGAAATTTTAAAAATTTTAGAATCTGGAAATTTGCAAGAACTGGACATTGTCAGATTTTTTAAATTAACATCCAAAATTTATGACCCATAGCTGAAATCTTTATAAATGATATTGTATTTGGGTGTTGATAACTAGGGGTTCATCCCTGCAACAAGAATTTAAAGTGCTTTCTTTCTGCTTTATGATTATAGATGTAAAAGACTTTTTCCACATTTTACTTAGGAAATTTTTAAAAAGGAAAATCTGTAAATATCAATACCTGTTATTAGTTTTTAGGTAGATCATTGCCAAAGCTAGAGTTGCACCGGGACAAGTCACATCTACGTTGATTGTATCACCTTCCTATCAAAAGATAATTTTTGAAGTCAATACCAATTCACATATATGACCTCTGAATTTATTTTCTCTTAAAACAATTTATTCTGGATTCTGATTGGAATTATCTTGTTAATATACTTCCCAATTTATTCGTGCATCACTCATTCAAGAAATACCTATTTTCAATGGCTTCCCCAATGGTAACACGAAAACTTAAGAACTAGTGCTTATCTGCATTTTGATATGCCTTACTTTATTGACTTACTTTAATTTGGTAACTTGGAGATTTATGTTTTTCTCTATGAATTCCTGCTTGAAAGCGCCTGTGACCTCCAACCATATACTGATAAAGTTGCTCAGGTACATTGAGATCAGACATGCCTATCAGGTTGCTACCGTGCTTGAAATAAAGAAAAAAGAGATTTTAAAACAAATCTTAAGTGATCAATTAAAGAAATGAACTAAATATAAGTCACAACACTAAATGAACTGGATACTATCTATGCTCAAACATTTCAGAAAACAAACAAAACTTCAGACCCTCTCTCTCTGCAGGAAAGAACCCTCAGTCATCTTCTAGTACAGTTGCTTCCCTAGTACAGAAATACCCTCTATAGTGGGGGTTATTCATCTTCTTTTGTGTCATAGACCCTGAAGGCAGTCTAGTGAAACTTAAGTATCCCTTCTCAGAATAATACTTCTAAATGCATAAAACTTGTAATACTTTAAAGTTTGCAAAGAACTTTACAAATCATTTTTAAAAATCAGGTTCACAGACCTCAGGTTAAGAATCTTGTTTATGACATTGCTAATAAGTGATAATCTAATCTTTTCATGAACACCTCTAGTTAGGGAAAGGATTCACTGTAGCCCATTATATTTTTGGTCTTACTAGTCTCTTTTGCTGGTTTTTCTTTTACCTTATACTTGCTACTATGAGTATATCCCCCAAGCCTCTGTCCTAGGCCCTCTTCTGGTTTTTGCTGTATACTATCTTATTTGGGTGATTCTGTGCAGATGATGCCTAGATTTATGTACCCAGCTCTAGTCTCTCTTCTGAGCGCCAGTCCTCTATCAGCTTAGTTGATTTCTTTAATAACTTAAAACATGGGGGCAGCTAGGTGGTGCAGTGAGTAGAGCATCGGCCCTGGAGTCAGGAGGACCTGAGTTCAAATCCGGCCTCAGACACTTGACACATGTACTAGCTGTGTGACATTGGGCAAGTCACTTAATCCCAACTGCCCTGCCACAAAACAAAATAACTTAAAACATACTCAAGCTATTGATTCAGAAGTTTTTAAATAGAAAAAATCTAGTCAAAAATAATCTCTGACTAGAAATGAGTCCATTTCCATAGCATGAAAGAATTTATCCCATTATCGTATGAATGTGTGCATTTGCATATAAGCATATATTTTAAAATGTATATTATACATATTTTTGTGTATTTGTGTATATACATATAAATACACACACAAATGTGTATATACATACATATTTAAACATTTGTTGTTCAGTCGTTTCTGATACTTTGTGACCCTGTGGACCATAGCATACTAATACTGTCTATATTATGGGGTTTTCTTGGCAAAGACACTAGAATGGTTTGCCATTTCTTTCTCCAGTGAATTAAGGCAAACAGAGGTTAAGTAACATGCCCAGGGTCATACAGCTGGTAAACATCTGAATCTGGATTTGAACTCAGGCCTTCCCAACTCCAAGCCCAGTGTTCTATACACTGAGCCACCTAGCTGCCTCTATGTAAATATTTACATATATACACATGTAAACATACATATGTATGTAACTATATATCAAACAGGCAAAAAGAAGGCTACTATGTACCTGTAGCAATAAACACCAGATACTTTTAGATATTTCAGGTTCTCTGCCCCCACTGTGATGAGTGAAAACACCAGTTTGAAGTCTAACTATTCACACACTTTAGTTCTAGTTCGGCATCCTGCCTTAGACGCCTTGAACATTTACCATCCAACTCCCTTCTATTATTTTCATTCCACAGATAAACACTAAACTTTAGTAAAGAAAAGAATTTTTAAGTCAGATACATACTCCAAGATATCCTCCCACTAAAACCTGGTACTTCTTTAAAATCCACAAATGAAGGGAGAATTGAAAACAAAGCTGCTAGAGTAAGACAGAGTGAGCTTCAAAGAAAGATTCAATAAGACCAACTGCAAGTTTAAGAGCTACATGCTGAAAGTGAGAAAGAATAGTGTGCTTACCCCCAAGCAAACCATGCCCAGTGCCAAACCAGCTGCTAAAGAGTAAGATTCCCTGTCAGTGCAATATTCCATTTCTGGACCTGGAGGACGGCCTTTAAAAAATAAGAAACAAAATTTCAAACAGCCCTTCTAACATGTTAATGTGGTAAATAATTTTAAGGCATTAAATTTCTAATAATTAGCAGAGGAGTTAATGCTGATCTATGACTAGTCAAAATTACTTGCAGATAAGTAAAAAATGATGCTCACCATGGCCAAATTATTAGTGAAAGAAAACTGTAAATGATCCTTTCAATTAACAAATTTTACACTTACAAACTCTGTCCCATGGAACTGTGGAGTTTGAGGGGGTAGAAAAGTTAATGGAAAAAACTCAGTTATGAAGGATGCAGTAGTTTTAAAGTTATCTTTAATGGTTTGTCTTCCCTATATTTTGTTTGTTTAAGCCAATATTTAAAATAACATATATTTAAAGTTCTTTTTATTATCACATAGCAATATATCTCAAACATTGTACCTAGTAGCATAGAACATAGACACTACTTGTTGGAAAAGATTATTTACAGCTGAAGGAAGAATAACAGACCAATCTATGTTGGTGAAAATGTTAGTTATAAAAAAAAGCATTTTCAATTATCTCAAGAAAAGATGCTGGTACCTAGACTACTCTGTCCAGTGGAAAGGCCACACAAATTGATTTAAATTTTAAAATCAAGAAAACACAAACCAAAAAAACATGATGAACAGCATTTCAAAAGTATCAGCAAGCATTAATTAAGTACCAACTATGTGCTGGCACATACAAGTACCAAGTATGAAACAATCCCTACTGGTAATGAGCTTACATTCAAGTACATACAAAAATAAGTACAACAAAAATGTAACGTCAATAAACATAAATATTTACAAGGCAGTTTGGAAGGGAGACGCTAGCAGTTAAGAACAGAAAGAACAGGAAATCAGGAAAGGCTGCATGATGAAGGATGGTACCTATGTTGTATCTTAAAGGATGAGAGGGACTCTATCAGGTAAAGGGAAGGAGGGAGTGCTGCTGCAATAATTTAGGCAAGAAGTGATCAGGGTCCAAATTAAGGTGATAGCTATATGTGTGGAAAGAAGTAGGATACAAGAAATGTTATGAAGGGAAAAAGGGCAAAATCTGGCAACTGATTTAGATATGTAGGATAAAAAAAAGGGATGAGATCAAAGTTGTGAGCCTGAGTGACCAGGAGGACATTGGTACTCTCAACTGCAATAGAAAAATTCATAGGAGGGGAGGGCCTGGGGTAAAAGATGAGTTCAGTTTTAGATACGTTGAGTTTAAAATGTTTCTAAGACGTCCTGTGTGAAATGTCCAACTGGAAACTGGTGCTCTAAAACTGATTTGGGGAAGAGACTGGAGCTGGATATATAGAGCTGTGAGTCATCTGCATGGAAATGATAGTTAAAACCATGGCATCTGATGAGAAAGTACAGATTCCTAAAACTCGTGTCCCTGAAGTAAAAAAAAAATTTTTTTTGCTATTTTTCAATATAGTTAATTTCCTTCCTAATTCTATCTAGCTTATTTCATTCATTTAAAAATGTTACTGGAAAAGGGTCCATTGGGAAGTGACAGGAATTTTCTTAAAAAGCACCGATAAAATATTTTTTAAAGAAAAAATAAAGGGCCACTATTCAATGTTCATAATTTAGTACGTCACAAAATTAAATTCCTAGTCAAAAATGATAAAATCAGAACTCAAGAATATAATGCTTAAAGCACATCTGAGGTCAGGCTTTTAGCTATTATTGCTTCTTCCTCAGATATATTCTGGCAAAAAGAATAAGCCGTAAGTTAATCGCGAAACATTTACTAAGCAACTATTATGTGCCACACATTGGGCTAAGCACTAGGGATACAAAAAAGGGCAAATGATAATCCCTGCCCTCGAGGAGCTCACAATCTAATAGGGGAGACAACATGTAAACAACCATGTACAAAATATAATAAATCCGAAATAATTAACAGAGATTGGAAGGCACTGGACATAAGAGGGATGAAGAAAGACTTCCTCAAGGAGGTGATATTTTAGCTAGGACTTAAGAAAGTCAGTGAATCTAGGAGGCAGAGATGAGGAAGGAGAATATTCTATGTATCCAGAGCAGCCAATGAAAATGCTTGGAGCAGGGAGATGGATTATCTTGCTCAAGGAATAACAAGGAGGCCAGTGTCAGTCGATGGAAGAGTATGTGGTGGGTGAAAAAGGGAAGGGAAGAGAGGTCAGGGTATACACTGCAAGAAGACTGAAAAATGACTACGTATTTTTAATAAAATTATATATTTTAGCCGCATTGTTTGAAAGCGATTTTTAAAGTACAATAATGGATGCTAACTATGCCATATTTACTTCTTTAAAACATCATCTTGAGATGGATACTACAGGTTAATACTTGTAGACAAATTAAGTTATATATTCTTGTATGGGGGAAAAAGGAGAAAGGAACTACGACTTCATTAGTGTTGTGCTCTCCTGGTGAGGAAATTCATTTTTACAATGTAGGTAAGCAACTGCTGTGCAATTTAGAATCTTAGAGAGTTGCCTAGGGAACTGAGGGGTTAAGTGATTTGCTATGGGTCACATATTCAGTTATGTGTCAGAGACAGGATTTGAACCTAACTCTTCTTGACTCTAAGAACAACTTTCTATCTACTGTATCACATTCCTTCTGTTATAAGAGTCACAAGATTCTACTACTTTAGCAACAGTGAGTACCTAGACAGAGTCAACAATGATACACTTTGAGAGCACGGACTGTCTTTTACCTTTCTTTGCATCCTCAGCAGTAAGGACAGTGGCTGGCATATACTAGGTGCTTACTAAATGCTTGCTGACTACTTTTGGTATTAGAAAAAAATTCTAGAACTGTTTCATTCTCAACTAAACCTCCTATTTATCTTAATTTTTCTAACCTTACCATTATTTTAATTTTGAAGAAATATGCTATTAAAGCCCAAATAAGATCTTACCAATTTCAGCCAACAGAACTTCTGCAGTATGCCTGTGAGCTGTCCCTTGATAGACAAGGCCTATGCCTATCACTGCAGCCACTTGAACATTGTGAGGGACATCAAGTTCTGTTGAAGTTGGAGGCAAGAGAGCAGGGATATGGATGCTGAGAAGCCGAGTAATTGACATATCCATCGTGCCTAATTTAGCAGCAGAAACACCAAGTAGCAGTCCTATGCTTGTCATCTCATGGCCCTAAAACAGTGAATTGATTGAGAATAAAAAAAAAGAACTTATGAGGGAGAAAATACACCTTTAATTCTTAGCTGCTGCATTCACAATAAACTCTAGGAGTCAAACAATAATCTTAAAGATGATCCAGCTTGGCACACTCTATGCCAGAAAATATAAGAGGATGCTAACGTTTCTCTGTTTCAAATTCAGATTCTCACCTTGGTCAAATAGTCATGTATATTAAGCGTAGCTAGCTTTGTAAGATGCCCATTCAAGCCTAAGGCCATAAGAAAGCCTGCATACTCATTGGCCAATTCTGCATTCTTTGGCTTGTTGTAGACAATCCAAGCTGAGTCAATCTGGGAAGCAGGGGCTATTTTTAACCCAGCAGCAACACCATTGTGAAAGCTAGCCCAACATGCCATGTTGGGAGGCACATCAATATTTCCACTGTTAAGGTCCACAGTTGTATTCCTAGGAGGAGCCCGTCCTATTCAGCAAAATAAAATTTAATATTAAAAATGGAAAATAAAAAATACCCAACACAAGGTAAATAGCTAAATTTAGCTCCATAAAGCACAGACTTCTTCATGTTCTTTATTACTAAACCCTTAATACCTAAATTCATGTTAAGGTTCTGTAAGCCGTCAAAAATTAACATCAATAAAAATGAATTACTTGTCTTTAAAATCAGGGACAAAGAGAGAGTTAAATTAAAAAGGTTCCCTTTTGTTGAAACACATGGAATATTCTATGATTGGTGACAAGTTCTTATATGTGAATCTGGTCACATATCATTCAGAAACATGACCCTTAAAACAGCCTACCAAACAGCAAGACACTTCAACACTGAAGTTGAGATCCATGTCAGAGACAAGAAGATAGTTTACATTACTATACATGATTAATGAAACTAGTGTTAATTCCATACATGCTGTCATGAATCTTCACTGCAATACAGTATCAGGTAGAGGTATTAAAGGAGAAATGGCATTTTCTCTGCAAATCAACCACATATGGAAAAACATTTTTAGCTTAATTATCACACAGTAGGGTGTGTGTGTGTGTGTGTGTGTGTGTGTGTGTGTATTACTACAAGCACTTTAAATTACTTTTAGACACTAGTAGAAAAGAGTGTTCACTAGGTTTTTTGAGATTGAGTCATTACTATACTTAATGCTATAGTCCTTCACTGATGCCTCACCACAGTAAGCAGTAATCACTGGCTCTCAAATAACTCTACCCCCATCTTTTAGGCTAAAGAGATTTTCAAAAACGAAGACTAGTGGTGATCTGTTTGTCTGTCATCAGAGGACCAATGTTGAATTTCCTTTTTTTTTTCTTTAGCCTTAATTTCATGGTTCTATTACTAATAGTCTAATATCCCTTAAGAGCACGAATAAGTGTTCAAGCTAAAATTAAGATAGTTAACATCATGCTGTCTAAAGTATCACAAAAAAGAGACCAAATTCAAAGTAGGCTTGAAAACAAATTTTAGAATAAAGTTTAAAAATAACATTTTAAAAGGCTGTCACCATTATCAGTACAGGGAGTAGAAAGGCAGTACAATGAGTTAAACTGGAATTTAATAAATACCTATCAAATATTCTATTAATCCAATCAAATAATAAAGTACAGTGTTGGGTCTCAATTTTTCTAATTAAGACTGAAAAGGTATACCACTGTACATAATACAAGTTAAGCCTTTAGAAATAATATAAACATTTTATCGAATAATGAAACCATTTTTCTTAAAATATAACCATCTATGGCATTAGTTTTAAATTCTTCCTAAAAAATGTTTTTACCCAACTGTCAAAAACACTCTTCTCAATCCTGCAGACAAGTCTTTCATCATTACTATATAAAGCAGCATAATAGTATCATAAAATAAAAAAGATGCTTTTGAACTGTGAGCCATTTCAGAAATCCTTTATTTTGGAATGGGTCTTTTGTATTTAAATTAACAATATTAAATAATACACAAATGAGAGATGGACTTGTATTCTCCTCCACTCGGTTTTTTAAATTACTTTATTTAATAAAGTGCTAAAGTTTTATCACACAAAACAGAATGTGTGTCATAAAGGAAAAAAAAATGAAAATGTGTTTCTTTTGTTTTCAATCCAATTTATTCCAAAAGAACTCTTTGGGACATGTTTGTTTATAATTTTCTATCACTTCTATGAGGCCTACAACTTAAATGACAATCACAGAATATCAGAGTTGCAAGGGACCTCAGTGGTAACTTTGACCATCTAGTCAAACTATACCTGAATAAGCATTTCTTATACACTGCAACAGATAAGTGGTCATCTCCCTTTGCTTGGTGAACTCCAGTTCAAGGGAAAGAATTACTTCCCAAGGTAACCCATTTCACTTTGAAATAGCTCTAATTATTAATGTTTTCTATTACATCAAGACTAAATTTATGTCTTTGCAACTTCCACCCACTGCTCCTATTTCTGCCCTCTGGGCCAACGACATACCAGTTAGATTCAGTTTAGGAACAGGCAACGGTTCTGTTGGAACTGGATGGTATGAAAACAAAGTAAACATTCCTCGCCCCAAGGGAAGTGCCATAGTTCGCTGACACAACTGGAGCAACCTATGATAAAAATAAAAAATAATGGTAGGTATGAAAAGTTAAAAAGCAATTAATAATACTATAAATCCCACATGAAGGGGCTATTTTATGTAACTCAACCTGATGTTAGCTCACAATGTAGAAGGAATATTCTCTTCAGTTCATAAGATGTCCTAACAAAATATCCTTACTCCCATTTATATACTCTATAGTAGAGAATAACCCATTTTTCTTCTGTCCACATCTACTGAGTAAAAAGCATCTAGCCTATGAACCAAATTAACCCCCAATATTCACAGAGAAATATATTCTAAGAGCCTTAAAGATATATTATGCTTTTTTTTAATTCTCACATACTGTAAGGGTTCAAATGCCCAGCTACACTGAACAAATTACACAAAGGGCCCCCAAGAATACAAATCTGTAACACAAGAATAGCTGAGGATGTAATTAGGGGAATAGCATACACATAAGGAACTTCAAGACTACGGAGGAGATAAGAGATAAGTGCAAAGGTAAAATGTAATGAAAAATATCAAGAATGGTGTGTGTTTCAAGGCCCACACTTTTTAAAATAATTATTTTTAGTTTTCAACATTCACTTCCATAAGATTTTGAGTTTTAAATTTTCTCCTGATCCTTCTCTGGCCCCTCCCCAAGACAGCATGTAATCTGATATAAGCTCTACATATATATTTATATTAAACATATTTTCACATTAGTCATGATGTAAAGAAGAATTAGGACCAACGGGAGGAACCATAAGAAAGAACAAAAAAAAAAAAAAAAAAGAGAGAGCAAATAGTATGCTTCCATCTGCATTCAGACTCCAAAGTTCTTTCTCTGGAGGCGGACAGCATTTTTCATCCGAAGTCTTTTGGAGTTGTCTTAGATCCTTGCATTGGTGAGAAGAGCTAAGTCTATCAAAGTAAGTCATTGCACAATGTGGCTGTTACTGTGTACAATGATCCCCTGGTTCTGCTCATTTCACTCAGCATCAGTTCATATAAGTCTTTTCAGGTTTTTCTGAAATACATCAAGGCTCATATTTTGAGCATCCTAAATACTGGAAAGTTTCATTTCCTTGTTTTGAGGTTCTGATGAAGCTTTATTTCAGCTACTAAAGTAAAGGAAAATAGTGCTTTGGCAGGTCTCAATTTATGAATATTCCTTACTTACAAAGGGCCATCTTATCAATAAACTCACTACCACCACCACTACTACTACTGAAACTCTTCCCTTTAAATTACTGTTAAGGACAGCCAGAAATTCTGTCCCTTTGCTGCTGAGGACTCCTGGGCCTGCTTGCCTTCTCGTCTGGACTGAAGCTCAGAAAAAAATACTGCTCTGATTTGGCACGGGAGATGAGAAAAGAGAATGGCCAACCTTATTGCTACAGTTATATTAGAGGAAAATATATTCTGTGAGTTCTCACACAGTAACTGTATCATGAAGGATAGTTATGTACCCTTAGCATTGTTCAGCTATATAAGGGGTAAGCTATCCTAGGACCTGACCATTTAAATCATTGTTTCTGTGGCAAGATACATTACAAGCAACTGATTTAGAAATAATCTTTTAAAATATAATTTATTTATAAATTGGATACACTGCTTGAGTAAGTATCTCAGGATTTTGAAACCTGTTCTTCAAATAAAAATGAGATTCTGCTTTTCCAAAAAGAAAATATCTTAAACACCACATACCTCTCCATGTTACATCTCTTCCTTCAATTCATTCAGAGGGATTATAAACTGAAACTACCATGGGATGGACTCAAGATACTGCCCAATCCGAATGTGTTATCAGGTCAGGTGATATATACCAATTAGCATTTTGTTATCCTGTTCAAACATTATGTAAAGCTTTCTTATATTATTTCCTTAAGTAAGATATTTATGGTTTTTATTTATTACTCTCACTTGGTGCCTTCAGAATCTTTTGGGAGATCTCTGATCCTTATGTTTATTTTGTAAAGCTCAATCCTTTTGGCTTACATGTAATTCATCTATTCTTTTAAAATTACTATCTTTTATTCTTTTTCCGACAAATTTTCTACCACTTCTGTATTTCTATGTTTTAAATCTGTCACACACTCTTTAAAAGCTACTTCTTTGTAGAAATTCTCTACAGTGTGTTGGAAATTTTCTATTTGTGGACTGTCTTCTTAATTCTGCAGTGAAAACTCTGGTTTCTGACTTAATTTTCAATCAACAAGCATTATTAAGAATCTACTATATATCAGGAACTGTGCTAGTCATTTCTGCTACAAATACAAAAGAAAAAGAATAAGAAAAAAAGAAACAATTCTTATTCTCAAAGACCTTATTCAAATACGGAAGACAACAAGTATATATTGATAAGTACAGATGGGATAAATATAGAGAATAAATAAAAAAATATATAAACACAAGGTAATTTGGGAAAGAGAGCACAAGGTTTCCTGCAGATAGTGAAGTCTGAGGTACACCTTGAAGAGAAGGATTATACATAATAAGACAGAGGTAAGGAGGCAGTGCATTCCAAGCTTGGGGGAAAAGTTGTTGCAACAATTCGGCTAGCAGCTGCTGTGGGGGTGAAAGACCAACACAAGCCCAACAACAAGAATGCTACCAGCACAGGTTCTTTTGATCTGCTTTACTAAGGAAAGTAATGTTAGGGGGTTAACAATCTTATTTCAATCCAACATACAAATATCATTCACTTAATTCAGGGGAAAAAGCTAGCTCCCTGAACCTCAGAGCAAATACAAAAAAATTACAAACGTACATTATAAACAGATCAAATACAATTCATAGTTACCAAGACACCATCAACATCTGAGTTCAGGAGCCGGGGAGCTCATAACAGCGGCTGGCCGAGAGTCATGCACCATTCCTCCTGTGGCTCAGAGCCCCAACAAATAGCTCTCTTCTCTCTTTTTATACACTCTTTAGCTGTCATCAAACATCATCTGAGGGACCAGAACTTAGGCTCCTACTATTGGCTCTGGTCTTAGCAACTCCTCTTAGGACCCTGAGGGCTTCGAACCCACATAGGTTTAGCACCTAGTAGTAGTTAGGGGTATGGGGCTGGGGCTTTGCACCTAGTAAGGCTCAATCAAAGATACTTAATTAATTTATCATTCTAAAACAGTAAAAAAGTGCCAACTTAATTGATATTACAAGAGTGCAAAGGCAGAGAGAAGTAAAATGAAGCATGAATAAAGAACAGAGGGAAGGTCAGTTTGGCTAGACTACAGAGTGTGGGAAGGAGAATAACATCCAGTAAGGTTGGAAAGAAAGGTTAAGGCAGAACATGAAAGTCTTTAAAAGATAAACAGAGAAATTTATATTACATCCTCAAGTCAAGAGGGAACCACTGGAGTTGATTAAGTATGGGAGTCAAATCTGTACTTAAGGAAAATCGTTTTGGCAGCAGTGTGTAAGACAGATTGGGCTGGGAAGAAATATAAAGCAAGGAGACCAATTAGAAGGTTGTTATAACAATCTAGGAGAAAGGCAATAAGTACCTGAAATATGGTGGTGACTGTGAGAATAGAGAGAAGGGGCTGGATGCAAAGAGAAGTTATGGAGGTAAAAATGGCAAGATTTGGCAACTGAGGATATACCGAATGAAAGAGAGTAATGGATCCAAGATAATGCCATCATGATAAACCTGGAAGACTTGAAGACTGGTGGTGCCTTAGATAGAAATGGGGGAATTCAAACTATGGGAGGATCTGGCAGGGAGAACCAGTAAGTTTCATTTTGGACATGCTGAGCTTCAGATGTCTCCACAACATCTAGATGAAATGTCCCACAGGATGCTGATAATGTGGGGCCAAGGTTCAAGAGAAGGTACTGGACCTAGATACGTAGAGCAGTGAATCATCTGCATAGAGATGGTATTTAAATTCATGGTGACATAGTAAGAACTAAGAGAGACTTTTAAAAGTTATGTTTCTTCTTTTAAAAGTTTTACTTCTGTTTTAAACAATTCTAGCGTTTTTTGAGGGTTTTTGTTTTTTGTTTTTTTTTTTTCCTGTAGCTCTATGATCTCTGGGGAGTCCACAGTACTCTAGGATTAGAGACCATTGGTTCATTTTCCTTCATAGTACAATGCTTGATGAAATTGTGATGGTCTCTATTATACCTTTACTCATTTTACCTTCAGTTTTTGTGCATTTCCTTGTTGGTTTATCTTCTTGGGAGCTATATTTATATGGGGCTCTCATCAAATTTATAATGGGCATCTCATCCAAGAGTCTTCCTGACTCTTTCTCTTATTTGTGGTAGCTTTTCTACTTATTCTTGGCACATACCCAAGACAGACTGGACTGGGGAGAAATTTAAAGCAAGGAGACCAATTAGACGGTTGTTAGAGCTTCAGAGATGGCTACAACTTGGCCTTAGAATGTCAACCTCCTTATGTTGTAGAGTGTAGGGGTCTGGCTGGTTCCTTGCCCAGAGTAAACAGTGTGGGGAGAGGACTGACTACAGCTGGATTTTTAGTACTCTTTCTTCAGGCACACAAGTCCTAAGTGCTTGCCCTCAAGCTGCCAATGAACTGCTGCTAACTTTCTCTTCCAGTTCTAAAACATTCTTTTCAGGATCAGTGTCTTCTGCCCTTTGTGATATGCCTAGGTTGGAGAACAGAGTAGACTTCACATTGGATGACAACCAGATAGAATAGCAGGAACCCCTACAGTCTGACTTTACAGCAAAAGTTTTCCAGGTCACTTCCAGTACCTGCACCACACCCAGTGGAGGGAGTTGCCTAGGGATGGAGATGCTGACAGAAATTTTAAGTATCTTTAATTGTCTAAGTTATTTCATGAGACTTTTACTGTGGTGTTTCCTTTAGTTACTCTATACTTGTACATATGTACTTTGTTGAGATTTTTAGGCTGGAGAAGTTTGTGGAAAATAACTACTCTGCCATCTTGCTGATGATGTGATCTTGTATTTCTATCTCATAAAGAAAGAAATTATGTTGCTTAGGGTAACACTAGACCATCTGGCGTAGCAAGTACTCAAATCTATACACAAATGGGAACTGACCAACATATTTTATACCATAAATAGATACAAAAGACTATAGTGTATGTATGTGTGTTTGTATTTACTTGTAAGTGAAGTAATCAACAGGAAGTATGAAATTCTGCTTTTCAAAAGTAAACTCCACTGTACCTCAAAAGGGGCATGGTCTGGATTCACAGAAATATTTCACTGAATACAAAGATATTTTGCATACATTTACAGTATGCTATGACTAGCATGAACTTCTAAAAGACATGGTATTTCTTTAAAGTATCTCATTAATATTATAGAGATACCAAAAAATTTGTATACTCTAAGCTAAAAGAGCTACAGTTAAAACTCAAATGTAAAAGACTGGGTGTAAGCAATGGCTGATGGAATACTGCTGAGGTCACTTGCCTGTTTTCTTTTTCTTCAATGTATTCATGGTCATTAACTTCTGGCATCTGTACTACATTGACTCGGACAGGATGAGCACTTTGGAGGAGTCTTCGGACCTCCTGGACCCTTAAATCTTCATTCCATATCAGCGACATGACTTCCTGATTCATATCATTCATGCCATCATCTTCCTCCTCTGCTTCAGTTCCTGAAGGCACATCTGATGAGAGCACCTGAGCAACAGACTGAATGGGAACAACACAATGCGAGAGTCAGTCAAGAAGCATTTACTGAGCATTCAGGATACATGAGCACTGTACAGATTTCAAGAGCAAAAGAGGTCAAAAAATGCTTTTAGAAGTAGGGACAACCCTAGTTGAGCCTTCCATCATCTCTCACCTAGATTCCTTGTCTCTCTTCTCCCCTCATTCCAATCTATCCTTCACTCATCTGCCAAAGCAATTTTCCTCTATCAAAGGTCTGACTATGTCATCCCTACCCCCATCAAAAAGTTCCACTGGTTCCCTATTACCTCCAGGATTTAATATAAAATCCTCTTCTCGGCTTTTAAGGCCCTCATGACCTGGCCCCTTTCTTCCTTTCCAGTATTCTCAAACTGCGTCTTGCGCTTCCTCGACACTTACTCTACAATAGGTGATACTAGTCCTCTTGCTGCTCCTCACACACTACACTCCATCTCCTGACTCTAACTGCCTTCCACCCTAGGAACATCTCGCTTCCTCCAGGATAAGCTCAACAGCAGAAGTATCATCACCCCAGAAGTTGTTTCAGTCTTGGTGCCCAACGCCTTGTTATCACCCTCAGTTGCTCTCCCCTCTGACCTCCCACAGCCTCCCTTTCTAGCAGGCTCAGAACTTTTTTCTCATCATTTCCCACCAGCTGAGCCGCTTGGTTTTGACTCCACTAGAGCAACATATCACAGCTCTAGACATCCTCTGACACAGTCCCTTCTTCTTTGTGGCTTTCTTTTGTGTAGTGTCTTTCATCATTAAACTATAAGCTCCTTAAAGGCAAGGAAGGGCTCTCTTTCTTTTTCCTATCTGTATCCCCAGCACTCAGCACAGTGGCTCATGTGGTTGTTAAACCGTTTTTCAATCCTGTCTGACTCTTTGTGATCCCAATTGGGATTTTCTTTGAAAAGACATTGGAGTGGTGTGCCATTTCCTTCTCCAGCTCTTTTTACTGAGGAGGAAACTGAGGCAAACAAGGTGAAGTGATTTGTCCAGGGTCACATAGCCAGCGTCTGAGGCTGGATCTGAAGTCAGGAAGTTGAGCCTTCCTGATTCCAGGCCCAGCACTCTGCGCGCTGCACACCTGGCTACATAAAAGCTTATCATATTGCGACATATTGTCACTAGCTCTGCGACCTTAGGCAAATCACTTAACCTGTTTGAACCAGTTTCCTCATCTGTAAAATGAAAACAATAACACCGACCTTCCAGGGCTATTATGAAGATCAAATCAGACAATATTTGTAAAGTGCTTAGCATACTACCCGGCACGTAGAAGGCATTAGATAAATGTTTTCTACTATTATTATTATTATTTCAATCATCCTCTAAAAACATATAACACAAAGGCATACAGGCATACATGAAAATAATATAAAGACCTATCTTTCTATAAATCTTACATGTGCAATTTCTTGAACGTTCTCTCCCTTTTTAAAAGGTGAGCTCCTTGAGGGCCAGGACCCTATTCCCGACCGTCTTAGTGCAGTGGTTAGCCCAGTGCCCAGCACACAGTCAGTAAAAGCTTGCTGACTACCCAGAGTCAGGCCTGTGCTTTCAAGGCAATTCAGAATTCTAAAAGGCTGGACAAGCAGAAAGTACAGCCTGATCCAAAACTGGAGCTCAGTCTGTGCAACAGACCAACCACGAGACCAACCTAGAAGAGACTGCATGTGAAAGAATACGAAACAAGACTGAAGAGCTAGGCAAGAGCCACATTGCAGTGGGACTTTAAAATAACCATGTGGAGACACAGTAAACACTGGGTGAAAGCTTTATCCCTCGATGAAAATTCCTCCTCTAAAATTAAACGTCAATGGAGGATCACTGCTATGAGCAATGAGCTGAAACAACAACAACAATAACAACAGCGACAGCCAGCACTTCAAGACCCAAAACGCTTTACAAATGTTGTCTCCCTTGATCCTCACGACAACCCTGGGAGAGAGGTGCGATCATTAGCCCCACTGTGGAGACGAGGAAACCAACGGTGAGGGAGCTTTTAAGAGACTTACCACACTTATACAGCTGTTAAGCAGGGAAAAAGAGTAGAAGATAAGAGCACAGTTATATAGCTTATTGAAGTTTAATACAAGTCAGATTTGGATAAAAACTTTGGCCTGTGTCAAAAGAGATCTAAGCCACGTAAAAGAAGCCAAACCTCCAGGAAATCCTGTTTCTAAATTAACTTCCTAAGAACTAGGAACAAAATAGATATCTGCTCATCAACAGGGGAATGGCTGAACAAATTGTGGCTTGCTTAACAGAATGTCACTGTACTGGAAGAAATAAATAAGAAAGTTACAAAAAAAAGTATGACACATATAAACTGGTGAGAAGTACAACAGGCAGAAACAATACATAAAATGAGTACAAGGCTGCTGGGCAGCTAGATGGGTACAATGCTGGGTCCACGTGGACTCAGGAAGACCTGAGGTCAAATGCAGCTGAGTGACCCTAGCCAAGTAACTCAATCTCTGTCCACCTCAGTATCCTCAAATGCAAAAAAGGGCTAATAATAGCACTTACTTCATGGTGGGGGGGGGGGGGGAGTTGTGAGGATCAAATGAGATAATATATATATATGTCAGTCTTGAGAATAGTACAGCTATTATGACAATTGAAAGGGATACACATAGATTGTGAATGCCTGTATAAAATGACTGATATAAGGATAAAAAACATAAGTAAGAGATGTAAAGGGAGGGCCATGAGAGAAGAGGTAAGGAGGTAGTAGAAAAGGGTAAATTATACCAAATGAAGAGGCACAAAAACATATTATAGTAGAGGGAAAGAAGGGAAGGAGAAGAGCAGTATTTGAGCTTTACTGTCATCTGATCTGGTTCAAGAAGGGAATAACATACCCTGATAAGTTTAGAAATCTAACTTGTCCTACGGGAAGTAGGAGGGGAAAGGGGGAAAAAAAGGAGAGGGGTGGTCAGAAGGGAGGGGAGAAGTAACAAGTGGGAAATGGTGAGATAAGGGAGGGGAATAAAGAGGGAGGGTAAACTGAGGAAGGCAGTGGACAAAAGCAAAACTTTGTTGAGGAGGGGAAGGGGAAAGGGAGAAATAAAAGCATACAGTGGACAAAAGCAAAACTTTGTTGAGGAGGGGAAGGGGAAAGGGAGAAATAAAAGCATAAACAGAGGGAAATAGGATGGAGAAAAAGACACAGATAGCAATTATAACTGTGAACATGAATGGGATGAACTCTCCCATAAAACGGAAGCAGATAGCAGAATGGATTAAAAACCATAATCCTACAATATGCTGTTTACAAGAAACACATTTGAAACAGGGGGATAAGCTAGATGCATTCCCAATAAGATCAGGGGTGAAACAAGGATGTCCATTATCACCCCTACTATTCAATTTGGTACTAGAAACTTTAGCTGTAGCAATAAGAGAAGAAAAAGAAATTGAAGGAATTAGAATAGGAAAAGAAGAAGCTAAATGATCACTTTTTGCAGATGATATGACGATTTACTTAGAGAATCCTAGAGAATCAAGTAAAAAACTACTTGAAATAATAAACAACTTTAGCGAAGTTGCAGGATATAAAATAAACCCACATAAATTCTCAGCATTCCCATACATTACTAACAAAGCCCAACAGCAAGAGACAGAAAGAGAAATTCCATTCAAAGTTACTGTAGACACTATAAAATATTTGGGAGTCTATCTGCCAAGACAAACCCAGGGCCTATATGAACATAATTATGAAACACTTTTCACACGAATAAAGTCAGATCTAAATAAATGGAAAAATATCAGGTGCTCATGGTTAGGCCGAGCTAATATAATAAAAATGACAATTTTACCTAAACTAATCTATCTATTCAGTGCCATACCAATTGAACTACCAAAAAATTATTTTATAGAGCTGGACAAAGTAATAACAAAATTCATCTGGAAGAACAAGAGGTCTAGAATATCTAAGGTATTGATAAAAAGAAATGCTAGAGAAGGTAGCCTAGCCATACCAGATATTAAACTGTACTATAGAGCAGCAGTCATCAAAACTACCTGGTACTGGCTAAGAAACAGAGTTGTGGATCAGTGGAATAGGATAGGAACACAAGATGGAGAAGTCAAGAACTATAGCAATCTACTCTTTGATAAACCCAAAGAGGCCAGCTTCTGGGCTAAGAATTCACTATTTCACAAAAACTGTTGGGAAAATTGGAAAATGGTAGGGCAGAAACTGGGCATAGACCAATATCTTACACCATATACCAAAATAAAGCCAAAATAGGTTCATGATTTAGGAGTAAGGGCTGATACTAAAAGTAATTTGGGAGAGCAAGGAATAGTTTACTTATCAGATTTATGGAAAAGAAAAGAATTCATGACCCAACAAGAGATAGAGAGCATTACAAAATGCAAAATGAACAATTTTGATTATGCTAAATTGAAATGTTTTTGTATAAAAAAAGCGAAGCATCAAAGATTAGGAGGGAAGCAGAAAATTGGGAGAAAATCTTTACAACCAGAGTCACTGATAAAGGCCTCATTTCCAAAATATACAAGGAACCGAACCAAATATATAGGAATACAAGTCATTCCCCAATTGAGAAATGGTCAAAGGATATGAACAGGCAGTTTTCAGAGGAAGAAACTAAAGATATCTATAGGCATATGAAAAAATGCTCGAAATCACTACTGATTAGAGAAATGCAAATCAAAACAAGTCTTAGATACCACATCTCTCCTGTCAGATTGGCTAAAATAACAAAACAGGAAAATGATAAATGCTGGAGAGGATGTGGGAAAATTGGAACATTGTTACATTACTGGTGGAGTTGTGAGCTGATCCAGCCATTTTGGAGAGTAATTTGGAACTATGCCCAAAGGGCTATAAAAATGTTCATACCCTTTGACCCAGCAATACCACTTCTAGGGCTGTATCCCAAAGAAATCACACAAGCAGGAAAAGGACCCATATGTACAAAAATATTTATAGCGGCTCTTTTTGTGGTAGCTAAGAATGGGAAATCAAAGGGATTCTCATCAATTGGGGAATGGCTGAACAAGTTGTGGTATATGAAGGTAATGAAATACTATTGTGCTATAAGAAATGGAGATGATACGGACTTAACAACCTGGAAAAACCTACACGACATAATGCTGAGTGAATGGAGCAGAGCCAGGAGAACATTATACACAACCACAGATATGTGGATTCTGTGAGGACCAACCCTGAGAGACTTCGCTCTTCTCAGCAACACAAGGTACAAAGACAACTCCAAAGGACTCACGATGGAGAATGCTATCTACATCCAGAGAAAGAACTATTAAGTATGAATGCAGATTGAGGCACACTTCATGCCAGCCGTTTTTTTTTTTCCCTTTTTCTCTTTTGTTTTTGGGTTGGTTTTTTTTTTGGTCCTTTTTCTTCATTTCATTGATCACAGTTCTTCTCCATAAAAAAAAAAAAAAGTAGGGAACTGTGTGAGTAAAGTGAGGTGACCAAATCTGGAACTTTTCAAGATATGTAGGCCAGGCCCCATAGTATGAGCTAAGGCTTCAAAGGTTAGGCTGGGGCTATTTTGCACAAAGCCTTGAAAGCCAGACTTAACTTGGAAAGCAAATGGAGGATATTGGCAGTAGAGTGGCATGTTCAAAGTGGTACCCAAGCAAGACTCACCTGGCAGTGCATAGTGGAAGGAAAAGAGATTGGGGGTAAGCCACTTATTTGGAGGCAAATAGTCTAGGCAATGAAGGCCTGAACCAGCATAGTAGGAACAAATGATTCATGGATCAAACAAGGATGGATGCAAAGATAATTCAAAGGCTATGGGCACAAGTCAACTGGAAGAATATAAATACCAATGATGGAGATAGGAAAGTCAAGGAGAGAATCAAAATTTAGGGGAGAAATGATGAGCTCATTTCTTGGGGCTTCAAGAGAAAGCTGGGTCCAGGCCTATTATTGATGCAAAACAGAGTTGGTTCAAGGTTTGATTGTAGCCAACAGACTGAGACCAAATGAAAACAAAGTAATCTTTTTTTTTTTAAGGGGGAAGGTGTTTGAGGAGGGGAGAGGGACAATCTACTATATTGAGCTAGGTAACCAAAAGCAACCTAGAGATTCCAAAATTTTGTACTTTGATCATAAAGACAGACTTCAATGAGGCCTCAAGGTAAAACAAACTACCCTGTTCATCATATCATTCAGAAATTAACACTGGCATTAATACAAAATCAATTAACTTCCACTGATTAACACTATTGTACCTCAACTGATTCAGACAGTTTTTATTGGCATTGTTGGTGTTGCTGAAATTCATTCCTTTAAACTGGGCACCTTAGGAACGAGTGAGAAATGCTTTCCTAATGAACAACCTGACATAAAGTAGATTCCCCAAAGATGACCACAAAGCATTATAAATGTAATAAAGATATTATCACTAAAGTTTAATAGTTTGAGAAGTAAAATAATGTTTTAGGTAGATATATACTCACTGATCAGAAATGGGATCCTGTAGCATAATTGGTAAATATAGCACATAAAAATACAACTACACTATTATCAAACACATATAAACCTATTTAAAACAAATACTAGGATAAACAAATTAAGAATGGCTTTGCTTGCCTTTCTTGAAATTCGGGAATGCTTTTGGTGAGACTAATCCAAGGTATCTGACAGACAAGATCAAAGAGAAATATCACTGAGTGGAATAGTATAAAAGGAGAAGAGAAGGCGGCCCAGGACAGAATCCTGAGGGGCAAGTATAGTTAGAAGGCATGAGGTAACTGCAAAGGAGACAGAGAAGAAATGGTCTGAAAGGTAGGAAAATAACCAGGAGAAGGTGGTGTCCCCAAAACTAAAGAGAGGACAGAGTGAATAACAGTATCAAAGGCTGCAGATAGGTCTACGAAAATGAAGACTGAGAAAAGTCCTTTAGCTATAGCAACTAAGAGAACATTGATGAAATGATAAGGTCAGAAACTGGATTGTAAGGCATTAAGAAAAGGGTGAGATCAGAGAAAACGGAGACACCTAATTCTGCAGCAAAATTCACAAAGGAAAAATTTCAGTCTTGGAAGAAACAATGAATTTTTTTTTAACTACTGGTAGATTTTTAAAACCTTATCATTTGGAAATGATAAACCCAACTAAAAAAAAAAAAAGAAAAATTACATAGCTAAGCAGGATTTTTTTTTAAAAGGAAAAAAACAAGATCTAATAGACCTATAGGGGAAAATGAAAAGAACAAAGACTCTTTCTTTTTTTTTTCCCAGCACTTGGAAAACATGCAAACATTTACCATATGCTAAGCCGAAATGACAACCCATGCAAATACAGAAAAGCAAATCCCATACATTATATGTATTCAATACATGGTAATAAAACGACTGGTAAATAAACATGATGAATAAAAGGTATAGACAAAAACAAAAACTAAAAAAAGTAAAATTAAAGAAGACTTGATGAAAGAGAACAATAAAAAAATTAATAGCAGAATACATCTGGGATAATAACAGATATATAAATCAAGACAATCTTTAGATATCACCTTGCACTTCACAAAATGGCCAAAGATTTTATATAGCAGTGGCAGGGCTGTGGGGCCCTGCCCACAAGCGCACTATAGTCTGAATATAAGAAAATGAATATGAAAAAATATGAAAAAGTCTGAACATAATCTAAATCATAAAACTAGGCATATTTTTCAATTGAATAATTCAAAGTGCCATTGAAATGAAATTTTAAAAAAATAATTTCTCCATACGAAAATCTTGAGAGCTGTTCTATTAAAAACAGAAAAAAGTCCAAAATCAGGGAGCAGCTAAAGAAATTCCATTAGTATCAATGTAATGGAATATAATGGTTTATCACCAGCAATCTTATATAATAATCTTTTATAATGAAGCATATAAAAAATATGGAAAAGACCCATATGAAGTAATATAAAGTGAAATCAATCTGATTAGAACAAGACTGACTACCCCCAAGGCAAAGCAAGAAAAAGCCATATGTAGCAGAATCTCGAAAAGACCTGAAAACTACACAAAGAACAAAAGCATTTTTGCTTATTTGTTAATTCACTTGATTCTACATTATTAACTGCTAAAGGATCATTTAAGGTGTGCCTGATTACCCTCTATCTTTACTTAGTTTTGAAAGCATTTAATAAATTTATGCTTTTTATTAATTTAGAAAGGCTTTTTGGTATGATATGTCCAAATTACTTTACAAAGCTATTCAAAATAATCTGAAAGATGCTTTCTCTTTCTCCCCCAAAACCAGTATAGCAAACAATAGCATTCCAATTCAACACACTGCCTTAGAGTTTTGCCCAAAGTTGGGACCATTCTTCTCAACAGCAGATGGATCACAGGACAAAAATATCAAAAAATTTACACCTTTGCCTTGGTCATAGTGGAAATATCTATGTGTGGACTAATGGCTGAAAGAGTAGTTAAGAAGGTAAGTGTTCATTATTCTCAAATGACCATTGAGCTAAATACAAAAGAAATAGAATAGAGCTTGTTTATAATGAGTAATTTCCATTAGTGGTATAGACAATATAAATCTATATATAATTAACCTATGGCATTCAGAAACTGGCCTAGGACAGATCCTGCAATGGGAAGCTTATTGAATGAACTACCCTCTTAGTTCTTTCTGTATCCTCTATACTTGTAGGAAGCTGAAAGTGCCTTAAGGTAACTTACTAGAGTAATTTAAAGAAGCCAATTTTAAGAATTATATTCTTTTAAAAAAAACTATCATTAAACAGGATACCCTTTAAATACTATAAAAAATGGAGCACAATACAAGTTACATTAAAATTCTGTGTTTACATAAGAATCCTACTAATTCTAAGTTTAATCTGCCAAAAAGAAAAAAAAAGTCAAAGTATTATATGAAACAGATAATTTCATAAGTTAATGAGAAAATGCCCCTAAGAAAAATTAATTTATACTTATAAAATTAATTCTAGTTTTATAATTAAGCAAACTATTTCACCTCTCCGGAACTCTTTCCTTATTTATAAAATGACCTAAAATATACTATTAATACATTATTATTGATTTTCACTAGTAATTATATTAAGTCCTGGCAAGAGATTAGGCCCATAGGAAGTTCTTAATAAATGCTTTTTATTCATCTACCCATCCATCTATTCAATCTATCAGTAACAGGAAGTGGTGATTAAGTTGAGATGAGTTTCAAGAGAGGGTATGGATTTTAATCAATCACAATGCTATGAAGCATTACTGTGCACCAGGCAAAGCGCTAGGCTAAGCACTGAAAGACAAAAGCTGCCAGACCTGGCGCTCTGCCATTATACCTTTAAAAATTTATGGTCACCTCCACAATACAGTAAGATATCTATCTTGGCGGGACTTTAGTGGAGGCTATAAGTTTATAAAAGGAAAAAATAAGGCAATAAGAGGGGGAAAGAGGAAAAGAATACACAGTTATTGGATTATGTAAATTTGCATTATGCAAATTATACTTTGCATAAAAAATTCTAGAAGAAATCTGCCTTCCAAAAAACACCAGTTAACTTTACAGTACAGTACTGTGCTCTCTCTTTCTGCTCCTGTCCCTAGGCTCAGCACTCTGCATCCCACCCCACAACCAAAAATAATGCCTCCAAGTAAAAGTAGAACTGAGGCATGGAGAGACCACCAAGGATCAGGGGCTTGGCTTGAGACTTCCAGAGAGATAAGAGAGGAGACCTTTGCCTTGCTCCACCCACCTGTCCAAGGGTCTGGACCCTTTGTGTTGCTCTTGCTTGTGTTCATGTCCAGCCCTCACATGTCTGTATGCTCCCTTCACCTTTCCTTCCCCACCTCCACTGGCAAATTTACATTATGTAAAAATCGCTTTACATGGATGTCTTTGGAATAGTCCACTTAAGTGAGAACTGTCTATAGTTGAAGTTCACTTTTTAAAAGATAAAATTTTTGTAAATCTAAGCTGATTTTTTTTATTATTTAAAATTTATAACAAATTATCTGCATATATGAAAGTATGAAAGATAAATGACTAAAAATAAACTTTATATTTTGTATACTAGAGCTCAAGCTTTTGATATTCAACTAGTAGCAGAATAATAGGAGAATGGAGTCAAATGTGCTGAAATTTAGTTCCAGACATACCAAATAGCTGGGTACTTCATGAGCTTCTATAAACAAAGTACTTAAGCTAAGTCCTTCAGGGATGCAAATATAAAAGGACAGAATATCTGTCCTCTAGACTTGTATAGCTGGAGGTTTGGAGAGAGGAGAACAGGAAAGCAAGGGCACATAGGAGACATGTTCACAAATAAGTATATGTATAAAGTAGAATGTAAAAATGTGTAAGACAGGAATAAAGTGCTATGGAGGTTCAAAAAAGTTAGAGATCACTTCTAACTAAGATGATTAGAGAATTTCAAAAGGCAGAGCGATTATGTTAATGGCTAATGAGCAAAGCCAAAGAGGAGAAAAAAAAATACAAATTCTCTCTGAGTAATGGCAAGTAGTGGGAGTCGAGTCCAAGGTAGGGAAAGGGGGACAAGGTGAGATAAAGTTCGAAAAGGAGGCACTCTCAGTCCATGAATCTTCATTAAGTGGCCACTAAGTGCCAAGCACAGAATTAAAGCACTAGAGACACAAAGAAAGGCAAATTCAGTCTGTGGTCACAAGAGCTTCACAACCTCTGGCAAGA
Source organism: Trichosurus vulpecula (assembly GCF_011100635.1). Taxonomy (NCBI): domain Eukaryota; kingdom Metazoa; phylum Chordata; class Mammalia; order Diprotodontia; family Phalangeridae; genus Trichosurus; species Trichosurus vulpecula. Next base: position 286,979,111 of record NC_050575.1, on the reverse strand, counting down.
GCACTGGCCCCAGGGCTGCAGGACCCATCTGATGCTTATGCTCTGGGTGATGTTCGACCGGGACCAAAGTCCCCTCCTGTGTAAAATGAAGGGAGTGGACCAAACTGCCTGGGAGAATTCTTCCAGCTCTCCTTCTCTACCCAAGAACCTACCTCAACCTTGGGCAAGTCACTGAACCTAATCTCTCTGAGCCATTTTTTCCCCAAAATGAGAGAAAGAGTCAGACCAGGAGATCTCTCAGATTCCTTCAAGTCTTAAAACCCTATGATTCTGCATCATACCCTGCAAATGCTTTGCTGACTCCACTCTACTGTTGACTCAGGAACAAAGAAAAGGCTAACAGCTGTAACAGTGGTACATATGTCTTATAATTTTCCTTGCTGGGCATACAATTCTCTGTCCAAACTCAAGAACTACTCATTTTCACTTTTTTATTCAACATATTAGTAAAATAGGAAATTTGTAATAGTGACAATAATCTTAAGTGGCTATTTTAAAATGTATTATAATTTATTTTAAAATTATAATTGTATGAAATCCTACATATCAAACCAGCAATTAGTTCAATGAAAACCAATGTGATACTCACAGATTTCCCTTTTGGTAAGTTCCCTTCACAGGCTTGTTTGGAAAGATCCTGACGCCCAATCAAGAGACAGACAGCTTCTGGCCAATCTGAAGCAGGCTGTTCTCGGCAATGATAAATAGCATCTCTGATAGGAAGAGCAACTCCAAAAGGAAGAGACTCCAAATCCCTCAGGGTGAAGCCTTACAGAGATAAAAAAGGAAAAAATATCATCAGTAAAACATAAAACCTAATACTTACCTCAGCCTCTTGTCTATAACCAAGAAGATCTCTGAAAAGATGCTACAGAAGATCACCCACAGAGAGATAAAACATCAGCACTTCTTTACATGGATATACTCCAAATGGTCGTTTTTTCCCCCAGCTGGACATCCTACATGACTGATATGCTCTTTTGGGGAGGGTGGGGGATGGGAGGAGTAGGGAAAGGAATAAGAGAACTATAAATATTGGGGTGAGTTTCTACACAAGCAAATTAATTTCAAAAAAAAAAGGCAAAACAAATGTTTGTTACTGTTTTTAAATTTAAACACTTTTTATGTTATACTAATGCCAGTTAGTATAGCTTTTTGTTTCCTACATAGTTTTCTCTCGTTTTTAAAAAGAGAATCTTAGAACCTTACTTTCCATTAGAAATCGTGCAAAACTGTCACTTACACTGTTCTAAGGGTAATTAATGTTTGTGCCCAAGTGAAAAGCTCTCTAACTAGAAAAAGGAAGTTATCTCCTAGAAATCACAAGGCTCAGTACTCATATCACTTCACCTCCTCTTTCCCTTACTGGATCACCCCTCCCTACCTGCAACCAGGTATGTTAACTTTAAAGCTTACAACAGTATGGTCCAACAAGAAGGCTCAGGAATAATTTTTCAAACTTTACTGGAGATACTCTGATCCCTGAGGTCACTGAATTCGACTATAGAGTAATTCATGCTCTCCAGTCTAAGGACAGCCTTTACCATCACCACTACAACAGAAAAAAGTTTACTGGTACCAAAATCACAGGAAGGTTCCTTGACCCAAGTGGTCTTCAAAATTGTTAGGCCTCCCACAGATTACAGAAGGCTATAAGAATGTCATGGAAAACAGCAGTGTCCTTTTGCTAAGTAAGTAGATCTTTATATTATGCTTTATATTCTATAATTATCTCAATTCTATGGAACACTCCCAGAAAGTACTAACTAAAGCCCTCCTCACTTCTAGCAAAGAAACAGCAGGTACTAATCAGATTCTAGAGCAGAAAAGTGTGGCTTTCTACTTGTTAATTGTAAGGTTAATACAAAGTAAGAAAAAAATGGCCTTACCTACATTAGTCATCCAGAGCACTAATTTTTCAGCTAGGCTATTAACAGGTGTACTATGTCTGAAACTATATCTACAAAAAAAGAGAACATAACATTATTAAATATATCAATTAAAAAGTAAGAACAAAAACTACTTAGTTCAAAATTACCTGTTGTCATTTTGATCCATTTGACTCTTTTTTGGTGCTGAAAAGGAATAAAATGAAGTTACAGTATTTTAATCAAGTTGGTAAAGAAACATATTCTACTCAATCCCTATTGCAGACCACTTGAAATTAATGTTCTTTTCCTAGAGGCTTTTAAAAAAGTAGTTGGCAGTGCTATGGTCACTAGACGGTGAACAGATGGGGAGGTGTAATGGGTTGCAAGTGAGAATCCTGGTTAATTCATTTTTACTGAACTGCTAAGAATGGCCTTTCAAGGTGTCTGCTTTTAAGTGGGTAGGAAAAATGGATATAAACCAAAGGAAAGGATATTTTAACAATACATGAAAATAACTAACACGTTATGAAAGGATAAAACACAAAACATCACTTAGTTTAAATGGATTTTCATCTTACTGCCACCTTATGGGTGTGCATCCCTCAAGGTAAAGAATTGCCTAAACTCAAACATGTTGGTCTTCCTCTCCCTTTCTCTGAATTGCTCCCTAGGTCTGGAATGTTCTCCCCTTCCTCTTCCACAAAATCACATCTCCCAGAAGACTTTCCTGATCTTCCTTTAAATAGCAGCATTTCTAGCACACCTCACTTAGTATTTCATTTTAAACTTTTCTAAACAGTTACTGTGCATTACTAGTATCTGTATGTTCATGTACATTGATCCTTCTACAATGAAAGCTACACAGGAGCATGAGCTAAATCTCACCTAAATTTTTCTACTTGGCCCTAGGACTTAAGCAGAGTATTCTTTAAAAAGTAAATGATTAATAAAAGTTAGCTAATAAATTCAAATCTCTGAAGGTGTTGGTTGGAACGGCATTTGGCAAAGGATGGAATAACAAAAACCTGGTAACTGGACAAAAAACCAGTTTTGTACATTTTCTAAAATCTCCATGAATAATCTGCAATCTCCTGGAGAGTAACTCATATAATTTCTAATGGTAAAGATCTAGTTCTGAATTGTCATCATAAACAAACAAATTTATATTATTGACTTGGCCATTTGGGTGATGCTTCTTTGTCAACATATTGTTGACAAAGTTCATACCGAAGTTACCCATGGGAGTGGGGTGGGGAGCCTTTAATTTCCATCCTTGGATCTTAATGATCATGCTTCACCTGGCCTTAGACTGTTCTAATTGACATTCAACAAATCCAATGACGCATATACCTGTTGTCGGCTTTTACTATTACTTGAGGTCTGCTTGTTGCCAAAGTATTTCCGTAGGCTTTTTTTGTGCTTATTGTGTATTCAGAAAAGTCTATTGATCCTCATACTCCTTTTTTGGCAACTCTTTCTATAATTTCCTTCAGATGATGGACCCTTTGTTAATATTGTATTAGTTCTTGATAAGATACTTTCCAAATCTATTATGTTCTCTTTTATAGGTCCAAAATTATAAATTAAGATTTTGTGAAAGTGTAAATTAAGTATCTAGAAAGCAGAAATTAAATATTCCGTAGCTCTTAACTGTTTGAAATGTACTCTTACCACTGAGACTTGATTTCGAGATGCCAAAAAGTCTCTGAAAAATTAAACCATGGCTTTCTTCTTCATAGCTTTATGCTCATCATATTTTGCCCGGAGACCAAAGAACCATGTATTGGTTCATTCTGATCTCTAGTTCAAGCTCCAAAGTCAGCACTCTATCCACTGCTCCACACTACCTCTAAAATTGTTCTTAATATTACTGTGTCGGTGGTACATTTTAAAAAGAGAATAGTTTTACATGTGGATAGCAAATACTCTTTAAGAGTTCTCATTATACTTGGGTCTTATATATTGTCAATATGTGAATAAACTTCAAGTGTAGAAATGAGCCGTAAGCTTCTGGATAACGAACCTAACAAATGTGATGTTGCAAAGATATCAGGTAGCTTGTTCAATAATTACTGAATTGTTGGACTCCACTCTTTAGACCCTGAGATTTTTTTTGGCACACTATTCTTGCTCCTCAGTTAATATATTATTTTCTTCTAAGTACGTTTATATATTTTTGCAAATGCTGTGTACAAAGTACTCAAAGACATAACCGGACTGTGTTTAGAGGGGTCCGTACTCTCATCTCTCGGTAGTAGATGCGTGATGCCTTCTGTTAAAAAAAGAGTATCATCAGACTCTCATTTGAAAGGAAACTGACCAAGTGCTCTGCGCATGTTTCATGTCCACAATGAAGCCCTCAGGTCCTTTAACTGGCTCTAGAGGGTCCCTCTGCCTTCCAGTTTTGCAGAGAAGCAGGGTTTCAGGTACCTTCCGTGGCATAACTCTTCCACCATTCTTTATATTAATAATATACAAGCTTTCTGCTTCTCATTTGATTGAACTTTCTTATTTCTTGTGGTTGACCATCATCCTCCTTCAAGTGTTGCGCCTCCCTGAATTTCGCTGCCTCTCAGCATTCTGTGGCAAAGTTTTGATGTATGTAACGTTCTTTCTTCTTTGTACTGCTTTGACTCCTGTTTCTGGTATACTTCTGTTTTTCAGACTGCTTTTCATGTTTCTATTTTTTGTTGAATTTGAGAACTATGGCATTCAAGCTTTCTAGTATAGGCAGCAACTAAGTATTATTGTGATGATGATAATTATTAATTGTAGTTAACGATGGGCATATATGTAGCACTTTAAAGTTTGGAAAAGGGCAATATATTCATTACCTCATTTGATCCTTGTAACAAAAAAAAAACACATAGTCCCTGACCTCAAGGAGCTTACTTTCTACAGAAAAGCATAACAGAGCTGAATAATTATGTAAAAGAGGAAGGAAAAGAGGAAAGTTTATGGAGAGGGGAGAAGACTTTCAGCTTGGGGTTGAAGGAGTGGGAAGGTTTCGTGAAGGAGGTTGGCACCTGAGTTGAGCCTTGAAGAAAGATAAGGATTTTGACAGATGGAGGTGAGGAAAATATACCTTCTTGACATGGAGAAATACTTATGGACAGAGAAAGAAGACAGAATGCCAAGTTTGGGAAACAGATATTAGTCTGGTCTGGAAGGAGACAATATATACAAAGGGGTAGCAATGTGAAATAAGTCTGAAAGGTAAGTTGGAGCCAGACAGAAGGAAATCTTAATTGTCAAGCTGAGGAATTTGTATTTTATCCTAAAGGAAACAGGGAGCAAAACAGTTAGCATATCATACTACCTGAAGTTACTTTGGATAAATATTGTGATGCTTCATTAGAAACAGCTCTCTCATCACCAAGTATATAGAGTGCAACACTCTGCAAGGGAAAAAAATATTACACTTAAATTTATTCCCATCATATAAAATCCATTAAAATAATATAAAATTAAAAGATACATAGATGGGAAAAACTCAAAATTTACAGTTTTTACCTTAATGTTCCAGTATACAAAATGTGTAATCAAATACATATTTCAAAGGTTAGCTAACAGGCTAAATTATCTACTTCACTAAGTTTCCACTAAAGGGTATCATGGCATTTTTTTCTCAAAATAATGAGGAAAATAGTTATATCAGAGGATGAAAAGCCAAGCAATTCTAAAGCCATGCGATTCTAATGGTACCTAAAAACACCTAACATGTTTAAAATAAAAGCATCAGATACAAATCCCTATATTTAAATCAGTTATCATTCTTCAATTGTACACTATTAAAACTGATGTAAAAGCTTTTTCCAGCTCTTATCTTTAATACAACTCTTTTTTTAAAACAACAAAATACAATGCTCTTCTGGTCAATTCCTGTTCATAAGGTTTTCCCTTATGATAGTTCCATATAAGGGGCTGGATAAGATTCATAACTGGATCAAATGCTTCAGAATGGCACATAAATTACTAATAACAATTTAATTTTCAGTTATCATGCTATTAAACCAAACTTCCTTACTAATGTTTAGGCCACATTCTACATCCTACAAAAAAAATTAACCTATAATAATCCTACTTTAGCTCAGAATTTTATCACCTTTTTAAAATCTCAATGGTACTCTACATTGTTGGTAAAGAGAACTGTATGTGTGTGTGGAATTTCTTATTTCCCTTTTGAGAATAAGCAGTTTTTACTAAACGGCACCTTTGGAAAAAAATTTTTTTAAAGGATTTTGTTGTGTTTCTTTAATATTCCGATTCCAGATTACTCATTTATAATACTGATTAAAAATAACATATTCAAATTGGTATCTGGCTGGGGCTTTGAAACACTGAGGTAGTTATTTAAAACTAACATAAAAGTTAAAATTGTGATAGTACATACCAACACTATGAGTTTGCTTCGTTCACAGACTCCAGATAGGTAAGGATAAGGTGATGCTCCTTCACCCTTTAAACAAGAACTCAGCCACTGATATATGCTTGGAGGCTCAGGTGTAAAAAATGAAGGGTGATGCATAAGTCCTATTTGGGCTTTAAAGTGGATGAAATTTTTAAAACACATAAAAGCATAGGAAGACAATGTTTTTACTCTATTCTAAAACAAAAGATATGTACTCTTTACTGCAATGGTCAAAACATGGTCCTCCATTTCCCCCTGCGTTTGGCTTGTATAAAACCTAAGTGTGGCTCTTTGTACCACAAACATAGCTTAGGCTTCCCTGGTCTCCCAAAGCAGAATCAAAATTGTTAACCATTTTGTTCTTGCTGGTAATATCCATCTCCATCACCTCCCTCAGCTCTTAGGAGATAAATTCCCTTACATACCATGTAGGAAAGGACCAATATTGATGGAGAGAAGAGATTACGGGGAGTTATTATCCCCCCAAAATCTGTACTTTGATCTGAAGTTCCACTTCCAATTTGTAAATAGATAACATCTAAGCTATTGCTCAAAAGTACCGTGGTGAGTACAGTGGTGAAAGGTATAGGGGCAGCTAGGTGGCACAGTGGAAAGAGTGCTGGATCTGACGTCAGAAAGACTCATCTTCCTGAGTTCAAATATGGCCTCAGACACTTACTGTGACCCTGGCCAAAGCACTTAGTCTTGTTTGCCTCAGTTTCCTCATCTGTAAAATGAGCTGGAGAAGGAAATGGCAAACCTCTCCAGTATCTTTACCAAAAAAATCTCAAATGGGGTCACAAAGAGTAGGACATGACTGAAAATGATTCAGCAACAAATAGTGGCAACTGTCAAGCTGAGTATCATAGAATAGAAACATAGGCAATATAAATAAAGGCAGGAGTACTAATCCTACAGCAGCATGGGAGTTCCTAAGACCTGCAATTTTGATAACATAAAGTCATTTAATTAACAACTAGAATGAAGATATATAAATGGTACTCAGTATTCAAAAACATTTAGGCCAGCTAGAATTTTACAGACAAAAACCTGCTCACCAGTGCTTCATATTATATGTTAAAAAAAAAATTCCACTCTAGAAAGGGTAACACTTCCACTAATAAAAAATACCGCATCTTGTAAAACACACATCAAATTAAAATCTTTGGGGGGGGGGGGGCACAACTTTGAAAACTTAATAAAATCTAGATTGTTGATCCAAATATAAAAGAATTATCTATGATTACTGTGTGGTAAAATTTTCTTGGAAACAGTTTTTCAAGGTCTGGCTCTGCTATAACCAGAGAACTCTTTTAAGTCCCTGTTAAACCTGTCCCTGAAGGGAAAGAGTAAAGTTGATAGGCGGGGTTCATTTATGCTGAACGTTGCACTATATAGATGCTCTACTGCATGTTATATCATATTTCTAAAGTCCCATGGCCCATTTTCTCACTCAGAATCTCAAGGTAAAGTCCACGTACAAAATGAAATTTCTCCACATTTATTTATGCTCAATTTTAGAAGTGCAGGGAACACTGTTAAAGGAGATGAACTGATACAGTCTATCATATTAATGACATTTAAAGAAAATTTAACTATTGAACCATTTTATAATTCTCAATATTAAAGGTCCTTATGACTTCAAATTAAATGAGATGATATATGATAAAACACTTTACAAACTTTCAGGTACTACATAAATTAAGTTAGTTATTGTTAAGTGGTGCAGTAGATACTGCTGGACTTGAAATTAGGAAAACCTAAGTTTGAATCCCATCTCTGACACTAGCTGTGTGTCCCTGGGCAAATCATGCAACCTCTCTCAGCCTCAGTTTTGTCATCTGTTAAAGGGGAGAAGAGCAGCACCTATTTCTGGGTAAACTGTGAGTACCAAATGAAAATCACATATAAACTATTTTGCCAACCTTAAAGTGTTATATAAACGCTAGCTGCATGACTAGGTGGTACAGTAGATAGCGCTGGACTTGAAGTCAGAAAGACTTGCCTCGAATACTTACCAGCTGTGTGACCCTGAGTGATAAATCACCTAATTGTTCTCAGTCTCAGTTTCTTTATCTTTAAAATGAGGATAACAGCACTAATTTCTCAGGATTGTTGCAAGGACAAAATGAGATAACATTCATGAAGCAACTTGAAAACCTTAGAACACTATATAAATGCTAGCTGCTATTATTATTATAATAAAATACACTGCAATACCACTCCTACCCTCTTTCAAAAAGGGTTCTGAAGTTTTTCAAATTATCCATGAAGGCTTTGGCTTCACCAAAGTTCAGGTTTCAAGCACAGTATCAGATTTGTTTGGTGGGGAAAATTTGTCTCTTACACAGAGGTTAGACAATAGAGGGAAGAGATTCAAATTACACCGCTCTTTAAAAGCAGCAAGATAGGTCAAAAATGTAGGAATTGCAACAATTATTTTAGAAACCATAAGTTTCTAAGTTTAAATAATTTCTTCTTTCCTTTCATTTCTTAATTCATTAAAGATAATAATTATTAAGAAAAAAGAAATCCAGGATTTATAATAGTAAATTATGGGAATGAATGCATTGACAACATGAGTCTTTTGAGTCAAAGATTCTGTTTAAATGTAAAGAGCTTTGGTGTTTATCCATCATTAAGTCATTTGGGCAAAATGTACACAGGCAGAATGGATCAGAAGCACATTTACAATGGCGTCAAGAGTTTCTGAATTTGAGCTTCTAAGAATGCTGCCAAGCCTAAATCTTATGTAATTGCTACCCCACGGCTACAGGAAAGCTTACTGAGAGAGATTCTGATAAATGACACACCACTGCCTAGAAAATCATTAATGCCACAGCAGCTTACCTTGATCAATTATGCATGTTTGTCGGGAAGCTTTCACAAGTATTGGATAATCTCTATAGTAGTAATCTAAATATGGCTCCAACTGTAAATCTCTAAAACAATAAAGAATATAAGAAAGGGAAAAGGAAAAGATGTTACTCTCAAAAACACAAAAGACTTCTGAGTTCTGTGTTGTTTAAAGGGACTTAACAGTTTACTGTTGTTCAGTTGTTTTTCAATTTCATCCGACTCTTTGTGACCCCATGTCGGGTTTTCTTGGCAAAGATACTGGAGTGGTTTATTTCCTTCTCCAGCTCATTTTACAGATGAGGAAATAGAAGCAAACAGAGGTAAGTGATTTGCCCAGGGTCACACAGCTAGTGAGCATCTGAGGCCAGACTTGAATTCACGAACATGAGTCTTCCTGACTCCAGGCCCAGCACCCTATCCACTGTACTACCCAGCTTGTCAAATAATTCTTTTCTGAATTTTTAAAGGAACAAGAGAAGAAAGTAGGGAAAACCATCAGACCATGTAAGTTTGACCTAAATAACATCTCTTATGAATGTGAAGTGGAAGTAATGATAGGTTTAAGGCAGGGCTGTCCAAAATGCAGTGCGACTTATGCAGCCCGCCTATAAGCATAAAAATTTACATAAATGCTTCAGTAAACCCCAGCTACAGCAGAGCTCTCACTAAAATAGCAAATCAAAATATACTGTCTGTTGTTTCAATAAAAACCTAAGGTTAAACAGCCCTGGTTTAAGGGATTAGATCTGATAGATAAAGAGTGCCTGAAGAACTATGGATAGAGGTTTGCAATACTGTAAAGAAAGCAGCTACAAAAAAACATTCCAATGAAGAAGAGCAAGAAAGCAAAATGGCTGTCTGATGAGGTTTTACAAATAGCTGAGGAAAAGAAGGAAAATGAAAAGGAAAGGAGAAACGGAAAGATATATTCAATGCAGAATTACAGAGAACAGCAAGGAGAGATATGGTTTTCTTAAATGAGTAATGAAAAGAAATAGAAGAAAACAAGAGAATGAGAGACAAGAAATGTCTTTAAGAAAATTAGATATGAAGAGAACACGATAAAGGCACAATAAAAGACAAACTTGTAGGAACTTAACAGAAGTAGAAGACATTAAGAGGTGGCAAGAATATACAGAAGAACTATACAAGAAAGATCTTAACATCACCAATAACCACAATAGTATGATTACTGACCTAGAGTCAGACATCCTGGAGAACAAAGTTAAGCAGGCCTTACGAAGCATCGCTAACAATAAAACTGATGGAGGTGATGGAATTCCAGCTGAGCTATTTAAAATCCTAAAAGATGATGCTGTTAAAGTGCTGTGCTTAATATGCCAGCAAATTTGGAAAACTCAACAGTGGTCATGGCAAAAGATCAATTCATGTCCCAATCCTGAAGAAGGGCAATGCTGAAGAATGTTCAAATTATTGACCAATTGTGCTCATTTCACATTCCATCAAGGTTATGCTTAAGAGTCTGCAAGCTAGGCTTCAGCAATATGTGAACTGAGAATTACCAGAAGAGCAGGCTGGTTTTCAAAGAGGCATAGGAACTAGACACTAAATTGCCAACATTCACTGGAGAAATAAAGGGAGTTCTAGAAAAACATCTACATCTGCCTCACTGACTACACTAAAGCCTTTGATTGTATGGATCACAACAAAATGTGGCAAGTTCTCAAAGAGACAGGAGTACCAGATCAACTTATTAGTCTGCTGAGGAACCTGTATGTAGGCCAAGAAGCAACAGAACCAAACGTGGAACAACTGATTGGGTTAAGGTTGGAAAAAGAGTACAACAGGCTGTCAATTGTCACCTTATTTAGTTAACTTATATGCAGAATACATCCTATGAAATGCCAGGCTGGGTGAATCAAAAGCCAGAAGAAACAACAACAACTTCAGATATGCAGATGATACCACTCTGACAGCAGAAGGTGAAAAATTAAGAAGCCTCTTAATAGGAGGAGAGTGTAAAGAGGAGGGTGTAAAAGGTGGCTTAAAGCTTAATTAAAAACAAAAATGCTGAAGATCTTGCAATTGGTCTTATCATTTTCTGGCAAATAAGAGGGGAAAGAAATGAAAGCAATTGTCAGACTTTATATTCTTGAACTCAAAGATCACTATGGATGCTGACTGTAGCCATGAAATTAAAAGATGCTTGCTCCTTGGAAGGAAAGCTGTGGCAAATCTGGATAGCATACTAAAAAGCAGAGACATCGCTTTGCCAACAAAGGTCCAATGAATGCCTGTGAAAGTCGGACTATAATGAAAGCTGAGCGCCACAGAATCATCGCTTCTGAAGAGTTCTGGGAGTTCCTTGAACAGCAAGGAAATCAAATCAGTCAGTACTTTAAGAAATCCAGACTATTCACTGAAAGGTCAAATACTGAAGCTGAAATACGTTGGCCACATAATAAGACAGGAGTCACTGGAAAAGACCCTGATGTTGGGAAAGACTGAAGGCAGGAGGGAAATGGAACAGCAGAGGATAAGATGGATAGATAGTGTCATGGAAGCAAGAACGTATGTTTAGATGGACTTCGGGAGACAGCAGAGGACAGCAGGACCTGGTGTGCTATGGTTCATGGGGTCACAAAGAGCTGGACACAGATGAAGGACTGATCGACAACAACTTGATCAATGCTCCAAACAATAGTATTTAACAGATCATGCAGAGTCTCATAGAGCCTTCAATGCTTTTCCTTTAGTAGTACAAAGTAGCCCATTACACTAGTCCCATAACTGGCTCTGGCAGGAATTCAGAATGTACTTTAAGAGCATAACAAACGATGAATGCTAAGCTTAACTAGAGAACAGTAACAGCTGATTAATTTAAAAGTTAAAGATACATTACAAATACTCTAATGGAGGGTATAATAAAATAAAGGGGAAAAATACTTGATTCTTATTTGTGTAAGTTGCCATATACCATTCATAAAATTCTTAGGGTCAATATAAATTCATTTAAGAACATTCCAGATACTTCTAACTTACAAAGGCCACATACCTTGCCAACTGAACTAGAAGAACAACGAGTGAACGTATTCCTTCTCCCATTAAACTATTCAATTTTAATTCCTCATAAACAAGATGAAGCACAAAAAAAATAGCAGGTATATGAGTGAAGAGAAGTGTAGAAGAATCCAAAGTAAGGTTATGTAAAACATCCTCCTTCAACAGTGAAACTTCCAAAGGATTCAAATGCAAAGCTCTAGTCAAAAGATGAGACTCAACATTCTGGTGATAGTCTGAATTTAGTAAATATTCCCAGTCCTAATCAGAGGAACAGAAAAACAGATGCATTAATAATAAACCTAATAACATCTCTTTTATCCCCAGGAGTTATTTTATTTTCATTAGTGGAAAAACTAAATACTAACAGCAAAAAAAAAATCTAATTTATTTGTGACAATTCCAGTACTAGTAGCTTGAGATTAAATGTACTTTCAAGTATCAAAAAAAGTCATAATGTCAAATGTAGAGATGTCAAACATGAAGAGCCAAATAGTTGACACAGGTCACAAATATTGTGACAGGTCATCTTCAGAAAGCCGTGGGCGGGGGGGGGGGGGAATCCATCTATGGATAGAGTGATAAGGTGAAGGTATTTGGGTGTACGCTGTGTCCAAAAAAAAGCTGCTATATACAATAGTAGTTGAAACAAAAGAGATGAAGCAATTAATCTCGGGTTGGTTCTAAGTTAATGTGATGCTGGAATACTACACTATAACAAGAACCTGTGATTTCATTAATGCGATAATTCTTTCTATCGAAGCTAGATCTAAACCAGTCGGTAACTTATAGTCTTAGGAAGATGCCACAATAATGGCCTCAAATGTAAAAAGTTTTATTAACCAGTTATGTGGAGTATTGGATAGTAAATAACCTCTTTCATTTTTTCCCCTGAATTGATCAATTGCTTTGATACCAGATAGATAGCCTCAGAGCCATAATACTCCAGCTTAGATTTTTATTTTTATGCTCAATGACGTATGGGTGCTATCCAAATAAACTTGACCCTATGGCAAACATCATAATTTTAAATAGGTACCTTAGGCAGACAATGGAAACAATAAAACAATAAAAACTGATAACACAAACACCGGTGTAACAAATTAACCCATTAGCAATGAACCACAATATTTACCTCATCTGATCCAGTGTCAGAAGGTCTTGCTTTTTTAGGTGCAATGACTGGGGAAAGAGATCCTTCAAAGTCAAGCTGCAAATTATCACCCCAAAAAAGAAACAAAAATTTGAGTTTAATATATGATTTTATTAGAGGATACTCAGTAATCCTTTTCTGCAGCTTATCAACTTAATATCAATTTGATGTGGACATTCATAATGACTTGTATTAAGAAGTTAATCTCACCATAAACAAATATTACATCATCTGTTATCACATGATATATCATGATCAACAAGTACAGACAGCATTTTAAGAACTCTTATATACCACCACTAACAGGTAAACTATTTAGTTTCAATTTACAGATAGAGATAGAGCCAATTCATTGACCAACATTTAATAAGCACTAATCCTTCAAGGGAAAAAATGGACATCTAATGAAAAAGAGGACTTTCAACCCTTCTTGATGAAAAGACCAGAACTGAACATAAAATCTGACATTCAAACACAAGACTCAAAAGAAGCACAAAAAGTTAAACATAAAAAGAGTAATCATAAGTGACTCACTAAAGTTAAACTACTTACATTCCTATATGGCAAGATGATACATGTAACTCTTAAGAACTTTATCATTATTAAGCCAGTGAGGGGTCTACCTAGAAAGAGGGCATGAATGTGAGTCAATCAAGTTGGGATGATCTCAAATAAATGAATGATAGAATGAATGAATGAATGAATGAACAAATGGTGGGATGAGAAAGATAGATGCAGCGGGAGAAGGGGAAAGGGACAGATAGAATGGGGGGAAATTTCTAACATAAAAGAGGCACACAAGGAAGAGCTTTTATAGTGAAGGAAAAATGGGGGGGAGGGAGTGGCACTCAATGTTTGACCCTCAGTCTCATTGGAATTGCTTCAAAGAGGGAACTGACTCAGTTGGTTATAGAAATCTATCTTACCTAACAAGAAAATAGGAAGGGAAAGGGATAAGAGATATGGGGGGTCGGGGGGGGGGGAACGGTGGCAGGGAAGAGGAGGAAAGATGATAAAAGAGAAAACAGATTAAAGGAGGCAGTAGTCAGAGGCAAAACAGACTTTTGAGGAAAGACAATTAAAAAAGAGAGAGAAAGAAAGATAAATAGAAGAAACTAGAATAAAGGGAAATACACAGTTAGCAATCGTAAGGGTGAATGCGAATGAGATGAGTTCACCCATAAGGTGAGATAGTAGATACCATAAGGAGATAGTAGAATGGATTAGAAACTAGAATCCAATAATATGTTGTTCACAAGACACACTCGAAACAGAAACGCACACATGGAGTTAAAATAAAGGGCTGAAGCAGAATCTATCATACTTTAGTTGAAGTAAAAAAAGTCAGGGGTGGCAATCACAATCTCAGACAATGCAAGAACATAAATGAGATAAAAGAAATAATCAGGGAAACAACATTTTTCCAAAAAGTACCATAGACAATGAAACAACAGAAAAAAATGTAATAGCAAGTTTCTCTAATAAAGGCCTTATTTCTCAAATATAGAGGGAACTGTGTCAAATTTAGAAAAATAAGAGCCATTCCCCAAATGAAAAATGGTTAAATGATATCAACAGGCAGCTTTCAAAAGACAAAATCAAAGCTTTCTATTGTCATATGAAAAAACACTCTAAATCATTAATGATTAGAGAAATGCAAATTAAAACTCTGAGGTACTACCTCAGACCTATCAGAAATGACAAATGATGGAGGAGATGAGTGAAAACAGGTATACTAACAAATCACTGGTAGAACAGGGAATTAGTCGGAACATTCTGGAGAACAATTTAAAAGTATATAGCCCAAAGAGCTATAAAACTGTACATACTCTTTGACCCAGGAATACCACTAGAAGGTCTGCATACCAAACAGATCAAAGAAAAAGGAAAAGGACTATAATATGCAAAAATATTTATGGCAGTTCTTTTTGTGGTGGCAAAGAATTGGAAATTTAGGGGATGCTCATCAATTGGGGCATGGCTGAACACGTTCTAGCATATGATTTTGATAAAGTAGTATTGTGCTATAAGAAAGGACAAGGGAGTGGTTTCAGAAAAAAACATGACAAGACATATGAACTGATACAAGGTAAAGTGAGAAGAATCAGCAGATCATTGTGCACAGTGACAGCAATGTTGCAATAAAGATCAACTGTAAAAGACTTGGCTACTCTGATCAATACAATGATCCAAGGTAATTCCAAAGGATTCATGATGAAAAAAGGCCATCTACCTCCAGAGAAAGAACTGATGAATTCTGAGTACATATTGAAGTAATTTTCTCACTTTTTTTTTGGTGATATGGCTAATGTGGGAATGTTTTTCATGATTTCACATGTATAACTGATTTTATTTGCTTGCCTTCTTAGTGGAAGTGAATTTTGAACTTAAAATTCAAAAAGAAAAGAATGCCAAAAATAAACAATGAATTTGACTTTGTAAAAAAAAAATTTAATGAGTACCCATTAAGCTACACACTATGATGGGATTTAAAAAAAAGGGAACCAAGGGCAGAAAGATCAAGTAACAGGCAAAAAATAATTAATGTTATGAACCATAACTTTTTAAAGTGCCTTTTATAGCTGCATCTGAGACAAAAAACTCATACTGGGAATTGAAACTATTTTAACTTTCTGGCTGGCACTTAGGCAAACTGTATATCCATAACAACAGAAGAGCAAAATGAATATGCACAGCTCAAGGCTCAGTATTCTCAAAAGGGCTGTCAACTGGATGAGGCACCACGTAGGGTTTCAAACTCTGGAGGGGGTGAGGAGAGTTGATACCACTGATAAAGGCAGAACAGTCAGAGAGGAAGATGGCACAGCAGCAGAATGAGCACTGGTCTTAGAGTCAGAAGACCTCAGGTCAAGTTCTGGCTCTAATACTTAAAAACTATAGGCCTTTGAGGAAGTCACTAAACCTCTCTGAACCTCAGTTTCCTGATCTGTAAAGCTTAGTTCATATACTTCTGTGAAAGACAAAAAAACAGCAAATCTCAATTCTGGCTACTATGTTTCCACTAAGAGCACATTACTTAGGCTAACTAAATAAACAGCACAGGGAAAAATGGAAGAAATGTTCTCCAGAAAACACCTTTGTATCTGGATGAGACAAGAACCTATGGCCTAAATGGAGGGAAACGGAGAATTAATTTAAAACTACCCAATCAACAAACATTTATTAAGCACTTACTCTGGGCCACACAATATGCTAGGGCCTGAGAATACCAAGAAAACCCACGTCTCTTCACTCCACCTTATAACATACAATTAAATCAGTATAGCAGTTGGAGGGAAGAACTAGCAGCTAAAGGAAAGGCCTCTTGCACTCGGTAATACTTGAGCTGAGTCTTAAAGGAAGCCAGGGTGAGAAATCAGAGTCAAATATTTATTTGGAGTTTGTTCTGCTATGCTCATATCTATTGACATAGCATTAAAGTTTCTCCCTAACTACCTAATCCTCTTCAACCATCCTCTGGCTGATATATACCTAGAAGGAAATTTAGAAAGAATTGCTATAATTCCTTTCATTTTTACCCTTATAGATGTCAACCTCGAAGGTTACCCAATACAACACATACATAATACACAATACAAGAACCCAAACTAAGTACATTTGAACAGAGCAAACATGAAGAATTCCAACCTAGTGAATCTCTCTCAGATGTATCATAAGCAAACCATCTATCAATGGACAAGGACAATTAATTATACTCCCAAGCTCTCTCTCAATTAAGAAAAAACATGTTGTTTTAACTATGATGCTTAATTAACTAAGCAAGTTAAAATAATTCCACCCAAAAAACTAAATTCTTCTTTCCTTGGGAGTCTTACATAATAGACATGTCAGAAAGCTTTCCTTCTCACTGAAGAGTGATGCAAGGAAAAGTGGGTTCTCAACTCCTGATGATGAGAAAAGAGAGAAAAGGCATGATCATTAATACTTTCTCTTACAAACTTTGGTTCTCTGCCATAGGATGGAATACAGTGAGATGTATACTTATCAGCAAGTTATCATAATTGAATAGCACATAACAATTTAAAAAGCTAAAAGGGAGTTATCTAAGGCAGCTTGTTTTCATATTTCAAAAGAATGGAATATTTATGTAGAAGAAATATATATAGTTTTGAATAAGTCGTTAGGTAAAACTGTTCTTATTTTCCCAATAAGATTTCTTCTCAAAGAATAAGAACTTTTAAAAATATAGCTCACAAAAGTAACCCAGTAACATAGTCATGTGAACTTATTCTTATAACCATTAGTCAATCAACAAACATGTACTAAGCCTTAGCACAGAGCCTGTCACACAAAAGACGCTTCATGGATATTTAATAATTGGTTGTGCTGTACTTTAAATAGCTCAAGGCTATATAACTGAATGTACTCTTTCTTTAACCTTTTCTTTTTGTGTCATATTATAAACAGAACTCCAAAACCAAAAACTGGATTGTGTATGCTTGTGGGAAAAGTGGCAGGAAAGAGTGCTTTTAAAAGCATATTCTTAGTTAAGGTAAGGGAGAAAGGAAAAGGGAAGGAAAAAAAGGACAGAACTGAGAAAGATAAGGAGAAAAGAAAGAAAGCAAAGATGTAAAAAAGAGGAAAGGAGGGGTGAACTTTGACTTTTAACACTGCTAAAGACTAGGCTTACTGTCAAGTAAAGCTGTATCCCCTAGATGACAAATGGGATTTGTCATTTAAAGAAATGTTTGTGAAAGATAAATGTCCTTACAGACGGACTCCTTTTTTTCTTTCCAACATATGTAAATGAGTTTAGGATTACCTAAAATGCAGGGGGTCTAGAGGTATTTATTCATTTTGTATCAATAAAAGTTTTTCTCTTTTTTTTTGGTGGGAATGGAAGGGAATGATATGGTTCTCACAAACCAGAGGCCTCCTAGGTACATCTAAATGTATAAAGACAGATTGGGAATACTGGTCTAATGAAAAAGATCAGTGAGATAGGAATCGGAAGAAAATGGTTCTAGGCTCATTTGGAATACAAACTAGTTGTTTGATCCTGGACAAAGAATATAATCTCTTGACACCCTGGTTTTCTCTCATGTTAATGAGACTAACAACTGGCTCATCTTGTAAGGAATGTCATAAGCATAAAATAACATCATATGTAAATATGCTTAGAAAGGGTAAAAGTGATCTTTGTAAAATCATTAAATTGTTTTACACTTGTAATAAATATTTATAATTATTAATTTTTTTTAAAAAAAGAAAAAGTGTTATGCAAATATAGGGTATGATTTTAGATTTTCAAGTTAACTTTGCCCTAAGTAACTCAGGTACAAAATATATAAACACAAGCAATAACAAATTTTACTCATGCATTTGATTATTTTGGATAAAGTAGATTTATCATTTAATTTACCTGACTATGCTCTGAATACTGTGGTACTATTAACTATGCAAACATTATGCTGATACAAACATAAGAACACAGGAAAAAAAAGAACTTAACTTACATTACGGATCCATGCCAAGCGGTCTGTGTTATAGCCCATCATATTCATGAGACAAGTTATGAATAAATTCCATTCTGAATGATAACTGGGTCCTCCTGGAGCATTGTGAACATTGTACCATTTGACAAGCATCTGCACAGCTATCTCTTTGGGTAGTATAGACTTGACAGCTTGTAAACACTTTTTTACTATTAGAAACAAAGGTTAGTTTTAGTATATTTTCTAAGCACACAATTTTCCCTCCTCAAAAAGGTTCACTATTAAAAGGCATAAGATGTCAAAAAGTAGGTAGGTATTGTTTGAAAAAAACAACAAAATGAAAAATCACCAACTTAATGATCTCAAAGTCACCTACGGGATGGAAAAAAGTGATTTAAAAGTGGGGTCTTCTCTCACCTAAATTTTTTAACAACACTAAAGGTCATTGTCCACACACTCCTCCCTCCATTCAGGTATTCTCTCTTCATTAAGTGACAGATAATTAACAAACTTCTGCTTGAAACCTGTCATTAAATACTGCACAATGCCATAAAGTAGTCATAATAGCTAGCATTCATACGGTGTTTTCAGGTTTGCAAAGCAGGTTATCTCATTTGAGCCTCACAATAACCTGGTGAGGTAGGTGCTATTCTCATACTCGTAGTAAGAGGCATCCTGGTGGTAGAGACACCACTAGACTTACAAGTCAAAAAAACCTAGATGTGGGACTCTGGGTAAGTCACTGAACCTCTCTCTGCCTCAGTTTCTTCATGTGTAAAATGGGGATAGTACCTACTCCACAAAGCTGTTGTGAGGATCAAATGAAATAACACTGGTAAAGTGCTTTGCAGATCTTAAGACACTATAAAAAAGTACAGAGCTAGTAAGGATCTGAGCAGCAGGATTTTAACTAGGGCTTCTTTAACTCCAGGTACAGCCTTCTGATCCAGGCACTTATGCCACCTAGCGGCTTATATCTTCAGAGGTTACTGAAGCATGCAGAACTTTCTGACCCTAAAGTAAATGGCATTAGACTGCTAAATTGTTTTAATCTTGCAGATACTCCACTCCTTCAATGTTACTTCCTGGAATCAGTATGCCTTCCTCCACAAAGACTACCTTCTAATTTGCTTTGGGTTGAGAAATCTGATAACAAAGCTTATTACAAACAGGTATAAAATAAGCATAAGCAGAATTCAGTTAGTCTAGGCTAGATGGCATGCTGTTGTTCTGTGAAATGAGGACCTGACAAACTACTGGTTGAACACTTGCTCTTTAGTGCATGCCTCTATTACACCTATGTTTACACAGAGGCCCTTATTTCCCTAACCTATTCTCAATAAACAGCTGGCAGATAAAAGAAACATTAATGTATCAAGACAGACTATCACATAATACATCAGAGGAAGGAAAAGTTTTTAAATGAAGAATTATTCTATTCTCTACACCAAATTCAAGGAATCACATGATTCACTAATCCCTCAAGATAAGAAATGCTTTAGATCACAAAATTACTCAGTTTCATTATTTTTACCACACTACACATGCAGTTTCCTCTTAATTTACACTTTTAAGCTAACTTTTTCTACTGAGAATTTTGTTTACATTGCCAGATTGTGCCCTAGGTCTTACAAGTCTTCTCCACTTAGTATTTTCAAAACTACAACTGAATGACAATATTAACAGAATCAGATGACTCACTTAAAATTCCTCTGGCTAATCTTGACAAGTGAATAATTACGACAAGTGAATCCTTTTAATGTTTCAAAAGATACATTTTTTTTTATCAGTAAATCCTTTCCATGTTTCAAACAATAAACTATTTTACCAAGTACTCCCTGCATTTGTCGGAGACTGTAACTCTTCCACAGGTAGATGATCACAGAAGTTAAAAAATTATAGGTTGAAAAAAACCCTAACATCTGATAGTTTTCACAACTTAGCAATGGCATGTTGGACAGAGTGCAGGACGTAAGAGTCAAGAAGACTCTCTGATACCTGCTAGCCATGTCAATCACAAACATGTCATTTACACCTTATAACTTCTCTAACTCTTAGTTCGTTAATCTATATAAAGGGGCTAATAATGCCTATAGTGCCTAATAGGCACTAATAGGCCTAATAGGGATTGTGTAAATTGCTCTATATACATATCCCAAAGCACTATATAAATATCAACTATTATTGTTTATCATGACTCGTAAACAGATACGTTTAATTATGTTGAAAGAGCTACTTCTTTACTTAGATTTTTTTTAATTGTTAATAGGGCATTCCTTCGTAAAAAATAATTTATACAGTGCCAGGACAACTTCAAATTGGTTCTTACTTTAACTGCTTCCCCTAGAGAAAAATAGTTACATACATGAAATTAGCATGATTAAATAAATGGTCAAAGATAGGAACAAGTAGCTCTCAAAAGAAGGACTGAAAAATTATTAACAACCACAAGAATGTGCCAAATCACTAGCAATAAGAGAAATACAAATGAAAAACTTTGAGACATCATCTCATAACTACAAAATTAGCAAAGATGACAAAAGATGGAAAGAATTCATGTTGGAACTGCTGTAGAAAACAGGCACAGCAATGCACTATTAATGAAACTGAGAACCTGTACAATCATCCTGGAAAGCTATATGGAATTATGCTAAGAGTGCGACTAAAATGCCCAGACCCTATGACCCAGTGATTTCACTACCATGCATACATACAAGTCAGTAACAAAAAAAAAGCAACATCTCATATAGAGCAAAATATTTATAGCAGCATTTCTTGTAATAACAAAGAACTATAAGCAAAATAAATGTGCATCAACTGGGAAATGGCTAAATAGCCTGAATTCCAAATGATTTTAAATTAGTTGTTTGAAACTTAGACCACATCTTGCCATGTAATGTTCTAAATGGCCAAACATGTTGTGATACATGAATGAGAAGGAATATTATTGTACTGTAAGAAATGATTAATAATATGAACACAAAGAAGCATGGGAAGATATATGAACTATTTAAAAATAAAGCAAGTAGGACCAGGGGAAAAATATAGACAATGATTACAACGATGTAAATGGGAAAGAACAACAAACAAATGGGAACCGGATGTTGGGAAATTGAAATGATCAAGACTGGCTCCAAAAAAGAACTAGAAGAAGACATTTCTCCCTGCTTCTTTACTGTGTTATTATAGTGCATATAATATCAGTCTTTTCCAATACATTGTTTACTTTTGCTGATTTTCCCCCCCTCTTTTTTACTCTTTGTTATAAGGATGGAACTTTGAGGGGAAGGAAACTGGGACATGTAGGTGACATAAAAATAAAGATATAAATAAAAATTTATTTTTAAAAATAGCTAAAAAGAAATTGACATAATTTAAAAGCAACATTGAAATGTGACCCCTGGGCCTGTTACATTTCAAAAGTTTTTTAAAACTCAGACTAACACCCAAAACTTACTCTAACCACACTGCAAAAAGAACTTGCTCAAAATAGTTTTGAGAATGGATCTTCAAATTTCCAAAATGCTGATGTAAATTACAGGAATATTAATATTGTAGCTATTGCTCCAAATTATAAATACAACAAACCAAATAGAATAGATGCATGAGTCTTAAGTTAATTTTCAATCATACCTAATTCTGAGGTGGCAATTTCAGGAATGGTGATCCTAACCATTGAACCATTACTGAGCTCCTAGTAAAGTGAATGGAAAAAATTATTAGGAAGCAAATATTCCTATTTATGATACATTCCTATTTACACACTCTTATTTAAAAACATACAATCCTATAAATATACACTTCTATTTATAAACATTTTCAAATCATTCCAATACAAACTAAATATTAATTGCCTATGCTTTTGCAAGGCACTGTTTAAGTAAGAGCCTTTATAAACCTGTCAAAACACTGAAAAACTATTAGGATGTTATTCTAAAAAACAATATTTTAGTTTTAAAGGTCTGTAAACATGCCCATTTTCTACATAGTATTAAGTCCACTTGCATAAATACTAACAAGATTTTGGGATCAAAGTATACAAAAGAGCAGTAATGATCCTTAAAATAGTAATCACTAGACTCCCAAATCCTTAACTGTGATGAATGCTCTAATAAAAAGAGGGAAAAATTTGCAAGGCATAATTACAACCTAATTCCAAAAAAAATTTCTTAATAAACTCTTGGCAATATAACCTCCTTAAAATCTAAGCTGAAAGATCTTTATAGAAATTTAAAACAAAACAATGCTGAGTGATACAAGGAATTTAAACAGGTGAAGAAGGTATAACAACAGAGAAAAATTTCTTCTTCAAATTCAAAGTTTATCCTGTCAAATTTGAAATCATGGCTATATTTCTTTTTTCAGGATTTCTAATCATAGAATACATACTTACAAGTGTTACTCGGTTGTGGACAGGATCTCTAACAGAGTGAATGTAACTTCCAAGTTGCTGAAAAGTACAGTCATCGATATAAGGCGAATCATGCAGTTTTGAAGAATCCCTCAGCTCTGGAACTGGCGACAGAAGTACTACCTATAGGAAGAGAAAAGGAAAAAAAATCAATTCCGTGGAATGAAATCAGTATAAAAAGCTAATAATTCCCCTACACACACTAAATTTTTGTAAGTCCAAGTAAGGCTTAAATCTAGAATCAGAAAATTTATGTATGTAAGAAAACTGCAACTTACAAATAGTTTGAATTCCAAGAGATGATTTTAAATTAGTTGTTTAGAACTTGTATCACATCTTACGATTTAATGTTATAAATGGTGCCTGGACTCCAAGACCTGCTCACAAGTTCAATGTAGCATATTCAAGGCAACCACAGAAAAAGGCATCACCAAAATGGCAGGGAAATACCTGGTCCCCACTCATGGGTGCTTTGTTGCTTGGCTGAATATACAGGTGACCATTTCTATGTATGGGATGTTTTAACTCAAAGGCTTTTATTTTTCTTCAGTGTAGTGGGCAATTATATTTTTATAGGAGACTAAAGAAAATGCCATTAAAACCTCCAACTATGAATCTATTCAAGGACTAACTTTTAAAAGAGAAACAGAACAAATCTTCTAACTCAGTGCTTTACAAGCTGAGATTATCCAAATATAAACTTTGTCTTAATTCCAGTAGGGATATATATTAGCTCAACTCCTGCATTTTTATTCTAGATTTTTTTCACTATTAGAAAAATGCAACAATTCAAAAAATTAGATGGCTAACAGAAGCTTTAAATATATAGGTGATTTTGAACATTTCAGAATATATTTCTTACCTCATCCAAGGAACCAAGTGGTTTGCTTAGAGGCTTAGGAGTACTAACGCTGTCCAGGGGAGTGCTAGGTCTTGGCATTGTATTTGACATTGTCAGGGAAGGAACTGGCAGTCCAGGAATGAAAACTTTCCCTACCTTTTGTAAATAAATAAGAGAAGGGGGAAAAATATTGACTTTGATGATATATGATAATGCCATATAATTATAATTACTTATGAATGTAAGACATACAACTTTATCATCCTAAACTGTAGAATAGTCATTAAAGATAAAATGAACCACTTAAAATAAGAATGCTAATCTGAGTTTACAATGTTAAATTGTTAATGCTCAATAGTCAGAAGCCAAAAGAGGGTAAGGATATAAAAATGTTAACCCTTCTTAATATGATACTGATCATTTCTTGGTCTACCAGTTCTTCAAAAGAGCTACGATTCCATTAATATAAGAGTACTCTCTTCATTGATACAGATCAAAATCCCTCCATAGAAGATAGTTTTACAAGTTGCTGTGGCCAAAAATTTCATTACTTGGTGGCCAGTTAGCTTGCTGGTGATGAATTTTTCCAACATGGCTAAGCTGGACCTCGGGTACTACAGCCTCCACATGAAGCCTCTTGAGTTTGATAAAATTTTCCAGAGTTTGGGGCTAAATGGCAAAGTCCTTTAGATTCCAGGGTTCCTATTACAAAAAAATAAGTCACTGGTGGAAAGATTTCAATAAGAACGTTTTTTAAATTATGTAACAAAGGGATCCTATGGCATTAGAAAATTATTTTGGGTCCTCTTAGCTATTTGAGTAGCAATTGTTTTCACTATATAGCACAGAAAGCTAAAAATAACAAAATAAATTTTGTAATACCATGCAAATCCCAGCAGTTTATTTTATTTTGTCCCTTGCTCAAGTTGGTAGTCTCTTTTCTCATGAAATCTATAAAAAGTAATACCTTATTTCTTTGTGGGTTATAACCTGTAATGCAAAAGGACAATACTCTGCGCCACAGCAGAATTAACATTATGATACAAAGCCTAAGAACAAGAAATGGTACTTTTGACTGAAATGTTACTTTGTAAACGTGTACCTTTTTAAGAAAAAAAAAAAAGTAAAATGATGAGGGGGTTTGGGGACATATACTTATATGAAAAGTCTAGGCACCAAAGAGCAGAAGCATGGTGGAAAAGATGTAGATGAAGATCATCACGGGCAGAAACAGATCTAGTGTTGTGACAGGAGTAAACTACAGACCACAATGTCAAAAATATATATATATATATACAATGACTTTAGAAAACAAATTACATGACTCTCATGGAGCATGACAGTGTAAGGATAAAGGTCTTGAATCAAGTGGATGTTATCTAAAGCTCTTCTGCCAAAAGCAGAACAGAAAACTTCTTGGCTTGTCTGATAATTTCCATTCTTTTTTTTTTTTTTTTTTTGCTTTTTGGCAGGGCAATTGGGGTTTAAGTGACTTGCCCAAGGTCACACAGCTAGTACAAATGTCAAGTGTCTGAGGCCGGATTTGAACTCAGGTCCTCCTGACTCCAGGGCCGGTGCTCTACTCACTGTGCCACCTAGCCGCCCCTAATTTCCACTCTTGAAAAGGTGAAGTAAAAACCAAAACCAGAGAATCTGATTCTCAATAATAAAGAAGATATGGTTGTTAAAGTAGCAATTCTAAGACTTCTGGGAAAAAGTGAGTATCTTATTATTTTTGAATAGAAAAGAAAGAGAAAGGGGGGCACAGTCTAGCGTGCATGCTAGATTTTGGGACAGATTTCAATGGGTTCAGAGAAAGGATAGGAAGGAAGGCATGGCCTATATTCTGTAAGAGAAGTCAAAACTGGGAAGGACATAAAGTTGTCAAGAAGCATTCTAAAGACACAAAGACAATTCCAATCAAGCAAAGGAGGACAACTATCTAAAGGGAATGATGAGCTGGCAGCACAGGGACATCCTATACTAACTTATTATTGGAAATACTTTATTATTTCTATTATATTAGTTATTATAAAATTAGGTATTCCATTAGGGATTATAAAAAGAAATGCATAGAAGACAGAAGCAAAGGTAGACAATAAAAGATGCATACAAAAGCACAGCACAGTCCATTGCAACACAGTCAGGAGCACTAAAACTTGCAATGGATGTAATTAAGAAGAAATGTCAGGGACAATAAAAGAGGTTCTGGAGCCGTGTTGGGAAAAAAAAAGAAGAAAAGAAATGAGTCCACAGCTTGAGACAGGAATGGATGACAGAGCAAAGGCAGAACTAATCAACACTTATTTTGCTTGTTTTCTCTGCAAAGGATATTATTGTTGGGCTGGAAAAGACAAAGCAGAAAATGACTAAGAAAAATTAAATTCAAGATAAATAAGGAGATATTTAAGTCAATGGGCTTAATTAAACTACAATCTAGAGCAGAGTAGACAGCAGATACAACTGTTGAATTACTATCCATCTTTAAAAGATCTCTCTCATGGAATGGGGGAAGTTATTGTAGGACTAAAAAGGGAAAATGTAATATCGTATTTTCAAAATACGAAAAGAAGAGGCTCTGCAAACTATATGCCAGTAAGCTTGATTTCAATTTCTGACAAGATTCTAGAACATAAAGGGATTAATAAAGGAAAAAAGAAGAGATTTTTAAAAAGATTCAGAAATTGGTGAGTGTTCCCGTGAGCACTACACCCACTCTCTCAAGGAGCGTAATAAAATGCCCTCCTCTGCCCAAAAAAAAAAAAAAAAAAGATTCAGAAGAATAAATGAAGAAAGCCTCTGACAAAGTACAACATTCATTTATGTTAAAACCCGTACAAAGCATAGGCATAGGATATTTAACATAATAATTTTTAAAATTGTCTAAAACTGTAAACCAGCATTACATGAAATATCAGAAAATACCAGAAGCCTTCCCAAGGGAAGCAGTGAAAAACTAGGAATGGAACATCTCCAGACCTATATTATATAGAAGTAGCCACCAAAATTACTTGGAACTGGTTAAAAAATAGAAATGTACATCAATGGAATAGACAACGAAGAATAAGAAATAACTGAATTTGATAACTCAATGTTTGATAAACTCCAAACCATAAATTACAAAGGAAAGTACTCCTTATTTGACAAGAATTGATAGCTGGAAAAACTGGAAAACAGTTTGACATAAATTAAATGTAAAGCACAATAACCTCAAATGGATACCTTATCTAATTAACGATCATACCATAAAAAAAATTTAGAAGAGAACTAAATCAGATACCTTTCAGTTATGGATGAAGGATGAATTCTTAAACTAGAAGCTAGAGGCAATTACAAAAGATAAAATGGATAATTTTGATTATGTGAAATTGAAATGCTTTTGCACAAACAAAATTAATACATCTAGGAAAGAAATGGTCAAATGGGAAAACATGTGTATCAATGTCTTTGATAAAAGTTTGCTATCCCAGATATACAGATAACAGAAATATCTAAGACCAAAGACCATTTTCAAAGAAAAATAGCAAAAGGATATAAACAATTCTCAAAGAATTGCCAACTACAAACAACGACATGAAATAACAAGAGAAAGGCAAATCAAAACAACCCTGGGATTTTACTTTATACCTAACAAGTCAGTGATGAGAAAAGATGGGAAGAGTCAATGTGGAGGGCATGTGAAACCCTAATGCACTGTATGAGGAGCTGTGGATTGGTACCACCATTCTGAAAACTAATTTGGAATCATTCAAATAAAGTGAATAAAATTTCTATATCCTTTGATTCAGACATTCCACTGCTAAATGTATATCTCAAAAATAAATGACAAAAAGGAAGGCTCCATACACCAAAACATTTATAGCAGTACAATAGCAAAAAGCTGGAAACAAAGGAGATAACCCATCACTTTCAGGAATAGTTAAACAGATTACCATTACCAAAGTTACCATTGTTCTCTTAATTGCCATATCCAAAGGCCTATTTTCAACCTTCAATCTGCAGCCCATGACAGTACTCATCACTCTCTCTTCCTTGATCCTCTCTTTCCTCTATGTTTTTGGGACATCACTCTCTCCTGGTTCTCTTCCTTCCTGACAGTTCCTTCTCAGTCTCCTTTGCTAGATCCTGTTTGAGATCATGCCTTCTAAGCACGGGAATACCTTAGAGGTCTGTGTGTTACCTCTTCTTTTCTCTGTCTGTAATACTTCACCTGGTGATCTCATCAGTTCCCATGGATTTCATTACCATCTCAGGACTGATGATTCTCAAATCAACCTATTCCGCCCCAAACCCTCTTTTGACCTCCAGTCAACTGCTTGAGACATCTCAAACTGGATGTCCAGAAGACATCTTAAACCAAGGGTGGGGAACCTGTGGCCTTCTAGGTCCTCAAGTGTGGCTTTTTGAGTCCAAGTTTTACAGAACAAATCCTTTTATTAAGGGGATTTGTTCTGTGAATTTTGGATTCAAAGGACAACACTTCAGGACCTAGAGGGCCACATGTGGCCTCGAAGCCACAGGTTCCTCACCCATCTTAACCTAAACACATTCAAAACAGAACTCAGTATCTTTCCCCCAAAACCTCCTCCCTTTCTACCTTGCTTATTGGACAGTAAAGCCATTCTCCCAGTCTCTCAGGCTCACAACCAAGGAATCATCCTCAACTCCTCATCATCTCTCATCACCCATATCCAATCTGTTACTTAAAGCCTGTCAATTCCACCTTTGTAATATCCCTCAAATGTGTCTCCTTCTCTCCTGACACTGCCACTACTCTTGCAGGCCCTCAACATCTCATTCCAAGACTTTTGGAATAGTTTGACATTGAGTGCTTGCCTCAAGTCTCTCTCCACTCCAGTCCATCATCCACTCAGCCACTAAAGTAATTTTCTTAGAGCACAGGTCCTACCATGTCACTCCCCTATTCAATAACTTCTAGTTGTTCCCTATCACTTCTAGGATCAAATACAAAATACTGTTTAGCATTCAAAACCTAGCCCCATCCTATTTTTCCAGTCTTCCTGAAACTTACTCCACGACACATACTCCACAATCCAGTGACACTGGCCTCCTGGCTAGCCCACAGACAAGACACTCCACCTCAACCTCTGGGCATTTTCTCTTATTTTCCCCCATGCCTGGAACATTATTCCTCCTCAATTCCACCTACTAACTTACCTGGCTTCCTTTAAGTCCCAACTAAAATTTCATTTTTTTTTTAAGAGAAGCCTTTCCCAACTCCTCTTATTCTAGTGCCTTCCCTCTGTTACTCATTTCTTATTTATTCAATACATAGTTTGCTTTGTAGACTTTTTTTGCACGTTGTCTCCTCCATTAGATTGTGAGTTCCTTGAAGGCAAGGACTGTTTTATTCTTCTTTTAGAATTCCCATCACTTAGCACAGTCCCTGCCACACAGTAGGTGCTTAACATTTACTGACTGAATAAGTGGTCAAAGAATATGAATAAACAGTTCTCAAAATAAGAACTTATAACTATTATTATTTGAAAGAACATTCCAAATAATTAATAGTAAGAGAAATAAAAACCAAAACAAGTCTGATTTTCACCTTACACCCACAAAATTAACAAAAATGAAAAAATATAGGTGAAGGTTCAAGAGGTTGTGGAAAGACAAGTACACTACTGCACTATCAGTGGAGTTGAGAATTTGTCCAACCATCCTGGAAAGTAATTTGGAATTATGCTAAGAAAGTGACAAAGATGTCTATATCCTTTGTTCCAGAGGTTCCATTACTAATTAGGGAGATTAAAAAAAAAAAAGCTTTCCAAAAGAGGTGGCACCTTGAAGAAAGCTAGGAATTTTAAAACCAGAAGCAAAGATGGAGTGCATTCTAGGCACATGGAACAACCTTTGTAAGGGCATGGATTCAAAAAATAGAATGCTGAGTTCAGGCCAGAATAAGCAGCCCATTTTGGCTGGGATGGAAAGTTGTGTAAAGGAGGATGTGAAAAGTCTGGAAGAACAGGAATACTGTGTGAAATACTACAAATAACATCAGATTTTTCAAATGTGATGATGGCTAACTTTGCTCAACTTCTCCCCCTTTTAATGCTTCTTTTTTATTTTTTAAATAAGAGACGTTTCTCTGGGAAGGGGATAGGAAAGGAATACGTTGGAAAAGGGAGGTGATGCAAAAATAAAGGATTTTTTTTTTAATTTTAAAGGAAAAGATCTGGGAGCTTTAGCAGACTTCTCTGTCCATATAAGTCAAGAAAATGATATGGAAAACATATAGGCTAATGAATTATTAGTCTACATTAAGAAAGACGGTCTCTCCAGCAGGTGATAGTACCACCATATTCTACCTTGGTCTGACTACATCTACAATACTATTTTTAGTCTGGGCAAGCATATTTTAGGAAGATTCAACAGTAGAGGGTAACAAGGATGGCAAAAAAAAGTTTCAAGATCAGGTTTTAAAGATGTTCAGTCTGGAAGAAAGAAGACATGAAGAGGATATGACAGTTGTATTCAAGTAACTGAAGGGGCTATCAGGTGTAAAAGGGATGAACAAGACAGTTCAGCAATACATAAGAAGGTAGTACTCTAACAAAAAGCATTAATGCAAATGCAACAAAGTACATACCCGAACCAATCCAGTGTATAGTACCAGGTTTCCATTGCCTTCTAGGACCAACATGGTATCAATTTTCTAAAATTAGATATAATAAACTAGTTAAGTTTGCTAATATGAGAAAAGCTGACTCTTTAACTATAAAAGTTTAAGAAGGCCTAATGTACAAAATTTTTTTTACTTGCCTCCACTGGTGCCGCATCCTTTGCCTGTAAGTTGGTGACAGAACCAAAGATCAACTGGGTTTTATCATTACTCTCTTGAAATTTTACACAACTAAATAATGGAATTAAAAAAAAGAAAGCTTTACAATAAGTTCAAAGACAACGGAAATGCATTTCTTCCTTAAAATAACAGTGACAACAGAAAAAGGAAGAGGAAAAGTCCAGATAGCATTAAATATGCTGAAGAAAGGCATATTCCATGATTTCCAAAATACGTTTACATTGTAATCTTATTTGCATTGATGAGCAATTTTCTCATTTTTCTCTGCTGTTCTGTCTCTTTTTGTCGTTGTCTCACAGCTAATTCCTTTCCTTTTTTCCCCCTCACCACCAAAAACGTTAGGAGATCAAAGCATTAACTAGCTTACTATTACTAGTTGCTCAATCTAAAATTGATAATAAATATTGTTAACCCCTGTAGACAAGTTCTATGTCTGAAATAAATAGAGTGTTCTGGAATTCAGATCTTAACCTCACTTGTAAAACCTGTTTTGTGTGTGTGTTTTTCCCCTAAATCAAGAAGCATGGAATTGGGAATAGGGCTGCACTTGAGAGCCCAAAAGATATGAATTAATCTTGCCTCAGACACTAATTGGGTAACTCTGGATAAGTCATTCAACCTCTGCCAGTCTCCTTTTCTCCACCTGTAAGATGGGAATAACAGTACCTATCATATGGGTTTATCATGAGGATTTAATGAGATAATACATGTAAAACAGAAACTTAAGAGAGGTATAGAAATCTTCCTGAATTTTGGAAATTGTATCTTGTGGATTTTTCTTTCAAAAGCAGACTAGTCTATAACATGCTTGTTTCATTTCATGTAAAAATCTTAAGAGAGAAGCATCAGACAAACTGGTGGGGCACAGGGAATAATCCAGTTTGAGACATTTTAATTATTCTCCTAAGTAGTAAGTATAATGGTATTGGTATAAAATTATTGACTTTAAAACTAAAGGTTTGTAGTATAAGGTGAGAATCTTCATTTTCAAAGACATGGGCCCTGATATCAGTGTAAAAGAGTAGAAAAGACACTGACTCAAATCAGAGGACCTGCATTCAAATCCCACCTCTGGGATGATCTATGAGACCTCAGACATGTCAATATTTCTCCCATCTATAAAACAGAGTTAAGCTAGAGAGCATCTGAAAACTACTCCTGTTCTCTTGGTCTATGATCTGTTATGTTCATTCTAAGAGAAAATTTCATTATTTTTTCAACATCAGACATTTTGCTATTTGTTTGAATATATGTTACTTAACAAAATATCATTTAATTCATAGAAGAAAATTAAATTCAATACTTAAACTTAATTTAGAGATTGTAAATTATCCATAAAAGAGTCAAGAGGTTATTTTGTAGGGGTTAGCAAATAAAAGAGAAAGGCTTAGTTCCATGACCCGTAGATTGTGGACACCTAAGTTTTTATGGCTTCTGTATCACACCCATATTGACCTGAAAGTTCACTAAAAACTTCAAATCTCTTTTCAGACAAACTGCTTTTTTGTCGCATCTTCCCTACCTTAT
Organism: Trichosurus vulpecula; assembly: GCF_011100635.1. Lineage (NCBI taxonomy): Eukaryota > Metazoa > Chordata > Mammalia > Diprotodontia > Phalangeridae > Trichosurus > Trichosurus vulpecula. The sequence goes on along the minus strand of NC_050575.1, from coordinate 286,946,738 downwards.
ACTTGTGGAGTTGACTATTTGAATCTAGGTGGAAGACTTTATATTTATCCTTATTAAATTTCATTTTATTTGATTTGACCCAATATTCTGGCCTTTCAAGATCTTTTATGACCTCAAATACTATCCAGCATATTCCTCCTGTTTTGTATCACTTGTGAATTTTTTAAGCAGCATATCTATGCTTCATCTAAGTTAGTGATAAAAATGTTAAATAGCACATGGCCAAAAAGTGAAAGATTCTCAGAGCACTCTGCTGAAGAACTCCTCCAAAGCTAACCTTGAACTCTGGCTCTGATCATTCAACCAGTTCTGAATACACTTAACCTTGCCAAAGAAGGAAATGAGGTTTAGCTTAGTTTTCCTTGTTCTTCCATGAAACAATCCTATTTTTTTTGTGATCTTCCTACTGATATTTAAAATAGAAAATTGTGATCAGCTGTATTTTCCTTTATAACTCTTATTTTTCAGCATCAATACCTTGTTAAACAGGTTGTACTTGCAGCAAGTAATTTGCTCATAATACTTTCTAATCTTTATTTTCTTCTAATTTGGTACTCTTCACACTGCTCTAACCAAACACATAAACAACTATACACAAATAAGTGATCGAGAAACAGATACTACATCAGTAACAAAATAATTTTATCTCCAGGTAGTATGGTTTTTTGATGCTTCTTGGTGTTCATGTGTCCAGGTCTTCCACAGCCCTTCTTAAAGAAACTACTGTCACATAAAATCAGAAAGCTTCTAAGCAATCTATAAGCATTAGGTTTGTTTCATTCTTTCTTAATCCTGGACAATATTATCCAATTATAATTTGTACAATCCCCTATTGTCTACCTTTGCTATGAAGTCACCAATTAGCAACAGGTCTATACATGTATATATGAAACCAAGTCTGCCTAATTTAAGAAGGACCTATGAGCTAACCTATTTACTTGCAAATTCCCTTTGTCTTCTGGCTTCATTTGTAGCCAGAATATCAGTATTAATACGTTTCAGTTACTACAATAACACCAGCTTCTTGTTTCTTGCTCAAGAATCTCCCATTTGAAGTGGCAAGAGTTAAATTTGTAAGTTCTAAAATTTACGTAATTCTTAGCATCCTGTACCTCCTTGTCTGTAATAATTATACAGAGGAAGAATAAAGCCATATAAGACAGAAGCCAACTGTTTATTTGCTCCACGAGTTGATATATCTTGACACTTTGCAAAAAAAATAAACTATCTGTTGGCTGAAGTAGTTTCTGGGCTTTTTTAGTCTCCTCATTAGAACAAGTGATTTACATCAGTTAAATTTCTTTAGGGAATTGTTATAAACTGTGTCAGTGTTTGTTCTGTCACCTCTTTTCCATTTTTTCCAGAATCAATAACTTAAGTAGGTCAGATTAAAGTGGTGTTAACTACACGATGTATTTCTTCTCATTTTTATTCTTATCAATTTTATATTAATTTCTATTTTGCTCTACCAAGGCGACCTGACTATACAGAAAGCTAATTTGGAAATTATTTCCACATCAGTAAAAGCCATTTCCTGACTGTTAAAATAGAGAAAATTTCATCCTTTATGTCCAACACCTCCAGATTCTTGTTGCATGATATTTCATGAAACTAGCCACTAAAATCTCCAGCATGCCTTTCATGAAAACATGAAGAAGAATCCTGCAGCCTTAAGACAGTGCAGAGGAGTTGTGATTTATATCAGCGGAAGGAGTTACACTGATACCAATGAAAATATAGACCCAGAGTATTACTCTAAGAGATATCAGTCAAAGGTGAGTTGAATAACTCACAAAAGCTATACTGTTTTCCTTAGAGGTCATTCTTACTGAGGCTATTAGGAGGCACAACACTTTAAAATAAGCCAAGATCCATTCAAAAATACTACAGAAACATCGAATCAAAGAACTAAATACAAACCCTTCCACAAACACTTAGTAGCTCTACAATCCTGGGCAAATCACTTAACCTCTGCCAACTTTTATTTCCTCATCTGTGAAATAACAATAGCATCTACCCCACAAGGTCACTGTTAGGAGCAAATGAAATCATATATGTACAATGCTTTGCAAAACTTAAAGCGCTACATAAATGTTAACTATTATTATGTATAGCATTAGACATGAATTATAATAAAATTTACCTGGAGGACCAAAGTCAGAAATCTCAAGAAAAATAATGAAACAAAGCAGTAAGGAAGGGGACCCAGAATTATCAGATCTCAAGTGTTACAAAGCAATAATAATCATATAGATTTGATATGGTTTAAAAAAAAGAATTGATCCATGGAACAGACTAGGTACAGATAATGTAGACACACTGACACACAATAGTGTTTGATAAACCTAATGAAACAAAATACTGGGCTAAGGACATACTAGTTAACAAAAACTGCTAGGAAAATCAGAAAGCTGTCTGGAAGAACTAGGGCTTACATCAATATCTCATACCACAAAAAGCTCCAAATAGATACATGACCTAGATATAAAAGGTCTAATTATCAACAAATGAGAGGAAAACTGGATGAGATACCTCTTACAAGAGGGGAATAGTTCATGACAAAACAAGAGACAAGAGAATCACAAGGGATAAGAAGCACAATTTTGGTGAAATAAAATTGAAGTGCCTTCATACAAACAAATTCAATGTGGTTAGAACATCTATGTATACACACACACACACACACAGAGGCTTCCACATGAGGGGGAGTGAGAAGGGTTAGGGTTAGTGATGATAGTGATACAAAAAAAGAAAAGAGTGTCAACAAAACACTTTAAATATAGAGAGGATACCAAGAAAGGTGAAGGGTTTCAGAGGGGGACACACTAATAGCTCTGAGGAAACAAGAGATACTCTGTTGTCTAAATCCACTTCACAGGTTTGTCACGAGAAACAAATGAAAAAATGTTTTGGAAAGTTCTTTGAAAACTTAAAAGGACCACACAAATGATAGGTATACAAGCGTCTATGTGTATGGAGCAGAATTTTCTGAACTAGAATCCAAGGCTGTGTCCTGGTGCAATGCTCACTCCACTGTAGCCTCTAAGCATTTCAATCAACAACATTAACCATACAAGTTTTTATAAAAAAGGGATTTTTAAATAACTGGGTGGGAGAACTTCTGACATTTTTATGGTCACATGTTCTATGCTCCTCATAAAATTCACACTCATGAATGCTTCTTATGGATTTATAGACTTTTAAAACTAAAAGTGACCTTGGAAATATTCTTAACACCAACCCCAGATTTCCAGATAAGGTAATAGATGCAGTAAGTGCAAAATTTGGCCAAAATTTTGGACAAAATCTACTCATTCAGAGTCAGAGCCAGGTTTAAACCTAAGGATACCTGATTTAAGAATTTACAGATTACACTAGCGCAATGATTTCCAAGATTTGTGAATTTAGAGATTTTATCCATCAACTTTCAATTAACAGAATATTGATCTGACATCAATATTTGTACAGAAACACTACAATCATTTCTATAAGAACTTAAAATATACCTACACACAGAAATACACATACACATGCACTTACCGAAGCTGGAGCTGGGATTCTACTAAAAAACACAAAAACTTCTGGCCACAGAGGTCAGATGTAATAAATACTTTTGAGGCTGGAGAATTTTTCTCTCTAAAAATATTAAAAAGAAAAAAAAAAGAACAATTGTCAGCACTGTGGTTTGGTCCAGACCATTATTTAAATGGACAAGAAAGATATTCAACAAGAAATGAGGCAGGATCAAATTTGGATCAAAGAACCCTGATAAGGCAAAACAGGTTTTCTACTCACATTTTCTTTAAACGCATTTTAAATTTTCAAACACAGGCAAAAATAGCTTCTTTTATACAACAACATATTGCTTAAGGCATAATTTCCCAAAATGGAATTCATATTCTTCAAATTATCTTAAGGAGTTTATGGGGGATAGAATATAGCTACTTAATACCATAGTCTTGAAATCAAATCTTGTCTCTTATATCCAGCCTCTCTTTTAGGTCCCCTCCCTTCTCTCCCACCCCCTTCTACCAAGTCCCTTCAATTTGACCCTTATGAAGTTGGCCACATCTATCTTCTTCAGCAGCTGCAAATACTCCCTCTTGGACCATGGGTTTTTAATCTGGGGTCTGTGGATAGATTTCATGGCATCTAAGTCTAATGAGTGAACCTGGATGGGGAAAAAAATTATATCTTAATTTTCACTGATCTCTATCTAAAATTCAGCATTTCCTTCAATTATTTAAAAATATTATTCTGAGAAGGGGTCCACAGTCTACACCAAACTGCCAAAGGAAGAACATGACATAAAAAAAGTTAAGAACCCCTGTCCTACACCAACAGGCTGCTGTTTCCAGTCACTTTCCTCCTGGCCATACTCCCTCTCCATATATTAACAGCATAAGATTGCTTTCAATCACATCCCTCTAAACCAATTTCCTTGCTCCCAGCATGACACATAGGTCTACTGCTGGTTTTGTCTGCTTTATTTGGTCACGGGGAGTAAAGGAAAGAGAAAAAACAGTCAGAGTATGAGGAAGAAGTTACAGGGCTCTTCAACGACATTTCTGTAGGGTAAAACTTAAGAATCACTGATTTAATATTGGCACCATTGTTAGTGATGACATTTTCCTTTGGATCAAATATCCATCTGGAAAAAAGGTTGGCTCTCAGCCATAGAGCAGGTGAGAGCTTACTATAAAACAGTATATTACATTTTCATAAATATACTTCCACCAATATGTAAAATTTAAAAGATCCTAATTCCAAATAGTGTTACAACTTAAATTCACAGATAATATAATGACTGTCATATCTTTACTGCTTGAAGTTTTACAAAGCACTTGCCTTACAGCAATCTTAAGGGTTGAGAATACAAGTAAAAACGGTCAATGTGAAGATGTAACTCTCAGCATTACAGTTCAGTTAATGGACGCTTATTGAGGCAAAGTGACTTGCCCACATACAACTACTTAAATGTCAGAGGCAGGATTTGAACATAGGTCTTCTGTACACCAAAGTTGCTTCTAATGTACATGGAATTAGTCACGAAGAATTAATAACGTATGGTACAGATTAAAAATTAAAACTACTCAAAATCAAAATAAATCTATATATCTTAAGTATGGATAACACAAAAACCTTTCCTTCCTAAAAAAACTATTTAAAGAAACAAGTCCATTATTTGAGTTCATATACATATCTATATTATGCTTCCTGGCTATATGACTATAACTGACTTACCCTCTCCCTATTCTTTTATTTGTAAAATGAGGATAGTAACCCTAGCACTACCTCTCTACTTCATACAGTTGTTTTGAGATAAATGCTTTATAAACTTTAAAGTTCTAAGAAAATGCAAGTTACATAATTAAGCAGATAAAAACCACAGCAAAAAGCACCAAAAGTAAAACAACTTAGATATGGAGACTGGGCTGGAGGTCACATTTTAAATGAGTCCTCACAATCAACTCGGGGACCAGTAAATGACTGGCAGCAAATGTGATTCCAGTGACACACCAGCTGCCACCAGGGCCCTGTCCCAAACTGCTAAAGAGGCAGTTTCCCCCCTCCCACCTCCCTTTTCTTCTCAAGTTACCCACCCGTTTCCACCCTCTACTCATAGGCTACCAGCACTCTCATGCTATCCTCCAAGGTCCAAAATTGTATAATCTACCCTGACCTACCTTTGCTCTGTCCCAGAATTTAAAATTACCCCTTCCTCCACTTCCCTAATTCCACAATTAAGGAAGCTAAAGGACATTATCAATTAGGTGCCACTTGTCTAACTAATATAACAATAATGTATGTGTCAATAACTAAGGTGCTATCCTCTGAAGGGTTATTTCCCACCCAAAGAAAATCTAGTTAACCCACCTTAATCTCCAATTTGGAGGATGTAGGAAGGAAATAGTTTTCAGTAGGATGCTGTGTTGCCATGTCTTGCCAACTAGAGGATGCTCCATATCTCTCATTCCTCCAATCCCTAATCAGTGCCAGGATGTTAAAAACCTGGAATCAGCACTGACAGGTAATAAGTGACCACACCACACCAGGCTCATTAAAAACCAAAGAGGATTTTTACTGGTGTCAAATGTACGTGGACACAAAACAAGGGCAAATATCAAGCAGGAATGCAGAGTGCCTCCTGTGGCATACACTACTCTTATGTCAACAACATTTCAGGAATACAATAACTAAATTTAGTTTCATTTAGATTAAGACTTGAACACCACTAAAGTAAAACTTATAAGACACGACAAATAAAAGACATAATCTTCCAATCCCTTTCCTTCAGGCTCTAAATACTATGACCCTGTGAGATGTGGTCAACCTATTTTCCCTCAAAGGAAAAAAATCTCCCATCTTGGCAGTCCTCTCTGCCATGTTACGATACCGAACACAAATCCAATAAGAAGAATCATGATCTCATTGTGGTTTTTCTACAACAATATGAGCGAGGAAAGGTTAGTTGGCTTCTTCCTCTACACAGCCTGTTCGTGTGTGTGTGTGTGTGTGTGTGTGTGTGTGTGTGTGTGTGTGTGTAGATAGATAGATATATGTATGTATGTATATACGTACACGTCATTAATGTTTAACAGCAAAGCTCTATCAAAGGCAATGAAACACAGTGTTTCTCCTGAAATGATTGCAAATGTAAACTACAAACCTGGTACTGGTAATTGCTTCTGTCCATAAATGGTCAATACAAAGTTCTGGAACAATTGGTTCCATTTCTGGTGCAAGAAAGGAGTCATTAGAAGTACTGTTTGGAGAATGAGAAATACTCTGCCTCTTTGGAGACTGATTATGGCTTGAAAAGTTGAATCTCTGCACCCCTGAGAATGAGTGTACTCCTAAGGCAGGAGAATGAGAACGACTGCAAAACCAAATACAGAATATCAGCAGCAATAACGGATTATTAACACAGAGTTAAAAAATACATACAATAACATCTTCTAGTACTAGAGTATTCTTAGAATAATGTGTTAGAAATACCATGCTAGTGTTCTCCTGAACCAACTTAAATATACAACAAAGCAGTTACCTATTGCATGGCGAGGAAGTGGAGAGCTGTTTTATTTTCTGCTTTTATTTAGTTGGCTAGTTAATTCTATAATCAAAATAATTTACCCTGGTCTGAACTATGATGATGCAGTCTGCCATATTTTTAAATTACACATTTGCCAATAAAAATAAAAAACAAAACCAGAAAATTTCAAAATATGTCAAACAGTGAAGAATTATTAAAACAGTAGCTAAATTTTTTATCAAGTCCCTTTCCTTCAAGCTCTAAATACTATGACCCTATGAAATGTGGTCAACCTATTCTCCCTCAAAGGAAAAAAATCTCCCATCTTGGCAGTCCTCTCTGCCATGTTACAATACTGAACACAATTCCAATAAGAAGAATAATGATTATGGCTTGAAAAGTTTTTGTGGTTTTTCTACAACATTCTGAGTGAGGCGAGGTTAGTTGGCTTCTTCCTCTACAAAGCCTATTCATGTATATATGTATGTATATATGAGTACGTCATTAATGTTTAACAGCAAACTACTATCAAGGCAATGAAGCACAGCGTTTCAAACATCAATGCCTTCTCCTGAGACATTCCATCGCGGCATGATTTTGATATTGTACAATAACATGAAGCCAAGTTTCAATGTTCCAATGTACACTTCCCCCGGGATTTGAAAGTCATTTACCACGAGCACTGCTAGTACTCACCTAAGAGCTGCCATATTGGAAATAGAAGGTGAACGAGAATGTAAACTGGGTGAGGATGTTGACCGACTCTGACTGTGAATGGAAGAATAATTCTGGAAAGGTGAAGCCACAGGTGAATCTCCTTTTGAGAGACTTCTGAGGTGGGCAGTAAGGGAGCTGCTGGTAGCCACATGCTGTGGGGTGCCCCCTTGTTCCGAGAACTTTAAAACAGCATTCTGTTCCTTAATTTAAAAAGGAAAAAGAAAAGGAAAAAAAATGATACTGAAACAGCCATTTCTCTAAAATGAGAATAGATGGCTTTTTTGAGTATTTTTCTTTTATATATATCACATTTATTAATAACAAATATCAGAGCTAAATAATTTATATTTTATCTCTCAGGTAAGCAGTACAATTACTACTATCCCCATGTTTTTGGCTTGCCAGAGGTCACATGGCTAAAAAGTGATAGAAATAAAATTTGAACCCAGGTCTTCTGACTCCCAGCCACTCTTTCTCCTGAGAGGTAGCATGAATGTCACAGTGGATTCAATGACAGACTTGGAACCCAAAATCTCAGATCTGAATCCTACCTCTGACACTTACTAGCTGTGAGATCACAGGAAAGTCAGTTTTCTCATCAGTAAAATGGAGATAATAATAATGCTACCTCAGAGTGTTACAAGGATCAAAAGAAATAGCGTATAAAGAATTTTCCAAAATTTAAAATACTATATATCACCTACTCTTATAACACACAGCTGTGCAATGTAACTCAGGGGAAAAAAAATCTTTCTCACATTCCTGTAATATAAGCAGGGGCCAAGGATTACTAATACTTCAAATGTGGCAAATATTGACTTGCTCTTGTTTCCGTACCTCAGGTTTCACTCTGCGTAGAATCCAGAGAGAATGTAAACCCTGAACAGCATCATAAGTCATTATGATGGAAGGGTCAGCATTGAGAAAAACAATTTTCATTGCACTATCTGCAACATAATGTACCCTTGATGTTCCAAAAAGACCTATGAATAAAGGAACAGTAATAATGAAAATAGATATTCAGCTAAAAATCAGTCACCAATCATATACTTAACTAAAAGATATGGCAGCCTTATCTTAAGAATCAAGATTTAAAACCATTAAAAACACATAAGGTACATGGACAATTGGGGCGAGGAATATACAATATAAAATTTAAAAATTTTAATGCATACTTACTCCTATACTTTTAATATTCTTACTTTCACAGAATTAGAAAAGGCCCCAGGGAGCATCTGAAACTCAGCAGATGTCAAACTGAATGTATTATCTATCCCCAAAATCCACCCTCTTCCACTCCTCTCTGCTTCTGTTGAGGGTTCCCTTATTCTTCCAGTTACTCAAGTTCACTACGTCTGTCAACTTCAGCTACTTATTCTCACTCTTTCCACATCTCTAATCAACTGTCAAGCCTTGTTACCCTTACCCTCTTTCATGGTCTTTTTCTGTCTCCACTGATAGCCACTATCCAAGTTCAAGCCTGGGTCACCTCTCAAAAGCTTCCTAATTGGTCTCTCTGCTTCAAGTCTCTCCCCACAGTCACAAAAGTGATCTTTTCCAACGGCCAAATACAAACTCCTCTAACACCGAAAGCTTGTCAAAATCTTGTCCCAAACTACCTTTTCTACCTTACTATATACCATTACTTCCCTCCATGCATACTATGGTCGAGCTTAGGAGTTCTTAAATCTTTTTTTGTGTGTCATGCATCCCCTTTGACAGTCTAGGGAATCAAGCAATAAACACTTATTAAGCAGCTACTATGTGCCAGGAAGCCTATGGAACCTTTCTCAGAATAATGTTTTTAAATGCATTTTTAAAAACATGTACAATTACTCTACAGACCAGTGACAATGGGCTCCTCGCTGATCCTCACACATGACATTCCTTCTCCTGACTAAATATTTTTCACTGATTATGCCCCACTCCTGGAATTCTCTCCATTCTCATCTCTGTCTCCTAGCTTCTTTCAGGTCTCAGATAAAATATCACCTTCTGCAAGAAGCTTCCCCAATTCTCCTTAATGCTAGTGCTTTCCTTCTAAGATTATCATCAATTTGCTGTTTATATCTTGCATGTATATAGTTATTTGCAGGTCCTCTCTCCTGATTAACTGTGAAATCCTTGAGAGCAGCAACTGGTTTTTTGCCCTTTATTGTAGATCAAGCACACAGCATAGTCCTGGCACATAGTAGGTACTTAATAAATACTTGTTGACTTGACTCTACGGCAGAATACTACAGCAGGACTAGTATCTCTCCAACCCTTCATGTTCTATCTTTTTTTAATGCAGCCTGTAATTACACTGGTGTTCTAAGTTGCCATAGCTGCACAGTTGATTCATATTGACCTGGCAATCGACTAAAAAATCCAGATCTTTTTCAGACAAATTGCTACTCAGCCACATTTCCCCCATTTTATAAATGTAAGGTTGACTTTTTAAACTCAAGTGAAAAACTTTACATTAACCTCTATCAAAATTCATCTTATTAGATTTGGTTCTATGTTCTAGTCGAGTGGTTGGCAAATTATGTCCCAAAGGTTAAATCCAGTCCACTGTCTGTTTTTGTATGACCCACAAGTTAAGAATGGTTTTTACATTTTTAAATACAATAAAACTTTATTTTGAGAAGCTTACTAAACCCTTTAATAAAAGGTTCTAAAATTTTGTTAAATTCTAGAAATTAAAATCAAGGTCACTGGCCTACAGTACAGTTTTAGACTCCATTCTCTCCCCTTTTTCAGAATTCTGACCTTTACCTTCTTCAATCAAGTAGTACTCTTCTGTTGTCCATGACCTTTCAAAAGATCATTACCAATGGTTCAACAATCACACCTACCAGTTCTTTTGGATATAATTCTTTTGGGCCAAGTGACATTAAAAGAGGTTATATAAGTGAATTGAAGGAATATTAAGTACTATAAGATCATAACTTTAAAAATAATTAACTAAATCTATCTCCAATACCTTGGGTAAATTTTTAGTATTGTTACTACAAAGTCTTCCTTTGTGCCTTTATAGTAATTCAAGCTTATGTGAGTACATTTAAAATTTCAGAAATAAGTATCTAGAGAGACATGGAAGAAGAAAATTCTAAGCCCTAGGGAAAAAAATGAGAGAACAGAAAATAAGGGAGAATAATATGCTTCCAAAATATAGGCTGAAAGTTTAATATCTTATTTCTGTCTTTAGTTTCACAATAATGCTAATATCGATTCAAAGAATTATTAACTTCTACTTAGGTTTGGTAACCAACCAAAACATTAACATTTATGATTTCCTCATGAGAAAGGGCCTAATCATAAATTTAAAAAATTAATATTTTCATAGCATTTAATCTTTGACTATAGTCATACTCTGATGTTTCACTGGGGATAGAGAGAACTCTAGGATCTCCAATGATCAGACAGAAGTTGAAAAAAAAATCGTAGTTCTTACCAAGCAAAAATCGTCTAATTAGATTATGAAGTCAAAGACATATATGGAACTAGCTAAGTTCAGAGATACCACCAAAAAGGTGGCCACAAGTGATAAAATATTTCTGGCCAAAAGCTCAAGAAACCATTTATTAAAGTCTGAGGGAACTGTAATCAACGCTCATATAGAGCAAGCACACTAAAATATTACAAATGTTTTGAAGTACTTAAGTACATGTCCAGTATTATATCACCTAAGCATGACTATTTTATTTTTAAAAATAAGTGTTGATGTACATTACTGTAGTTTTAGTGAGCCATCCTTAACCCAAGGTACAGCCACCAAATCCACTTACCTCCAGATTTACAAACTAGAGGAGTTATTTCATCCAGCGGATGCAGCATACTGAACATAGTTGGTAAAGGTTCTCTAGCAAAAAAAAGTGAGGAAAGCTAAATGAAATGAGCACTAAAATAAATATAACTATATTATTAGATAGTACACACACTAACTTTTTCCTTGTAAAGGATAGCTCTAAATTATAAGGTAAACCATAAAGAATTATAAGACTCAAATTCCCTAATAGATACATGGTCAAAGCATATGAACAAACAGTTTTCAAAAGAATAAGGGCATATTTATCACCACATGAGACAATGCTCCAAATTACTTACAATAAGAGAAATGCAAGTCAAACCAATCCTGAGGTTTTACCTCATACCCAGAAAACTGGCAAAGATGAAAAAAAGATGGAAACAATCAATGCTGGAAGAGATGTGCAAAGACAAGCACACCGAAGTATTGGTAACAGGGCTGTGAAATAGTTCAACCATTCTAGGAAGCAATTAGGAATTATGCAAATTAAGTGACTAAAATGTCCATACCCTCTGACCTAGAGATTTCATTACTGGGCTTATACCGCAAAGTGGCCATTAATATGAAGAAAGTTGCCATATACAGCAAAATATTTGTAGCAGCACTTTTTGTGATGGCAAGGAATTAGAAACCAAGTAGATGCCCATCAATTGGAGAATAGCAGTGGAACATGCACACAATGAAAATTACTGTGCTGTAAGGAATGATGAACGTGATGAATACTGAGACTTATGGAAAGATATAAATGGACTGATGCAGTGAAGTAAATAGGACCAAAAACCAATATAGACAATGTAACTACAAAGAACAATCACACATACAAAAAAAAAATTACAAAGAATAGGCATGGCTCCAAAGAAGAAATATGAAAGGATGGACCCAATCAACCCCTTCTCAGGGCTGGGAAGAACACAGGTGCTGCTCACTGCAAGTTTTCAAACTTTTTCAGTGTATTGATAGACTGTGCTGATCTTTTCCTCTTTTTTTGTATTTAAAAAATATAGTTTGTTATATGGGACAGCTCTGTGGAAGGGGGAAAGGGAAGAATACTGAGGAAAACTGTTTTAAAAAAAAAACCAAAAGATATCAATAAAAACATTTTTTAAAAAGAATGTGATTGCTGCAAAATCATAAAGAATAAGGCTGCCCTAAATAGAGATATAAGAAAACAACTTTCTCCCCTATACTCTGTACAGAAGTGAAGGGTGGAAGAAAGTCCATGAATGTGAAACACTGCCTATATCAGATTTTTTTTTAACATACTGAACAGTTTTGCTGATTTTTGGTTTTTTTTTTCTTAAAAAATTCCTGTTATAAATGAGAACACTGTGATGGGAAAGGAATGCAAAGGAAAATACATGTGATATAAAAATGATCAATAAAAATGAACAATAAAAATGAATTTTTTTAAAAAAGAATATGGTTACAAAAGTCAACTTTTGGTCAAAAGCCAGTTTTTTCCTTTATCCAATCTAGTGCTTCTACCCTAGTTACTATAACTTTTTTCCAGTCTACAATCACCCACCCCCAACCCCTTCCAATCTTCATAGTCCCAGAAGCATATTTTGGGGGCATGTTCAGATCTGTGATTTCAGCAGTGAGAGAATTCCTGGTGTTCTCTTCAATGCCTACAACTTGTAGCCTTAGAGAAGTTGCCTGGACAATCAAAGGTTACATGACTTGTTCACAGTCACAGCAAAAGCAGTAATCGAGCCCCTGTTTTCCTTGCTCCTAGGCTGACTCTGCATTACAGTTAGCCAGTACTTAATGTTTGTTGAGTTGAATTTAAAATGGCCTAGTGAGCACTAGTCACCACAATTCAGAAGTAAATTAATAAATGAGAAAAAGATCCTTTATTCTACTAAGATCCCTTAGTGAAACTGCTTCCACTAAAACAGATTAAAAATCGTAATTTCTGTGAGGAATTTTTCTGTACTAATCAAAATATTAACAGATTGCATCTCCTAAGAAGGAAGGAAACACACAAACACACACACACTATTTAGCTAAATGAGAAATCTTTAGGGTTTTACAGTTTAAAGTGAACTTTTAATCATTTTTTTTCTCCTCCTTCACCCTTCGCAAAAGCTCAAAAATCCAATATTAAAAAAAAATTGCTGAGCTAAGTGTGATGGCACATGCCTGCAGTCCCTGAAGCTAGAGAAGCTGAGGCTGGTAGATCACCTGAGCTCAGGAGTTCTGAGTTACAGTAGGGCTGAAGTTGATAAGGTGTCTGCACTAAGTCTGGCACCAATATGGTTAGTCCCAGGAGTAGAGAACAACCAGGATGCCTAAGGAGGGGCAAACAGCCCAAGGTTAGTAAAACAGAGCAGGTTAAAGTTTCTGTGCTTATCAGTTTGGTATTGGGTCCATGAGTGGCCACTTTACTTTTAGACTAGGTAAAATAGGGAGATCCAGTCTTGAGGGGGGGGGGAGCAATTTACTAAGTACCTACTATGTGCATAGTATTTTACTGCATGTTATAGATCCTTGCTCCCACAATGTAATTAGGAAGAAAAGACATAGACTCAGTGAAATAATAATAATACAAAGCAGCAAATGATTAAGTGCCAAATGAAAGGAATGGTCAATAAATGCATGATATCTGTAAATGTTCTCCCCCAAACATTTCCTTTTTAAGAAATTTTGCTTTATAACAGTCAATAAAAAAAAGTCAAGGTGAAATTCTTCAATGAATACCTGGGTGGACTTGGAGGTACTTCATGTGCAGAACTGCTTCGTTCAAACAATAAACCATATTTGGTGGGCCAAACATTTGCCACCTACCAGTTGGGAGGAGAAGGAGGAAAGAAAAGTTAAGACATTACATTAACAAAATAATCTTGGGGTTTTTCTCTACTCAATAAGGACACAACAAAGGAACTACATCATTTCTATAAAATGTTTTATTTAGCTACCCTAAGGATGAAATGGTACTTGTACTCTCAAAATCTCAAAACTAAAACCAAGACTCAAAATAGGACAACTATGCCAAATTTTCAGAACATGAGGTATCAGAAAAGAATACAATCTAATAAAGTACAGAAAGGAGACACGGGATTAAAAGGTAACTTTGTACCCATATAATTCCCTAATATAATCAAAATTTATTAACCTGATCTAAACTGACAAATGTTTTACATTCAAGAATGTTTATTTTAATCTCATTAATACTACTATGGTTAATCTGTAATTGCTCAATTAGAAATGAAAAAATAATATAATCAACAATTCATTCAACTTTAATGAAAATGGTTCAGACTAGAGTATAACTATGATTTAATATTTTTAAATTCACCACACTAATTTTTCCCCTCGTAACAGATGAACAAACCTTAAGCAAATGGAACACAATCATCATTTAGTAATTTTGTTTAAAGTAACATTATTCTCACAAGATCAAATTTATAACACTGTTAGCATGCAACAGTTTACCATAAGACTATCCACAAACTAAAAATATATGCAAAAAGATGAAAGCTTTAAGCAAATTTACCTGAAAAGGTAAGGAAGCTATATAATCCTTCCCCTCCATACTATGCACATTTATGCAAGAACTTTGTAATATGCATATGCATTTTTCTACCTCATTGCTATCTGAAATTAAAGAAAATAAAAAGGTTATTTATAAACTTCTATATTTTAGTCCCCATAATCAGATTCTTTTCAATCTACAAATAGTTGTGTTGTAAGTGAAAAATCACAAATTAACTTAAGGTAGAGGAGAATTTGTATAAATAATTAAATAGATGACAGAATATAACCCAAGATAAAATAAAGTTTGAAGAAAGGAAACTTACTGTCATCTTTTTCAGATTTGTCCTGTGATATGATGAAGTCACACCACAATGCCTAAAATCAAAACAAGCATGTTTACTAAAAAAAAAAAACATAAAACTGGTATTTAGAAAATTTTTTTCCTTCCCTCCCAACAACAAAAGCCATTAGGACTTTCATTTGTAAAATTAAAAAAAAAAGAACTCCCCTGTACAATCATTTAAGATGAAATTTTATTATCTCTATTTCCCCCCCCCAAAATCTTTATCTTAAGAGTCTATGTATTCTGTACTGTAATTAAGGTCCTAGAAATCACAAAAGAAATATTATCTTGCAACTCTTCAGTTCCCAAAGACAGTGTTTGGGATGTAATCAGAGCAATAATTAATGGAAAGTGCTGCCTCCTTTTCTTTTTTAAAAATAATTAATTTATCCTTCTCCCCTTGCCTGCCCCAGGGAACAATTTTTTTAAAAAGAAAAAAAAGCCTTATAACTAATATGCATTATCCAGCAAAACCAGTTCCTACATTGACCATGTCCAGAAAAATGTATATCTCACTCTGCACGTTAAATCCATCATCTCTCTGGCAAGAGACGACTTGGCCTTCTTTCTTAAAAATCAAAGAGAAAAAACAAGCAATAAAACGTATGGCACAGTGGACTGACAGCTTGCCATAGGGTCAGAGAGATGAGGGGAACATCTGGCCTCTAGATACTTGCTAGTTGGGTGACCAAGATAAGTCACAGCAATCCAGTGCCCAGGAGATTGTCTAAAGCCTACATGCTTACACTGTAGAAAATGCTGATCTGCACACAGAGAAGAAATACCTCACCAGACCTCTCTAAATCAATACAATCATGGATCCACTCAATAAATAAATAAATCTAAGAAAATCATATAGACCATCACTAGTATAAAACACTTGGAAAGTGAGGAAAAATTGGGTAAAATGAGACCTGCTAGAAATGAGTGCTACAAGAACACATAACTGTATTTGCAAAAGAGTATTAATGAAAGAGAGGGGAGAAAGAAAGGGAATAAGCATTTATACAGTGCCCACTCTGTGACAGGTACTGTGCTAAACACTTTTTACAAATATTAGCTCATTTGATCCTCACAACAACCCTGCAAGGTAGGTGCTATTATTATCTTCATCTAACAATTGAAAAAACTAAGGTGAACCAATTTTATCAGCATAAAAAACTACCAGTATGAGAACTCCCTCCACCAATACAGCTAAGCAACCCACCTATAACTTAGAAGATATATCCTAGGAAGTTGATTGAGGCATATTCAAGTCAAGTGACTTGCCCAAGGTCACACAGCTAATAAACATTGGAGGTGGGAACTGAATCCGTTTTCTCAATTCTAAGCCCAACACTAATCTATTGTCATTGTTGGTCAGTCATATTCAACTCTGAGACCCCATTTGGGGTTTTCTTGGCAAAGATGCTGGAGTGGTTTGCAATTTCCTTCTCTAGCTCATTTTACAGATGAGGAAACTGAGGCACACAGGGTTAAGTGACTTGCCCAGGGTCATATAGCTACTAAGTGTCTGCAGCTGGATTTGAACTCAGGAAAATGAGCATTCCTGATTTCAGGATCAGCACTCTATGCACTACGGCGCCACGTAGCGGCCCTCTAACCTACTGAGTTAAGCTCAATTCCAAAGGAAGAAACTTCACAGATCCACAAAATTTTACAGCTGGTCCAACCTCCTCATATTTTCAGATTAAGAACTGATAACCAGAAGTGTGCTTAAGATCTCAAAGCTAGGAGGGGGTGGAGCCAAGATGGCAGCTGGAAAGCAGGGACTAGCGTGAGCTCCCTGCAGAGTCCCTCCAAAAACCTATGAAAAATGGCTCTGAACCAATTCTAGAACTGTAGAACCCACAAAACAGCAGAGGGAAGCAGGGCTCCAGCCCAGGACAGCCTGGATGGTCTCTGGGTGAGGTCTATCCCACACGGAGCTGGGAGCAGAGCAGAGCAGAGCACAGCAGAGCCTAGCCTGAGTGGCGCGGACCAACCAGACCAGGAGCCAGGCGGAGGGGGCCCTAGCGCCCTGAATATGTGAGCTGCGGCAGTTACCAGACCCCTCGACCCACAAACACCAAAGACTGCGGAGAAGGTTAGTGGGAAAAGCTGCGGAAGTGGAAGGAGTTCCTGGTTCAGCCACCGCCCCCAGGGCAGCGGAGGTGGGGCAGCTACAGCTGCAGTTGCTTCTGGCCCCAGGCCCACCTGGTGGGAGGAATTAAGTGGCAGATCAGAGCAGAAGTGCACAGCCTGCTGAAGAGCTAAGCCCAATCCGGGTTAGGGGTTCTTGGGGAAGGAGGAGGGCTGGTGTGGCAGAGCCGGCATATCCCCCCAAGTGTGGAACATAGTTCTCTTAACTCCACAAGCAGTCTTACCCCGCTGAAAAACTCAAGGGTCAAGTTAGTTGGCTGGGAATATGGCCAGGGAGCAAAAACACACCCAGATTCAGTCTCAGACTTTGGATTCTTTCCTTGGTGACAAAGAAGACCAAAACATACAGCCTAAAGAAGTCAACAAAGTGCAAGAGCCTACAACAAAAGCCTCCAAGAAAAACATGAACTGGTCCCAGGCCATGGAAGAGCTCAAAAAGGAGTTGGAAAAGCAAGTTAGAGAACTAGAGGAAAAACTGGGAAGAGAAATGAGAAGGATGCGAGAAAACCATGAAAAACAAGTCAATGACTTGCTAAAGGAGACCCAAAAAAATACTGAAAAATACACTGAAGAAAACAACACCTTAAAAAATAGACTAACTCAAATGGCAAAAGAGCTCCAAAAAGCCAAAGAGGAGAAGAATGCCTTGAAAGGCAGAATTAGCCAAATGGAAAAGGAGGTCCAAAAGACCACTGAAGAAAATACTACCTTATAAATTAGATTGGAGCAAGTGGAAGCTAGTGACTTGATGAGAAATCAAGATATTATAAAACAGAATCAAAGGAATAAAAAAATGGAAGACAATGTGAAATATCTCATTGGAAAAACCACTGACCTGGAAAATAGATCCAGGAGAGATAATTTAAAAATTATTGGACTACCTGAAAGCCATGATCAAAAAAAGAGCCTAGATATCATCTTTCAAGAAATTATCAAGGAGAACTGCCCTGATATTCTAGAGCCACAGGGCAAAATAGAAATTGAAAGAATCCACAGATCACCTCCTCAAATAGATCCCAAAAAGAAATCTCGTAGGAGTATTGTCGCCAAATTCCAGAGCTCCCAGATCAAGGAGAAAATACTGCAAGCAGCCAGAAAGAAACAATTTGACTATTGTGGAAACCCAATCAGAATAACATAAGATCTGGCAGCTTCTACATTAAGAGATCGAAGGGCTTGGAATATGATATTCCGCAGGTCAATGGAGCTAGGATTAAAACCTAGAACCACATACCCAGCAAAACTGAGTATCATGCTCCAAGGCAAAATATGGACTTTCAATAAAATAGAGGACTTTCAAGCTTTCTCAGTGGAAAGACCAGAGCTGAATAGAAAATTTGACTTTCAAACACAAGAATCAAGAGAAGCATGAAAAGGTATACAAGAAAGAGAAATCATAAGGGACTTACTAAAGTTGAACTGTTTTGTTTACATTCCTACATAGAAAGATGATGTGTATGATTCATGAGACCTCAATATCATAGTAGCTGAAAGGAATAGGCAAATATATATATATATATGTATATATATACATATATATATGTTTATGTATGTATATATATATATAAGTGAATGTGTATGCATGTATATATGTATGTGTGTGTATATATATATAGAGAGAGAGAGAGAAAGAGAGAGAGAGTGGACACAGGGTGAGTTGAAGATGAAGGGAAGATATCTAAAAGAAATAAAATGAAATTAAGGAATGAGAGAGCAACATACTGAGAGAGGGAGACAGGGAGAGATAGAATGGGGTGGATTATCTCGCATAAAGATGGCAAGAGGAAGCAGTTCTGTGGGAGGAGGGGAGAGGGCAGGTGAGGGGGGAATGAGTGAATCTTGCTCTCATCAAATTTGGCCTGAGGAGGGAATACCATACATACTCAATTGGGTATCTTACCCCACAGGAGAGAAGAGGGAAGAAGGTAAAAAAAGGGGGGGATGATGGAGGGGAGGGCAGATGGGGGTGGAGGTAATCAAAAACAAACACTTAGGAAAGGGGACAGGGTCAAGGGAGAAAATTCAATAAAGTGGGATGGGTTGGGAAGGAGCAAAACATAGTTAGTCTTTCACAACATGAGTATTGTAGAAGGGTTATACATAATGATACACATGTGGCCTAGGTTGAATTGCTAGACTTCTTAGGGAGGGTAGGTGGGAAGGGAAGAGGGGAGAGAATTTGGTACTCAAAGTTTTAAAAACAGATGTTCAACAACAAAATAAAAAAGTTTTTGCATGCAACTAGAAAATAAGATACACAGGCAATGGGACGTAGAAATTTATCTTGCCCTACAAGAAAGGAAGGGAAAAGGCGATGGAAGGGGAGTGGGGTGACAGAAGGGAAGGCTGACTGGGGAACAGGGGAACCAGAATATACATCATCTTGGAGTGGGAGGGAGGGTAGAAATGGGGAGAAAATTTGTAATTCAAACTCTTGTGAAAATCAATGCTGAAAACTAAATATGTTAAATAAATAAATTTTAAAAAAATTTTACATGCAAAAAAAAAAAAAAAGAAAGCATTCTGTGCAGTGCCTATTGCATTGAGTCCCAGAACTAACCAATCTCCCTAGACAAATCCACGGTGATGTTAAAAAAGAATGGTTTAACCATCTACAAAAAAAAAAAAAATCTCAAAGTTAGTCATGGTCAGAAATAAGAGGTGAGTCCAGGTCTCCTGAAATTTGCAGAGCTAAACAAGAGAATCACAAGAATTCTGTCATCAAATTACAATCTGAAAAGATATTAGGGGTTATGATAAAAAGATAAAGCATCACCATGGATCAAGCCATTTTTTTAACCCAAGATCAATGCTTATCTTTTGTGATTCTGGAAGTCCCTTTAAAATTTTATCAAAAAGAGAAAAAAAAAACATAATATAAAAGACATAATATAAAACAAAATAATACAGATAATCTTTTATCGGTAGCACATATTAAAACTAATTGCTTCTAGAATTGCTAAACTATATGAAATATCATGCCCTATACATTTTCTATTATTACTGTTACATGAATATGAAGAAAATTAAAACTTTGCTGAGGGAGGGTTTAAACAATATATTGTCAAATGATAAAACTTAAATAATTTCTAACCTGAAGAACAGGACTATCCACTGTAAAAGCTTTATAGACAGTAGAAGCCTGACTTTTACTTCCTTTGCTCCAGATGACCATATTACCAGCCACATATAATTCTTCATCATATTCTACCTCTTCTCCAACATCACTTACACCTTTCCTTAAATGCCAGCTTTCCTGAAAAGAGATTTAGAAAATGGTTATAAATTCTTCTCATGTACTACCTTTAAAAATCTGTCCCATTTGATTGACTAATTAACAGAGTAAAAATATTCTTAAGACCAATTACTACAAACTACTACAAAATTCTTAGCAAGAAAGGCAAAAATTGTGGACATAGAATCTTATACTTTAGCTATGCCACACAAGAAACTTTATGAGCAGAAACTTACGATTTTGCTAATACTAAGCTTTGTTACCATGTATCTATGGCTCTGCTAAACAAAAATATGAATATGCAAAAAATACTGCCCAGACCCATCTCTGGGACCAGAAACAACACGCAGAGAAACTGCAGAAAAATAACTTATATGCAATGATGTTGACATTTTTCTTCTCTCTTTTAATAAAGTTTAAGATCTTTGACAGCCAAGATCATGTCCAATTTTCCTCCATTTCCCCATAAATAATTAGTATGGTATTATATAATGTATCTCAAATTTTTGCTGGATGATTGTGCATTAGCAAGCTTATATAATAATTAACTGAATATGACTCTGTGAAAAGCACAATCATAACCAACCAAAATATGGAGATGTCTGACCTCTGGGATACAAAAAAAAAAAAAAAAAGACTAAATCTAAGTCTGGAGTTCTTAACCTGTTTTGTATCATAGATCCCTCTGGCAGGCAGTCCCAAGAAAAATATGGACCCCCCTTCTCAGAATGTTTTTAAATGAACAAAGCAAAATATAGTGCTACAAAAGGAAACTAATATGTTTATCACAATTTTTAAAAAAAGTTCAGAAACCTCAGATTAAGAACTCCTGATCTAAGGGATGTTTTTAATCTCCTATTTCTTAATAAAATCTATCACCAGATCTAATGACTTCTGTCCTAGAAATTGCATGTCATTTCTCAGTTTGCATGCAGGTTACCTTGGGTAATTATATTATTCTAGCTTTCCAAAATATAACTGGAAATTTAATAGAACCTTCTGTTTTTCATGGATTGTAACCTCCTGAAGGGATCCCACCAAACCAGCAGCTCCATCAGAAGACCACAGCTCAGATGCAGGCTGCAGCTGCCGAAGTTGAAGATTCAGCGCATTAGGGTGGTGCTTGCAGTGATCACGGCCAAAAGGAACAAACTCCTGCAAATCCCCTGCTGCAATCATCGTTACCTTCTCTTCATAGATGTTCGACATGGGTTCCAAATATCAACATTATTTCTGCATTAAAATAAAAGATATGCCTGTCAATTTTCAGAATCAAAGCTAAACAAAAATACTATAAAGATTATGCAAAATACTGATGATCATAATTGTGTATGTGTACATATATATGCATAGATAGATCTGATCCTCCAGTCTTCTAAAAGGTAACCTATTGATTCTTCACATACAAGGAAAACCAGGTCCAGAGACTATCTGAGGACCCCTGGCCCAGAGCTTTCTTTGAATTGAAAGAACACTTAATTGGTAAACTGTTGTAGATTAGACAAACATAATATGGATTCTCTTAGTCCACTCATGATTTTATCAGTGTGGGAACTCCTAGAGTAGAAACTCTCTGCATTGGTAGAGATGAGAAGCTCATCTTTACTTTCTATTCTTAGAGCACCTGGAACACTTGAAGGTTTAGTGACTTACCAGTGGTTTCCTGGTATATGTCAAAGACAGACCTTAAATCCAGGTCTTCCAGACTCAAGTGCTGACCCCTCTATTCACTATGCCAAGTGACTTTTTAATCTGCTTTATATTCCATTAAACAGGTTCTATAAAAGTTCTTCTATAATAGCTCACATTTATAAAGCACTTAAAGGCTATGGAATAATTTCCTCACAAGCACCTAGGTACTATCACTATACATGTTAAAAGGAATCAGGTTGAGATTGAAATGATTTGCCCATAAGCGTAAGTTGTTAAGTGGCAAAGTGTAAATTTGAACCCAGATCTTCTAAGTTCAAGTACAGTATTCTTCTACACATACACAGCCTCATTTCTGCTCTGGGGTTTAGAATTGTACAAGATACGCAGAATACATTTGAAGAAGATAGCTATGTGACCATAGGCTAACTTTATCTGCACCAAAAATGTGACTAGAGATTTGCTGAGAACTGCCATAAGATTAACAAAAAGCTACAGCTTCCAGCTGACTAAACTGTTTTAATGAGAATGACTAAGTATCAAGTAATCTGTTGGTAATCAAACATAATTCAGCTGTGCTTTATGGGTCCCCTTTTCCCCTTCCCTAAGGATAGAGGAAATCACGTGATCAAACTGACTGACCACAAAGGCTTTTGATAAAACTTACCTTTATACAGCCAGCAATCTCCCTTAGATGCACTAGTACCGCCAGTTGTCTTTGTGCATAAAGGGTAAAAAACTGAAGCAAAGTTGACCCAAAACAAGCACTAATCTTAAAATCACTCAAGGTTAGGTTTGGAAAGTGATTTTGTTTCTAACAAATTTATGTTCCTAATTTTTTTGTATTAGGACAATCTATTATAGCATAGTTTATTTCAGTTTCTGACTGCATCAAATCATGTCCCTCAAAACATCAAGTATATAAGTAAAATTTTGATAACATAAATCCAATCTTAAACTAAATTGCATTCCATAAATACACACCAAGTGAAAGCAGGAAAAAAATGACAGGGAGCCACTAAAAATGGTATGTAAAATGTATTACACAGATAATAAGGAGTTTACTGTGCAGAACACAAACAAGATTTTGACAGTCACCAAGCAGTCTACATATGCTCCTTGACAATCCCACCAAAAATGTTTAGGTCATTTGTCCCTTGGGCAATATGCTGTACTGCACAGACAGAACAAAATAAAATCATCTAAGTGAAGATAATACCAAATTCTCAATTCAAAGTACAGTTGTCTCTTCCCCATAGTAACTTTTTCCATTGCAGTTTTGATACATCACGGGTTGGCGTAAGAAACTAAATGGGGATTTTGGGGGAGTTTTGCAGAAGCCTCAGATGACATGAGAAGACCAGCAGAAAACACAGAAAAAGTTCAGAAACTCAGAAAAACATAAATGTAAAGTATTGTACAATATCAACATATTTTATCTTCTAATACCATAATAATTCAGACTTCTCAGGTACAAAGGGAGGGCCAAAAAATTTTATGTGAATTTTCCAGATTGAAGGGGTGATGGGGCCCTAACCCCAATGATGTGGAAGGATAACTGTAAAGAGGCAGCATGGGTAGAGGTATTTTCAAACGGGCCTATCTTGTATATTCTAATGTATTTAAATGAAATTTGGCATGAGTCGAGGTTATAAAATAGTTTTGTGATTGCACTGAATAAGGTACAAAGTGGACAAAACCATCAGTCTATTCAACACCCAAGTTACAATACTCATTCTTACCACATTATAAATAAGGTACTGTATATTGATACTGGGGTACTAAACAATCCTCCCCCTCAAAATAAAACATTTAAAGAGATTTAAGAAAAAAAACCCACACAATACAAAGAAACATAACAGACATGGACATAAATGACATGGATGTTCTCCTCCATTAAAAAAAAATGCATGTTCAAATGAGATGTATTTCAAAGTGTTTTGCAGACCACAAAGCACTACAAAGCTGTCAGCCATTATTATAAATTCAAGAACTGTCTATAGTAAAATCACAAAGTGATTACAAGTCAGATTAGCACAGAGCCTCTTTTTTAATTAATTGCTGGGAAAATAATTTTTTTAATGTGTTACCAAGGTGGTATGTGACCTAAGTAGAATGTAACCTGATGAACTGGTTCTCAAAGATACCTCAATTTTCAAATAATCTTGTAAAAATTAGACTAACATACACACCCTCAGCCTTCAAAATTTTAAACTGAAATGGAAAGACTGAAACAACATTCTCATAGCTTTTCATTAAAACTACAATTCAATGAAGCATCATAGAGCTCCGATAGGTGTACTGGACTTGGAGTCAGGAAGACTTGGGTTCAAATGTTGAGGACCATAAGTGAACTCAGTAAGAGGCACTGGAGAGACATGCTCCATGATAACAGCACTGTAGTAAATGTGTTGAGTGGCAGCTAGGTGGAGCAATGGTTAGAGCGCTGGGCTCAGATCGGAGTTTGAGAGTGGTCTCACCTCCCACTTAAATAGCAAATCACCTAAACTTGTTCAGCCTCAATTTACCCATCTCTAAAAGGGGGAGAACAATAACACATATCTCGGAGAGTTATTCTAAGGACCGAGAAAGATAACCCGTAAAGGGATGGAAAAAGAGAGATATAGAGTTACATCTCTATATACAGTTACACACACATCTATCTATAAATTTTTTTTCCCTCTCTCACTATACACAGAGACAAAGAGAGATAGAAACACAGACAAAAAGAGAAAGAGAGACAGGAAAGAGGAAGAGGGAAGGGGAGGAAGAGGGAAGGGGAGGGAGAGGTGGGGGGGAGAGAGGGAGAGGAGAGGGAGAGAGAAGGAGAGAGAGGGGGAGGGAGAGGGAGGGAGGGGGAGGGAGAGAGAGAGAATAAGAATGAATAAATATTCCCTGCATGGAGGGGAAGGGGAAAACACCAACCTGTGCCATGGAAGCAGGAGATGGGATGCCTGGGCTGAGGCCAGTTTGGTTTGATTAAATAGTGCTTGAAAACTGAAAAAATATTCATGCCAAATGTGATACATGCGTATGTATGTATATCGTATCTTTATCTATATATGGAATTTCTGTGATCCTGTGACAGCGCCAAGGGCTATGGGGAGGGACGGAACTGCTGAAGGGGGAAGGGTACTTCTGGGGGGCACTACTGAAGGGAGAGGTACTTCTGGAGGAAGAGGGGGCACGATGGAAGGTAGTTGTTTAAGTTTCTCCCCTGGAGCTTCCACACGCACTGACTGGGGAGACACCTGCCTGCACCTCCCCCTACCAACAAAACTTGAACAATTTAGGGCAAGGCCCGGGCTCCCCCCACGAGGCGACACAAGCCTTTACTGCCTCGAGGGGCGAAGCGCGGCAGTCTGGGCAACCTCTGCTCCGTGAGACCCGGTGCCCCCCGCCCCCGAAGCCAAGAAAACGGCGGGGCCGCGACCGCCGGGGTGAAAGGAGGCTGGCGGGAGCACGGAGTCGAGCCTGGGGCACCGGGAGGAAGGGAAAGGCGCCGGGAGGGCACCCAGGCTGGACGCAGCGGAGGGGTGGTCCCGGCACCTTCTGGGGGGTGCGCCCACCTGAGTGACCCAGGAAACGTCGGGCGCTGCCCCTGCTGCTCCCCGGAGACGCGGGGACCGGGGCGAAGACAGGATCGGGCAAGCGGAGCGATGCGTCGCGGTGACTCCTCGGCCGCTACAACTTCTCATGCCCTCCCCCCTCTCCCTCCCGGGCTCCAGAGGAAGTGGTGACGATGGCGGAGAAGGCGGGAGGGCGACGCGGTGCCTCTCGTATCCGGGAGGGCTGAAGACCGAGCTAGCGGGTGCGCGAGCTGCTGGGGCGAGAGGTTCAAATGGGCGCGGCCATCTTGGATGTCCCGTCATGCCCCGCGCCCGTGAGGGGCGGAGCCTCCTCATCGGGCCCCGCCCCTCTCTTTGCCCTCAGCTTCGCGTCTTGAGCCCCTACTTCGGCCTAGGCCGAGGGCGGGAGGGAGCCAGCGAGCGAATGAGAGAGAAGGAGGGTGGGGCAAAGCCGGCATACCTGGGCCGCGCGGGCTGAGGCTCCTCGGCGGGCTGCTGGAGTCCTGGTCCTCATACCCTGACCCTGAAAGAAAAAGAAAATTGAGAAAGCGACACCCCACCCCGCGCTGGGAAGCAGGCCCTTTGATCTTTTTGCTTCTTTGCATATATTAGGGGGAGTGGGTGTGTGTGTGGCGGGGTGATTGGCTTTCATTTAAATAGTCCTAGCTTAAAACCCGGATCTCTTACCTTCTTTTGAAGCTCTTAAGTCCTTCATAAACTGCTTAACCTTTACGGATTTATTGAATGTTACCCTCCTTCAGGCCTTCTTTGGTCCAACCAGCCGGCCTCACCCCGACACCCAGTCTCCTGCCTCCCTGACGCAGGCTGTGTGTGTCCCCGTCCCCCACCCCCACCCCCGCCTCCTTTAAGGGAATGCCCTCCCTCCTTCACCTCTGCCTCTTAAAATACCTTTTTCCCCTTCAGAGTTCAGCTAGAAGAGCATCTTTTCCATAGAGCCTTTCTTGATCCCCTCCCCCATGAAATGCGCCCCCCCCATCCCCCCATTACCTTTCACTTACCCATATATACTTAATTTGTATATGCTCTTATGAGGACCAATTTCTCTTCTTGGAGAATGTAAGCTTCTGCAGGATAAGGATTGTTGCCCTTATTTCTTTGTATCCCTGGTGCCTGACTTGCTTCAAGACCCAGTCCTTGAGACCATCTTCTGCATTAGGTTCCTCTGCCTCAAGGCCTGGTATGAAAGAACTGATTCCAGAAAGCCAAGAACTAGAGATAGGCCGACTACAAATTAGGGCTGGATTTATTGTTTTATTGATTCTCTACACTGTAGAAAACGTTAATAATGTCGAGTAAATTGTAAAGTGTGTCCTGAGTATTTTTTCCAAAGAACTAGTTGTTAAAAACATTTTCGAGTACAACCCTACTCCTTATATCTGTGTTGTATGAATTTGCGGGAGTGGGGGGAAGGGGGGGCGGTGTTTGCTTTGTTTTTTACAAATTGAAGGTTTGTGGCAGCCCTGCATCCAGCAAGTCTATTGCTACCACTTTTCCAACAGCATATGCTTACATTGTGTCTCTATGTCACATTTTAGTAATTCTCACAATATTTCAAAC
This sequence comes from Trichosurus vulpecula, assembly GCF_011100635.1. NCBI lineage: Eukaryota > Metazoa > Chordata > Mammalia > Diprotodontia > Phalangeridae > Trichosurus > Trichosurus vulpecula. Next base: position 286,919,201 of record NC_050575.1, on the reverse strand, counting down.
TTTTTCATTATTGTTACATCTGTTAATGGTGATCTGTAATCAGTGATCTTAGATGCTGCCATTGTAACTGTTTTCGGACACCAAAAACCACACCCATATAAATCCTGAATGTAGTTAATAAATGTTGCCTGTGCTTTGACAACTCCAGTGACCTTTCTTCCTTCTCCTTATCTGTCCTCCACTGTCCTCCCTATTCCCTGAGAAGCAACAATATTGAAGAATATTACATAAACTTAGTTGATAAAGCAGCAGTTGAAAAGATTGACTCCAATTTTGAAAGAGGATCTACTGTGGGTAAAGTGCTATCAGACGGCATCACATGCTACAGAGAAATCTTTTGTGAAAGGAAGAGTAAATCAGTGTGGCAAACTTCATTGTTTTAGTTTAAGAAATTGCCACAGGCACCCCAGTCTTCAGCAACCATCAACATAAAGGCAAGACCCTTCACCAGCAAAAAGATTACGACTCACTGAAGACTCAGATGATGGTTAACAATTTTAGTAATAAAGTATTTTTAATTAAGGCATGTACATTTTTTTAGACATAATATTATTGCACACTTGATAGACTAAGGTATAATGTAAACATAACTTTTATATGCACTGGAAAACCAAAAAATTTGTGCGACTCGCTTTATTGTGATATTTGCTTTAAGTTGGGGGTGGGGGAGGGGGTCTGGAACCCAAGCCTAAATATCTCTGAGGTATGCCTGTAGAGCTAACAATTCCTAGCAAAGGGTTGATTGGCCACAGAAACTTATAGGATATGTAGTTCTGCCCTCTGACACGGGGAAGAAGGTTTTCCCATAAATTGACAATAAGAGTTTTGGGGCAGGGGGCACTAGGAGAATGAGGAAAAAAAAGGAGAGACAGCAGCCATCTCAGGGCAACAACCAAACTATGGAATTAGCAGCATCTGCAGATGTCTGGACCTGTGTAGTCCCATTACAATGGGTTGTAGAAAGGGGAATGGGGTTGAGTTACCCTAATATGAGAGATGACATCTAAGTGAACAACCTGAGAGTTGTGTGACTGTGTTATCATAGGCACTTGCTCAGGTAGAAGGAGCCCTGAGAGAAACAAGCCAGCTGGAAGAAATGAAAGGGGAGGCCTACCCCACTCTGGCCTTACACTTAAGGATGTTTCTAAAATTTATTCTGTTAAAGAGAGTTGCCAAAACATATTATTAATCATAAACACATATGGTTGATCTGGTCCTGATGTTTCCTGATTTCCCCCCTCCTCCAACCTTTTTTTTTTTTCCTCAGCATGAGGATGCAGTGGGAGTCACCCAGGAGAGAGGGATCTTTCTCAAGGCTGGGAGCTCAACCTCATTCCCCACCCTGCAACTTATTGTTACAGAGTTTTGCCATCTAACTGGAGGCATATGCAAAAGATACCTTCTAATCACTTTTTAAGGGCAGAATTACCAAGAATGTAGGCCATTGATGTGAGTCAAGATAATCTCTCTCTGTCTCTGTCTCTGTGTCTCTCTCTGTCTCTGTTTCTGTCTCTGTCTGTCTCTGTCTCTCTCTCTCTCTGTCTCTCTCTCTCTTCTCTTTCCCTGTCTCTCCCTCTCCCCACCCCAACCCCACCTCTGGGCAGCCAGTTGGCACAGTGGACAGAGTACCAGCCCTGGAATCAGGAAGATTCATCTTCCTAAGTTCAATTCTGGCCTCAGACACTTGCTAGCTGTGTGACCCTGGGCAAGTCACTTAACCCTGTCTGCCTTAGTTTCCTCATCTGTCAAGTTGGAGAGAGAAGGAAATGTCAAACCACTCTAGCATCTTTGCCAAGAAAACCCTAAATGGGTCATGAAGAGTCAGACACAACTGAATAACAACAATGTTTTCAGGTAAAAATTTGTGAAGATGTTCATTGTTTCTCTCTCTCTTTCTCTCTCTCTCTCTCTCTCTCTCTCTCTCTCTCTCTCTCTCTCTCTCTGTCTCTGTCTCTGTCTCTCTCTCTCTCTCTCTCTCTCTCTCTCTCTGTCTCTCTGTCTCTCTCTCTCTCTCTCTCTCTCTCTCTCTCTCTCTCTCACACACACACACACACACACACACACACACACACACACACGCCCCTGACATTTGCTTTTCCCTCAGAGTGTTTATAAGGTTTCAGATTATAATTTATGCTAGACTGAAAAATAAGTGTGGGATAGGGGAGAGAGACTGGTTTCCACTCAGAGAACTTTTCACCAACAGTGGAACTTCCCAAGGTCCTTTGTACTTTTCCTAATAGCAAGTTATCTCAACACACAGGTATACAAATTTAAACAAAAAAGACAGGGGTTTGGGTGCATTTGCATTTTTTAATTTTAATGGATCTTGCATTTTAAATTTATTTTTTACAAGCAAATATCTCTTCCACTTCCTCATCCATTGTACTATTTTAATAAAACCTTCTTAATATTTTCTAGGTAAACCATCATATCTTATGCAAAAAGCTATAATTTTACTTCTTCTTTAACTGCTAATTTCCTTATTTTCTCTTTATCATCTTATTGTCATAGCAGTTTTTTCTAGCACTTTGTTAAATAGTAATGGTGGTAATGAACACCCTTTCTTTGCCTCTAATCTTACTGGAAAGGCCTCTAACTTTTCTCCATTACATATAGTGTTTCTCTTGGTTTTAAATAGATATTATTTACTATATTGAGGATAGATTCATTTAAATGTGTGCTTTCTAGTGTGTGTGCATGTGTGTTTCTTTTTAGGAATGGGAACTGGATTTTTCATAGACCTCATCAGCATCTATTGATAAAAATCATGTTTTTATTTTTTGTGTTAATATGGTTTATTAATGTCATAGTGTTCCTTATATTGAAAGAATCCTGTATTCCTGACAAGTTGAACTTGGTCATTGTACATAATATTTCTAATGTGTTGTTGTAGTCTATTTGCTGATACTTCATTTAAAAATTTTGTATCAGTATTCATGTGGGATAGTAGTCATGGTTTTCTATCACTGATTTAAGAATTGAAATCACATGTTTTTAATCACAGAAAAGGATGAAAAGAATCCTTTCTTTTACTATTTTTGCAAACAATTTATATAATATTGGAATTAATTGGTCCGTAAATGTTTGGTAAGATTCACTTGTAAATCCATCTTACCCTGGAGTTCTTTTTGTCTTTAGGAGTTCATTTGTAGGTTAATCAATTCATCTTTTTCTCATATTGGGTTAAGTAATCTATTCTATTAATCTATGTATTTTATATTTTGATAAATATTCATCCATTTCTTTTAAGTTATCAGTTCTGTTGGAATATACCTGGAAAAAATTTTCAGATGATTTTCTTTATTTCTTCAATTGCATAAAGTCTACTTTTTCATTTTCAATATGAACAACTTTCTTTTCCTCTCTTTTTAAAAATCAGATTAACTGTTTATATAATTCTTTAAAAGCTCCTGATTTTGTTTATCAATTCAATGATGCTTTTTATTTCCATTTTATTCATCTCTCCTTTGATTTTTCAGAATTTTTTCTTTAATATTTATTTAGTACATTTTGATTTGTTGTTGTTTCAGTCTTTTTTATTTCAGGCCCAATTCATCAATATGTTGTTTCTCTCTTGATGAAACCATTTAGAGACATAAATTTCCCCCTGACAACTACTTTAGCTGTATCCTGTAAGTTTTGGTGTGTTGTCTCATTACTTTTTCATGAAAGTTTTTTTTGTTTGTTTCTATAATTTGTCCTTTGACTCACCAGTTCTAATTAAATTTTTCTACTAATTTTGAATTGTTTCTTCTAGCACTTTATTGAGTATAATTTTTATTGCATTGTGCTCAGTAAATGACATGTTTAGTATTTCTACTTTTTTGCATTTTGGGGTGTGGTCTTTATACCCCACCACATGGTCCTTTTTTATAAAGGTACTATGTGCAGGGTAGAAGTACATCAGTTCCTTTTTGTTCTGATTCAGTAATCACCAAAGATCTATCATCTCTAATTATTTAAAAATTATATTCAGGTCCTTAGCTTCTCTTTTGTCTATCTTTTGGTTATATTTGTCTAAGTCTGTAGGAGGCATATTAAGATCCCCCACTATTATAGTTTTACTATATTTCTTCTTGCAATTCAATATTCCTCTGAGATGCCATGCCATTTAGTACAACATATTAATTAATGATATTAATTCATTTTCTGTGGTGCATTTAAGCCCAATGTAGTTTCCTTGCTTGTCTCTTTTTATCATTTCTATATTTTCTGTAGCCTTATCTGAAATCATGCTTGGTATGCCTGTTTTTATTGTTGCTGTTGTTCAGCTAAAGCACAGCAGATTTTGTTTCAACCACCCATTCACTCATTTTAACTTTATGTGAATCTTTATGTTTCAAGTGTCTTTCTTATAAACAATATATTTTTGGGTTCTATTTTCTCATCCATATTTCCGTCCTTTTCCATTCTATGAGTTAATTCGTTCTATTTACTTTCACAGTTATAAATATTAATTGTGTATTTCTATACATTCTATCTTCTTGTAGTTTTTCCTCTCTTTATTCTTGCCAAACTTCTTTACTAATAAGGTAATAAAAGAAAGGGAATTGCCTAATATTTGGGATGTATGAATGAAGTGGCCTATTTCTGCTCTGTTACTCTTCTTTTCTTTCCCTGCCCACCACCCCCGATCCCAGGTTTTTACTTTTTCTTCCTCTACTTTTAATAACTCTTCCCATTACCCTCCACAACACTGGAGTTTGTTTTGCTTTACCTATCCTACCCTCCATTTTAAATTTCTCTGTGTCAATTAGTCAATAAACAGTTATTCATCTCTCCTTTGATTTTTCAGAATTTTATTAATTGCTCAATATTTATTTATTTAGATTAATTAATTAATTGAAATATCAAGTTCTACCATGTGACAGTTACTGTGCCAGGTGCTGGGGATAAAAAAAAAATACAAAAGACATTACCTGCCCTCAGGGAGCTTACAACTTCCCCCTTCCCTTTCTGTGACCTTTTTTACCCTTTTGAATTTAATATATTCCTATCCCTCATTCTGTGTGTATGTGTGTGTGTGTTCATATGTTCAATCTTCCTCTGTCCAATAGAGATGAAAGTGAAATTCATGGAATGCTCACACCACTTCTTCTGTGTTTAAATACTTTTCTTATGCACCTCTACTATATAATAATGGTGTTTTTTCCCCTTCCCCTTCCTTTATTTCCAAGTGTAGTTGCCAGTCCCTCCCATTTCTGTCTCCTGTCAATGACTATTGGAGAAGACACTTGTTTTTATCCTTTTATTAAAGTATAAACAGTTCATCCCAATATAGTCCTTTCCAGTTGAAGAAATATGTATATCTTTCTATGTTTCTCTTGGCTTTTGCATTTCCATTTCAAAAATTTCTACTCAATTTAGGCCTTTTCATCAAGAATACGTGGAAATCTATTTCATGATAAATCTAGCCTTTTGGGACATCATATTCCTGTCTTCTCCTTTACAATGGTGTAATGGCAAGCAGGATGGGACTTTTTGCTGTTTTTTGCTTTGGAGTGCTTCTCAGCAGTAAGGCAATTAAGTGTCTTTGAGTCTTGCCTTTGTTTCAATCAAGAGTCTTTGATTGAATTGGGAGTCTTTGATGACCTGCTTAAGTCAAGGGAGGGCCTAGGTCACATGGATTTGAGTTACATGGCTGTGATGCCCTCTAATCCTGAAGAAGTATATATATACTCAGATGTTAGCATTTTGCTTTCAGGGCTCACTCACTGAAAGAGTGTCATGTAATCAAACCAGTCTCACCAGATGAGACTCTGGGTAGCCCTTGAAGCCCTCTGGCTTTGAAAACCCAGGTATTGGTGCTTCTCTCTCTGGTAACTGTGTATGTATTGCTATGGTCAGACAGATAGAAGCCTATCTGCTGATTTGTGTTATTTTGCTCTGTTTATAATTTCTGTTTATATAGTTTCTGTTTGTATTTACTCTGAAGTTCAGGGTGCTGACTTTTTCCCCTGAACTAAGCAAATGATATGTGTATGTTTGATTAAAGTGAGATTGTAAACCTCTTAAAGTTGCTTTCCTTAGAAAAGCAGATCAAAGAACTTGTGCTAGTAGCCCTCCTGTGTGCTGGTATTGTTGATCTTACACAGCCACAGTAGCAACAAGTAGCATTGTTGTTACAAATGGTAGCTGTTAAGTCTTGTATAATCTTGACTCTGGCTCCTTGATATTTGATTTTTTTTCTTTTCGTTGCTTTTAGTATTTTTTCTTTAACCTGAAATCTCTGGATTTTGGTTATGATGTTTCTTGGAGTGTCCATTTAGGGGTTTCTTTCAGGAAGTATACAGTGGGTTTTTTTCTATTTTCACTTTGTCCTCTGGATTCTAAGAATATTCACTTATGATTTCTTCAAATATAGGATCCACATTTTTGGTTTTTTATCATGATTTTCAGAGAGTCAGATAATTCTTAGATTATCTCTTCTTGACCTGTCTTCAAGGTAAGTTGTTTATTATATTTCTTACTTTTTAAAATTTTTTTCAATCTTTTCATTTTGTTTGAATGGGGTTTTTTTGATGTCTCATTAAGTTTTTTTTTCTATTTGGTTCATTCTAATTTGCAGGACCTTCAGTTCTTTTGTAAGGTTAACCACCATCTTTTTTTTTTAATCAAGTCTTTGCCATTGTTTCCTCCCTAGCTATTCCATTTTGTATATCTTGTTTCATTTCTTCCAGGAAGTCTTGTAATCCTTGAGGTCAGGATATTTTTTTTTCTCTGAGGCTCTACTTGGACTTTTTGTGGGAGTACTCTTCTTCAGGCTTCACCCACTGAGCATCTCTCAAACCAAGATATTTCTTAATAATATTCAGTGTTTTCTTTGATTTACTCATATCTGCAACCTTAGATTCTGAGTTGGGGGACCTGAGCTTTAGTCAAACTATACTCCTATATCCCTAGATGGTAAGGGCAGACCCTCCTTAGACTTTTAGTGTTATTGGTAAGACTTAAGCTCTGCAAGAATGATTTGGCCTTATCTCCTTTTGTGGTTCAGACCCAGGCTTCCTACATGCTGGTTTAGCCTGGGGCTGCCTGGATGCTGCTCAGGACCTAAATTCTGCTGTGGACTGGATCCTGCATGGTACTGCCACTAAGGCCTTTTTTCTCCAGCTGCTAAAGGGAACCCAGGCCAACCACATGGTCTCTATCCAGAGTCTTTTTCTTTTCGCCATGGGGCTCTGGAGCTGACCCGGTACTGAGATTTTTTCCTTGACTGTCTAGGGCCCCTCCCACACTGAGCTCTGCCTGGGGCCTTTCTTTTGACAAGAGGCTTTGAGATCCTTAGAAGACTAGCTTGTCTATGCGTTTTTCTCCCCTAAACTGAACCTTACTTTGCTCTGGTGCTTGGCATAAATTTACTTGAAGGAACTGTGAAAGATCTATGAGATGTGAAAGGCCTATGAAATGTACTATATAGAAGAGCCATCTGTATTTATCTGTTATATACCTATGTCACATGTGTTATATACCTATATCTGTTTCTGTTGTATGCCTATGTCACTTCTTATGTCAGTGGCTATAAATATATTCTCTAAAAAGGTATTTGTTAAGTGCCCATACTGATGCATAAAACTGTCTATAATGATTGATTTACAGATTGTTACAATTGATGAACCTAATGTTCTTTATAATCGTGTCACTTCATTTTTTAAGATACCAGATATGGTTCCTGGTACTGTCAATCTGAAATGGCACCATATTGATTTTTTATTACACAATCTGAAATTAGGAAAGATTATTGTAAAGAAGATTATTGCAAATGCTATACTAGTTTTGTTAAAATGACCCTTTCTTTGGCAACCTTACCAATACTCTTGTTACTACTCTAAGAGGTTGTCTGATTGATACAACTTAAAGACCTGACTAGCATCTGAGTGTCTTTACTGTTGAGGAGAGGTAGGTAAGATTTACTTACTTTTTTTTATAAAGCCAACACTAGCTTCAGTCCAAAATATATACAAAGGCCTAGAAGAATTCCACTAATTGGTGTGGTTAGAAAAGCTGTAATTTTTATGAAAGGAATCTAATTGAATCAACCTGAGATAGGTGGGAATGTTCCATGTCATAACAACTAGGGAAACATAGAAAAATTCCTCTTTTCATTGATGAGTCAGGTTATTTAACAGGCTGAGATACTCCAATGGGACAGAAGAGTTCTATGAGGTCCAGAATTTCTTGAATGACCAGATGTGAGCCTAACCTCAGTTATGAACTGGCCAGGCAGCTCAAGGGATCAAGAATCACTCCTGAACTAGCCATGAAGTTATGTTTGGAGGTTTTCAGAATGAGGATACAACCACTCATAATGTACCTTCCATGACTATAGTACTATTAAGGGAATCTGAGCCCTGACTCAGGTACCTGGGAAGTTTGCGTATGGGACTGAGTAGTCAGTGCATTGTGATGTACGATAATTTAAACCCCTAGTTATTTCATAATAAGCATTACTATAGTAACACCAGATAGTCATTATAAAACAGGTAATTAGTGGACTTCCTGGCCTTTAAAACCCTCAATTGTTTTTACTTTTAATTTATTATTTTTTAAAATTTATTTATTTAATATATTTAGTTTTCAGCATTGATTTTCACAATAGTCGGAATTATGAATTTTCTCCACCTTTCTACCCCCCCCACTCCAAGATGGCATATATTCTGGTTGCCCTTTTCCCCAGTCAGCCCTCCCTTCTGTCACCCCACTCCCCTCCCATCACCTTTTCCCTTCCTTTCTTGTAGGGCTAGATAAATTTCTACGCCCCATTGCCTGTGTATCTTATTTTCTAGTTGCATGCAGAAACTTTTTTTTTTGTTTTTGAACATCTGTTTTTAAAACTTTGAGTTCCAAATTCTCTCCCCTTTTCCCTTCCCATCCACCCTCCCTAAGAACTCAAGCAATTCAACATAGGCCACATGTGTATCATTATGTATAACCCTTCCACAATACTCATGTTGTGAAAGACTAGCTATATTTTGCCCCTTCCCAACCCATCTCCCTTTATTGAATTTTCTCCCTTGACCCTGTCTCCTTTCGAAAGTGTTTGTTTTTGATTATCTCCACCCCCATCTGTCCTGCCCTCCATCATCCCCCCCCTTTTTTTTATCTTCTTCTTCCCTCTTCTTTCCTGTGGGGTAAGATACCCAATTGAGTATGTATGGTATTCCCTCCTCAGGCCAAATCTGATGAGAGCAAGATTCACTCATTCCCCCCTCACCTGGCCTCTCCCCTCCTCCCACAGAACTGCTTCCTCTTGACACCTTTATGCGAGATAATCCACCCCATTCTATCTCACCCTATCTCCCTCTCTCAATATATTCCTCTCTCATCCCTTAATTTGATTTTATTTCTTTTAAATATCTTCCCTTCATCTTCAACTCACCCTGTGTCCACTCTCTCTCTCTCTCTCTCTCTCTCTCTCTCTCTATATATATATATATATATATGTGTGTGTGTGTGTGTGTGTGTGTGTGTGTGTATATACATATACACACATACATATATACATACATACACATTCACTTATATATATACATAAACATATACATATATATATATATGCATATTCCCTTCAGCTACCCTAATGCTGAGGTCTCATGAATCATACACATCATCTCTCCATGTAAGAATGTAAACAAAACAGTTCAACTTTAGTAAGTCCCTTGCAATTTCTTTTTCTTGTTCTTTTTCTTGATTACCTTTTCATGCTTCTCTTGATTCTTGTGTTTGAAAGTCAAATTTTCTATTCAGCTCTGGTCTTTTCACTGAGAAAGCTTGAAAGTCCTCTATTTTATTGAAAATCCATATTTTGCCTTGGAGCATGATACTCAGTTTTGCTGGGTAGGTGATTCTAGGTTTTAATCTTAGCTCCATTGACCTGCGGAATATCATATTCCAAGCCCTTCGATCTCTTAATGTAGAAGCTGCCAGATCTTGTGTTATTCTGATTGTGTTTCCACAATACTCAAATTATTTCTTTCTGACTGCTTGCAGTATTTTCTCCTTGATCTGGGAGCTCTGGAATTTGGCGACAATATTCCTTGGGATCTATTTGAGGGGGTGATCAATGGATTCTTTCAATTTCTATTTTGCCCTGTGGCTCTAGATTATCAGGGCAGTTCTCCTTGATAATTTCTTGAAAGATGATATCTAGGCTCTTTTTTTGATCATGGCTTTCAGGTAGTCCAATAATTTTTAAATGATCTCTCCTGGATCTATTTTCCAGGTCAGTGGTTTTTCCAATGAGATATTTCACATTGTCTTCCACTTATTCATTCCTTTGGTTCTGTTTTATAATATCTTGATTTCTCATCAAGTCACTAGCTTCCACTTGCTCCCATCTAATTTTTAAGGTAGTATTTTCTTCAGTGGTCTTTTGGACCTCCTTTTCCATTTGGCTAATTCTGCCTTTCAAGACATTCTTCTCCTCATTGGCTTTTTGGAGCTCTTTTACCATTTGAGTTAGTCTATTTTTTAAGGTGTTGTTTTCTTCAGTATTTTTTTCAGTATTTTTTTGGGTCTCCTTTAGCAAGTCATTGACTTGTTTTTCATGGTTTTCTTGCATCTTTCTCATTTCTCTTCCCAGTTTTTCCTCTACTTCTCTAACTTGCTTTTCCAAATCCTTTTTGAGCTCTTCCATGGCCTGGGACCAGTTCATGTTTTTCTTGGAGGCTTTTGTTGTAGGCTCTTGCACTTTGTTAACTTCTTCTGTCTGTATGTTTTGGTCTTCTTTGTCACCAAGGAAAGAATCCAAAGCCTGAGACTGAATCTGGGTGTGTTTTTGCTCCCTGGCCATATTCCCAGCCAACTAACTTGACCCTTGAGTTTTTCAGCGGGGTAAGACTGCTTGTGGAGTTAAGAGAACTATGTTCCACACTTGGGGGGATATGCTGGCTCTGCCACACCAGCACTCCTCCTTCCCCAAGAACCCCCAACCTGGACTGGACTTAGATCTTCAGCAGGCTCTTCACTCCTGCTCTGATCTGCCACTTAATTCCTCCCACCAGGTGGGCCTGGGGCTGGAAGCAACTGCAGCTATACTTCTGTAGCTGCCCCAACTCTGCTGCCCCCAGGGTGGTAGCCAAACCATGAACTCCTTCCACTCCCACAGCTTTTCCCACTAACCTTCTTTGTTGTCTTTGGTGTTTGTGGGTTGAGAAGTCTGGTAACTGCTGCAGCTCACTGATTCAGGGTGCTAGGGCACACTCCGCCTGGCTCCTGGTCTGGTTGGTCTGTGCCACTCAGGCTGGGCTCTGCTCTGCTCCGCCCCACTCTGCTCCCAGCTCCATGCAGGATAGACCTCACCCAGAGACCATCCAGGCTGTCCTGGGATGGAGCCCTGCTTCCCTCTGCTGTTTGGTGGGTTCTACCATTCTAGAATTGGTTCAGAGCCATTTTTTATAGGTTTTTGGAGGGACTCGGCAGGGAGCTCACGCTAGTCCCTGCTTTCCAGCTGCCATCTTGGCTCCACCTCCCTTATTTTTTTATTTTTAATCAATTACATGTAAGCAAATATTTTTAACCTTTTTTAAATTTTGAGTTCCAGATTCTCTCCCTCCTTTGCTCTCTCCCCCCTCCTTGAGAAGGCAAGCACTTTGATGTAGATTATACATGTACAATCATGCTGCCATGCTGCAAAAGAAAACAGACCAAAAAACAAAAATAATAAAAAATTTTAAAGTATGTTTCAATTTGTACTTGGATGTCATCATTTCTTTCTCTGGGAGTGGATGGCATTTTTCATCATCAGTCCTTCAGAATTGTTTTGGATCATTGTATTGCTTAGTTATTCATAGTTGATTATTATACAATATCCTTGTTACTTTGTACAATGTTCTCTGGTGCTGCTCATTTCACTTGGCATGTATCAGTTCATATAAGTCTTCTCAGCTGAAAGCATCCTGCTTGTCATTTCTTATAGCACGATAATATTCCATCACAATTATATAACACAACTCATTTGGCCATTCCCTAATGTCCAGTTTTTTGTCACCATAAAAAGAATATATCTGCCAAGAAAACCATGTGCAAAGGTCCATAGGGTAACAGTCAGACGTGACTGAAATGACTGAACAAGAACAAGAGTAAATATTTTTGTATGTATAGGTCCTTTTCCCTTTTTTTAATCTCTTTGGGATACAAGCCTAGTGGTGGTATTGCTGGATCAAAGGTTATGCATAGTTTTATAGCCCTTTGGGCATAGTTCCAAATTTCTTTCCAGAATGGTTGGATCAATTCATAACTTCAGCAACGGTGCATTAGTCTTCCTATTTTCCCACACCCTCTCCTACATTTGTCATTTTCCTTTTCTGTCGTAATAGCCAGTCTGATAGGTGAGAGGTGGTACCTCAGAGTTGTTCTAATTTGCATTTCTCTTGACCCTGAATACAGGGGAAAACAGCTTTTTCTGCATTAAAAACAGTTAATTGAATAAGACCAACTAATTAAAAGAAAACACCAGGATACAAAATTAGGTAAACTGATTTCTGATTGGAGGGGAGGAAAGATTAGGATTTTCCAAGTTGAGAAAAGGAGAGTGAACAGGAGCAGTTCCCTGAAATCAGAAAAAGAAATGTCCCACTCCCCCCAAGTGTCTGTATTCAGTCAAAGGAACATGAAAACAATAAATGTTTGACCAGAGTGGGACCATTTTTAAGATAAGATATATTAGTTGCTTGAGATATATAATTGTGAGAACACTCCTTGCATCAGTCTTCAGATCTAACCATGTTTCTAGTAAGCATAGCCTAGGTCCTTAATTAAGCATCTCTAAGCATCAGGGAGAGGGCACTCACCTTCCAGCCATGCAGTGCTGAATTCAAACAAAGCAATAAGGTTTTCCCACAGTTTCCACCATTGAATAAAGTTTTCTCATAAAACAGAAATTGTACTAGACCCTTAATTGAATAGAAAGGGAAGTGAGCTAGCTCCAGAATTGAGTCACAAGATGGAGTCAGTGTGGTTCAGTCAATTTCCACTACCACTTGCTGTTTTAGTACCCTCGGTTCCCTCATTTCCCTCAAAGCTAGTACCAGATTGTTTTGATGACTACAGCTTTGTAATATGGTTTGAGATCCAGTACTGTCATGCTACCTTCCTTCACATTTTTTTTCATTGATTCCCTTGATATTGTTAACCTTTCATGCTTCCAGATAAATTTTGTTATGATTTTTTCCTAGCTCTATAATTTTTTTGGTAATTTGATTGGTATGGCCCTGAATAAGTAAATGAATTTAGGTAGAATTATCATTTTTATTATATTAACTCAGCTTACCCATGAGCAATTAATATTTCCCTAGTTGTTTAGATCTGACTTTATCTGTGTGAAAATTGTTTTGTAATTGTGTTCATATAGTTCCTGGGTTTGTCCTGGCAAGTAGACTCCCAAGTATTTTATATTGTCTTCACCTATTTAAATGGAATTTCTCTATCTCTTCCTCCTAGACTTTGGTGGTGTTATAAAGAAATGCTAATGATTTGTGTGGGTTTATTTTATATTCTGCAACTTTGCTAAAGTTGTTAATAATTTCAAGTAGTTTTTTTGGTTGATTCTCTAGGATTCTCTAAGTATAACATCATATCATCTACGAAGAGTGATGGTTCTTGTTTCCTCATTGCCTAGTCTAATTCCTTCTATTTCTTTTTCTTCTCTTATTGCTATAGCTAGCATTTGTAGTACAATATTGAATAATAGTGGTGATAATAGGCATCCTTGCTTCACCCCTGATTTTATTGGGAAGGCTTCTAGCTCATCCCCATTATAGATAATGCTTGCTGATGATGGCTTTAGATAAATACTATCATTTTATCATTTTAAGGAAAGCTCCATTTATTCAAATGCTTTCTAGTGTTTTTAATAGGAATGAGTATTGTGTTTTGTCAGAAGCTTTTTTTGCATCTATTGAGATAATTATGTCATTTTTTGTTGTTTTTGTTATTGATATGGTCAATTTATGCTAATAGTTTTCTTAATATTAAATCACCCTTGTATTCCTAGTATAAAGCCCACCTGGTTATAGCATATGATCTTTGTGATATATTTAATTTCCTTGCTAGTATTTTATTTAAAATTTTTTGCATCAGTATTCATTAGGGAAATTGGTCTACAATTTTCATTATTATCTCTCCCTCCTCAATCACTGCCATGCCACAGAAGAGAGGATTGTATGCCTAAATGAAACTATGAGCTATGCCATGCAGGGTTACCCATGACAGGTCATAGTAGAGAGTTCTAACAAAAGATAATGACTGAAGAAGGAAGTAGCAAACCACTCCAATTTCTTTGTCAAGAAAACCCCATGGACAAGTATTAAAATGATAATAGACATGACACTGGAACATGAGCCCCTCAGGCTAGAAGGTGTTCAACATGCTATTGGGGAAGAATGGAGGACAACTACAAGTAGCTCCAGAACTAATGAAACACATGAGCCAAAATTGAAAGGAAGCTCAGCTGCTTTCATCTGGTGATGAAAGAAAAGTCCTATGTCAGAGGTAGGGAACCTGCAGCACCGATGCCGCATGTGGCCTTTTTAGGTCTTTTGGGTGTGGCCTTTTGACTGAGTCCAAATCTGAGTCCAACAGATTTGTTCTGTGAAGTTTGGAGTCAGTCAAAGGGCCACACTTGAGGACCTAGGGGGCCATATGTGGCCTTGAGGCCAAAGGTTCCCCACCCCTGTCCTTTGCCATAAAGATCAATATTGCATAGGAACTTGCAATGTAAGAACTATGAATCAGGGTAAGTTGGATGTAGTCAAACAGGAAATAGAAAGATCAAACATTGACATCTTGGGTGTCAATGAACTTAAATGGATGGGAATAGGTTAATTTAATTCAAGTGATCACTACATATACTACTGTGGGCAAGAATCCCCTAGAAGAAATGGTGTGGCCTTCATAGTCAGTAAAAGGGCGTGAAATACAGTACTGGAGTATAATCTCAAACATGACTGGATGATATCTGTTTGAGTCCAAGGCAAGCCATTCAACATCAAAGTAATACTAGTCTATCCTGCAATCACTGATGCCAAAGAGACCAAAGTTGATCACTTCTATGAAGACCTATAGCATCTTCTAGAAACAACACCAAAAAAAGTCACATTCATCACGTTAGAATGCTTAAAGTAGGAAATCAAAAGATAATTGGCACAATAGGCAAGTTTGGCCTTAGAATACAAAATGAAGTGGGGCAGAGACTAAGAGAGATTTGTCAGGATTATTCGCTGGTCATAGAAAACATTCTTTTTCAACAATCCAATGGCTTTTGAATACATGTGGACATCATCAGATATTCAATACTGAGATCAGATTGATTGTATATTTTGTAGCCAAAGGTGGGAAAGCTCTACTTGGTCAGTTAAAACAAGAGTTGACTGTGGCTCAAATCCATGAGCTTCTTATTGCAAAATTCAGATTTAAATTGAGGAAAGTAGAGAAAACCATCAGACTATAGGTATGATCTAAATGAATATAAAGTGGAAGTGATAAATAGATTTAAGGGATTAAATTTGGTAAATAGAGTGCCTGAAGAACTATGGACAGAGGTTTACAGCATTGTAAAGGAGGTGGATACAAAAAACATTCCAGTAGTAATGTATGACTATGAGAGTTGGACTATAAGACTGAGTACCACAGAATCGACACTTTTGAATTGTGGTCCTAGACTTTGGAGAGTCCCTTGGACAGCAAAGAGATCAAATTAATCAATACTTAAAAGAAATTAATTCAAACTATTCACTGGAAGGTCAAATACTAAAGCAGAAGTTTAAATACTTTGGC
Organism: Trichosurus vulpecula; assembly: GCF_011100635.1. Classification (NCBI taxonomy): domain Eukaryota; kingdom Metazoa; phylum Chordata; class Mammalia; order Diprotodontia; family Phalangeridae; genus Trichosurus; species Trichosurus vulpecula. The sequence goes on along the minus strand of NC_050575.1, from coordinate 286,903,424 downwards.
CACATAATGAGAAGGCAGGATTCACTGGAAAAGACCCTAATGTTGGAAAAGATTGAAGGCAAAAGGAAAAATGGGATGGCAGAGGATGCGATGGATAGATAGTATCATGGAAATGATAAACATGAGATTGGACAGACTTTGGGAGATAGTGGAGGATAGAAGGGACTGGTGTGCTATAGTCCATGGGGTCACTAATAGTTGAACATGACTGAACAATAACATCATTATCTCATAATCCATGCCTTTCCCATCCCCTAAAGAGATAGGGCTTTTCAGGGGGCAGAGCCAAGATGGCAGCCAGAAAGCAGGGACTTGCATGAGCTCCCCACCAGGTCCCTCCAAAAACCTATAAAAATGACTCTGAACAAATTCTAGAACTGCAGAACCCACAAAATAGCAGAGGGAAGCAGGGCTCCAACCCAAGACAGCCTGGATAGTTGCTGGGCGAGGTCTATTGCACACCGAGCTGGGAGTGGAGGGGAGCTGAGCCCAACGTGTGTGGTGGCAGGACCAACCAGACTAGGAGCAGGGTGGAACAGGCGCTAGAGCCCTGAATCAGTGAGCTGTGGCAGTTACCAGACTTCTCAACCCACAAGCACCAAAGACAACATAGAAGGTTAGTGGGAAAAGCTGGGGGGGACAGAGTGGAAGGAGTTCATGGTTCGGCCACCGCCTCAGCGGCAGAGGGGGTGGTGCAGATACAGAACTACAGCTGCAGTTGCTTCCAGCCACAGGCCCACATGGTGGGAGGAATTAAATGGAGGATCAGAGCAGAAGTACAGAGCCTGCTTAAGATCTGAGTCAGGTCCAGGTTGGTGGTTCTTGGGGGAGGAGGAGTGCTGGTGTGGCAGAGCTGGCTGTATAGAAATAGCTCTGAAAACAGCAGTGCATCCCCTCAAGCTTGGAACAAAGTACTCTACTCTACAAGCAGTCATACCACAACAAAAAACTCAAGGGTCAAGTAAGTTGGCTGGGAACATGGCCAGGCAGCGAAAACACACTCAGATTCAGTCTCAGACTTTGGAATCTTTCTTTGGTGACAAAGAAGACCAAAACATACTGCCAGAAGAAGTCAACAAAGTCAAACAGCCTATATCAAAAGCCTCCAAGAAAAACATGAACTGGTCTCAGGCCATGGAGGAGCTAAAAAAGGATTTGGAAAAGCAAGTTAGAGAAGTAGAGGAAAAATTGGGAAGAGAAATGAGAAGGATGTGAGAAAACCATGAAAAACAAGTCAATGACTTGCTAAAAGAGACCCAAAAAAATACTGAAAAAAATACTGAAGAAAACAACACCTTAAAAAATAGACTAACTCAAATGGCAAAAGAGCTCCAAAAAGCCAACGAGGAAAAGAATGCCTTGAAAGGCAGAATTAGCCAAATGGAAAAGGAGGTCCAAAAGACCACTGAAGAAAATACTACCTTAAAAATTAGATGGGAGCAAGTGGAAGCTAGTGACTTGATGAGAAATCAAGATATTATAAAACAGAACCAAAGGAATGAAAAAGTGGAAAACAATGTGAAATATCTCATTGGAAAAACCACTGACCTGAAAAATAGATCCAGGAGAGATAATTTAAAAATTATTGGACTACCTGAAAGCCATGATCAAAAAAAGACCCTAGATATCATCTTTCAAGAAATTATCAAGGAGAACTGCCCTGATATTCTAGAGCCAGAGGGTTAAATAGAAATTGAAAGAATCCACAGATCACCTCCTCAAATAGATCCCAAAAAGAAAACTCCTAGGAATATTGCTGCCAAATTCTAGAGCTCCCAGGTCAAGGAGAAAATACTGCAAGCAGCCAGAAAGAAACAATTTGAGTATTGTGGAAACATAATCAGAATAACACAAGATCTAGCAGCTTCTACATTAAGGGATCGAAGGGCTTGGAATACGATATTCCGGAGGTCAACTGAGCTAGGATTAAAACCAAGAATCACCTACCCAGCGAAACTGAGTATCATGCTCCAAGGCAAAATATGGATTTTCAATAAAATAGGGGACTTTCAAGCTTTCTCAGTGAAAAGACCAGAGCTGAATAGAAAATTTGACTTTCAAACACAAGAATCAAGAGAAGCATGAGAAGGTAAACAAGAAAGAGAAATGACAAGGGACTTACTAAAGTTGAACTGTTTTGTTTGCATTCCTACATGGAAAGATGATGTGTATGATTCATGAGACCTCAGTATTAGTGTAGCCGAAGGGAATATACATATACATATATATATACATATATATATATGTGTGTATATATATGTATGTAGGTATATGTGTATGTGTGTATATATATATGTATGTATGTGTATATATATATGTATAGACAGGGCACAGGGTGAGTTGAATATGAAGGGATGATATCTAAAAAAAGTCAAATTAAGGGATGAGAGAGGAATATATCAAGAGGAGAAAGGGTGAGATAGAACGGGGTAAATTATCTCGCATAAAAGTGACAAGAAAAAGCAGTTCTGTAGGAAGGGAAGAGGGGGCAGGTGAGGGGGAATGAGTAAATCTTGCTCTCATCAGATTTGACCTGAGGAGGGAATACCATACACACTCGGTTGGGTATCTTACCTCACAGGAAAGAAGGAGCAAGAAGATAAGAGGTGGGACGATAGAAAGGAGGGCAGATAGGGGGAGGAGGTAATCAAAAACAAACACTTTCAAAAAGGGACAGGGTCAAGGGAGAAAATTGAATAAAGGGCGATAGGTTAGGAAGGAGCAAAATATAGCTAGTCTTTCACAACATGAGTATTGTGGAAGGGTTTTACATAATGATACACATGTGGCCTGTGTTGAATTGCTTGCCTTCTTAGGGAGGGTGGGTGGGGAGGGAAGAGGAGAGAGAATTTGGAACTCAAAGTTTTAAAAACAGATGTTCAAAAACAAAAAAAAATGTTTTTTCATGCAACCAGGAAATAAGATACACAGGCAATGGGGCATAGAAATTTATCTAGCCCTACAAGAAAGGAAGGGAAAAGGGGACGGGAAGGGGGTGGGGTGACAGAAAGGAGGGCTGACTGGGGAACGAGGCAACGAGAATATATGCCATCTTGGAGTGGGGGAGAGGGTAGAAATGGGGAGAAAATTCATAATTCCAACTATTGTGAAAATCAATGCTGAAAACTAAATATATTAAATAAATTAATTAAATAAATTATTTTAAAAAAAAGAAAAAAAAGATAGGGTTTTGATCCATTATTCTCCATTCAGGAAAAATTTTTGTGATATTGGGAGGAAATTCTTGCAACCTGCAAGGGGAAAGGTGAAGGAAGTAACTCTAGTGACTATTATGGAATATTAATAACATATTGTGATATTTTCCTTGTTCCAGATTCTTAATAATGTTACTCAAATTATCTTCAGGTATAGAGACTTTCCAAGGCTTGCTGAGGGATAATACTATTCCACTGTGGACATTGCTCTCTCTAGACTTGAAATACTTGGATATAGAATGTTAAATAAAATAATATTATTTCTAGCAGACTTCTGCCTTAAAACAGAGTACAGTATTAATTTTTTTCTTTAACTCTTGGTTTTTGCCATAAAGCTCTAGGTCTAGGTCTAGTATTTTGTTTAAGACTTAACCTCTGAGACTTTTAGCATCTCCCTATCAGAGAAAAATGTTTTATTTTTTATTACAGTGATCACTTACATTTTAGGGATCTCCTGTGGAATATTTATTTATTAGAGTACATGGACCAAAGTAGCTCAGGATGAGAGAGCATGGATAAGATGTGATCTGCACCATGATAGGTAGCATCCACACAGAAGAAATCATAGATCCATTGAAGTTGAAAACTAATACGTTAAGTAGTGCATTACAACTCTTTACACCAAGGACAGTTTAATAATATGCCATTTTTAAAATTTTGGTCTAGATCTATATCTATAACCAGTATAAAAACTTCTGTTGTTGATACAGATGAAGATAAGCAACTTTTTAGTTCAATGGCTTATGGTCACAGAGAAAGTATGTATCAAGAGCAGGATTTGAACCCATTTCTTCCTTACTCCAAGATTCTGCACACTCCATCCACAACTTCACACTGCCAAATTACAGACTAATTAAAAATTGTAAATCCCAACAGTTCAACAACCATTTTTCTTTTGCCTTTTCCATAGGCATAATTATGGTGGAATTTAGAAAAACTGGAATGATTAAAAGCATGCTTAGCTCTTTCAACTAATAGATTAAAATTTCTAACTTATTTTGTCTTAATACCTCAGCAATATTATTTTTTCCCTTCCAGAGCTGGTATTTTCCCAGATAGTGTGACTCTGAACACCTTTCTGCTTCAGGCTGCTCTTTTCCAAAGTAGTAGAATAAGGGACCACCTTGTTGGAAGGATCTGTAGTCCTTTCAGTAGCACCTTGTGTTCCTGGATGTGGTTAATATGTTGATATACCTGAACTAATTCCTTTCATTGTCCTGTATTTGGCTAGTCAATTGTCTGGAAACCCTGAAAAATTTTACCGGCATCTCAGAATGACTGCTTTTCTTTCTTCATTGTTCACATTTTTTCTGTGCTGCTTCTTCCTTCCTTCCTTCCTTCCTTCCTTCTTTCCTTCCTTCCTTCCTTCCTTCTTTCCTTTTTCTTCCTTCTTTCTGTCTCTTTCTTTCTTTTTTCCTTTCTTTCTTTCTACATCTCTCATGAAGACTTTTCCAAAAATTGACACTTTATCTTTTCTTGGTCTCACATGTGTCCACTTGGTGTCGCTCTCTTTCTATTCTGGTACCATTTTCACTGCACTATATTGAACTATAATAGAGATAGGGAATAGTTGCTTTTCAGTTTCCCTAATCAGAGAATCACAGAATGTTAGAATTGGAATTGACCCTAGAGGGCATCTGATATAACTCATACCTAAGCAAAGATCTCCTCTAAATATTCCAATCAAGTAGTCATTCTATCTTTGCTTGAAGAACTCCAATAAAAAAATGACAGCCTCCAGAGGCAGCCTATTCTAGCTTTTCATTTCTCTAATTGTTATGAAGTTTTTCTTTATGTTAAGCCTAAATTTCCTTTTTTTAACTTAAACCAATTGTTCTTAGTTCTATCCTCTGAAGACTAGAACAAATCTAATTCTTCTTTTATAGTATTGTCCTTCAAATACTTGAAAATAGCTATCACGTGATCCCTACATCTTCTTTTATCCAGTCTAACCAACCCAGTTCCTCAAATGAATTCTCATATGGTATGAACTCAAGGCCTTTCACCATACTTGTTGCCCTCCAGTGGACACAGAGCTAGAACTAGCATAGGGACAACATCCTAAGGTAGATAGTATTTCCTCCCTGCCTCCTGCCTTTGAAGATGGTATCTACTGACCTCTCACCTGTGCCAGCTCCTCCAAAGCCAGCTCCTTAGTCAGTCAGCTAGCCCTGGGCTGCCATCTCCCACAGACCCGTCCTTTAGTTGTCAAACCCTGACTTCTCACTAGGGCTCGTTGGACTATGCTCTACCTTCTCTCCAGGCCAACCATCAGGCCTGAGGTACCCAAACCATGCAGGACCCTTCCCTCTCTACCCCTGCTTCCATCAACTTGGGAACAGTTTGGGTGAACAACTCTGAAAAGGTCTCTGTAATGTCTGTCATCATCTTCTTTTCCTCCTCCTCCTCCTCTCTCTCCTCTCCTCTTCTTCTCCTCCTTTTTCCCCTCTTTCTTCTCCTCCCCTCTCAACTTTTCTTCTTCCTCTCCCTTCCTCCTTCCCTTCCTTTTTCCTCTCCTCCTGCTTCTCTACCCCCCACCATAACTGACCTATATGCAGAGACATCACTGGTGATCTCATCTTTTGGCAACTTATATGTGATGCTTTCTGTTAAGAAAGGTGAGGTTAGGTTAACATTTGAGAGAAAGCTGGTAAAATGTCTTTCTAATAATCCACGTACCCCATGAAGTGTTTTAGTAAATAATTATGGACCTCCTATGGCCCTACCACTTTGTGATTTTGCAGAGAAGCTCAAATTTTAATCACCTCCTTTCACATAACTGTTTATTCATTATATTAACAGTGCTAAAGCTTTCTGGTCCTCATTTGACTCAACCTGTCTTCTCATTGTGTTGTTCTTTCTAGTATATAGACCAGTGGTTGTTCTGGGTTTTTTTTTTATCATAAACTCTTATCAATTAAAAAATTGACCATGTGACCTCCAATATACAAATAAATTATATATGCATCATTATGCTAATAATGGTGTAAATTAAACATACAACATTTAATCTTTTTTAATTAGAAAAAGATTAAATCGGGCTTGAGACTAAATTCATGATTTCATTAATATAGAGAACGGCCAGGTGAGGCAACTCCCTCTTCCAACCTTTGCTACAAATTATAGCCTTACAGAATTGCCTAAAAGATTGAGATGTTAAGTGACTTAACCAGGCTCATAATAACCAGTATGTGTCAGAGGTGGACCTTGAACCAAGGTGGGTCTTCATGGCTTTGGCGTAGGCTCTCTGTCTCCTCTGCCACGCTATCTCTCACCTTCTAACACTTCTAACTGGAGGGGCTGTTATTATCCCCATTTTACAGATGAGGAAACTGAGGAACAGAGAGATTAAGTAATTTGCCCAGTGTTACACAGCCAGTAAGTGTCTGAGGCTGAAGTCTACCTGACCTCAGGCTGGGCTCCATCCACTGCATCACCTTGCTGCCTCATTTAATGATTCTTTCCTTCCCTACCTATCTCTGATTGCCACTTTATCATCTCCTTTAGCCCTTTTTTATCTAGTTGTAGGACTTTTCTTAGGAACTATTATTTCAAGCATTCTCTTAGCTACTATCTTATTTCAAGCCTTGCTTAGTTCACTTTGATTCTCAAACTCCACACATCCCAAAAAGAAATTATTCTTTCCCCTCAAGCCTTCTTCCCAAGTAATTTCTTCTTAGAAGGGGCTCTCTCTCTTCACTACTGCCAGATGCTAATTTGACCCAGAATTTCTTTCAATCCTGATTTGGCTTGATATTAATAGATAATTTCTAGGGTATAACTTATTTTCCTCATCCAACCCAAATACTCTTTCGGTGCAACATTGTTGCTGGCTTCTCAGGGATATTTAAAGTGATGAAGGTCTTTCTACGCTTTGTTGAACTGCTTTCATTGATTTGATTCAATCAGGATGAATTTCTACCTGGTATGGAGCCAGGACATAACATTCATCATTTACTTTGGGTGGGATAGGGTAATTTCATTGATTTACTCAACCAATACTGACCCTTAGATTTTTATCTCCAGCATTTAGCACAGTGGCTAGCTCACAAAAACTGCTTAATAAATGTTTGTTGATTAATTGGCCAGCTTTTTTGCTGTACATCTCAGTTTCTGTTAAGATTTTAAAAAATTTCTCATCCTTACCTTCCCCCCCCCCAACTTACTTCATACTTGCAAGGTACACATTAGCATTTTTTAAAGCTACTTATGAAATCTGGGATAAAAACTAAGGGAATAAGGAGAAGGGAATTTTTCCATAGATAAAAGGTAATAGAGATGGAAAAACTAGTCGGAGAGATGTTGAAGGGATAGCCCTTGAGAGTAATATAGACAGGAATCTATACATTCCTATGTGGATTTTAGAATATAAGCCTCTAGAGCACAGGAATCATTTCTTATTTCAAACTAACTTTAGCATGACCCTTAATAACATGACTATAATGACATAGACGTTATTTGATGATTTGACTGTCTCTGAGGTGCCAAAGTACAGTATTTTTTTTTCCTTATGTGACCTTTAAACTATGTTGCTTACCTCAGAAGGCATTTTCAATTGGAATGCTTGAACTTTAGCAGGCTACTAAATGTAGGTTTTCTCCTAATCCCTAAAAAGATTCTTTCTGACAACCAGGCCTAGCACATTCTAGCCAGGAATTTTGCAGCCTTGCCAAAATATAAGATCTCAAATATTTCACAGTAAATCTGTTGTGTTGGAAGAAAATAGGTCACCTACCAAAATCCAGCAGGAAGAGCTCAGATAGGCTAGCAAATAGCTTTATCATTTACTCTGTACTTGACTAATTGGATATGTCAGCTGTCTTTTTTCAGAATTATGGCTTGATCTAGAGCCAGATGACTTGATTTACTTAACTGCCCTTGTTGGTGAATAAGTGAAACCTTAACAAACAAAAATTCATGCCCCAGAAAAGTGGTGCTGAGAAAATAATGACAAAAAATCTGCTCAGTCTAAATTGGTTTAAATTGGTTTGAGTCTTTTGGTGATCCTGGACAATAAAAACTCATATTATGCTCATTTTGTTCCTGGTATTGTAACTATGATCAGGTTTAGAAAGTCTAAAAATGGGATGAGCTGGGTCAAGAGGTAATAAATTCCCTATTACTTAGAGATATTCAAGCAGAAGCTGGTATAATTCAAGTAAACAAATGACAAAATGAACAGGATTAGGGGATAGGGACACAAGGTTGGAAAAGAAACAGTACCTACTGTCAAGGAGAATGATGGGGAAGCAAAGTCCCTTACTCTGTCTTTTAGAAATATTTAAAAAGGTATTTTAAAATTATCCCAGTCTAAAGCATCGAGACTCATCTGAAAGAGAAACTGATCAGCCTTTCTTTCACTATCAATTCCTAAATGAAGTCCTTTCCCCTTTCCTCAAATCAGTTACAGGAAGGACTCCTCCCTTGAAAAAAATTAGGGTCATGGCCTGACAAGGATATGAACCAGAGCCCCTTGATTGAATCACCTTAAGGTATTAGAGTAATGATCTACCTAAAGGCCTCGAAAGGAATAAGGTATTGATCAGAATGAGGAGATCTCTCAGTCACTTCTGCTCGTTCACCTTTGACCAGCTAGAAGTTGGAGCCTTTGAGGGTAGTGGTCAAGATGCATTGAGTAGATTAAGGAGGATAATTTTCTTAGATGAAGTAGAATGTTGATTCTAAACTGTGTAACTACTGTGAGATTTTCATTGTTCAGGATCCCTATTAACGTTATTTCAAAATGTCTTGTGCTGGAGATATGTCTGAAGGCATGAGGGGACTATGTCAGTTTGAACAGTTCTCTCTCTGAACTAAAAATGCTTGAATTTAGAAAAATTTTAAATTAGTAAAAATTGTTTCTGCAACACTTATCCCTATGACACAGAATATAATACTAATATGTTTTCTTTGGTACTCCTAAATAGAGGAAAATAAATATTCCGGGAGGCTGAAATAAGGAAGGAGAACATTTCAGCATCAGACATAATTTGTGCAAAGGCACAAAAGTAGGAGATATAATGCTGAGTTTTAAGAACAATCTTTAGTCCGTTTTGGAAGGAGCACAGAGTATGTGAAGCGGATTGATGAAATATGGCTGGAAAGTACATCAAATTAAAAGTATGAAGAACCTTAAAAACAAGGATGAGGAGTTTATATATTTTGTCCTAGAGCCCAGCACAGAAATTTTGGGTTTTTGTCTTTGTTTTGTTTATTTTTTTGAGTGGAGAGAGTGATGTGGTCAGACCTATGACTTAAAAAAGATTACTTCTGCAGTTATGTGGATGTAGGAGAAACTGGAAAAGGGGAGTCAACTTGAGAGGCTATTACAGTGTTCAGGTGAAAGGTAATGAGAGCTTGAACTCCAGGGGCTGTCCATGTGAGTAGACATAAGGAGGCAGAAAAGAGAAGTGCTATGGAGATACAATTGACAAGAATAGGCAACTGATGTCATGTGTGGGTAGAGATGAGGAAGAAGAAAGAAGCAAGGATGGCTTTGGGGTTAGAAACCTGAGTGATTTGTGAGGATGACATTATTTTCAACATAAATAAGAAAGTTTAGAGGAAGTGTGGGTTTAAGGGAAAGGTAAGTCCTATTTCAGTTATGTTTTATTTGAGACACCAATGAAACATACTGGTGAAAATGTCTAGCAGGTGGCTAAAAATAGGAAACCAGAATTCAGGCGAAAGATTAAGGATGAATTTTGGATTCATCTGCATAGAAATGACTACAAAGCTTTTTGCATCTGATTAGATCACTGAGAGAAAATGCAAAGAAAGGAGGTCCAGAACAGAGTGTTGGGGGATACCCACAATTAACAAATGGGAGATGGATCATGACAGGCATGTAATACCGAATCAATCCGAGAAGAATAAATGGATTGCCATGCAGCAGTGAAAGCCCTGTTAAGACTGGATAACATGGGTTCATAGTGTAGTCAGTGAGCACATGTATGATAACCATGGTGTTTGTTGATATGAGTAGGAGCAAGTGATGCAGGCGACCCAGGCTTGAATGGCAATAAACCAACCAAAGAGGCAAGAAAATTCCACACTTAAGGAAAAATATAAAAGCAAGTGATTTATAGGTTAAAGACCACTTGTAATACATATTGAAAAGAAGACTTGTGCTTTAGGTAGAAATTAAATTAGATAGCCTCTAAGGCAGGAGTATAAAGGTAAATGTTTAATAACCAGCTCACTGGGGGAGGGGAAGAGAATTGGGTATGACATACTTTTAAGTTTAATCTGCATTATTAACATTTCTCTATCACTTCCATCAGTTTCAGCAATTAACAAAACAATAAATCAAGCCCCTATTTGTAGTGTTTGCCTATTTCTAAATGCTCACACTGAAAATTTAACAACTGGCTCTGTAGGAGCTGGCTCCAGCACAGCCCTGCTCTAAGAATCCTTTCCATTTCTAAACCCTTTGATCCTAAGATGCTAAGTGTAGCCTTCCTGGTTGTTGTATGTCTTTCTTCTTAGTTCAGAAACAGAGAAAGCTTTGTGGGACTGGAACGGGAGAGTGGAATTTTCTCTACTATATAGGGAGTTTAAATCTCTTAGAGAGAGAGGGAAAAACAGGCTAGATTATGAATTGTGCCACATAGTTTTTTTTTTTTCCCCTTAAAAAGAATAATGCTTTCCAGCACAAAGGAGTGGTTCCTCCTACAAAAGTCTGTCCCTCAAAAGTGGAAGACAACCAATTTAGCCAAAATCAGTGAAAACTGTCTTCCATGAGGTACCAAGGGGGTATGTCCATACCCTCCTTTAAAAGATATAATCAATTTAGTTAATCAAGAAATTATCTTGATTAACCCTTTATTATTCATTTCTAAATTAACAGAAGCTAAATTAGGAGGGATCTTGTTGGGTATCTTGCCCAGCTCACATCTTAGCAAGAATTCTTTTTACAGTAGACTAGACAAATGACCAAATATGTGAAGCCCTACTTTGTGGTTTTTTAAGGCTTTAAGCCTTTGCTTAAAGATCATTAGTGAAAAGAAAGCAACTATCTTCTGAGTAAATTTATTTCCTGTTTAGTGATTTCTAATTGTCGAACAGTTTTTCCTTATGTAAAGACCAATTTTGTCCTTTTTTGCAACTTCCAATCACTAATCCTAGCTAGTTCTGTTATTCTGGCCAAGCAGAACAAGTCTAATCTCTTTTCGAGGTGATAGGCCTTCAAGCACTTGAAGGAAGCTACCATGACATCCTAAATCTTTTTTTTTCCTCCAGATTAAGCATCTTCAATTTCTTCAACTGACCTTCACATGTCAGACACATTTATTAAGTGCCTTCCACATGCCAAGAACTGTGCCAAGCCCTGGGCATACAAAGAAAGGCAAAAGACAATTCATGCCCTTAAGAAGCTTACAATCTAATAAGGAAATAAAACACAAAAGGAAAATGAAAAGTTGGGGAGGGGAGGAAGGAAGTTCCTCAGCAAGACAGCACAATAGAAAAGTCCAGAAGAATGTAGCTGGTGAGAAATGAAAAGATGTCTGGTTTGGGCACTCTCCTTAACCGGAGATTCTGGGGAGCTCCTCACTCCCCACCCTCAATTCAGAAGGGGCCTCCGGAAAAGAGAATTCTGATGAAGTATGAGTTGCAAGCCTGACGTGATCCTGCATTGTGCTAGGTGATAAAGCTACAAAGACAAAAATGAAACAATTCTTACCCTCAAGAAACTTACATTCTAGTGTGTGGATACATCATGTACAAAAGCAAGTAAATACACAGTATATATGAAGCCCTGTTTTGTGATAGCAGAGAGTTTAATACCAGAGAGCTCTCAGTTGGTCACATAGGTGCTCTTTAGTCCTTCCCTCGTGTTGTCTCTTCTTACCTATTCCTACTTCCAAGGGAGTTAGTCACCTATCTGTATAGGAGGTACCTTCATCTGTATACAAGATGCCCTCATCTGTGTGGCAAAAGGTCCACACTCTGTAATTTCATCAAGTGGAGTCTTTTGGGTCGGAAATTCATATCAATCAGAAGTTATTCTGATTAATCCCCTACTGTGTATGTTTTAGGAATATCAACTGTGTGGGGGATGGATTGAAGAAGGAAGTGACTAGGGGCAGTAAGACGAATGTAGTAGGTAAGAGTTCGAAAGGACTTGAACTAGGGGAGATGTTGTTAAGATCTTTTTGGATCATGAGTCTCATTCACTGAGTTAATTATCCTATGTATTAAGCCTTCTTATGTTTGAGTGAGTTTAAAACAGCACATACTAAGATCCCCAAAATGCCTCCTGTGTGTTGAAAGGAACCCGTGGATTAAGAAAAAAAAAAGAGAGAGCGAGAGAGATTATACTTTTTTTTTGAGGGAGGAAGGCAGGGCAATTGGGGTTAAGTGACTTGCCCAAGGTCACACAGCTACTAAGTGTATCAATTGTCTGAGGCCAGATTTGAACTCAGGTCCTCCTGACTCCAGGGCCAGTGCTCTACTCACTGTGCCACCTAGCTGCCCAGAGATTGATTATACTTTTAATAAGCTCTGGAGACCTTTCTTTCGCCCTAGTCTACACTCAGGTGTATTATGAGGCTCAGACGTGATAATGGATATAAAACACTTTTCAAATCTTGAGCATCAGTTATCATAATCATCAGACTGCCGTCTGGTGATCGTTTCTTTCTCTGAGCCATCTACTAGACTCCTACTGAGCTCAAGCAATATTTATTGAGCAATACAGAGGTATGCTGGTAACAACCAGGCTCAAACAATGTTTATAGAGCAATACAGAAGTATTCTCGTAAATATTAAATGCCCAGGCTCTCTGGGGGAAAGGGGTGGGGAATGTATGCACATATATTTAAGTTTATTCTGCATTATTAACACTTTTTTTAAAGCCTAGAAATCAGTAAAACAATAAATCAAGCCCTTATTTTAGCCATTTCTGAGGTGTAAATATTCACTCTAAAAGTTTAACAGTCCTCTTCAAAATCCTAGAGCTGACTCCAGGACTCCAGGACCATCTATTTGTCTTTGAAAGTGATTTTAAATTGTCAAATCCCTCTGTTAAATTAGGAACAATGTGTCATACCAATTAGCACATGGTATAAATGTAGAGATATATTATTTCATTGCCTTATTCCTGCTCACAGTTAACTAATATGTAGAAACCAGAGGGCAGACATGAAAGGATAAAGAAAGGAAATTTAAACCTAAGTGTAGAGAAGGGGTTGGAACCCGAACCTCAATTTCCCTCATAGCCCCAAATGCACCCAGTAGGAGGAGAGGTTTGTATATACCAATTTACTGGTCCCTTTTGTGGGGATACTTTTCAAAGGTTTTTGGGTGGAGATTCAAACTAAAACCCATTGAACAACTTTTAGTTAAGAGATCTTGGGTATCAAATTATTCTGTTATATAGATACCTGATTTATGATAATTATATAGTAATGTTAAATTAATTAAATATATAATGCATTTATATATTGAATGAAAATTAATAGTAATTAATAATTAAGTTAATATCAGATGGGGAATAAGACGTATTATGGCTTGAATCCTTATCCTGGGGAAATCTCTTCACTTAGAGGAGGATTAGATGGGAGACTGTTGTCAGGTCTCCATGTGGAAACACAATAAATATCAGAAAGAATTTAAATTTGCTACAAATTTATTTAGTAACTATACTTTTTTGAGCTCTGAGCTAGATCCTAGATGAGACACACAATATATGCCCTCATATAGCTTACATCAAATAAGTAGATATGACAAATATAGAAATCATTATAATACAAAATGATATGTGGCAAATATATCATGAGGAACAGACACATAAAGTATAAACAGATAGCAAACAAATGCACAGTAAGCTTCCCATATCTAAAAGTTCAGAGCTTTAACTAGGAATCTAGAACCTTAGGGCAAGTACACTTGAAGGGAATGGGGGAAAGACAATCCCTAAGAGAGTTCAGCCTATGCCTCTGTAGAGCTTCATGGGCAATTCTGGTAGGCACTGGTAAAGATAGTCAAAGCTTCTGTGCCTGTTTGCTGACCCATAACTTTGTTCCCTAACATTTTCCATAGGGGCACAGGCAGAGAACAGATCAGTTCTCATTGTAGAGATTTGTAGGGTATTATTTATAAAATATTCATAGGGATTATTTATAAAATGAATCCAAGGCAGTGAGCCACTAGAGACTGATTTGATTGTCAAGACCATTGACAAACCACCTGAGAATTGAGAGAGAATATTCATTGGAAGGGGCAGCAGACATTCTAGACCAGAACATGTGTGATAAAGGGAATCATTTACTGGTGGGAAAACAGCAACATAACAGCACAGCCACAGTTACATGGTATTGCAGTTAAAATGAGAAACACAACTGGGGCAGAGGGATGGTAATGGTATTTATGACTTATTTTGCAGTTAAGATGAGAACCACAGTAGGGGTATTCATTGTCATCTCCAGTGCAACTTACTTGCAGTGTATCTCTTTTAATTAAGTGTCAATCTTGTGTCAAAAATTCTGGCCTACATAAAGTAGGATTCACATCTCTTTTGGCTTGAAGCCCAACTCAAAAAATGTGGGAAAATCTCTGTACTGAGTAGCCTGGTAGGCATTGAGCCCCTAATGTACAAATATATTGGCCACAATGTATCAGAGAGAAGTTTTACTTTTACTAAAAGAAAAGGAAAAAGTCACAGACGTTATACAAGACAAATCACAGTAACCTTAAGTTCCACATCTCCAATGAGCCGAGCAAGGCAAGGGATGCTAAAGTCAAGAAAGAAGGGTTTTTTACAGTTATATTTAGTGAAGAAAGAGGGTCAAAGAATGGATAGTATTCTTGCTTGGGGTGGATGGGAGGATGATAACTGACAAGGAGAAGGCAAAGCTGTTCAATATCATTTTGTTTTCTCTGGAAGGAGAATGGCCTTTACCCTGGAAATGATAGAACAAACATGATTAACAAGGAGTTGGCGATCGAGGTAAGTAAAGACATCCCTTAACTGTTCTTGATGAATTCATCACCTGGCCCAGATGAACCTTGGTTCATCATTCCTTAGTTCCTGAAATAACTGGCAGGTGTGACTGTGGAGTTACTGTCCTTGATATTTGAAAGATCATGGAAAACAGAAAGGTACCATGAAATTGGAGAAGGACAAATGTCATCCTGATTTTCAGAAAAGGGAAGAGAATGGAGGCTGCAAATTTGACTTTGGTCAGCAAGCTTGACTTTGATTCCTGGGAAACTTCTCAAAAAACTTCATGAAAGAGATGGTTGGCAAATCTCTAGGAAGGGAAGTTGTGTGTGATGGTTTCATCAAGAACAAGTCATAACAGACTGACCTCACTTTCCTTTTTGTATAAGATAATTAAACTAATAGATTAAGGGAAGGCAGTGGATATAGCTTACCTAGATTTTAGCAAAACTTCTGATAAATTATCTCATACTATTCTTTCAGAGAGGATGGAGAGATTTGTATTAGAATTAGATAATAAATCAATCAGATAGATTCACTTACAACTGGCTAGATGGCCAGACTCAAAGAGTAGTTGTTAATGGCTGAATGTAAGTATTGTTGGAAGTCTCTAGTGGAATGCCCAAGGGATCTGAGCTCTTGCTGGAGTGGTTTAAAAATCTTGTTAATGTCTTAGATAAAGACTTTATCTAAGGTAAGATAAAGACTTGCTCTAGGTCAGGGCTAGAGGGTATGTTGATCAAATTTGCAAATGACATAAAGCTGGGAAGGTTAGAGAGCACACTGGCTCAAAGTCAAGATCCTAAGGATCTTGACTTCTTAGAGTATTGCACTGGATCTAATAAGAAGAAAATCAATAGGCATATATTTAAAGTCTAGCGAAGAATCAACTAGGTGGCACAGTGGATAAAATTTTGGATCTAGAATCAGGAAGTCTTGAGTTCAAATCTGGCCTCAGACACTTACCAGTTGTATGACCCTAGGCAAGTCATTTAACACCTTTCATCTATAAAATAAGAATAATACTAGCAGCTACCTCCTAGGGTGGTGAAGAGGATAAAATAAAGATAGTATTTGTAAACTATATTGCAAATCTTAAAGCTATATGTAAATGCTAGCTATTATTAGGCACAAAAAAAAAATCCATTTCACAAGTATATGGGGAAGGGATGGTTAGAAGGCAACCTGAAAAGGATCTGGGGGTCTTAGTGAACTGCAAAGTCAATCTGAATCACAGTGTGATGTGGTTGAAGAAAAAAAAATGCTAGTATGATCATGGGTTGTATTAAGGGGATTGTAGCTTCCAGAAATAAGTAGTTTCACTATATTCTGCCTTCATCAGACCTCATTTGGAGCATTTTGCTCAGGTTTGAGTGCCACAGCTTAAGAATAACATTGAGGAGCCAGAGAAGTGCACCCAGGATGGTGAGGGGCCTTGAGTTCATGACATGTGAGGACTGGTTTAGGGAACTAGGCATGTGCAGCCCGGAGAAAAGAAGACTCACTGGGGACATGGTAACTATATTCAAGTATTTGAAAGACTGTCATGTGAAAGAGATAGGTGAGCTAGGTGGTACAGTGGATACAGCACTGGGTTTGGAGTTAAAAAGACAGTTCAAATCCATCCTCAGACACTGTGTGAACTTGGACAAGCCACCTAATCCTGTTTTCCTCAGTTTCCTCATCTAGAAAATGAGCTGGAGAAGCAAATGGCAAATGGTGTCAGTATCTTTGCCAAGAAAACCCCAAAAAGGATCACAAAGACTTGGACATGACTGAAATGACTGAACAACAACATGTGGAAGAGGCATCATACCCATTCTCTTTGGCCTCACAGGGCAGAACCAGAAGCGATGGGTGGAAGGTGCAAAGATACTTGATGTCGGGACAAGTTTCCTAACAAGTTTTCTGAGCTATCCAAAAGTAGGCTGAGGGGCTTGCCTTGAGAGGCAGTGAGTTCTCTCTCCTTGGAGGTCTTCAAGAAGAGGTTAGATGAGTTGTAGGGTACTTATAGTGAAGATTCCTTCATTTATGGGTTGGAACTGATAGTTGATGAGTTCCCTTCTAACTCTCATATTTTGTGATACTTCCCAAAGTCATCTATAGCCTCTCTATGATCAACCTGAGGAGATGTTCTTGAAACATTGGCTTTTGTACTCTGCTGGTGAGAGGGTACGATATACATACATACATACATACATGTTTTATATATATATATATACACCTACACACATATGTATATGTATATGTGTGTATCATACATGCATACACATTCATACATATGTATCTATGTACATTTTGAACTTTGGAAACACCAACAAACATGAACATTTTCACATACAAAGAAAAGAAAAAGAGGATTATATATTAAAATACATATATCTTGTTTTATTCCTTGTTTATCAGGGACCCTGGTAATGTACTTCAATTGTTTTCTAGTCCCAAAATTTATGCTCATTAGTTGCTGAACTCTGATGAGTACTGGTCACTACAATCCCCATTCCAGGGGAGTTATAGTCTAAGTAATTTCTAAAATATGCATGTCCTAATGACTTGACTACATTTGTCCTCAAAGATCTTGAGGGTAGGGAGTGGGATGGAGGAGATTCTTAGCTAAGACCGCTTATACGTTAAAGAATTAAATATAAGTCTCCCATTTTTTGCACATGTATACAAGACTGGAAAGTAAGCCTCCCCTGAAAGCATTTCTGGATGGTGTGTTGGTTGGTTTGCAAATAGAGCTCGTTCCTGGGAGCCTTGTACAAGGAGGGAGTCTAACCCACAATGGAAACAACGCTTCCTGTCACCTCCTCCTCCCTCCAACAAAAACATCTGATCAGTGCTACAAGCAGGATTTTTCATTTCAAATTATTTTTCAATGGCCAAACATTTTCATGTTTATATAGGGATATTTCTATCCCAATCTCCTGTCGTCTATGACAGACCAGTATCAAAGCATTTGTTTTTGGTGAAGATGGGGAGCATCTGTAAACAATACAAGTGATGAAGACTTAAAGAATGTTTAACTTGGAAAAGAGAATACTAAGGTGAGTGATGGGATCATAGACTATTCCATTTGGAAGGGACCTACCATGACACCTAGACCAATTCCTCCCATTTTACAGGAAAAAGGAAGTGTGTCCAAGGTCAAATTTTTTTGAGGGAGGGTCTGGACCAGTGATTTCATTGCTGTAGGGAGTTCCCAGTGAGGAAATTCCCTCTACCAATGCACCAATTCTGCAATTTATAGTCTGACTATTGTGTAACATAGAAACAGTTATGGGCAGGACTAGGACTAGAAGCCAAGTCTAATTCCTAGTCTTGTATTTTTTCTTTCCACTATAACCCTCTGAATATTGCCCTATTCTGTGGTTGTTGTTGTTTTTTATCTCCAGGAAAGGAGAGTCTATACCATTCTATTCTAATTGCTGCAATTTAACCTGTTTTTAAAAAATCTATTTTGTTTCTTTCCTATCCTAGTTTGGCAACTTTCTCATTACAAGTGACACTTTTCTTGTTAAATAAATGCATCTGAATTTTTCATAAAGACAAAGATTGTAAAAAGCATTTATCACTTAAAAATTCACTTGTCATCTGTTTCTTTATTAACTTTGAAGTTCCCCTTTGGCTTTCTGTAATTGAAGATTTTTTTCTGTTGACTTTGTTTACCTTTGCATCTCTAAAAAGATATAGCTCCTTTTCTGATCCAGTTCCTATCCAGGGACTCTAGAATGGTTCGTGATTCTATGGTATTGGTTTGTACTACTGAGTGATATGATCTGTCTTGAATTCCAAATTTTTAATTATCCTTTTATTACTTATTAGCTTTCTGTAATTTTGGGTCAAGCCAACTTGGCATGTAAATATCCCTTTATCTTTCCTATCAATAAATTAAAAATCAGTAAGTATTTAGCATGTGTTCAGTATTATTGTTGTTGTTTGTCCTTCCTTCTCAGACATCAAGAAGAAGATGTCATGATTTGCAAGTGAATTGGATTTAAGTGAGGCAGGGCTGTGCAAAGTCCACTGGCAAGTTATAGACCAGGATGACTAGAGATGGCCCCAGATGCAGTGAGCGACCTTGACTTTTTTTTATCCAGTACTACAGATACAGAACCAAAAGTAAAACAGTCCTTGCCCTCAAGAAGCTTAAATGCCTTTTCAAGCAAAAGGATGTCTCTGGCTTACTACAATGTATTGAAGTTCCTTTTCTTGGAAATGTGAGAGTTTTAAAGAATTGAAATCATTCTTTGAAAGGAACAAATGCTAAATTGGAAAGTACTATATATAGTATGGAAGGTTTAAATAATATTTAGAATTATAGAAAGTTGCAGGGGAAGGGACCTTTGAGATCATCTAGTCCACATTACTTTTGATCATTTTACAGATAAGGAGACTGAGGCATAGAGAGGTAAAGTACCTTACCCAAGGTCATCTCATAGTTAGTAAGTGTTTCAGCTTGAATTTGATGGTAGGTCTCTAGTAAAGTGATCTTTTATTTATAGTATGCCATCTCCCAATTTTGTAGCGTTTGATTATCACGAAATTTTTAAAATAATAGTTTTGAAAATAAAACATGGTAGATAGCAAAGCAGAATAGTACGGTGGGGTAGAGCTCTGGACCTGTTACTGGATTTGCAGTATGAGGATCTGATCAAGTCACTTGGGCTTTCTGGGCCTTGGTTTCCTTACATGGCCAGTCACTTGCCAAGTATTTATTAAATATTTACTGTGCTAAGTGCTGGGGATACAAAGGAAGGGGGGAAAAATCAGTTGTTGTGCTTGAGAAGGGCCCCTTTTAATGGGGCAGACCACACATAAAAATTATATATATATACAAGATATATGCAGAATAAATGGAAGGTAATCTTAGAGAGGAAGGCATTAGTAGCTGGAGAGATTGTTGAAAGCCTCCTGTAGGAGGAAGCATAGGATCTGAATCTTGAAGGAATCCAGGGGAACTAAAGAGTGATGTGTGAGGGAAAACATTTTAGGCTTAAGGGGCAGCCAGTGCAAAGATGCAGAGATGGAGGAATGTTGTGTTCAACAAGCAGTAAGTAAGACAGTGTAGACAGATTATAGAGGGGAATGAAGTATAAGAAGATGCAAAAGGTAGGAAGGTTCTGCCATCCTAAGCCTTTGCCAAACTCTGTATGTGTGCTTGGTAATCAATCAAGCTCCCCAAGATTCAGTATCACTATGTATAACTAAAGATTCTTACTCTATGTACTTCACAGAACCATTGTGAGGATCAAATTAGATCGCATAAATCATTTTGTAAAACTAAATTCCTACGTAATTAAATATGGACTAGAATTATGTGGTTAAATATTTTCTTTAGGTAAGGCACTACATAAACCTAAGGAAATATCATTTCATGTATGTATTCATTAGTAACAGCCAGCATTTATAAATCACCTTATATATGTCATGTCATCCCAAATTATAAAAAGTAAGAGGAGATGAACAGACAGTTTTTAGAGAAAGAAATTAAAACTATCAACAGACATATGAGAGAATGTTCCAAATAACTAGTAATTAGAGAAATGAACATTAAAGCAACTCAGAGGTTTCATCTTGTACCCATCTGATAATATAAGAGGAAAACTAGAAATATTGGAAGGGATGTAGGCCACACTAATGCACTGTTATTAGAGCTGTGAATTGTTTCAACCATTCTGGAAAACAATTGGAAACTATAGCCAAAACGTTATTAAACTTCTCTTATCCATTGATCCAGCAATGCCATTACTAGGTCTATACCCCCAAAGAAATCAGAGAAAGAGGAAAAGATTCATATGTTCAAAAATACTTATTGCAGTTCTTTTGTGTTAGCAAATAACTGGAAACCAAAGGACTGTGCTAAGGGCTGGGGAAACTAAAGGGCTGCCAAAAAACTGAGGAGTGGCTAAACAAATTACCATATATGAATGTGATGGAATAGTATTATGCCACAAGAAATAATGAAGGGGATGGTTTCAGAGAAACCCAGGAAAATTTGTTTGAATTGGTACAGAATAAAGAAAACAGAACCAGGAGAGTAATTTATACAATGAAAATAGTATAGACAGGCAACTTTGAAAGACTTGGAAACTCTGACCATCGCAATGACCACCCATGATTCTATAGGACTCAGGATGTAACATGCTACCCATCTCCTCACAAAGAGGTGATGGATTCTGTGCAGATTGAGACATTTTTCCTACATGGCCAATGTAGAGATTTCTTTCTTTCTTTCTTTCTCCCTTTCTTGTGCCTTTCTCCTTTTTTTTTTTACATGAGTTTTGCTTATTTTTTTTAAGGGGAGGGGAAGGTGGGATGGAGAGGTGAATATCTGTTCATTCAAAAAATTTTTTTAATTTTAAAATACATCATTTGGTCCTTACCACAGCCCTGTGACATAGGTACTATTATTATCCCCATTTTCCTGAGAAGGAAACTGAAGTAGACAGAGGTGAAGTAACTTGCTCAGAGTCACACAGCTAGCAGGTTTCTGAGGCAGAATTTGCACTCAGGTCTTCCTGACTCCAGATCTAGCACTTTATCCATTGCACCACTTAGCTACCTATATTTAATTTATATTTACTCGAGCACTGTTTGTATAGCTCTTTTTATATTGATTATTCATTGTTATCTTTTCATGTGTCTTATCTCCCCAACTAGGTTGGTTCTAGTAGGATGGGTTTTAGAGGTGGAAGGAGCCATCTAATGCAAACCCCTCATTTTATAGAAGAAACCGAGGTTCAAAGGATGAGGGACTTGGCTTTAGATGGGAAGGAGCAAGTAGCAACGGCAGAATCCTAACTCCAAAATCAAGGCATGCTCTTCTCATTACATCCAACTCCTCGATCTTGTGTCTTTGTAGTCTCCTTGCCCTTGTACCTGTCGGAGTATTCTCTGTCAAATCAACAAGCGTGTATTAATCTCCTACTATGTGCCAGGCAGTATGCTAAGCACGGAGTATACAGAAAAAGACAACAGATTATCCTTACTCTCAAGGAACTCGCAATTTATAATAAGTGAATAAGTATTTGTCGGTTGGTTTTTTTTTAGATATATTCTTTTTGAAGGTAAAAAACTGCTTTTCTTTTTCTTCGCTTGAAATAGACCTGGACACTGTGTCCCAACCGAGAGGTTTAAGGGAGGTCAGAGACCGCCTACAGTATTTTATCCTTGGGCAAAAAAACCCTATGGGGCTGAACCTGATTTACCCGGGTAAATCTGTCTGGCCCTCTACTTGCTCTGTTCCCACCCAGCTGAGGCTGAGTGCCAACCCCTGAGCTGATGCTCAGCCCCCTTTCCCGCCCCATTTCCTCTGCTCCGCCACCCGCTCTCCCCTCTGGACTTTCAAACTCTTAGGTGGCTGCAGAGTGGGAGTTACAACCTCAGAACTGAGCATGCTCAGTGATAGCCAGGGCAGGTTTCGCATGCCAGCGGTAAAGTTTGGTGCCTAAACCTGTGGCTCCAGTCTGGCGGCTTGCCGCAGGCGTTTAGTGTTCCCTACCCCGGTGGAGTAGAACGGGAGTGGGTGGCTTAAGGACGGAGTGAATGTAGGGGGCTTAATAGTTATTGGAGATGACTGGCCGGGATCTTCTCTGATACCCCAGTTCCTTCGCCTAGTGCACTGGTGAGGTGCCTGTCCAGCTGTGAGCCCTCCGGGCGGTCCCTGCAGTCCTTCTTGACAGGCGAATCTCACTTTTTGGCTGGCCTGGAGCGAAACTGAGCAACTATGGAGCTGGGCTGGAGGCACCGAGGATTGCTTGTTCTCTTCCAACTGGTCCTCACGCCAGTCTTCGGAGGAGGTGAGTGCAGGGAGCCGCGAGTGGCGGTCAAGCTTCGGTTCCAGGTCCAGGTGTGGGGGCTGGGAACAAGCGTGCTTTGCCTGTGTGCTTGTGTACGTGTGTGTGTGTGCACGAACACAGGCGTGCTTTTGTTTGCAAACGACTCCAGAGTTTTGCTTCCTTCCTTCCTTTGCTCTTACTTGGTGTTTGTGATCCGACAGGGTGCCTGGAACACAGTAGGCACTTCGTAAAATGCTTATTGGTTGCTTGCTCCCCCTACGCAAACACACCTCCACGTCTCGTCCCCCCACCTCCTCTCCCGCCCCTATTCCTACTCCCATGGTGGGAGCTTGGAATTCCAAGGGCCAGATTCAGAGGAGTGCTTACTGTTCTATTGCTTCTTTACTTTGAAAGTTTTCTCATCTGCTAGCATCTTCCCGGGAGAGCCCAGAATTTCGCACGGATGATCCTTGTCCTTAGGATCCTAGCTATTAGGAAGAAGGGATCTTCAAAGCTGTGTTCTACCCCTCTCATTTTACTAATGTGGAAACTGAAGTTCAGAATAGTTAGTCCATTTGTTAAAGGTCACACTAGTAAACAGAGAGCAAGCTGTCTTATTAGCCGCTTTCTTGTGAGGTGAGGAAAGGGTGAGAAGCTCCCCTCTATCAATCTTCGTCCCCTCTTTTTTATTACTGAGAGTGAAGAACTCTGAAATACAAAGCTGCAGAATCCACCTTAAAAGCCAGAGTCTTTGCAGTGACCACTAGACTGTACAGACAGACACAAAAACTCTAAACATTTTTTTTCTATCTTTAAGCCCCAGGCTGTCCTAGGTGAGTTTGGAGCCCAGTAACAACTCATTTCTGGTTGAGTAATGCTTGAGATAGAAATAATAGATTATAGTTAACTGATAGTTTAGCTGTTGTAGTTATAACTGCATAGGAGTGTGTGTGTGTGTGTGTGTGTGTGTGTGTGTGTGTATACACACACATATTTTGATCTGGACTTTAGAGATCATCGTAGTCTAGTCCCCTCATTTTTCATATGAAGAAACTGAGGTCCAAAGAAGTTTCTTGATTTTAGCAAGCTTATAGAGGTAAGTGGCAGAGCTGAAACATACAGAATATTCATAGAATAACAGATTGAGAAGTAGAAGTTCAAACTATATCTAAACAAATTCCTTCTACATCATGTCTAAGTGCCCATCCAGCCTTTGCTTTTAAAGATCTTTTCAACATATTAGACTTGATGTTAAACAAGACCTTGGTTCAGAGCATTCCTCTGACATCTGCTAGTTCAGTCAGTCAATAAACATTTATTAAACTCTATGTGCCAGGCACAGTGCTAAACAACTCACTTAACCTCCCTCAGACTCACCTTTCTCACCTGTTAAACAGAATTAATAATAGCTGCAGCATCTACTTCAAATGAGATAATGTATGCAAAGTATAATAGTTCTTATTTTGAAGCCTCCAGTGAGGAAGAACCCATTACCACCAGAGTCAACTCCTTCCACTTTGGTATAACTTATAATCGTTAGAGAGTTTTTCCTTACCTGAAGCCAGATCCTCTGATTTCAAATTCACTATACTTTCCACTATGCCTCAGCTGTCTCTCTATGAAGAATGCTTAATAATGTTTAGACCACCACTTACAGCAGAATGAGGCCTGGACCTTGGAGTCAGAAGATCTGGGTCCCATATTTGACCCTGAATCACCTTGAATTTAACCTTAAATCACCTTTTGGGCCTCAATTTGCTCATTTTAAAAAATGATTATTCTATATTGAAATTCATGGTAGACTTTTCCCTGTATTGAACACTGAAAACAAGATAATGATGGAATCCATTCTCTTTAGTTTTATTGTTGCAAGGGCACAATTCAGCACCTTTTCTAAATATGTTAGCCTCTCCATCTCTAGGACTTTGAGAAGAGTTACTTTCAGCCTACAAAATCATCAACAAAAAACCCCTTAGCTTTTTTGCTAACTAAACATATACCAGACATTTTTCCTTAGCTAAGTGGTTTCTCTTCCTGTGCCACATGTGGTTTCCATCTCTTTTCATGATGAATGTGGTTAGCTGATAGATTCGGGGTATAGCTACAAATGTAAGCTTTTATGCTCCCAGATGATATTGAAGCAGTTTTTAGGAATCTTTAGAAGCCTTAATTTGTGATATAAATTCTGTTTTCTGAAAGAATTCTGAATAGTGTCCCTTTCTGCATATGGATTACCTGAGACTAGACTCTTTAGTCTGAGGAAATGTGGCAGTTTAAGAATTCAGGAACTTAGCTGTCCATGGCAATTAAAGGCAAACACTTTTTAAAAACCCAGAACATCCAAACAAAAAAGCAAGCTTAAAGAAATCTCCTGAACTTTTGCCTGAACTTTCAGATAAAATCTGCCTTAGACATCAGCTGCATTGGGCTCTTCCTGAGACTGATCCCAGACAACCTTGGAGTAAAATGCTAGAACTGAAAATAAATTAGTCCTAACTATGTGAACATTGTTTTAAGGAGGGAAATAAGATGATTATAAAAGAGGGAGGGGACTCTGTCTTTTGTTTTTAATCAGCAAAAAAATCTCTTGCACATGATAACAGGCTTTGGTTTGATAACCATAAAAGGCTTTGCCGAGATCTAAAGGATGAAGGGAAGTTCTTATAAATTGAATTTTTAAAATTGTTTTTTTCTTGTTACTTGTCAGTCTGTTAAAGCAAGATATTCCCAACCTGAAGTCCATGAACTTGTTTCTTAGAATATTTGTAACTGTATTTCAATATAATTGACTTCCTTTGTGATTCTATGTATTTTATTTTATGCAGTTAAACCCAGAGAAGGGTCCATAGTTTCACCAGACTGCTCACAGGGGGCCATGGCACAAAAAAGATTAAGAACTCCTGTTAGGGCAACAGCAACTTTGGTCTTTTGTAAAATCTAAGGTATTGTTTCCTTTCTAAAGAAGAGAAGGGCATTCTCACTACTAAAACCTAAGAGGAAAAAAAATCATATTAGGAAAAATACCTAAAGGTTTAAAAGTTGGATCACACTAAAATAAGGCTTTCCCAAGTTCTAAGATGTACATATTGCTAATAATTCATTTGATTTGCTAGTGAGGTGAAAAGAGGGGAGGGAGGAAAAGGTGGAGCTCCCAGGAGAAGACTGCATAAATGGCATCCATGAAACATTCAAAAATATTATTTTAACCACTGGATTCACCTTCCACCACCAGATTTTTAATGGGATCAGCTAAACAAGAGATTCATTGGTTTGCTTTCCATTCCTTTCTCTTCCCATGGACTTGTAGGGGGACTGTTAATAAGCAGAGACACAGGCTAGAAAAGAAGTTTAATCACAAACTAAATAGTCTCTGAAAAGTGGGAGTCTTATCTGTTTGTACTGTTAAGCTCTAATGTTAAAACCAATCTGGAGTTTCTTGAATGAATTTTCTCCAAAATTAGATTGTATTCAAAAACTGGGTGCATAAAATACTTTGATGCCCACCTAAAGCACTACAGAAAATATATTTACTGATTTGAGATTTGGGAAAATGTCCCCACTCTTGAGAAAACAGGAGCAATCAGGTGTTGTAAAACTAAGGGTGGTGACCACTAGTTTGGCTCTAAGGTTCCTACTAATTGATGCCAACTAGTAGAGTAGCTGAGAGAAAAGTTCAGTCCATAGGTAAAATGAGTTTCCCCTTCTCTGTCTTTTATTTTCATTGTCTACACTGTAGTTCTTCTGGTTTTAGCAGTCTTATAGTAAGAGAATTAATCTTTCCCAAATGTAGAATATATCAGGATACATTATGAACAGTCTGTTAGTATAGAAGGAGTGCTTCCTTGGTAGTCAGAACATCTAGATTCAAATCCTCCTCCTACCTTGTGTGACCTTGGATAAGTCCCTTAATCTCTCTTGGTGTTAGTGTCAGTTTCCTCAGGGACTAAAAGCTTTCTAAAGCTTCCAGCTTTGAACCTAAGAACTCAAAAAGTGACTGTTCATTGTGAAAACTGAAGGGTTGTAGTTAATCATGATGAACTTTTTTTTTAATTGCAGAGAAATTATTAACTACTACTGTTTCTCTGCACAAACTTTTTCTTAGACAAAATGTGTTAAACCCATTTCTTTATCCACCAAAATGTAGCTGGTATATAAACAGGAAATAAGGAGGCATTCTTGATATGACAAACAAGCAAAGCAGTAATTGACTAAGGACCAGAAGTTAAATAGGAGAGTCTCTTCTTGCTTAGTTCATCATTTTTTGTTTTGTTTTGTTTGTTTCAGAATAGGTTTTATTCTACCTGGTAGAAAATACAACAGCTTTGTACCTAAGCCTACAGTCGGCTCACTTTTTTTTTTTTGAAGACTAATTCTGGGTCCAAGACTCTAAGTTTGTGCCTCTAGTTGAATAACTTAACCTCTGTGTGCCTCAATTTCTTTATCTGTAAAATGAAGGGGTAAGCTCTTTGACAACAGAGACATTTGGCAGTTGTGTTTTTGTGTCCCCTCGGTCTAAAGCAGTTCCTGAAACATAATAGGCACTTAATAAATGTTTGTATATTAATTGATTAGATAACCTTTCAAATGGAAGCCTTCTAAAATTGTAGAGTCTATAATCATTTTCTTTATTCTGAAAGACATTTTGCCAGTTAACTTATACTGTCACAGAGTCAACAAAGAAATTATTTAGAAATGGTAGCTTTGGATTTTATGATTTTAGGAAAAATAGGTCACTCCAAAATTCAAATCACAGAGGAATGTCAAGTTAACACCAAGTGGGTGTGAGCTTCAAAATATTCATTTGTGATAAAGTTCCCTTAAAGCAGTAACAGTGTCTGAAAAGCCACCAGTTTGGTTTTGTTGTATTTTTTTTAACATTCAAACTTCTTAGTCAGCTTTGCTTAATGTTTTAAGCTATGATGGTAGCATTAACCACTGAGAAGAGGGACAGCAAAGAACAAAAAATTGAATTATTAATCAAAGAATGGTAATGTGAAAGCTTCATTTCCAGAACTATTTTAGAAAAGTCCTTGCTTGTTCTTGTTCTGTTGAAACCCTCACTTTGAACTATCTTGAATATACAGACCCAACATTCTTGAAACATTTTCAGCCTGACATTCCTGTTAGCAAAATTCAGGATGCAACTGGGAAATTCTCCAGCTCAATCAAAGGCCCTCAAAGCATTGAACTGAATTATTCAAAATTAGCACCCATGCAGTAATACTCTAGTGGCTTTTCATGTGCTTTTAAATGGACATATAAAGCTAAATTTGGTCCACAGTAATTTTTTGCCTAAATTATTCATATAATTACTGGCCTTCTCCACTTTCTTAACCCAAACTACGTTTTCCAAAGGAGCTTATTCAGTAATGAGCTAAGATAGAAAACCAGAGAGTCTCAGCATGTTAAATTTGGAGAAGGTTGGTGCTGGGATGGTGGTGATGGTAAGAGCTTTGGGTGATAGAGTGTCATGCTGCCTATTGTTTAAAATTCTTCAGTGGGTAGACTTTTCTAATTTCTGTCTTAGAGCAATCAATGTCAGCACTGTTTGAACTTCCTGTTGATGATGTTTTTCTCTAGTGCCTTTCTTCTTTCTTCACTATCTCTCCTGCTTGCTGAGCCCAAAAATGCATAATAGGAAAAGCAAATTCCATGATGTCTTGCCCTTCCCTCTTTAGAAAAGTTATTTCATCTTTCAGCATCTATAAAAGAAAGGGCTTGGCATTCTTAACCTTTTGGATGTGATGGACTCACCTTTAGTCTGTTGATATCTATGGACCCTTCTCAGGATAATGCTTTTAAATACATAAAATATAATGTATCAGATTAGAAAGGAAACCAATCAAATTGAAATAGGTATCAAAATTAAAAAAAATTAGTTCATGGACCCTTGGCTCCTTTAAATTCTAAGCTTCTTTGGTCCATGGGTATTTGTATAACTCTAGGAATTCAGCAAATAGGCTATTTGAGATACTTGTTTTTAAATACCCATGTCCTTAGCTTCAGCATCAGTTCTGGATTTTTCACATGAACGTTTACTCTATCATTCCTCTAATTTTGGTGGGTCTAACTTGCACTGGGTTGATAGGATCAAAATTGGTTTCCATTAATCATATCAAGACTCTAGTACTATTAGAGTTTTACCATCTTGAGCCTCTACTTTCAAAATTTTTATTTTATAGGGAGTGGAGTATGTGTGTTTAAAATGATCTAATAACATATAGCATCAAGATAAAGAGAAGAGGCAGAGTTCATATGCTTTACTGTTGTGGTAGAGGGAAATATTATGATGTCATATGGTAGATTTAGAGCCAGGAAGACCTGGGTTCAACTCTTGTTTCTCCCATTTATTTGGGCAAGTTGGTTAACCTCCTTGGGAGGAATGGAGTCAGAAACAGCAACAGCAACGGTCTACTACTGAAAACTTGTGCATCTCATGACCTCATCACCAACACTGTTTTCTGTTTACCTAAAAGCAATGAAACTTCATGGATGTACCCTCACAGCAAACGTTGGCATTTAATAGTCTATGTCATATAAGGAGAAGAGACAGGATATGAGAGTGATGAAAGTGATGTGTGGTGCAGAGTACCGGATGAATTATAGACTTGTCATCTCCAAGCTAAACATTCAGATTCAACACAAATGGTGGCCCTAACGTAGGAAGACTACCAGAAGACAATGTCAACAGATTAGAGTGTTTCTCCAAGCATGAACAGTTTGCTGCTGACTCGGAGGGAAAGCTGAGCCAACATACTGTTGATAACAGTGGAACAGAAAAGTAGTGGGCAGTTTTCAGAGATTTGTTGTGTAGCCCCACATATATTCATCTGGGCCAGAACATTTGCAAACATCAAGACTGTTTGATGAAAATGATGGGGAAATTCAGAAGCTGCTAAATGAAAAATGAGAACTCCACAGGTTTACCAGCAGGATAGTTTGTCCATCCCTAAGCAGATAACATTTAACTTCTTCGAAAGTAAAGTACAAGCTACTGCAGGACAGTAAGAAGGCAGGTGAGATTCAGTTTTACCCTGATACTAACAATCCAAAACACTGTTATGATGCCCTGAAGGCCATTTATGGATGAAAGACCTACGGTGCTTCTCAACTACTCAACACTGATTGGAGGCACATTGATTAGTGATAAAGACACGATCCTGGAGAGACGGACTGAACACTTCTATGGTGGTCTCAATAGACCATGATCAACCAATGCTGAAGCCATTGACTGTGTACCTCAAGTTGAAGTCAATCTCTCTCTAGCCAAACTTCTAATTGAAGAAGAGATTTGGAATACTATTAGGCTTCTCTCATGTGGCAAAGTGCCTGGTTCATATTCTATTCTAGCTGAGATTTACAAGTCAGTAGGTCTACTGTTCATACAAAAGCTGACTAAAATCTTCTGGGTTATGTGGCAAGAGGAAGTTATCTCCCAGGCGTTAAAGGATGCCTCCACTGTCCATCTCTGTAAAGGAAAAGGAAGTAGGTTGCCCTGTAACAATCATAGGGGGTTCTCTTTCTTAATCATTGCTGGTAAGATTCTTGCCAGAGTCCTCCTTAGTAAGCTGGATATACATATAGATGATGAGGTTGATGCATGAATTGCCAGAACTAGGTCAGTGTTTGGAAGGCTCTGAAGAAAAATGTAGGAGAGAAGAGGTATTAGGCTGCCTACTAAGCTGAAGGTCTTCTACTGAGCCATTGTGTTGAACTCACTGTTGTATATCTGTGAACTCTGGACAGTATACCAGCACCATTCCACCAAACTAAATTGCTTTCACTTGAATTATCTCAGGAAGATTCTGAAGATCACCTGGCAAGATAAGGTACCAGACCCTGAAATCCTTTCTTGAGCTCAACTGCCAAGCATTCAAATTCTGCTGTAGAGACCACAACTCTAATGGGCTGGCCATGTTGTTCGAATGCCAAATAAATGTTTACCTAAAAGACTGTTTTATGGAGAATTCACACAAGGTAAGCACTCACAGGGAGGTAATGCAGGGACACTCTCAAGGTCTTTCTGAAGAACTTTGGAATTGACTGTGAGGTGTGGGAGATACTGGCACAGGACCTCCCAGCATGGTGTGCCTGCATCAAAGAAGGCACTGTGCTCTATGAGTAAAGCAGAATTTCAGTAGTTCAAAGAAACATGAGATGCACACGTTTAGAAACATCTTCATTCCAAATGTTCATACAAACTATTTGTGCCCGACCTGTGGTAGAGCCTTTCAAGCTCATGTTGGTCTGATCAGTCCCAGTCAGACACACTGTACCTTGATCTCAAAATAGTGATGTCATTTTGATCCTCTTCAAGAAAGAAGAACAAGTCAACCAACCAATAAGATGTAGCATCAAGATAAAGAGAAGAGGCAAGGGTATCCCTGCCAGTATGCATATGCTTTACAATTGTGGTAGAGGGAGCTATTGTGATGTCATATTGTATATTTAGAGTCAGGAAGACCTGGGTCCAGCTCCTACTTCTAACATTCATTAGCTATGTAACTTGGTCAAGCCATGTAACCTCTCTGTGTCTATTTCTTCATCTGTAAAAATGGAATTGATAATATTGTAGTTACCTTCCTCATGGTGTTATTGTGAAACTCATATAAGATAATGCATGGAAAAAGCTTTGTAAACTTTGAAGTGCTGTATAAATTGCCCTACTCCGTGGTCTCTCCAGACAACTTGCCTTTGTGGCTATCTTATCACCTTGCTCCTTCAGTTCTTGAACTTCAGTCCTTGATATTGTCTTTGCAAGGAGTGTATGGTGCCACTCACCATAATGGTAACTTCCCAAACCAAATTGCCTCTCCCTGGACACCCACTGGCCTATGTGAAGTGTTTCCTCCCTGTTCAGCACAATGCTTGACACAGATACTTGTTCCTTCCTTCCTTGCTTCCTTTTTCCCTCTCTCCCTCTCTTCCTTTCTTCCTCCTTCCCTTTCTTTTTCTTTCTTTCTTTCTTCCTTCCTTCCTTCCTTGAGTCTTCCCTTCATTCCTTTCTTGCTTCTTTTTCCCCTTCATTCCTTTCTTCTGTCTTTTCTTTTTTCTTTCCCTCCTTCCTTCCCTCCCACCTTCCTTCTTTCTTTCCTTTTTCCTTTCCTTCCTTCCTTGCTCCTTCCCTTCTTCCCTTTCTCCCTCCTTCCTTTCCTTCCTTCCTTCCTTCCTTCCTTCCTTCCTTCCTTCTTTCTTCCCTTCCCTCCCTTCTTCTAATGAAGAAGGGCTTCACCTAAAATCTTCCTTCCAACTCTGACTTTCTATGATTCTGTGAGCAAAGGGAACTGTCTGAATTTAGGATAGTTGTTGAAAAAAGCATTGAGTCGGAGAAATATTACGATAGGAAGTCTGTATTCTTAAAAATGCTAATCTAGTATGTATATATTTACTTATGCATAAGCTTTAGGGATGGGGATTTCACATCTTATAGTTTTCTCTTTCTTGATCCCCCAGGATCATAGATTTTAGAGCCAGTCAGACAACCAACAAGCATTTATTAAACACTTAAATCCAGGCTGCAGACACAAATACAAGCAAAAAGGAAGATTTTTCCCTGCCCTTAGGGATAGGGCATTTCATTTTAATGGGGAAGACAACAGATCAAAAGGAGCAGAAAAGGGAGAAATTAGAAATAAGTTTGTTTCAGTCTTTCATTTTTCACTAATAAGGAAACCGATTCCCCAAAAAGTGAAGAAATTTACCCCAAAGTCACATAGATAGAAAGTAGCAGATCTAGGGATCCAATTCTGGTCTCCTGATTGCAAATCTAGTCCCCTTTCTCCTGCACCATGCCTCTTATACTATCAAAACCCTGGTATCTTAGAAGTCCCCACTTAGGTGCTACAGCTTCTATGAAGCACCTTTCTTGATCATCCAAGCTGAAAGTGTTGATAACAATAGCTAATTTTAGAATAACAGTGTAAGTTTTACAAAATACTTTCCTCACAACCACTCTGTAATATAGATAGTACACGTATAATCATTCTTATTTTATAGCTGTGGAAACTGAGACTTGGAGAGAGGTTGTGACTTTCCCCACAGTCACCTAAGCAACAGTTCATTGGTGGAGCCATTCAAACCTCGTACTTCTACATCCATGTTTGTTGTTCTTTTTACTGTACTGTACTACAATTCTCTTTGTATTCTTCTAGGAGTCTTGGTTAACATTACTCATTTGACCTTTGTGTACTGCCTTGTTTTGAACTTTTTTACACACATGACTTCTCTTATATTGTGTAGTTTTCATGCTGGAGCTTTCTTGATGGGACAAAGGTCACACTTTCATGGGGATTGGGAGTGGGGCTTGTTTGTTTTTTCTGACTCATCCGTCCCCATCCAAGTGAGACTTAGGCATTCTCCAGAAGAAGTCCCATGAGTTAACCTGACTTAACTGCCTTCCTTTAGGTGTCATCTAGGAATATAAGTTTATGGTACTTTTCTAGAGAATAGTCAAAAGCTCCTCTTACAAGTACTTAGGCTTTCAAGGCTTCAAACAGAACTTAAATGCAAACTCACAGAAAGCTAAAAAAAATCTTTCCCCTTACTTTTCCCTGTATTAAAGTAACTGCTATTCTGGTTTTTTCTGTACTAACCTCTTTCTCCCTCAGAAGAGACTTATGGCTCTTTTAGAGTGGATTACCCTGGGCCAGCATGAAGCTTTCTTGTTCTTTCTGGCAGTCCTGTGGTTGGAATGCCTCCAGGTCATTTAAGACTTTCTGTTCTTTAACCCAGGTCCCACAATCCCTTCCTTCCTTCTACACAAAGGGGCTCCTTAGGGACTTTGGTAACCTTTTCTTGCTTTATTCTGTCATCTTTATTTTCTACTCTGAGTAAACCATCCCAATTTATTCTATCTCTCAGCACCTGGGAAAAATGTTTCTCAGATTTGCTCATCAGCTCCCAGAGAGTTTTTTGAGAGGATTCAAAATGGTTTTCTTTGCCCTTTCTACTTCTCATTTCGTTTGTAAAGAGAATGGTCCCAGTTATGCAAATGATCATGGGTTTATCTGAGCCTCTCTGAAAAAGAGTATTCATAGTAACATCATTTCTAATAGCAGAGTTGGCAAGAGCTCATGTTTTCAAGGAATGGCTGAGGTAATTATGGTATATGAATATAATGGAATATTATTGTGTTGTAAGAAATGCCATATATGGAAAAAAAAACAAAGAAATGCGAGAAACTAGGTGGTATAGAGGACAGAGCAGTGGATGTGGACTCAGGAAGCCCTGAATTAAAATCCTGCCTCAGGTACTTATTAGCTGTGTGACCCTGCATTGGTTACTTAACCTGCTTCCCAGAATTGTTATGAGGCTCCAGTGAGATAATATATGTAAAGAACATTGTAAACCTTAAAACATTGTTGTTATTATTATTTTATTATAAGAGGCTTATATTATGCAGATTGAAGAAAGTAAAACCAAATCATACTTGTTACAACTTTGTACGTGCTAAGTATACAACCTGAAAAAGATTCCAGAAAGAGATTAATTTTAATTTAAAAAAGGTTCCAGTGGTAATTTTGAAAAAAATTATTTTATTACTACCTTATAAGCTAATTTGCCCTTTAAATGTTTTTCTTAGTATATTTGAAATATTTGTGTCTGCTTGATGCTTACATTTACTTTAGTAGTTCAAATGATGAGAACTGTACAAAAATAAATTAGCTTCCTTAGGAAGGTATAGATTTTTCTTCCTTAGAGGTCTTCAAGTCAAGACTGGATGTTGAAAATGTTGTAGGAAGCATTCTTAGTTAAGTACAGGTTAGACCAAATGGACTTCGAGGTCCCTTTCCATTTGAAGTTCTCTGATCTTTGATCTTCCAAGGGAGGAGGAAGGATGGAGTGTGTTCCTCTTTAGGCAGGTGCCTTTTTTTTTTACTTACACTTTAAAATTTTTTCTTTTTAAAAATTGATTTTAGGGGGTGGAGCCAAGATGGTAGCTAGAAAGCAGGGACTTGCCTAAAGCTCTCCCCCAGGACCCTCCAAACATCTATAAAAATGGCTCTGAACAAATTCGAGAACTACAGAACCCATGAAATAGCAGCGGGAAATAGGGCTCCAGCCCAGGACAGCCTGGATGGTGGCTGGGTAAGGTCTATCGCACTGTGCTGGGAGTGGAGTGGAGCAGTGCCCAGTGTGGGCTCCACCTGGAGTAACCAGACCAGGAGCCAGGCAGAACAGGCCATAGTGCCCTGAATCAGTGAGCCATGGCAGTTACCAGACTTCTCAACCCACAAACACCAAAGACAACAGAGAAGGTTAGTGGGAAGAACTGCTAGATAGGAGTGAAAGGAGTGCACAGTCAGCCACTGCCCCAGGGGTGCTTACAGAGCTACAGCTGCAGTTGCTTCCGGTCCCAGGCCCACCTGGTGGGAGGAATTAAGTGGCGGATCAGAGCAGGAGTGCAGAGCCTGCTTAAGATCTGAGTCACAGTCTGGGTTGGCAGTTCTTGGCAGAGGAAGAACACTGGTGTGGCAGAGTTTGCTGGGTAGAAGTAGCTCTGAAAACAACAGTGCAGCCGCTCAAGCTTGAGACAAAGTACTCTCTACTCTACAAGCAGTCATACCCTGACAAAAAGCTCAAGGGTCAAGTAGTTGGCTGGGAACATGAACAGGCAGCAAAAACAATCTCAGATGATCAGACTTTAGAATCTTTCTTTGGTGACAAAGAAGACCAAAACATACAGCCAGAAGAAGTCAACAAAGTCAAAGAGCCTACATCAAAAGCCTCCAAGAAAGACATGAACTGGTCTCAGGCCATGGAAGAGCTCAAAAAGGATTTGGAAAAGCAAGTTAGAGAAGTAGAGGAAAAATTGGGAAGAGAAATGAGAGTGATGCAAGAAAACCATGAAAAACAAGTCAATGACTTGCTAAAGGAGACCCAAAAAAATACTGAAGAAAATAACAACCTTAAAAAATAGACTAACTCAAATGGCAAAAGAGCTCCAAAAAGCCAATGAGGAGAAGAATGCCTTGAAAGGCAGAATTACCCAAATGGAAAAACGAGGTCCAAAAGACCACTGAAGAAAATACTACCTTAAAAATTAGATTGGACCAAGTGGAAGCTAGTGACTTGATGAGAAATCAAGATATTATAAAACAGAACAAAAGGAATACAAAAATGGAAGACAATGTGAAATATCTCCTTGGAAAAACCACTGACCTGAAAAATAGATCCAGGAGAGATAATTTAAAAATTGTTGGACTACTTGAGAGCCATGATCAAAAAAAGAGCCTAGATATCATCTTTCAAGAAATTATCAAAGAGAACTGCCCTGATATTCTAGAGCCAGAGGGTAAAATAGAAATTGAAAGAATCCACAGATCGCCTCCTGAAAAAGGTCCTAAAAAGAAAACTCCTAGGAATATTGTTGCCAAATTCCAGAGCTCCCAGATCAAGGAAAAAATACTGCAAGCAGCCAGAAAGAAACAATTTGAGTATTGTGGAAACCCAATCAGAATAACCAAAGATCTAGCAGCTTCCACTTTAAGGGATCTCAGGGCTGGGAATATGATATTCTAGAGGTCAATGTAGCTAGGATTAAAACCAAGAATCACCTACCCAGCAAAACTGAGTATAATGCTCCAAGACAAAATATGGATTTTCAATACAATAGAGGACTTTCAAGCTTTCTCAGTGAAAATCCCAGAGCTGAATAGAAAATTTGACTTTCAACCCCCAAATCAAGAGAAGCATGAAAAAGTGAACAAGAAAGAGGAATCATTAAGGGACTTAGTAAAGTTGAACTGTTTTGTTTACATTCCTACAAGGGAAGATGATGTGTATAATTCATGAGGCCTCAGTATTAGGGTAGCTGAAGGGAATATACATATATATATATATATATACACATATATATATATATGGACAGAGGGTACAGGGTGAGTTGAATATGAAGGGATGAGATCTAAAAAAATAAAATCAAATTAAGGGATGAGAGAGGAATATATTGAGAGAGGGAGAAAGGGAGAGATAGAATGGGGTAAATTATCTCGCATAAAAGTGGCAAGAAAAGCAGTTCTGTAGGAAGGGAAGAGGGGGCAGGTGAGGAAGAATGAATGAATCTTGCTCTCATCAGATTTTACCCAAGGAAGGAATAACATACACACTCAATTGGGTATCTTACCCCACAGGAAAGGAGGAAGGAGATAAAAAAGGGGGGATGATAGAAGGGAGGGCAGATGGGGGAGGAGGTAATCAGAAGCAAACACTTTGAAAAGGGACAGGGTCAAGGGAGAAAATTGAATAAAGGGGGATAGGATAGGAAGGAGCAAAATATAGTTAGTCTTTCATAACATGGGTATTGTGGCAGGGTTTTATATAATGATGCACATGTGGCCTATGTTGAATTGCTTGCCTTCTTAGGGAGGGTGGGTGGGGATAGAAGAGGTGAGAGAATTTGGAACTCAAAATTTTAAAAGCAGATGTTCAAAAAAAAGTTTTTACATGCAACTAGGAAATAAGATAGACAGGCAATGGGGCATAGAAATCTATCT
This sequence comes from Trichosurus vulpecula, assembly GCF_011100635.1. Lineage (NCBI taxonomy): Eukaryota > Metazoa > Chordata > Mammalia > Diprotodontia > Phalangeridae > Trichosurus > Trichosurus vulpecula. Next base: position 286,865,989 of record NC_050575.1, on the reverse strand, counting down.
TGCCCTATAATAAAGTAAGGGGAAAGGGGATGGGGAGGAATGGGGTGACAGAAGGGAGTTCTGACTGGGGAATGGGGCAATCAGAATATATGCTGTCTTGGAGTGGGGGGGAGGGTAGAAATGGGGAGAAAATTTGTAATTCAAACTCTTGTGGAAATCAATACTGAAAACTAAAAATATTAAATAAATAAATAATTTTTAAAAAATTAAAAAAATTTATTTTGTTGATGTCTCATTTCTGCATCATGGTCACTTCCCATCCTACCTATCCCATTGCTTTTTTACCACTACCCTTTTGACAATGAAAAACAATTGAGCAAAAACATAAAACATCGAAGCTTTTTCTAATAATGTATAAAGAATACTCTGATCCAGGAATCTCCCTTCTTTCAGCTGTAAGAGTGGAGGTATGTTACATTATTTCTTCTTTAGGGCCTTCACTGGTTTTTTCCATTACTCAGAATTCAGCTTCCTTTTGGTGATTTTTTTCACTTATCTTGTTGTAGTCACTGTGCATGTTATCTTCTTGGTTTTACATATTTAACTCTGTATCCATTCACATAAATCTTCTCATGTGTCTCTGAACTTTTCATATTAAACATTTCTTATATTTATATACCATAACTTTTTAAGCCATTCCCCAATCAATGACTATTGACTGTGTTTCTACTTTGCAACTACAAAGAGACACCTGCTAGGAACTTTGGTTCTATCTTCTATGTTCTAGAGGTATATGCCCAGGTATGGGCTGACTGCTGAATTAAAGGATAGTGAGTTCAAAGTAAATAAATAAAATAAATGCAGAGTAAAAGGAATAAGTACCCGTTTGCATACCCTTCTACTAGAGAGAAAGAACAACTACCTTCAACATAGGCCATCAATAAATACTTGTTGAATAAATTAATCATTCAGTCTAGAGAAATTTTTAATATTGAACAAGGCTTTCTTTTGCTGTAACTTAAGCTTTTTCCTTTTGATTTAAATCCACTCATTTTCTTTCCTATTTTAATTTGGCTTTCTGCTCTCTGATTATAATTGATATTTTTCTGGTTATGTGACTAGAATTGAATTTTTTCACTAAGACAAAGTTTGTGAAAAACATTCAAAGTAATTTCATTTCTGCATCAATGATAATAGCTATTTATATAGTGCTTTAAGGTTTGCAAAGTGTTTTACATATATTATCTAATTTAATCTTCACAACTATGTGAGGTAAGTACTGCAGGAATTACTATGCAGTTTTTACAGATAAGAAAACCATGGCTCAAAGAGGTTAGATGATTTGCTCATGGTTACATAGCTCAGTATCGGACTTAGAATTTGAACTGAGATTTTCCTGCCTCTGAGTCAAGCCTTTATCCATTATATTATGGTGTATTCATATGATATCTGCTTTCCATTTTCTTTTATCCTTCAGGAGGGAGAGTATCATGGTTTATTGAAAAGAACGCTGGTTTTGGAGCCTAAAGAACAGGATATGAATCCCCACTCTGCTATTTAGTCCTTGTTTGACCTTGGGCAGGTTAACTCATCTCTCTAGAGCTTAGGCTCTTCATCTGTAAAATGAGAGTGTTAGACTCAGTGATCTCTTATGGTCTCTTCTAGTTCTAAATCTTCTGTGCAAGGCACTGTGTTAGGTAGATATTGTAAGGAATGCAGAAAAGATAGTAGATTTAGAATAAATCAAGCTAGTCTTCTCCAAACTCCTCTTTTAGCATCATATATGGGAGGGGAGACTAGGTCTTAAAATTTAAAGGTCAAATTTTAAACTGATAAGGGAGGGGAGTAAAACTCATTTGTGCTTTTTTCCTCCTTTGGGAAAAAAATAACATTGACTTTCCCCTCCATTTCATTGTCTCCATCAATTTCTTCTATTGCCGATCTTGGCACAATAGTTTTTCTGCAAGTATTAAAAAAAAAGCTACCTCTGGACTAAGATTATCCATGGAAAGTTTTATGCCAAAGGAAAAGAATGTTTGAGAAAGTTATGATCTCATGGAGAGCTATAATGAAAAACATTCTGTATCTTAATAGGTGGAATCTTGCTGCAGTAAATTACAGACTGGCATATTTATGCCCTCTTGGGCATATTTTTTCCCTTCATACTCAGCTATTTAAGGAGACTTTCTGAGTAATATCTTCTGTATCTTTTGGAGTACATTGGATCATAGATTTGGAGCTGGATGAGACTCCGGGGGACAACTAGTCCAATTTCTTTATTTTCCAGGTAAAATCGAGGCCCAGGCTGGTTAAATGAACTGCCTGGGATTATATAGGTAGCATCAAAAGTGGCATTTAAAGCCACGTGCATGGTGCCTCCCAATGATCATTACGTTTTTTTCACTAACAGCTTTCACATTAGATTTGAAAGTCAGAAGGCTTAGCTTGGAGTATACTCTCTAAGACTTACTAGCGATGTGACCCTGGGAAGGGCATGTAAGTTCTCTGAGATTCAGGTGCTTTATCTGTAAGATAGGGATGATAGTACTTGTACTATCTATATCACAATATTGTTAAGAAGAAAACGTTTACTATATGATATTACTTGGGCCGTGGTACTTTTGTGATCCAATTATCATGGAGGCTAGGTGTTGTTGCCAAAGCTCCTTGGCTAGAATCTTTCAGGTGTAGGTGTAGCAGTAAGGAAAGTTCTTTTTAACAAATCTTTTACTGTGTCTGTAAAGAAAAAAACACCCAAGGAGGTATGAGGGCAGGCCCTGGCAGCTGAACCTAAGATCCAGGCCTATCTGGTTTTCTTCATGCCTCTCTAATATGACCTCATCCCAATGCTGTTGGAGTAGCAGATGGTCTTTTTTATTTTTATAAAATGAAGTGGTTTTTTAAAAACTTAATAAATATTGAACATTATAAACAACTATATTTGCTAAATAACTATATAAATATAGTTAATTTCAGCACATTAAATAGCATAACTCAGTATTCTTTGTCTTTTTAAAAAATAATTTGACTTTCTTAAATTCTGAACTTAAACACCAGATGAAATGGACATTTCCATATACATCACAGAACAAGAAAAATAGGATTGTACATGAAACTATAAATCTCTATTTTGAACAGTTTGCTTTTCTTTTAAGTATATAATAAATGCAACGTATAACTACCAAAGCTGTACTTCTTGTCTGTAATTCTTTCAGGCCTTTTTTCTCTTCTGTGCATTTAAAAATGCTGCAATGTCCTTCTTTTGAGCGGCGAAGGCATTTGAAACTAACCAATCCCATCCCCCTCTTGCTCTACCCCCAATGAAAAAAGAGAAACAAAACCCTTTTTATAAATACGCACAATCAAGCAAAACAGATTAAATACGTTGGAAAATATAATATATCTTATTCTATCAGAAGGTGGGTAATGTGTCATCATCAGTCCTCTGGAATAGTGATGGGTCATTGCAGTGATCCTTTACAGTGTTATTGTGTAAATTTTTCTCCTGCTTCTCACTTCACTCTCTGTCAGTTCATATAAGTCTCCTCAGGTTTGTCTGGATTATTCCCTTTCATCATTTTTAAGGAATAGTAGCATTCCATTACATTCATATATCATAAGTGGTTCAGTCATTCCTCAGTTGATGAGTACCCTGCTTAGTTTCCAGTTCTTTGTCACCATAAAAACAGCTACTATAAATATTTTTGTATATATAGGTCCTTTTTCTTTTTATTTCTTTGAAGTATAAACCTTGTAGTAACATTTCTGGGTCAACAGGTATTCATTTTCATGAATTTTCCTTCATATGATTGTGGGCTCTGTCATTCTGGGTTTTTTTTTTCTTTTGCATTCTTTCATAAAGGTCTTTTCAGATTTCTTTGTGTTCCTCACACTTGTCTGTCTTAATTGCATCACTGTCTTCCATTACATTAATGTAGCATGTTATTTAATCATTCCCTTATTGTGTAACTTCCATTATTTGCTTTTCTACTCCTAGTCTGGTCTTGGCTGCTCTGATGTCCCCCAGCCTTGGGCACAGACCCTTATTCCCTGTAGCTCATGATATGAATGGAGGATGGCCTTCTAAAACAGACTTTACTAACAATGAAGGGAAAATAATAGAGTAAAATAATTTGCTGATTAGTTACACAGTCATAGGTGACTGATCTACTTTTTAGGCCCAGCTCATAACAAGTCTGAAATGAATGCCTCGTGACTGACAACAATGCTCTGGTTGATTGCTTTTCTATTCTTGCATCTTTCCAAACCATCATAACTGCATTCTGGCCATCTTCTTCCTCTCACTAGCACATGGAAACTGCCCTTTGGACCTCACCTTGTTTTGCCAAGAAGCAGGCCTCTGCATATTTCTCAGCCATTTATAAAACATGCCACCCTATGAATTCTCCTTCTCAATTTCTTTCCAACTCTCATATATCCCTTTATTTTATCTTCTATTAGAATGTAAGCTCCTACTGGCTTATTTTTGTATCCTCAGTGCTTAGCACAGAGTCTGGCATATGATAAGCACTTAATAAATATTTATTTTTCATTCATTTTCTGAATTATTCATTCCTTCATTGTTCTTTCACTCATTTCATTTAATGGGGCTTGGCCAAGAGGCATCATGGTAAGTTGTACAGAACATCAGATTTGCATCCAGAAGACTTTGGTTGGAATCTGCCAGTTACTATGGGACGTTGAGAGGCTAGGTGCTGCAGTGGCTTGAGCGCTGGGCCTAGAGTCAGGAAGACTCATTTTCTTGAGTTCAAATATGACCTCAAACACTTACTAGCTGTGTGACCCTGGGCAAGTCACTTAATCTTGTTTGCCTCAGTTTTCTCATCTGTACAATGAGCTGGAGAAGGAAATGGCAAACTACTCCAGTGTCTTTGCCAAGAAAACCCCAAATGGGGTCATGAAGAGTTGGACACAACTGAAAAATTACCTATTGTAGTGGACAACATGCTAGATTTGGAGTTTGGATTTCAATTCTACTTCTGACACTTAGTATCTGTGTTACCTTTGGCAAGGTACTTTAATCTCTAGAGCCTTGGTTTCCTCGTTTCTAAAACTAAATTTATACCTGTGGTGTCCACCTCATAGGATCATTATGAGATAAATGAAAAGTACCTTGTGGACTTTAAAATACTGTATAAATACTTCTTCTTCCTTTTCATCCAGTTCTGTCCCCAAGATTCTCTCCTGGATCCTCTTCTCTTTTTCCTCTATACTATTTTGCTTACTGATGTGATATCAGCTCCCATGGTTTTAATTATCCTCTCTATCTTATCCAGCCCTAATCTTTCTCCTGACCTGCAATCTCTCATCTTTAGCTGCCTACTAGGCATCTTAAACTCAACCTGTCTGAGACTAAAATCATCATTTTTTCTTCAAGTCCTTCCCTCTTCCTACTATCCCTATCATTGTTGAGGGCGCCACCACCCAGACTCATAATCTAGGTGTCATTTTTGTCTCCTTGCTCTCTCTCATGTCCAATCAGTTGCCAAGTCCTAGGCTTACTGCCTTTATAACATCTCTCGCACATGCCTCATTCTCTCCTCTGACAGTGCCATGACTCTAGTATGGGGCTTGCTACCTCGTATTTGGACTACTGCAATGTCCTGCTGGTTGCTCTCTCTGGCACAAGTCTCTCTCTACTCCAATCCATCCTCCACTCAGCTATCAAAGTGATTTTCCTGTAATGCAGGTCTGACCATGTCACTACGCCCTACTCAATAAACTCCAGGGTCTCCTTATCACCTCTAGGAGCAAATATAAGATCCTCTTTTCCGCATTCAAAGCCCTTTATAACTTGCATCCCCTTTTCCAGTTTCTTATGCCTTACACCCCCTCCCCATGACCTAGTCTTCAATCCAGTGACAATGGCCTCCTTGCTGTTCTTGAAGAAGACATTCCATCTCCTGACTGTGAACATTTTCACTGGCTATCCCCCATGCCTGGCATATTCTCCCTCCTCATCTTCACCTCCTGGATTCCTTTAAGTACCAGCTAAAATTCTACCCTCTACAGGAAGCCTTTCCTGATCCATCTTAATTCTAATGCCTTCCCTTGGTTGATTATTTCCAGTTTACCTTGTTTGTACACAGTCGTTTGCATGTTGTGTCCTCCATTAGACTGAGAGCTCCTTGAGAGCAGACACTATCTTTGTCTTTCTTTTTATCTCCGCAATTAATAAAATGCCTGGCATATAGTAGGTGATGAATAAATGTTTATTGACTGATTGACAGCTTTAGTTATCTGGCATTCCAGAAAGTAAATGCATATGGCATCAATTAAGAATTTGCCAGATATATGATATTGTCTTCCATTACAACATACAAAGGAGAACCATATTTATTTTGAGGAAGGTGGTTTTTTTTTTTACTATCTTAAGCCTTGGGGGTATTCTATTTAAATTTAATAGTAGTCTCTAAGTCTCTGTCCAGAATGATCATTTTCACAAGTAAGAACAGGTTGTCTTAACAGAGAACTGGAGAATATTAACTCCCAATTAAACCTTTTGAATGCTGTTTTATCTTGACGTGTTTATTGTGGCCCTTGCTTAATGACTTCTCTGAGAGGTGATCAATCATCACAGTCCTCAAGGCATTCCATAGGACAGTTTCAGGACTGCTGACACAACTGAGACTAAAGATGTCCAACTTTTATTTTTTTTTGAGGTTCCTTAATTCAGAGTTTCAAAGAATCACAGGATTTTAAAGCTAGAAGGGACCTTTGATCTCATCTAGTATAACGTCTTCATTGATAGAAACTGAGGTCCTAAGAGATCAGTGACTTGTCTAAAGAAATATTGAAAAGAAATGGAAGAAACAGTGAATCATATTTAGGTCCCTTTGTTCAAGAATTTTCTAGTCAACAAAAAACTATTAAGCACTTATTATGTGCCATGCACTGTGCTAAGCACTGGGGATGCAAAGAATGTTCAGATGGATTTTTCATCAATTTGGGATTTCACTCCATTGGTGCAGGTTGTAGCCTATTCATACTGGCCTGTCCTGAATGACCTTACTCTAACTCTACCCAAAGTTCTTCACTGAGAATCCACTCAGTGTGATAGCAGCCTTCCTTGCTTTCTCCTGACATCTGGAGGGTACTGGTAGAGCATTGTGGTCATTCATCTGTCATCTCTCACTCTTACTGTGTGAGTACTTGCATCTTTTCTTCCTCTCATGCAGTTTCTCGTTATTTCTGTTTAGTCCCATTTTTCTTCAGAGTTCTTTGTTGGGTATAGTGGCAGGCTTCTCACACCTACCATGAGCCTTGCCATTGTCCCCTGTGTGATACTAATTTTTAGTTTTTCAGAGGCAGTGATATTCCGTGTGTCACTGCCATACATTTTTTGTTGTTGTTCAGTCATTTCAGTTATGTCTGACTCTTTGTGACCCTGTTTGGGATTTTCTTGACAAAGATACTGGAGTGTTTTGCCATTTCCTTCTGCAGCTCATTTTACAGATGGGGAAACTGAGGCAAACAAAGTTAAATAACTTGTCCAGGATCAAATACCTAGTAAGTATCTGTAGACAAATTTGAACTCAGGTCTTCCTGATTCTAGGCCCGGCACTCTATTCAATCTGCCATTTTGCTGTCTGGGGCCATGTAATGACATTGGTTAAAATTTTAAGTATTGAAAGATGAACCTCTGCTTATATGGGAAACTTGGGGTCAATAAAATAACTTTTTTAATTTCTCAAGAGCAATCTACTCTTCCTCCTCGTGTTAAGGTCATAGCCCACTCATTGTCAATCTTTACTGTCTGTCCCAGATATGCCTACTGTTTAACAAACTCTATAGAGGGTCTGTTTAAATACATGTTGTTATCTGGGCATTAGATATTCTTTATCCACTTGATCTTTCCTGTGTGAATATGGACAAGTCAAACTCCTTTGAGAAATTAGGGATGTCTTTCAACAGGCTCTTCAATGATTTGGAATTGAATGTAATCAGCACAATGTCATCTGCATCTAGAGTACACTGACATCCATAGAAAATTTCTCCTCAACCTGAACTCTGTCCTGGATCTCTTCTATCACAGTGGCAAATACTTTTAGCCAGCACATACCTACCATTTTATGACTTCAGTGATGTTTATTATCACAGGATCATTGAAGAGGGTTATTTCAACTTCCACATTTTCCAAGGAATCTTCAATGATCTTGAAGTATAGATGAGATACTCTTTCTTCTTCTAAAAGAATCTATAAAGTGTTTTTTTCTACTTCAATGATTTTTCTTACTCATTAAATAATAAGCACAATGAAATCATATGCTTTATATCTTTCAGTCAATTGTGAAATGGTAAACAAGTGGTCCAGTGTTGAATATCACATGTTGGAGCCTGTTTGTTTCCTAATAGCATCAAAGAGAGGCCCGTGATTTATACAAAGGTGACTGTCATCAGGATTTTGTATAGAAGTGAGAATAGGCATGTAAGACAGTAGTTATGGCTATTCTCTGCCACTTTGTTTGCTATTAAAAGGGTTTGAGATTTTTTTCCATGCTTTTGATATCTTCCCCTTCTTCATATATCGTGAATATTATTACCTCCCTTGGTATCTGGTTCTGATTATATATATATACATATATATCTATCTATATATATATATCTATATATATATATATATACACAGAGAGAGAGAGAGAGCGAGAGATAGATAGATAGATAGATATAGATATAGATATATATGTATATATAGATATAGATATATATGTGTATGCACATACATATATATGTACACACACATATATAAGACATATACATATATGACAGATACACATATATGCGTATAAATACATATACACATATTTGTGTTTATATATATATATATATACACATATACATATTTACATATGTGTATATGTATACTACTTTTCCTGCATCGGGTCTCTGTAGGGACATTTCTACCTCCAATAAGCACATGTGGGACTGTAATGTTAGATTCCAAGTGTGATAGATCTACTGTGCTTGATACAGAAGATAATTCCTTATAATGATTTTTGGAAATCTTTTCCATTTTTCTTCTCTTTGTAAACCTTTCATTTTCATACTCAAAAGCCCTTGGAATGACTTTGCTTAGTTGGTTTGTTTTGCCAAACTTTCTTAAAACTGGCTTGACTGTCCATTGCTTCTCTGATTTATGAGACCATACTGCTCATAATCACATATTATCCTTCCTTGTACAATTTTACATATGAGTTTATGATTCTAACACACTGTTGCCTTTGGCAGCCATCTCTGATCTGTGAATAAAATGGATGTTGATTTGGGCTCTTTTGGTCTCCTTGTTGTGGCAGTCAATATACATTGGTTAAACATCAGGATGAAATCATAGTGTTGATGTCATTTCCGCTGTCCATTTCTCATTTTTTATTTCTAATAACTGTTTAAAATAATTCAAGATGATCATTTCAATTTTGTGACATTTTTCTCATCATTATTATTTCTTGATTTTTTTTGTTTGTTTGTTTTGACTAATTTTCATCTCTAATTTACTAATTCTGACTTCTGACAAGGTGATGACTGTGCCCAGACAGCTAATGTAGGGATAATTCTCATAACAGTATCTTTTCCTATTAAAATATAACTTATTTCATTCTTTCTGGAATCATTGGGTACTCACTAGGATTAATAATAGCTGCAGCATATTCCTCCAATGAGATAATATAGGTAAAATGTTTTGCAAATTTTGAAGTGCTATGTAAATAGTTATTATTTTGAAACCTCTGGTGAAGGAGAACAATCGCCACCTGAGGCAACTCATTCCACTTTTGGAGAGCTATAATTATTTCCCATACCTACCAATTCTTTTATTTAAGAAAGGATTCGTGATATAGAGGCCTCTCTGCCTTGGAAAGGTAAAGAGTAATAATTTGTTCTTTTGCATTATTTAGTTATTTGAGACATTGTTGATGAAAGCATCATTTGAAGTGATTCAGAGAACAGCAAAATGGTGAGCTGATTTTGCTGAAGTGGTAGTGGAAAGACCCACCATTTGGGAGTCAGAAGATGAGGTCTACTCCCAGCTCTGCCTTTAACAAATTGACAAATGCGCTTTGGCAAATTATCTTGCCCCATTAGGCCTTAGCATTGAAGTATGTAAAGGAGACTTTAAATAAATAGGAAAGATAGGAAAAAAGGTCTTTCCAATATTTGACATCTTGGTTTTTCAAACATATGACATCTTGATATAAATAATTTTATTATTTGAAAACATTTTTATTCTTGGTTATTGATTATCATAAGATTTGTACTAAAACTAAACTATTGCTTCTTTGAGAAGTAGCATGGTTTAGTGGAAAGAATGCTAACTTATAATCATAGGGCCTGAATGCAAATCTCTGCTTTCCATCTGCTACTTGGGTGACCTTGGTCAAGTCACTTAACATCTGTGGACCTCACTTTCCTTACATGCCAAAAATGAGGGAGCTGGACTATATGGTCTCTAAGGTCCCCTCTAGACTTAGATGCATGATCTTATGATTCTTGCAGATTAATGATTCTAGATCTGAAGCAAAACAAATCAAAACTATCTGAAAATGGAAATCACAGGCACAGAGTGAACATCTTGTAGCCTAAGTTTGACCTCTAGGTACGTGGACCTGACTCATTGTATGTATTTGATAAATTGGTTTAGAGGAAAGGGCTAAGACTAGTTATTGGTCCTAAATATCAGGATATACCCTCTGAGAGAGGATATACCCACCAGTCCTATTCTGCCAATATTCTTCCTGCCCTGAGAGCCTTGCATGCATCCATCGCCGTTCATCTCTACTCCCAGGTTTTCAGGAATTTGCTCAAGTCCATGACGAAACAGAACAGTAGTGGATTTATCTTCACATGTAGATACCAACCAACTGTACCCTGTGTGCTGTGACTACTGAGTATGTTAATGCCCTTTCTACATTTTGGAAAGGGAGAAATGAATGCCTGATTCTTTTCTGTATCAATTTGTGACCTGTTAGTGGTGGTGTCTGAGCAATGGTGGCTTACCTCTACAGGTAACTCACCCTGGTGTCAAAGGGACAAAGTAGATGATTCAAATTTGGGGCCCTTACAAAGTTAGGATTCTTAGAGAGAACTTTAGATGCTTTTGTAAGAGCAAGTTCAAAGACCATCTCACCTGGCTTTTCTCCATCTGGAAGTTATTCAAATTCGAAACCAGATAGGAAACAGAACTGTGGCTTTCTCCATCACAAATCAAACAGGGAAAATTCTTACCATGCTAGATAGAGTTGGCCCAGGCAGTATTGTAAAGCGGGTAATTTCCTCTTACCATTCTTGGTGTGCTTTGACCTCAGGTATCCGATGCCTTCATGGTGTCATACCCGGACTTGCCCTTCCTGGCAGTGTATCTGTTTCCTACCTTCCTTACCAAAACTTGCCTTATGCACTGTGGATATTTTTGTTCTTTGAAAGAACCTGATAGATTAATTCATATAAATGTTTCACTTCATTTGCATTTTTATAGAAAATTATTCCCTTTGCTATGAAAGATGGATTTCGAATGGTGATACTGTAGGCATCATCGCTGGGCAGAAGCTTTGGGGATGGGAAAGAGATTTCAGGTCCTCCCTGAAAGCCCCTTCAACCTGTCAAGACCCGACTTTATACCAGGAGGCAGTTGCCAGGGAAATAAAGTGCTCTTTACTTCAAGGCCTGCTCTTGAAGCCAGATGCTGAAGGAACTGTGGCTTTTAGGGTGAAAAGGAAAAGAAGGAAATCCTTGGGCTAACTAAGCATTAATGCTTCCCTAGAAATAGTTGGAATAGAGCAGTTAATACAGAATATCTGGTTCCGATTGTCTGAGAATAACAGCCATAGGAAATGACTATTTTCAGCGCTGAAGTTTTATGTCCTGATGAATAGGGGCTTTGTACTGGTCTGCGTTGAAGGCAAAGCCATCAGTCCCTTCATTATCATTAGGAGAACCGTACACATTGCAGATTATTCAGGAGCCTCCAGTATTATTTTTGGGTCCTGAATACATTTCTGTGGACATTTCCCTGTGGTAGAAATCAAGGCTTTGGCTGAGAGCCAGTTGGGTGAACCCTCCCATCTGCAAGTTTTGTTTGTTTAACTGAGTACTCTCCACCTCATTAGTAAGAATAATTTCTAGTTGGCTGTGTTACATTTCTGCCAGATTGTGGTAAGATTCTCTTTCCTCAAGTGTGTCTCTTATGGTGAATGTAGGCTGTAAGCTCTTGGTATGCAGGAATTATTAATTTTTGGTTTTGTTTTTTGGGGGGTTTTCGGTCTTCGTATCTTCAATCCCTAGTATGGTGTGTTGCGTATAGTAGGCACCTAATAAATGTCTATTACATTGAATTAAGGTCAATGGAAGGGAAATAAAGTTTTCCCCACAGTAGAATCGAGCTATTCATGCTCACATGGTTTGTTCTTACATTCCCTCATCCTCTCTACCCTTTTCCATCATCAAGGCACAACTTCAATGTTGAGCCCAAATAATAGCTAACATGGCACTGTTTACGTTTAAAGTTTTGCAAGGTTTACAAATACTGTCTTTAGAAATATTATTTCAATTGATACTTGCGACTACCCTGGCAGCTAAGTGTTTTTATCCCCATTTTTAGTTGAGGAACTGAGGCAAACAGCAGATAAGTGACTTGTCTAAGATCACACAACTAATAAATGTCTCAGGCCTGATTTGGGCACAAACCTTCCTGACTCCAGGTCCAAAGCTCTTTCTGCTGCACCATCTTGTTGTCTAGATGAACGGTAAAACATTCCTTGAAGCCTTCTTTCCTTTTCTCTCCTAGAGAAAGTGAATGAATGAATGAAGGAATGAATAAGCATTTATTGTCAGCCATCTGCTAGGCACCATACTAAGCACTGGAGATACAAATACAAACAACCAAGATAGTCTCTGCCCTCTCAGAGCTTATATTCTATCTAGAAAGAGAAGATAATATATATGGGAGTGTTTGCCAGGAAGGGGTGTTTTGGACAGAGAAAAGAGAGGTAATGATGATTGGAGTTAGAGGGTGAATAATAATTGGCATGTCCTTTCTAGGAATTGATTTCAAAGCATTGATTTGATTGCTCTTCTCAGAGTTAGATTTGAAAAGAGTGGTAGGGAGGGAGGTGGGAGGAGGAAAGGGCGCACACACTAGATGGCATGGTATGGAGATGGCAGGGAGAGTAGTGGTGGGCCTAAAATGTCAGGAGAGGAAGTGAATGCTTGCCCGTCAGACCCCAGGGTCCTAGGAGTGGGAACTTGAGTAGCAGGTGGCAGCTGGAATTACAGATAACATGGTACAAAGAAGTGATCTTTTCTTTTTTCTGCATCTTCATAACATTTTGTTTCTACTTATTTTTTACCATCTTTGTCACTCTCACTGTAAGCACTGGCCAAGGAGATTGGGGATGCTCTCTCCCACTAAGTGGCCCCAACTCTGGAGTTTATTCAGCTCTAGTTCAAGAGAAGGGTCAGGATCTTTTTACCCTTGTTTCTAGCATCTTACTATTCTCCCTCACCTCCCATCTCAGTGCTCCATGGAAAATCACGTCTGGTTTAGATTTGTTTCGCTTGTGGTAACCGGTCCCTTCATTGGTCAGAGCTCTAAACCTGTTTTCTTTTCTATTACTGTGGTCATTGTGTAAATTCTTTTCCTACTTCTACTTACTTTGCTCTGAGTCGATTCATAGATATTTTCCCAAGTTTCTTTGAAATCTTCCTATTTGTATCTTTTCTTATCATGTAATAATGTTACATGTTACATGAATATACCAAAGTTTTTCATCCATTCACTGATTAATGGATGTCTATTTTCCTTGCATTTCATTGGTACTACAAAAAATTCTGCTACAAATATTTTTGTATATTTGGAACCTTTTGCTTTGTCTTGATATCCTTTGAGTTCATATGTGGTAATGGTATCACTGAGTCAAAGAGCATATACAGTTTAGTGACATTTAAAAAAAATATTTTAGTTTTCCTCAGTTACCTGTAAAGACAATTTTTAACATTCATTTTAAAAAATTTTGAGTTCCAAATATTCTCTCTCTCCCTTACCTCCCCCATCCCTGAAACATTAAGCAATTTGTTATAAGTTATACATGTTCAATCATTCAAAACATATTAACATAATGGTCATGATGTAAAAGAAAATACAGACCCAAAGGGGAAAAACATACACAAAAAAATGTGGAAAGTAAAAGATAGTATGCTTCTTTCTGCATTCAGACTCCTATCAGTTCTTTCTCTGGAGGTGGATAGCATTTGTCACCATGAGAAGTGACTTTTTAAAAAAAATTATTTAGTATTTTATTTTTCCCCAGTTACATATAAAAACAATTTTTAACATTCATTTTTAAAACTTGGAGTTCCAAATTTTCTCCGTTCTCCCTTCCCAGTCCCCTTCATTGAGAAGGCAAATAATTCGATAAGGGGATGTGTAGTCATGCAAAACTCTTCCATAATTGTCATTTTGTGAAAGAAAACATAAACCAAAAAAAAAACCTCAAGAAAAATAAAGTAAAAAATTATGTTTCAATCTGTATTCAGACACTATCAGTTCTTTCTCTGGGGATGGTTAGCATTTTTTCATTATAAGTCCTTCAGAGTTGTCTTGGATTGTTGTATTGATGAGAATAGCTAAGTCATTCACAGCTGATCATCCTACAATATTGCTGTTACTTTGTACACAGTACATTTCACTTTGCATCAGCTTATATAAGTCTTTCCAGGTTTCTCTGAGACCATTCTGCTCATCATTTCCTGTAGTATAATTGTATTCCATTATAATTTGTTCAGCCATTTCCCAATTGAGGGCATCCCCTCAATTTCTAATTCTTTTCCCCAGGAAAGAGCTGCTATAATTATTTTTTGTACACATAGGTCCTTTTTGTTTTTGGTTTTTTTGGGATATAGACTTGGTAGTGGTATTGCTAGCTCAGCAAGTTTGCATGGTTTTATAGCTTTTGGGGCATAGTTCTGAAATGCTCTACAGAATGGTTGAATCAATTTATAACTCTGCCAACAGTACATTAATGTCTCATTTTTTCCATCTCCCCTTCAACATTTGTCATTTACCTTTGCTGACCTATTATTCAATCTAGTAGGTATGAGGTAGTACCTCAGAATTGTTCTAATTTGCATTTTTCCAATCCATAGTGAGTTAGAACATTTTTTCATATGGCTGTAGATAGCCTTGATCACTTCATCAGAAAACTGATCATATCTTTTTGATCACTTATCAATTGGGAAATGGCTCTCATTTTTATAAATTTGACTCAGTTCTCTATGTGTTTGAGAAATGAGGCCTTTATCAGAGAAACTTACTTCAAAATTTTTTTCACGATTACTGTTGCTAACTGTATTTCCCTCCATCCTATTCCCCCCCACCACTTATTCTGTTCTCTTTCCTTTCATCCTGTCCCTAGTCAAAAGTGTTTTGCTTCTGACTACCCCCTTCCCCAATCTGCCCTCTCTTCTATCACCTCTTCCCTTCTCTTATCCCCTTCCTCTCCTTTCCTGTAGGCTAAGATAGATTTCTATACCCAATTGAATGTGTATTTCATTCCCTCCTTGAGCCAGTTCTGATGAGAGTAAGGTTCACTTGCTCCCCCTTATTTCCCCTCTCTTCCCCTCCACTGTAAAAGTTTTTTATTGCCTCTTTGATGTGAGATAATTTACCCCATTCTACCTTTCCCTTTCTCTCTCTCCCTATACATTTCTCTCACCCCTTAATTTTATTTTTTAGATATCATCCCTTCATTTCCAACCCATACCTGTGCCCTCTGTCTATGTATCCTCTGAGAAGTGACATTCTTAGTGTAGTAATATAGATTGACATAGTGTGACGTAGTGGTTAGAGGGTGCTGGACCTGTGGACAAGAAGACCTAGATTCAAGTCCTACTGCTCATACTTACTGACCATGGGCAAAGTTCCTTAACTTCTCTAGAACTTAATTTTATTGTTTGTAAAATGGGGGATGAGAGTGGACTTTCAGCCCTAAGTCTGTGATTCTTTGCTTTGGAGACAGAAGTGGAATAGTGAATACACACACAGACACACACACATACACACACACACACACACATGCAAATACTACACTGGATTCGAAGTCAGAATATCTGGTTTAAAATCTTGTTGTACAATAACTACCTGTGTAACTGTGGGCAAGTCACCTCCCCTATCTGGGTTTCAGTTTTTTCATCTGTAAAATGAGGAGTTGGTTAAAGTCTATGACCTTTAAGGTCCATTCCAGTGCCAAGTCTATGATCTATGATTTTCCATATCAATTTTAATTAAAGTGATGTGTGCCTATATTCATATAGGCATGGACTCTTTCTTAATACAATTTTTTTTCCTGAACACTTATCCCAATATGGAACCAAATAGTACCTCAGTTATATGCCTTAGTGCCTTTAAAAATATATATAGAAGTAGAAGAATATGTTTGTATTTATCAGTCAGAAAATATTCTGATGAATGACAATCCTTTAAATGAGGAAATAAAACAAAAGGCTCTTTTGGTATAGCTAAATCTTTTTACCAAAATAGGCTTATAAATTGACCCAGTATGTACTATGACCCCAAAGTGAAAGTTAACGGTATGTCTAGTTGATCGTGTTGGAATTAGCTTTCAAAGAAAGCCTAGTGATTTTGAAAGATTTATTAAAACCCCATGATATGGAACTTTAAGAACTCTTTTTCTTTCAAAAGTCTACATAGAAATATGAGCTGCAGCTGGATGTGATTTGAGAAGGATGCACATGAAACCTTCACCTCTCTTCTTCCCTCCGTCCACATGGCAGTACCTCATGCAGAAAGACGTAGTTGTTGTATCAGAGGTCAAACTTTATAGAGGCACCTTCCTCAAGGCCATTCTTCCTTTAATAGAATGCCAGTAAATTTAACCCACTGGGGCCAAAGTATAGATCTTTTTAAGAAAATGTTCTTGTCCGTTTTAGGTTTGATGGACAATAAGTGTGAGACATTTGCCTTAAATTTTTTTTTAAGTTGTTAGAGTTATCACAGTAATGGACCCTTGCTATCATAACACCATCTTTAAGTTACTACTGGAACATTTCAAGGATCCCTTTTTGGCTCTGTGTTGTTCCTTTCTTATCAGTTACTTTAAGAAAGCTAAATAGATGGGATGCTTTCTCATTTACAGATGATACAAAACTGGGAGGGAATGCTAATATATTGCGTGGTTGATCAGGATTGCCAGAAGCCTTGACAGGTTAGATCATTGAGCTGAATCAAATAAGATCAAATTTAATAGAGTGAAATATAAAATTTCATACTTGAGTTAAAGAAAATCAACTCCACAAATACAACATGGTGGAGGCGTGACCATATTATAGGTTTTTCTGAAAAAGATGTGGATCGTAATCTCAATATGTATATATACATATATGTATATTATATATGCAATCTGATCTAGCATTAAAGAACTAATATAATCTTAGGTTGCATTAAAAGAAGCATAGAGTTCTGAACTCTGCTTTGATTTTGGCCTGGTCAAACTATATCGTCATCATAATAATTAGCATTTAAAAGTGCTTTACATATTTTCTCTATATATTTAGCATTGTGTTTAGTTCTGGGAGCTACATTTTAAGAAGGACTTTGATAAATAAGAGTCGGTTAAAAGAACTGGGGATGTTTATTCTAGAATAGAAGGCAGCTAGGTGGTACAGTGGACGGAGTGCTACAGTCAGGAAGGCTCATATTCATGAGTTCAAATCTGGCCTCAGACGCTAGCTGTATGACCCTGGGCAAGTCACTTAACCTTGTTTGCCTCAGTTTCCTCATCTGTAAAATGAGCTGGAGAAGGAAATGGCAAACCACTCCAGTATCTTTGCCAAGAAAACCCCAAAAGGGGTCACAAAGAGTTGGACATGACTGAAAAACAGCTCAACAATAGCCTAGAATAAAGAAGTTTAGTCTTTGGAAAAGATAGCTGTCTAAAAGGGCTTTCATGTGGAAAAGGGATTAGATGTGTTTTGGTTGGGCCTAGAGGGCAGAATCTGTGGTAGAAGTTACAAAGAGACTGATTTTTTCCCTTGATACAAAGAAATAACTGTGCTAGGAATTAGTGCTTTCCAGAAGTGGAACAGCCTGCCCCTGAAGGTCATGGATTGCCCCCTTACTCCAGGCTTTCGAACCTGGGCTGGATGACCACTTGTTGAGTGTCTTGCAGAAGGAATTCTTGGTTAGCCACAAGATTGGACTAAATGGCCTTTTGGAGCTTTAATAGCGTGTATGCTTATCCAAAGCTACCACATGCTATTTTGTGGTCCTTAATTAGTTTATGTGTGTTAGTTTTGTCCTCTCAACTACCTGATAAGATTCTTAAGGACATGGATCTTATCTTCTAATCTCTATATCCCTCTTATCAGCCAAT
The DNA here is from genome assembly GCF_011100635.1 of Trichosurus vulpecula. NCBI lineage: Eukaryota > Metazoa > Chordata > Mammalia > Diprotodontia > Phalangeridae > Trichosurus > Trichosurus vulpecula. The sequence goes on along the minus strand of NC_050575.1, from coordinate 286,847,651 downwards.
CAGTGGATCAGCCAAAACGATTTGGTTCATTTCAGCCAGTTATAGTGTTGAATATATTTGTCCAGGCTCAGGAAATATTTAAGGGTAAAGAATAGAGGTTTTATTCTTTTCTGATCTGGTAAGGGGGAGAGGAGAACACTGTGGGCTTTGTGATGATCCAGTGGTCCCCCAACCTTAAGCAGTTGTGATTTTTGGAGGAGGATCTCTGCTAAATAGAACATTTAATAGCATATCCTAAAGGATTCTTTTTTAAGATAATGGACCTTTTCCTGATAAAGTGTTCATTTGGATGGGTTTTTTTCCCTTTCCTTTTGGAGGTGACTGGGGGAAGAAGCAAAGCTGTGATTTCATAGGTATGAGAAACTCCTTGTGAGGAGTGACTTGCCCAGGGTCGCATAGCCCATATGTATCAGAGGTGGAACTTGAACTCAGGATTTCCTGATTCCTATGGCAGCTTTCTATCACCCCCCTTCCCTTTGAGTTTCTTGAAGGACTGGTTACTGATAAGTGTGATGGGGAAGGGAAAGGGTGCTTCATTTACTAACACTGCCAATAAAATGACTTGCTCCTTTCAGCAATCTGCTAGTTTGAAGCTAGATTCATTTAGATTTCATCTAGCCCATGACAAGGACTGGGAGTGCTTCTTAGAATGTGAACCTCGGACCACGGGGAGGAATATATTGGTAATGACATTGATATTGGTAATGACAACCAGCTTGGAGATGAAATCATTTGGGCCTTCATGACTGACTGTTAACCACTTGAAATTGATTAGATACCAGTCTGGAAAGTAATCTCCCGCTCAGTTCTCTGTCTCTCTCCCTACGTCCCATTGTCTCTGTCTCTCTACCTCCCTCTTTATTAGACAAGTTATCAATCACAGGAGGCTTTAACTTTGAACTAAGAGAGTAAGGGAGACACATATGGGGATATGTATATTGTCCTTAGGACAATAGGGGAACTCTGTCTCCTACCTGAGGGGAGCAGCAACACACATGCAAAGTTAGCTCTGACAGGTGAGATGAGAACCTTGAGAGGATCCCTCAAGTCATAATTAAATGAATGTGAGTTATACATTTTATTTCTCCAGCAAGCTTTTCTTTTGTGGGGAGTTGAGAATGAGAATAAAGTAATTGTGCCATTTTAATCTATTTCAGATAATCTATTTTGGGGACTCCTATCAGGTATGATAAGGACTGAGTTCCTCTTTCTTTTCCATCCCCATTTTGTTGTGAGACTAAGCTTGGAATAAGCAGAAATGATCATATCCCCCAAGAGCACTGTTTTCATTCCTAAATAATCTGACATGGATTAGATCATTCATTAATAAGAACCACTGCTCTTTGATCAATGGATTCTGAGGTGTTGTAGGGGTGGGGAAGCCCTTAACCCTCATGACTCTAAGAGTTGACAGAAGAAAGGAAAGCAAATTGAAACCCTTAAAATCTTCACATAACACTTCTGGCTGGGGGAAACTGGTAATTTTTAAAGTTTATCTAAAAAATTAAATTGTCAGTCAGTCAAGTAGCATTAATTGAATACCCACTATGTGCCAGGCACTGAACTAAGCGCTTGGGAAACAAGGAAAGGTAAAAAAAAACCAGTCCCTTATTTCAAGGAGCTCCTAGTCTAATGATGGAAACAACACGAAATCAACTATGTACAAGCAAGATATATTCAGGATGACTTGGAGACAGTCAACAAAGGAAAGCTACTAGAATTAATGGGAATTGGGAAAAAATAGATGCCTATCAACTAGTGTAGATACCCATCAACCAATGTCACTCATTGCATCTTGTGCTATCTATCATCAGTTGTCTTGACTTTTGTCTTGCCACTGGACCTCGATGACTCCAGAGGAGAAAGTGAAGCTGCTGACATTTTGAAGCTCTGCCTCATTTAAATCTGATTTATACACAAGTCAAGACATCGCCTTGGTGATGTCATTGGTCCTTTTTGAGAATGAAGGGTGAACAACAACAGATGCCCCTTAAATTGGGGATTGGTTAAACAAGTTGTGATGCATATATGTAATGAAATATTACTGGGTTATTAAAAACAACCAATATATTGATAGATGAAAAGATCTACATGAGGTGATGTAGAGTAAAGGAAGCAGAGTCAAGAAGACAGTATACACAGTGACTACAATGATGTAAAGGGAAAAAAACCACAAGAAAACATTAAAAGCAAATGTGAAATTATCAAGAACAATCATGGCTCAGAAGAAGAGATGTGAAAAGATACCCCCAACCACCCCAGTAGAGAGGAGGGAGGTATACATATTTTTAGACTTTTCCAATGCATTTATCATTTTCACTCATCTTTTCCTCTTTCTTTTCTTTTTTGTCCTTAAAAATACTATTTGTCATATGGGATGGCAGTGGGGAAGGGAGAAGGGGAGGAAATTGGGAGAAAATATGGGAGAACCAGGAAAGGACTCTTGTGGAAAGCAGAATTTTGACTGAGACAACCAAGGAGGTGGAGATGAGGAGGGAGAAAATTCCAGACATGGGGGCTAGCCAATGAAAGTTTCCTTCCCTTCATACCCCACAGTGATGAGCCCTCAGAGAATGAAAAACAGACTCAGTCTTAATCCATGAGAAAAAGAAGTGCCTTTCTACAAGTAGTGTAACATAGGCTACTTTTCCCACTACTGTTAATACAGCAGTAAGAAGTGAAACTAATGCAGGGGTTACCAGGTTTCTGTGGAAAGGATAGGGGTTTTGTGGTGTTAAGGAAAAGGAAGGTGAGTAACCTCTAGGGGACTACCATAGAATGAGAAAGGACAAAGGAATTTTAATGATTGTCCCCCAGCTGTGGTGCTGCCAAGAGACAACGTCACCAGTGCCAGTGAAAGGGCGATGAAACAACTAGAAGGAAAGTGAAGTCACTTGGTAAAACTGCTTCTCTCTTATAGTCACATTTTCCATCAGGGAGGGTGGGGACACTGTGCTATCCTGCCTGAATGTCCAATCCTATATACCACATGCCACCCTCTTAGGGTGATCTTCTCTGATTCTCCCCTTATCTCTTTTTCCTCTAAACTGTAGATTCTTTTTTTATTGCGGTAACCTATTTCTTTTTCTATTTTTTATTTCTTTTTAAAAATTTTGTGTATTTATTTTTTTGTTTTCAACATTCACTTTTACAAGATTTTGAGTTCTAAATTTTCCCTCTTCCTCCCCTGTTCCCTCCCTAAGATGGCATGCAATGTGATATAGGCTGTACATGTACAATCATATTAAACATATTTCCATATTAGTCACATTGTAGAGAAGAATTAGAACAAAAGGGAAAAATCATGAGAAAGAAAAAAAGAGAGAGAGAGAAAATAGTATGCTTTGATCTGCATTCAGACTCCATAGTTCTTTCTCTGGATGTGCATAGCATTTTCTATCATGAGTCTTTTGGAGTTGTCTTAGATCCTTGCACTGCTGAGAAAAGCTAAGTCTATCAGAATTGGTCATTGCGCATGAGGCTGTTACTGGTGTACAGTGTTCTGGTTCTGCTCACTTCGCTCAGCATCAGTTCATGTAAGTCTTTCCAGGTTTTTCTTAAATTCGCCTGCTCACCATTTCTTATGGAATGATTCCATTACATTCGTGTACCACAACTTATTTAGCCATTTCCCAATGATGGGCATCCCCTCAATTTCCAATCCTTTGCCACCACAAAAAGAGCTGCTATAAATATTTTTGTACATGTGGGTCCTTTTCTCTTTTTTATGATCTTTTTGGGATACAGATCTAAAAGTGGTATTGCTGGATCAAAGGGTATGCACAATTTTATAGCCCTTTGGGCATAGTTCCAAATTGCTCTCCAGAATGTAAACCATAGGTTCTTAACATGGGGTCCACAGACCCCCAAGGAGTGCATAGATAGATTTCAGGGTAGGGTCTATAAACTTGGATGGGAAAAAATTTGCTTATTTTCAGTAAACTTTGGTTTCCTTTGTAATTATATGTATTTTATTTTGTGAATTTAAAAACACTGTTCTGAGAAAGGGTCATCCATAGGCTTCACCATACTGCCAGTGATATTGAGCTGTGAGGTTTTTTCCCCCTTGGCAGGGATAGATTATGCTGAACCAGCAAGATAAATAACCTCTTCCCTTTGTGAGCAGTGGCCTACATTTACTCAATCTGTGGTTAGGGCTGTGCCCATGTGGCAAAATTTTTCTCCTTGAGAAGAAGCTCACTTGCTCATATGAGGATCGAACTTCTTTTAATAGTTTCTAGAATTTTAGAATCTTAGAGTGTCAGTGGGAAGTTGTGGTCTCCTAATCCAACCTCTTACCCAATATGGAACCTTCTGTAACACTGTGACAGATCTTCCTCAACCCTCTGCTTGAACACTTCCAATGGTGGGGCCTCACTACCTAACAAATCAGTCTGTTACATCCAATGTATTTGTCAATAGTTTTGGTTAATTAGGGCATTCTTATTTTGACTTGAAATTTATTTCTCCGTAGACATCTATTGGGACTTCACAAAACAGGTCTAAAAATTCCTGTTCCATGTGACAACAATCATGTCTTCCTATGCCTTCTTCTAGGTTAATTTGATTTCATCATTGGAAGGAACCCTAGAGATTATGTTGTTTAGAATCATAAAGGCAGACATCTTAGATCTCAGAGAGATCTGAGGAAAGCATCAGGTTCAGGAGAGCCCTCTGGCTTCAGGCAGGCCAGGTATGAGTCTTAGTTTACAGAACAGAATTAAACATAATGAACACCCAGACTGGTTAAGTGCCTACATCTGGGTAAACACCACGACATGCAAGAAAGATACTTTCTTTACTGCTGTTAAGAAGGACTGAAAAGATGTTTTTTTTTTCCAGATTACACTGAGGTGGAACAAGAAAGAAAACCATTTCTGACACCCACAGGGCCTCCTTCTTCAGAGATTTTGGCAGCTGATTACAAAGCATCTGATGCCCTCCCAACTAACATGGACATTGCAGGCCTGCTGTTTACTCCAGTGTTATCTAGGAATCCAAGCAGAAGACATGCAAAGACACCTGGGGTAGTGCCTGAAAATGCAAAGAGCCTCTTATCTCTTGCCTTTAAGCACACAGTAGGACATGTAATACTTTCTGAACATAAAGACATCAAATTCAATTGCTCAATCAGTGTGCCCAACATGTACTTAGACACTGCAGTTATCACTTGGTGGAAAGATGGGAAGGAGCTCCTGGGGGCTCATCATGCAATCACACACTTTTACCCAGATGATGAATTTACAGCGATTATTGCAACTTTTAGGTAAGTGCTTCTTTCTTTATTTCTTCATCCCTTCCTTCCTTTTTCCCTTTCTTTCCTTCTTTTTCATTTCCTTCCTTTTCTCTCTCCCTCCTTCCTTTTTCTTTCTTTCCATCTTTTTCTTTCCATTTTTCCTTCCTTCCTCCCTCCCTCCCTTCCTTCCTTCTTTCCTTCCTTTCTTTTTCTTCCTTCCTTCCAATCTTTCTTTCTTTCCTTCCTTCCTTCCTTCCTTCCTTCCTTCCTTCCTTCCTTCCTTCCTTCCTTCCTTCTTTACTTAATAACCCTCAATCAAGTTTTGCTGATACTGCTCTGCATTACTTTGTTTAGGTGTTTCCTTGTATGCTTGAGATTTAGGATTTTTATGGCACCATGATATTCTAGTGGATAGAGTGCTGGAGTCAGGAAAACTCATCTTCCTGATTTCAAATCTGGCTTCAGACATTTATTAGCTCTGTGTCCCTGGGGAAGTCACTTAACCCTGTTTGCCTCAGTTCCCTCATATGTAAAATGAATTGGAGAAGGAACTAGCAAACTACTCTGGTATCTTTGCGAAGAAAATCCCAAATGGGGTCATGAAGAGTTGTATATAGCTGAAAGAACTCAATAACAGCAATATTCCATTATGTTAATATACTCAGATTTGTTTATTCTCCAGTTGTTTGGAAATAATGGTTAGTTCCATTTATTTATTACTCTTAAGAACTAGAGCATCTCTGACTATGTGTCTATGGACAGGTTCTTTTCCCCTTTTTTGATGTTTCTGGGACAGAGTCCTAGCAACGGATACTCTGAGTATAATTGGTTTTGTAACTGATCAATATTTGCCTATTGATCTCCCAAAACATTTGTACTAGCCTGCAGTCCTAACCACATACGGTTTCCCCATCACTCCAGCAATACTGAATTTTTATCTTTTTTGGGGGGAGGGGGCTATTTATTCCTCTTATAATAAGCGCAAAGAAATATCTTATTAAGGTAGTCTTGATTTCAGCATTTCTTTGCTTACTAAGAAATTTGAATATATTTTCATATGGCTATTCATATTCATATGGCTAGTTTATATTTCCTTCATAAATTATCTAAAAATATACCCTCTTCGATGGAATAATGGCTAAAGGATATAAATATGTATTAGGAAAGTCATTTTAAAAAATTAATCATAGGGTCATATATTTTTAGCTGAAAGTAACCTTAGATATCATCTAGGTCCATTTCTTTACTTTACATATGAGGAACTGAGGTCCAGTAAAGGCATTTGTCCAAGCCCACCTGAGCTGTCAGTCACAGAGCTGAGATTCCAAGCCAGGACTTCCAAATCCAGACCTCTTTCCAATATGCTGTACTACCTCTTCATGGCATTTAAAAATACTAAATCATTTCTGATTTTAAAACTTTTTCCTCTTAGAGAAAGAAAATAAATAAATTAACACAGAAATTAGAGGCAACTAGTGGCACAGGGGTTAGTGCACGGGGCCTAGAGTCAGGAAGACCTGAATTCAAATCTGGCCTCGGACACTTACAAGCTGTTTGACCCTGGGGAAGTCACTTAACCCTGTTTGTTTCAGTTTCTTCAGCTGTAAAATGGGGATAATTATAGCACCTACCTTGCAGGGTTGTTGTGAGGATTAAATGAGATAACATTTGTAAAAAGTGCTCAGCACAGTGCCTAGTAAAATCACATTGCACCAGCTTATAAATAATTATGGCTAACTTTTCTCTTTTTTGTATTAGCCTAATGTTTCTGCATATTTTTTATGCTATAGACTATAAAAAATAAAATCACCAACTTTTATAGACTACAAATAGCTACAAGCCCACAGTAGGGTTATTTCTAACAGACAGTATGCAGTGATGCCATCTCTTAATCAGTTTATCTAACGCCTTGGTTTTCAGATCTCTACTGATAATGTTAAATGACTCCAAATACTAGCAATTTGATTTTCTCTCTTTGTACTACTCACTTTGGGTTGGTATCAAAAAGCAATTAGTCCTAAGGGCTGTGGCAATCAACAAAGATGATGGATTTGGAACACTTCTTTATAGTTCTCCATATCAGTTTCATTCAGTTGAGCAAACATTTGTTAGGTGCCTGTGTAACAACTAAAATAATATAAACTGAGGCACAAAGTTCTGAGCACAATCAATTTATTAGTAAAGCATGAGTTTACCAATATATAGGATCTCAGCTTCCCCAGTAAGTTAAGATCCCAAATGAGGGGGACAATTTTCTTTTATAGGTTTTAGGGAGTACAGAATAAAGAATAGAACATGGTAGGTGACATCATGGAGTTGATGACAACGTGAAGGGATACATAGCTGAGGTACAGGGAATAATATGATTGGTTGGAAGTATGGAATTGAAGGGCTAGCAATAATTGCCTCTTTTCCTCCTGTGACTTAAGGAGTGTTTATTGTTTGAGTCCACATAGGAAACCAGGCATCCTTGAAGGGTAGCTTGGTAGTATAAAGATAGTAGATCCCTACACCCTTGTGGCCATCTATATCCCCCAACACAGCAGAATTCCTTGAAGCAAGAATAGAACATTGATTAATTAGCAAGAGAACTGGATTTCTAAACTTAACCCTTTACAGAACAGCTGAATTCTGAACTAAGTTCTGAGACAGAGAACCATGACTTAAACAGTTATAGGATAAAATCAATTAATTGTAAATAGGATCAATAAAAAATGATACAAAATCAATCTTGATCATTTCACCTGCTATGAGCAAAGCACTGTTCTAGGTGCTGGAGATACAAACTAAAAAACTAAACCACTCCTATTTTCAAGGAGCTCAATTGTATTGGGAGAAGAGATATATCATGTACACAGAGAAATAAAAACAAAAAGTATTTGCAAGGTAATTCTAAGTGGGATAGAACACCAGTACCTGGGAGAAGGTGATCACCTCCTGTTGGAGGTGACATCTGAGCTAGGCATGTTGGTGCGACAGTGAGAAGGTGTGGAGATCTACATGTGAAAAGGAATGGAGGTAGGAGATTGACTATGGTATGTGAAGAGGCAGATAGGTTTGACTAACAGAGAGAGTATATGAAGATACAGAAATAAGCCTGGAAAGGTAGGTGGGAGCCATGTTGCTTTATATGCTGGGTTGGTGATTTTGTATTTATTCTGGATGTATTGGGGATCCACTAAGATTGTGAATAAGGAAATGATATGGTCAGACCCGTATTAAGAATATCCATTTGGAGGATGAATTTGTGAGAGGAGAAATTGAAAGCAAGGAAGCAAAATAGGAGGTTATAGTAATAGTCCAGGTGAGACATAATGAGGACCTAAATTAGTACACAAGTTTTATGAGTGAAAAGAAAGGAGAGATGGGAGCGCTCTTGTGAAAGAATAGATAAGGCTCGGCAATTGATTGACCAGGGGGACTGAGGGAGAGAGAAGTCAAGGATGGTCCTGTGATTGTGAATGGAGAGGACTGAAAGGATAGTAATCTCCTCAATTAAAATGGGAATGTTTAGGGGAGCTATTGTATTTCTGGGCTAGGCCTGACTCCTTTGGTAGTTTAGGTTCCATATTGGAATGAATTGAAGCCATTTCATTCAACAATGAACAAATTGGAGGTCATTCAATAATGAACAAAAAGGGGTTTACTTAGCCATAGCAGGAGAAGGATATTCAACAAGGATATACATGGAGGAAGAGAAGAGGGGAAGGGAACAAGCATTTATTAAGTGCCTACTATATGCCTAGTGTTTGTTAAGCACCTATTTGCTAGGCACAAAGTAGGAACTGTATAAATATACTGAGCGCATTACAAACATTATCTCATTTGATCCTCACAACACCATGAGATAGGTGCTATTGTGATCCCTATTATATATTCTATTGAGGAAGCTGAGGGCAACAGAGGTTAAGTGACTTGCCCAGAATCACAGTAGCTAGTAAGTGTTTGAGCCACATTTGAACTCAGATCATCCTGATCCTGGGCCACTGCAAGTTGATTCAACTGAAGCTCCCCTGCCTCTAAATTGCTCATTATGGTGTGCCAGCCAAGTACCTTTGGAGCTCCCCTGGTGGTTATTTTTTGAACTCAGACAATCTGAAAGTGATGTCAAGAGCCTGAACCTTTAGTTCCCTGAGTCAATCAAATCTGAAAAACAGTTTCAGTACCTTTTAAGGAAAAAAAATCTAGCTTAACTTGAATGAGAAGCAGGGAGTTTAGGGTATTGTTCCCACCATAGTTGAGTTTTTGGAGAAAACATAAGGAATTAGATTTTGGATGTGTTGAAGTTAAGAGGAGGCAGCTGGTGGTAATGTGGAACTGGAGTTCAGGTTTGGGAGGGAGAGAGGGGGATTAGTAAGATTAAACTAAATCCTCATATTTGAAGCTTTACTTAATAAAGACTTCAAGAAAACTGCTTTCTTCATTGCAACACTTTCTATTGTCCCACTCTACTTTTTGGGTCTTTCGGCCAGGAACTTTTTGCCATGACTTATTGGTTGGAACCTCCTAAGGTAGACAAATATTATTTTGCTTTTATACCCACTAACTAAAAACTACAGAGAGGAAGGAGCCCTGTAAAGCAGAAGCTAGGTAGTTTGCCCATAATTACTCCACCAAGTAATCAAAATATAATTTTCTACAAAACCAAACTTTCTGCTTGTTGTTCTTGGACTTGGTCCTTGGTACAATCTTATGACTCTATCAGAGAAAAAGCAGGACTGAAAAGGAAGAAATCTATAAAAAGATTTTTAAAACTTTCTATGGTTCCTTTGCAGGAAACAAACTCAGAACTACCACCATCCTAGCAATCCTGTGGTGTATATGCTCTATTGGCATTTTCATAGGTGGCTATCTCTTGAGTTGTTTTTTTTTTAATAGGCAGTAGGGTCTTTTAGCTCCTGTGAAAATGACACAGCTTGTGCTTAGTCAGTCAACAAACATTGCTTAAGGGTTTACTATGTTCCAGGTAATGTGCTAAGTGCAGGGGATACAAATGCAAGCAAAAAGAAAGACAGTGCCTACCCTCAAGGAGCTTACTTTTTAACTGGGGATGGAAACACAAAAAGAAGAGCTGAAAAGCAAGAGTCAGGGGGAAGTAGGGAGATGAAGCAGGAGCATGGGTACTAAGTCCAGAGAATGAGGGATGGCTGGTCGGGGGACTTTCCCTGGAGTGGAGGCTCTGTGAAGAACTTCTCAATGGGAAAATGAGTCCATATGATTTACCTTCATCTTTGTAATGTTTTACCACTTTGAGCATTTTGACTGGTTAGGTCAACCAAACAGTTGGTCTTAACTAATTTTTTTTTCATTGAACTAACAGGTTTACTTAATTGAATACATTGATCAGATCTCTCTTAGCATTGTATAGCCATAGCCTGTGAGTTAAAAAGCAAAATATTATTTAATGGCATTAATAGATTAATAAAGATTAGATTAAAAGCCCTAAATATTTTAACTAGTTAGGAAAGTCAGCAAATTAGCTTTTAATGAAGTGCAATTTAAGAAGGACCTGAGTGTTCAAAGAAGAAAAACATCTTTTTTTAAAAAAAAAAATCATTTTATTTATTTTTAGCTTTCAACATTCACTTTTATAAGATTTTGAGTTCCAAATTTTTCCCTTCCTTCCCCTCTCCCAAGAGGGCATGCAATCTGATATGGGCTATACATGTGCAATTATATTAAACCTTAATTAAACCTTAGTCATGTTGTGAAAGACGAATCAGAACAAAAAGGAAAAACCACGAGAAAGAAAAGGAAAAGAGAAAATAGTAAAGCAACTGCTTTTGAGATCTTTGTGCCTTCCATAGGAAGGACTGACTTGGTTTGATTCCCAAAATAAAGAATTTCCATTTCTATTGATAATGATCCCTCATTTGACTACCATATTTGGCAAGTTTCTAATTCTGAACTTCTGTGAGTTCGAATCCTGTCAAGGTAATATTTTGAGACAGTTGGTGGAAAATTCATTCTTTTATATTTGCTAAAAGAAAAATTAGACATGTTCAGTTTAGGAAGTCAAGTTATATTCCTTAGAAACAGAAAAGGCCACTCTTAAAAATTAACTTGACCTACAGTAAAGTGTCTACTATTTGTTTGGCACTATGCTAGACACATTGGGACACAAACGTAAAAGCAAAATGATTTCTGGACTCATGAAGTTTACGGTGTCCAGGGGGAATAGAAAATGCTGAGCCTTACTTAGGAATTGTGCACCTGTGGAAAGGGGGCAGCAGTGGCACTCCACCACCTGTGGCAGTATGGCTGCTGTAGGGAGAGGAGTTGGAAGCAAGGATCAAAACAGTGTGGGAAAAAGATAGAGTGTATCTCGTTCCTATTGCCCTTTCTGCTACAAGAGTTGTACCAGCAATCTTTTCAGTGGTCCTGCAGTGGATGAGCTAACATACTAGTACTTTTATTCAACCATGAAAAGTATTTTATCCACCTCTGCTATAGTTTGTAGGATACTAAGTATAAAATCACAATAGCAGGAGAATGGCTTGTCTCAGAACATTTCTTTCTGAACTCCATTGAAAAAGATGAGAATAGCAAGATAACTAAGGTAGGGAATGAGTTAGGCTCTCACATGATGGAGGGAATGCCCACATCCATCAGATCAGGCAGCTGAATGTTTTGAGCACTAATAATAATAGCTATAAAATAATAAATAACTCAGTGTAGTATAGTGGAAACTCCTGTCTTAGGTAGTTTTGTTACTGTTTCATAGCAGCATTATATGAAATTAGTAGGTGAGGCACCATCTGGGAAGCAACTGTATATTTCATGAACACCAGCTGTCAGCTGGAGAAAGATGGAGTTCAGCACAGGTGGAGGACCCTGAGATGCTATCCTTTCTCCTTTTTTTCTCTTACAATCCCTAGAGCCCTACAAGACTCAGCTCAGATACTACTTTTCCTTGAGGCCTAAACTCATATGCCAAGTTATCTGTGCTCTCTCCCTCTTCATATTGTTCTGCATTTACTTATCTGGGTGGTTGTGTTATATTACTCTCCACTGTCTCCCTTCATTGAATATAAGCTCCCTGGGGGCAGGGACTATTTTATTTTTGCATTTGTATTTGCAGAGCTTAGCACAATGTCTTGCACCCAGTAAGTATGAATAAACATTGAATTGGATTCATTGATCATTCTTTCAACCGGCCACAGTTAGTGAATCCATATGTAAAACTCTCCAGTGTCATTCAGAAAATGAGAGCTGTTGCCATGAAGTTTTTTAACCCGGGTGGCCATATCTGTGTCATTTATATTTTGGCAGGCAAAGGAATAAAAATCGCATAAAAACTGGCATTTGTATAGCACTTTTAAGCTTTGCATAGAATTTTATATATGTTTTCTCATTTGACCCTTACAACAATCCTGTGAAGTAGGTGCTACTATTATCCCCATTTTATAGACGAAGAAATTGAAGCAGAGAGAGGTTAAGTGACTTGTCCAAAGTCACAAAGCTAGTCAGTGTCTACAGCAGAATTTGAACTGAGGTCTTCTTGACTCCAAGGACTACGCTGTATCAGCTGTACCACCTAGATGGCAATGGCTGATGAATATGAATTCCTTTGCATCTGTCTGGTTAAAATTGACACTTAGCACTTCTTTCTTAAAAAAAAAAGTTTTATTGAAGGATTTTGTTCTTCCATCACAGTCATTTTCACTTGATCTTAGCCTCAATAAGGCCAAGAAGTGGTTGAACTGAACCTGCCCTTGAAACAAAGAAAGGCAGTTAAGCAAAAATCAACCAGTAGTGACCAATCTAAAAGTGGATGCAGCACTGCGTTCCCCTGCTTCCCAACCTTAGAAGTAATTTCCAAAGACAATTTTAAAGGAGTTGTAAACTTGGGAAATAGAAATAAATAGGATGTGTATGACAGTATTTCTTCCTATTTGTCAATCATTGGTATTTACAGCATGGAAAACTCTGTGGGGTCTGTGTGGGGTTTAGAAAATGTAGAAGAGGGAAGAGGAGACAAGGAACTGAAAGTTTCAAAGCCATATCCACCTTGTCAATTAGTCTTTCAACTGATGTCTCATTTCTGTTGTTCAGGATAGTCACTGATCTAAAGTAAAAATCTTGGTTTTTTCCTTCTTTTAAGCATAAGCAATGTGCAGCGTTCTGATAACGGGTCCTACTTTTGCAAATTAAGAATAAACGGTGATGAAATTGTGTCTGAGCCCATCTATATTGAAGTACAAGGTAAGTCAAAAGACAAATGATTGAGAGAATAGGACTGCTCACTGAAGGCTTTGTTAGGATACTCTGAGGTAAAGACTGTGGGTGTTAATACCCCCATTTTGATAAATAGATAAACATTTAATGAACACATTAATATTTTCCTCCATTAGACTGTGAGCTCCTTAAAAGTAGGGATTTTCTTTTGCTTTCCTTTATATCCTGAGCACTTAGCACAGTGTCTGACATATAGTAGGTACTTAATAAATACTGGTTGACTTGAGTGCTATGGGTCAGATGCTGTCCTTTGCTCTGGGGATACAGATAGCAAGGCATTGTATTGAAAAAAAACAAACCACTATAAACAAACGAGACATGGAGAGGGAAGGAAGACATCCAGCAGGGGGCATGTTAGGGATACCTGGCTGGGAAGTGAGGTGGAGGGCTGGATCTGATTAAGTGAAATATCTTTCCCAAGATGGTTCCATGGGCAGAGTCCAAGTTTTTTCCTGGGGATAGAAGTAGGGATAATGGCCAGAGAACAGACAGCATAGTTTGAGCTGATAAGGAAACTGAGGTATAGGTTAAGGGATTTGCCTATGGTCACACAACTAATCAGTCAAGATTTGAACCAAGATTTTTTCCTTTTCTAAGTTTAGTGCTGTTTGCACTCCAAAATGAAGCATTTCTGAAATTGCTTTCATTTTTACTTTGTTACCTCTTTGGTGCAAATGGATATTTGCTTACTTGGCATCTGTTGCTACTGTTGGTTTACTATTTACTAGTCTCAACTTTCTATTAAAGGAAATGGAACACAAAATGAGTGAGTATCTTTCTTGGGCTCAGACTGATGTTTAGCACTTGACTCCTGCCCTTTCCCTAAGATCTGAAGTCATGTTCTTTTTTTTTCTAAGAGATTCATTTTGTTTTGTGATTAAAGCAAGAAGAATTTTTCCCATGGAAACTTTTCCTTGCTACCCATTCTTCTGAGAAATTGCTTAAAGAGTTAAAACCTCTTTATGGAACATGATTTTTTTTTGGTTGAGTAGGAGAAGGGTTAGCAAAGGAAAAGGGGAAAAGATGTGTAATCCAGAGTATTGCCCAAGACTGACCCAATAGAGGAGAGATCACCTTTGAGGGTTTGGAATAGCTTCATCAAGAGAGGTTCTCCATAGTATGCCACCCATCTGGAAAAATTAGGGGACCTTTCATTTGTCAGGATTCCAGGAAAATACCTAGGGTAGGAATTAGTCATTATATCCAAATATCTTTGCCTACATTCTTGAGTCTCTAAACAACCAATTTTCCAACATTCCTAGGATATCCAAACTGGAACCAGTGAGTTATTCTGATCTCAAGATTAAAAAAAACCCTTAGAAGCTTTTGGATCTGTTCAATTTTTAGCACATGCACCAAATATACATTGACTGGAATGCTTGGAAGTATTGCTAAGCTTCTGTTTTAAATGGCCCCAAATTTGGGTTTCTAGTGGGAGATCTTACCAGTTAAGATCTTAACTTTTTAGTTGTCCAAATGAGATCATGTATGTAAAAATGCTATATAGGTTCAAGGTGACATTATAGAATTTCTATCCTTTTTTCCTAGTTTTGCCTCCTCCTCCTCTTCCTCCTTCTTCCTCTTTCCTCTTCTGTCTTCCTTATTTCTTCTTCACTTCCCTATCTCAGTCCCAGTACTGATCAGCATAAGAACTTTGACCTGCTCTGTTTCTTACATGAGCTCATTTGTCCCTCTTTAGATAGCTTGGTGGTTCCTTACCCTGCTTCTAGGAGGTTTTACCATATTGGTGCCAGACTTAGCTTGAACATCTGATCAGTTTAGCCCTCTGTAGCTCAGGACTCCCAAGCTCAAGTGATCCACCAGCCTTAGCCTCCAAAAGAACAGGAATTATAGGCATGTACCACCATGCCTCACCCCTACTTCTTTCTACCAGTCCTCACATAGCATGAATTTGAGGGCTTCCACCATCATGATTACCCCTCTCTGAAAATTTTCCAATTCCATAATGATGATGATGATGGTGTTGCTTATTATAAGTCATATATATAAAGTGAAAAGACTAGAAGTGAACATAAAAAGGAATGTTTTTTCTTTGACTTTATGTTTATCATAGTGAAACAAAGACCCCATGATTTTGCATTACAGCAGTGAGCTAAAACTATTTTAATGGTTTCTTATTATCATTCTTTCAAACTACTTTTTTTCTTACAGATTTTTTTTAACATTTTAATAAATCCAATTACAAAATCTTTGGAGAACTTGTACAGGAAATAAAATTGTGGTGTAGGTTGATTGGTAGGAATTAGCCATTGGGTTTTTCTTAATAGGCTTTTATCATGTTCAGTGAGTCTTTTCACAGGCCTCAAGAAGGATATAAAGAAATAAACTACTTTTTTAATAGAATTGTTATTTTCCTCAGGACCTTTTTCTTTCTGTTTTTCTTAATGTTATTTTTTATTCTCTCTTTAAGGACTTCCTTATTTCACTAAACACCCAGACAGCATGAATGTTAGCAAAAACACAGCTTTCAATCTCACCTGTCAGGCAGTGGGACCTCCTGAACCTGTCAAAATTTTTTGGGTTCGAAATAGCAACCGTGTTACCAACAAGCCAGAAAAATCTCCTTCTGTTCTAACTGTCTCTGGTAAGTCATATTGTTCATTCTTTTGTAAGAATTGTAATCTATGGCAAGAATTTAAATTAGAGCTTTTGATGGGAAATTCTCCTTTGTCTCATCTCTGAGAAAAGACCATTGGATTTGGCAATTAAGATATTGGAAGACAGTTCTGGAGAAAGCAATTTCATTTCAGTAATGGGGTGAGAAATCAGACTTTAAGGGGGTTGGGAATTGAGTGAAAGGAGAGGAAGAGGAGGCAATGTGTAGAGACAGCTTATTTTTTGTTTTCCTAGAGGAGTTTGGCTGTGAAAAGGAAGATATAGTTGAGGGGATCATAGGGTCAATTGAGAGTTTTTTAAGAAGAAGAAAACCTCGGCATATTTCTAGGTAGCAGGAAATGATCTACTTTACTTGATAGAGAGAATGAGAGGGAGAGGCAGAGGAAGAGGGAGAAGAAGAGGGGGCTGAGAGAAAGACAGAGAAACAGAGACAGAGACAAAGACAGAGAGACAGAGGGACAAAGAGAGAGACAGAGAGACAGATGGAGAGAGAGAATGATTGGGATGGAATCTTCTTGAGGCGATGGGATCAAAGATTCATGGAGAAGTGTGGGCTTTGGTTGGTAAAAGGATGTACCTTCATCAGACACTGAAGCTGAAGAGGAGAGAATTGAGGATGGTGTTAAAGAATTTTGAGACGTAGAGTTAGGAAGAAATGTGAATAGCCTCTATTTTCTTGATATAGTGAGTTTAAGTATGCTGTTGAGAGGTTGGGGAAGCCAGTGGATAGAACACAGGATCCTGAGTCAGGAACACTTATTTTTAAATCCGGCCTCAGACACTCAACCTCTTTCTGCCTCAGTTTCCTCAGCTTTAAAATGGAAATAATACCAGCACTTATCTCTCAGGGTCGTTGTGAAGATTAAATAAGACATTTTTAAAGTGATTAACATAGTGCCTGGCACATAGTTGGTGCCATATAAATGCTTATTCCCTTCCCTTTCCCTTCCCTATGAAATGGGAATGATTACAGCACCAACCTCCCAGGAAAAAAATGAGATAATATTTGTAAAGCACTTTGCAAACCTTTATATCCTATACAAATGCTAGCTATGATGATGATTTGGTGTGGGAGTCTTGAAGACAGAAGAAAAGCTTTGAAATAACTGTTCTGAAGAGTATAGTAGAGGATCAGTTAGGGAATAATAAAAAGATGATCTTGCTGCTTGGAGGGTTTAGTTGATATTAGATAACTTTGCCTTGGATCCAGTCATTCCTGTTCAGTAGCAGCAGCAGAGTCTGGTAGTGGGAGGAGTTGAGGGCTGAGGTCTGTAAGTTCTGTTAGTTCTCCGTTGTCATACTCCCACATGGTTCACATCCTACTGTCTCAGCGATATGTAATTGTTAAAAGTTACCTCCTTGCATAAAGAAGGCAATAATAATAATTAAAGCTAGCATTTATATGCTCCTGAAAGGAGAGAATATAAAGGAGGAGGAGGAGGTGATGGTCAGCTGCCTCAGAGGCTACAGAGAGGTCCAAAATGGTGAGACCTTAGGAAAGTCCATTGGTTGTAACCACTGAGAGATCATAGAGACCAGCTCATATTGGCGTCTTTGAAAACTTGCTATCTCCTCCAGCTTCTAGCATAGTGCTTTGTACACAGCAGGCATTTATGAAATATTGCTTGGTCTCTCTTAGAATTTTTGTATCAATGGGCCACTCATTTTACTATATCTTTTATTTTCTAATGGGTAGAATTGTGAGAATTTCTCTTGATACTGAAAGTATGTCAGAGATGGACTTTGAACCCAGGTTTTCCTGATTCTAGAGCTGTGCCTCTATCCACTGTATCACACTCTCCAGACATTCTGGGGTGGGGTGGGAAACACATTAAATTTCTAACTAATATACTATATAAGGAACAATGTTTTCAAGTTATTTACTCCATTCAACAGATGATTAGATTGAAGTTTGGAGAGACTGTGACTTGCCCAAGATCATACAGCCAATTTGGGAAAAGCTAGAAATAGTCATTGTTATATTGTGTCTCTTTCATTTTACTACAGAAACCTGTAATAGAGGTATGATTCTCATCCTCTGACCGCAGTGTTATGAGGGAGTTCTGCCAAAGTGTAATTATGAGATTGGTCATGCTTTAGTCTAAACAATCTTTAATGTGTGGTTTTAAGAGATGAGTTCATCACTTCAGTGGATGACTGCAGTAATCAAATGGAGAACTATTTATTTGACATTTGCCAAGGTAGTAAATATCCTTACTGGTCACTTGAGAATGGCAAAGTGGGGCTCACAGTCTTTATTCTTATTTATATAATGATTTCAAGTTTAGCTTTAAGTGAAAAACTCTGACTTAAATTTAGTCTGCTAGGTCTAAATTGAAGCCTGTTTCTAAACAATTATAAAATATTCCAGAGAAGTTCAGGCCATTTTCTCATTTTTTTAAGGCTTTGAAAGGCAATTCAAGCTGATGCAAAAGACTTTAGTGATCTGGGGAAGTACCAGAGTGGATTCCAAGATTGTTAAATTTCCATTTACACCTCAGAAATTGGCAAACACTAAAATTCAAGGCTTGATTTATTTTTTTTTTGTTGGTTGTCTAGACTTTAAAAAGTGTTATATGCAGATTGAACTGAAAAGTATGTCCTGTGTACATTCTGCTCTCCTCCCCTTTGTTAAACATTCACCAGCTCACCCCTGGTGGTGATTGATTACCTACTAGAGGGGCTCAGGTAAGTTAGATTGACCCAGTGCCTATCCCCAGGGAGTTTATAATCTTAACCTGGAATGACTAGGCATGAGAATAATCAAGTCATTTGGATTAGTAGTTTTTAACTTCTTGAGGCTCCTTTTTCTTCTGCTCTCTTATCTTAATCCCAAGGAAACCGTGGAGTATGTATTATTATACCTATCATACAGACCAATGTATTTTAATTAATTTCCACACTGCCTTTTATAAACATTAGTGTTGCATACAGGGTTTCTTTCACTTTACCACAGAAAGACTAGAATAGAGGTAAGCCATTTTCATCCTCTGATCATAGTTAATTAAAAAGTGCTAGAACCCAAGTCTCACGACTTCTAGGACTGCTGAGAATACAGTAGGTACTTAGTAGATGTATTGACTTGACTAGTCAATATCTTGCAGTAGGCCATGCTCATTTTGAACAGGTGCGTTTTTTTATAAGCAAGGCTTGGGTGTTTTGTTTTTTTTTTTTTTAGCTTACAAGTTAAGTATGAGAAAAGGACTAGTGTCTGGAAGTTTGCTGCTGGAGATATGGTTTGGCAAGCTCTTTGTTTAGATAGAGACATTTGCTAAGAGTCAGATGAAAGAGCACCGGACTCAATGAGGAGACACCTGAGTATGAAGGCTGCCACTGATACTTATATTAGCTGTGTTTCCTTTCTAAGGCTTCGTTTCGTCATCTGCAAAATAGGGTTGTTGCGAGAATGTAAATAAAGTGAATGTAAATATCAGCAGTCATTACAGAATTACAATATATAATTAGTTGACCTGACAATTAGTTGGTCACGCAGGCTTTGTCTGAAGACCTCTAGTATTAGAGAATTCATTACCTCTACAGACAGCCCTTTTGGACAGCTTTAATTGTTAGGAAGGATAGCTTGGTGGCTCAGTGGATAGAATGCTAGGTCTGGAGTCAGAAAGAACTGAGTTCAAATGTGGCCTCAGACACTTACTAGCTGTTGTGACCCTGGGCAAGTCACTTAACCCTGTGTGCCTCAGTTTCTTCATCTGTAAAATGAGCTGGAGAAGGAAATGGAAAACTACTCCAGTATTTCTGCCAAGAAAACTCCAAATGGGGTCACAGAGTCAGACATGACTGAAAAACAATTATTAGGAAGTATTTCCTTTACCTACAATCTTAACTGACCTCTAAAATTTCCACCCATTACTCCAGTTCTGGACTTGCCTTTCGGAATCAAACGGGGAAAAAAGTCTCCTCCATCCTCCACATGTAGGCCTTCAAATACTTGTCCACCCTAAGTTTTCTCTCTCTAAGCCAAATATCCCTGGTTTCTTAAAGTGATCCTCATCTCAAGGATTATCACCATCCTGGTCACCCTCCTGGATGCTCTCCAGCTTATCTAATAATTGCTTTGCCATTGTTCTACTCCAAGCCGCACAATAAAACACTGTGGCTGGTCAGCTTCAGTTGTGTAGTGTTCAACATATTGTCCTTTGTTTGTGGGGATGGTACTTCTGACCCCCCCAATAGGTCATGGATTTTGAGGAGTTATTCCCCTTATGGGGAGAGTTTGTGTGTGCATTTTCATAAAGGTAACTAGATTTGGGGTATAGTCTTTGGTCGGGGAACAGAGTAAAATTAACTGATCTTTGTGGAGCTCACACCTGTGAGCATGGCAGTGTGTTAGAGGGGAGGGAGCCCTGGCTCTGTAGTCTGAGAACTTGACTTTCAGTGTTGGCTTCGTATTGGACAAATCACCTCACCACTCGTGGGCTTGGTTTCAGTTTTTTGGTAAAATGAGATGGTTGGACTGCGTTAACTCTAAGGCCCCCGCCAGCTCCAAATTTATTATCTGATCTTGGTCTCATTTTTATCGCATTTTTATCAGTGGTGCTTATTGTCATGTATAATTTACCTAGGCAACTAGGTGACATAATGGGTTGGGTGTACAATGGTACCAATGGACTTGGAGTCAGGAAGAACTGAGTTCTAATCCTGCCCCAGATACTTATTAGTAGTGTGACCCTGGGCAAGTCACTTACCCTTTCACAGCCTCATTTTCCTTTTCAGTAAAGTGGGACTAATAATAGCACCTACATGTTGGGGTTGTTGTGAGGCTCAAATGAATTAATATATTCAAAGCACTTTGCAAACTTTAAAGCGCTATACAAATTCTATCGTTGTCATTATCATTCTTATTATTATTATTATGACTTTACATGCATCTTCTGCTTCTGTGCTTTACACAGGCTGTCCCCCATGCCTGGAATGCAGTCCTTTGTCATGGTCCCCTCTTAGAACCTTTGTCTTCCTTCAAGGCTTGGTTCAGATACCATCTCTTCCACATAGCCTTCACCTCAGGTGAAGATTTTCTCCCCTCAAATACTCCCAGAGAATTTCATTGTCCTCTCTCCTTTATCATTGTCCCATTCTGCCTTATCTTATATTTACCAGAGTATGTGATATATCCCCTCCAATTCCCACCCCTCCCCCCACTGCACTGCCTTTTAGAGAATATAAATATCGCCTCCATGCTGAGGACTTCATTACTTTATCTTTGTGTCTTCATCACCTACACAGTTCCTTGTGTGTAGTTGGTATTTGACGTAGCTTTGTTGGATTTTAATTTGTTGAATTAATAGATGAGATGTGGTAAATATGATTGTTTATGATTCCTCAAGTTCTGTGCTCCCATTAATGGGATCATAGTTACTCCCCTAAGGATTTCCCTGTCCAGTCTGGCAAAAAATGACAACTTGAGTCTGGCTTGAACAGATTCCTTGACAAACCATCAGGTCTCAAAGGGAAGAACCATTACTAGTAGTTTTGTTGCCTGGATAAACTTCATGTAACATAACCTCAAAATGACTTTTTAAGGCAAGTTCATTTGTTGGGGGAAGACACCACCCTGTAAGGAAAGAGACTCTGGGACACTGCCCTGTGGTGGGCAGAGACAGGCCATGGAGGCGCTTTCTTGAGGTGAGGCTGTTGATGAGTGGCGGAGTAGAGTGGAAGAGCCCCATATAGTATCTTCCCCTTTTAAATAATCATTCTTCCTAGATGCCATGCTTCCTTGTTTCTATCTACTTCTGAAGGAGGTTCAAGAGCTAGCAATACCCTTTAAATTTTGATATCTCGTCCACCAATGCTGACATATGTTGTAACTGTGATCCAAGGTGCTTTGGAACTCCTTGACATCCAAAACATATTCATTTTCTTGTGAGAAGATTTTGAAGTCCAACATGCTTCTTTGCATTGTCAGGGTATTCACTGAAGGAGGCAGCTAGGGGTGCAATGGTCAGCGGCTGGATCTGGAGTCAGGAAGACGCCCAGCTCAGATCCTACCTCAAATTCTTCCTAGTTGCGGCAAGTCACAACCTCTGTCTATCTCAGTCTCTTAGCTACGGATGAGGAAAATGTGGATCATAACAGCACCTACCTCACAGAGTTGACAGAAGATCAAATGACATATTTTAAAATACTTAGCACAGTGCTGGGCACATAGGAGGCACTTAATAAATGGTTCTCTTCCCCTCCCCAAAGACCCTTGTTTTTGACCTTCAGATACAGAGCAAGATTATCCCTCTAATGACTTAATTTAGAACACACAAAGCAAAATAATCTGCATTTAAATATCCAAAACTGTGTTTTTTTAGTAAGCATTTGAATTCTTGTGAACTCCAGCTCTATGTTTTATCTTTTTTAGATTCTAGGTCACAGCAAAACAAAAATTAATCCTTCTTTATTGGTTGTTTCAATAAGAAAGTTAATGTTAGCGCAAAATGGGAGAATTGTTTATCTGATTCATTAATAGGATTGCTTAATCTATAGCCTACAGGATTCGTCTAACTGCTTAAAAAAGAAAAACAAAAAACAAGCACAAAACATTATTTGACTACCCTCAGCAACTCTAATTGTCAAGGGGACATCCTGTTACTGAATGTTCCTTAAAACTGTTTCAGAGGTGCTCTTTGCATAAAGTGCCCTGGTTATTATTGCTCATGAAGGCATTTTCCAGAAGGAGCCAAACAAGTGGACAAAGGGTGTGTTTTAAGAAAAGAGGTTTACTACAGATAAAAAATAAATATTTCTTAATTATATCATGGCATCAAATATAGAAATGAATTGGATACTCAGTGAAACTCTAGAGATCATTACTCTGGAGTAGGTATGCTTGGTCTTGAGTCCTTGAGGCACTTAGAACTCTGTGCACCAGAGAATCCTTGAGATCTCTTTTAATTCTGTTGCTAGACAACTCTGAGTTTTTGCTCTTGTCCCATGCCAATGTCATTTAACTTGAGATTGCTCTCATCTTCTGCACATTTTATAAAAATAAAGAGGAAAACGAAATTATTTTCTGCAAAATCTAAATTATTTTCTCATGTTTACTAGCCCTACTTTTTCATATTATGGAATCACAGTATTTCAGGGCTGGAAGAGATTCAGTGACCATCTAGTATTCTAGTTCAACCTGTAATTGTAGCGTACCCACCAAATCACCTTTGCTAGAAGCTACTCCTCTAATGAGAAGGGAATTTTCTGTCAATGCCTTCCCTTTGTAGATAACTCCATTAACACCTAAGCCAGCCTTATAAATAAGCATAAAAATAAGCACACATGCATTTTGTAGCAACCTTTCCTACTCCTTGGGTGGGCTATGAGAAGCCAAAGTCCATCAAATCTCTATTTCCCCCCCTTGCTACTCACCTCGGATATATTTTGATCTCTTTGGGCAGGTGACACTTAGTAACACTGACCTGGGTGCCTACTGACAATCAGCTTCCTTATCTCCTAAACTGGCATAGCCCTTCTTTCATGCCAATTTGGCCTGGTTTCTTTCCATTGCAGCCTTTTTGTCTCACTATTGTCCAGAAAACCACCCACTTATCTCTTGGAAACTGACTGTGACTTTGTGCCTCCCACTCATGTTCTGAAAGCTGGCCCTTCCTTAAAGATAGCTAAAGTCAGAAAGAAGACTCATGAAATCTCAGAGTTGGGATGGATTTCAGAGGTCAGCTGCTTCAACCTATACCATAAAGGAATCCCAACTATAGCATACCCAGCTAAAAGGCCCTTCATCATTCTGGTTGCCACCATCAAGACATGCTCCAGTTTATCAGTGTCCTTCCTAAAGTACAGGTCATATATCATCAGTGTCCCCATTTTATTTTCCTCTTAATTAGGCACACTGAACTTCTCAGGTGCGTAGTAGAAAGAAATAGATATTTCTAAATGGTGGCACTCTGAACTCTGTGGAATTCTTTCTGTGAGACCCCCTTCACAGAGCTAAGGCTTATGCAGTAACGTCTCATTGCTTAGGAGTCTCAAGTATTTTCTACCATTGTTGTTATTTAAACCTCATTCCACTCAGAAAACAGATAATATGTTCTAGAGGATGATTCTTTCTGATGAATTCAACAGACTTGTGAGTTTTTCCTAATTTAACATTATTTCACGGTCCTATTATCAGAACACTGTGTGGCCTGGGAGCTCATGCTGGCTGCTGTTGTTCACGACGCTGGAGCCTGCACCTCCCACCCTTCCGTTCAGTATTTGGAAACCAGAATGAAGCATTTTTGTTATTCATTGTATCTGTTCAAAAGTGCAGCGTCAGGGAAACACAAGTGATCTGACTGTACAAGATTTTCTTCCCATTTTGGGCAGAAGTTCTTCAGAACAGAACTTGACCGATAGTGCCCCTTTTCTTGAGGGCAATGTTTCATTTGAGGCTAGTTTCTTTTAAAAGCCAGAAGCTATTCAAAACCAGCTTGTTTTGTTTTAGGGTTTGAGAAAATGAACCCCCTCAAAAATAGAAATAGAAAAAAAGCCAGAGTTTTGGATTCTGGATAATAAACCATAATCTGTTTCTTTGCTGTTGTTGAGGGAGTTGGGCTAGCGAGTCTCCAAGATCTTTTTCCGTTCTAGGCTGATAAATGCTCTGATGCTCACTCTCTTTGACCTCCTTTCTCCCATAGGTCTTACTGAACCAGCAACATTTAGTTGTGAAGCTCATAATGATAAAGGGTTGACTGTATCCAAGGAAGGACAGGTTAATATAAAAGGTAAGTGGTACAGATAACTATTACATATTTATTTTCCTTGCTTTGCATATTGTCTTATGCTACATAGGGAGGACATCCTCCTCCCTTGCCACATGGGAGAAAAACAACCTTTATCCCTAGAAGAGGCTCTTTGAGGACTCTGCAGAATGGGCTTTGTGTTGTTTGCCAGGGCAAACTAAAGCCTTGAGTAAGGGAGCAGCCAATGGTTCGCCCTGAGGTTGGGGGGAGGGGTTGGAGAAAATGAGTCAGTTACTCCCTTTTCAATCCTCCACACTCTTTCCCTTCCCTACCTCCCACCCCCATTTCCCCTGGGCTACAGTTACGTGATAGCTAAGGATGACTAGAAGTGATCTGAGCAAAACACTTGTCTCAGGTTCCAGTCCACCTGTAGATTTGTAGAGAGATAGGGCAGGCGTATAACCCTGGACCAAAGCTGCATAAACCTTAAACTTGAAAGGAATAGAAGGCCCAAATGTCAGTAATCACTTTTCAGCTAATCTCTTTGTAAATCATCTCTCACTCTCACAAATGTACACTCTCGTACATGTATCCGTGTAATGCTTATGTGGTACTTTGTAAAATTAGAAGGAAGTTTTTAAAACTCAGTCTTAGTCTATCGAACCTTGCCCCTGACAACTTTGTAATTTTGACTGAAGCAGTCTAACTTGGGCATTTTCAGTTGGAGGCAGAATGGTACAGAATTTTTTGCACTAAACTTAGAAGAAACCCAGATTCTAGTTACAACCATTAATGAGCTATCTAACTAACTAACCATCTAACCATACAAATACACTGACACAAATTTAATACAACACGTAGAGGTGCAAAATGGTATAAAAGCTCAGAGAAGGGAGAGACCATTTGGGGCTAGAGGGTGGAGGGAGAAACATAAAATAATCAATATTTGAACCAAGTCATTTCAGTATCCCATAATTCCAAGTTCTGTCATTCTGTGATTCTATGATAATTCAGCAAGTATTTGTTGAGAGCTTATTCTTCATATTAAGCTGGTCTGAGGGAGATACAGAGATATCCCCTAGTCCTTGCCCTCAAGTTGCTCACAGTCTAGGAGGGAGAGAAACAGATTGACGTAAGACAGAGCTAGGACTAGGGGTAGGCAGGTAGGCCAGGTAGCCATGCTAGAGTATGGCATGAAGTAGAATAGTGGGAGAAGGGGATAAAGAGGAGGGATACAACAAATTATTCTTTCTAGCTTTTTTATGTGAACATATTTTAGTACCCCCATATTCCTCTCACTTTGGCATAAAGGTGTTTTATGGTAATTATTTGCATATATCAGTTGAGGCTCATAGTTTTTAAGCAGAACAGGAACCCATGGGGGATATATTTTAAAACCTTATCTAGGGCACACAAATATCTTAAAACAAATTGGTGAAGTTCAAAATCTTATAAAAGTTCAAAAGAGTAAGAGGTTATTTGGGACTGGTGGATAGGGTAAGAATTACAAAGTAACTGGCATTTGAACTTGAAGGAGATACAGGATTTCATTGGAGAATGAGAGAGGGAGGGATGTTTCAGATGTGGGAACCCTGTTATCTCCAGTATCAAATACAAATTCCTTGGTTTGGAAATGTATAGAAGTGAAGGCTATGCTTGGGGAAAGGACAAGAAGTCCTGGAATAGAGGTGGGATGCAGGGAAGTAGTAGGAGATAAGATTGGAAAATAAGTTGGTATCAAGCTGAGGGCCTTGAATGCTGGACTAAGGAATTTTGATTTTATTTGGTAGATAGTGGAAAACCATTGAGAGTTTTCAACAGAAGAGTGAGGTTAACAGTTATGAATTGGGAAGGTTAATCTGGCAGCTGTGGGTAGGAAGAATCCCTGTAGACAGGGATATCAGGCAGGGAGGCTATTACATTAGCTGGCAAGAAGTTAGTTTCTGTGAGAAAAGAAAGAGTGATGACAGAAATAGGTGACAGTGGGGAAGCTGACTAAGATTTTGAGTCTGAATGACTGGGAGAATGGTGATGCCATTAATAAAAAAAGGGAAGTTAGGAGGAGAGGATTTTGGAGGAAGATGAAGAGTTCAGTTTTAGACATGTTGAGTTTGGTGGTATATTGAGGTTTAGGAGTCATCCTTCTAGAGATAATCATTGAGACTATGGCAGTAAATGAGATAATGGGAGAGGCTGTAGAGAAAAGAGAAGAAAGGGCATCCCCCCTTGGGGAATGTCTCCACTTAGGAGGCAGAAGGAAGAAGTAGAGCCATCTGGTCACTGAGTGTGTTGTGGGTCAGAGCCAAGGTCTCATAAGATCCACTAACTTAAGCAGGTTTCTCTGTAGCATCAACAGGCTGTAGAGTTTTCAGTGTGGTTAGAACTGTGGCTTAATCTATGTGAACCTTCCCTAAAGTCATGCTCCAGGGCATCAGGGTGGCTTCATCACAGAAGGTGTAGTCTATTGCTTCTTTCATAGGTCATCAGTTTGGTGCATAAAAGGAGTAGGAAAAAACCTTTGGTATAATAAAATTGCAAAAAAAAAAAAAACCCAAATCTTTGTGTAAAGAAATATAGGTTTCAAGTAGGCTATGAGTAGTTTGGATCAGAAAATTAACTATGTCATAAATACGAAGGCTTAAATCATCTTATAAAGAATGTAGAGCAGAGTTATCAAAGATGTAGCTTTTCTTTCCCTGACACACCAAAGGGTAGCTTAAACCAGATTAAAATGTAATTGGGAAATATTTAACAAAACAAATTAAAAAGCAATAAAACATAGATAATATTAAATGGTGGGTTTCTAAGTCAACATATAGCCCATGGGGATCCAGCCGGATTTTTAATTTGACACTACTGGTGTAGAGTTATGCTTCTTTTGAAGGCGAACAGTTTGATGGTTTAAAGGGGACAGAGAAAGAACTTTTATTTATTTAAGGCACAGACTATTAAATTGGACCTTTTCAGTTGGAGCTACAGGATATCATGATCCCTCAGCTCATTTGCATGTAACTTTTTAAGGACTAAGAGGGTAAAGCTCACAAAATGAAAATTCAAAAACTGATTGGAGTCAATGAGATGATTAAATATAAACCATTAATTTCATAAGGAAGAGTTTGTGAGTTTTTACCTCACAAATGAAAAGTGAGTCTATGAGTACCAGGAAGCTCTAATCTAAGTTACTCAAAGTGGTGGATAAAGATTAAAAAACCTGGTGAGTAAAGATTGAACACAATGCAAGAGGTTATAAAAAAGGCAGGGCAGCTATGTGAAGAAAGTGGAAGGTGGAGTAGTCAGATGAAAGGTGTCAGCAATGAGCTTCCATATTGGTGGAATAGAGATTCCAGCTCATTAGACAAAAGCTTCAGTGTCAGCCCTGTGGAAGTGTGAGAAAGGTGAAGCCTCTTAGAAATGCATATTGGTTTTTTTTTTCTCTGCTACCACCTTTGGCTTGAGAGGGAAAAGTTGAGTGGGGAAGATAAGTTTTGTAGCTACTGGGCTGATCGTTCTGTTTGCTCCAAGGTGATAGGTCATAGGAGCATTCTGGTAAATGAAGAATTAGTTGATCTTTTCTGCTTTGCTCAGAGCTTCAACCCAGTATCTTTACTATGAGTTGTGTTTGCTATTAACTGATTGGATGATGCAGAACTGATGAGTGAATAGTTGTCTGGGGTTGTCTTCGTTGATCAGGGAGAGCCAGACTAATGAACTTTGCTGTTTTGTATCTTAAAGGAAATTGTTATCTAAATTAAGATTGTAAAGTTTTCTCAGCTCTCTTTTAAGAGTTATTGGGAATTTACAAAGCTTTTAAATACCTTGTTCGGTTTTGGAGCAGTTTGCTCAGCTGGAGAGTAGTGAGGAATAGAAGGGGGAAGCATTTAGCAACTTCCTGTGGTATAAATTTTCTTGAAAGTTTCGATGACACCAAGGCCTGAAGTTCAGTTTTCAGTTAACTTGAGCACCTAGGTTCCTCATGTAATCCTCTTCCAGGTTTCTGTAAGTGTATATCCCTTCTCCTCCACACATACTGAATTGGTGGGAGAGTATAACCCATGTTTATGTGTAGACTGTGACATATTTATTAACTGCATTTGCTTTATTTGAGTGACTGTTATGGTTGTTATTATTGTTTTCACCTTATTTTTAAATAAATTGTTAGGTTTAAGATCTAAACATCATTGTAAATGTAAAGCAAAGCAAAGTAAATAAAAGCTGGTGAGGGCTCCAGAACTATGGAGGTCAAGGAGGTAGAGTGTATCCCCCAAAGTTAGGACCCTGAGAGAATTTGAGTCTTGTGGTTGTGGTTCTTCTCTGGGAACTCATGCTTGTCAGTGTGAGGGTATGTTGGTATGGGCAAGTAAACCTAGAGAATAAGGAGGTATCTAAATAACTGATATGAGGCACTACTCTGTATGTGGTTACTCACATATGCCCTAAATAAGGTCATGCAAAATAAATGCAAGTCAAATTTTTTGAAGGGGAAGCATTAGTAGCAAAGGGGAGCAGAAGAAAATTAATGTAGAAGAAAGTACTTTAGCTAAGCTTTGAAGGAAACTTGGGATTTTTAAGAGGTAGATGTGAGGGGGGAGTGCATTCCAGACATGCTGGACAACATGTGCAAAGCCACAGAGATGGAGATGAAATATAATAATAAAATCAAGAGCAGCAAGTATTAATATAGCTCTTGAAGTTTTACAGAGTGCTTTACAATTTATCTGCACCAACACTGGGAATGCTGTTTGTTGTTCAGTTGTTTCAATCACGTCTGACTCTTTGTGACTCCTTTTGGGGTTTTCTTGGCAAAGAGACTGGAGTAGTTTGCCATCCCTTCTCCAACTTGTTTTTTACAGATGAGGAAACTGAGGCAAACAGGGTTAAGTGACTTGCCTGGGGTCACATAGCTAGTAAGTATCTGAGGTCACATTTGAACTCAGGTCTTTCTGACTCTAGATCCAGAGCTCTATCTACTGTGCCACCTAGCTGAGTATCAGGTATGAGACATAACAAGAAAATTAGTTTGGCTGGATCTAAGAATGTATGAAGGGGAGTAGTGTATAATAAACCAGAAAAGGTAGATTGGCACCAGAAAATTGGAGTTCTGGGAAAGTGAAACATCTTATCCAAGTTAAGATACGTAGGTATATAACTTAATTTGACTATTATCTTTTATTATTTTGTTTACTATGTTAAAAATAAATGATTATTATCCTTTAAGTTAATATAATTTATCTTTAGATGATATTTATGAAAAGTCAGGAATAATTTATCATTATATTGGTAACTAAAGGCTCCTGGTAAGGATATTCCAATACTTTTAGCTTCAACAAACCAGTGAAATCTAGGTTTCTAAAGGGCCCTTTTGAAAGGTTCACATTTGATGTAAAAGGCTCAAACTGAAAGTTCACGGCAGAGGGACTGTATGACTTCCTTCCTTCCTTCATTCCATATCCCATTATCATAACTTCCGGGAGAAATGTTAGGAATTCTAAAAATCCATGAGTGAGAGTGACTTCATGGTGGGGGCGGGGGGAGATATAAAGATATAAAACTTTCAATATTCAAGTATTCTAGAGTTTAATAAAATCTGAAATAAGTAGCATTTGTAACATTCTTTAGTTGGTGCTTAGCGCGGACCCTGCAGCTGTGAAGTTATATAAATTCTACCCTAATTAGATGATTTGAAAAAGAGTTTTGCATTAATATCTTTCAAAATCGTTTCCCAGGTAGTCCCTTTATTTAGAACCAAATATACTATTGTACATGCTGTGCACCTTCAGCTGTGAAGGCCAGTAACTAGTTCAAGTACTCCAAAGCTGAATGATTTAGGGTAGCTTTGCAAATAATCTATTGCTCAGTTGTTTAGGGTGAATTCTACTTGATGCTGTTAGTCAAATATAATGCTGATTTTGCCTATGTACCAAACTCTGTGCTGTTCTAATGCAGGGGCTTAAGGACTGATTCATTTTAGTGGTTGTTTATGAGGCCTTCAATAGAGTCCTCTTTGCAATTTGAAGTCAGATGTGGGTTTGAGGTCCAGCTCTGATACTTGCTTACAGTATAATCGTGGGCAAACGTTGTAGCCTCATTAGGTCTGTTTCCTTATCTTCAAAATGCTTCACCAATTTGTGAGGAAAATGCTTCGTAAGCATTAAGGCACTATATAAATGTGAGTTTTTAATATGCACTTAGTCCAGCAATAAAAATTCTAAAAATGAACTCTTGTGTCTTCTTACTAGGCATACCTGGAAGACTTAAGGGCTGTAATTGTAGAAAAGCTGAAAAGGGATGAAATTTTTCCAGGGAAACTTGGCTCTATTTAAATAGTGTGATGGAATGATTGGTAGATATAGAGTCAGAGGAACTACATTTGAATCTTGGTCATTTACTGCTTTTGTGACACAAACTTCTGGGTCTCAGATTCCTGGTCTGTGAAATGATGCAATTGAAGGAGGTGAATTCTAAGGTCCCTTTGAGTTCTAAGTCTTTATTATTATGACCAGCTTTCTCTTTCCCCTCTCTTCTCTCTGTCTCTTTCTGTCTGTCTCTGTCTCTCTCTCTCCCTTCCTCTCTCTCTCCCTCCCTCTCTCCCCCTCCCTCCTTCTCTCCCCTCTGCCCCCCTCTGTTTTCCCATTGATGCCAGAATCTTCATTCCACTTTGGGAAAAATGTTCCAGATCTTGAAACATTGTTTACATTTAGACAATAGAAGTACATACAGCTCAGACAAGAAGGTTGACAACTATTCATATGTGCCTATCTGCAGGTAGATCTACACGTTTAGACCTGTTTCTACATCAGGTAAAATTCTTGTACTGTTGAAGGGGACTGAGATTCATTAGACTGTCTGTTGTGTTTCAGATCCACCTTAAATTTTCGTTAAGAATTCTATACATGCCTATTCCTCTTCCCCTAGGCACTATTTCTTTGTGACTGGAAATTTTTATTGGGTTTATGGTAGTTCTTGGTCTATCAATGAGGTTGTTAGCTCTTGAAGAGCAGGAGACTTATCAGATATATCTTTGCTTCCCTTGTGATCCATATGGTGCCTGCACATAGAAATTAGGTAATTAATGAATACTGTGAATTAAACACTCCTTTTCCAAAGTGTGAATTATTATTTTTCCCCCATAAAAAGTACCAGGAGACTTGACAATGATCACATGATTGTTTGACACATATTTTTTAAAAATGCATTTTATTGATGTGATTTGCCTTTACATCAGCCAGATTATACTCCCTTATAAGATAGAAAAATGTGCAAAAATCTATGCTAGAGCTATCTTGATCTGACTGTGTATACGATATTTTTTCTAGTAATTCCCTACCTCTCTGAAGACTCACATGCTTTTGAAGTACTTGGATATTTAATTGTTGTCATTGAGATATTTTCTGATTTTTATCTTTTCCCTTAGCTGTTCCCTCTGCACCAAGTGAAGTTAGCATCGAGAACAGGACTGCACATACCCTCTTGATCTCATGGGTGCCAGGCTTTGATGGTTATTCTCCATTCATCAACTGCAGTATTCATGTAAGTGTCAGCCATGCAAACTTTGGAAGTCTAGACTTTTTTTTCTCTTAGTAAGGCCGAATGTAATTTATTGCCATTTTTATAAATAGTATCTCATATTTATAGAGCTCCTTAAGGTTTGAATTCCTGTGTTCAGTAGTTTTCAGCAATGTCTGACTCTTTGTGACCCCATTTGTAGTTTTCTTGGCAAAGATACTGGAATGGTTTGCCATTTCCTTCTCCAGCTCATTTCACAGATACGAAACTGAGGCAAATAGGGTTAAGTGACTTGCCCAGGGTCACACAGCTAGTAAGTGTCTAAGGCCGGATTTGAACTCAGGTATTCCTGGCCCCAGGCCCAATTGCCTATCCACTGTGCCACCTAGCTTCCCCTTAAAGTTTGTAGATCACTTCATGTACATTATCTCATTTGATCCTCATGACAACCATTATTAGCTCCATCTTACAGATGAGGAAATTAAGGCTGAAAGAGGTTAAATGATTTGCCTAGGATCACATAATTACTAAGTATTTGAAGCAGTATTGAACCCAGGTCTTCCTAATAACAGATCCAGAACTCTCGCCATTATTCCATGTTGCCTCTTGGCCCTTCACTCTGAGAAAATATCTGTCTTCTAACATAAATCAACGTTACCCATTCAGCTGATTCAGTAGTCTCCCTGTGGATATACGTTCCACCTTCTCCATTTTCATCTAGCTGGTATGAAGATCTTATTTACATAATGATCCTCAGATTGATGAAAACAAATTGAAATGTCTTCCTTCAGTTTCCTGAACAAGACCAACCATGAAAGCTGACATTAGTACCATGGTTTCCATTGAGTTCTATGGGTGTTGACGTCCTGGTGTTGCTTTCCCAGTGCCAAATGGAATTTGTTTCTCTATGCAATTTCTTCTACTTTTTTCCAACAGCTGCTTCAAAGAGTTTTTGCCTGGAAGGCTAACAAAATGTTAATCATTTGTTAAGATAGGTCAACTTCTAATCTAATCCAATCCAACAAGCATTTAAGTACTCGCTATGTGCAAAACATTGTGTCTGGGGGTTCTGGCAGTACAAAGACAAAATTAAAAAAACACCCCTTGCCCTTGAGAAGCTTATTTTTCTACTGGACAGGAATATATATATATATATATATACACACACATATATATATTAATACACACACATATGTGTGTGTATATATATATTAATGTGGGATCTGGGTATATCTCTATTTATGGAATAATTTTGAGAGAAAACTTGAATCCTTACAACTGGAGGGATCTAGAAAGGCTTCCCATAAAGGTGGCATAAGACCTTAGCTTTGAAGGAAGCTAACATTCTAAAAGATAAAGAGGGAGGACATTCTAGGCTTGGGAGATAGCCCATGCAAAGCCATGGAGTTGGAGTACAAAGGTTTGGTAACAGCAAATAGGCCATTTTGGCTGAAATAGAGTATATGAAGGGGAGTGATATGAAATAATCCTGGAAAGGTAGGCTAGAGCCATTTAACTTGGTGAAATATCTTTTCCTAACTCTTGGCACATTTCATTTTTAAACCTATTAAACATTGTTAAATGGTAGGAATTTACATTGCACGGACATCCAACAATTTCTTCCCAGCTTCACCTTGTGTTTATGTTAGACCTTTCCCCAGGGAGCTGAAAGCACTATTCGTGCTTTAATAAAATGATATCATCATACATACCATACTTGTGAAATGGGGAAAAGTTCACTTCCCTATTTTATAAATGAATAAATTTCTTCTTAAAAAATAAACAAATTCTGCCAATTATTTGGAACTCACCAGTGCCTCATAATAAGAATCTAAGTCTCTTTTATAACAAGGCTTGAGTATTTTTCAGAAATGAAAGACTAAGCTCCTGATCCCTATTATTCTAACTTGCCTAAAGTGAGTGGATAAGTGGGTACAGGGATAAAAGGGAAGGAGTCAAACCCACTAAAAGAATTAAAGTTCTGTTGTGGGGGAGGTAATTTGCAAAGTGGGAACTTTGTGTGTACCTGGACTTGGAATTAGGAAGATCCTGGTGCAAATTCTGCCTATGACAATAGCTTGTGTGATCAAGTTGCAAGTCATTTAACTTCTCTGAATCTCAGCTTTCTCATCTGTAAAATAAAGATAGTCATACCTATAGTACCTACCTCACATGAGGGCCAGAAGATATGTATGTAAATTACTTTTCAAATTATAAAGTGGTACATAAATGTCAGTTATGGTTGTGCTTATTATTGTGGGAGAATAGGACTTGGTAGGGAAGGGAAGAGGATTTTAACAATCTGAGGGCACTGGCCCTGGGAGAAGGAAGCAGAAAGATCTCCAAAAACAAATGTCACATACCTTGTACTTTTGCTTGCAACATGGGGATGATGCCAACCACACCACTCAAAATTATCCTTAGCATCTAATGCTATGTAGTACTAAATAAGATTCTATACAGCCATATAAGCCTATGGTGTCCCCACCATCCATTCTGACCACCCTTACCCCTTCTTTCCTGCTTAAAGGTTACATTGAGTTGGCTTCATTGGACCTACCATATTTTTCATGCCATCTTATAATAGTGTATTCTTATTCTTATAGAAACCATGTATGGTTTTGAGGGGTTTGACCAATTCACTACACTTTTAGATTATGACTTGTTAACAAATGAATGTTTTGGACGAGATTCAAATAAAAACACTAGCAAGACACACCCTTGTGTTTCCCTTTGCCCCGGTATATGAAAGCTATAGTGGTGTTTGGACCGCATCTTTCATTTCTGTTTTTAGTTGAGCCACACAGCTCTTGAAATTTCCTATCTTCTCTTTCCCTGGCATGTTATCGGGGGAGACTTACAGAATCCTTGTAAT
Organism: Trichosurus vulpecula; assembly: GCF_011100635.1. Classification (NCBI taxonomy): domain Eukaryota; kingdom Metazoa; phylum Chordata; class Mammalia; order Diprotodontia; family Phalangeridae; genus Trichosurus; species Trichosurus vulpecula. Next base: position 286,812,478 of record NC_050575.1, on the reverse strand, counting down.
TCCATATTATGTTCTCCGGAATCCCTCCCTTTGCCCAAAAATATGTATCTGAGAAAGCAGCTCAGGAAATGAGGGTGGGAGGCAGAGGGACAAAGAAGTTTCCTTTGATTTGCTCTTTGGTGCTTGGTCACCAGGAAGAAGGTACAGCCTCTAAAGCCCCAAAACAAAATATAATTCCTGGCAAGTGCCAGGAATCCCCAAGGGATAAACGCACGTGATTTCTCGTGCCCCTTTCCAATGGCTTGTCAGTATAAACTGATGAAGTTCTGGCAGCTTTGTATAATCCGATGTGAGCGTGAGTCACAGGGTAAAACCCAAAGCTCATAAACACTACCAGCTATAAGAAGCAACTTTACTCTTTCTTCTCCTGAAAGGCCCAGCTCTGACTGCTTTTCCCTTATTAATACAGAGGGCACTTGGAATTCCAAAGATGCGTATTCACAGTAGTTTTGGCTTGGATTTAGATATTCTAAAGTAAGAATCAGATTCAGAGATCCTACAGTAAGAATAATAATATTTTCCACTCTATACAGGAATTCCAATGGCATGACTAACAGGAATAAGTTACGTGACTTTAAAATGCCCCTGGATTGTTATAGCATATTGTTACCAAGTAGAAGCTGGGACGATTGGACATACTGTAGTGTAGGTACCATCAAGAACCTTTGACATCTGAGAGCACATGAGTAGATCAATAGCAAATTTAGATATGAACTCCAATGAAATATTTTGTTGAGGGAAGAGTCATAACTAGGGCAAGGAGGTTGGGGCTCTGCCCCAGGGTATATAATTAAGAGGAGGCCTTCACAGCAGTTGTAGTCTTTCGACAGCATAGAAACAATAGGACCTAGACTCTCTTTGGCAAGAATAAATATTAAATATTAAATTAAATGATCAAATAGGAAGCCACCAGACAGCACACTAGGATGAGTGTCACCCCTTCCTTATCCAGCTCCCTTTCATGTGATGGCCTTCCTCACTACATGTTTCTGTCTCCTGCCAACAGGATGGTGGCTCCTCTTGTCCCCAAACTTTGTGCAACCTATTCCTGGCACATAAATTCCCAACTGTAGCTGTGATTTAGGGGGTCGCTCTGGGAAGGAACAGAGAAGTAGAAGAATTGTGGTATAGGGAAAAGAATACTAAATTTGGAGTCAAGGGCCTGGATTCAGAGCCTGGTTAATAACTAATGTTTATATAGTGTTTACTCTGTGCCAGGCCCTGTGCCAAGTGCTTTACAGTCATTATCTCCTTTGATCCTCACAACCATCGTGGGAGGTAGGTGCTATTAATATCCCCATTTTACAGATGAGGAAACTGAGGCAGATAGTTAAGTGACTCGCTCAGGGTCACACAGCTAGTAAGTGCCTGAGGCTAGATTTGAACTCAGCTCTTTCTGGTTCCAGGCCCAGTGCTCTATCCATTCTATCCATGGCTATCCAATTGTGGTTGTTATTTGCTACCTGTGTGACATTGGTCAAGGCACTTATTTCTCTGAGCCTCAAGTTTCTTATCTCTGAAATGAGGCGATTGAACTAGGTGATATCTAAGCTGCCTTTCATCTGTTATTCCGAATGTTCTTCCATGTCTGCAAGGTGTTTTGGGTATCTTTCAGGAATCCAGTACCATTTTCTTTTAACCACAGATAAATTAAGAAGAAAATATAATGGATTTCTCACAATGCTATTAGTTTGGGAAGTAGTAAATAAATAACATTGCTTCCCTATTAAGATTGCTTCCCTGTTAGTAAAGGAATAATTTATTTTAATAATTATGTAAGTATTTATTAAGCTCTGATTGTGTGCTAGGCATTGTTCTAGGTGTCAAGAATCCAGAGACAAAAAAGAGCAGGGGTGGGGAACCTGGCCTTCTAGCTTTAGAGTTCTAAGGATCATAGAGGCAATTAAGTCCAAACCCCTTATTTTACAGATAAGGAAACTGCTGTGCAGAGAGGAGCGATGACTTGTAGGTCCTTTAGCTAATATCTGGGGCAGGATTTGAACCCACATATTCCTGCCTCCAAGTCCTGCATCTACTACATTGTAGTTAATTAGAATTTAGCTATTTTTATTGTTATTTGCTTTTTTAATCAGCATTTTATTTTATTCTAAACTTAAACACCTAATAAAATAGGTATTTCAATATAGATAGTATAAAAGAAGAAGAGGATTGTCATGAAACTGAATATTTATATTATGTGCCACTTGCTTTTTCTTTTAACTGTATTATAAATTCAACATGTAACATTCAAAACTGTTCTCTTTGGTTTTTTTTGTTTTTGTTTTTCTGGCCTTTCGGTTGTCTTTGGTGCATTTTTTAAAAAGGTGCTTCAATGACCGCTTTTCTTTCTTTTTGCTACCCTACGCCTGACTCCCCTTATCTTCCAAGACCCCTCTGCACCCCCAATGGAAAACAAAAATAAAAGCAAAGCCTTTGTAACATATACATGGTCAAGAAAAACTGATTCCTATATTGGCCATGTCCAAAAATGTTTCTTTTATTCTGCATCTTGGGCCCATCATCCCTCTCAATAGGTAAGTAGAATGCATCATCATCAGTCCTCTAGAATCCTGGTTGATCATTGCAATGATAAAAATTTTTAAGTTTTTCAAAATTGCTTTTGTGCTTCATAAGGTTGTTAATGTACAAATTAGGAGGCAGCAAGTGGATAGAGCACTGGGCCTAGAGTCAGCAAGACCTGGGTTGAAATCTGGTCTCAGGAACTTACTAGCTATGTGACCATAGACATATCACTTAGCCTCTGTTTGCCTTATTCCACTGGAGAAGGAAATGGCAAACTACTCTAGTATCTTTACCAAGAGACCCCCATGGACAATATGGTCCACGGGGTCATTAAGAGTCAGACATGTCTGAATAACTGAATAACCACAATATATGAATTATTTTCCTGATTCTGTTTAGTTCATTCTGCATCACTTTATACAGGTCTTCCCAGTTTCCTCTGAAACTGTCCATTTCATCATTTCTTATGGTACAATATTCCATTACATTTATATACTTTCTTAATTTCTTTAGCCATTCCACAATAGGAAGACAGCTCTTTAGTTTCCAACTTTTAGCTATTCCAAAAAGAGGTACAATAATTTTTTTTTTACATACAAGTCCTTTTCCTCTTTAATTGATTTCTTTAGTGCATAGTCCTAGTAGGAATATTGCTGAGTCAAATGTGTTTTGATATATATATATATATATCATTATATATGTATATAATGATATATATGTATATCATTATATACATATATAATGATATATATATATCATTAATTTCATATACATGATTAATTGTATGTTATGTATAATATTAATAATTATACATGGACTAATTTTATGTATTAATATTCTTATTAATATGAATCCCTCTTTGACTTCAGTCCTATGACACCCATAGCCCCAACCTAGAAAAAATCCATGCTCTCATTTTATTGATGAAAAGAGCACCAGCCTGAGAGTTTAAATGCTTGGGCTCAGCCATTTTCTAAGCAGGTGACCTTGAGCATATTGTTTGACCTTTCTTAATTTCAATTTTCTCTCCTGTGAAGCAGGGACAATAATCTCTTTCCTGTCTCCCTTAGAGAATCCCCTTTACTAATACAGATTTTCAACTGTTTTATAAATTACAATCCTTATAGAGTGACTTGTCTAGTCACACAGTCAGTAGGTGTCAAAGGAAGGACTTGAACACAGGTCTTCCTTACTTGAAGGCCAGCTAACTCTTTATCCACAATGTGTGGTGTTACCTCTTCTTCATCAACATATTTCTTTCCCTCTTACTTTTTTTGCTCTCATTCTTTCTTCTACCAGTTCAGTATCCCTCTTGTTGTGCCAACAAGTAACATCTTTGTACATAATGGGACTGTATTACTTACACACAGAAAATACTCTCTTAAGTACTCATAGATCTGTGATCGCATAGATTTGGGAGTTCCCTCCATCAATGCAAATTTCAACCCATCAATGCCTACTCATCCTGTGCAAATCTTATTTGTATTTTCTCAAAAGTTCAATACAGGGGTATTGTGCAAAACAAACAAACAGACAACAACATCGAGCCCTATTGAATGTGAGGGTCATATCTGTCAACATAGAAGAATAGTAAAATAATAAAAGCATTAATTAGAAAGGGAAGGAAAATAACCCACTCATTTTTCCATGTGTCACAACTGTCACTTAAGCTGCTTTCCTTTCCCTGTAATCTACCACTGTCAGAGCACATGGAAAGCATTTCCCTTCTATGTATTAGGCAGATTCAGTCAATATGAGTGACTCACGTTCATAGAGGTAAGTTGTGTGCCCTAAAGGAAAATAGGTCCCTCATTACAGAGGAGAGGAAGGGAAATACGTGCCAACTCTAGTAACACAGCTCATCAAAGATAAAATTCTGGATAACTTGCTAATGTTAGTCCAAATTTTTGTTTTTCTTTTAGGTCAAGGAAGTTAGTCCATTGACTAATGCATCAGTCATGATTTTTAATACCTCTGCGTCACCACATTTGTATCAAATTCAGCAGCTGCAAGCGTTGGCTAATTATAGCATTGGTGTTTCCTGCATGAATGAAGTAGGCTGGTCTCAAGTGAGCTCTTGGATTCAGGCCAGTACAACTGAAGGAGGTAATTAACAATGGACATAAAGAAAATAGCCTAGCTGACAGTTATACAGAATAGCATTAATAGCAATTCAATCTGAAAGCAAACCTTTGTTTTAGGCTTTACTTTTGGAGGTGGGGAGATGAAACGGAGGATACTTACCTCCTATATTCACTCGGGCTTTAGGGTTTGGGGCTTTTTGCACAATGATATTTTCTATGTGTAGGTTGCAATCCTTGTGCAAAGATTTCATTATTGATGCACCATGGGTCAAGCATACACTTTTGATTTGATTTTCTGTGAGTGGGGATGGATTTATGCTGACTGCCACATATTTCACTTCAACCCATTATGAACAGTGACATGCATTTTTAAAACAGCTAGCTGGGAAGAGAGTTTATAATGTGTGGCTGTGGAACTTTTTTTTCTCTTGGTCTGATTTGGTGATTTCATCAGGGTGGAAAACTCCCCATGTTGAAAGAAACTTTCCCCAGTTATGCAGCTCAACAACTGGTCTATACCTTAGAGTCGCCTGCTATTTGCAGATTTGATGCGTTTAGCATTTCTCCAGAATAAGGGAATTGCTTTGTCACTGAAAGAGCATAACACCTTTTCGCAGTACCTTGTTAATAGTGGCTTTGAGTTAAAAGAGCTTGACATTGCTTCATTAGTGCAAGTGAAGAAGTGGTGAGGACCAGAAGAGAACAAGCTAGCAGAGAATCAGCTTCATATCATGCAAACTGGTTTTTAAAATGACCTAGGGAATTAAGGTCTAAAGTTCAGACTTATGACTTGCCCCGGGCATATAGGTTTCCCCATGCATGGGTCTCTTTGCTAGGTTTCTGTAAGTTTGTGCCCATTCTTCCCCATAGACACTACAAGTATTGATGGGAAAGCATGACCCAATAATATTTTGATTTTTACTTCTTTTATCTTCTCAAATGTTTTATGTTTAAGAGGAAATATCCTTATTATTGATTTTGTGTAAATGAGAGGAATACTAGTAGAAGCTCAAGAGATAAAGTGGTAGGGAGTAAGAGTGTACCCCCTCCATCTCTAAGTTAACCCAAAACCTTAGGAAGAGAGTATGAGTTCTAGCAGAAGTGATTATGAACTTTTCTGGGAACTTTAGACCTCGTAGTTTGAGGGTAGGTTGCGAATGAGTTAGTGCAAAGTAGAAATAGAGGTCCAAGGTGCCAAGTTTATAGTACTAATAACTAGTGGGAATCAGAAAAGGTATCTCATAAAAGGTGGCATCAAATGTTTATTTTAGTTGTGAATCTAAGTAGAGATTTTAAAATCATGATTTAAATTTATGAAAGCATGAAAAGGCTACATAATTACAGTTGAGAAAGAACAGGTCAGGAGACTTCTAATCTTGTAGTATTTGAGTCTTTTTTCATTGTTCCATATTTCTGGAATTTGCTGTCACAGATTAGGGAGAGTTTAAATAATACTGGGATTTGGTGTCACCCAGAAATTTCATCTTTTGGCGATGGGGAATTTGTTCACTTTGGAGTAATATCTCCTCCTTTCCCTTAATTGCTATAGACTATGGAATAAGTTGAGATGGTGGTGAAGACCATCTTCTATTTTTCAATAAACTGTATAAAATAGTGGAATTGGTAGAAGCTGATAGAGACATGTTACTGGTCTATCATGTTGGGGCTGCACAACTACAGACATCCAAGGAAGGTTTAGGGTACCTCAAGGGTCAATGTAAAGAATCTGCTTTTATACCACACTCTTAAAAATTATTGTTACATAGAATAGGCTCTTTACAAATGTTTGTTGAATTAACTGAATCATGGAAAAATCTTGTAAGAATTTTGTTTTGAACTCAGTAACAGGTTATTGGGCAAACTCTCCCTGGAATTGTTCTCGAATCCAAGCATGAACTTTAAAACTATTTATGTTTTGGAAAATGCTGTAGGAAAGTGACCACAAACACAAAAAATAATAATAACTAAGCAGGAAGTCAAATGGGGATAAGTCAGGAATCTAATTACACAATGTAATCAGGAGATACTGGCCATTGTCCATGCTTCCTTTCCAAGAAAGAAGTGTATATATATATATATATATATATATATATATATATATATATATATGTATATATATATATATATTTGAGATTCTTTTCAAGAAGTTTTCATATACCCTGTCCTGGTTCCTAATCTGACTGTGGGCCACGTTTTGATTATTTCTGGTCTCTGAGATCCACCTCTACCCAGATGGCAGATTGCCATGAGCTCTTGACATAAATATGTAGAGTTGGAAGATGGCTAGATGGAATTGCTTTGGCTATAATGTAGAGTGCCTGGGTATGGAATGGGATATGAAATAAGGTCAGAAAGATTGTGAAGGGTTTTAAATGCCGGGATAAAGAGTTTACATTTTAGACCAGAAGCACTAGGGAGCCTCTGAAATTTTAGGGTAGAGGACTGGCAGTAGTAGTTGGAACTTGAAGAGCCTTTGGAGAATATCTAGTGCAAATCCTGAATTTCATATCTGAGGAAACTGAAATTGTTATTTGTACCAAATTCACATAGCAAGTGGTTTATTTTGTTGATGGGAAGAGGTCCCGATCTGTTGTTATTTCACTGATGCAGGGAATTCTCAGTTCCTCACCGAGTGATCACATCTATAATCTCCAAAAGTTCCCAAGGAACCAAAAGGTTAAATGTCTGGCCCATGGTCGCTTAGTACATGTCAGAGGCAGGGCTTGAACCCAGGTCTTCCTGGTTCCTAGGCCAGTCCCTATCCACTGTACCGTGCTGCCTTGCACAGAGCAAGTTATTCCAACTCAATTTCTTGCTCTGTCTCTGTATACTGTGCTGTAACCAATTTCCCAGAGTCAGTTTCATTGGTATACTTTTGGTACATTTTTATTTTATTTATTTTTTTTTGGAGGGGAGAAGGGAAGGCAATTGGGATTAAGTGACTTGCCCAAGGTCACACAGCTAGTGTGTCAAGTGTCTGAAGCCTGATTTGAACTCAGGTCCTCCCGACTCCAGGGCTGGTGCTCTATTCACCATGCCACCTGGCTACCTCTACATTTTAAATATAAGAACATAGCAATCCTTATTTCCAGTACAGATACACTTTAGATTAAAATCCTCATTCCATACATCCAAACAATCTTTTTCATGTATAAAACACATTGTAATGGTTGATAATCATTTTTTCCTTAAGGTTCTGAAGTAATTCTTAATTAGTCCTTTAAAGGTTTCAACCAAAAATGTTACCTTAGCTTAAGGGTTTTGCTGACATGAGGTGCTTACAGGTGCTCTGTGTTTAAGTATATATGAGGGAACAGCTTGGACCAGGGGTGGGGAACCTGCAGCCTCGAGACCACATGTGGCCCTTTAGGTCCTCAGATGTGGCCTTTTGACTGAGTCCAAGTTTTACAGAATAAATCCTTTTATTAAGGGATTTGTTCTGTGAAGTTTAGATTCAGTCAAAGGGCCGCACTTGACGACCTAGAGGGCCACATGTGGCCTTGAGGCCATAGGTTCCTCACCCCCAGTTAGACACTTAAGAATCCCTGTGACCAGGCTTGTAGACAACATATGTTAGAAAGAGAATATTTATAATTTTAAAATAAAAGTCAAACTATAAACCAAGAGCACTAAATAGTGTAACAAATATGAGCTACACTAAAGAGAATATTATAAGACCAATAGAATAATAATAATTCAATACTTTCTTGTGTACGATATCATCAATGCGGATACTCTGTTCGCTTGTGAAGATTGTACCCATTCCATGCCTGACCATCCTATGATACTCTTGAAATCTGCCCTATACGGTCTGTCCACTGTGACAGGAGCTTCCTCCAGATCTCTTGTGAGATACCTGTGGACTACTCTTTGGTTTCCATTCACTCTTGCTTTATGACTAGCCATCATTTTTTCCCAGTCGTAGAAATCTCTAATGACAACTTTTATATCTCCGCTCTAGAATTATTCTTTATTGGTCGCATGATGAAACTTGCTTACCTCCACCAGGCACCTTTGGTTCAGGGAGAGTCTTGATTAATTAAAAGAACAAATCTGAAGTAGAAGAGAATAGAGTTACTAAATTACAAAGATAGTATGGAATAGTAATACATTGCTGCCCTTGGTGTCCAGAAAACCAAGGTTCAAGTTCTCTTCTACAAGAGGGGTTCTTAATGTTGGCTCTATGAAGTTGTTTTGTAAAAAAAAATTGGGGGGATAACTATATTTCTTTTTATAAGGTAGTTGGGGTTAAGTGACTTGCCCAGGATCACACAGCTAGTAAGTATCTGAGCTGAATTTGAACTCAGGTCCTCCTGACTCCAGGGCCAGTGTTCTACCCACTGTACCACCTAGCTGCCCCTAAGTGTATTTCAATATAATTGGTTTCTTTTGTAATCCTATGTACTTTAGTTCATACTTTTTGAACTTTTAAAAATATATTTATATTTTATTTATGTTTGTTTATTTTATACTTTAGATACGTTATTCTGAAATGGGTCCTTAGCTTCATTAGAATGCTAAAGCATTCTATGACACAAACAAGGTGAAGAACCCTTACTCTTACACATACTAGCTGTGTGATCATAGACAAATCATTTAACCTCTCAGAACTCTAGGCAAAGTCTCATAGACTAAGTTACAGATGAACTATTGTTCTTTATCTGTGGAGGAAATGTCCACACTGGGAGTTCCCCAAACTAATGAAATTGTAGGTTCAGACCTACCCCCAGATAATTACTAGATTAAAACCGTATAATGCTATTATATGAGCCAAATTCACTTCTCTTTCAAATCAGTTCCTTAAAGATACGTTTTTGTTAAATTGTGTCTCCACCAGGCAGTTATCTTTGATCACTGACTCACCAGCTAGACATTTTTTTGTTATACTTTTGACAAGATTTCACTTATCACCTTTCAAGGTTTCTGTGAGACGTCCCCAACTCTAGTTTTCTTTTCAACTTAAGGTGACATTCTTTCTTTTCATTTCTGTTACCATGAGCTTCTAATCCTGAGGTGTGTTCACTATGTTTGAAATTGCATTATTTTCTTCATGAGATAATTTCAAACTTCTTTATAATTAACCTAAGTTACAATCTCAGTCTCTCTCTCTCTGTCTCTGTCTATGTCTCTCTCTGTCCCTCTCTCTCTCTGTCTGTCTCTGTCTCCGTGTGTGTGTGTGTGTGTGTGTGTGTGTGTGTGTGTGTGTGTGTTAGGAAGAGCATGGTGTGACAGAAAGAGTGTTGGACTCTTTAGTTGTAAGATTCAGTTTTTGAATCATGGATTTGCTACTTCTTACCTAGCTTTTCATCAGGTCACTTAATTTCCCTGGGCCTCAGTTTTCTTATTTGTAAAACAGGGGAGTGTTGGATATATTTAAGAGATACGTTCCCCTAAAACTAACTCAGTCTTGTTTTCCAGTAGAGTCCCATTTGTTATTCAGTGCTGAAGCTAGCAGCAATAGTTAATATGGTGCCTTAGAAGGACTCCTCACATTTGAGTATCACGGTTGCCAAAATGCATCAGAAGACTTTAGGCTTCTGACAAGGAATGCAATATTTTATCATTGGCATCTCCAGATGAATGTGTATCAAGGAGCCATTATTAATAACCCCATAAGAAATCCATCCACAAATGTTTATTCTTTGTTCAGGTTCAATTTTTTTCTGGAGTAAGGATTTACAATCATCTTAGGCTGGTCTAAGTTTCTGAGTAGCACATGGGCAGATTTCCTTCTGCAGCCCCACTTTGATAGGACAGATTCATGATCTCACACGTATGGATACTTTTGCCAGCACAGGTCACAACCTATCCATGACTTTTCATAGTGTATAGAGGCAGGTAGGTGACAGTGGATAGAGTACTCAGAAGACCTAAGTTCAAATCCTGCCTTGGTAATTAATTAGCTTTATGACCCTGGGCAAACCATTTAGCCTCTCTCAACCTCAGTTTTCTTGTCTATAAAATGAGATATTAATAGCATCTAACTCTCAGGGTTGTTGTGAAGAAAAAATGATTTAACATGGAAAGTGCTTTGGAAATCTTAAAGCACTATATAAATGTTACTTATTATCATTCTAGTCTATCCATGTCTTTCTATAAATTCTCCATGGAGGATCAACCAATATGCTGAAGACTTTCATGTGGGTTTTTAAAAATAACATTTTGGGGATATCAGTGCAAGATTCCCAGTCCATTAGGCCTACAACTTAATTAACAGTCAAGGCGTCTCAGAGTTGGAAAGTATCTTAGAGATCATCTAGTCCAACCTTTACCTAGACAAGAAGCTTTTCCATAACCTACCACTTGATCCATTCATCCATCTGTCCTACCCCCAAGCCTCACTACATAAACGTTGACTTCCTGTTCTAGTCAAACATGCTCTTGATGATTTCCTTTTTGCTATTTCTCACACTCTGGTCATCATTGGTAATATGTCTCAGTTTGCTTTTGTCCACTGTACACGTTTCTATTCTCCTGTCAGTACCTCTCAGTGTGAAGTACCTTTTAATTAGAAATAAAGCAAAATTACAAACTTTGTGTGGGCTAATTTAGTAAAGATTAATTTAAAAAGAAATATTTGATTTTTCTTTGTTATTTGAGTGCATGTATCCTGATAACTGAGGTATTGATTTCCTCCTTGGTCTCCCTTACTCCAAAATCTCTCTTCCCACTCCAGTCCGTACTCCATACAACCGCCAGGGTCATACTAAAGCACAGGTCTGACTATGTTATTTTCCTACTCAAGAGGCTCCAGTATTTGACCCCATTGTCCCTAGGGCCAGATATAAACTCCTGTTTGGCATTTAAAGCATTTCAACATCTGGCTCCAATTTACTTTTCTGGGCTTATTAAATGCTATTGCCTTTCATGTCCTCCACGGCCAGCCAAACTGACCTCCTCGTTGATCATGTGTGATAGTCAACCTGCTATCTCTGTTCCTTTGTACAGACTCTCTCCCATACTTGGAATGTAGTCTCTTCTTATCCTAATCTCTCAGAATCCTTAGCCCCCTTCAAGGGTCAGGCAGAGTACTCTCCCTAAACTACTGGTACTTCCTCACTCCCCTCCTCCAAAAAAAATTAACTTAATATTTATTTTGTAACTGTACACACACACACATGCAGTCACATATATATGTGTCTGTGTGTTCATAGTATCTACCTATGTGTGCATGTAACAAGTTTTAAGTGACACTGTTTCCCTTTTACAGACTATATACCCCACCCAGATAAGCTGTGCATTGTATTATACAAGTTGACAACCACATCAACACCCCCTTCCCTCAACTTGCTTGCTACTTGACTTGTTAAAAACCTTATCAATTTTCTACCCAAGTTCTAAGATAATCAAAGGATATGTTCTAGTATTTTCTCATAAATTAATAGACATGCAAAATCCCTCATTAATCAGTAGTAGGCCTCTACCACAGCTTATAAAATAAACTAGACAAACTATAACTTCTCTTCTGTGTGTATCTCTGTCTTTCTATCCCTCTCCCTTTCCCTCTCCCTCCTCGTCTCCCTCCTCATCTCCCTCTCTCCCTGTCTCCCTCTTCTCTCCCTCTCCTTTTTCTTCTCTCTCCCTATCCCCCCTCCTTCTCTCCCTTTTCTTATTGGCTAAGTCAGCCTTGCTGGCTATACAATTTCTTAACAGGGTAACAAAAAATACAGAAAAATAGTTTAATATTTCAACATTATATCATGGTGAGAAAGATTACATCCAGAGTTACCTCTAATCACTAACTACAACTGTTAATTTCTCTTCAACTCTGGAAACATATTACCACCATTCAGCTCACTCAGGATAGCAGTCGAGGTCTTTGAAAGATTCTTCATAGAATGAGTTAAACTCAAGTTTTCTCACAAAATATCTCTTCAGACTTTTTCTGGTTGACAATAAACTTACTTAGTTTTTCAGAAAAGAAGTTTTCTTAGTCTTTTTGGTCATCACACAAGTCTTTCTCCAGACATGATAGTTAAACTATCTCTCTTCTAAGATCTATTTCCCCATAAAAGTACAGTAAAAATATGCAGTCTGTAGTAGCAACTATAAAGCTGTAGTTTACATGTAACTGTTTTTTCCCTTAATACGATATAAAATCAGAGACTCACTTTTTGCTTTCTATGGTGCAGTGGAGAGCACATTGGCTCTGGAGTCAGAGAACTTCCATTCAGGTTTTGCCTCTGATCCTTACTACATTGACCTCTCTGGGCCTCTGTTTCCTCATCTGTTAAATGAGGGAATTGTACTAGTTGTCCTCTGAGGCCTCTTGATCTATTATTCTGTGACCCAGGATTTAACATAATACTTAGCACATAGTAGGTGCTTAATAAATGCTTATTAATTGGCAATAAGTAACCAAATTTCTTTTTAATACTTTAGCATTTTTTGTTTTTTTTGTTTCTTTTACAGCTCCATCAGCATCACCTCTGAATGTTACAGTATTTCTGAATAGATCCAGTAATAATTTAGAAGTAAGATGGGAAAAACCTCCACTTAAGCGCCAGGATGGTGAACTGATGGGCTATAAGATATCGTACGTGTGGCAGGGTGTGGAGTCATCTGTAAGTCTAAACTGGAAAAAATAAACTCCAATGTGCCCTTTTTGACTTGCTCTTTTAGCCTTTTCATGATAGTCATAGTTAAATAGTTTCTTGACTACTTTCTGTCTGTGAATAGACTTGGTTTGTTCTCTTCAGTTCAATTCAGCAAACCTTAAGTGCCTACTCTGCGAAGGGGAGTAACATAAAATAAAGCAGGAAAATAGGTGTGAGTCACATTGTATAGACCTATAAATGCCAGGCAGAGGATTCTGTAGCTTATCCTTGGGGCAATAAGAAGCCACTGAAGCTTTTTGATTAGATTGATTAGATTAGGGCTTAGCATGATCCAATCCATGTTTTAGGAATATCATTTTGGCTGCTGTGTGTAGTATGGATGAGAGAGAGGAAGAGCTTAGAAACAGGGAAACTGATTAGGAGTCTACTGCAGTCATTCAAATAAGAGACATACAAAGAATGAATAAACTTGTAGCTGCCTTCTAAGAGTATGTGAAGAATCATTGTCTCCTACATTTGGAGGGTGCTTATAACTTTTATGCACTGTAATGTTTTAACATTTTATTTTACTCAAACATAAATAAGTCACTTTGCAAACTTTAAGGTAAATTCATTTTACATACCTACATATACGGCTACATTCTAAACATTAGAGAACAACATCATGGAAGATAATTATACAAAACTTCCCTTGGTATGACTGTTAGAGATGAAACACTGAGTTCAATGAGCCTCTGGGCCTCAGTTTCTTCATATATAAGATGAGGATAATATTAACTGTTATTACTTGTCTTTCAGAGTTGTCGTGAGGCTCAAAAGAGATAATGTTTACAAAGTGCTTTGAATCTTTAAAGGGCTATATAAACACAGGTTATCATAATTAGGCAGCTGATGCAGTGGATAGAGCACTAGACTTGGAGTTAGGAAGACCTGAGTTCAAATCCTACCTCTGATATGTACTAGCTAGGTAACCTTTGACAAGTCATTTAACTCCTCTAAGCCTCTGTAAAATGGGGATAGTAGCAACACCTGCATCCCATGGTTGTTGTGAGAATAAAATGAGATAATATTTGTAAAGCACTTAGCAAACCCTAAGGTACTATATAGATCTTAGTTATTAATGTAATTATAAAATTAGTTTCCTTACTTGTGAAATGAGAATAATATTAACCTGCCTGCCCCATGGAATTGATGTGAGGATCAAATGAGATACGGTATATGGCTAAGGTTATTATTAATGAGCTTATGGAAAAGAGAAAATAAGCTGTTTGACAATATCTGGAGCTATTATCTCAGTTATATATCTAGGGTGTAAGTCCCTTTGTCCTCCTGGTTTGGCAGTGATATGGAGTACTGTCATCTTGAACAGGACCTTAGGTCTTTCTGAAAGTAGGAAGTATGTGATAAGTCTTCAAATTTATGGAATAATGCTATGAACTGAAGGCTTGGACTCTGCCACCAAAACAACAGTCCCTCTCCATAAAAAGACAGAAGGTAAATTGTTCCTTTCACAAGTATCTCTTTCATTAGCACATTTGTGTGTATCCCGTTTATTTGCACTATCTCCAAAATATCTATTTTTCAATGTGGAGGGCCAAACATTTGAAGATATTTGGTTATATTAAATGATTCATGTTTTTCCTTAAAACACAAGATTACATTTTCATTTCCCCTTTTCAGCCCTACTTGGCACAGACATAATGAAATTGGGAAAAATCTCTATTGCCTTGTGACTTTTTTGCACTTTGAGTCATTGTGTAATGTCTGAAATTCATGACTTATTATTTCCCAAGTCCTTTCTTATAAACTGACTTGAGAGTTGCTTTACATTCTTGCTGGGATACACAAATGTACTGGCCTCCCTGCTTCTGGTGGTGATTTGACAGGTTGCTCATATTGCCCGTGAAACTTTTTCACAGACTGTAGGTAGAAACTAGATCAGAAGATTTGGGAGAGAGGGTAGCTGTGAAAGTTGAAGCACTATAGCTTTTGCCTTTCCATCTTTAAAGATTTTTAATATATTTTGTTTTTTATTTATATTCCTTAAATTTCCCCCAGTATTTCTCCTCATATTTCTCCTCAGAGAAGCATCCCATTTAAAAAAGAATTTTTTTAAGAAAAAGAGGAAGAAGAGAAAAAAATCAGTAAAAATCATTGTATCAAAAATATCTGAAAGTATATGCAGCGTTCCACACCTGTACCTCCCATGTCTGCAAAGAAATTAGAGGAGGTGTTTTCTCATATTTTTTCTTTGGCACCATCTATGTTCTTTGTAATTTTTTTGGGCAGCTTGGTGGTGCAATGGAGAGGAGACTAGACCTGGAATCAGGAAAACCTGAGTTCAAATCCAGTCTCAGAAATTTATTAGCTGTATGACCCTTCACAAGTTACTTAAACTCTGTTTGCCTCAGTTTATATGTACGTGTGTGTGTGTGTGTATGTATATATATATATGAGGGTGAGCATAAAAACTGATATCCACAGATGAAGCCTATTAATTTAATTTTTAAAAATAATTTCTATTAATGCCTTTTGTTTTTAAAATCACATTCAAATCAGACATTACACTCTCCTTGGAATTGAACCTTTCTTTATAACAAAGAAAAACAGTTAAGCAAAAAACCCAATATGATGCTTGCTTCTGACAATGTATACAACACTCTGCCATAGAAATTCCCCCTCTCTCTGCCATAGGAAGAAGATATCCTTTATTATTGTTCACTAGAACCATTTCTGGTTGTATAGTTACTCAGCGTTTGGCTTCCTTTTAACAATCTTTTCATTAACATTGTTCTGGCTCCACTTACTTCACTGCCCTTCAGTTCATACAAATATTCCTCTGTTTCTCTGAATTCTTCATAGTAAAGTAAAATTCCATTACATTCATATTGTATAGCTTTCTTTATAGCTATTGTATTGTAGAGCTATTGCATATTCCTTAATTTATGAATACTCACTTTGTTTCCAGGGCTTTGCTACCACAAAAAGGGCTGCTATGAATATTTTATTTCCTTTTTACTAACTTCAGATGTGTCCAAGCATCTCCCATCTTTAAAGAATTTTCATTAGACTCTAACGTTCCCTCAAGCTGTCATATTTCTCCTCCCTTTCTTAGCCAAACCCTTTGAAAAAGTTATCCACATTTGCTTCCTCTACTTCTCTCATTCATTCTTCTACTCTTTTCAGTTTGTCTTCCAACCTCATTACTCAATTGAAACTGCTCTCTCCAAAGTTCTCAATGATCTCTTAATTGCTAAATCTAATTTTTTTCCCCTCAATCCTCATCCTTCTTGACCTATCTATTTGACTCTGTTGACCACTCTCTCTCTGTGGATACTCTCTTCTCTCTGGGTTTTCATGACACTTATTGGTTAGTTGTGTCCAACTCCTCATGGCAGCATGATCCATAGCATGTCAATGCTGTCAATAGGGTTTTCTTGGCAAAGATACTGGAGTAGTTTGCCCTTTCCTTCTCCAGGGGATTAAGGCAAACAGGTTATGACTTGCCTGGGGTCACAAAGCTAGAAAGTAGGAAGTGTCTGAGGCTGGATTTGAACTCAGGTCTTCTTGACCTAGGTGGTGCAGTGAATAGATCACTGGACTTAAAATTAGAGAGACTCATCTTCATTAGTTCAAATCAAGTCTCAGATACTTACTAGCTATATGACCCTGGATAAATCGCTTAACCCTGTTTGCTTAAAGTTCCACGTCTGTAAAATGAGCTAGAGAAGGAGATGGCAAGAGGCTAGATTTGAAGTCTTCCTGACCTTTCATATCCAAGTTTCTTTCCATTGTGCCACCAGGCTGCTTATATCAGAATATCAGAACACATGGGGTACAGTGGGGAAAATGCTGGATTTGAAAACATCATATGTATACATATACATATACATTCAGCTTTCCACTAAATTTGACACAGTACCTTTTTCTAATTTGTGGCCTCTTATTTCTAATTATGGTGATCACTATTAAATGGTAGGAATTCATATTGTGTGGATTTTCCTTTGTTATCTTCTAGCTTCCTTCAAGGTTCAACTCATGTGCCATTTTCAAGATTTCCAAGGAAACCTTCCCTAATTCCCTTAGTTATTAATGCTCTTTTCCACTTTTTGAAATGATCCTATATGTACTTCCATGTTTGAATTCTTTATCCCCTCAATAGAATGTAAGCTTCTTAAGGTAGGAGACTGCTTTTCATTTCACCTCTAGCCCAAAACAGTGCCTTGCATGTAGTTGGTGCATAATACTTTTTGGTTGGCTCATATCAAATTGTACTTGGAATCTTAGAGGGCCTGGATTTGAATCCTAGCTCAACTATTTACTATTTATACGACTTTGATCTAGTCTTTTCACTCTCTTATCTTCTCCATTTGTAAAATGAGGGAGTTGGACTCAATCCCTAAGGTTCCCTCCTGCCCTGAAGTCTACCTGCAGTGGCATCGTCAGCACCCCTTGTAAAGTAGTGGAGGTCATTAGAGGAGGCTTTGTGTCATGACTCTGTCTTTTGTTGGCAGTGTTTGGCACCCTGGCAATTGAAGAATCAAATGTTCGTCCTAGAATTAGGGCAAATAATGTGTAATCAAGTCCAATTGCATAAGGGGGACCCAAGTTTGCCAACAGAAAGTCATCTTATGAAAAGAAAACCAACTAGTAATATAAATTACAGTTTTACAGGCATTTCCTTGGCCTGGCTAAAAGCTACTTTTAAAAGAGTGGGAGTGAAACAGGTCTTTAGGATTAGGAAACAGTTGTTGAGAGGGAATGATACAAGCATCATAAGCTACATCAGCTGGAGGTCTTTGTGTTCAATGCTATCAAAACTCTGTTGTGTATACTTCATGGCCTTTTGTTCAGAATGTCCCATTTTGTTCACTGCTCCAGTTGCCTGTGAACCCTTGGGCCTTGTGCCTCCTTAGAGATGCAGTCTCAGCCCAATGAAAAGGTCGTTTGTATTGCACTAACTGTATACACTGCATATCATAACAGTCTTGTGATGGCAGAAGGGTTTAGTGGATCATTATGTGCTGGACAAAAATCTACTGTGACATGACGGAACTCAGGTTTTCAAAATGTGCAAAGCAGGGAGATTAAAATTCGGATAAAAAGAGATCATGCTTCCTTTGTTTATCATTCAGTTCAAAAAGCATTTTTAGTGGGAGGTGATAATTTTGATATCTTCCATTTTTAAACAACGATAGTTTTTAATATATCAGTTTTCTCTCTCCCCTGCTCATTGTGCCATCCTTTTTAAACAAAGAACTAAAAAAGAAAGAAAAAAAGCAGAACAAGAAAAACAACTAATATAATCAACTAGTGACAGCATTTGCATTATAGCCTAACTATAATTCCCCTCCTTTGCAAAGAAAACAGGAAGGTGCAATTTTTTCTAATCTCTTCTCAAAGGCCAAGGTTCTTGGTTATTATAGTTTCACAACACTCAGAAAAAGCCAGACTTCTTGGTTATTATAATTTCACAGCACTCAGCAAAAGCCAGGCTTCTTGGTTATTATAATTTCACAACATTCTGAAAAGTTTGAGTGGCCCGTAAAGTGGTCCACCATAATGAGACTGGAAAAGTAGGCTGGGTTCAGGTTGTAAAAGTTTTTACATGTCAAAGAGAGGAGTTTATATTTGATCCTAGAGGCAAAAGGGAGCCATTGGAGTTTGAAGTGAAGAGATGGGTGCTTCAGGAAAATCTCTTTGGTAGCTATAGAGGACAGATTAGAGTAGGGTGGAGATTTGAGACAGGAAGACCACTTATGAAGATATTGCAACAGTCCAGGTAAGAGATGATAGGGTCCTGAACTGGGGTGGTTGCTTATGTGGATAGAGAGAAGAGGACAGATGTTTAAAATGTGAAGATAGAAACAAGAAGATTTGGCAATAGATTGGATAAGTGGAGTGAGAATAAAGAGTTAAGGATGATGCACTTAATAGAAGTAGGGAAATTTGGAAAAGGAGTGGGTTTTGGGGTAAAGATAATGAATCCTGTTTTGTACATATTGAGTTTGATTTGCCTAAGAGATATCTAATTTGAAATGCCCACTGAAGTATAGAAGGAAGAAACTAAGGATTCTACCAGATAGGTTTAAAGAGAGAATATGTTCTACCTAGGGATGGAGAAAACCCTGTGAGTAATTGTGGAGAGTTGGTTTACATAGTTTTTAAAGAAAATTTTACTAGTAGTATATCTTTTGTATGTAGCAATAGAGTATACATTTAGAAAGTAATTTGTATTCATATATTCTGATTTGGTTGGTAAGGAAGTTTTCCTCCCAGATTCCTTGGCATTGCTAAATTGTTTAACACCAGAAACTTCTCTGATTTTATCAGGAAATGACATTAAAGAAAAGGCATTACCATATGTTTTGCCACTGCATCCTAAGGACTATGGGACCTTTCCATCTGACTTGCAGCTGAAACCTTCCATAGGCATTGCATCTCCTATTAAAATGTCAGCTCCTAGAGAACAAGGATATCACCAGACTTTTCTATTTGGATTTCAGCAGTTAGCATAGTGCTTTGCACATAGTAAACACTCAGATGCTTCATTCAAACTTCAAGTCATCTTGAAACTTACTTAGAGACTGATCCCTGACTGTGTATTATGTAGTTATAGTAAAAATAAATATGGATCCTTAGAATAGTGCAGTGAAGTGTTGGCTTTGGCACCAGAGGACCTGGGTACAAATCTTGTCTGTGCTACTTAACTACCTCTGTGACCTTAGGAAAGTCCTTTAACTTCTTTAGGCCTCATTTTCCTCATCGGCAAAATGAGGAGGTTGGACTTGATGTCTTTAAGGTTTCTTCCAGCTCTATATTTATGACCCTATGACTAAGGGACTCCTGCTGATTAGTGCTCCACTCTCGTTGAGTAGACAATTTAAAAGAAAGTAGCGGTTACATTGTTTCAGCATACCCCCAAAACCCATTCCTCTTCCAGATTTCCCTACTTCTCTCCTATCATCCTCGACTCCTTATTCTCACTCTCCATATATTCAGTCTTTGGCCAAATCTTCTTGTTTCTATCTCCACATTTCACACATGTCTTCTCTCTATCCACATAGCAATATATCAATGTCATATATTTGTATATAATATATAAATATTATACATACACATGTACATATATGTTTTTATATACATATATATTAGGTTATATTATACAACACTTCTCTTTATAACTCTTGGCTTCCAAATAAGAGTTCAAAGTTGAGAGTCAAGGAAAGAGGCTATACCCAATGGATAAATCATTATAATTCTGGCTGTAAAGTAAATGATCCAACTCTTTGGTGAGTCAACTTCAAATATAACAAGGACAATATCTATAGAAACAAAATAATTTCCGATCCAATCCAATGTAGAAAGAGCGCTGAACTTGAAGGGGCAAGTTCTAGCTTTGCCACTGGCCAGCAGCCAACATGGGCAAAACATTCGCTTCTCTGAATTTCAGTCTCTTTTCTGTAAAATGGAGCCACTGCTTGTATTGTCTCTCTCACAGAGTTGTTTGAACTTTGTGAATTGTAAAGTGTTACATAAAGAGGGTGTGTGTGTGTGTGTGTGTGTGTGTGTGTGTGTGTGTGTGTGAATGAGTTGAGGAGGAAGAGATGGCCATATCAATGCCATGATTACATGTCCCATGAAGTAAAATGCCTTTGTGTTAGTTTGTTTTCATACAGAAATTTGTATCAAGATCCCAAAAGATCTGTTAAAGATATGTCCTTTCTGACATAAATTCCTATTTAAAAATGACAAAATATCAGATCCAGAAGGCCATTCTTCCATTTAAAGATGGATACGAGATAGAAGTAGATAAGTATATGCATGATAATTTGAGGAAGGGGCAAAGGTCCCTAACAATACCTTACAAATAACAACAAAAAACTGCATTCTATCAAACATAATTCCAGTTCAAAGAAAGCGTTAAACAGGAGAAAAAAAGCACTGGGCTTATAGACAGAAGATCTGGATTTGCATCCTGGCTTTGTCACTTATTCTTTGTGTTACCTTGAGAAAGTAACAGTCTCTAGATCTGTTTCCTCCTGAGAAATAAAGAGTTTGAACTAGGGCCATTCTAAGGTCCCTTTCAGCTCTAAATCAATACTTCTGTGAGAAGATGGACATTTCCTTTGACATTCATTATGATGGAAATAGATCACTTGTTGGTTGTTTGGTTGGTCGGTTGGTTGGTTGGTTGGTTGTTCCAAAGTTAAGTTTGTTAAGTTAAGTGGTGAAAGAAGCTCTGTCCCAGAGATTGTCAATGTTTACCTGAGTGGTGTCAACTGGGAAAGCGTACATGGTAGGAAGGGATTTTGAGGTGTTTCTCTTTTAAGCAATTTAGAATATATTGCATTACCTCTTCCTTGTTACATTGCATTCAACGGCAGAACATTGTTGTTTGTGTAGATGTTTCTCCAGTGATTTATATACTCCCTTTTTCTGAAAAGGATTTGTGACAACTTAAAATATGTTGCTGTTCAGTGGTGTCTAACTCTTTGTGACCCCATTTGGGGTTTTCTTGGCAAAGGTACTGGAGTGGTTTGCCGTTTCCTTCTTTAGCTCATTTTACACATGAGGAAACTGAGGCAAACAGGGTTAAGTGACTTGCCCAGGATCACAGCTAATAAATGTCTGAGGCCGGATTTTAATTCAGGAAGGTAAGTCTTCCTGATTCCAAGCCCAGTTCTCTAGCCACTGTACCCCCTACCTGACCTACAAACACATAAATATATACAAGTATGTATAAACTCATATAAAACAAGATGAGCAAAAATGGAAACAATAAAAACACGTTAAAGAGGGTAGAGAATAGATGTCATAGAAATCCAGCTACTGTAGTTGAATCCTGAGGTTGTCTGCAGGGCAAGCAAAAAGTAACATGTTTTGGGTTATATAATTCTTCTCACCTGATGAAAGAGACACATTCATTCAAAGTGACAGATTTTCCTGGGATAGAATTATATGAGGAATCTATCATGTGGATGCCTCTGTATGTCTTGTTGGCTAATACCTAGTATCTAATACCTAATATCTAGTGTGAGATAATGGACAAATAACCATTCTAAGCCTCAGTTTCCTCATTTGTTAAAAAAGCGGGGTGGAGGGGATTGAACTAGAAGGCCTCTAAGGTCCCTTTCTGCTCTGTGTCTATGAACCTAAAATAGATTTAACTTCAGTTTCACAAAGGTTCAGTTAATAATGTTTTTATAGGGTGCTGGATTTAGAACTGAGGGAAACATATCTTCCAGCTATCTAATCTAACCCTCTTATTTTACAGGTGAGGAAACTAAGGCCCAGAGCAGGTATTTGACTTGCCCAAGGTCACACAGATACTGAGTATCAGAGGTGGGATATGAACCCACACCCTTTGACTCCAGAGATTTTCTATTGTACCCCACTTTATCAGTCCTCTAGAGAGAACTAAGCGTATAATATTACCTTAATTCAGTATTTCTTTGGGGGAGTTAAAGTGATATGGTCTAAATTTATCACTTTCTGATGATACCACATTAATATAGGCCTAGAGCTTAGAAAACCACAGAGTATAGGAAAGTTGACTTAGGTCTGAAACTTTTTTTAAAAGCAAGTGTTACCAATCAGCTGATTTGGTGATAAAAGAAACAATAAAATTGCCTCAATAGGGATGCCACAGAATATCTGATTTTTGTTAGACTCATGCAGCTAATAAGAAAAACACAGAAAAAACAGAAAAGTGATACAGTGCCCCTTTCTTTACATTAGGCATCTTTACAATAGGCATTGTGTATTGCTTAATGGAAATGTTGAAATGTGTGTAATCAAATTCATATGTTTTCATTTTCTCCATGCAGCATTCATTAAGCTCTTACTATATACAAGGCTCTGTAGTAGGGACATGAATTCATGACAAAAATGAAGCAATTCTTGCCCTCAAGGGGCTTACATTCTTTTGGGCATGTGCATGCCTAAATATAAGGTATACTTAAAGTAATACAAATGTATTATTGGGAAATATATCCTACAGAAGGTAGCACCTGACCTAAGGATTCTAAGAATCCTCAGACCTTCGGGGAAAATGTGTGTATGTATGCTTAAATATAAAGTAGATATAAAGTAATATAAATTTATTATCAGGAAAGATATCTTACAGAAGGGGACATCTGATCTAAGGATTCTAAGAATCCTCAGACCTTTGGGGGGAAACAACACATATATGTATGCTTGAATACAAAGTAATATAAATTTTTTTATTGGGAAAAGCATCTTACAGAAGGTAGCACCTAATCTAAGGATTCGGAGAGGTAAATCTGACATATGAAGCCACTTGTACAAAGTCACAGGTGGAAGAATGGAATTTGACATAGAGGGAACTGCTAGCAGGCCAGTCTCACTGAAATAATAGCAAGTTATAAAAGGGAATCATATGAAAGAAGACTAGGGAGCCAGATTATGGAGGATTTACTCAGAACTTCCTCAAAAATCATGTGACTGGGAAAACTTTTGTGGATTCTGTGTTTATAGAAAAGTAAAGTGTTAATTAAAAAAAATTGGCAAATAAATCATGGTGGTGCTTAAAGGCTCTTAAATTCTATATCCAGTCTTCCCTAGAGCTTAGGGCTGTTCCTAGCACATAGTAGGCCCTTAATAAATGCTTATTGACTGAATGACTTAAAGGTATAGGGAGTGCAATGTTCTTTCATCAGTATTTGTTGTTGTTCAGTTGTTTCAGTTGTGTCCACCTATTCATGACCCCATGGATCACTGTCCCTATGATTTTCTTGGCAAAGATACGGAAGTGGTTTGCCATGTCCTTCTTCAGTAGCAAACAGAAGTTAAATGACTTGCCTAAGGTCATACAGCCAGGAAGTTTTTGAGGCTGGATTTGAGCTCAGGTTTTCTTGACTCCAAGCCTAGTACTCTATCCACTTGCACCACCTAGCTGCCTCTTGGCATAGAGAACTCACAAATAAGGAAATTCCATCTACTAATGAAGGTCCACAACTTTAGTCTTAGAAAGCTGTCTGGAGCACCAAGAAGTTGTGACTAGCCAGAGTCTCACAGCCAGTCTGTCAGGCACAAGACTTGTGGTTATGAGGTTGATTCTCTCTATCCACTATTCCTCCACTACCACTGTAAGCCACTAATATTTAATCCTAAAATGAATGTAATCAATGTATAGACTAGAGGTGTCAAATAAGGGACTGCACAGATTAAAGCGTAATTGGGAAATATTTCACAAAGTAAATAAAAATACAATAGAACATAGATAAGGTTAATATGTGGTTTTCTTTTTTGTATTTTAAATATTGGTATTTTATTTAAATACTTTATTTATTTAGATATTTTATTTAAATTTAAATATTTAATTTATTTGACTATTGGCATCTTACACACAGTAGGTATTTAATAAAAGTTAGTTGAATGTGACTTCAAATACCTTACCCCTTCCAAATGCTATCCATCTTACCTCTTTTGCACAGAGCATGGATGTTACCTGAGACTCCTTTGGTCCCTGCTCTTAATCTCCAGGAGACTGATATTTCTTTTTACAAAAATTTTTTTTTTAAATTTTCTATTTTTAGTTTACAACACTCAGTTCCACAAGTTTTTGAGTTCCAAATTTTCTTCCCCTCCCTTCTCCCCCGCCAAGATGGTATGGAATCCAATATGTGTTCTACATATACCTTCACATTAAACTTATTTACACAATAATCAAGTTGTAAAGAAGAATTATGACCAATAAAATGAATCATGAGAAAGAAGAAGCAAAACCAAAAAAGAAGAGGAAAAAAAAGAGAGAGAGAGCAAATAGTTTGCCTCAATCTGCATTCAGACTCTATAATTCTTTCTTTGGATGTAGATAGCTCTTTCCATCATGAGTCCTTTGGAGCTGTCTTTGAACCTTGAATTGCTGAGAAGGGCCAAGTCTATCAAAGTTAGTCATCACAGAAGCAATATGTCTGTGGTTGTGTACAATGTTCTGGTTCTGCTCCCCTCACTTAGCATCATATCATGTAGGTCTTTCCAGGTTATTATGAAGTCCATATGTTCCCCATTTCTTATAGCACAACAGTATTCCATTACATTCATATACCACAACTTGTTTAGCCATTCTCCAATTGATGGGCATCCCCTTGATTTCCAATTCTTTGCTACCACAAAAAGAGCTGCTATAAATATTTTTGTACAAATGGGTCCCTTTCCCACTTGTGCGGTCTCTTTGGGATACGGGTCAAAGGGTATGCACTAATATGTGGTTTTCTAAGTCAGAATGTGGCCTGCGGGAGTCCTTTTGTGCAGTTTAGTGTTGATTATACTTCCACATTTCTCACTGTATGTAACATTACCCATTTCTATAGTGTTTTAAGGTTTTAAAAATGTCTTCCTTACAACAACCTTCTGAAGTAAGTAGTATATATATTGTAATCCTCCTCTTAAGTTCAGTTCTCTTTCCCTAACACTGTACTAAATGTAGAGCATTAAGAATACAAGCTTATATTATTAGTTGTAACTGCCTCATTTCAAAAAAGCTGTACATAAATTAGTGTGATTTCTTTTTTTGTAAATGGTATTTTTAAAGTGCTAAATGGCGTCTCTACTTATCAAAAGGAATTTTCTGGTGAATATTGCCATTTCTACCACAAGGTAGCCAGTTTCTACTAAAATATGTACCATTTGCCATCCTTAGCATCACATTGCAAGCAGTTATGAGGGTTGCTTCCCTGTTGGTGTAATGGAGAAAGGGAATATTTTCCAAACTGCTTTGTAAACCCTTCAGAAATACTAGTACAGCTGACTAACCCTTGGCTTCTTTGCAAGGTAGTAAAATTCTGTTTTACAGATTAGGATCAAGAGACTGAAATGGCAAAATAACTTGCCTAGGTTTTCATAGTTAATGATATCAGAGGAGCTGAGATAACTTTAATTTTCCTTTTTATTCCAAACCCACTCTTTAATCGCTCTGCATTATTGCAACAAAAAAATTAACTTGAATTTTTATTAGGATTTTGATTCCTTCATCAAATGAGAGACAACATATGCAGTGGTGTCAAATTCAGATTGAAAGGGCAGTCACTAATCCATGCATATGGCCCTAAAGGCCACATTTTGACTTAATTTTAAAATGTAATGTTATCTCTGTTTTATTGTATTTTTATTTACTTCATTAAATATTTCACAATTACATTTCGATCGGGTTCTGGCTGCATTTGGGAGTGCTTCAGGCTGCGTGAGTTTGACACCTCTGGAATACACATTGGACTTGGCATCAGGAGTTCGAAACTTGTCTCAGATACTTGCTAGCTGTGTGATTAGGAGCAAGTCACTGAGTTTTTCTGACCCTCAGTTTCCTTAAATGTTACTTAGAGATTATGCTACTCATACAACTTACCACAGGGGGCTGTTGTGAGGAGAGGTATCATGGTACACTGGATAGAGCTCTGACTTTGGGATCAGAGGACATGGATTCATATCCCACCATGTTTACTTCCTACCTTGGGCAGGTTACCTCTTGCTTGGCTTCAGTTTTCTTGTCTATAAAATGAGGAGGTTGAATTAAATGGCCTCTGAGGTCACTTCCAGATCTAAATTTATCATGCTAGGAAGGTGACTTGTACCTAAAATGCTATAGAAAAGTGAGTTATTTTTTTTAAAGATATTTCAACAACAAAAAAAGGTAGCAAGCATTATTAAGTGTCAACTATGTACTGAACAGGTAGCTAGGTGGTGCAATGGATACAGTGTCAGGAGTCTGAAGTCTGAAGGAGTCAGGAGGACCTGAGTTCAAATCCAGCCTCAGACCCTTATTTACTGTGACCCTGAACAAGTCACTTAACCCTGTTTGCCTCAGTTTCCTCATCTGTTAAATGAGCTGGAGAAGAAAATGGCAAGCCATTCCAGTATCTTTGCCAAGAAAATCCCAAATTGGGTCATGAAGAGTCAGACGTGACTGAAATGACAACAATAGTCTCTGACCTCGAGGACTTGACTGACTGGCAGGGGAGGAAAGCAGATTCGATTATAATTTACAACAGAGCGTGCTAAGAGGATCGTGGTGCTAGCAGGTTCTGATGTGGTTCCCTTGCAGCTGTGCCCTGATTTCCTCTTGCTGTGCGTTGATTTCCCTCATAGACAATGCACTGTTTTGTCATCATATATGCAGAGATTAGTGAACAGATGGAAGGGAGGTTACTGTACTCCTCGTTAGTCAGCGTGTCTATTGTATAATATTTCAACAATTAGTTGTTTTCCACTAGTAAGCTGCAAAATAGCACCAGTCATTTTCTCAGCTGCTTGGCTGACTAACTTCAGGCTCAAGAAATGACAGCATGTGTTTGGGGGGGTGGTGTGGGGGGAAGAATGATTGTACTTAATGATATTTTTCCTAAGAATATAAAAGTACAGAATGACCAGTCAACATATTAAGCTTTTGTTTAGGAAGCTTCTTAGCAGGGTTTCATATAAGCTTATGTAACACCTGGATGAAGAGGATCTTAGAGAAACAAATCAGCGAGGCAGTGGGGGAGAGTGGAAGGAGCCCTAGGTTTGGAATCAGAGGTATGGATTTGAATCTTGGTTCAGCTGCACTCATATGACTTTGGACAAGTCACTTAACTTTGTGGTGTCTCAGCTTTCTCATGCATCAAATGATAGAGTTTGACTACATACATGCTAAGATCCCTTCCAACCCCAGATCCTGTGGTATAGTATTTGTCATAACCCCACAAATCACCTTGTATTGATTTTCTACGGACCTCCCTATGCACTTGTCTCCTTATGTTAAACTAGAAGTTCTGTGAGGGCAGGCACCATTTTTTACATTTGTCTTTGTTTCCTAATAGCTAACACAGTACCTGGCACACAATACTTCAATTCAATTCAATAAACATTTATTAAGCACCTACTGTGTGCTAGGTACTGTGCTAAGCACCAGGGATACAAATAGGAAAAAGACAGTCCTTGTCTTCAAGGAGCTTACAATCTCAGCTGAAAACCTGGGGAGACCACCAGGGAGTACCTGGTGAGGGGATGATGTTCCAAGGATGTTCCAAGCTGACCCTCTGATGTAAAATACAGAGTTACCTGGAAAGTTCTGAGCCCTCTATAGAGGAAGGTTTTAGGAGGAGTTTATTGCTCTGCTATCCTGCAGTGGGTAGAGCCCTGGGCCTGGAGTCCAGAAGACTCATCTTCCTCTGACACTTACTAGCTGTGTGACCCTGGACAAGTCACTTAACCCTGTTTGCCTCAGTTTCCTCATCTGTAAAATGAACTGGAGAAGGAAATGGCAAACCGTTGTAGTATCCTTACTAAGAAAACCCCAAATGGGGTCATGAAGAGTCAGATAGGACTGAAAAACGACTGAACAAGAAACCAGTGCCCCAGCAAAAGGGGAGAGGGCAGGGTGCACCAAGAATGTATTGAGTATCAAAAGCAGAATCAATCAGTGTGCTCATGAGACTTCATGTGATCACCTTATCCTGGGAGAGTCCTGATGTTCTATGGAGCCAGCCAGCAGAGCCACCAGTGGAAAATGAAGAGTAATTGTAGTTGTTTAATAAATGCTTTTTGATTGACTAATTACCAGGGCATATTAGAACTGTTTGCCATGAATTTGCCTCTGCACAGGGATAGAGTGCTGGGCTTCCAGTCAGGAAGACTTAAATTTAAATCTGGCCTTAGACACTTTCCTAGCTTTGTGACCCTGGGCAAGTCATTTAACCTGTCTCTCTTTAATCTGTCTCAGTTTCCTCAAAAGTCAAAAGGGGAATAATAGTAGCACCTATGTCCTAGGGCTGCTGTAAAGATCAAATGAGATAATTATTTGTAAAAATGCTTAGTACAGTGGCTATCATGTAGATTAGTCGTGTCTTAATATAATCTCAAAGTTCTTTGAGGTAAGAAAAATGGAGTCTCTAAGGTGACACTTTTTTTAGTAACCTATTGGTTGTACATTTTTGGTTCCTTACAGCTGCTAGCAGTTCAGAATTAGGAAAAAACTTTGGCTGACTGGCACATACTCTCCCTTAGGCATGAATGACATGGTTGTCCTTTCCTTATAGACAGGGTGGGGCTCCACCCTGCTAAATTACCAGGACAAGTGACTGGCACAGGACTGAAGGATATGAGAGTATGAGTGGCATGGAAATCGTTCAGTCTAGATTTGGCTTCAGCAGCCTCTGATATTGTCAGCTGGGTGCCTTAAATACTGTTTTCTCCTTAGAAAAAGAAATGACTCCCTTTTGTGGTGTGGATCCAGGCCTCCTACGTCCAGGGGTAGAGAGTCTTATTTCAGGGTTCAGGTTTTTGCTGCCCTATGCCTTTTCTAGCAAAACCCAGTTCCAGATTATGTTTGTACTTGGGTGAAAAAAATGTTTTCCCTGTTTTGCTCCTGCAGAACATTGTCCTAAAAATGTTAGCCTCTGATTCCCAGGCCTCCTCAACCATATAAAAGGTTGTTCATATAGAAGAACTATTGAAGTACCACTTGAAGAGAAGAGAGGAGAGAGACAGTGATAGAAAAAGAGAGGAAAAAAAGAGAGATAGAGAAAGACCTTGTGTAATCACTTAATCTTTGCTGAGTTCTTGGGGAGAGGCAACCAGGTATAATAGAATGAGTGGAATGTTCAGGGTCAGAGAACTTGGGTTCAAACCCATGCTTTCTTATTTTTGCTTGCTTGTGTGACTTAAGACAAGTCCAGTTATTCCACCCCCTCAACTTTCCTCCCACCCACCCCCCAAACATACACTTTCTCATCTGTAAAATGAAGGATTAGAACTTGAATCTTTTCACTTCTAAGACCCATTAAAGCTCTAAATCCTACAAGTCATTATTCCCTATTTTTTAGAAATTCATTATTATATTATAATGATCTTACTACATGCCATGGCAAAACTTTATTTGTAAAAACAGCAGAGAAATAGACCAGCCTGTAGCATGAGATAAGCCCTGGATTTGTAATCAGAATCCTGGGTTCAAATTACGGCTCTGAGTGATGTCAGGAAGTCATGTAACTTTGCTAGGCCTTAGTTTTCTCATCTGGAAAGTGAAGGGTTTGGACCTGATGATCTACATCTGTGAAATCTTTGAAAGATGCCATTGTGCTAATCAGTGTTTTGTTGATTTTTGTCTCCCAGCAGGAACATTCTGAAGAAGTTGACCAGAGTGACAGCATTGCTCTTATTTCTGTGTTAGCCGCCAACACCACATATACAGTGAAGATTGCTGTCATCACTAAAGGGGGAGTTGGGCCTTTCAGTGACCCAGTAGATATATACATTCCAGCTAATGGTAAGACCCAGTAACCTTATTTGCTTCCAGAAATCGGTATTCCATGTGGTGACCAGATTGTCATTAAAAATGTTATGGGCCTAGGAAATGACTTAAGACTAAAGCCAGTGTCAAAGTACTTTTTTTGCAATTATAAAATCAGTTATTTTTCTTAGTTATGAAGTACTGTGATAGCATACATTTAAGTGGCGTCTGGTTGTGTGCAAGTCTTACAGAAGTATAGTTCATTAGGAAGACAAATGCATTCAAGATAGAACTTTTGGCTTTATCCTTGGATTTTCTAACTCCTTGGGGTGGGGAAAAGTACTTCGAGGGATCACTGGATTTTAACTTGCTAAACCAGAATTGAGGGGATTGGCAGGATCTTTTCATTCAGCAGGGAAGGGAAAGACCTATCCAAATATTTACCTTTGGGGCTGGTTTTGAAATGACTTGACACTTGAATCCATCACTGCTTCCAGTACTACTGCTGGAAAGGCCAAATGGCCTTTGGATTGCTTATTTTAACACAATAGTCTCTATAAACAAGTAGATTGAAAATCTCTCTCTCTGCAGTGCCCGTGGCTTACTGATTCAAAAGCCTAGACCTATGTACTGCTTTGGTGTCTTGTTTTTAATTCTGTTATCATTCAGTCTTAATATTGAATCAGCTGACCTAGTACACAGCCTCTGATTTCACAGTTTAGTGAAACCACTTTTGTTCTGACTTTGACCCATCCCGGACATGTTTGAATGTTTGGCTGCCAGGCCCATTGTTATTGTGTTATATTTGTATCTGTTGTGCAAATATGGTGATGTTAATCAATCAAAAAGTCTGTATTAAGCATGTACCACGTGCCAGGCATTATATTAGTTCTTGGGAACGTAAAGATTAAAATGAACCAGAATCTTCCCTCAAGCAGCTTAAGTTTTACTGCGGGGCAGGGGTGGGGGGAGGCAGGAGGAATGCAGATTGGGGAGGTGTCCTTTTCTGCTGATGGTTGTTTATAAAAGTGGTCTTTGTACCTGATTGCAGGAGTAGTCTAGGAACAGAGGCCTGAATTAGCTGACTCTTCCTAGAAAAATAAGGTCAATAAGGAGGATCTATCCATCCTTTCCACTTCACCATTGTTTTGGGGGTTAAAATAGGACCTTTTTGCAGGTTCTAGATTCTGGGGCATATCCTGAGCCTGAGGAAAATTAGTAACTCAATTCAGTTCAATTTAACTCAACATGCATTTATTAAGCACCTACTGTATGTAAAGTACTATGGCAGGTTCTAAGGTTGCAAAAATTCCCCTTAGAACTTATATTCTAAAGAGTGGTGACCACCTGTAATAGGCAATTCACAGAAAGGGAGGAGAACAAAAACATTAATGAGAGCATTAAGAAAGGCCTCGCGTAGAAGATTGTACCTGAGCTGATTCTTCAAGGGAGCTAGGGATTGTGAGAGAGGGGGAGGGAAGGAGAAAGGGAGGGAGGGAAGAAGGGAGAAGGGGGGGGGGAGAGAGAGAGAGAGAGAGAGAGAGAGAGAGAGAGAGAGAGAGAGAGAGTGAGTGTACATTGAAAGCATGGAGGATGACCTGGGCAAAGGTGTGGAAGTGGGAGATGGAATTTCAATACAGGTAATAATATCAGAAAGCTAGTTTGTCAGGAGAGCAGTGTGTGAAGAATAGGAATGAGTATGGAAAGATAGGTTGCAGGCAGATTGTGTGAGGGCTTTAAAGGACTAACAGAAGGGTTTGTATTTTAGCCTAAAGGCAATAGGGAACCACTCAAGCTTCTTGGGAAGTGATGTCAGACTGTGTTTTGGAATTTACATTTTCATAGCTCTGTGGAGAATGGATTGGAGGTGGGAAAGCCTGGAAGCAGGGAGACCAATTAAGAGGCTATCCTAGTAGCACTTATGAAAGGTGGTAGGGGTCTAAAGTAAGATGTGGTGGTCATGTTAGTACAAAGAAGGGAACGGCTGTGAGAGATCTAATTAACAAAATCTTGGTAATTGCTCTGTTATGAGAGGTGGAGAACAGTGGAGAATTGAGGATGACTCCCAGTTTGTGAATCTAGGTAATTGAAAGGATACTGGTGGCTTCATAGAATTAGGGAAGTTAAGGAGATTGGTAGATTTGAGGGATATGAAGTGGGAATAATCTTTCAGATACCTATTAAACATCCATTTCATTTGAGAAAAGTTGTGCGCGTAGCAAAGGTAAGCAATGTATGCCTACCAAATAGAAACATAATGTCCCGGACTTCTCCTAAAGAGACATTGGCGACCAGGTACAGATTAACTAGTATAAAGTCCAAGAATGTAGGAGCTCTTATCTTCATCACACATGGTAAATTCCTTACTCTAAGCTTACAAAGTTTTCAAGTAATTTCAGCTCATTCTTATGTGATAAAATGAATAGATTTATTAAAGCCTGAGTACAGTTGGATGCCTGTTTTCCCCTTCTATTATTACTAACAAACCGGGGCAATTGAGAACATGAAAACCTTAACAGCTTTCATGAACACTAAAAAGCATGGGCAATCCAACATTTTCCTGGTGGTGAAAATCTGTGAACAAGACACAAAACCACAAAACTTTAGTTGTTAGAAGGGATCCCAAGGCCGCTGAGTCCACTTCATACTTGACCAAGAATTTCTTCTATAATATATCTGACAAGGAAAGAC
This sequence comes from Trichosurus vulpecula, assembly GCF_011100635.1. NCBI lineage: Eukaryota > Metazoa > Chordata > Mammalia > Diprotodontia > Phalangeridae > Trichosurus > Trichosurus vulpecula. The sequence goes on along the minus strand of NC_050575.1, from coordinate 286,779,392 downwards.
CTCCAGTAAGAAAGAACTCCCATCTCTGGAGGTAGCCCATTTCATTCTTGGACAGCTTGAATTGTTTGGAAGTTCTTCCTTACATCAAGCGTAGATATGCTTCTTTGCAACTTCCATTGGTCTTGTTTCTGCCCTCTGGGGCCAAACATAGCAAGTTCATTCCTTCTTATATTAATTACCACCAACTTTTGAAACAATGAAGATGTAGGAATGGAGGAGAGAGCAGTACTAACTGTTGTTTTCTATTTAGTTAAAATATCAAAGGTATTTTAGGTTTTTAATTTGAAAATGACTTTGTTTTGTAGGCTTAATAGACCTTGCTCCTTCTTCAACCCCAGCACCGGGAAATACAGATCCAATCATAATCATCCTTGGATGTTTTTGTGGAATTATTCTTATTGGGCTAATTCTTTATATATCTCTAGCTATTAGAAAGAGATTACAAGAAACAAAGTTTGGGTAAGTTACAGAATTAAAATTAACATTAAAACAAATGATATCACATAATATTATATCTTTTTAAAATTAATTTTTTCAATCCTTTCTATTTCCCTCTTCCTCCTTCCCTCAAATTAAGAAAGAAAATAATATTACATATTAACACTTTATTGGCTAGTCATTTCGATGTGCGCCTGCTTCCAGTCTAATTAATCGAACCAAAATCATCCTGGAGTCTGTGGTTTAGTAATCTTTAGGCTGACCAATCTATCAAATCATACTCAATTGCCTTTATTTAGGCAGATTCTCAAATATTAACTTTGTTGTCAATGATTCACTCTCAGAGACAGAGAATCAATAGTACCAATACTATTTAATGATCAAAAACCCAATTCATATTTCTTCAATTAGAAATCATACAAAAATGGCATTAGTGTGGGTGTTTGTTGTTGTTTCAGTCGTGTCCAACTCTTCGTGATTCCATTAGGGTTTTCTTGGCAAAGATACTAAAGTAGTTTGCCATTTCCTTCTTCAGCTCATTTTACAAATAAGGAACTGAGGCAAACAGGGTTAAGTGATTTGCCCAGTATCACATAGCTAGTAAATGTCTGAGGCCAGATTTGAACTCATGACTATGAGTCTTTCTGATTCCAAGTCCAGTGCTCTATCTGTTGCATCACCTAGCTGCCCTAGATTTATGTATAAATAATTTCCAGAAAAATCTTAAATGTTAAGTCATTTTGTTACAAAACCAGAGTTTATCTCCTGTAGAGGTCCCAAACTTTTTCCTGATGAGAACTTAAAAAAAAAAAAGGTGTTTTCCTTAAGTCTCATGTTCACTAATAGAGGAAGAAAGGAGGAAAAAAGACTGATTTATCAATCAATTACAGTGAGTTATGGGGGGACCCAAATTCATTCCCCACCACCTATGGCTTTACTGCCAGATACTTCTCTCCCTTGGCATTCCTTCCCCTTGGAATTCCCCAGAACTGTGGGGGATGGGAAATGGTGGTGGCAATTAGCCTGTCCATGCCCATTTAATATGACTTAGATACTAACTAGTAGCTATCAGTTATCCACTTGGCAACCCCTGATTTACTTGTATCATGTTTCAATATGTGAACAGTGAGTATGTAGTTTGACAAAGTGGAAAAATCTGTCTCTTGGTTGGATAATTTAACTAGAGCACATCCCTAGTGTTTTCAGTTGTTTGGGTCCTAACTTCCTTGAGTATGTTTTTTTTTCTGTATCTTCATGTAATAGGCAGAAGACCTACAAAAGTTGTGAATGTGGTGTAGTAGAAAACACACTGGATTGGGAGTTGTGAGACAGAACTTCTAGTCCCAGGTCTTCCAGTCTGACTCCTGGGCAGGCTGCAACAACTTGGGCCTTAGTTTCTGCATCTGTAAAATGAAAAGGTTGGGCTACAGGATCTGTGAGGTCCTCTGAACTCTAAAAATCAGTGAGTTTAAGTTGAGACTTTTGAACTCTATTACAATCCAAAAGGATATCCTAGGTGCCCACTATTTGAAGAGTATCATGCTATATGCAAAGAGAAAACAAAATAGACCCTGTTTTTAAGAGCCATCCTGCTGGAGGGTTTTGTCATTGATTTAGGAGTAGGGGCCCTTAAGAATTTGTAGTTGAACAAAATGTATTTTATCCCAACTGGGCAGAAATTCCTAGGTTAGCATCATAGCAGCTATCTGATATGTAGAAGTAATATTTCTCACTTTGTGATGATTAGATTTATTTTTTGAGGGTCACCCAGAATGAATGATCAGCAAATGCAGAACCAAAGAAATAAAGGACAAATAAATTCTTGCACTCAGAGAAATGCTGGTTGAAAGACTGGATACATGGCCAAAAGCAGGGAATATAGTTGTCTAATATCTTTTGGCACTCCAGTGGCTGTGGTCAAGGGCTTGAATTGCTGTTGGAGGCTAGACTTCTCTTTCCAGTAATCTCATAAACACCTCACTACTTCCTTCACTTGCTTCCTTTCTAATTCTATTTCCTTCCTCCTTTCGGAAGGAAATTTGTCATGTCTGCCTGTCCCATAAAGTTCCTCTAAACCTTTTTTAGATCATGGATCATGCAGCCTGGTGAAGCCTATAGACCCCCATTCTGAAATAATATTTTGTTGTTTACACTCACAAATGAAGGACATGCTAAATTTCAATTAGTGGCTAATAAAAATAAAGATGTAATCTTTTTCCCATCCAAGTTCACTTATCCCCTGAAATCTATCCATGGCAGGCAGGTAGTCAAAAAATAAACTATTAAGCATCTACTATGTGCCAGACACTGTGCTAAGTGATGGAGAGAGATGAGGAGAGAAAGGAAGTCTGTGGATTCCAGTTTAAAAACTCGTTGTAAAATATCTTTTAAAAACTTTAGAAATAAAGTCCTACTCATGTCTTATTGGGTCACAGGAGCTTCTTGACACAGCACCAACACAGTGTTACTATTTTAGGCTGCAGGAACAAATCACCAAAAGTACTAAATGTAGAAGGAACAAGCTTTGAGGGGAGGGGTGTTGCACATTGCTTAGCCAAGATTTTTGACCTGACCAATGACTCTCCATCCTTTTTGGCTCCTGGAATTCAAGTTGTTTGAATATTGCGTTGTAAACTTGGAAAGGCAGTGGAAAGAAAATAGACAATTTTAACATAATGAAAATACAGTTTATGTTTGAGAGGAGAGGTTCTTTTAAAACAGGAGTTAACTAGGGCTCTATAGATTAGGTTGGAAATTTTTTCTGTTGCATTATAATTGGTTTCCTTTGTAATCTAATGCACTTTATTTTAATAACATTATTCTGAGACAAGATCTAAAAACTTCACATGGCTGCAAAGGGGTCCATGACACAAAAGAAAACTGTTCTCTTTTAAAAGAGTCTGATGAGCAACAGTCATGATTAGTTATATATTTGCTTAAACATTGATTAAGTACTTAGTATGTACCAACATAGGTGATCCAGTGGATAAAGTGCCAGGCCTAGAGTCACGAAGACTCATTTTGATGAGTTCAGACACTAGCTGTGTAACCCTGAGTAAGTCACTTAACCCTGTTTGACTCAGTTTCCTCATCTGTAAAATCAGCTGGAGAAGGAATGGCAAACCACTCCAGTATCTTTGCCAAGAAAACCCCACAAAAAGTTGGACACAACTAAAAAAATGACATCAACAACCACGATAGCTACCAGGCCCTGTGCTAAACTTGGGATACAAAATACAAACAAACATGCACAGTCTCTGCCATCAAAGAGCATACTATTCAAATGGCAGAGGACAGCAAATAAAGAGCAATTAGAAGGGAAGTTTGAAAGTGAGTGGAGGCATGATACTGAGCAAAATAAGGCACAAACTCCCCTTTCAGCTCCAGTATTCCAAGGAAATAGTCTAAGTGGATGGGTGTCATGGCAGTTAACACTAACATTTGCTGTCTTTGTTTTATGAAATCAGTTTTTCAAAAGGATTATCATGTCTATATGTCTTTATTTAGGAATGCCTTCATAGAAGAGGATTCAGAATTGGTTGTAAACTATAAACCAAAGAAGACTTTCTCTCGGCGAGCTATTGAACTCACTTGTAAGTTTTCCTCTGGAAGAATTTTAAATTGTTTTCTGACTGGCACAGGCCCAAGTCTGTTGAGGTTCTCAGAAACACCAGTTAAGTAGAAGAACAGCTGTGAATATGTAGTAAAGTAATAAAGTGCTGGGCTTGGAGGGCTTAGAACCTGATTTTGATACTTTCTGGCTGCATGATCCCAGAGGAGACTCTGTGCTTCAAAGAACTTGCTAGGACTTCTTTACAAAATTGTAAACAGTTGAAATCTGTTTGTGGAGGTAGTTTACCACACTGAATTCCAAGCACTAAAAATAAAAACTAGTCAGAGTAAGGGCTTTATCATCCATATCTGTCTTGTACCTTCTTAACTAGTTAGTTAGGCTTGGATCTGGAAGTGATGGGTTAATATACATAGACTTGTAGTAACTAGAAAACCAGAGCAACAGAATGAAGCCCCAAAACTGAAAGCATTAGAATGGCCAACACTAGAAAACCTGGTCAGCTGTCAAATGCTCAAGTGAAAGGAAGAACCTAAAAGACTTAATCTCAAGTATTATTTGAAATGTTGGTTCCTTGGTAACTGTTGTTACAACAACACACCTGTATGTGTGTATATACATATATATGTGTGTGTGTACACATATATGAATGAGAGGGAAAATAAATGGAAAGTTATCTCAGAGGAAAGATACTAGCTGACAGATCTGAAGGGTACAAGGAAGGAGAATCAATGAAATGGGAAAAGCCTCTTATAAAAAGTGAGACTTGAGCTGAGTCTTGAAGGAAGCCAGAAGTCAAGAGAGAATGGTGAGGAGGAGAGCATTCCAGGCAAAGGGGAGAGCCCGTAAAAGGCATGGAGTCAGAGACTGAGTGTTATATTCAAGGAAGAGCAAGAACTCCAGTGTTCCTTGATTGTAGAGTATGCAAAGGGGAGTAAAGTGTAACGAAACTGGAAAGGGAGGAAGGGTTCAAGTTGGTGAGGGCTTTATGTATCAAATAGAGGACTTTGTATTTGACCTTGTAGGTAAAAGGAAGCATTGGAGTTTACTGAGTAGGATAGTAACATGATTAGATTTTTACTTTAGGAAAATTACTTTGGTAGGGTAAATTGGAGTGGAGAGAGACTTGAAGCAGGTTGGCCAAGGAAGGCTAGTGCAATTGTCCAGAAATTGGGTGATGAGAGGGCCTAGAGTGGTATCTACATGAATGGAGAGGTGATGTCTATGAGAGATGTTGTGAATGTAAAAAATGACAAGACTTGGCAACAGCTTGGACAAATGGGGTAAGTAAGAGTGAGAACTTAAGGATTATAACAAATAGGGAAGTTCAGAAGTGAGGAGAGTTCTAGGAGAAAGAAAGCAAATTCTGCTTTGGACATATTGAGTTTGAGATGTCTACAGGGCATCGGGTTCATGATGTCCGAAAGGCATTTGCGATTTGAGCCTGTCTCATGAGAGGCACTAGGAATGGATATATAAATCTAGGAATCATCTGCATAGAGATGATAATTGAACCAATGGGAGCTAATGAAATCATCAAGTGAGACAATATGAAAAGAGAAGAGGTGAAGAGGGCCCAGGACAGAATCTTGGGGGATAGTCACAATTTGTTGGTGTGTCCTGGATGAGGATCCAGCAAAGGAGACTGAGAAGGAACAGACAGACAGATAGGAAGATAACCAGAGAAGAACAGTATCATGAAAACCTAGAGATAAGAGAGTATCAGTAAAAATGTGTGATTAACAATGCCAAGAACTACAGAGAGGTCAAGTATGAAGATTGAGATAAAGCCATATAACTTTGGAGAGAGCAGTTTCAATTGAATGGTATCAAAAACTAGATATCTGAAGAGAAGGAAGAGAGAGTAGGTAGAGGCATTGAGTATAGATGCCTCTTTTTTTGAGGAGTTAAGCTGAGATAAGGAGAAGAGTTATAAGATCGTGGATAGTGGGTCCATTAGGATATACTGAGAGTTTTTTGAAGATGAGTGAGACCTGGTCATGTTTGTAGGCACCAGAGAAAGAAACAGTAAAGGGAAGAAATTGCAGATTGGAAAGAGAAGGGATTATGGAGGAGGCACTCTCTAAAGAAGGGAGAGGATGGGATGAAGGGTACTTGTAGGGGGGTGGACTTGGCAAGCAAAAGAATAATCTCCTCATCAGAGATTAGAACGATGGAGGTAGTGTGGGATGATGTCAGAGTGATGGGAGATGAAGAGGAGGGGAGAAAGGGGGTGGCATGAGAAGCTTAAGGAGAGAAGAAAAGGCTTGGAACAACTACTGTGTTGAGATAGGAATCCATTAGTGAGTAAGTAATAGGATTGCCTTGCTGCATTGGGGGCTCAGTTGAAAATTGCTGACATAAATTTGTAGAGGACCTAGTTAGCCTGGTTTTGTGACTTCCTTCAGTTCTGTTCTGACAGAGTATGTGAAGAGGAACAAAGGAGGCAGGTGGCAAGGGTAATCTAGTGTTGTATCTTGTCAAAGCATGATTGGCAACAGGATAAGGAAATGGGATTTGAGAGGAGAGGGTAATGAAGAATTGAAATGGTTCACTAAGGAGTTGAGATTGGGGAGAGAAGAAGGGGTAGCCAAAACAGAGGTGATGACTTAGGACAGTAGAGAGGGGTAGAGGAATTGTAGGTCACGGTGAGGTTGAAGAGTAGGTTTAGGAGGAGTATCGGGGGAGAAGATTATGATAAAAAATTGTGATCAGATAAAGGACATGGAAGTGGGTCACTTTTGGGTGAGGGTGATGACAAGATTGCAGTGTATAGTGGAGATAGAGTGGAGGAGTGATCGAATCATAGCTTTATAGCTAGAAGGAAGGGAACAAGCATATATTAATAATCTACTATGTGCCAAGCATTGTGCTAAGCACTTTACAAATATTATCTCATTTGTTCTTCATGACATCCTTGGGTGGTAGGTGTTATTGTTGTGGTTTCATGTTGTCTTGTGGGGGTCATCTCAGAATTCAGACTCAGATCATCTCCAATCCAAGTACAGGCATTTATTAAGGATTATGCCCTCTGGAGGGCTGGGCTCCTTGGAGGAATCGGCAACTTCAGCTAGACAAGATAGGTAATTTTACAGTATAATGATGCTGATTGTACAACAGAAAGTATGAATATTAAAAAGGCAGGAGGAGTTTGTTAAGGGATTAGGTAGTAGGGGAGGGGTCGAGCCTCAGTGTAACTGCAGGTGCTATTACCCATAATGCATAGAGAAAAGGCCCAAACCAGGGTGTGGGGGGAGGGCTTTTTGTGGTTGAGTGCATGGACACACCTGATGTGTCTGTGGGAAATATGAGGAATGGGTCTGGGGGCATTCCATCACATGGACACACTTCTTCTAGTGGGGCATGAGTTCATGAATATGCCTGCTGTTCTAGTGGGGCAGTGAAGCATACATGAGGAAGTTAGGATATTGAGTTGGGGGCGGGGCAGTGACTAGGTAGGGGTAATGGCTATATTGAGTCTGGGGGCAGTGGCTGGCTAGGTGCAGTGGGCCTACTGTTCAGTGAGATCTATGAATGAGTCTGGGGGCCTGTGGTGTGGTTAAACAAGGACATGCCTGCTGTTCAGTGAAGCCAGTAAGGAAGTTAGAATGTTGGGGCAGGGGGCAGCTTTAATAGGATTCCATCATTATGATGATCCTTATAATTGAGGAAACTGAGGCCTGCAGATGTTAAGTAACTTGCCCAGAGTCACACGGCTAGGAAGCGACTGAGGCCAGAATTGAACTTGTCTTCCTGATTCCGGGCCCCGTATTCTATCCACGGCATCACTTAGCTGCTTCTTAACTTTTAAAAGGGACCCAAAAGGTTATCCACTCCATCAACTTTATTTCACTGATGAGGAAACTAAGGCTTAAAAGGTTACTTGTGCAAAGTCACAAAAGAAGTAAAAGCACATACTGACTATTTTTATGTGTCTTTTTTATGTCACTAGAAGTAAGCTCTTCATAGGCAGGGACCGTGACTTATGCTTCATTTATACCCATAGCATCATACTAGACACCGAGCCTTTCCCCTCACCTTGTAGCTGTGTTGTCTTGCCCATTTGGAGTTTGAGCTCTTTGAACACAAGGAGTACTGTGCATTTCTGTTTGCATTCCTAGGGTTTATCACGGTGCTGGGCACACAGTAAACACTTGCTTCTGTTCCATTTCATACTGAGTGCTTAACAAATACATTGGCTGATCATAGTACAATCAAGTGAGCCAAAAAGAAAGCTTCCTCTTTATCCCAGCTTACTCACTCCTACATTGTTCTAGCCCAACATGTGGCCAATTAGGCTCTTAATGTTGAGAAACTAACCTTTCCCAGTGATCAGCTGGGCCCTGAAGGAGTTCCTTCCAAACATCTGCGTTGTAACAGAATCCACTGTGATAATTATCAGTGGCATTATTTCTGGGTAACAATGTCTGTGTCATGGAAACTGTTAGCTCTTATCAGTCTTTCTGAGTACTCTTTAATGTAGGGCTTTCCCTTACCTAATTATCTCTAGTTTACTCTGTATGTATCTTTTTTATGCATAGGTATTTTCTCATGTTGTCTCCCCCATTAGACTGTAAATTCCTTAAGAATGTAGACTTTCTTTTCATCCTTGGCAGGCTGTTTGGCACATAGTAGGCACTTAATAAATGTTTGTTAAATGAACTGACTGATTGAAAAAGACCCTTGTGATGTTGACAACTACCCTGTGTGCTTCTCTTTCAGTGGGAAGTTTGGGGGTCAGTGAGGAATTACAGGATAAACTGGAAGATGTTGTGATTGACCGGAACCTCCTGACTCTTGGAAAAATTCTGGGAGAAGGTAACCAATTTGGAGGCATTATTAAAAAGCAAAAAAAACCTGTCAAAACTATTCACCATTTTGGTGAATTTGAATAATGTGAAATTGCTCTGAGGGTATTTTCTAGTTCATTTTTTACTTGAAATAATAAGATTAATGAAGATGCTTTGTCATAAGGATTTGCTTGCTCTCTGGAGGCAGTTCATAAAACAATATATTTTAGTTCCCAGTAGGGAGTAACACAACTACTCTTGTGAGAGTGAATATCCAAGAACTCATCAATCAGATGCTCATGTGCTTTAGATTGATTTTTCTGGTCCTTAAACATATTATTTCATTAAGAAACCTGGGTTCAAAATTTGCCTTAGGACACTTACTAGATGTATGACCCTGGGCAAGTCACTTCTCAGACCCTCAGTTTCCTCATTGATAAAAATGGCAAAACTTTTTTTAGACCCGAATGTATCATAGAAATGTGCATTGTCGTTATTCCTGGGGCCTTTCTAATCACTCTCATGAGAACTAACTTGGCATGTATTAGAAAGGATATGGACATGCTGAACCCTATTCAAAGGAGGTAACTATCATCATAACAGGACTCAAAACTAGGTTTTAAAGGGTCTGTTTCAGGAACTAGGTATTTTTAGTTGGAAGAAGACTTGGGCAGACTTGGGTAGGTTGAGAACATGGCAGCTGTCTTTAGATATTGAAAGGAGAGATTTTCCAATAAGAAGGAAGGATTAGAAATGTTATCCTTCATTGAAGAGGAAAACTAGAATGAATGAGTATAAATTATAGAGAGACCAATTTTGGCTCAAAGAAAGAATGTCCTAACAATTAAGAAATGTTGGAAAATGGAATGGAATGGAATGCTTCAGGAATGTGTTCAAGTGAGGAGGCCATTTGTCAGGGATGTTGTGTTGAAATATTAAAGCAGTAGAAGAGATTCCTCCATTGAGACAATGAGCTAGACTAGATGGCCTCAAAAATCCCCTTCAGGTCTGGGATTCTATGTGATAATAATTTATCTTAAATTATATGAAAATATTTGGTATATCCTTGTTCACTCTAGATCTTAGGCATCATTAATTTGATGGTGTTCATCTGTAATACTATTTTAATTTCTTAGATTAGTTATCATATTTAATAAACTGGGAGTCCAAATTAGATTGGATTAAAGGACTTGCTATTGCCTTATTTGATGATTCATCAGATGTTGATCATTTTCCTTTACTGAAATAATGGTATTAAATTGTAGGTTCCTGGAAGGCAGAGATTGTTCTTTTTCATTTCTTTTTTCACTGTGCCTTGCACTCAGTAGGTATTTAATAAATGGGCTGGAGAAAATATTACTGAATTTGATCTAATTACATTAATTACAGCTATATTCTTTTATGAAAAGTGTATTCCTTCTTAACTAGCAAATCATAGCTTTTAATTGTGGGGGCGGGGGGTAGAAGTAGCATATACACCAACCCTGAATTGGTTCTCAAACTTTTTGGTCTCATGATCCCTTTGAACTCAAAAATTATTGAGGACCCCAAAGAGCTTTTGTTGATGTGGGTTATATCTACCAAATATTTATCATATTAAAAATTAAAACTCATGTTTTTAAAATTATTTTTAAAATAAGAATAAGCCTATTATGAACCTAATATATTTTAATGAAAATATATTTTCCAAAACAAAAAAAAATTAGTGAAGAGTGTGGCATTGTTATACATCTTTCTGCAAATCCCTTTATGTCTGGCTTATTAGAAGAGAGCTAGATTCTCCTATCTGCTTCTATATTCAATATACTGTTTTGATTGAAGTATATGAAGAAAATCTGTCCTCACACAGATATATAATTAGAAAAGAAATGACTATTTTAATAGGCAAATAACATCTTAATATTATTATGTAAATTTTTTAACCTCACAGACCCCTCTCCCCGCCCCCAAAAAAAGGCCTCAGGCACCTCAGGTTTCCCAGATCACACTTTGAGAACTGGTGATCTGGGACAGGTCAAGTCCCAATCTTGCCACTTGTTGAGCTAAGGCAAATCGCTTTACATCTCTGAACTTCAGAATCATTATCTGTAAAATGATTATATTATGAGTTCCATGAGGGTAGGGACTATCTTCTGCCTCTTTTTTCATCCCCAGTGCTTAGTACAGTTCCTGGCACATAGTAGGCACTTAATAAATGTTTACTGAATGACTGATCTCTAAGGTCCTTTCCAGCTCTTAATCCTATGGTCTTCTGAAATATACCATGTATGGGGGTAATGTGTTAACCTCTGCCTGCTTTGAATGTGTTAATGCTTTTAACCAAATTGGCAAGAATTACTTTGATGTTTTTAGGTCTCTTCTATTTGTGCAGTAATTTTGCACAGGGTTAATATAAACTGTTGTTCTACTTTCTAGGAGAGTTTGGGTCTGTAGTGGAAGGAAATCTTAATAAACAAGATGGAACATCTCAGAAAGTAGCAGTAAAAACCATGAAGTGTAAGTTTCTATTAGATAAACATAAATACTGTGGGCAGGGGATTTTTTTTGTCTTATGTATTGTGGGAGGATATGTGATGGGGATTCCCACTTTAGGTGAAGCACTTCTAGTTTGATCACAGAAGTAAAGAGTCTGCTTGGAAGAGGGAAGAAGGGCTGGGGGAGGTTCTGCTGTTGGGGGAGAGATTGAGAGGTGAGGGAAGAAATTTTCGGGTAGTCCTGACATTTCTAGTGGAAAGAATTCTAGGCATGGCCCTCTCCCTGCCAGAAGTATTTGGGTGCTCAGCCACAAGATTGACCAATAAATCAATGGCTTCAGCATCCTGGGATCAATACGCCAGTGCTTCAGTGGATCCATGATCACATTTGTATGAGCTTCCCTCTACTCATTAAAACCCATATCATTCCATAAATCCTCCATTTTTGATTTACCCAACACAGTAAAGTCCTTCTTCTGGGTCTTTCAATATTTTGCACATACTGTGATTATGTTATGGTATTTCAAATTAACATATAGTTAGTAATATATAATAAGATGATATATTTTATTTTTTAAAAATTTCATCAAGGCTCATAAAGAAAACTAACTGTTAAGCCTGCTATTGTAGTACTTTTAATGGGCCAACTATTAATACCTTCACTCTTGTCTCTTTATTAACTCACAGCAAAATGTTCCGTGGTATCTTTAGTCAAAGTTGAAAGGTAAATTAGATTCCTTCAAAATAGGACACCAGGATTAATTGGGCATGAGAAGACAAACCAAAATGCAAGAGTAGCCTTTTTATACATATATTGCCTGACAATTTGTTGCAATAAAAAAGGAGTGATCTGTTTTATTAACTAGTAGCAAAATTTGTTTCTAATTATGGCCAAATAAACATGGACTGGACCTGAAGCATATAGTAGTCTCTCCTTTCCTTATTATGATTTTTAGTTTAGATTTGCGAGTATACTTCTCCACGTGTTTACCTGTAGGAATGCAGTATAGTCTTTTGGCATAGCTGAGGTTATCAGAAGGGAGTAATAAATTATGGACAAAGCTGCTGAAAAATTTGTTGGTCATCATTGCTTTATGAATACCACTGCCAAATTGATTTAATTCCTGAAAATGGAAAGAAAAAGACTAATAGCTTTAAAAATTGAACCCCTGACCCTCTGAATGGGGAAATACTCCCTTGATTAACACATTTTTGGAATCCTCTGCTTCCTCTAAGGCATTGCTCAAATTGTAACTGTTCCATGAAATTTTCTATGATTTCCTTCTTCTCCTTCCCCAAGACAGAAGGATGTGACCTTTCCCTTCTTGAAGCTTCCTAGAACATTTAACATTTCTATATAGGGCATCCTTTATTCCGGGTTTATCAAGCAGAGATGGGATATGTTATAAAGGGGATTCTTTTTCAGGTTAGAACAGACAGCCACTGAGGTCCCTTCCAACCCTGAAAAAAATCTATAAAATAAAAAATAATTTTGTGCTTTAACATATTTCTCATCTGCCCAAATAAATTGCAGGCTCCTGCAGGTAGAGTATTATTCCTTTACAGCTCCCTCATTACCTGCTATTATATCTATATCTAGCATACATTCAATAAATGTTGATTGAATCTATTGAATTATATCTTTAGCATAGACAAAAAAATAATAATAGGGAACAAGTCAAAGTGGGTTTTTACAGGGTGAAAAGTGTTTCCCTCTTGCCCCCTACCCTGTAACTAGGTAAAATAATTTCTATCTCTGATTTTTTTTCAACTCTTTTCCAGTGGACAACTTTTCCCAGAGTGAGATAGAAGAATTTCTCACCGAAGCAGCATGCATGAAAGACTTTGATCACCCCAATGTCATCGGACTCCTAGGTATGCAGACCACATGTTAGAAATGAGGCCTGAAAAGAGACAGTTCTACCAAAATAGAATCACCGAAAGTAAACTCAGATGAAGGATTTCATTTTCACAAAGCCTCACAGTTTTCTCCCCTTTCACTTTCTCTTGAGCTTAACTTTGTGGATATTTGAAGGCAGGGACCAGATCACTTGTGTGTTCCCCCATTAGATTGTGAGCTCCTTGGGGGCAGGGACTATCTTTTGCCTCTTTTTGCACCCCTCGTGCTTATCACAGTGCCTGACACATAGAAGGCACTAAATAATTGTTTATTGATTGATTAGTATTATGCGGAGCATCGGCCACAATAGTTTTAAGTAACTTCCTTACTCTCTGAGTCCTCAGACTTTATTTTTCTTGCTTCGGGCTTCCTGACTACCTTTATCTTCCCATTAATTTATATCTTTGGTCTATGCTAGTTCTCTTTCTCTGCTTGCTTTTGATCACTCTTGTATTTCTGTGTTTCACTCTGATCTTTTGCTTATCTCAGATCTCCCAGGTCTCCTTATGTGACACTTACCCTCCTGCTGCATCTTACCCTGCCAGTAATAATGGTCTTGAACTTCACCTCCTTGGAGGGTTTGTTTTCTTATGTGAAACATTGAGGAGGCATCACCTACTGAAAATAGACTAATCTAATACTGCTGGAGGTTAGTTTTGCACTACTGGAGACTTCTATCATATTTTGTTGGTGATGGAATTTGGACATTCAGGTCAACATCCTCCACAGATCAGCACAGTTGGGCACCAAAATGGGTATTCTGGGTTGGGGATTTTATTTCTAGGCCTAATTCTGCCACTAATGTTCTGCACCATCAGCTTTGGTATGGTTTCTCCGCATTAAGGGTTTTTTCCTCCCCCTAAAATATCACATACCCTATGTACCACAGAAAAGGTGTGAGAGAAAATTAGATACTGTCAACAGAGCATTTGGGACCAAAATAGTAAATAGATGGAAAGAGTTATAACAGTTCATATTTCTGTATTGTTTTGTGGTTTACAGAGCACTCTTCTCACAACTCTGTGAGGTGAGCAGAAGGAATGTTATTATCTCCATGTTATAGATGCATAACTGAGGCTCAAGAAAGCTAAGTAATTTGCTGACACTTATAGGGCTATTGTTTGTCAGAGCTGGGGCTCAAACTCAGGTCTTCTGAGTTTAAATTTGGGTTCTTCATGCTTGGCTGTTTCCCCCACTGAATCCAAGCACAATCAAATCTAAGTTATACCTGCCAAGAGAAAGGGACAGAGGTTCAGATTATTTCCAACTAAAGTAATACATACCATTAATCTTTAGGAGTCTCTTCCTCTTATAAGATTTACCTTCCTAATTACATTTTTCTTCAATGAGTATTAAAATTAATTTTCATATCTTAAGTATTCACAACCTGAGAAACCACTAGAGGTAATCTGTGCTAGGCGGCTGGATGAAGCTGACCTACTATTAAAATTTAGCCACAAAGCAATTCACTGAGAGTTGGATCAGTTACTATTTTTATGAACTTGTAATTATCCAGACTGTAAATAAATGACCATTGAAGCCATATAACTGGGAAATTTCCACAGACATCCCCTTAAAAACAAAGACACATTGAAAACATTTTAGTTGTATCTTCTTTGTTCTATGGACTTCGGCTTCACAAGAGGCGAAACATCCAATTTAGCCTTTTACTAAAACATAATGAATTTGTCTTGTGTGGGGCTTTTTTCCTGAGGAAAAAAAAGGTCAAATTTGGGTGGGAAAGTATAAGAATGACTACTCCAAGAGGAAATGATTCTGTGGTAACAACTGGGAACTGACAGTGAGCTTCCCCAAGGGCCCTTTTCTGTGTTTCTGCTTTCCTTCTTTAGTCTGCTCAGAGAAGTAATGGAGAAAAGTGTTTTCTATGAATGGAAATACCAGATCCACCTATTGAAACAATATGCAATTCCATTTGGACATTTGAAAATGTGTCCAAATAATGTCTCATGCTCAATGTCTTATAAATAGTTACCCACTATAGACAACAGTTGGTGTAATTGAAAGGGTACCAAATTCAGATTCTGAAGGTCAGAGTTTGAATTTTGGTCCTACCATTTCTTTCCTGCGTGGTCTTGGGCAGGTCACTTAACCACTCCATTCCCCAGTTTCCTTCTCTGTAAAATAGAGTAATACTTAACTCATTGGGTTGTTGGGAGGATAAATTGAAATAATCCATGTAAAGCTACTTGTAAACCATAAACTGCTATAGAAACAGTAAGTTATTGATGATTTGTCTGAACCTAATTACCATATACTTAGCAATTTCCAAGTGTTTATGAGAGAGCTTTAGTAGCATCTATTATTAGGAGATCATGGCATAGGATAACCATTTTTACAATGGCTTTCCTTTATGTAACATTTCAATTTCAGGGGTACAATATAATGCACAATCTGTCAATGTTCTTTTATTCTTAAGCCATGTCTTTGTGGTGTGCTTTTCATTCAGTCATTAATTTTTATTTACATGAAACCAAGACATCAGTGAAAACTGCATGCCAGTATGCAACATAACCATCATACTAATTTATGTTGAGAAGTGTAACATAGTCGATAAAATGCTGACTTGGAATCAGGAAGACCTCAGTTCAAATCCTTCCAATGGTTACTTACTAGTATGTGAACAAGTTACCTTTC
This sequence comes from Trichosurus vulpecula, assembly GCF_011100635.1. Classification (NCBI taxonomy): domain Eukaryota; kingdom Metazoa; phylum Chordata; class Mammalia; order Diprotodontia; family Phalangeridae; genus Trichosurus; species Trichosurus vulpecula. The sequence continues at coordinate 286,763,564 of NC_050575.1, read as the reverse complement.
TGAGCCTCAATTCCTTCATCTGTAAGATGGGCATAAATAATACCTTCCCGGATTAATGTGAGCGTCAATCAACAAACATTTTTCAAGCATTTACTATGTGCCAAGCAAAATGCTAAAGGCTGAGAATACAAAGATGAGATGATGCGTATAAACTGCTTTGCACACTTTATAACACTATATAAATGGCATTCATCATTATATTATAATAATACCTTTCTATAAGACACCCAGGGGCTGTACATAGCAATATTGTTTATTGATTTAATTTATTAAGTTAGATAGATAGACAGACAGACAGATAGATAGATAGATAGATAGATAGATAGACGGACAGATAGATGGCAGTAATCTGGAAATTTTACAGAAGAACTGGATGTGGTTTTCTTTTCTGTTCTGCTAATGGAATTTATGTCCTCTGAACCCTTTTGTGGGATTGTTAGGAGGGAAGCATGGTTTTACTCAGGCAGTTATTCTTCCAGTATTTATTTTCCTGAGGCTATATAACAAAGATGGGTTTTATCATACTAATTCATCTTTTTTTAAAATTTATAGGTGTGTGTTTAGAAATGAGCTCTCGGCGCATTCCAAAGCCAATGGTTATTCTACCCTTCATGAAATATGGTGATCTGCATACCTATTTGCTTTACTCACGATTAGAAACAGGTCCAAAGGTAATTATCACATCTATTGTCATTTAACCACCACAGAGGTCCTAAATAAGCTTTCTCTATTCCTGGCCAGGAGTCTCTGGTTTCTATATTTTAGGCTGTTGTCCAGAAATCCAGATACCATTCTTAGACACCATCTTCTTTACTTAATGAAGGTTCCAATGGGTAGTAATAAAAGATTATCCTCTGCTTCTAACTGTTGAGGTTAAGAGAATATTCTGCAAAGCCTGAGATCAGTGTCTTATATGTTCAAAAGTTCAGTTAAGCCACTGTAGAAAATACCAGGGTAGCAATAATAATTATAATAATTATGATAGCTGGGTTTATATAGGGCTTTAAGATTTGCAAAACACTTTACAAATATTATGACATTTTATCCTCATAGCAAGGTAGGTGCTATTTTTATTCCATTTTAAAGATGAGGAAATTGAGGTAAATAAAGGCTCAGTGACTTGCTGAGGGTCACACACCTAGTAAATATGTGAGTCAGGATTTGAACTTAGGATTTCCTGATTCTGTGTTCAGAGCTCTAGCCATTGTGACACCTTGCAACCTCCAAGCAAAATGGCAAGTGACAGTAACCTTAATACTGTCAGATCTTGCCTGTCTTTTATCTTCCCAAGGAAAGTCGCATTTCTCTCTCTTTCTCTTGGCTCTTCTTCTCGGGACTAATGGGATTATTCTTTTATTTCCTCAAAAAAATTATTTTATGTCCTCAAACCACACAAGAGCTTAGATAAACATAGGAAATAGTACTAGATCCCAGAGCCTATGAATGTATATTATTGCGAGCGTCTTCCATGAAGTAGTGCATCATGGAACCAAGTGAAAAGTTCTAAGTTAAGTGATGTTGTCTTGTTCATGACTATGGTTCTCTGGCCCATCTAGATTTTGGATTTTGTAAGGATAGCGCTACCTTCCAGGAAATGGAAAGTAAATAAAATAATATATCCAGTGCCAATTCCTCCCCTGAACTCAAATCTGACATTTCCATTGTTCTACTAGATGTCTCCGTCTGGGTGTCCTGCTGGTACCTCAAAGTGTCTCAAAGTGAGCCTATCATCTTATCCCCTCCCAAGCCACTCTTCCCCATTTCTGTTATAATGATGGGTTCATCAGCATCCCACTTCCTCACGCTTGAAACCCCAGGGTTGTTTTTGACTCTTCTCCCTTCTCCCTTACTCATTTGTCTAGTCAGTTGCAAGCCCTGTTGCTTCAATCTTACCAGCATCAAGAAGATCTATCCTATCTTCTTCACTCATGTGACTACCACTGTAGATTAGGCCTTCCTGGTCACTTAGCTTTATTACTGTAAGAGCCTTCTAAATGGCTTCCTGCTTCCATTTTCCCCTTCCTTTAATCTGTCCTTCACATAGCTAAAACACTCTTTTCACTACACAGATCTAGAGAGGCATCATCGCATAATCAGTTGAGAAACAGCTTTGGAATTAGGATGACCTGGGTTCAGGTCCTGCCTCTGACATATACTGTTTGTGTGGCCCTTCAGGAGTCCCTTAAATTCTCAGGCAGTTTTCTAAGATTGTAAATTCCAGAGAAGGTGCTGATTGGCATTGGTTGAAAGAGTTTCATAACTGGGTATTCCCTATACCGATTAAATTAGTCCTTAAAAAAATGTACATCTAAGGAAGAAAGAATGATGTTAAAGAGTGTTGGGCTTAGAAGTGAGGTTGTTGAGAGTAGGTATTGTTTCACTTTTTTGTATTTGTATCTCTATCCCCTAACATTGTACTGGCACACATTAGGTGCTTAATAATTGTTTGATTGCTTGAAAGTTACTAGCTCTGTGACCTTATGCAAGGCATTTAATTTTGCTGTAAAATGGCAGTAATAATACTTATAAAACCTAACCCACTGGGTTTTTATGAGGAAAGATCTCTGTAAACTCTAAATTATTAAGTAAATGTGAACTATTTCTTGTGTGACTGGTTAAGTCGTAAGCTTTCTGGGCTTCAGTTTTAATCTCAGTGAAATGAATTCTGAAGTCCCATCCAGCTTCGGATCCTATGATCTTATGTCACTCCCCTCATCTGAAAACTGTGCTTTCCAATTGCCCATAGGATAATGGGAGACCATTAGAGCAAGGACTTTCTCTTTTCTGTCTTTTATATTTCCAGGCCCTGGGACAGGGCCTTAACCACAATAGGCACTTAGGAAATGACTATTGAATAAGATAGAGCTGATTTGAATTGGATAGTCCTAAAGTATGAGAAGGTAGAAAAGATGCAGGTTTTATTCTATTACTATAGAATTCTCTGGTAATCAGTAAACTTTGTAGCCTTCATTCTAATCAATCAAGCAATAAATATTTATATATTTATTTATATCAATATATTTATATATTATAAATATAAATATTTATTAAACACCTATTTATTAAAGCACAATAAATTCTGTAATGACGTATGTGGAAAATTTCCAACACTCTTTTAGGTACTCTCCATATTTGTGATTCAGAAAATAGGACTAGCTTAGGAAGTTATGAGAAAAGTCATCTTTATTTATGATTAAATTGCTGCCTTCTCTTGTCCATACATATAACTGAAAGCAAGAAGTCCAGGAAGTTTGGAAGGGAGTTCTGAAGCCTGGCTGACTATCTGGCAGACTCAAGCTAGCACATCATTGTTGACAAATAAGGACAGCTTGTGTCACCATTGGTCCTTTTCCCCCACCCCATTCTGTAATTCAAACCAATGACCTCATTGACACAGGATAGAAAGACCGGTTTGGAAAAGTCATGTGACAACATTTTTTAAGCTTCATTTTGCTCTTTAAATTATAGGGACAAAGTCAACATGATCAGATTCATTTCTCTCCTTTGACACAAAGAGACAAAATTGAGTGAAATCCAAGAAATTCCTGAGGTAATACAGGATATGTAAGTTGTGGAGAGAATCAAGCATCAAATACAACAAACCTGAAAAACTTCACTGAACTCATAACCTCATCAATGTGATGATCCCTCTAATAGTACAGTTTGTAACTCAGGCATGCCTTCTCTTTCCCTGAGACTCTTTCAATATCCTCCCTAAGTCTTTGCTAGGGCAGCTAGGCGGTGCAGTGGATAGAGTGCTAAGCTTGGAGTCAGGAAGACTCAACTCCCTGAGTTCAAATGTGACCTCAGACACTTACTAGCTGTGTGACCCTAGGCAAGTCACTTAATCCTGTTTGCCTCAGTTCCTCATCTGTAAAATGAGCTGGAGAAGGAAATGGCAAAACCACTCCAGTATCTATATGTAACCACTGCCAAAAAACAAAACAAACGCACAACCAGAATGGTGTTATGAAGAGTCAAATATGACTGAAAAACAACTGAAAAGTCCTTGCAGCTAGTGTTTGTACTAGGTTTGCTGCTGCTTGAACCCCTGGTATTTACCACATTGGCTTTTGAAGTTTTACATATATCGTAAGACACTGATCGGCAGTTTTACAAGTATACTCTGTTACCTCCAACAGTAAAATATCCCTGTTCCCCTGCCCCCTCCCCCGATCTTGCTAGAAACATTCCTTTAGGTCTTTTAGCAGTCTATGAGTACCACGGTGGAGTATTGTTACACACAGTCTCTTTCAGTTATCTCTTGTTCTTACTAGAGGATAGACATTTTAGCATAACACAGTTATTTTGTAGTTTCTCAAGTGTTATTACTAGTTGAGGCTACCTTTTTATTTACTTTGAAAAAATATTAAATGCGTGAAGAGTAAGGTAATAAGTAAGAGTAAGATAGTAAATAGCCAATGAAGAGAAAGCACATACCTACTACATCCGATCCTCAAAGTTAACCTTTAGGAAATCAAATGCCAAAAGGACCCACTATAAATGAAAAAGCGATTTATTTCTAATTAGCTTGAAGTTTCCTAGCAACCTTATTCCACATGAATAGATTAGAGTTGAAAGCAATTCGTAATAGATACAATATGTGGCTGGTATGTAAAATTGTTCAGCTCGAGTCTGGCTCTGTGGGGAAAATACTGGCAAACTTATGTTCCATGGAAAGGAAAGTCATGGAAAGTTAAGCTCCCCAGGGAAAGTGTGTGGGTCACACATTATTAACCCTTGGATGGCTGGATGCTTTTGAATATAGATTCATTTCATTTTGGCTTCAAGTTATGCCTTCAGCAATTCACTAAATCCTCTATTTCTAAGTAGAAGGTTTTTATTTAAATCAGCATCTGAAGAACCATATCACACAAATCTTATGCATGTCCTATAAAGACATCATGATGGATTCCTCACAGTTCCAGTTATCTCTAGGGAAACAGATAATCATAGCATTTTAGAGCTGGAAGAGACCTTAGATTTCCATGTGTGCCAAGCCCCTGATTAATGAGATTTCTATAGCACAGCTAAAATACTGAATTTCAAAACATAGCATTAGGATCCTAGGGGGAGGGAGATTGAAAGAAAAATAGCCCTTTCTGTGTGTGCATGAAAGTAAGCATTCATATGTGGGAAGCTATGTCTGGGGAAATTACTTGATGTTGTAGAATATTTGTGTCTGATGGCTTACCATCATCCAACGGCTAGCCAGCCTGTTAGTAATCAACTTCTCTGTACTTAGGCCGGTCTTTGGAAAGAAGACCTAGTCTGTCCCTGGCACTGTACTCAGAAGTCTTTCCACAGTGGCAAAAAAACTTGCCAGAATTTGTGTTCTCCTGGCCTAGTCTTTGAGACAGTAGCCAGGATTACCTCCAGGCTACAAAGAGACATCAGAATAGGACTTTTCTCAACATTACACACACACACACACACACACACACACACACACACACACACACACAGATAAAGAATACATAGGTATGTAATATATTATAAATATATACTATATAAAATGTTACAAATGTATAATCACATGTCATAATATATAACCATATATTATAAATATATTTATAAGTGATTAATATAGCAGCATGTCAATATAAAAATACCAAAGAGTTCATTTGTTTGACCCACAGAACCTAGAGATAGTATTTTTATTCAACTGGCAGTCACCTGACTGAAAATGAATTTCTGGATGTTTTCAGAGTGTCTGATACAGTACAGAAATGAATCTATTTTTAAAAATTAGGATACACTAGGTATTTTAACTTCTTTTTTTTCCCACTTGGATTCCTAACGCTAGTTTCTGGTAGCAACATGTTAGCGTTTTCTCTCTGGTGAGAGAGACTATTTTCCAACACATTTTAAAGCCAAAGTAAAATAAAACCATGTGGTTTCCAGACACATATAGTTAATTGGAAACAGAGATGTGGACAAGGTTCCTTGAGTAGCGAACATCAGATAGGACTCCTAGGAAGCCAGGCAATTTCAAGCTGGACAAATAATGAATTCCATTGTGCATTCTACCAGTATTCTCTTTCTACTGGCTATTTGGTTACACAGTGACAATGCTATTTTGCCTTCCTAATTTATGAAGAGAAAACCAAGTGGATATTTACTATGTCTTAATGATGACATGAAAACTTTTTTTTAAACAAAGACGGCTTGGGTTTTTTGTTTTGTTGTGTTTTTCTTTAGAAGTCTTATTTATGATACCAGTAGTATGGAAATTAAAAGTCTCTCCTTTTAGTTATTGTACTCATTTAAGAAACAGATACACATGCTAACTTTTATTTAAGCAGAACTATGAAAGTTCTCGGGGGTGGGGGTGGCTTTTGCTTGTTTCTTAATGACAAAAAAAGCTAGGATTTTTTTTTAGAAGTTCCTTATTTCTTATTCCCTCAGCATATACCCCTGCAGACCCTACTGAAATTCATGGTAGATATTGCATTGGGAATGGAGTATCTGAGCAACAGGAATTTTCTTCATCGAGATCTAGCTGCCCGAAATTGCATGTAAGAATTCTACTGTCATCTTCATCTTTTAAATTTGTCATACTTCTTTATGATCCCTCTGTCACAACAGGAGAGGAAATGATGATTCACTCCACTTTAAAAGTTGTTGAAGGGGAAAATATCATCTGCAGGGGAAGGTAGATGTTTTGTGTTTCAGAGAGTAAACAGAACAGGTTTTGTTTAAGAGCTGGCTTTTATAGACTTGCAGCATCCGAGAGTTAGAAAGAACTGCAGGGATCAGCCCACCCTATCCACAAACAGTATTTGTGAAATGGTACTAGAACTAGGTCCTTCATACCCCTCTCTTCATGATTTATCTTCAGGGTTTTTTTTTTTTAAGTTGCACAAATGAGTTAGTATTTTGAGTCTGTTGGTATTGAACTTAAACTTTCTGCCCCTAGGTTGCGGGATGATATGACTGTGTGTGTAGCTGACTTTGGTCTCTCTAAGAAAATTTACAGTGGCGATTATTACCGTCAAGGTCGTATAGCCAAGATGCCTGTGAAGTGGATTGCCATAGAGAGCCTTGCAGATCGTGTGTACACAAGCAAAAGTGATGTGGTATGTATGAAATGCTGAAAGAACAGCCAAAATGATGAAAATAATAAGTATATAAAAAAGAAATGTCCAGCATTCTCTTTTTACTATTTCAAGTAATTAAAGACTTGAGAATGAGCTTTGATCTTTCCTTCATGATACCATTAGATATTTTAGTTCATAGGAAAAGAAGGCAACATGGCAAAAAGTCAAGGACACTTGGAGTCAGAAAGACTTGGGTTTAGATCCTGTCTCTGAAACATACTAGCTGTTTGACCTTGGGCAAGTCACTTGACTTCTCAGAGACTCAGGGCTGTTTTGAGGATCAAATGAGATAACAGATGGAAAACAGCTGGCAGACTTTAAAGAGTTATATAAATTGTCAATAAAAGTGTTATATAAATGGCACAGTGGATAGACTGCTGGGCCTGGGGTCAGGAAGGCCCGAGTTTAAATTCAACCTTAGATACTTACTAGCTGTGTGAGCCTGGGCAAGTCCCATAACCTCTGTCTGCCTCCGATTCCTCAGATGCAAAATGGGAATAATTTGTGTAATTCTCAAGGTCATTGGGATGATCAAAGGAAATAATTATGCAAAATAGCAGACACTTGATATTTATTACCTCCCTCCTGTATTATAATCTGGCATTTATGAGACCCAAACTTCTTCACTCCAGTCACTGACTCTCTATGAACTTAGATATGTCATTTAAAATAAAAAGGTAATGATATTGAAGGCTGATAATCCATCTCAGAAATATTACACGAAGGAGTGAGTTGATCTAAGTAAAATTATTTAGAGTCTTCAGAAGAAAGATGCCTATGTCCACCTTCATTTCCATGTGATTAAGTTTTCTGGGGAAATCACAAGATGAGAGTTGACAGTCACAATGAAAGAGGGCAGTGAACAAAACATTTCTGGGTGAACTGCTTCTGAATCCTTCCTTGCGAGGTTTCTTGGAATGGCTTTATTAAAATTAGTGAGCAGTGAAAGTAGCACCATGTTATTTCCATGTTGTGGGAACATAACATCCTAGATATAATTATCAACATTGTGCATGAACCTCATGGACTACAGGAAAATGACCTTTTCTGATGAAAAGAGTCATTCAGTCTTTCTTGAAATGGCATTCTAATTTGCTGTTGCTTTGTCGTAGTGGGCTTTTGGAGTGACTATGTGGGAGATAGCCACGCGAGGGATGACTCCATATCCTGGGGTGCAGAACCATGAAATCTATGACTATCTTATTCACGGCCACCGACTGAAGCAGCCTGATGACTGTTTGGACGAACTGTGAGTATTGCTTCTCTTTATGATCTCATGTTTCTGCTCTTGTCTTGAAAGTATTACAGATGATACTGTAAGCTCTTAGAGACCAGGGATTGAATCATCTTTTTCTTTTCCATCGGCATGAAGTGCTTTGCACGTGGTAGACACTCCATACATGTTTGCTTATTAATTGGCTAGCAGAGTCAGTCAGAACTTGAACTTAGGGAGGTAGTTAGCTGCTGCTTAGGTTGGCAAGAGTTAGTGGTGGGTGTGGGTGGGACACAATGAGGAACATTTTTAAATTCTCATTTTTATAAATGTGCAGTTTAATGCCAGAAAATTCCAATCCCCAAGGCACATGAGTACTTGTTTTGATGCTCAAGGGAGCACTTGAAAAGTCAAGTGACGTATCACAGTAAAGGCTCAAAGCACCTAATAAATAATTAACACATGTGAGTGGATTTGTTATCTCACTGATGTGGGTACCCCTTCCTGTGGCTCAGATCACAGCCCATCTATACCATTTAGCCTGTATGAATCTTGTTCATGTCCTCTCCTACATCCTCTTAGAGGAACAGTCTACCCAACAAATTAACAGTCTTTCTCTAGGCCTTTTAACATTATGCAAGTACCACTGCAACATGTTGTCTATTCGTCTCTTTTTCTTGCACTCATTACATGGCCAGCCCACCTGCTTTGCTGATCATTTATTTCTGGGATTTTTTTTTCATGTGCTGCACTAATGCAGAGAAGGCAGAATTTCCAATTAGTAGATGGAACCCACAGATATTTCATCCTAATTCTGGAGCCAGCACTTGACTCTGGTTCTCTTGTTTCCTCAGTTCTATACAGTACCATCTTAGTGGTATCATTCTCCTTCCACTCCCAACCCCCTATTTGTGTAGGAGGGAAACAGAAATATTTTGCCTGCTTAAAGGATGCAAAAGACAAATGGATTCACTAACTTGTCACAATAATGTCATAGAGCATTAATTTTAATGAGTGTATGTTTTGAGTTCAACTCATATTCATTGCACTCCCACAAAATATACTGTAGTATACTGTTAGAAATTACAAAGATGAATAAGATAGAATCTGTGCTCTGAAGGTACTTACACTGTAGGGGGGAGAGGTGAGAGAAGTACAGAAATAACTATGTAAGACAAGATAATTGTAAGTGCTAAAAAAGAGATAAAACCCCAGTATTCTGGAGGTTCAAAGGACAGGAGAGAGATCATATCCAGTGATGAGTGCTGAAGACTTAGTGAATGAGATGGACCTTAAAGGATAAGATAGAATGTGATTTCATCAGTATAGGGAATTCTCTGAATTTCAGGGTGGCATCTTATCAACAACTTTGAGGTCTTAAAGGGCTTCCTAGAGCATTAGGAGGTTAAGTGACTTGCCTGGGATCACATAGCCAAGATGTGTAAGAGGTGGGATTTGAACTCAGGGTCTTTCTGGATTAAAGATCAATCTTCTACCCACTACACTATTCAGCTTCTTAAAGAGGACTTGCAAGAATGAATAGAATTTCAACAAAGGGAGAAAAGAAAAGGTAGCATTCTAGCTGGAGGGAATAGCATGAGAAAGAATACAGACTGGAAAGCCAGGGACACACAAAAGAATATTGGGGCTTAGCTTGTATAGGTGACCAGCCTAGTACTAAAAAGCTTTGTTTTTTTTAACCTGCAGGTATGAAATAATGTGCTCTTGCTGGAGAGTTAATCCCTTGGACCGACCTACTTTCTCAGAGTTAAAACTCAGACTAGAAAAGCTCTTGGAAAGTTTGCTTGATGGCCAGGAAAAAGCAGATGTGATTTACATCAATACACAACTGTTGGAGGACTGTGAAGGAATGGTAGAGGACCCTGTGTTCACTCAGATGGACATGGACATTGATCCCAATTATATCATTGCCTCCTGTGCCCCGAAGCCTGACTCTAGTGTGGTCACAGTAGAAGTACATGAGAATCATGTCAATGAAGAAAGATACATTCTGAATGGATTAAGTGAAGAATGGGAAGCTCTTGCTTTGACTGCTCCCACATCAGTGACTCCTGAACAAATGAACACAGTTTTATTGGAGGACAAAGTTTTAAGGAATGGGGCAACATGGTCACAGTCTAGCACTCTGCCCATGGGTAACACGTTACATGATCAACTGTTGTACGCAGATGATTCTTCAGAAGAGTCTGAGGTTCTGATGTGAAAGAGAAATGGCAGCCAGACTTAAGAGGAATGATATGGTTCTGGATGAGACAAGTCTATAAATATGATTTGTTCTCTGAGATGTTTGTCTGTCACAAAGTAAATGGTCTAGCATCAAAGCACCATTTCAATGTTGACTAGTTAAGCAGCCATTAAAAATACATAATATATATTTGTATAAAGAAATATGTGTATAGAAAGAGAGGCAAGAGATTATATTTTATTAAAAGATGATCTATTTTATGTCACTATCTCTTGTAGATATGAAAATTTAGGTTTAAATACTTTCATTTTGCCAGTTGTTTTTTTCCTGTTCATATCATGTATAAAGATTTTAAAGAAAAGCTGTTAATGTTTTCTTTTGTTTGTAAATTAATAATGAATAAATTTGTACAGTGAAATTTTAACCCTGAGTTTTCTTCTGATCTCTATAAAACAATTCGTTCATACTAATCATGCATTTGATGGTACGTTCCTACTTAGTCCCTGAATTGCCCTTCTTGGTCTGAATTTGTATATGATTTTGCTCTGTAGAATCTTTGGCTCTCCCTGGGTTCTCTGAAACATATCACCTTCCTCATGACAGAGAGGGGGAGGATTCCTAGTTTAGTATATTTTATACTTTGCTAAATATTCTTACCCTCACTGTATCTGATGTTTTAGCTTAAGTATTTTTTTGTCACAAAGGAAGGTGCAATCTGGAAAGAGGCAGGCTTGAAATGGCTATTGTAAAGACAAACGGTATCAATAAACAATTTTCTGAAGTATGACTCTCCTTACTTTATCCCTGGTTGCCTTGTTTACTCTTTTAATGGCTCTGTCCTTAGACCTAGCTGAGATACCAGGATGCTAATCTCTTTTTGGCATATCTTTGCAGTTCAGTCATTTTAGTTGTGTCCAACACTTCACGACCCCATTGGGGGTTTTCTTGGAAAAGATACTGGAGTGATTTGCCATTTCCTTCTCCAGCTCATTTTACAGGTGAAGAAACTGAGGCAAACAGGGTTAAGTGACTTGCCAACAGTCACACAGCTAACAAATGTCTGAGGCTGGATTTGACCTCAAGTATTTCTGACCTTTTTCAAGGTTTGGGAATATAAAAATAGGCATTTCCTGCTCTCAAAGAGTCTCCAATCTACTTGGTGCGACACAAATAAATACCTCAGATATATCTATATCTATACATATATATATATATATAAGCAAGCTACTATATTACTCATCATTGTGTGAAGGAGAGATTACTTTTGGCTGGTGTGGGCATAGATCAAGGGAAGCTTCTTGAACACAAACTAATTTTGTGATATATTTTTCCTATTAAACAGAATCCTAGCAGGATGCATTATAATTGTTTCATACTTCAGAGCTGGAAGGACTTTAGAAATCATCTAGTCCAACCTCTCATTTTTCATATGAGGAAACAGGCCCAGTGAGGAGAAGTGACTTGTTCAAAGTTACACAGATGTTCAAGCCCAGGTCTTCCGCCTCCAATTTTACCTTCACTTGCTCTTGGTTTGAGTGTTCAGTATCAGGAAAGACAATGGTTCTTAGAAATTCCAATTTTGTTAAAAGTCAATTTTTCCCACCATTCAAGCCTGCTATGGGTTTGCCTCCGTAGTCATCTTTGTCAATAGTTGGTTTTCCCCAGGTGATCTTAGATTTTGGAATGGGGTTTTGCAAGGGCTAGATTTACATCACCTCTCCTTTACTTTGTTCCTGTTGGGAAAATAGGTTTCAAGAAACTAAAAATTAAAGATTGAGTGGGGTGGCTTTCTATTTTGAATAGAGGTGGACCCCTTTTATTCAAACTGGATTGAGGAGGAGGCTTTCTCTTTCTTAAAAGGGCAGGATCCCATCACCTCAAAACTGACTGCTACTGAACATCTTTGGAAAAGGGAAACCACCTCCTGGTCTTCAAAGCTGGTGATCCTGAAATGTTTTAGATATCAAATTACTTCATTCTGAAAGGGAGGAGATGCTGACGGACAAGTCTTGGATTCTAGAGTATGACATGATCTCACCAGAAATAGTAGTCAGAGCTTCAAGACCTGTGTCTTCCAGGCTCTTTCTCTTGACCTTCATCTTTTCCTTCAGTTGAGCAAGAAACTTTGGCTTTGCTTTTCCTGTTCTTTTTACCCTGAAAATTTTTTCCCTCCTATAAAGTAAATAAGAAGAGACGGGGCCCTGCTCTTGGACTCTCTTCCTATATCCTCTACCTGGGGACCCAGAGGGCAGAAGCTTTGTGGCCTTGATCTATTCCTTTTCTGGTATGCAGGATACCAGAGTCACCTACTCTCTTTGTGGCTTGATTCTCTTCCTGGACAAGGAACCTAGGAGCACCTTTTGGCTCATGTCATGATTCTCACGTGGTAAGTACCACAGGGCTTAAGACAAGTAGTGATTGGCAATCTATTGCCAACTTCTTTTCAAGCATATTTGTGTCTTATGTTTTTCAGGGAAAACTGTATATCTTACATATTTAGGATTCATGTTAAAGATTCTATTCTTGTTATAGAGAAGGCATTTTAAATATATTTGTACAGTATAATTATACTGACATCAGAATCCATCAAGTCCGTAGACTTGATAGCCATCAACTTATACTGGATTTACATGTTATTTAACTAAGCATTTCCCCTACAGTTCCTGTGCCTGATGAGCAAAATTTTAGCAAAATTGTGTCTAATTTATGGGGTTCAACTTCTAGGATCCTTATTGGCTGATGTCTAGAGGATGCTGAGAATAGTGTCCCTCAACAGATGATATAAGATGTGAGGATAGACATTATTAAATATTTTCTACTGTTCTTTCTTAAGGATAGTTGGTGAAGAACACAGGTAGGGTCTCCTCAGAGGTCTCCCTTTTCTAGCCTTTAAATAGAACTGGAGTAGAAGGTCAAATCCAGTATTGGTTTCTTCCTTTTGAAGGATCTGAACAAACTAGTGAGAACCCAGAAGACTAAGCAATAAAAATGGATACAGTATATGAGTAAAGTTTAAATAAGTTAGGGGAGAAAGTTGAGGTTATGTGACACATGGAGTTATGAAAGGTTATTGTCAGGGGGATAACTGATACAGTGCCATTTCCAGAATAGGTACTTTAAACATTGGTAGATGACCAAGAAACATACTCCATTTCCAAAAAGGAGGGAAGAATATAATTCCACAAACATTTTTTGAGTACCTGCTATTGCAAGGGATGTAAGAGTTGAAAACAATAGTCCCTAACCTCAAGGAGTTTATAATCTAAGGGATGGAAGAGGGGAAACAAAACATTCACAAATGGGAATAAAAATAAGTACAAATGCCACATAAAGGGTGATAGATACAAAGCAGAGAACTAGCCACTTTTTAAGAAAAAATTGAGGAGGAAAACAATATTTTCAGCTGGGTGTGGGAAATACAACATGGAAGGGGTAAATGTGAGCTGAACTTTCAAGGGAGAGGATTCTGATCAGCAGAGCTAAGTGCATTCTAGGCATGTGGGACAGACTGCACAAATATATGGAGGCAAACAATCAGAGAATAGTAATCCTGTGTCCTAGTCCTCAAAAGTAGTAATGGGATTGGCAGTATCTCACAATAGAACCAGAAAGGCCAGAGATGCAGAAAACAATATAGCTTTTATTATGGCTGTGGAGGGGAAAGCAAAACTCAGAGACAGAAGTATAGAGGAAGAGGGACAATCAGGAAAGGACACAACCAAGTCAATGGATACTTTAGTTATGATACAGTCCACAAGAAGTATATGCTGGTGGGAGGGGTGATGGAGTGGACTCTGTACGCCAATCTTGTTTAAGCTCCTCTCAAACTCCTAGCAGTCATGTAGAATGCCCAGGTTGTAACTGCCATTACACTGGTCCTGGTTTTACAGGCAGGTTGGCAGGTTCTTGCTACAACTAGTATGGTTGATGTCCTATCTTCTGTTTCACAGGCAGGAAATGCTTATGTGAGAGGTCCTGATAAATTGAAAATGGAGTACCACCATGGAATATATTAGTTACCAGAAAATGGCAGAGCAGGGGTGTTGAGTTAGAAGACATATCCAGTGTCTAGTGAAGTGGTCTACAAAGTATAATTGGGACTTGAACCCACAAGGGCCTGTGGCTTGACCTCAAGGGAGTGTAAGATGAACTAATCAGAGGTTGGAAGATGGGCTCTATCCCACCCTCCCTGGTAGACAGTCCTGGGGCATGTTTCCAACATAATTATACTACCATTATTCATCAGCACTCCTCCACTTCCACCCTCCCTTGACTGTGCAGACAATCTAACTTCTACCAGGGCACCATGCACAGCTGCTGCCTAGGACCCCTCCCACCCCAGAAAACCTACCTCCTGTCCCTTACAGCCCCTGGAGCAGCCACCATTTGGAGAACAGGCTCTGTGACCTGGAGCAGTGACCTGTGAGGAAGAGTGCCCACTCTCCCCTTTTCATTTTGGGTGGAGCAGAATGAGCTGCATGGGATGAACAGGCATGGATGGGCTGCGATCTACATCTTAGATCTGATGACACGATCTTTTCCCCCACACAGGCCTATCTTCCATGCTTTTCTATTTCTGTCAAGGACACCACTATCTTTCCAGTCTCGCAAAGTCATAGCTTTGGTGACATTTTCAGCTCTCCATTCTCATTCACTCTGCATACAGTTACAGCTAACATTCATATAGTGGCTTAGGCTTTGTAAAATGATTTGCAAATAATATTTCATTCGATCCTCACAATAACCCTGGGAGGTAGGGCCTATTATAATCCCCATTTTGAAGATGGGTAAACTGAGGCAAAAGTTAAGTGACTTATTTAGGGTTAAACAGCTAATAAGGATCTGAGACAGGATTCAAACTCAAATCTATCCTGATTCCAGGTCCAGGACTCTATGCACTGTACCACCCAGCTGCCTAACATATATAACCAGTTGCCAAATCCTGTGGTTTCAGCCTTTATAATATTTCTTGCATCTGACCTCCATCTCTGCTCATATAGCCACTACCCTAGTTTAGACTCTCATTACCTTTCGCCTGGATTACTGCAGTGGTCTTCTAATTGGTCTATGAGTCTTTCCTTACTCCAATCCACCTTCTACATACCTGCCAAAATGATTTCCCTAATGCTCATGTCATCGGTCAGTCAACAAGCATTTATTAAGCACTTACTATATGCCAGGCACTACACTAAGTGCTGGGGCTATGAAGAAAAGCATAAACACTGTCCACATTCTAATGGGGGAGACAACATATCAACAAAATAACTAGGCACATATAAGATATATATAGAAAAAATGGAAGGTAATTTCAGAGTAAAGGCACTAGTACCAGGCTGCATCTGGAAAGGCCTCCTACTTAGTAAATTCAAGTGGCTTTATCAACAAATTATTGGCTTTGCCAACAAATATTTCTTATTTATCTCATTCTTTCTTTAATTTTGATTTTTATGTATATTTTACAGTGTATACATCATTAATGTGTATTCATTAGAACATAATATGATTTATAAATAAGTAAATATACAAATGTAGCAAGTATGCTCTGGGATTAGTATTTCATAGTCTACTACGCTGCCCAACAGGGTTTTAGGGGTACAACTGAGGGGTTTGGGTGCTTCCTCTACTACTATCAGCTTGAGTCCTCATTCCAGGTGTGTTTCCCCCACTATTAACTGCCAGTAACTAGCACCCTAATTCCATTTAACCACTTAACATTAATTAAATTTTACAAAGGGATGTGTACTTCAAAGATAGAGCAGGAATAGACATATAAACATTTGTACTTCTTCCAGCACTTTAAGAGCACATTCTCCCTTAGAAACCTTGGTTTTTGAGGAGAGCAGCGTCAATCTTAGTTCAGTTTCTATAAAGCACTGGTTCCAATAGGTTCATATTTGCTTGCAGGATCACTTCTGGATAAGGCCTCATCTCAACTACCCTGCGGGCAGGGTCTAAAGTCTGTCTTCACTCCTTTGGGTATTGATGCTGGGACAGCTGCAAAATCTGGCATGGTCTTGACTCCTGAAGTCCTGGATACCCAAACTCTCAGGCTCTTGGATAACTCCTTCTTCTGACCTTCTGAAACTCACAAGGTCATAGCTCCCAATTTCACCTAAAATAAAACCTAAAACCAAAGAATAAAGAACATTAAGGCAGAGAACCAAGGGCCCTTATAGCATTGTCTCTCACCAGGCATCATCAACAAAAGAGCCAAACAAAGAGAAAACATCCAACACAGAGAGACAGAGGCCAACTAAGGACTTTGGAAGGTGCCTCTAGTTCTGATTTTATAACCGTAGCCAAAGAGGCTGCCATTCATGACATGTTTAGACCAGAACCAGTTACAGAATGTCTATGCATACCCTAAAGTCCTTCCAAGGCACTTTCATTACATGGCAGTGCAACTTTCCCAGAAGCAGGTTTCCCAGCCTCTTCCATATGAACAATTGCATCAGCTGAGAACTCTGATGAGAATACTACATTGACTTTTAAGGACTGGCCTTATTAGCCAGTCCTCTGTTACATTCATTCTAATGTGCAATATAAAAAATGTATTATTAATAGGTGTGTGCAATCAAAAAAGATTGGAGAATATTGGTCTAGACCAGAGGGAGCCTCCAGCAAATGAGCCTTATGGATCTCAAAGAGGCCCATAAACTCTAGATCTTTTTGGACTATCTTTGGATTATCTTATCCAAACTAAACGAAAAGAAGTAATGTAAAATAGACTGCAAAGGTAGATTGGAACCAGCTTGTTGAGAGTAATGTTAATGGGGGGGGTGTAAGATCTCCCCCCTCCCATTAATAGGCCTCATGTGGAGCCCATTAAGGGAAGCTTGCTTGTAGGAAGGCTTGCACACCTTTTGTTAATAAGCTAATTAGGCAATGAGTTGGTTATGATACCTTCGGGCTCTGAGCCTATTAATTGAAAGAGCATATATTGTGAGAGGTGAACTTTTACTTTGGGGGTTTGCTTATGAGAAAGATGTTATGATTCCCTGGTTGAGACTCTGTGTGACCGTATGTTCAGAGCTCCCCGACTCCTCAGAGGTAAAGGCTCTCTCAATTCAGTGGTGCATGTAAAGCTTTGATTCAGGCAGTGGAACCCTGTCTATTGGTCTTTATTTCTCTTTGCTGTATTTCCATGACTAAAAAAGAAAGATTGACCCTGAAACAGCTATCTTTCCTTAGTAAAGCAGATCTAAGAACCTGCGCTAGCAGCCATCCTGGGTATGCCAGTGTGGTTGCCGTTAAAGAGCCCTAAATGATAGTCAGCTGCTAAGCATTTATTAAGTGTCCACTATGTGTCAGACATTGTACTAAGTGCTGGGAATAAAAAGAATGGCAAAAGACCATCCCTGCTCTCGAGAAGTTGAGAGTCTAATGGAAGAGACAACATGTAAACAACTGCAGCAAAACACAGTATAAATTGTGGGCAGTAGAATTAAGAGGAAACAATCAATTAATGTTTATTGATTGAATCAGGAAAGGCTTCCTGTAATAGGTGAGATTTTAGCTGGAACTTGAAGTAAGCCAAGAAAACTGGGAGACAAAGAGGAGGAAACACATTCCATGCATGGGGAACAGCTAGAGAAAAATGCTGGGATGGGGAGAGGGAGGGATGGAGAGAAAGACACAGACAGATGGAAAGAGAGAGAGAGAGTTATGTACGAGGAACAGAATGGAGCCCAGTGTTGCTGGATTGCAGAGTACATGTATGGGGGAGCTGGGGTGGGGGTGGGGGGGATTGGGATGTAAGGTGTAAGAAGACTGAAAAGGCCTGTGGCTAATAATAATTTGAATTTATGTAGTTTAAAGTTTATAAAACACTTCATGTGCATTATATTAGAAGCATTATATACTTCTAAGGACAGCCCTTTGAGGTGGGTACTATTATCATCCCAATTTTACAGATAAGGAAATGGGAGGTTTAGAGAAGTTAAGTGATTTGCTCAAGGTCACACAGCTAGTAAGTACTTTAGGTGAGATTTGAACCAAGGTCTTCTTGACTCCAAGTCCAAAACTCTTATCTATTCCAAGGCACTGCCTTTTTTGCTAAGCAGTTTGTATTTATTCTATAGGCAGATGAGTGGCTCTGAAAGTGTTTTTAGTAAGGTAATGAAATGTTCAGACTTCTGTTTTAGAAAGATTATTTTGGCAACTACGTAAAGGATATACTGGAGGAGAATGGGAGACATTTGTAATAGATTGGAGATGATAAGCATCTATACTAGGAAGGTGGCCATGTGAGTGGAGAGGGGAGGGACAGATTCAAAAGATGTTGCAGAAGTAGATTCCACAAGATTTGATGCCTGAATTAATGCATATATGTGTGGTGGTGGGGAGGGGGGAATGGAGAAGGAGAAGAGAAAGTGGAAAATGGCTCAAGCGTTTTGAGCCTGGGTGACTGCGAGGAAAATGGTACCAAAAACAAATGAGGAAATTGAAAGAGTTAAGAGTGAATACTTTTAATATGTTGAGTTTGAGGTACCATTGGCAAATCTGGATGGAGATGTCCAGCAAGAAGTTGGAGATATAGCGCTAGAGTTCAGAGGAGATACAAGGATTAGATATAGATTTAGGAGTCATGTTTGTAGAGGAGATAATTAAATCCATTTGAAAATGGGAGAATAGACAGTCAAGATACAGCCTCTAAAGACTCCCACAAGGAGGACAATTAACCAGTGAAGAGACTGAGTAGGAAGTCAGACAGACAAGGAAATGAGCTTATAAGTATTGTTTAGATTTTGGTAGACATCTGAATACAAAATATTCAGACAGATTAATATATGGTAAACTAAGTGACTGGAATAGATTTTTGAGGGACATTTTGAACTCTCCTGAAGTTTTAAAAATTAACATGGAAAGTTTTCTAAAATGATTCAGGACTAAATGCCCTCTATCCCATGGATTCACATTATCTCAAACTGCATCTGCTATTAATTTGATTTTTACTCCTGGGCGAGTCCCTTATAAATTAGGCAGAATTAACACCAACCTTGTTGTGAAGAGAAACAAATGAAAATGCTTGTAATGGGGAGAGGGACAAGGAGAAGGTATGTGAAATGCAGTGTGGCATACAGAGTAGAGCCCTGGACCTGGAATCTGTAATATGTGGGTTCAAATTCCATCTCTGGTACTTGATTATGGTATGCAGAGTGCTGTTCTTGCAGTCAGAAAGATCTGGATTTGAATCCAGCTTTAGATACTTGACAGCTATGAGACTGTGTGTGAATCATCCGTGGAATGAGAACAAAAATAATAATACTTATCTCATAGGGTTTTTTTGGAGATTTTAATGAGATAATATATGTAAGTGGCTTTGCCAACTGTAAAGTCCTATATAAATACAAGCTATTATCATAGTCATGATTATCTATGAGACCTTGGGTAGTCACTTAATCTCTTAAGTATTCTTTGAATACTTATTTAACTGAGTCAGAGAAGAGTTGTTATTAGAAATGCTAAAGCTCTATAACAATTTTTTATTTTTATTTTCAGTTCCAAATTCTCTCTCTCCCTCCATCCCCCCTCACGCATTAAGAATGCAAGAAATCAGATACCCATTATACATATGAAGTATGACAATATTTCTAGAAGGGCTTTTAAGAAGCTGCCTTTTTGTCATTGAAAAGCCCAGGTGGTCTCATTAACTTAAATATTTAGTGAATGCCTACTATGTGCAAGATTTCTGATGGATGCTATAAGGACAATAAAGAAGAAAAAAAAGAGATTCCTACCCTTCAGGTAGCAATTTGATTTCATAACCTAAAGTGGTAATGAAAAACATAAAAAAAAATGAGAAATACAGTGCTCAGTGCTTCATGGCAGACTTTCCTGGCCTTTATTCCATTTAAGAAAAAGGTTTTATCATTTTTGTCAGTGCTGGTTTGTCAGTGCCATAGAGTTTCTGATGGCTTATTAGAATAAGACTTTAAATGGCAGGAACTTGCTGACAGGACAGATCTGAAACCACCAGACAGAAAGATGAATGCAACAAAGGTTAGTTAACCAGGGTAAGTAGACTTTTCTTGAGATATTAAAATATACAAAAGAGAAATTCATTGCATCGACCATGTGGCATGGATTACATAAAGTTACCAACCAGAATGGGTAATTACCTTTTGGTTTCTACACCATGTGAGATATTTTTCATTTCCTTTTTACACAAAAAGAGAGAAGTTTGCATTTTATTTTTTGAAAATATTTGAAGTCATTGAAAATTCTGAAACTACAGAGCACTTCTCATTTCTGTAGACTCGTTTGAAGGTATTTGCAGTGTGAATTCCTATACAAATAAACTTTATATGTAGATGAACATAGTCCAATAATTTTCTCACCTTCTGAACTAAAAAAGAAAATATTGTATTTTTCTTTCCATG
Organism: Trichosurus vulpecula; assembly: GCF_011100635.1. Classification (NCBI taxonomy): domain Eukaryota; kingdom Metazoa; phylum Chordata; class Mammalia; order Diprotodontia; family Phalangeridae; genus Trichosurus; species Trichosurus vulpecula. The sequence continues at coordinate 286,742,663 of NC_050575.1, read as the reverse complement.
TCCTCAACTTATTTCAGGAAACTGGCTTTTAGAAAAAGAAAGCATTATTAAAAGCAGTAGGGGTAGGAGTGAGGGAAGGAATATAGGGCATAGTGAGAAGAGAACTTGTTTAGGTGCCAGATGACCTGGGTTTGAATTGTAGCTCTGCTAATGACTTACTCCTTGTATGATGTCAATGAAGCCACCTAAAGACTCTGGGCTTGAGTGTTCTTATCTGTAAAAGGAAGGAGCTAATGAGTTAGGCGATCTCAAACCTCCCTTCCTTCTCTAAAACCTACAAAATTTTGGAGGCAGCAAGGTGGCATAATGGATAGAGTACAAGAGTGCTAGACTTGGAATCAGGAAGATTCAAATTCAAATCCTGCCTCAGATAATTACCAGCTCTGAGTAAGTTACTTAAGTCAACCTTCTTTCAGCCTCAGCCTCCTCATAGTCCCTATTTCACAGGGTCTCTTTGAAGATTAAATGAAATGATATACATATGTATGTAGTAGACATCTTGCAAGCCTTGAAGTGCTATATAAGTATTTGTTTTATCTTCTGATGTTATGTTACTATAATGCAATGCTTAATGCGGATTTCTATACGAATGCCTAGAATTTCTCTGCCATGCATTGTTGTTGTTGTTGTTCAGTAGTTCAGTCGTGTCTGACTTTTCATGACCCCATTTGGGGTTTTCTTGGCAAAGATACCGGAGTGGTTTGACATTTCCTTCTCCAGCTCATTTTACAGATGAGGAAATGGAGGCAAAGAGGGTTAAGTGACTTGCCCAGGGTCACACAACTAGTAGGTCTCTGAGACTAGATTTAAACTCAGGAAGATGAGTCTTCCTGACTTCAGACCCTGCACTCTATCCACTGCACCACCTAACTGCCATGTATACCTCATTTCAAAAAATAATTTGTAGAGGTGCAACCAGTCCTGACCTCTAAGGATCAATTTGATCTAATTTGGCAAGCATTTAAGTATGTGTTTTTCCTTTTTTTATTAATTTATTTTTAGTTTTCAGCATTCACTTCCACAAGATTTTGAGTTCCAAATTTTCTCCCCATTGCTCCTCTCCCCCACCCCAAGACCATGCATTCTGATTACCCCTTCCCCCAATCTGCCCTCCCTTCTATCACCTCCCCCCCCTTCTCTTATCCCCTTTCCTTCTATTTTCCTGTAGGAAAAGATAGATTTCTATGCCCCATTGCCTGTATATCTTATTTCCCAGTTGCACGTAAAAACAATTCTTAACATTTCTTTCTAAAACTTTGAGTTCCAAATTCTCTCCCTTCCTTCCTCCCCACCCACCCTTACTGAGAAGGCAAGCATGTGTAGACATGCAAAACATTTCCATAATAGTCATGTTGTGAAAGACTAACTATATTTCTTTCCATCCCATCCCAGTCCCTATTTATTCTATTCTCTCCTTTGACCCTGTCCCTCTTCAAAAGTGTTTGCTTCTGATTACCCCCTCCCCCAATCTGCCCTCCCTTCTATCATCACTCCCTTCTTTTATCCCCTTCCTCCCCTACTTTCCTTTAGGGTAAGACAGATTTCCATACCCAATTGGATGTATATGTTATTCCCCCCTTAAGTCAAATCTGATGAGAGTAAAGTTCACTCATTCCCTCTCACCTCCTCGCCTTTTCCTTCACTATAAAAGCTTTTTCTTGCCTCTTTTAGGTAAGAAAATTTACCCTATTCTACTTCTCCTTTTCTCCTTCTCCCAGTACATTCCTCTCTCACCACTTAATTTTATTTTTTATATATCATCCCTTCATATTCAACTCACTCTGTGCCCTCTGTGTGTGTGTGTGTGTGTGTGTGTGTGTGTGTGTATGTACACATATTCCCTCCAACTACCCTAATACTGAACAAAGTCTTATAAGTTACAAATATCATCTATCCATGTAGGAATGTAAGCAGTTCAACTTTAGTAAGTCCTTTATGATTTCTCTTTCCTGTTTACCTTTTCATGCTTCTGTTGAGTCTTGATTTGAAAGTCAAATTTTCTATTCAGCTCTGGTCTTTTCATCAAGAATGCTTGAAAGTCCTCTATCTCATTGAATACTCATTTTTTCCTCTGAAGGATTATACTCAATTTTGCTGGGTAGGTGACTCTTGGTTTTAATTCTAGGTCCTTTGACCTCTGGAATATCATATTCCAAGCCTTCCGATCCCTTAATACAAAAGCTGCTGAATTCTGTGTTATCCTGATTGTGTTTCCACAATACTTGAATTGTTTCCTTCTGGCTGCTTGCAATATTTTCCCTTTGACTTGGGAACTCTGGAATTTGGTTATAATATTCCTGGGAGTTTTCCTTTTGGGATCTGTTTCAGGAGGTGATCAGTGGATTCTTCCAATCTTATTTCACCCTCTGGTTCTAGAATATCAGGGCAGTTTTCCATAATTTCTTGAAAGATGATATCTAGGCTCTTCTTTTGATCATGGCTTTCAAGTAGTCCAATAATTTTAAAATTATCTCTCTTGTAACTCTTTTCCAGGTCAGTTGTTTTTCCAATAAAATTTTCACATTGTCTTCTATTTTTTCATTCTTTTGGTTTTGTTTTATAATTTCTTGATTTCTCATAGAATCATTAGCTTCCATTTGCTCCATTCTAATTTTAAAGGAATTATTTTCTTCAGTGAGCTTTTTGACTTCCCTTTCCATTTGGCCAATTCTGCTTTTTGAGGCATTCTTCTCCTCATTGGTTTTTTGGATCTCTTTTGCCATTTGGGTTAGTCCATTTTTAAGGTGTTATTTTCTTCAGTATTTTTGGATCTCCTTTAGCAAGCTGTTCACTCGTTTTTCATGATTTTCTTGCACCACTCTCATTTCTCTTCCCAATTTTTCCTCTACTTCTCTTACTTGATTTTTAAAATCCTTTTTGAGCTTTTCCATGACCTGCAACAAATTCATATTTTTCCTGGAGGCTTTGGATGTAGGAGTTTTGACTTTGTTGTCTTCTTCTGATTGTATGTTTTGATCTTCTTTGTCACCAAATTAAGATTCTGTAGTCTGAGTTTTTTCCTCCCGCTATTTGCTCATTTTCCCAGCCAATTACTTGACTTTTTAACTCTTTGTTAAGGTAGGACTCTACTTCCAATGTGGAGGGTGTACTGTCTCAAGCTTCAGGAGTTTTGTGCAGCTGTTTTCAGAGATATTTCTAGGGACCTGTAAATTTTCAGTTCTTTCAAGGTCATATGATCAAAGGAGAGGTGTTTACTCCTTTCCTGGTCTGTGCTCTGGGTCTGTGAGTGGCCACAAGCACTCTTTTCTGCTTTGGAACTGTGAGGAGGATACCTTCTCCACCATCACCACTAGCTCCACCATACCAGCACTCCTTGCCCCAGGACTGTGACTCAGATACAAGCAAGGCAAAGCAAGAGAAGTCTGCCTCGGTGGCAGCAAAGAGATCTCTGAAATCCCCCTCTGATCAGCTGCTTTATCCCCCCACCATCTGTAGGCCAAGAGCTCTGGAAGCAGCCACAGTGGCTGCTGCCCTGGGGCCAGACTGTGCTCCTAGCTCACCCAGGTCTGACAGACTTTTCCCATTGACCTTCTAAGTTGTCTTTGGCATTTGTGTGTTGAGAAGTCTGGAGACTGCCACAGCTGTCAGTGATTCAGTGCCCTGGGGCCTGCTCTGGCCCCATCGTCTATGCTGGCGCAGCCCACACTGGACTGCGCTCTTCTCTCAGATTGGTGCAATAGACTTCTCCTATCCACCTTCCAGGTTGTCTTAGGCTGGAAATTTGTTTTACTCTGACATTTTGTGGGCTCTGCTGCTAGAATTTGTTTATAGTCATTTTTACAGGTATTTGGAGGGATTTGGGGGAGAGCTCAGGCAAGTCTCTGCTTTGACTCCACCATCTCTAGACGCTGGCAATGTAAAAACAACATTAAAGAGCAGTTCCTTTGTTAAGGAACTTATGCTTGTAGGTAAGTGGTGTAATGGATAGAGCATTGGTCCTGGAGCCACAAGACCGAAGTTCAAATTCACCCTTAGACACTTACTAAGTTGTGTTACCATGGGCAAATAAATCATTTAACCTCTGCCTAGGTGTCCTTATCTGTGTAATGGGGATAATAATAGTACCTACCTTCCAGGATTGTTGTAAGTATCAATTGGGATAATATTTTAAAGTGCTTTGTAAACCTTAAAGTGCTATTTAGATGCTAGTCATTATTATCCTGGTTATTCCAGCTCTAACATTATTGGTGTTATAGCTAATAGTGGGTTGTGTCAAATGTTGTTAGCTTTGTCATTTGGATTTGAGGCTGTGGAGAGGAGGTCCAAGTGGAGTCTAGGAAAGAGATCTTGGCAGAAATGTAGCCAGAAGGTGGCCTTCTCCTCCTGCACAGAAGAAAGGTTCTCCATGAGGGAAGCCCAGCAAGAGAATGCTTTCTTATCATGGGTCAGTATGATACTGTCTAGAGATTGTGCTATCTTCAAGGAGTCTACGTAAATACAGCTGAAATCCAGGGTGTCTGGAAGCTTGTGGCAGCATATTACTTATGAACTTTGTTATCCAGCAGTGAGAGAAGCTGTTTTCCTCTTTTTGTTCATGAACTTTTGTGACCTTTTTGTGACTCTTCTGGCCAAAGGACAAAGCAAGCCAAGGCACATGGCTATTTGCTGAGTCAATGAGGAAATGGTTTAAACAGGAAGAAAATAAATACAAATAACAGCCTAACTTCTGTTAAGTGCTCCAAAATGAAAAGCATGGGAAAATAGAAGATTTATTTTTTGGCTAGAGGTTCCAGTAATGAGCTACATTGGAATTCTGTTTCTCCAGTGTTGCTTTTATCCTTTTTCTCTTCTCAAAGTTCCCAAAAGGAATACTATTATGTAAAATTCCCTCTTCTAGCATCTCTCGCCAAAATAGATTGAACTAAAAAATATACATATTTTAAAACCAAAACACATTTACAAGTAGTTCTTGCATAAAATGTTCCCCGTAACATTGGCCTTCTTGCTGTTCCTCACACATGACACATCTCCCAACCCCATGCCTTTTGCACGGTGTCCTCCATTCCTGGAATGCTCTTCCTCCTCTTGGCTTCCCTGGCTTCTTTCAAGACTCATGTCAAATCCCTCCTTTCTCAGGAGTTACTTCCCAATCCCTTTCACTCCATCCCACTCACCCATGCCTTCCCTCTGGGATTACCTTGCATTTGCACTGTATATATCTTGCAGGTACATCATTATTTGCATCTTGCCTCCCCCATTAATAAAATGAGAGCTTCCAAGGGCAGTGTTTCTACATTTCTTCATATCCTTAACACTTGGAACTTGGTATATCATAAGTGCTTAATAAATGCTCGTTGACTATTATTATCACATATTTTACATGGGTACTTTGAAGGACCTATGATCTCACAAATGTGGCATTCCCTCCAGAGGTGCCAGTCATAACCAATCCATGCCCTCTAGTCTGGTGCAACCCTTGTCTACATCTTCCCATTACTTCTCTACAGAGTACTCACCCAATATGCTGGGATCTGTCCTTTAAATCTCCTGACATTACATGATTACCAGTAGAACATTCTGTCTATCCTTCATTCTCAATACATGAGTCACTTTCCTCTTTTTTCTTGTATACCAATCTTTGATTATCCTTTAGATAACTTCTTCACAGTTTTGTATTGGATCATAAATCTGGATCTGAAAGGGACCTCAGAAGCCAGCCAGTCCAAATCCTCTCATTTTACAGTGGATGAAATTGGGGCCCAGAGACATTAAGTCACTTGCCCAAGGTCACACAGGTAGCAAGGGTCAGAGGCAGGATGTAAATTCAAGGCCTCTAACTCTTGAGCCAGGGTTCTTTCCACTATGGCATGCCACCATTGTAATTCTTCATTGGTAACAGATCATGGCCTATTCATCCCTACCCTGTGCCTTCCCATTGGAGACTGTCATCTTCCATGTCTTGAAGCCATATAGTCAAGTCAGAAACAGTTATCAAGCTTCATTTGAATGATATTTCTGTTGGAAAGATGGGCCCTTGTTTCAGGGAGAAGCTTGAAGTCAGTAAAAGCACTGCTCAATTTCCCAAAAGCACCCAAACACACTCTCCTTTTACCATTCAATTCCTGCCCTAATTTATTGTCCTTTTATGTAGGGGTTTTTAATTTTTTTTTAATCAAGATGCCTTTTTGGCAGTCTGGTGAAGCCTATGGACCCCTTCTTAGAGTAATGGTTTTAAATGTATAATCTAAACAACATAGGATCACAAAGGAAACCAGTTATATTGAAATACATTTATCAAAATACTTTTAAAAACAAGTTCATGGATCCTGGGTTAAAAACCCCTGACCTACAGGGTCTGATATCAGTCCACAGGAATTTAGATCAATTTGTATTAATATACAATAGATTCTAAAGTACCGTCTAAGTATGTATTGCTTTGTTGATGTAGTACCCTTTGTTAATATATTTACATGTAGTTCACATTTCTGTATCGTGTTAAAGTTTACAAAACATTTCCTTGGAAATAGCCCTATGAAGCAGCACAAATATGAACACTCCCATTTTACAGATGAGGAAAGTGAGGCTTGGAAAAGTGAAAGTATTTGGCCATGGTCATCTTGCTAGTAAGTGCTGGAGTTGGGATAAGAACTTAGGTCTTCTGACTTCTCGTGATAAAATGAAAGAATTATAGATTTAGAGCCAGAAGGCATCTTAAAGGTCATCGAATTCAAACCTCTGGTTTCATTGTGAGGCTTAGCTCATTACTAGTCTTCTTAGGTCTAACTGTTTGACCACTGATTTACCTGCCTGTGTACTAAGAAGTTCCTGTGTGCCCGGTATGTTTATTCAGCTACATTTAGGCAATGAATGCAAGGTTTTACTGATGACAAACAGGTTAGCAAACCTCATCTAATCCACGTATTCGAAGTTAGCAAACTTTTCTCCTCAGAATGCTATTGTGATTGATAAGGGGGAAAGGGGTTTGAAGTCCAGACCACCTGCTGATTGACTGCCCCAAGGTCCCCCTCCCACTCAGTCTTTATGAGTCTGCCCAGCAACAACAATCAGATAGAAGGACAGATGCATAAAGATCTCAGTTCTTGAATGGAATACCTATTCCATCATAGCTGAGGGGAGCCAGGCTTGCAGGCTTGGGAGTAATAAACTACCTAACTTGTGATCCTTTGAGTGCCTGTATTCTTTCTCAGTACCTCATCTACAATCTCTTCACTTTTATAGCTGAAAAAACTGAGACCCAGAGAAGAGATATGATTTATTCAATATCAACTAGTAAGAAATAAGCATTTATTAAGTGCCTACTATGTGCCAGGCACAATGCCAAGCATTTATACAAATTATCTCATTTGATCTTCACAATAACACTATGAGGTAGGTGCTATTATCCCTATTTTATAGTTAAGGTAAGTGAGGCAGACTGAGGTTAAGAGACTTGTTGAGGGTCATGCAGCTAGTAAGTGTCTAAGATAAAATTCAAACTCAGGTCTTCCTGCCTCCAGGCCCAGCATTCTACTTAGTGTACTGCCTTGCTGCATGTATCATACACAATAAGGAGGAGCTGTAGGGTCACCTTACATAGGTAAGCTTACTTCACTTCAGGTATTCTGGAGAATAACTTATCATACATGGCTCAGTGGTAATTGATACCTCTCAAGCATTGCCTTGGGTTCTTTTCCCTTCTTTATCCTGGGCTAGAATAAAGATCTCATCACTGGGGTAATGAGAACCTTATGGCCACATCAGTCTCACAATAGAGACATCATCAATGTCAGAACAAAGGGCCAGGTTATCTCCTTAACAAAGCTTGAAATTGCCTTGCCAAAATTCTCTCTTTGATAAGATGTGAACTTGCTCTGCCCTGGTAATTGTCCCTTTGATGCCCATTGATGGTTAATGGTGATTCTGGCTAGTTCTAGCGCCTATGCCTTGGTGCTTCATCTTTAAAAGAAGACTGAAAAGACTAAAGGCTGTAGGCTGGAGAATAACTTCGTTTTCCAAGTATGACACTGAGAAGGAGCTATGCCACCTATCTTCTTATTTCTCTAAGGAGGGAGCAAGTTACATTAGGAAAAACCCTTCTCTCTATATAAGGTGTTAGTAGCATCAAATTACATGGTTCTTATGCAAAAGAACCTCAGACTTATATCACAGAACAATAAAACAGGTACTGCCATTGTGTGTCAACTTGGTGCCTTCAGTGTCTTCATAATTTAGTAACATTTTCTGTTTTCCAAAACATTGTTTAGATCCGTAAGAACTGCTTAAACATCATAGGTAATACTATCTTTGTGGACTTCTACCCACAGTTCATTGACTATAATCACATGGTATATCACCAATGGCTAAGAGTTGGCCTCATCACATGGTAGCATAAATTATCATGTTTTATCTACATTTATAAATGACTCATCTAACTGTGTTGATCCATCCAAGAGAAGTGGGTTAGATGCATTAGAAGTCTTCCTTTGAGCAGTGGCTGGATGAATACTTGTTTGGGGTTAGACAAGATAGTGTATGAGGTCCTTTCAGATCTGAGGTTCTGAAGTCCTTAAATAGGATGGTTTTCTGGGGAAAAAAAGATATATGGCCCCACTTGAGCTTCATAGGAACTGCCAGTGTTTACATTCTATTATGACAGCCTTCAAGAAGGCATGCCATGTGAGAACACAGTGCAGGTTTTTAAAACTTAGAGTGCTAAATAAATGTGAATTATTATAATTATAAAGATGTTGAATAAGCAAAACATATTAAAGACACTTTCACTTTTTTAAAATCTTCACAGCCAACACCAAAATTGGAGAGCTGAAATGAACTCTGGTCCTTATTATCTGTGACCTTGGGCAAGGTAGCTAACCTCTCTGAGACTCAGTTTCTTCCTCTGGGATGGTTTGATTAGAAGATGTCAAAGGTTCCTTTTTATTTTATTGTTTAAGAATATTACAGAGGGATTAGAGTATCTTTGTTTTTCTGATTTATTGTTGGTTAGAGGGTTTATTTGCATTCTTAGCCAGGGTCCCTAACTATTGCTTTGTGCCAAAGGGAAACATGATCTGCTTTCTAATGACCTAGTTTCTAATGAACTAAAATATGATCTACTTTATAATCCAGTGTAACAGAATAAGCTATGGAGAAACGCAGGATGGTCTGTTCATTCCATTTAAGTTCTCTGAAGACAATGGAATTGTATCTGTAAAAAAAGAAAACAGAACTCCTAATAACTGTCTCCAGTTCTCCTTTGTGAAGTGGTATAATGAGTGATTTTTCTTTTTTTTCCATGAAAAAAATACTGCTGATTTTATAAAATTGATATTATTTATAATTGCTTTATTTGTAATGGTAAAAACAAAACAACCCTGGAAATACCCTATATATCAAATAATTGGGAAAGGGCTAAATAAATTGGTGTCTATTAATATATTATTGCATAGTCAAAATTACAAATATTAAAACTATAAAGACACATGAAAGTGATGAAGTCCTGGAGAGGGAATAAAACAGAAGAAAAATATATATTATTCATTAACTACAACAGTATTCAACAGCAAAACTATGCGATATGATGCAAAAGAAGGAAAGTAATTAGGAGAACAATATGTATTAATGATTAACAGTGTAAACAAAAACTTCCTCAAGTTGCCTAAAGGAAAAAAGAAAAGAAGGGGACATGGAAAATACGCCATCATTATTACAGATACTTCTCAAAGAGTATATGTCTCAAAGAAGATGTTGACTTGTATTGCTAGAGGGAGTTCTCTATATTAATGAAATCACAGGTCCAGTTCCTACCCCTAACCTTAAAGTCTATCTACTGTTATATAGCTGGGTGGGGCAGAGGTTGGGTAATGTGTACAGACTGGTTGTCTGAATAAACACATATATCTACTGCTACTGTCTCATTTCCTGAGATGGTATCATAGTATTATGACCAAAACTAAGATAAACTGAGGCACAAGGTTCCAAGCAAAATCAATTTATTGAGAAAGTGCAAATTTGCCAGTGAACAGGGTCTGAGCCCCCTCAGAAAAGCTACATTGTGGTGAAAGATGAAATGACTGAAGAAACAAAGGTTTGAGTTTCCAAGCATATCAATTTATTAAGCAGTGAGTAACAATTGCCTATCAAGACCAGGCCCCCTCTTCAGCTTAGGGTTGGACCCTAAATACAGGGGGAGACAGACTTTTATACATTAAAAGCAATCTAATAAGATCAATTAAAAGGAAACAATATCATATTAGGTAATCTGATTTCTAACTGGAGGAAAGATTAGGGACTTTCCAAGTTGGGAGGGGGAGACTGAACAAGCGCAATTCCCTGAATTCTGAAAAAGAGACGTCAAATACAGCCAATGCTACCACTATTAGATGGAAAGCAAAAAGATGGAAACAATTTTTACAGCCAGTGTTTCTGATAAAGGAAATTTCTAAAATATATAGAGACTGAGTCAAATTTATAAGAATACAAGTCATTCACCAATTAAGAAATGGTCAAAAGATATGAACAGGCAGTTATCACATGAAGAAATTAAAGCTAGGTATAGTCATATCCCTCCCACAGTCTTTCTGTATATAATCGCCCTGTTGCTTCCATGAAGGGGCTCAGATTCAATCTAGCTCAGTAGATTGAATCTGGCCCACTTGTGAAAACAGGTGTCACAAATGGTGAGATTTCTTAAGACTACCCATTATGGCAAATATTTAAAAAAACTTTATTTTTCTTTGGCTGTGAGAAGGCTTGAGTGGAATTCATTCAACAGGACTTGGCGCATTGGTATTTTGGGGTCTCAAGCACCCCTAAAACATATGGTTCCCTAACCTCATCATTTTCTCTAACCTCATCATATGGTTCCCTGTGACCAGGAATACTGCTAGTTTCAAGTTCTTCTCCAGCCAAGACTGGAAGGTATGTAAGCCTCCCCCTCTCCCTATCCCCTTCTCACCCTCCAAGCACTTTGAAGGTGCTTTTTGGGCCTGACCCAGGTCCCATTAGTCAGACAGCTGTGAGGCTGTCTTGTACTCAGCTTGACACTCTCAGGTTCTCCGTCCAGTGGTTATGTTCGAGGCCATGGACCTGGGAACAGCTTCTGAAGCGTAGAGGACAAGGATGGAAGCCCTATCTAGAAGTGCATGCCCAATTTCTCAATTCTCTCAGCAATAGAGAATTGAAAAAATTTCAGGTACCTTTTTGCGTGGTTTTTTTCTTTATCCTGTTTTGTTTGTTTTCGATGCTTACTCTGAACTTCTCCTTTATGGAGGAAGGGACTTCCAGCCCCCACAATTATAATGGGTCAATTCTTTTCAATTCCTCAAAATTCACCTTTGGGTTGTCTTTTGCAAAATTGGAAAAAATTTAGTTTCTCTACAGAACTTAAAAAGAAAAAGCTGGTGTTCTTTTGCAACACCGTTTGGCCTAGAGGACCACGAAGCGTGGCCGATTTTTGGAACTTTACAACATAATACTCTCTTGCAGTTAGAGTTATACTGTTGCTGAGCAAAAAATGGATAAAAATTTCCTACATCATGGCCTTTGTGGAGCTCTCTCAGAACCCCATTCTCAGAAAAGATTGTAAGATGCTCATAGGTAGAGCCCCTTCACAAAAGGGGTAATGGGGGTCAACAGGGCATTTTGGATGACTCTCTTCTTATGGCCCTCACAGCTTCGGCCCCAGCCCCTCCTCCTGCTCCCCAACCTCCTCTGAACCCCCTTGTTTCCTGTACTTCCTCTTCTTTGGCCACCCCCTCTTTCTCTTGGTTTCCCTTCTCTTATCCTCTAGCCCAACCCCTCTCTTTTCCTGCTACATTCACCCTCCAGGTCTCCTACCCTGCATCTCTTCCCCTGGCTTCTCCCTAGTTGGTACCCCTGTTCAGGTCCCAGCCACAGGTCTTGCCATGGCCCCTACCCTCGAGGCAACCCCTACTCAGGTTCTGGCCTTGGGCCCTGCCCCCATGGCAGCACCTCCTCCTCTGGCCCCTCTCTCTGAGGTGGTACCTACTGAGGTTCTGGCCTCAGGTCCCACCCCCATGGCAGTCTGTATGGTTTCTCCTCTGACCCCTACCCTTCCTCAGGTGCCAGCTGATCTTCTCCCTTGCCAGCCAGATCCCCGGCCTTGCAGTCTAATACACATCACCCAGCACTCCCCAGCCCCTCCCTCACAAGAAAGGGGACTTCCTATCCCCCTCCCCAAGCCTTAGTCCTGACAATGCTTTCAGGGCTTTATCCCCTGAGGGGAGTGCCTGCCTCCCTGAGTCCACAGGTTTGAAAGTAAAGGAAAATGAGGTTTGAAGAGAGTTGTTTTTTTTTTAAATCTCTTTGAGATAAGACAATAAAATTGTGCACTCCAGTTGAAGTATTGCCCATTTTGACAACGTTTTTTCAAGTTACAACATTTAACAACTGGCAACTATAGTAATAAATTTGCAGAATGGACTTACTTCAGAATGACTCACTAAAATTCTGTTCTTGAAGGACCATCTGTTCTTGAAGGACCATTAGAAGGGTATATTTTAGTCCTTATATAAGGGATATACATTCATAATTTCATTACTACATAACAGAGGTTATGTCTGCAATTTCCATGTTTCAGAATTTTCATGGATCCTAAAAGAGGGGTAAAAATACAAGATTGTCACTTTAAATCTTTGGTAATAGACTAACTTAAAGTAGCTGGCCTTATAATTTCAAGTGTTAACAGTAAATGAAGCTTGGGAAAATTTAAATTCTATATGATTCCATTTATAAATACAGATCTAGATGTATTATTCATTGGGTTTATTCATCTCATTTTAAGTGAGATTCATTCTCCTGTTAGGATCACTGCGATCTTTGACCTTTCATAAGTAAATCAGGCCTTAATGGAAAAAAACCAAACACTTAATATCTGCCATTAAGGTAATATGTTTAGAAACTGCAAAATAATTTTTTAAAAATATAATTGGATCAAAATTATTCAGTTTTGAATGCAATCAGTATAGGATACCCAAAGTGATAAGATGAATGAAATTAATTCAGAGATGCATTCAATTGAATTGATGTCATTTGACTGGCACTAAGTTTTATTTCATGTTTACATTAATAATGTTGTATATGTTATTGTGCCCAGGTACCCAGTGCTTCCTGCTCTGTAACCCCAGCCAGACATGGCCTGCCCAATTCCTCATGCTTCAAAATGACGGTTTCCTTTATCTGCCCTCCTCCCCTCAAAGACCAAGTTGGCTATTTTCAAACAAGTTTAGGAAATAAGCAATTTCTTTTAACATCCCTTTCGATTTTTTTTCTAGAGCATTTTGTCTGTATCTCTTCTTCACCATATCATCATATAATAATAATCAGGATTTATATAGCACTTTAAGGTTTATAAAGTGCTTTACATATGTTATTTTATTTTATCCTTACAACAACCCTGTGAGGGAAAGTGCTATTATCATCCCCATTCTACAGATGAAGAGATTGGGGCATAGAGAGGTTTAAGTGACTTGTCCAGGATTTGAACTCAGGCCTTCCTCATTCTAAATTTAGCACTATATCCACTTCTCTGCACCACCTAGCTGCCTCATCAGTTCTACCTTGTATTATGTATGAAACATCTTACAAGAAAAACAACAGATTTGGAGAATAAAGAAGAGAAAATATAAAATAATCAGAGTAACTGAAAGTTATGATCCAAAAAAAAATCTGGATACAATAATACAAGAAATAATTAAAGAAAATTGTCCTGAAGCATTAGAACAAGGCAGGGAAGCAGAAATAGAGAAAATCCATCGATCACCACTTAAAAGAGATCTTATGAGGAAAACTCATAGGAATATCATAGTCAAATTCCAAAATCCCCAGCTCAAGGATAAAATATTAAAAGCGAATTACACAAGACCTAGCAGCAGAGACCTTAAAGGACTGCAGGTCTTGGAATACAATATATCGAAGAGCAAAAGACCTGGGGCTCTGGCTGAAAATATCATACCCTGCAAAGTTAAGTATTATTTTGAATGAAAAAAATGGATGTTTGATAAACTCTCAGGCTTTCAAGACTTTGTAAAAAAAAATCCTCAACTTAATAGAAAATTTGACATACAAAAACCAAGAGAAACATAAGGTATATACCAAAGACTAATTATAAGGGATTCATGAGGACAGACTGTTTACCTTTTATATAATGTAAAATGTTATGTCTAAGATTCTTACTAATAACTGGTGAGCTCACAAGAAAGATTGGGGTAATCCTATGATATGAATTTTAAAAAGTAAAATCATTTAGGAACAGCTAAAAAGAGTAAATATTTTATACAAATGAGATGCTAGAGGAAGAAAGGATACAGAGGAATTAGATGTAGCAGGAGGGCTGGTAGTTCTGGTAACCTATTTTCATGGGGAATGTTAAGGTTTAAGAGGGAACAAGACAGATTTAGAAGAGTATAAAAGTCTTCTAAATTTAGAAGAAATAAAATGGTAGGGGCATAGAGAGGGGGGAGAGGACAAGGAAGGGATCTTTAGATGGGAGAATGAGGGAATAGGTAAAAGGGGGGTATAGAAGGATGTTTAGATTAATGGGAATGGGAGGATAGGGGAGAGATCCTTGGAGGGGGGAAGGCAAATATTAGGAGGGGAAGGTAGTGGGTAGAAGTAAAGTAGAGGAGGCAGGAGGGATAGGAAACAAGAGATATGTACAAACGTAAAAACAAGGATCAGGAGTAGAGTATGTCTGGGAAAGTATATGTCTATATTTGGATGTATATATGTATAAGTGTATGTATATACCTGTATGTGTATGTATTTATTGAGAAACATATCTAAACTATATTGTAGCCTTCTGGGGGTGGAGGAGGGGAAAAAAGGACAAAGTTAAAAAGTGCACAGCAGAGAACAAAAGAAAACACAAGGAGGCAAAGATGGACAATTCTCAAGGTGTATTACTTATCATACAGGTTTTCTTGAAATGAAAATTTATTGTTACATATTTTGAATCCTCTCTTATGTTCTGCTATGCATGACATGCTTTTTTTCTTTCATTACTTTGTATTTAAGTTTATCATATATTTTTGTTTCTTTTCTCTATTCTGTATTTGTGTTCTGGTAAAATAAAATAAAAAAGAAATAGATTTCATTATCATTGCCCCCATTTTCGCTTCCAAAACACATTTCCTTTCTAAAATTTCCTTTTTCTGTCAAAGCTATTATCGTCCTTCCAATTCACAACCTCAGGGTCATCCTTGACTCCTTACTCTCACTTACTCTACATATCCATTTATTAATCACCAGAACCTGTAATTTCCCTCATCACAACAACTCTCATATGTGTTCTCTTCTCTCACAGGAACCACTCTGGTTTAGGTCCTTATCACCTCTTGGCTAAACTACTGCAACAGCCTCCTAACTGATCTCCTTAACTCAAGCCTTTCCCTTTCTAATCCATCTTCAACAAGCTGCCAAACTGACATGTCCAAAGCTCAGGTCTAACTATGTAACTCAATACACTCCACTGGCTTCTTATTACCCGTAGGATCAAATATAAATCCCTCTGGTATTTAAAGCCCTTCACAACCCTCCTCAAATATACTTTTCAAGCCTTACTACATATTAATTCCTTTCATGTACTCTACCATCAAATAAAACAGGCGTATTTCTCATACGCATTTGTCATATCTTTTCTCTAGATCTTTATGATCATTTCCCATGCCTGAAATGCACTCCTTCCTCACTTTCAACTCTTAGAACTCCACAATTTCCTTTTAGGCTCATATAAAAGACACTACCTTCCCTCACAACACACTACTCCCTCCTTTAGTGTCTTCCCTTCCAAGGTAACCTCGTATTTGATTTTTGTATGTTTTATACATGCCTACATACACATAATAAATGCTTGTTGCTTGTTTGAAATGATGGAGCAGATTTAGGTTTGGCAAAAAGAAAAATTTCCTAACAGTAAGAGTTGTTTAAAAAATGAGGCTGGTTCGTCCTGGCAAGGGTAAGTTCGCTAACGCTAGAGAAACGATTGGATGACCCCTTGTTAGGTATAATATCAGAGGATTCTCATTTAGATAGGGGTTGTCCCTTCCAATTGTTAGATTCTATGATTCACTGTGGCTATGTAGGGCATATGTATAATACATTCTTCTAGTGCCACCTTCTGGTGAAATTTTGTTATATTCCTGAAACAGTTTCGTCTTACCGTGTCAGCTTTCACAGATTTTTTTTTCAACACCTGAGATGTTATTGGTATGGTGACTAAATAATTGCTTCTTAGGTTAGAGTAATAATTGAAAATATGGTATTATAATTACAATTGCATGAAATGTGAGATATCATTGCAAGTCTAAGAAATACCACCTTTGTGCGTTATGTACGTTAGAAGTCATGGACTTACAGAATGTTAACGGTGGAAAGAAATTTTGAGACGATCAGCTTTTAATCACCTATAGTTAGATGATGAATTTTAAAGAAAGAATTTAAGTACAACTCTAGCTTGACAGTTGGTTCTCCTAACCAAATGAAAAAAAAAGTGTCTTCTGTAATGTGTGTTCCCTTCCCTAGGTGATGTTGCTTGAGTGCTTTCTCCCTCAAGCTCACATAAAGACAGCTTGTAATTATATTAATTATTCAGGGAGGGAATGAAATATGTGAGTTGCCTACTAGAGAGTGACTGATATTTTCCCTAAAGCTGTGGGATCCCTGCCACTGGTCACTAGAGGGTGCTCGACCTGAAAATGCCTAGACTGTTTCCATTACTGAAGAAATTGTGGCTTCAAATGGCAGTGCTGGCCAGGTCCAGAATTTAATAATAAAAGCTAGATTTTATGTAGCTTTTCGAGGTTTGCATAGAACTTGACATACTATTTCATTTGATTTAATCTATTTACCACTTTTAGGCATCTTCATTCAACTAAGTACTTTAAAATCAATAACAAAACATTAAAAATCATATGATATTTTAAAATTCCTAAACAAGCATACCAGAAGCTACATACAATTTGGTAACTGTGAACCACCAATTTCTTCTTAGTTGTAAGTAAGTCCCCAAAAGCTTGAAAATCTTCCAAGGTTTCTGTGCAATTAATAAAACCACTCCCATCATGGAACAAACACAAATCAACTTTTTTTCCAAAGGAGAAATAAGCGTAACTTCCCATAGAAACTAGTGTCCATTTTTGGGGGGAAGAAAGTCAGATACAAAGACATCTACAATTAGCAGTATTAAATTGCAGCAATGTCTCTTAATGCTCCATGTTCTTGACTATATCTTTGCTCCAGATGCAGTGACAAGGAAAATCCACTGCTACCCTTGATTTATGGCTCATCTTCACCTCAGTGGTAACAAGATCTGCTGGGGAAAAAAATTAAAAACTCTGGCCTGAGAACCTAAGGGTCAGTTTCTGGAAAGAATTTTGACCCTGGCTAAGTTATCTAAATTTCCTGTGACTATAAAACTTAATACAGTGCTTCAGGGTTTAAGAAATGCTTTATATACATTATTTCATTTGATACTTATAACAGTGACCCCATAGAGTTGGTGGTACAAGTATTATCTCCATTTTACAGGTGAGGAAACTGAAACTGAGACAGGCAAAGGCCATTTGCCCAAGGTTAAGAAGTAGAGAATTAAAAGCTCCCACGCTGGCAATTATGAGGTCTTCTGATCCCAAGTTCGATGCTTTTCCAACTATACTACAACGTCATTATATACCTTGAGGATTCATGATTTCACTTTGATGCAGATTGTAAAGCCTGCATACCTTAATACAGGTGGTTTAACGAGCTGTCAGGGCCAAAAAAATCAAGACCCCACTATGCCTCCTAAACCAAGTTAGGACGTTCTTCAGACAACAGACATATACAATCTACCATCAGGAATACAGTCAAGTCCTTCCAGCTGGGTAGGACCCAATAGAGCGTACATTCGATCAGCACGATCATTTGGGAAACCAAGTTCACCTCCGTATTAAAATGAAGCATCATAAGTGAATGTGAGCTATATTTATAAAAGTACTCATGAACTCCTCCTCTGCCCATAGTTGTGGGAGGTATTTCATTCATTGCTCCTGCTTATTTATTATGGAACCTTTTATAGCTAAGTCAAGCATATCAGGCAGGTAGGTGTGGTAGAATCAGGAAGTTGTTGAGTCATTTTTCAGTCTTGTCTGACTTTGTGACCCCATGGGGGGGCAGGGCAGAGATACTGGAGTGGTTTTCTATTTTCTTCTCCAGCTCATTGTACAGATGAAGAACTGAGGTAAACAGGGTTAAGCGAATTCCCCAGAGTCACAAAGCTATTATATGTCTGAAGCTAGATTTTTAACTTAGGAAGAAGATGCATCTCCCTGACTCCAGGCCTGGTATTCCATCCACTGTGATACTTCACTGTTCTCTTCCCATAACAAGTTCTTTGCTTTTTCAAGGTGGGGAGGGGTGAGAGGGAGGGAGGGAAGGACAGAATTTAAAACTCAAAATTTAAAAAAAAAACATTAAAAAGTTGTTTTACGTGTATTTGGGAAACATTAATGAAATAAAAACAATTTTTAAAAAATACACGTCCTACCCATAGCTTCAAAAGTATTATTTTGTAATAGTGTTGGTGATTTATATGTTGAAAAAAGATGGTTTGTGGATGAAGTTGGGAAAATTTTTCATGAATTTGGGCATAAAGAAGTGAGCAGAACCAGAAGAACAATTTATTCAAGAATAACAACATTGTAAAGGAAAACAATTTTGAAAAAATTAAGAACCCTGACAAATGGAATGGACACCCACCATTCCAGATGACCCAGGAAGAAACATGTTAAAGAAATGAACCCAGGACAGAGAAAGAAGCATTTATTTTCAATCACAGCCAATGAGGGAACATGTCTTTCTTGACTACACATATTTGTTACATGGGTCTAGTTTTTATTCAGCTGTAAGGTATCGGGGTGGGAATGAAGGAAGAAAGATGCTAAAACAAACAAGAAAAAGAGGGTCATTGAAGTCGTAAGAATTCACACAAGAGCACAGAAGACCAGAAGGAAGCACAGATAAACAGTACAGCTTTGAAGGTTATTTGTTGAATTTACTATATGCTTAAAGGAAAATTAAGCTTACTATGTGCCAGACCGTGCACTAAGTATTGGGGATACAAATTACAAATAAAAATACACGTTTTCATATATGATCCTCTTTCTCTCTTCTACTTTGTGTGTGAAAATGATCATTTTATTCAGCATTAAATTCATAATATAAAAATAAAAATGGATGTTATTGGTCGAATATGCTTTACACATAGTTGATGTAATAAACATCTGATGAACTGAATTGATCATATTTCAAGATGGAAGTTTTGTTAAATTGGTTTGGGTGGAAGCTAGAATACAAGAGCGTAAAGAGAAAATGGTTTGTTAGAAAGTGGACAAAACTACGGGATACTACTCTCAGGAAGTCTGGTGGTGAAGGGAAAGTTGTCTGTGAAAGAATGAGAACCAGTTCCCACGGCCAGGTCAAAAGAGGTTTTTGTCTTGGTTGGTTGGTCGGTCTTGGAGTCAGGGAGACCTGGGTTCAAGTCCTGCCTCTGACACATACCAGTAACTGTTTCTATGGACAAGCTGCTCAGGCAACTCTCTTAAACTATAAATTACATATGAGGTGCCCAGCTAAAATGAAGAGGTTTAATCAAAATGAATATGGTAGGCAACCATAGGTTTCTAGGGGTGCTCGAGACTCCAAAATACCTACACACCGGGTCCTGCCGAAAGAATTCGTCTCAAGCCTTCTCAGTCAAGGAAAAAGACAAGGTTTATTAGGGATTCACCATAATGGGTTGTCTTAAGAAACCCCACCCTTTGTGACGCCTGTTTCCACACGCCAGATTCTATCTACTGAATTAGGTTGAATCTGAGTACCTTCATGGAGGCAAGATGGAGACTATACACACAAAGGCTGTGGGAGGGATTGAAGGGTGGTCTGGGGTGACTAGAGGAGGGGTTTAGGGAGGTACTTGAGGAGGAGTCTAAGGAGGAGCTTGATGGGACTGAGAAGAGGTCAGACTCCAGGGTGGGAAATAGCTAAAGGCTACATGGAGACATCCACACAACAGAGGGCTAGGTAACAGAGCTAGGGTATAGATATTTTGATCAGGATTAAGGGTGGGGAACAGCTGGACAATAGAGGGCCAGGCATCGTAGGCATTTGGGCCTAATGGTTATAGCCTCAGGCCAGATCAAGAGGGAAGATTTGAGGAGAGTTGGAGGGTTCAAGGGGTTCTGTGCCCTCATCAATACCAGTGGAGAGTTTGTACAAGTACACCACTGAAATCACACAACCGGACATAAATAAATAAACACACCAACTAACGAATAAATGACAAAGACCTGAGCATGTTTTTAGGCTGAAGGGAAGTAGCCTTTGGAAAGGGATGAGGGGACAGTTGATGGAGATGTTTGAGTACAGATGTAGGGATTAGCCTACGTGGAGTAGGAAGTGAATGAAAGGAGTGGGTAGATGAAGAAAGACATAGGGAGAAACAGGCTAGAGAGAAAGCAAGAAAGGTAGGTATATGCGAAGCCAAGCTTTTTTTTGGGGGGGGGTGGTACACGGGAAGCTGAGCTATTTGTTCATAAGAGTGCAATTGATCCTTCTTACTAACATAACATTTACATCTTTTTTGCAGTTATTCAAATATTCAGTCCCGCAAAAACAACAAAACGCAAACTTCACCAAAAAATCTAAAATCAGTCTTATAGAGATAACAATGAATGGTTTTTCCTTTTGTCTTTTTCTCCCCTACTCCTAGCAGTGGCTTGGCATATTAGATGGCACATAAACTGCGTGTCCAGTTGAGGCTCTGCTTTCTAACCTCTTTCCTTTTGCGTTTTTGTTTGTATGGCTCTGGTCAGCATTTTTACTGCCTACTCCTCTTCCCCCCAGCCACTTTCTACGATCCCCTACGACCCTGACTATTGTCTGTGTTAAATCAAAATTCATACAGAAATTCAAAAATTCAAAGCGTTTCATGTTGGGGTAGGGCATGCAAAGACTCTCTGTTTAGGAAGCAGGAGGGGTTTTTTGTTTGTTTGTCTAGCAAATACAGCAATGGTGATGCAGGAGGGCCAGGCACCAGGAGACCCGACCCCGATTCTCTGCTTCTTGCAGCTTCTGAGTGCGAGCTGGAAAGCACTTTGTTATTATCGTTACTTTTACTGCTACTATGGGTGTCCCAATTTTATCGATCTAGAGGCACTGAGGCACACTTCACCACTACCACCACGGCTGTCCCATTTTCATCAATCCGGAGGCAGGGCGAAATAAACAAACACTCCACTGGTTGTCCCACAAGTCCGAGTGCGATTTGAAGCTTCAATAGCTCACTACCTAGCTTCTACGACGAAGCTCTGACCGCTTAAGCCCGCACTCGGACTTTCGGGGCGCCCCGTATTCCCTGCCCCGGCTGTCCCGCGACAGAAAGGGTCCCGGCGGGCAGAGGCCCGGAGGCTTTGGGCTGGGCCGGGCCTCCTTCGTGCTCTCAGGGCATCCATCCAGGAGCTTCGGTGTTTACTCACTCTCATCTGGAGAATCTCCTAGAATCTCACTCCCATCCGTCATCTGGTTTAGAAACCTTGCCTAGAGGGTCCAATGCCGGGGCCCGGGCCGCGGCCTAGCCTGACGGCCCTCCCGGACCACGGTTTGTTTCCTTCCTCCCTTCCCCCCTCCCTAGCCGGCTCTCGGACCCCGGCTCCAGTCACCCCCCACCCCCACCTCCCCTCCAGTCTGGCGCCCGCGGGAGGCGGGCGGGTCAAAGGGCGTGGCCGCCGCGTGGCAGGTGAGGGCTGGAGGGGGGCGGGGTCGGGGGGAGGAGCGGGCGTCACGCGGGCAGCAGGTGAGGCCTCTGCATCAACATGGCTGCCGCCTGCCTACACCGGGGGCAGCGGCTCGCCGAATCCGACCCGGCCAGCCGCGGTCCCCGTCCGCTCCCCCGCCGCCGCTGCTCACCCCACCGGTCCCCGCCCGGCCGCCGCAGAGCGCCTCCGCTGCTGCCCTTCGTCCTCTGCTGGCTGTGCGGGAGCGCGGGGGCCGCCCCGGAGCCGGGGCTCTGGGCAGTGACCGTCAGCAACGTAAGTGGCGTCTCCGGGAGGCGAGGCCTGGGGCCGGACGCGGTGCCTTCCGGTACTCCGGCGCTCAACCCATTCCCCACTTGCCCCTCTTCTAACGCAAAAGCCAAAGCCGCCTTGTGGGGGCTTGCCCTTGGACCCGACGGGCGGGGAGAGACCCCGGCACGTGTATTGGGGGCTGGTGGGTGTGGCGTGGGGGGGAGGGGGGGCACGACATGCCCCTTGACTCCCCGAGCGCCCCCGCGCAGCCCGATTTCTCGGTGTTGCATCTGAAGGTGGCCGCGGCTTTTGCTGCGAAACTGTCCGAAGAGGAGGGCACACCCCCGGCCGGGGCTTTACGTCCACGGCCGCTCCCCACGGGTTCCAGGGAGAGTAGGATAGCGGGGGTTTTGTGTATTTTCTGCAGGGAGTGCTGGGCCTGGATTCAGGAAGATGTATTTAAACCTAGCTCCTGGCAGCAGACAAGCATTTATTTATCTGTCCAGAGCCCACTTGGCGGGCTAAGTGTTGGGTCCCAAACCCAGCCTCGTGAGCCCCCAGCCCCTAGCCCGTCAAGGAGCTCGAATTCGAATGGGGGAGACGACGTGCCGATAGCCAAGCACTTACACCACGTCTGTGTGTACATAAGAAGTATATACGAAGCAGATAGAAGGCGATTTAAAAGGGCAAGCTTTAGCCCGGAGAGGCCTTCTGCAGAGGAAGGTGGACTTGGCGTGGAGTCTGGACGGAAGCCGAGGGAGACCGAGGCACAGAGAGGATGGAGTGCCCTGACAGTCTGCCAGTACTTAGGCCGATAGAGCTGCATTTTATAGGTAGGAGAGTAAAGTGTAGGAAGAGGTGACTCAGTGGATAGAGCTCTGGGCCTGGAGTCAGGAAGACCGGAGTTCAAATTTGGCCTCAGACACTCACCAGCTTTGTGATCCTGGGCAAGTCACTTAACTTCTGTTGGCTTTAATCCACTCGAGAAGGAAATGGCAAACCCCGGTATGTTTGCCAAGAGAACCCCATGCGCGGTCATGAAGGGTTGGGCAAGACTGAAGGAGGATTTATTTTAAAGAGTAAGAACACTGGAAGGGTAGGAGGGATCCAGGTTATGAAACGCTTTAAATAGCAGAGGATTTTGTATTTGATTCTGGAGGTGATGGGAGCCACTGAAGTTGGGGGTGGGAGGGTAGAGAGAGTGGGCAGAGAAAAAGAGTTATCATTGCATTAGAGAGGAGGAAGGAAAATGGCTCATGAGTACTCTACTTCTGTCTTTCATCTGCCTTTGAAATGTTTCTACAGAATTGTAAACTTTGTTAAGTACAGAGCACCTATTACTTCCTGTAAGCCTGAGTAATGAATTCTTAAAGTGGGAGTATTAATTTGCCTTTGAACTTGGTGAGAAAAAATAAATTTCTGTTCTTAATTGTGTTAAGTTCTGTCATTTATATAACAAATTAGAAATAGGGTCAGAAGTAATTTAATATTAATTAAGTATACAAGTCACAAAGAAAGGGAAGAAGGCTCACTGAAGAAGCTGAAGGATCATTTGTAGCTGAACATTGGATATGGGGTGCCTTCTGAATGGGGAGAGGAACTATGCTCTTTTAAAGCTAAAATAGCTTTTTGGCCTCCCAAGAGATGATTCTATGGTTCCAAAGGTTGAATTAGATGTGAGCTCATTCAGCTGGGAAGAAGTTTGTTGCAGTGATTAATGACTATTTGATGGGAGACATTGAGACAGGCATCACAGAGCGATAAAGAAAGCCTTGGCCCTTAGTCCAGTTCTTTTCTCCATGAGTTCCCCTAACCCTAAAATAGCTATACCACGCATAATAACTACATTTTAGGAAGAATAATAGCTGTAGAGATGCCCACAGGCTCACAAGCAGCAAAATCCACGAAAGAAGAACAATAAAATCCATGCATAATACTTTAAAAAAAAAAGAAAGCCCCAATAAAACCCATGGCCTTAGATGTACATGCACATATGCCCAAAGTATTGATAACAAGAAAGACAAATTACAGATCCTAACACAAGGAGGAAAATTTGATATCAACAGGATCACTGAGATGTGGGGTAGAACCTTGGACTAGAATATAGCTTTGGAAAGGTCTTTATTTCCTGTTCAACAAGAACGGGATAGGCAGGAGTTTGGGTGGGAGAGTAGGTAGAAGGCATATATAAAGAGGACATATTTATGTAAGTAAATCTAGGAACTATAAGGGTAATGTGTGGTACAGGACGTTTGGGTGAAGATTAGTGGAGGCAGAAAACAGAAGAATATCATCTTTGAGATGTAGGTTAGTTTAGGAAACATTCGTGGTTGTCCTTCATTCTCAAAGAGAACCAAAATGACTGTATGCCAGCATCAAGCTACAGTGTGTCAGACTGTGGCTGATCAGACCAATACCAGCTCAGAATGCTTTACCACAGGTCAGGCACAAATGTGAACATTTGGGGTGGATTCTCTAACTTTGCGCATCTTGCGTTTCCTTTGAGCTCCTTCAGTTCTGCTTTGCTTACAGAGCACAGCACCTTCCCTGATGTGGACACGCCATGCTGAGCAGTCCTGTGCTAGTGTCTCCCGTGCCACACAGTCAATTCCAGAATTCTTCAGAGAGTCTTTGGGAGTGTCCTTGTATTGTTTCTTCTGACCACCATGTGATTCTGTTGCCCTGTATGAGTTCTCCATAAAATAGTCTTTTAGGCAAGTTTATGTTTGGCAGTCGAACAACGAATGAAGCCATCAGATAAATAGGGATGGGGGACTTTAACTGTCTAAGACATCTACTCAGAGGTGTATCTCTGCCCAAAATAGTATTAGCCACCATTTGTATAGTGCTTACTGTAGGCCAGGCTCTGTTCTAAGAGCTTTACAATTATTATCTCATTTGGGAAGTAGATACTATTAATATTCCTGTTTAACAGATAAGGAAACTAAGGCAAATAGAAGTTGTGACTTTCCCAAGGTCACACAGCTAATAAGTATATGAGGTCATATTTGAACACAGGTCTTCCTGACTCCAGGCCTGGCACTCTATCCACTTTGCCACCAGCTGCCTAAACAGAGCTGGTGATGATTTATTTTCTCAATGATGGTTTTATCCTTCAAAGTAGTCATCAAGTGGAACTTTTATTCTGAACTTGTTTCTTACCAAGTGGGTGGAGCTTGTTGCTGAAGTAAAAATGATGAGAACCTTTGGGAGGAGTGACCATTTCATCTCACAATTTGGGAGAGGACAGGAAAGCTGGGCGTAGTCTGACCTATGTCCTTGGGAGAGCCAATTTTGAAGAATTCAGAGAGGATAGATAAGTATCTCATGCGTTAAAATCCTGTGGGGGCACATAGTCCTAGAACAGTGGGAACCTTTTGAGAGTGAATTGAAGACAAAGATAAATGATTCTAATGAGGGAAAAAAGAGGGAGTTTTTATATTAAGAGCTTGGAGACAGTGGTACAGAGCAACACGTCCTGAATGGTACTAGAGGACCTAGTTCTGAGGCTTCCTATCTGTGTGGCCTTACGAAGATAGGTCACTTAACTTTGCTAAGCCTCAGTTTCCTCATCTATAACATGAAAGCATTGAACTAGACAGCCTCCAAGACCCCTTTTTTGTTCTCAATTCTTTGGAACTCATCAGAGCAAATGAGAATAAAATGCGTGATATGTTTCTGTAAAAATACTGCTAGGAATGTTGAAGCTCAAAATTAGCTGTAGGTACTTAGTCATTTTGGATGAGGTGCTGTAGGAGAGAAGAAAAAACACATCCCATGTGTCAAAAAGGGATAACAATTCAGGTCAGTAAGTTTGAATTCTATTCCTTGAAAAATGCTGAAGCATATAATTAAAGTATTTTTAGAAAAGGAAACAGTGTTCACAAAGAATGGGATTCCAGATAGTTCATCTGAAAAAGACAGGAAGCTATTCGTGGGGATGTGATGTGGCCCCCAGGTAGGAAGACCACCGCTAGCAAGTGTGATACTCTCACCATACCTTGCTTGTGGCCAAACCACATCTATAGAGTATTGGGCAGCATTCCTTCCTGAAATGTAGGACTTAAATAATATATAGAGCTCCAGAGGAGTGTAACCAGTTATTCGGTCAGTAAACATTTATTTACCACCTACTACATGCCAGCACTGTGCTAAGTAAGCACTGGTGAAGGATGGTGAGGTGCCATCTGAGGATTTATTGAAGGAATTGGGAATGTTTTGCCTAGAAAAGACTGACGGAGCACACATGATAACTCTCATTAAGAATTTGCAAGGCTTTTTTATGTGGAAGATTCCTTCTAACTCTTATATTCTGTTTCTGTGTGGTTCAGTCAACTTCACATAATTCTCTCATGCTTTTTTATTAAATATTTTCATGCTCCATAGAGTTTCTAACTTTTCTTTTCATAGCATGGAGATAATCTCGTGTTCCTGAAAGGTATTCTACCAGGAGCTCTTCTAGGTCCTTCTGAGGTTAAAGGAAAGGCTTTCAATATCATTCATCTGTCATGCACAAACGTGCCTAGTTAAATTCATTGTGGCTCGTTATCCATAAGTAGGTATGGTAGTGTCTGTGGTGTCTATTTTTTACTGCAGCGGTACTTTATATATCTGTGTATTAAGGGGCTAAGGGGATGGTTACATGTGGAAAGAGTACTCACAGTGATAAAATTATGATCTTTAGTTGTGTTGAAGTATGCTTAGAGATAAGGTAACGTAAATATGGGCTTTCAGGATATATAGAGATTATTTAAAATTGCAGATATTATAAGACACAGGACATTTGTCCAGATACGAAGCTATGCATAAAGGTGAGATGAAAATAAACAAACAGAAAGGGAAGTGGTCACTTTTTACCAGTCACATGCATTTTCATAGAACCAGTGAATGTCTGAAGGAAATTAGGTCAAGCTAGAAAGCAAGCAGTTAGCAATTAAACTTTTTTTTTAGTAGTTCAAAAATTCATCCATGTGGTTACTTACTTCCTTCACAAGTTTAGATTACAGCTCCTCTAAACCTTAATAAATGGACATACATTTCCTCATTTGTTAGATAACCTTCTGATCAAAGATTTAGAGCTGGAAGTGACTGTAGAGATCCAGTCTAACCTCCTCCTTTTATGGATTAGGAAACTGAGGCCCAGAGTGGGTAAGTAACTTAATGTCAATACATGACAGGACCAAGTCAGGATTTGGACCCACTGATTCCGAATCTCCAGTGGTCTTAAGATCATTGCCAAAAAAAAAAATGTGACTGATAAAACATTATCTCCTGTTAAAATTGGAGATTGTAATGGAGGAGTGTGTTTGAAGAAAAGATTTTTCTTAGTATTTTGGCCCCCATGCCCTGCTCCCTTTCAAACCCTCACCACCTTTCCTTTTTAAATAAACCCAATTTTATGAGCCGACTGGATAATAAAATATTCTTATGCTGCTAAACTATTGGAAGCTGAAATAAAAGAATGTAATATGGTAACTCCTTCTTGAAGAGGCACGGAAGCGTGCAGGAGTAAAGCCTCTTGTCTATCCTTTGCTTCACAATTTACAAAAATTTTTTAGTTCTGATTTTGATAGATGACTGGCTTCTTTAGATTGAGCCACCCTAACTTTTTACCAGGTCACACTTGAAGCCTTTCCAAGTTTTCAAGACCTGGCACACACAGGTCATTGTTCGTGGTCATAAACTTGTAGAAAACTAGATTCCTGTGGTGGACTTTACAATGAAAAAGATAACCCATACCAAATTATGGGCAGAAACTTGTGCTTTGTCAGGGTATTAGATAATGTACATGTATTTCAGATGGTACACAATTAAAGTGTACTCTATATGATTTCTCTTAAATAAATGCAGGCTTCATGGAAAAAATAACATTTGGTGCTTTAAAATTTGCAAAGCCTTTTACATACAAAGCCTTCTACAAAGATCCTTTGAAGGGGTTATTAGCCACATGTCACAAATGATGATACTGGGATTGACACGTTAATCAGCTTGCACAGGTGCATGTGGCTAGGAAACATGAGAAAAATGTTTCAAACTCAGATCTTGAAGTACTTCAAGTCCATTATTCCACTGTGCTACCCTTACCTATCAAAAAAGAAGGAAATTTCAGTTTGTCATCAGCATTTATTAAGAATCAGATAGTTAATTTATTGTGGCTTAAATCTAAAGGTGATAGGTTTTTACTCCCCAAAATTTTTAGAACATGTCCTGAGGGTTGGAGAATTAGATTGCTAATCTGTGCTTCTTCACAAATAGGTCACTCCTCATCTATACTTGGGACTTTGACTTACTTTTAATTGGTAAACAATTGAATTTGCAGACTTTCTGCCCAATGTCTGTCACTGAGGTTGCTCTTAATGATTGTTTATTGATTAATTGACTGAGTTTGGTCTCTGAACAACTACCAAGGCAGCTATCTTTTCTGTATCTATTTCCTGATCACGTATTTACCTGTTTACTGGTTACAGTTTTGTATATGTTCTGTAGTAAAATAGAGATGCTTTAATTTAAGCAGTGAAGAAAAAATTTAATAAACTCTTTAAATGTCTTTAGGACATAATGTAACATATTTGTTTTTTCTTTGTAGGGATCAAAACCATTATTATTTAGGAAAACTATGTTTAATTCTACTGAGATCAAGCTTAAAAGTAAGTATAATAGTGAAGGGAATTTTTTTCTTAAAGACTTTTTTTTTCAGTAACTTTATAATGTTTTAATTTTTGTTTGAAATCTTAATATTTGCAAGGCTGAATTTTTCCCAGAGTCACAGTTCCCATAGTCATAATCTCATTAGCTGAAAAAATCAGAGATGTCCTCCTTTCAGTTATTGTCAGGAGAGACAGCATGGCAAAAGCCCCCGTCTGGACAAATAGCCAGACTGGGAATAAGGAAAACTGGATTTTAGTCTCAGCCTTGCCATTAGCTAGCTGTGGGATATTGAATAGGTCATTTAGTTTCTGTTTTTCCACTTGTAAAATGAAGAACTAGATAGTTTCTAAGGTTCTTTTCAGCCAGGGTCTCTTAATTGTAATCCTCTATTCTGTATTGATCTACAAGGACTTAGTGATTTTTTCCTCCTCATTGGAAAAGAAGCAGTAAATGAAGCAGCTTTGTGTTTTCTGCCACACCACCTATGTGTGTACAGAAGAGAACATAGAAAGTAATTGTAGGATGATATAAGACTTGGTGAATTAAATAGGTTATCCTCATAACAAGTTATACCTGTCACATTGGACTTTTAACAGTATGCATTAGCAACATTTAAGTTTTTGTAATATTTTAATGAAGCTATTTATTTTTTTGATTGAATAAATTGATTTTATTGAGCTAAAACATTAAATACTTCAAAATTACTTTAAAATGCTAAATTTGAGTTTATCATTTAGATTTTGAATGTAAAATGAGATTCTTTCTTTCTAAACAGTTAAGTCATTCAGCTGTCCTGAACCTGTGAATTTTACCATAGAGTGGCATTTGAAATATCATGCATGTCACAATGAGTATACTAAATTGGAAGTAAGTAAAACACAAATGTCTTAAGGATTGTATTGCTAATTAGAGTTGGTGGGGACTAAGAGTATAATGGATCGTTAGGGTGTCAGGTTAGGAGATAAGGCCTTTACATGCTTAATTTAATCAGGCAAACCCCTATCCCTAAAATGTTCCCTCTTCATCTCTGCCTTTCTAGATCTTTATTGTCCTTCAAGACTGAACTTACCTGTTGTAATTTCCTTTAGTTTCCCTGACTTCTCTGGTTTCCACTTGTTAATGCTCTTTCCTCCCTCAAATTACCTTAGATATACTTATCTGTGTATATGTTGAATCTCACAGTAGAATATAAGCTCCTTGAGGACAAAGGATTTTTTTTTGTCTTTGTTTCCTTGTCACCTAGCACGGTACATGCTTAATTGAGTTTCCATTATTTTCTTAATTTTATCACTAATTCAGTTTGAGATTTCAGATAAGTGAATTAAACTATCTTTTATGAATACCAATCCCCTAACTTCTTCACAAATGTAATATAGGTCAGTTAAATTGATAAAAGTTTAAGAGAGCCAGTTTTTCTCAAGACAGACTTTAAAAAGAAAGAATGGAGATCATTATGAAAAAAGAATGGGGAAGAAGAAAGATTAGCATTTCCTAACCTGCCTCACCCTAGATAATCTCAAATTCTTATCACACCTCAAATCAGACTCCTGGTGAAGAATGCTATTACCTTTCCATCTTTGTATCCTTTATATCATATCTTCAGGTGCTTATATTGATTCTTTAGCTAGCTTCTACCTGTTGCTGTATTTAAGTGATTTCTTTTGACTTTTGGCTTTGGAATTCTTGGTAAGTTTCTCCTCTTCTATTCCTTTTAAAAATATTTTTTTTATTGATATCTTTTGTTTTTAACATTACTTTCTTTTCCAAATTTATATCATCCCTTCTCCCTTCAGCTTACTCTGTGGTATTATTTTTAAGCTCTGTGTTTTTAGTTTTTTCCCAAGTAATTCCTGCATTTTGCTCCATTTTTCTAAAATTGAATAACTGTATGATGGAATTAATTTTTGAAATTTGCACAAGGATATTGAATTTAATTGTATTGTGACCACTGTAGTATATATAGAGAGAAAAAGTCCCTTTTCTGCATTTTAGCGTTCTCCTATCCCATGGCTTTTGGGGATAGTATCACTAATAACTTAAAATCATGTTGCATTTTCACAACTAAAATTATTTTTGAGGAGAGAAAAGTCCAGTAGACGTGTGACTTTGGAAAAAATTTTTAAAAGCTGCATTCCACTCAACCATTTATTAGGTGCCTTTGTGCAGGGAGAATGGTTCTAACTGTAAGGGCAGGGAAAAATAATCAGTAAATTAACCCAAAAGCATATTCAGCCATTAGTCTGAGGATTCTCCATTTCCAACAGGTACTAATTGTAGTAAAGTATCATTTGTATACTTACATGGCATACGGCAATATCTATCCTACATTATGCACCCTGGTATTTTAATATTTACATTTAATGTGCATGATAACATAGAGAATGATGGTTTTAATGATGTGAACTCAGATCCTGCCTCTGGCATTGGCTATGTGATCTTAGGAAAATTAGTTAACGTCCCTAAGCCTGAGTTTCCTTATCTGTAGTATGGAAATGATATCTACAGTCCTTATCTCTTACACAAGGCCAGGCAACAAGCATTTATTAAGCAGGGCCTCTGTGCCAAGCACTGTGCTGAGTATTAGGGTTACAGATACAAATTTTTTAGAAGTCCTTCCGTTTATGGAATTTCTATTCTAATGTGGAAAGACAACACATAAAAAAAGAGCTGAAGTGGGAAATGTGTGTAGTGGAAGGTATGTGTATGGGGGCGTGATGGCAAAGTCCAGAGAGTCAGAAGCACATTTGAGAGGGGAGTGGCCAGTCTGGGCCATTCCTGGAAGGAAATCCTCAGTGGGAGGAAGGGACTGGCATGATGGAGAGTTGTTCCTGGATGAGAGAGCCGCAGGTGCTGGGGGAAGTTCTAGATGAGAAGGCAGGTGAATCATTATAGCAATAAGGTTTGAAAAGTCAGAATGGAAGCAAGGAAAGATTAAATGTGATGATGTATATAAACCACTTTGCAAACTTAATGTGCTATGTAAATGTCAGCTAATTTTTTTTTGTAGAATTAGAGTTGGAAGTGGTTTCTACTCAGTGAATTTCCCTAGAAATATCTCTCTCATTTAGAATTTACAGAGAGCAAAGCATTCCTCATAAGTAAAGGTTCTAGGTGACTGTAGTTTGCCTTTTTTTAAAAAATTAGTGGATATTTTTTGTTTTTCTAACAGCTCAATTTCTAAATTTCTACCCCTCTCTATTTTCTAGAGAGTTGTCCCTTTAACAGATAATAAAGAAAGAGGAACAAATGCAGTTCAGCCAATCTAACCTACATGTCAGGCAAGGTCTAACAGTATATGCAGATTTCCACACCCATGGTCTCCCTCCTTTGCAAAGAGGGGAAGGAGATACATTTTCTCATCCTTTCTTTGTGGCCCAGCTTGATCATTGTAATTATAATTCATTCTCTTTTTTTTTTGTTCTTTTCATTGATGTTGTATTTTTTTTTGTTTTCTTTGTTTATTTCACTTTGCAAGAATTTATCAATCTTCCCATGCTTTTCTGTATTCTTCATATTTATTGTTTCTTATGCTGCTTCTATTCTTATGCTTCTATTCCATTACATTCATATGCCACAATTTGTTTAGCCATTCTCAAGTCAGTGGGTTGACTTTGATTCTAATTATTTGCTACCAGAAAATGTGCTGCTGTGAATATTTTGATGTATGTAGTACCTGTCTTTTTAAATGGGGTCTGTCTAAATAGGGGTATTTGCTTAGCAATGAGATATCTGGGTCAAAGTATATGAGTATTTTTGTCACCTTCACATAGTTCTAAATTGCTTTCCAGAGTGGTTGGACCAATTCATAGTTCCACCAACAGCATACGAGTGTCCATATTTCAACAGCCCCTACAAAATTAGCTGTTGTCTCTTAGGTTATCTTTACCAATTTTCTGGGTAAGGTGAAACCTTGTTTCAAAACATTGTTTTGGTTTATATCTCTTTTTTAGTGTTTTGGAGAAGTCTTTCATGTTGTTAATAGTTGGCAATTCTTTTGAGAACTATTTATATCCTATGACTATGTATCTACTGGGGAATGGCTTTTGGTGTCGTATCATGGCCGGCAGACCATTATTTGACAGTTTTTTTCCCCCAGTCAGCAATTTCCTTTGTTATTCTTGCTGGATTCATTTTTGCTCTGAAAAAGCTTTTCAATTTCATGTAATCAAATATCTCTCTTTATCTTTTGTGATCTTCTCAGTCCCTCGTTTGGTTAAGAATTCTTCCTCTAGCCATAGTTGCGAAAGGTAGCTAGCAGTTGGGTGGGGAAATTGAGGAGGAGGGAGAGAATTTGCAACTGAAAATAAAATAAAATTGAATAATTTAGAAAAAAGGTACTTGATCTGTTTTTCTTTTTTTTAATGTAAACTTTTATAAATACTACATTTCCAATCGAACTGCTATTAATTGTTGTTAAATTTGAGTGCAGGATCATTTTAAACTATTTTGAAACTTATTTCAATTTACCTATGTCAATAAGCAAGTACTGAAACAATCCTAAACTTTATTTGGTAGGAACTGTTGGACGAAGACATACTTAGTGGTGATGTAGACTTCTGTGAAGATTATTTCCAAGGAAAACAATGTCGCAAGCAAAAGAGCGAACGTTTAAATTGTGACAGTGATTTACAGATGTTTCCTATGTTGAGTGTGAGTATGTTATGAATTTGCTGAATATTATGTTAAGTTTTTTCTTTCCAGTTAATGCAAATGTTAACAAATCTGTATCAGAAAGGGTTTTAATTTTCGTAAGCTGTTCACTTGAGTGCTTTTTTCTTTCTACATCCATTCTTACCACAACCTCCTTTACCCCTTACCTCCTGAATTTTCCACTTCAGCTAAGGTAATTCTTGGATGAGGTCTTAGAAGACCCTTGTTATTTTTGTTTAGGTGTTTCAGTCATGTCTGACTTTTTGTGACCCCATTTGGGGTTTTCTTGACCAAGATACTGGAGTGGTTTGCCATTTCCTTCTCTTGTTCATTTTACAAATGAGGAAACTGGGGCAAACAGGGTTAAGTGACTTGCCCAAAGTCACACGGCTAGTAAGTGTCCGAGACCTGATTTGAATTCAGATCTTCCTGACTCCAGACCTGGCGCTTTATCCACTGTACTGCAGTACTTTAGACAGCAGCCTCTGTTAATTTTTTTTATTGTACTTTCCCTCCCAAAAATGTGTTTACAAAAGATTTGTGCATCAGGGCATCAGTCTGCAAAATAAGGATTGGGTCTCCCTGGGGAGGAAGAGGGGGGAGGTTGGATCCTGGCATTATGGATCATGTGAATTCCATGGATCATAGAATTATGTGATCAGTCAGTTGAAAGATGGGAAGACAGGTTGAATCCTTGCAATAGCCAATTGTGGAATTTGTTTTCAACACAATCACACCTTTTCTTTGGCTCTAGCTGTTCTCTCCAAAGGTTAGTTGTGACCTAATGCCTATCCAGGCACTGACATCAGCTTTGCAAGGCCCCTTGGGAAAATTCTTTGTTTCCTACATGCCTCTTCTCTTATCTCACTTTAATTCCTGCACCCCCTAACCAAATAGAGAGCCACAGTGAGAGGCCTTGGTCATCTCTTTGTATTCATTATAACTTGGTCTTTTCCTTCTCTACTTAAAGGGGAGATCTACCATCAGTTTATAAATTAGCTTTTTTTTGAGGGGGGGGTGGCAGAATACACACACACACACATACACACGTACGCATGTGGATACATAGCTCTGAAGCTTTTATTGAAAAAACAAGTCATTTTTTCCTTATGTTCAGATTTTTATTTTAGTACTTATCTTTCACACGAAATGTGTGGATGTTACTAGCTTTTAAGCTTTGCCATACTCTTGATCATTGTATATTGTCTGTTCGTAAAGGTTGCAAAAGAACTTCAAGAGAATATATGATTCCTGCCATCTCATTCCAAAGTTTTATAAGTAGAGATTGTTTTCCATCCTTTTTTTAGTGAAAGGAATAATTCTCAAGTCTAGTGGACTATGGCATGGTCGTCTCTAGTCTTCTCTCCTATTCCTTTAAAATTTCCTCATACATTCTACCAATTCAAACTTCTTAATGATTTTATTCTTTTGCCTTATTAAAATATGAGGTCTCTATAAAGCAGCTAAATAGTACTACGTATTTTTAGGGAAAACATGTCAGTTAACACATTTCATTGTAGGCTTAAAAAAAAATAAGAGTACTTTATTTTGTCCTCTTTTATTCAACTTATCCTTTGGGATTCCTAGATATTTTATACAGAGAGAGATTCCCCATTTGGTATGTGTTATCTTTGACAACTGTTTATTTTTTTTTTCTTTCAGAAAATACTGAAAATAATTTTTATTTTGAGTTGGCCTTTTTGATCTCCATCATCTATTCTCTTTTTTCAGAGTAAAGAACAAACAGTAGTAAATGTGAAGAAGCTTCCAGACTTGCAAAGATCAATGGTAAATTTTATTTTCATTTGTTCTTAAACCAAAGATAGGTTACAATAGGACTTTTAGAGAAATCTAATACTAATGTATAGTCAGTTTCATTATGCTGAACTGTAATTGTATATGTTTGGGGGAAAGGAGGCAGAATAAGTGGTTCGCAAATAGCGTTACTAGAATTGGGATTATTTAAATGGAGACGAGTTGTATGTATTATATCTGCATCAGTCCCACATTCTTTTGTATATTATTTTAAAACCATCTTTAAGGTTTCATTTAATGATCTCAGTATAACATTTCTCTCTTCTTTTTGTACTGTTGTTCCACTGCCTTTTACCTTTTGCCTATGAGAAACGGAGGAAATGGATCAGGCAAGGCATTAAAGAGAACAAAGGAAACAGAAATGGAGAGTTCAGAGAGAAGGGGGCAAGGAAAGATAGTATTTGTGTAGAATTACAGCAGATCGATAATTCAGAGAAATTACAGCAGATCGATAATTCAGAGAAGAGTAGATTTAGGACAATCTTAGTCATGGAATTTAGAGCTAAAAACAGCACCTTAGAGAGCAATCTAGTCCAAATCTGTCATTTTACAAATGAGACCCAGAGAAGAGAAGACATTTCCCCTAACACATAAGCTAACAAGTGGTAGACTTGAAATCTGAATCCAGTTTGTTGTGGTTCCAAGTGCTAAGTCCTTTCTACCTCACTCCTTTTGTTAGAATGAAATGTATTTTTCCTTTGCCTTTAATCTAGACAGGTTCCTCAGAAATTCTCTGAATATTTTTTAAAAAGACATGTTTTAGAAAAACCACATGGTGACAATAGCTACCAATAAAGGAGGGATGTATAGAAAGATGGCGTTTGGAAAGAAAACTGCTCCCTTTTTGGTCAGTATGGTAGAAAGATTTATGGAGCAAAGTATGTATGGAGCAAAGATTTATTTGAATAAAACAGATATTTGATATTTTCATCATCAATCTGGCTTCTATCCCTTACATTTGCTACAGTTAAAAGCAAATCCAACAGCTAATACTTGTTTCAAAAGTTAAGGAGTAAATAGTTGTCATTTTAAATGTTCATTTCCATTTGCCAGAAAATGATT
Source organism: Trichosurus vulpecula (assembly GCF_011100635.1). Taxonomy (NCBI): domain Eukaryota; kingdom Metazoa; phylum Chordata; class Mammalia; order Diprotodontia; family Phalangeridae; genus Trichosurus; species Trichosurus vulpecula. The sequence continues at coordinate 286,706,469 of NC_050575.1, read as the reverse complement.
TTTTCTGTTTTATAGGATGATGTTGTAGCCACAACGTGGAGGGATGGACCACATCTCTTTATTGTTTCTTTTAAAACAGAAAAGAAAGACACAAACTGGAATTTGAATGGTACAGTTGTTTAACTAAAAGCATATTTCTTTATGTTCAAAGTATTCTGTCTCTTATTCTGAGTGTAACTATTCTGTTAGTAATACACCATTTAAAAGTTAATTATTACTAATTATGCTTTAGAAAATGATTATTGTTTTTGGAATGCTTTAAATATCTAAGATGAAAGTCTTACACTTTTCCTAAGAGCAAATTTGTATTATATCTTAAAGAAGTATTTTTAATTTGTTTTTGAATTGTCTAAGAAATTTAATTTTTCAGTAAAAAAAAATTGTTTAACATTTAAAACCTTATAGTCAGCTACAAAGTTCACTTTACACTTGCAAATTTCAAAATTTTTAATGAAAATAGTATTTTGGAGAAGATTGTCAGATATTATGAGGTCTTCAAGATTTTCAGAATTTTATTATATTGAATGTTCCTAGTGGGCATCATTGGGCCCTTGAATGATTTTGATTTTATAGAAATTTTTTGGGTAAATAAATACATTGACTTCTACATGAGATTTTATTTCATTTCAGTAAACAGTTACTGGAGGCAGCTAGGTATCTCAGTGGATAGAGCACTGGGCCTGGAATCAGAAAGACCTAAGTTTAAATCTGTCCTCAGATACTCATTAGCTGTGTGACCCAGGGCTACTTGCTTAACCTCTGTTTACCTTAATTCACTGGAGAAGGAAATGGCAAACCACTCCATTGTCTTTGCCAAGAAAACTCCACATGGGGTCACAAAGAGTTGGATATAACTGAAACAACTGAACAGCAACCACAATGGCAACAAAGCATTTACTAAGAACCCATCACATTTAGATATGGTTACTTGTATGTGGCAGATGCTTAGTAAATGTGAACATGAATGAGACATGGTACTATCTCTGCCTTCAGGAGATTTCTGGGCTAGGTTGGGAGATGTAATGGTTCTGCAAATAACTTTAATGGATTTCTCATCTTATAAGTGTTGGTACTATTTCTAGCGTAGCTAGAATAGCTTTCACCTTTTTATCCTTTGAGATTTTTGTCCATATCTTTCTAGAATCCTTACATATCAGATATATACCTTAATTGTGTAGGGGCCTTCATCTGGTCCTCTTGATTTGTTATGAGTACTAGTAAAGCATTTGAGCTGTCTAGATGTTGTCCTTTACTCTTATTTTATAAATTTATATCCAGGTTAGTAATGTTTGCCATAGCTTTTATCCCATTGGCATAGACCTTCAGGAACTCTTGATTACCTGCATGTTACGGTGAGACATCAGGAACATATCTATGGACTAGAGCTACACAAATTAGAACAGAAATGCAGAAGAGGGGTTGTAGAAACTGAGTTCAGAGAGAGGAGCTACTTCCTCCTACTGGTGATGCATATAGACCACACCATAATGCCATTAGGAATCCAGAAGGAATTACTAAGGATTGTGAAATTTTTGCCAAGAAACTGAAGACCTTAGCACAATAGATGGGTTTTTTGTTGGTGCTGCTAATCTAAAGCTTTAGGAAAGTTGCAGATTTAGGAAGTGAAGATCTAGTTAAAAATATGGATTTGGGAGTGTGATTGAATTTCTGGTCACTGGTTCAAAATACAAGAATGACTAGTTTCTGGCCAGGGATGGATTATACCTAATACTACCTGGTAAAAATGGATCTGCTTGTAGTCTTATAAATATCATCACAATGGCTTTTTCTTTCCAGTTAAACTGAAATAGAGTAGGATGAGAGAGAATTACCTTCATAACCACCAGCTTTATACTTTGATCATGGCTATAATGTAAAAAGAAAAGTAGTAGTAAAGATACTCAGAACTTTATAAAAGATAACATAAGAAAGGAGCCAGAAATAAAACCTGGGGCTTTATACGAGAATTTTATATAAATTATGGGAACAAGGCAAGGTAGAAATTATAAAGTGAGAAGGGAAATAGGACATCTTTAGTATTTCTGAAATTTTGTGAGATGAGACCTATGGAAGGGATATGATTATGGAAGTGAGTACCTCAATCTGTATAGAAGTGTAAAAGAAATAATTTCATCCATCAAAAAGTGGGTGTGAACCCATGAGAGGAACTTTAATTCTGAGCCTGATTCTCATCAGTAAGGAGATTTGGTAGCTGGGGGCTGTCAGTATTTTAAAATTTGTGACAGAGAAGGAGAGGAAAACTGCATAGTCTGACATGTAACCTAGGTTTTTGGAGATCAGATTTCAAAGGCTTGGTAGAACACAGAAAGGATAGGTAGAATCTCACAGGCCAAAATTCTGTTGGGGAAGTACTCCCAGGAGGGGCCGAAAGTTCTCAAAAGTGAAATTCTGAAGATTTGAATGAGAAACAATTTTAATGAGAAGGAAAAGGTGAAGTCCTCTAAAAACATTAATGTGAATGTCCAGGGAACTCACAAACCAACTTAGGTTTTTCAAAAGACGAAAACAAGGGCAAGTCACAAAAGAATGAATATGAATATTGTCTTTGAGAAGACTGTCAATAGCACTTAAGCTCAGGGTGAGCTGAGTCTGTCAAGGAAAGTAAAGGAAAACAAAATGTAGGAACAAAGGGGAGAGTGGACTCCAGGAAAGACAGGAATGCTGCTCTAGTGGATTGAGGAAATGCTAGAAATGATGATGAAGGGCCAAGTCAAACTCATTTTTGCTTTTACTTTCTCTACTGAGGAGAATAATCTTTGGATGGAAAAGGACAGAGCAAAAATACCTGATAGAGAATTGAAACCCAAGATAAATGGGAAGGCAGTAAGAGAGAACCTATTTAATTTTGATGAATTTGTCAACAGGTTTAGATGCACTGCATGTGTACTAAAGAACTGGCAAATAGGTGAGCGCTATTGTCATTGATCTTTGAAAGAATGAGAGATCTTACAGGACAAAAGAAGAACAAATGACCTAATTAAAAAAAAAATATGGAAGAACAGTATGCAAACCGTAGGCCGTTGAGCTTGCTTTTGATTTCTGTCCAAATTCTAGATGTGGCAATAGGATTTAATTTGTTCTGCTTGGCTCCAGAGGTAGAAACAAGAAAAATAAGTAGAAGCTACAAGAGAGGTTATGATAGCAATTTAGATTTGAAGATCTTTCCCACCCATTAATAGGCTATGTGACCTGCTTATGTCACAGGAAGCCTAAGTCACATGTGGTGGGAGGAGTCTGCTGAGAGGAAAAGGAAGTTATGTCACAGGAAATGCTGAGAGAGAGCTGTTATGGCTGTCATGATAGTTAGAGCTAAGGAAAAGAAAGTCCACCGGTGATAGCTGTACTCTGAGTTTTTGGGAAGGCCCCAGCAGGGGATCAGAGAGGTTTTGGGATGGCGAGGCTCCATGTTGTGATATTGTATTTTAAGTTCTTTGCTGTTATGATAAAGCGGGCTCACTGGTTATGGGAGCAGATTGCCTGGTTATGGGATCTGTTCTCTGGTGTCTGAACAAATGTTTTACTTCTTCTACCTTCTATTTGGAGAGTTTTTCATACTTTGCGATACAGAACTACATAGGCATATTCACTATTATAATTGATGTTGTGTTTATTGCCTTGCTGTTACAGAGGTGTATTTGGGTATGATATAAAGAAAAGCTTTTTAACAGTTAGAATTGCTGAAAAGTGGAATATACTACTTCTGGAAGCAGTGGGTTCTTCCTTGCAGATGTCTTCAAACCAAGGCTTAATATTGTAGATGCATTCCTTTTTAAATATAGATGAGACCAGTAGGGCTCTGAGGTCTCTTCTGACTCTTGATCCTGTAATTCTGAGAGAGCCAAAGAGAGATCACATCTGACTTGCAGGAACAATGAAGACTTTAATGGATGAATTGACATTTAATTTGATCTGGGCTTTCAAGCATGAGAAGACTTTCAGTAGGTGGATATTGGGGTGTGTAGATAGGAGCAAAGGGTAGAAGCATGACAGCAGCAAAGTATTGGATATATAGTCAAAAAGAAATGTGGTTAGTTCTTTTGGTTCTAGCATGCAACATGAGAAGGAAAACAGCAAGTTTGGCAGGGCCTTTCATGTTTTGTTGAGGATTTGGGACCTTATTTGGTAGGCAGGAAAGTTACACTATTGAAAATCTTTAAGCATTACTGTAACATGATTAGAGCTATCCCCTAAGAAGAATGTTATGGGAGTAGGTTTGTTAGATTGGCCCAGGAAGAGGCTAGGGCTCTGGAAACTAGTTCAGAACCAAATGCAGTATTCTAGGTGAGAGTTAATGGGTTAATGTAATGACAGTGGGAATGGAAAGGAAGGAACAGATGTGAGAGATCTAGAAGTGAGTTTTAAGCCTGAATGATTGAGAATATGATGCCATTAGTGGAAATACTCAAGTTCAGAGCCAGGATAGGTTTGGGGAAAAGATCATTTGGTTTTGGACATGCTCAATTTGAATTAAATCCAGGCAAGACATCAGAGTCAAGATACCTAGGAGGCAATTGGAGCTTCTGGTCTGGAGCTCAAGAGAGAACTTGTGACTGAAAAGTCAGCCCTGTTGAGGTGTGGGGAAGAAAACTAAGGATGAATCAGTGACACCAACATTTAGAGGTGGAAGGGGGAAAAAGCAACCAAAAATAGAGATTAAAAAAAAGCAGTCAGCGCAAATGTGGATCATGAGTCTGAAGAGTAAGCAGGTAGTAAGAAATTAAAAGCAGCAAGTATAAACTAATCTTTTTTAGTGGAAGGAAGGCAAGAGATGAGATGAATGAATAAAAAGACTTAAAGAAACAAGGAGAACGAGTAAATAGTTTAACCTTGTTGCCACTTCTTACTTTGGGATGGGAAGGAGTACAATATTGAAAAATGGGTGAAAATTGAGGTCTTTGAAGATTAGAAGCCTTTCTGCTAATTCTAGCTCCTCTACTTCTGCTGGTTTCAAATATTTATTCTCTCTTACCTATCCTCAGCCATTGAATATTCTAAGAAGAGGAAAGCATTGGCAACATTATATTAGCTACTGTGAGATATCCAAAAGGATAAGATTAAAAGCTTGGTTTCATCTTTTGAAGAAAAAGCATAGGCATGAAATAACTCTATAGTTAACTCTAAAGCCTACTTTTCTCAGGCTTAGGCATCCAGAATGCCAGATTATGCTTCCTGTTCCAAATGATATAGCTATCTGGTTATAAACAGATTTGGCACGAGCCATTTGACCTAGCATGGGTCAGATTATTGAATTAATCTGTCAAATAAGTAGTTGTTGAATACTGTACTCTTATACCTACCATTATGTTGGATGAAATATAGTATAGGTTTTTGTTCATTTGAACGAATAAAAAAATATTAAGTATTTTTTATGTGCCAAACAATGTGCTGGTTATAAAGTTAGAAAGGCAAGATATTCCCTTCTCTCTAGAAACTCACATTCTTGGGGGATTATAGTATACATAGGAGGGTAGAGGAGGATGTACAGGGATTTATGTCATCTGGGAAATGGGTGTGTTTTAAATAGCTTAACAAAAGAAATTGATAGAAAACCTTTTTGTTTTTTTCCCACCAGTTTCTCTTTCGATGGTGGGCCTTCATGGATATATCTCTGCATCAGAGTGGCCTTTAATGATTGTAAGTAGGAGAGTAAATGAAAACCAACAAATGGTGGAATGTTAATGTTAGCACTAGAGAGCCTCTGACCCCTCTCATTTTACAGATGAGTTAGTTGAGGCCTTGAGAGTTGAAATGGCTTTCCTAGAGTCTCTCATCAAGTGTCTTATTTTGTCAGTACTCATCCATCTTTAGTTCCAAAGTACCAAAAATGTAGCAAGTAACAGAATGATGTTTGGACAGAGAAAAGCCAGCCTTAAGAAAATGAAGGCTTACGTGATCTAAAACTCCTTTTCTTTCTACAGTTTTACATGGTGATGTGCATTATTTACATTTTATATGGTGTACTCTGGCTAATGTGGTCTGCCTGCTATTGGAAGGATTTATTAAGGATTCAGTTCTGGATTGCTGCTGTTATTTTCCTGGGAATGCTGGAAAAAGCAGTATTTTATGCAGAATATCAAAATGTCAATACCACAGGACTGTCTTGTAAGTTGCTGACCTATTACATAAATGGTATATGAGGCATTTGGCTGGGTGGGGTCTAGAGACCTTTTGACTTCTGTTATTCACTATAATAAATATGGAAAAGGAAGGAGTTGAAGGGGAACCAGTTGAAGGGACCTTTGAGTAGGAGTTGGATCTATGTTTGCATACATTCCCCACCATTGTAGTTTTTCAAGCAGAACTTGATTAACTGCTTGTTGGATGTGTTGTAGTGGAAATTCTGTAGGTATGAGTTGGATTAGATGGCACTTAAATTCCTTCTAATTCTAAAATTCTGGAATCCTATGATTCCTTTATTATTCCCATCCCTTCAATAAAATTCCAGTTCACTGTTGTGGATCCCAGCTGACTTAATTTTCCATGTGTATTTGTGTTCCCGAAGAGTAGCTTACTAGCTAAAATAATTTTTTGTTGGTGAAAATTAGAGATTTTTTGAGTCAGTGACCTTCTACTTGCTTACTTTTCCCTTTCTCTTTTTACTCTAACAAGGAATCCACTTTATTTTAGTAGCATTGCAACTGTATGCTATTCACATGCAGCCAGTTTTTCACTTTTATAAAGGTGTGCCCGAGAGGGCTCGCAGATGACAAATCTGAGAAAGGGTTGGGCATATCTATTTGAAGAAATGGGAAATCTTGAATATGGAGAATTTCTTTGAGTTTGTTATTGTGCATCAAAAGTGATTTGTTTCCTTTTCAGCCCAAGGTTTATTAATATTTGCTGAGTTGATTTCTGCAATTAAGAGGACACTAGCACGCCTCCTGGTTATTATTGTGAGCTTGGGCTATGGCATTGTGAAGTAAGTATTAGGTGTTATTACAACCATCCTGCCTCTGAATTTTCCATTTAATAGTGCTAGCACTTTCCCAATCGGACTTAAATCTTTAGAATCACTTTTGACTCAGTCTCCCTCATCCTCTAATTCATTCTCATTCCTGTTGTATCTGCTATTCTTTTGTTATCTGCCCTTCCTTTTCATTCTCACTACCTACTTTAGGATTTCTTTCCCTGTGGCTTGATCGATTGCAATAGTTTCTTGACCCACCTTCCTGCTTCCACATTGTTAATATAATCCACATAGATACAGCTTTGCTAGAGTAACCCCCTCCTCAAAAACCTGCCATTTATTTTAATACTTTTATTTCATAAAGCCTTATGCATTGTTCTTTTTTATATATTTGTGTGCATGTTTTATCCCATATTAGTTCCCATACTAGGACAAGGATAATTTTTTTTACTTTTTTTTTTTTTTGCATTGCCTCTGGACCTAGGCTTCATAGCCCCGCATTATACTTGGGAGAAAGGGATTCTAATGCCTCTTCTCCCAGGGAAATAAGTGTTTGAATTTTATTGATTCTAATAAAGATACTAGATACCTTAGATACTAGAAGATACTTTTTTGAATAAATCTCTTCTGTCAGTTTGTATTCACCTGTTTTGAAGTTGGGTGGTGGTTGGGTTTTTTTTTTGTTGTTGTTGTTTAGCTGGAGCTAAGGTTTTGCTGGTGCAGGGAATTCTTAAGTGAGGACTCTCCTTCTACAATAGCAGTTTGTAGTGTTTGGGAGTTCACTGGGGCACTGAGAGGTTAAGTGGCTTGCCCAGGGTCACAGCCATTGGGTGTGAAGAGGTGGTATTTGAACTCAGGTCTTCCTTTAGAATGTAAGCTCCTTATAAGTAGAGAAGGGTTCCATTTATTCTCTTTGTAGTCTCAGGGCCTCATACAGTACCTGGCACATAGTAGACTCTTAATCATTGCCTGTTGATTGATTCTTGACTGAGTCTGGCTCTATCCATTATGTTATAGCTCCCTATCATAAAAAGTTAGAGTAGAAAAGGAATTTTGATTATTGAGGGTTCCACATTAATTTGGATCCAGGTTATCAAAACCTCTATTAAGTCATTTGAAATTATGGCTTCAGAGTTCTAAATGTGACTATTATACCATTTTGGATTTCATTTTTAACCATTTTTTTTCTTACAATGGATTTTGGTAGTTTGCAAAACATTATTTTATATAAAATAGCTCTGATGGGTGGGCATTGAGTAAATATGGGTACCATTAAATTTGTTGGCTCCGGGTAATTGAATTTTATTCTGCTTTTACAGTTTATTTGAATTTTCTTAAGATGCCATGATTCCAACGGTAGACTTACTGTTTTAAATTTACTCTGCCCCTAACTCACGTATCTTGGGGAATAACTAAGAAAATCAGTCCTTTTTTTTTGTCTACAATCTCTGCAGTTTGCTGAAGTGAAAGAGTTTCTATAACTATATGTAACTATAGATTATAACAAGGTACTTTCTACGTGTGTTTTTAAACTATGGCACTTCAACATTTTCTGTTTTTTTTCCTCCTGCTTCTTCCTTCCTTTCTGGTGAACGCTGTATCCTGATGAGGGCAGTGAGATTCTCCAGATTGTGAGGCCTTGTAGATTATGCTCATTGGGAAGCGTATCTGCCATAGGAATGTAGAAACTGTGGCCTTTGTGGTGTTGTGTTGTTTCTCCCGTTGTCCCATTGTCTTAAATGTGAATGTGAGGAATGGATTAAATGTTTTTCCATCTTTTCCTTTTGCCTCTCTGATTCTCCTGAAAAGAGGTGGCATATTGCAGCAGAAAGAAGGCTGGATTTGGGTTCAAATTCTGCCTCTGCTGCTTTAACTCACCTGTGCAAGTGAGTTAACAAGCATTAAATGCCTTCTGTGTGCCAGGAGCTGGATCATTCTCATAGAAATTGGCCTCAATTTCCTCCTTTGTAAAATGAAGCCATTGGTCTTGACTGATCTCTAAGGTCATTTCCAGCCTTGAGTCAAGAAGAGTGTGGTACAGAGGAAAGAAAGCTGGAATTGGAATCAGAGGACTTTGATTTGAATTCTGACCCTAACAATTACTAACCTGTGTAACCATGAGCCTCATCTTAACCTTAAGTTTTCATCTATAAAAGTAGCTCAGGCCCAGCCTACGTCATGAATCCTACTAATAGTCTTCAGAGAAGTGCTGGGCCTACTTCTCCTTAACAGTAGAATTGTAGTCCATCATATACAGATACCCGCTGCTTTGCATTCTTTTAATTTTCATTTAATCTGCTCTGAGCAGTGCTTTTAAAAAAAAACAGACATTTCATTGCAATTGACATATTCTTTGGTCTGTTTTAGGATCTGCTTCCTCAGTCTCTAGACCTAATCTTCATAAACTATTTTCTTTTGCTTCCTTAACTCACTGGGTCTCCATTTCAAAGACCTGATTACCATCTATTGCTGAACAAGGCAACTATAAGAAGAAAAAATATTGAGAACTGCATATATATATATATGTGTATAATTAGATGATGACTTGTTACCAAAAATTGTACCCAGTATGTTTTCTTCAGTTGTATTTTACCTTACTCACGCTTTGTTTTTCTCTTGTTTCATTGATTCAGACCTCGTTTAGGAACGGTTATGCATCGAGTGATCGGACTGGGTACTCTTTACTTCATTTTTGCGGCTATTGAAGGCATTATGAGAATTATTGGGGTAAAAAGAGGCAACTTTTTAAAAAATTATTTTTAAGACATGTTTTACTTAATCATATCTTTTGGTGAGTTTCTCTAGAAATGAATTTACATAGTTTAATATTTTTATGTGTTGTTAATTGTATAAATTTACAAAAAGTTTCTTCTGGATTTACTAGACATTTCTGCTTATGTGATATTTTCATTTTAAAAAATTGTTACTATTTTTCCTGAGCATATGAAGAACAGAATTTAATCACTTACAAATGTAGAACATAGTCTAGTTTGAAAGTTTTGGTAGGTACAAATTATCTCAACTCATTTGATGTGTATCTGAAACACCCCGTATTCTTTTGTTCCAATTTGATATTTTAAAGACTATACAACATTACTTGTTCTGAAACTTTTACTTAAAAAAACTGCATGTGAATTGAAAGCTTGTATAATAGTTTTATCTTGGTTAAATTTCATCTTTTTGGATGCAGCCCACTGTTGCTGGCCTATCAAGATCTTTGTATGCTCTCCACATTTGATAAGCATGCTATTAATTCCTCTATTCACTTCAGTAAGCAAGTTGACATTGAACTGAAGCCATTAATAATCTTCTGTAGGTACCTCACTGTGTTATCACCTTGCCCATATTTATTCACAAGAAAATCATGATAGACTTTGCAAAAATCAGTGAATTATACCTCTAGAATTCTCTGATAGACCAGTGTTAACCCTTCTGCAAAAGGAATGGTATGGCATGTTCTTGGTGAAGTCTTCTTGTTTTGGGGGGTTCATCATTTCTTTTTCTATGTGTTCACTAGCCGTGTCTTTCACATATTCTAGAATTTGGCCAGGAATAGAAGTCATCTCAGGAGCGTATGGTTTTAAGACTCTAGTCTTTTAAAATCAGGACAGTATTTGCACTTCATTAGACCTGTGGCGACTCTGCCTTTTGTGCAGAGACCACTGACAAGCAGCCCTTCGTCACATTTGCTAATTATTTAGTTCCTGGGGATGTAGCTCATCTGGGCCTGGGGCACTGAATGTATCACCTGCAACTAGGGCTCCTTGACTCTTCTTCTACTTAGCATTTCAGTACAAGTATAAAAGTGGCTTCTCTGTGCCATGTTCATTCATTCATCTGTTCATTTGGAAGGTATTAGGGTTGTGAAGATAAATTGAGAAACATTCTGCCCTCAAGTAGCTTATATTTAACTGAGAATAAAACATAAATATGTAAGTAGATATGTGATTGTTTCAGGAGGAATCCTGCCTCCATTTGCTCCAATCTAATTTTTTTTGTAAAAGTTATTTTAATGCAGACATTGGAAATACCATGGGAGTAAACCACATAAGACAAAATTTTTACTAAATGAACAAAGCCAACACCTTCCTAACCCCAAACTTGTCCATCAAGCTTGAAGCAGTAAATGTCTTCCAGAAGTATTAAGCCACCAACAATGATGTTATTAATAGGGATATGGATCAATTTAACAAAAAATCCAATAAATCCCATTATGGCAAACCCTATTGCTGTTGCCATAGCAGTCTTCTGGAATCCTTTTCTATCTGGCTTGGTACATCTTTTGACAAGCTGAATTGAGTCCTTCACAAAGTGCCAACTACGCTCAACAGATTGCATTACCTGATCCATGACTATCTGCACAACCGATGTCCAGACCCAAAGGACACGTAACCATTCTCCAATCTCATTTTTAAGGTGGTATTTTCTTCAGTGGTCTTTTGGACCTCCTTTTCCATTTGGCAAATTCTGCCTTTCAAGGCATTCTTCTCCTCATTGGCTTTTTGGAGCTCTTTTGCCATTTGGGTTAGTCTATTTTTTAAGGTGTTATTTTCTTCAGTATTTTTTTGAGTCTCCTTTAGCAAGTTGTCGTCACTCTCATTTCTCTTCCCAACTTTTCCTCCACTTCTCTTACTTGCTTTTCCAAATCCTTTTTGAGCTCTCCATGGCTTGAGACCAATTCATATTTTTCTTGGAGGCTTTTGATGTAGGCTCTTTGACTTTGTTGACTTCTTCTGGCTGTATGTTTTGATCTTCTTTGTCACCAAAAAAAGATTCTATGGTCTGAGTCTGCATCCTTTTGTGCTGCCTGTTCACGTTCCCAGCGAACTACTTGACCCTTGAGCTTTTTGTTAGGGTATAACAGCTTGTAGAGTAGAGAGTGCTTTGTCCCAAGCTTTAGGGGCTGCGCTGCTGTTTTCAGAGCTACTTCTACTCCATTGTCACTGCAAGCTCTGCCACATCGGCGCTCCTCCTCCCCCAAGAACCAACCAGGACCGTGACCCAGATCCAAGTAGGGCACAGCAAAGCGCTCCCTGCACTCCCGCTCTGATTGGCTGCTTGATTCCTCCCATGGTATGAGCCAGGACTCTGGAAGCAGCTGACCCTGGAGCTTCAGAAGCAGCTGCAGGAGCTTCCTTCTGTTGCCGCCACCACTGCCGCACCACCTCTGCCACCCCCAGGGCTGCGGCTGGACCGCTCTCACCCCAATCCAGCAGTTTTCCCCCTGACCTGCTCCATGGTCTTTGGCATTTGTGGGTTGAGAAGTCTAACTGCCACAGCGCAGTGATTCAATGCCCTAAGGCCTGCTCTGCCTGATTCCTGGTCTGGTTGGTCCTGGTGTGGCCCACGCTGGGCTATGCTCTGCTTCCAGCACCATACGATAGACCTTTCCCAGCGACCATCGAGGTTGTCCTGGGCTGGAGCCCTGCTTCCCCCTGCTCTTTCATGGGTTCTGCAGCTCTAGAATTTGTTCAGAGCCATTTTTTACAGGTGTTTGGAGGGATTTGGAGGAGAACTTAAGCAAGTCCCTGCTTTCTAGTTGCCATCTTGGCTCTGCCCCAACATTTGTGTTTTTCAGGTTGGTATCATTATTCTACCCTTGGACTTGCTGCCACAGATTAGTATTCTAATTCGCTTCTTCAGGTCCTTTTTACTTTCAAACACTTCTTTCATTTTTTTTAAAGAAATATTTTATTCTTCCTGAGAGTAAAAGTGTCCTTTTGAGCTCTTTGACCTGTATCTTGAACATAGATAAGTTACTGGGCTGTGGTAGAAAGACCATAAAATAGATCATACATTCAGTGTAGGTCATCAAAGAGCTTTCCTTGTCATCTCTACACTGGAAACCAGATCCTCAGTTCTTTGTTCTTGTTTATAGTTCTTTGGGAATAGCAATTGTGTCCTAAGATTCTAATGACACTGTTTATCTTCATGTTAGTTTGGTTATAAGTAGCATTCTGAATTAAACTCAACTGGTGTTTTCACCTTTTAGTATAGTTATTTAAATTTTTTTTTTCTAGTTAAGGAGAATTCAGGTGTGTGTGTGTGTGTGTGTGTGTGTGTGTGTTTTAATCTCACCTTATTGTGAATTCTAATTTTCCTGACATTCTCATAAGACCATGTCATACTTCTTGTGTTTATTTTGTGTGTTGCCACATATTAATAACTAACTTGTATATAGATTTTAGGACAGCTAGGTGGCACAGGATAGAGTACAGGGTTTGAGGCAGGAAGACTTATCTTCCTGAGTACAAATCTGGCCTCAGATACTTACTAGCTGTGTGACACTGGGCAAGTCACTTAACCCTGTTTGCTGTAAAATGAGCTAGGGAAATGGCAAACCACTCCGGTATCTTTGCCAAGAAAATCCCGAATGGGATCACAAAGAATTGGACACTACTGAAACTACTGAACAAATCACATAGGTTTTAAGATTTGCAGACATCTTATGTATCTTCTTCTTTGATTCTTAACAGCAGCTCTATAAGGTTGGCCTTACAGATATTATCCCCATTATTTAGATGAGGAAACTAAGGCCTAGAGAAGTTATAATTGGCCTATAGTCACGTAGTAGTAAATTTGAGGAGCAGGGTTTGAACTCAGGTCCTTTATAGCAGGGATATCAAACTCTCTTAAGTGGGGTCACAGAACTCTCAAGTTTGAATTTGGGGAATTGGGGAATATTTAACAAAATAAATAAAATAGAATACAACAAATACCTGGGATGGCTTAGTTTGTACTTGAGTTTGACCCCGCTGCTTTACAGTGATGATTTGCAAGGAGGAAGTGGCATTAAAGGTATCATTCATGAAGTAAATGGCTAGGTGACACTGTTACATAAATAGGGTTAGATCTGTTTTGGACACCACACCATAATGCTTATGGCGTGCTTCCTGTAGACTGTTGCATATCTGTCGGTAAAACTTGTGTTCAGAGTTAGAAGAGACCACAGTGTCTTTCTGATTTGACCCACACTTCACATAACATGGTAGGAATCCCCACGATAACATACATGACAAATGGTCATATAGGCTCTGCTGGAAGACCTACAAGCAGAGGGATCTTATCTTCTCTGAAGGAAGAACATTCCACTTTTCAAGCTTTCCAGGGTCAGATGTGAGACTATTTTTATTCCTCCTGCCCTCCCCCCCCCCCACACACAGATTAGAACGATCATTTATATTGTTGTTCTGTGTGATTATGAAACCTTGTTACATGTGATTTTTCCATTTTTTTTTTTTTAGGGTTCTAGCCATGTAGCTGTCCTCATTTGTGACATTATTTTAGCAGTCATTGACTCCATTTTTGCGTGGTTCATATCCTTTACTGTGTGTTTTCTTTTTATAAAAATTAAAGAGAGGGGAGAATGTGATATCTAATAATCATGAAAATGAGACTGTAATGCCACTTTAGAACTTAGAAGGAATTTCAACAGAGCCAGGCCACTTTTAGTAGCTGAATGTAGTAGAAGGTAGAGTGAAGATGCTTTGCTCTAAGAAGGGAATCATTGGGTAGAAATATACAGTTTTATGGGTAAGAAAGTTGCTGACAAAGAGGTTAACAAGGAAAACTGTGAATTCCTTACCTGAAAAATTTTAGATGTAGAATTGTCAAACAAAAAGAGCTAATATAGACCTACTTGGAGACAGAAGGTTGTACTACTAGGTTATCCTTTGAAGATCCTTCTTGAGCTTAAATCAGTGACTGTGAACAGTGAAAATAACCATGGAAAGGAGAGTTAGCTTCTGTCTCCCCCTCTGCCTTGTACAAAGGGCTGTGTGACCTTGGACGAGTTAGTGAGCCTCAGGGCTTCAGTTTCTTTATCTCGAAAATTAGAGGGTTGGGTTAATAGAGATCTAAAGGTCTTTGCATTTCTAAAAATTCTGTGATATAACAGCATTCCTAGAATAAGCAACTATTTCTGAACATATATTCTTATTTTTTTCTTTAGTATTTCCTGCTGATATGAAATTGACATGTACTCATGTTCTGTTTCCAAGTATTTGATATAGACCCAAACATGTTTGCTATCTTTTTGTATCAGTAATCTATCCCTCTTTTGGCTCTTTTTAAAAATTTCTAATCTATGAAGCATTAATGTTATATTTCTGGATTTCATAAATGGTTCTTGAGTTTTAAGGAATTAGAATAATTAAGAGTTTTTTCTGGATAAAGATTTTGTTTGAAAAATTACAGATTTCCTTCAAATCCCCCTTCTCTGTCTCAGAAGAAAATGACTTGTGACTTTTCACTGAGCTATTAGTGCTTTGCAAATTATAGAATTTATGATAAATATGGGCTATTATTATTTCCTTTTATCTAAATTACTGTATTCTTTCTATGATGTCTCATTATGTAATGGAAGTGACCCTAGGTTAGTAAAATCTATGTGAGCAGACATCAGTTTTTAGCAGGGAAAGACTTTGAATATGGGTTCCACGATCCTCTGTGTGTCATCCAAGGATTACTCAGGCATAGGACACAGAGGCTCATTACCAGGTTGTCTGAAGGATGATGAATTTTTGAGCCATAGCAATGTCCACTAAATCTTACATTGGCAGAATCATGTGTCCATCAGTGGTTGAAGTAAAGAGGTGGATAGGCTACTTATGTATAATTCAGAGCTTCTTGTATAAAAATGAAGCTGCGTGAAACTTTCATAAGTGAAATATTGTGACTGTGTTGCTACTTCTTATTAATGCTGACTCTTATTGGATCTTGTTTTCATGTCAGAAGGGAATCTTTTCAGATACTGGTGTGATTTTACTATTTCTTTTATCTAAAAATGCTAGATATTTATGAAATTTCACTTCAGCAAAAATATTTTTCAGACATGGCATGTCATTTGATTCCAGGATGCTGTGGAGTCATAAGCTGGCATAACTTCATTATTTAGAAAAGTTAGCCAGCTTTACATGTAAAGGAGAAAAAACGTCAATATTTGTACAGTCTTTAAAGACAAAAATCTTCTGCAGATAAATGTTGTTGCTGCTTTGGCTTTACTCAACAAATCTTGTAGCTTTTCATCTTTGCTCAACATAATTTTGTACTAAAACTCATCCTTTTTTGGATTCTGCCTAGTCTTAAAGTAATACAATTATATAATACTCAGGGACTCTAAAAGTTGAGCTAGGTCTTTTAATCTGCATGGCCTTTTCTTAAGGAGAATTTTACAGGTGTGAACTATAGAAATTTAAAAAAAACTAGTACTATCCACAAGGTAGTAAGTAGTACTAATAGCAAAAGTAACTTTAATGCATTTTGTCAGAAAACTTGGAGCACAAATTCTGTTAATTATAACTATATTCTGATGTTTTAGGCAGGATTATATACTGCCTTCATGCAAAGCATAGATATTCCCCCATTTCAGAAAGCAAGGTATTAAGCCTAGTGGCTCAAAATTTTGATTTGCTCAGATAGTTCTTCTAATGAGTATCAAAGGTTAAAAAACCTAATGTGTAAATATATATCACATAGATGGTTATAAAAATGAAGAAATGATTATGAGAAACATAAGTACTGGAGAAATCCAAATTGTGAGCCTGGATTTCCAAAATGCACATTTTCTGATTGGATAATTCTTATTATCATTGTCAAATATTAAAGTTATACTTTATGTTCATGGAAATGAATATTTTATTGTATCATTGTAGAGAACTAATGAATTATGGCTATGAACTACAAAGTGCATATTGAATAGCTTACATCTAGAGTTAAGAATAGTGCAGCCAAGTGGTGCAGCAGATAGAGTGCTGGGCCTGAAGTCAAGAAGACTCATCTTCCCGAGTTCAAATCTGGCCTCAAACACTTACTAGCTGTATGCTCTTGGGCAAGTCACTTCACCCTGTTTACCTTGCTTTCTCATCTGTAAAATGAGCTGGAGAAGGAAATGGCAAACCACTCCAGTATCTTTGCTTCTTGGCAAAATGGGATCGTGACAACAATAACAACAAAGAGTTAAGATTGCTGGGGAAAAAATGTAACTCAATGTACCTGAGTTTGAGTTAATTTTAAAAAATCCAGTTTCGCTAGTAGCTGGGTAGGAAGAAAAAATTCTGAAAAAGTGAAGTTAATGATTTTTAGCACATACATATTTGTGACTCTGACTTTTGGCTTTTTTGATGCAGGCAAAAGAATCTGATCTTGTTCCTCTGGCCAGCATCCCTTTGGCTTTGCTTGATTCTGGCTTATGCTGGTGGATATCCTTTTTCTAACTGCAGCAAGCATGTTAATATGAGTTATTGCTTTGTTTGTGTTTATTGCACCAGCTTATTTTCCTCCTTTCACTTGACTTTTGAATAGTGTCTTAAATTTTGCCCAAATACCACAACTGCTTAATGATAAATGCCTTTTCTGCTAGTTTCTCTTTTTATATTCTTTGGCCAGTCATATGCCTTTTTAGTTCCTGATAGACCATTTTTGAGGTGTGTTTAGTCAGCTCTTCCACTACAGGTGTTTTGAAAGCCTAAGATAGGTTGGGGGATGTTATATTGTGTGGCTTTGATATAAATTGGTTGACACATAGAAGCAAAGCTTAATTGATTTGTAGTCTTTCCTTTGAGTATGTTGGTCCTTTAAAATATTAAACAGTTTTAAGTAGAGTAGAATATGGGTGGGAGGGGGGTTGTTTGTTTTTGAGTCTAAAGTAACTGCTTTGTGCTTCTATCTCTTAAAACTATCTTTGTAGGAAACATTTTAATAAAGGTAAATATAGTGTATACCACAAGTCTTAGTGCAGTTTTAGGCTTCAGCAGCTTAATTTGGGACATCTTGTATTTATATGGCAAGTGAGTAGTTCATACAAGAAACTACCTAATATAACCTATTATAAAGGGACATGGTCTGGGAATTAGAAGGCCCTTCTAGGGAGTGTAGCTCTTGCACCCATTGGCTTTGTACAAAATAGGCCCGATTCTGGGTAACAAATTCATGTCGCATTTACATAGTGCTTTATTTCTCCCAAGGCAAAGCATAAAAACATTCAAGAATGTGGTCATAAACTTTATTCATTTCATATCTCTAAGATTAAAGACAGAAATGAGTTGTACGTTAACATATGAGAAAAGTGGAGTTGAGATAGAATTACCAGTTTTAATATAATTTCCTACGTTTTACTATTAAAAAACCAGTTTAATATAGGTACTTTAATTTGAGATTATTTTAGAATGGAATAAAAGTAGAAATTTGAATTTTGACTTACTCTCTTTCTCTGTTATTAAAACAATTATTTTCCTTAGTATGTATGTGTACATATTTGTAAGTTTGGCACAAACAATGAAGACCCTAAAACTAAGAAAGAACACAGTGAAATTTTCACTCTACAGACACTTCACAAATACTCTGATTTTTGCTATATTAGGTAAGCTGTTTAATTACATTTACTATGCAGATTTTTTTATCGTTGATCATTCTTTTAAAGATAACTTTTCTTTGTTTCAGCTTCTATAGTATTTATGATATGGACAACTAAAAAGTTTAGATTAGCAGAATGTCAGTCTGTAAGTATAATTCTATTTAAGTACTATGTTTAATTGCTAAATTATAAATTAATTTTTAAGAATCAGATTTATTTAAACGCATGCATAGCAATAATGTCTTTGGAGAATTGCATTTTAATTTGAGCGGTTTGACCCAAGGCTGTAGTATTTTTTATTTTGGAGTGAGCCACTGAAAAAACCTTCCTCACTCTTCCCGTCTCAATTACTATGTCTTTTCATTTTTCTTTAATGGTTGTGATTTCCTTGTTTAATGTAGAATAATATAGAATCTTTTTCCCCTTCTTCTATATTAAAATCTCTTCTTATTTACACTATTGGTAAATGAGAAGTAAGACCTAATTTTGATGCAGCTAGTAGAGTTTTCATGCATCTTGTAGAAATGCTCAATCATATTATTCGAAGGAGCATTTAAAAATGCGTGAATCTACTGGCTGAGGCTTAATGAATCCATAAGCTCATGGTATTAAATGTTTTTAGGTTATTCAGTTCAAGTATTTATTACACACTGTGCTAGGTACTGGGGATATGAAGAAAATTAAATTTGTTCCTGTGGAAACTAGATAGTCCAGTAGGTAGAGCACTGAGCCTAGAATCAGGAGGATCTGAGTTCATACTCTTACTAAACAGACACTTATTAGCTTTGTGACCCTAGACAAGTCACTTTACTTCTGCCTGCATCAGTTTCCTCAACTGTAAAACATTTTATAATAGCATCTACCTCTGATGGTAGGATAATCAAATAAGATAATATTTATGAAGTACTTAGCATAGTTTTTGGTATGTGGTAGGTGCTTTATAAATTCTTCCCTCACTTTCTTCTTTCTCCCCTCCCTTCCTCCGAACCTTCCTTTCCTTCCTCCCTCTCTTCCCCCTCTTCCCCTTCCTCCCTCCTTTCCTTCTTCCCTCTCCCCTTTTCTATCTTCCCTTCCTCCTTCCTTTCTTCCCTTCCTTCATTCTACAAGAAGAATACAACATTTATACAGATAATACAACTTATAGGAGCTATTAAGAAATAAATTGTTTACTAAGGATTTGTATCTAATTTGAATAAAGAAGTCGGGAAGAACCCTTCAAAAGTTCTCTTGCTTTTTCCCTTTTAACCATAGCTTATTAGCAGAGCAAGCTGAATCTTTTTTGAAATTCTTTCTCTCTATACTCCAGGTTCATATTTTCATTTAAAATTTTGTGGAATTTTTAATAGTAGAGAAAGAGAATAAATAAGCCGAAATTCAGATTTCTACTTTTGTTTCATTCTAAAATAATTCCAAATTAAAATACCTATATTATTATCACTAATGATGATGATGATAGCTAGCATTTATATAGCACTTTAAAGTTTGCAAAGTACTTTACAAATGTTATCTCATTTGATCCTCACTACAACCCTGGGAAGTCATTGCTGTTATCCACATAAGTCTGATAGGTTAAGCACCATGCCAGCAGTAAGTGTATAAGTCTACATTTGAACTCAAGTCTTCTTGATTCCAAGTCCAGAGTTCTACCTACTTCTCCCAAACCAGAGGCTTTTGCAACTATAGACATAAAATGTAAAGTTTCTTTATGCTTTACGTCCTTTCTCTCCTTTTATCCTGACAACAACTCTATGCAGCTGATGTTGCTAGTTTTGTTATTTTCGATTTATAGCTGAGGAAACTGAGGCTCAATTAGGGTGACTTGCCCAGAGTCACACAGCTGCCAGCAAGGAGCAGAGCTAGTGCTACAGTTGCTCTGCTGTCCCACACAGCTACTTACTTAAAGACCCTTCCTTAAACGCTGAAGCTGGAATGCCTGGAGAAAAGGTTTGCCTTAGGAGTTTTGTGTCAGGGATTGAATCTTGATAAATGATAATGCTAACTTAGAAACAAATTAAATGTACTTCAGAGCTGTCAGATTTCTGTCCTGGGCCCTCTTTTCTTCCCTTTCTGTACTACTACAGTCGGTGATCTCATCAATTCCTGTGGATTTAATTCTCAGATTTACTTGTTCCGCCCTAATCTTTCTGCCAACCTCCAATTATGCATCTCCAGCTGCCTTTCAGACATCTTGAATTGAATTGTCCACTTGACATCGTTACTCAGTGTGTCCAAATCAGAATCATTTTCCTTCCCCGCCCCCCAAGCTCCCCCATTAGTTTTTGTTTTTGGAGGGAAGAAGGCAGGGCAATTGGGGTTAAGTGACTCGCCCAAGGTCACACAGCTAGTAAGTGTGTCAAGTGTCTGAGGCCGAATTTGAACTCGGGTCCTCCTTGACTCCAGGGCCAGTGCTGTACTCACTGTGCCACCTAGCTGCCCCAACCCTCCCCCATTACTGTAGAGGGCACACCGTCCTTGCAGTCCCTCAGGCTCACTATGGAGGAGTCATCTTTGACTCCTCATTATCTCTCATTTCCTGCGATCTTGCCAAGGCTTTCATAACCTAGCCCCCTCCTACCTTTCCAATCTTCTTAGATCTTACTCTCTACCACATGCTCTTTGACCTAGTGACTCTGGCCTCTTGGTTGTTGCATGCACGAGACCTTGCAGACATTTTTTCTGGCTGTCAGTCATGCTTGGAATACTCTCTGTTCGCAGCTCTACTCATTGACTTCTCTGGCATCCAACTAAAGTCCCATCCTTTGTGGCAGGCCTTTCCCAGTCTTTCTTAATTCTAGTACCTTCCCTCTGTTAATTATTTTCTTTTTATTAAAAATGTAGCTTTTTTGTATATATTTGTTTGCCTCTTGTCTCCCTCATTAGATTGCGAGCTCTTGGAGGGCAGAGACTGTCTTTTGCCTCTTTTTTGTATCCCCAGGGCTTAACACAGTTCCTTGCAGATAATATATGCTTAACAAATGTTGATTGATTGATTGATTGATATAAACCCAGTTCATCCATTAAATTTCTCTATTTCACCTTGGGCAAATCACTCTGGACTAATGTACACTATAATAGAGAGAACTCTGGTTTTTTGTACAGTAAAATATTGGCCTGCTTCTTTCATAAGTGAATTAATTTCCTAGTGAATTAAGTTGCTTATGTTTTTGAACCTTCTTGCAGGACTGGATGGAACTCTGGGTTGATGATGCATTTTGGAGATTCCTTTTCTCTCTCATTCTTCTAGTGATAATGTTTTTATGGAGACCATCAGCAAATAATCAGAGGTATTTTAAATATGCAAAAGTAGTGTATTATAGCCAGATGTTTTACAAAATCATATTCTATATATAGTAGGAAAAAAGTATGTATTTGCCTTCAGAAAAATAACTTTTACTGTTGCTTGTTACTTCATCATTTTTATTCTTTGCTCTCAGAAGGGGTTTATTTGTCTCCCCAAAACCTAACACTACTGACAGTAGTCTGATGAAGTGTCTGTGTATCAACACTGGAGAGCATCTGAGAAAAGCGCACTATTCTTTCTTTTTATGAGGAAAAAAATTAAAACAATACAAAGTAGTTTTTAGAAGGCTCTTTTTGTCTTTAAATTTTTTTGTCTTGTTTGCATTGATATCTTTTGTTTTTATATCACATTTATTTATTTGATTTTTTACACCTTTTAATTAAATTTTATTTTTTTAATTAACAAGCTTTTATTTTCTTTCTTTCCCACCATGTCTCTCCTCTACCCCATCGGGAA
Organism: Trichosurus vulpecula; assembly: GCF_011100635.1. NCBI lineage: Eukaryota > Metazoa > Chordata > Mammalia > Diprotodontia > Phalangeridae > Trichosurus > Trichosurus vulpecula. The sequence continues at coordinate 286,684,431 of NC_050575.1, read as the reverse complement.
AAAAAAAGAAAGAAAAATTAAACCCTTGGAAGAAATATGCATAGTCAAGCAAAAACAGATTTTTCAATTGGTCATGTCCAAAAATGCGTACTTCATTCAGTATTTGAATCAGTTTACCACTTTGTCATGAAGTGGGTGGCATTCTTCATTATCTGGCCTCTAGAAGACTGGTTAGTCATTGTTTTGATCATAGTTGTTAAGTCTTTCAAAGTTAGTGTGCTTTTGGAATGTTGTTCTTGTATATGTTGTTCTGCTAGTTTATTAGCTTGATTCTGCTTTAGTTAATGCAGGTTTTTCCAATTTTTTCTAAAACTCCTTCAGTTTTTCACAACACTGTACAGTTATATTCAGATACCATAATTTGTTAAGCTGTTCCACAATTGATAGTCACTCCATACTTTCCAGTTCTTTGGTACAACAAAAAGAGCTGCTATAAATACTTTTGTACGTATGAATCCTTTCTTTGATCTTTTTTGGGGCATAGGCCTAGTGACTGGTATCTTTAGTGACTTTGGAACTTTTGGAACATAGTTCCAAATTGCTTTCCAGAATGGTTAAACCAATTTACAGCTTCATATGCAATGTACCTGTCATCCCACAGGTCCCTCCCCCCTCCCCCCCCCCCGCCCCAACATTTGTCATTTTCTTTTTTTGCCAGTCTAATGAGTAGAACCTCAGAGTGAAATTGCATTTTATGATTTGGAGCATTTTTTTTTCATATGGCTATAGATAGCTTGAATTTCTTCCCTTGCAAACTGCGTGTTCATATTCATAGACCATTTATCAGTTGGGGAATAGCTCTTATTTCTACAAATTTAAATCAGTATAGAGGAATTTTTTAAAGAAGCAAATGCCTAAGATAAGATTTTATTATTTTTCCACCAATCTTTTAACTGTTTTTAGGAACTTCATATTTCTCACTGCACTGTTATCTTGATTTTGTAATGTTGGAAACTTAGAAGTGTTGATTTACCTTGAGTCAGACTATAATGGTTAGCTTTTTCCTTTACTTCTTGGTTTGATTCAATTTAGTGTCTCCTGTTTTTGAGGTACTTTGAATTATTGTTGAAGTGTCCCTGAGTTACTTAGCTCTTAGCTTTAACTGTTGTTTCAGTCTTAGAGGACTAGTTACTGTGCCTGGGCTACTCAGGCTAATTAGAGGGAGGTAGTATTGTGTAGGGAAAAGACCACTAGACTCTGAGTTGCAGTAGGCCTTGGTTCTAATCTTTGTCCTGCTTACTTACTGGGTTATGTTTGGTAAGACCTCACCTCTTTGGGTTTCAGTTTTCTTATTTATAAAGTAAGGCAGTTAGATTGGATGATCTCTGATGTTCTAGGGTTAATGGAATATAAGATCTTCCACATCCATTAATAGGCCTATGTGACCATACGTGTCCCCTTTTTTCCTGGAACAGGGGCAGCGTTCCCAGGTCTAAAGGCACACAGGTATTTCAACCATGGATGTCTTGCTGCTTTCAGCTCTGGCCCAGCTCACAGCAGTGATACATCCTGAGTCAAATAGAGCCCATTGGGGGAGGAACTTGCCTAAGGGAAAGCTTGCTTAGGGGATGCTTACTTGCAGCAAGGCTTTCACACCTTTTTGTAATTAGGCACTGAATCACGTTGGCTCTGAGAAGTGTATATATATTCTGAGCTGAGTTTTGCTTTGGGGCTCACTCATGGGAAAAAATGTTTGCCTGAGGTCTTTGTGATTGGGCCAGAGGAGACTCTGGGTAGTCATTGTCAAGGAGCCCCCCAGCTTTGTGAACCCAGATGTTGGCTGTCCCTGGTGTAGTAATTATGTATCTGTTACTTTGTTTAGACAGTTGGAGCCCCATTTATTGGATTCTTTCTTGGATACTCACTTCTTTCTACTTATGTGAAGTTAAAGTAAGATTGTTGACCACTTTGAAGCTGTCTTTCCTTTAGAAAAGCAGATCAAAGAACCTTTGCTAGCAGGCCATCCTGGGTGTGCCAGGGTGCTTGCTAATACAGATGTCTCTTAGAGCTCTAAATATTTTTTTCCTTCCGTGAAAGGTCTTGGTTTGCTTTTCTGGTATTTCTGATTGTCTAGAGTTCATAAATTTTCTGCTTCTCCAATTTGACAGAAATAGGTGAGGAAGAAGGAGTTATTGTAGCAGCTGAATATGACAGAGCTCATAAGACGTTTTTTTTCCTAGTTGAAAAGTGATGCTTTTTCACTATCATTTCCTGGGCAAAGTACCAGAAACCTAGTAGTCTAGCACCTGATTTCTTAAATCAACAAATTAATTTCCAATTCCTCTTCAGTGACCTGTGCTTTTTTTTTTTTAAAAAAAGCAGTGTCTGGATTAATCTGGACAAGATGGTACTTTCTAACCACTTGTTAGGTCATTCTAATGTTTTAGGTTAGTTTTTTTTTTTTAAAGAAATTTTTCTTAAAGGCCTTAGTGTTTTATATACTGAGAACATTTTGAACAAGAAAATATTTTGAATAAACTAATAAAAGCACAGTACTCTCATTGCTCTTTGTCCTTTTTGTGTAGATATGCCTTTACACCCTTAATAGATGATTCAGATGATGAAATTGAAGAATTCACAGTGGTGTCTGAAAATTTAGGTAAGTTTATTCATTTTGTGATCTTTTAAGATACTTATTGAATCTGATCAGTTGATGTATCTAGAACTATAAAGCAAAGCATGAAGCTTTTATTTTTAAAAAGGATCATCCCAGCAAAATATTTCTATGTATTTAAAAAAACAGCAGATATCACACAACTGTCTTAGATATGCTTTATGGCAGGGAGGAGGGGCAGAGGGGAATATATTTAACGTAGGTAGAATATGTGAGATCAGTCTTACTGCATTTGAAACTTTTATGCATGTTTGTGCTTATATTCTAGGATTCAAAAGTTGTCTGGAGTGTTTTTTCTGGATTAGTAAAACTTTCAGAGGCTTATCCGCAGCATTTATTAATCTCTGGATTAGCCATTATATTGTACAAATCACTCACAGTGACTTGAATCTTTTTTTAGCTCATGTTAAAGCACTCCAGTAGTTTAGAGGAAGTACAATTTAAAAAGCAATATAATTCTCTCCTTTTTTCATTTTTGTCCTACTACTCTTAATTTTGTTTCTCTTGTTTGATAATGCTTAGTTTTTTTTCTGGTAGATACCCATTTCTCTATGTGTTCTTCTACCTGCTACCTGCTTGGGGTTACTTGCATTTGTTTTGATATTTTATTGATGCTTCATGTTTAAGCTTTCCAATACCTACCCCTGACTCTTGTAACAAAGAAAAAAGAATCACACAGGAATAATGGTAGCAAGTGTATTTAATAGCTTCTGCAACATTCCAGACCTGTAACCCACCACCTCTCTCCCGAGAAGTCTCACCATTTGTTGTGCATTTAAGAGATTTGTTTATATTTTAAGAGCTTGCTTGGAAATAAATGGAATGAAACCTGAGTAGCAGGGTTTCAGGAGTCACTAGACTGAAATACAGCATAGCTTGTCCTATGTGTAAAGCCAATCCTATTTGTAGCATGTTGGTTTATAATGTCTATGTAGACCAATATCTATTCATAAATATAAGATTCCTGTACAAGTCATTTGAGTTCAACATACATCTGTTATACTTCATGTCCGTTTTAGCTACAAGGCCTTCTGCTAGCTTCTGGTGATAGGAAGACCAAAAACAATAATATTCTGAAGAAAGTTTTAATAATTCATGCTGGCTTTCTACCTCCTACATGCACCAGGCCTAAGTATCTACATTTTATCTGCTTTTTAAAAATTGAAATGTATAATTCTAGCTAAACTTTTAGATTTTTGGAGATTGGTGGTTAGAGAGAAGGAATCATGAAAAAAGGAGTTTTTTTCCCCATCCTATGATTCAAACTGGCAACTTGGGAAACCTGAGTTTACTAAAAGATGCAAAGAAGATTACTAAGTGAAACCAGTCATGTTACTCTGCCAGTGACACAGTATTGGAAAAAACATCTAAAACTAGTTCACATATGGTCAACTGAATACTTTTGCTACCATATGTAGGGCTTAGTCCTGCAGTGGAGATCCAAGATGAAATAATTTAAGGATAGAATATGAGTCTCTGAATCAGTCATATATATAGTAAATTCTTTCCATTTCCTTTTTGAGCTATTAGGCATATGGCTTCAAAAAAGGCTATCTCTTTGTAAAATTTTATTTATACTTCTACTTTTCTTCTGTTACAGCTGAAGGCATAAAGCTAAGAGCTTCAAAAACTGTTTCCAATGGAACAGCTGTATCTGCTTCTTCTAATAGTGTTGTAAGTATAATTTTTAAAAATAAAAACAGGTGGGAATATTCTAACATTTTGTTAGGATGCAAATGCGTGTCCTTTTCATTCTATAGCAATTATTTAAGTTTTGCGGGGGTGGGGTAGGGATATGGATGTGTGTTTACAGAAAAAAAGAAGAGAAAATAACCATGATATTTTGGTTTAGGATATGGATGATACAGCATATAATATGTAATCATTTGAGATTTTTAGGAAAAGATTGAAAAATTCTAAGCATTTAAAAATGTGTGATTACCTAAGACTTTTAAACTAAAATGATGTCTTATATTAAGCAAGATGTTATCATCCCTGTGTCAATGTCATTATTGCAATATAAATGTTTTAGTAGCAGCTAGGAAGGTCAGTGGATAAGCTGAGTCAGGAAGACCTGAATTCAAATCCGGCCTCAGGCACTTACTGGCAGAGCAGACAAGTCATTTAGCTGCTGTTTGCCTCAGCTTCCTCAGCTGTAAAATGGAGATAATGGTAGCATTTTCTTCCCAGGGAATGTTGTGAGGATCAAATAAGATAATAATTGTAAAGCATTAAGCACAGTGCCTCACACATAGTAGGCACCATATAAATATATTATCATCATCATTAATAATTTTAGAAATTTATTTCAAACTTTACTTTCAGTTTAGATTGGAAATGAGATGAAGGACAGTTACATTTTTATATTAATAATTTCATAGTAATTGGAATCTTATCAGTTATAATTACCTGGCAAAGGCTTATCACAGATAGTTGGGTAGTAGGTGATTAATTTGGGGGCGCGCACAACACTCATGAAAACAGCTTACTAATGGGTTGCCATCTGCACAGTTGGAGAAAGTATTCATACTGACAAAATCATAGATCTTTCGAAGTATTAGACTATTCTGTTTTTAGAAAACTTATTTTCCTATTTTGGTAATGTTTCTTAGCTTATTTCAAGGCATTAGGTACTTACAAGTATCATAAAGGAATATCTTTCTTTTCCTAAATTATAGAGCCTGTGCTTAACCATCAAAGTAGATCTAAAGCAGGCCAATATTATGCTAGGTCTTTGGACAGCCATATCATACTTTGGGCTCATTAAATTAGAAGTCTTCTAAAACATCCAAGTCTGTTTCCTCCCCCCCACATTTGCTACTATTAGGCATAGCTTCTCTGTTTTAAAGGGATAACAGAGGGTAGCTAGTCTCACCAGTCTAATGAGATGGAACCCATTACCTCTTGAGGCAGCAAATGCTACTTTTGAATAGCTCTAATTATTAGGGAGTTTTTCCTTACACCAGGCTTATATCCACTTCACTGTCACTTCCATTCCTTACTCCTAGTTCTACCCCCTAGGGCCATGCAAAAAGTTTAATCTCTCTCTTTCACGTGGTACTAGTTCCCCCTAAATCTCCTCTTGAGGCTAAACACCTCTCGTTCTTTTCATGTGGTATGACCTCAAATTCCTTCACCATCCTCTGAATATTTTCTGATTGGTCAATATCCTTCCTAAAATGTGGTACCTAGAACTGAACACAGTACTTGGTATATGGTGTGACCAGGTCGAGAGTGTTGTCAATTTTTTAGTCCAGGATTTTAGATCTCTTAATGTAGCACAAAATTCATTAGTATTTTTAGTTACCTTAACTTGTATTTAACCTGCAGTCTGCTGAGCCTCCATATTTTTTAAAAATTAAGTTTTATTTTTTAAAAATGAGCCACCTTCTCTCTTTTTCACCTTCTCTCTTCTCTTATTGAGAAAGCAAGAAAAGTAGACTATTATAAACATGTATCATCAGGAAAACAAATAGCTGAATTGGCCCTGAACAGAACATATCTCACTCTGTACTCTTGAGTCCATCACCTCTCCATCAGGATGCAGGCAGCATGTTTCAGTGTGCATCTTCTCAAGTTGTTGGGCATAGCATTTATCAAAGTTCCTAAGTCTTTGAAACACAATATTGTTACAGTATTATAATCAGTTATAATATTGTTATTCTTGTATAAATTGTTCTCCTGGTTCTGCTCAACTCACTCTGCATCAGTTCATACAGTTCTTCCGAGGCTTCTCTGAAAATGTCCCCTTCATCATTTCTTAAAATACAATCATGTTCCCAGCATTCATGTACTGTAATTTGTTTAGCTATTCCCCAGTTGATGGGTACTTCCTTAGTTTCCAATTCTTTGCTACCACCACAAGTGTTGGTTTAAATATTTTTGTACCTATGGGTCATTTTCGTCTTTCTTTGATCTCTTTGAACCTCTTTATTTTTTTTCGGACAAACTCTCTAGCTCTGTCTGCTTGTGCAATTTTTTTAACCTTAGGTGCAAGACTTGATACTTGTTTATGTTAATTTCATATTCCTAGATTTAGTTTATTATTCCAGCTTGTTGAGACTTTTGGGGGGTTTGGTTCTTTTATCCAGTATATTAAAGGTCCCTCCCAGCTGCATGTCATGGTAAATTTGATGAGCATTCCATTTATGTCTCTACCTGTGTCATTGATGCAAATATTGAATAGAACAGAGTCGAAGATAAAGTTGCCTATAGCACTACACTAGAGACATCCCTCCCCCTTGATATTGATCCTTATGAATTATCATTCTTTGGGTCTGCCTGTTGACTTCCAACTTTACCTAACTGTACTGTCATCTGATTCACAATATTCAGTCTTATTCTTAATACTGTCTTAAGAGATGCTATTGAATACTTTGTTAAAATCCAGGTAAATGGTATATAGGACATACTACTTATGGCCAGTATAGTAACTATCAAATAAGAAAATAAGATCAGTTTGGCTCAACTTATTCCTGTGACTCAGTAATCTTCGCATCTCTACTTATATGATTATAGATTGTGGAAATTATCTAAACTAACCACCCAGCCCCAGTGAGCTTCAGTGACTTGACTTGGGTCACACAGGTAGTAAATGCAGATCCAGGATTTATCTTGACATCCTCTTAATTCTAATCATAGTGCTAGTTTCTGCCTGTATCATGCTGCTCTTGTGACACATCTCTTGTTTACTGTGATTGACCAGAGGTGATAAGACAGTGGCTCATCAGTCATATCCACAGGTTGTCAGTACCCTGGAATAGAATTCATCCTGGCTAGGTGCTAGAGTTCATCTAGGGCAGATAAGGGCTATCTTATTGTTCTTTTACTTAACTTGGGTTCAGTTCCCTGTAAATCACTTGTCTTTCCAAATCTGAAAATCATTATTCTTAGTAGAGAAAGTAGAAGCAAAGTAGTTAAGTAGTTCATTCTTCACCGTCCATTACAATTATCTTAAGCCATGGAAATAGCCTGCTCTTCAGAACCAACTTGTTGCCCATACAATTCTAAGATGGCCCTTTTTGTAGTTCCGCTGTTCCTTATCAACCACGGCTTATACTAAGCTTTAATACTCTTGATGTTATTCTTACAAGATTGTGTCACTCTTATATTGTTCTTCAGTTACCTGCTATTTTTTTCATCTCTTGTTATACATACTGTTTTTAAATCTGAACTTGTCATTGTGGTCCCTGTGTAGCTCTTAGCCTCTTTTTAGTTTAGACACTTTGTTTTTTCTTCTCCAACAGGAAAATTTAAGAATGTGAAATCAGAATGAATTCTTAAGAGACGCATTCCATTTGAATGCATTTCTCTTTTAGAGATTTAGTCCCTGGGATCCTACTGAATCTGTTTTTGAAATCTGTCAATTTATAAGCACTTGTCAGATGGCCAGCATTCCTTTGCTAATCTCTTTTGATCTTCGATACAGGCAGCTCCTCTTAAGGTTCCCGTTGCTTCATTTCTCCAATAAGTTCCTCCCTTTGTTTTTTCCTCTACTTTCTGAATGATGGAATTGTCATTAAGGAAGGTCAAGAATTTAGTAGATTCTCCACATTTAGCAAAGATGTCCCTGGTACATAGCTAGATTATTAAAACCTCCCATTATCATATATCTTGCCTCTGTGCTGGCATTGCTGTGCATGTTGGACATCATATTAAAGGTTTTTTTTAAACCAAACAGTTGCTGAGTGTAATCCAGGATTAAATTATGGAGTTTAAAAGAATACCTTACCAAAAGGGTTTAGGTAAAGATATTGTGTATGATAAATTCTGTGAAGATAAAATGTTTGACCTGCTACTGATAGTTTTTGTAATCTTTCTCCTCTTTTCAGGATGAAGATTTGAAGTGGGTAGAAGAAAATATTCCTTCTTCATTCACAGATGTGTAAATATCCTCTGTTGTTGCTCTTAGGATGGTTTAAAGGACTGCTTCTCAGATTTTCATTATGTGCTTCTTTCCTTGGGACTCATAATCCCTCATATGCCCTGTTTACATAAAAATAGTCTCTTCTTGAATGACAAAACTCAGTTTTTTTTGAGCCCCCATCAATGAATTGATTAGAGGTAGTCATCTGTTTCCTGTAAGACTCTAAAACAGGTCTTTATGGTCCACTCCTTCCTGGCCATTCAGTGATTTTGTAAAAATTTATAAGTAGAATAGGATCTCAGCAACTTCCGCCATTTCTAGGTTATCTGAGTTTATTTTTGAGGCCAGAAGGAAAGGAATATGAAAGCCAGAATGATTCTTGAGATGCCTGGGCTCTTGTTTTGGCCACTTGTAAGAGAGAGTCATGGGAGGATGGTGGAGAATTGTAATGAAGATGTTGAAATGTAAGCAACACTGGTTTTTGTGGTGATAATAAAAAGGAGCAGGGCAGCAAAGGTAGTGTTTGTGGGAACTCCAGATTTTACAGTTTCCCATTAATCCCAGGTCCAAGCAATTCATGACATCTCTTTATAACACTAGCACAATGCCCCTATATTGTGCTAGTGAGTGTGCTGGTGCTGTGGTAAAAAGAAGATACCTGGTCCTTTTCCTCTTCTAAATTTATCACTTTGCACATCACTTTGTTCTCATTCCCCTCTGAAGTACAGAAGGCACTTCTACTTTTACGTAGTAGATTTTTCCTGGGAAAAAAACAAGGGTGGTGATACACCACCATCCAGTTCTCCTCTTGTCTCCCTAAACACAACTCCTTGCATACCCTGTTTACTATTGGATCTATTATGATCAAATGAACTATTACTTGAAGCATGATGGAAACATGTGGGCTACTATTATTAGTTCTTTTCTACTTCCTTACTAGAGTGAAAACATCATAATAGAGTGATGTAATAGTTTCAGCATTAATTAAATGGTCATGTAGGTTAATTTTTATTTCATTCATCTTAGAGATTGATCTCAAGTTGAGTCTTAGGCTTCAGATAGTCCACCATGTGCCTAAAGCATGAATCCTCTCAATGACATCTCATATCCTCTGTTTGAAGACCTCTGGTACCCAAATCACTACATCAAAACATAGAACATTCCATGTTAAACCTTTTGTTGAAGTGAAATAAGCCTTTCCCTTAGACCTCTGGGTTGAAGCAGAAGGGGTTTCATCTTTCTTCCCTAGTTAGGCTCTAGGAGAGTCTTGATTTATGATCCAATTGTGATTCTAATCTTTTTCTCTTGTTTCAGAGCTCTTCCAGTGTTAGTGGACTCAGATGAGGTAAACTATATTTTTACATATAGTTAGATCTATTTTTCTATGCCTAGAGCTGCCATATGCATACACTATGTGAACCATAGAAAGAAAAATTAGAGAAATTTTGAAGAGGATTGCAGGTGGAATGGCAGCCAAAACCTATAGGACAGGTTTGTCCATAATGTGGCCCACAGTGTGATTTATGTGGCCGGCCTGCAAGCATAGACATTTACATAAATGCTTTAGTAAATGAAGCTGAGCTACTGCAGAGCTCTCACTAAACTGGCAAATCAAAATATATTGTCTGTTTCAATAAAAGCCTAAGGTTGGACAGCCCTGCTCTAGGAGATGAATTCTGGTAAAATAAAAGGAGTTTAATGTACTGGTTTCAAGGACTTGATCATGGTTGCTGTGGTTTCTTAGAGAATATACTGCTCTTAACCTCTTCAGTAGGGAAAAAAAATCCCTAAAGTTCTCTGAATTTTTCTGATACTGTATTATAAATTGTTGGAGAGCAAGAACTGTGTGGTCTTGTAAAGCAGTATGTATATTAGCCAACTTGGATGCTTTATCATGTAATTTCAGAGGTTAAAACTAAATTAGCAATTTAGATAGGATTCTGTTAACAATGTTGATTATTGACATACTCCTTCTTTCATTCAGGAAATAATGATGACCAAATATGAAATGTCAGAAAGAATGTTATCTTCAGAAAAGATAATGTAATAGAACCTGCATAAAGCCTAGTTAATGGCAATGAATCATTCTCACCCAAGCTCTAAGAAATCTTCACCAGCTATGCATATATGTTTATATGTATTGTTAGTGTCCAGCCATCTGGTCTTTTTGTTTTGCATATTGAAACTCCCATCCCCTGCTTCTGTGCTGTGCCATTGACCTGTCGCCTACACCTGGAGTGCATGTCCTCCTTCAGTCATCTCCACCTCTTATAGCACCTGGCTTTCTTCCAAGACTCAACTCAAGCACCACCTGCTATAAAAGACCTTTCCTGGTCATCTGTCCCACCCAGCTACTAGTGCCTTCCCCCTAAATTACCGGGTATCTCTTTCGTGTGTGTGTGTGTATTTATATATATTGATATGTGTGTGTGTATTGTGTGTACTTCCTCAGATAGAATGTAAACTCTTTGAGGGCAGGGACTGTTGGCTTTTTTTGTCCTTAAATCCATAGCGCCTAACAAAGTGCCTGGCACACACATAAGGCGCTTAATAAATGCTTGTTGACTGATTTATTTTTGTAAGATAGACATATTAATATGAAACGCTCTGGTATCGGGAAGGAATTTATGATTTTTTAAAAGGTGGCTCTCGAATGTTGTCTTAAGTGTTAATTAGTTTGTTGTAGTTCTGGGAGCAATTTAAAGTATTACATGCAAAGAAGTGCATAAAATTTGTCCTTGCCTAGTGGATATTATATATGCACTGTTTTGAAACTATTTTCTTTGGAGTAAAAGTTTGGGATTTCAAGGTAGCTATTTATTTTTTTTAACTTTAATACAAACACTCATTCTCTGATTGTACTTTTAGAAAGAATGTGAGTCTCCTGTGGTATTGCACAACTGTATTTTGTTTTCTTGGGTTTATGCTTTATTATTTGATATTTTTCTTTTTATCTATAAAAATGATTCTAATTTTAAGTGAAATATGGGTAAAATTGAAGTGCAAGTATGTTTATATATTTCTTGATTTTGCTCTTTTGTTTAAAACAAAAGATAATCTTTATAAGTATTTCTACTAGCATAAAAATGCTTATCTCAGTTTTCTTCTTTAACTCTGGGGATGGTACAAGCATTATGCCATCTCTGGTGTGGAGAGGTGAAAATCCTCACTCCACTTGCATTTGGATTTCCCAAGTTAGTCACACCATCCCAAGAAGATCACCCAGCTTTTGTTGTCATTATATAAATTAGCATGTGGAAAATTGAGACTAAGGCGAGTGTACAGAGTCCTAGATAGCCAGATTACTCAGATGCAGGACCCAGGAAGCAAGCTGGCTGAGTGGCCACCATCTTATGGAGGAATCTAGCATATTGCTATGGCTTTCTAACAGCCAGTTAGTCTATCCCATGGAGAAGATAAGCTTAATATGCTTGAGTTTCCAAGGAAAGAACAACCTCATTTTGTCCATAACCTTGACACATTTTCTTTTTAGACAAACATCGTGACATTCTGTGGCTGAGTTTATCATTGTTAACTTCCTATGTGTTAAAGCCTTCTTATTCCATCCTCAACATTTTTATATATCAGTTTTTATATTATATATTTATAACTTGACATTCTAATGCATAATTTCACACTTTTAGTTTTAATATCTTTTTATAAACTATGAAGTGTTCTAAATATTAAGATGAAGTGAGAATATAGTATGATGAAAATGTGAATCATCTTTAAATGCTATTAATGCTGCTTTTATAACCAAAGAAGAAGAAAGTTTTAACTGACATTTAGAATGAAAGTATTATAACCTGATCTGTTTATCTTTTGAAGGAGTTGTATGACCTGGTGAGTTTAGGAGTTATTTAAGAAAATTTAAGTAAAACTAGCTTTAAAAATCTTAACTACTTGCAAATATTTCTGAAATTTTGTGGGGAGAGGAAGAATTTACCTTTCCTCTCACTAATTCACTTAGATTCTCTTATTTACTACTTTCAAGCATGTTTATAAGGAAAATTAATTCTATTATGTTTGTGATCTATGTCTATTGAGTAATATATCTCAAAATTGTTGACCTCTTATATTCAACAAATTTTTTTTTTAAAAAACTCCTTTGAAAATGAAAGGTATTCGTATGAATATAGGCTAGATACTTTAAATGCCCTTAAAAGCATTGGTTTTAGAGGCATGCTATTATGTTGGGACGTAAGTCTTAGAATGAAAAGTAATAAACAGGGATGTGAACTTTCTTTACTTTTCACGATGCATAGGACAAATTTATCCACCACAAAAATGATCCATATGTAAATGTGTTAGATTCAAGTGTTTAGATTAAGCACAATTAGATGTGCATAGGACAAATATACTTGTCACAGAAATTACCCTTATTCAAAGAACTGAGATGGTTTTCTGCTTTCTGGTTCCTAGCATTTTACATTCAACGTCTTTCAACTCTAGGGGTGGGGGTGGAGTGGAAATAACTGTGTATTGTTGTATTCTGGTGGAATTTGGAAATGCAGTGTTCTGGGCTACCTGGCTGCAATAGCTGCAAGGTGGTGGTAGTGATAATTTTGGTTGTGAACAGTAGGGAAAACTACCTCTAAATCAATCTGACCTCTTTCCCTCCTTAAAGTTTGTAAGAATACATACTTTTCCTTCTGTAATCAAAATCACTTAAGAAATTTTTTGACTCAAAAACTTTTTTCCCCACCCTCAGAGAAAGGAATATATCTCACTCTTTCCCCTCCCCTCCATTGGGATGTAATTTTAGATACGTAATATGAGAGTTTATATTTTTAAGGAGATGCTGCTGGTTAGTGGAGCAGTGGCAAATACACATAATTATTGGCATAGGTGTACTGTAAGATTTGTGACATAGACTCCTGCATTCATCATCCTCCGTGTAATGGGGCTGAGAATGTCTTTAAGGGTTCCTAAGTAGCTTCATACTTACGGGGCTTCATAGCTCTCTCACTTGAAGTTAGATGGAGTAAGGACTATAGGTTATAGCTTACAATGAAGCAATTTGAGGAGAGCCTCTGTGTGGGGTTATTATAAATGTTAGGGCTGTTGATAACTGTTTTAGTTGCTCTTGCCTATGGCTCTTTACCTGTGCCTTATGGGATAGCATAGAACCTTCTTTCAAACTCCCAAGATAGCACTTTTTGATCAGGTAAAAGGAGAATAACTTACTATTCAAGAAGTCTGTTGATTTATATAACTGTTAAAGAGATAATATGAAGAAGAGTAATATGGAATCTTGTATTTTGTCCTTTATGACTGCTTCTTTCCATAAAGCATTTAAAACAGTCTTAGGTCTTATTAAATGTACACCTTTTTCTTTTATCTTTAAAGTGATAATCCATTGCTTTGAGTTAGAGTAATGTATATTTTATTTAAAGGGCAGTGTGTTCACTTAGTTGATCGAAAACCCTAAGAAACATGACTTTATATTATTAAATAGATTGTGCAGATAGCTTTTAAAGAATATGGATAGCCTTATAAGGACCCAGAATATTTCCTCTGTAATACAGAAAGTTGTTGCTGATTGATGTATAGTATTTGCTGTATTTTTGTACCACTGTAATGTCAAGACCTTGTATATAAATATGCATATGAGGTTCATAATTTTATACCCTTTATCTTGAAGGAATTTTGGTCTGTTGTGACAGATTACAGTTCACTGTATTGTTGAAGATATTATACTAGATTATTAATTTAATACTCCTGGTTCCTTTTTGTAATCAAGACCAACCAAATAGCAATAGAAAACACAGTGAGCCTTAAAAAGTTAATTTAGCCACTTAGTTAAAGTTCTGAAAATATGAAATGCACATGTATAGTAAATTTTTTTTTTAGGGAATGTTTTTAAACATGTGAGGGCAAAACTGCATTGAGTTGGTGCAGTTCAATTAGGGGAAATGCATTTGAGAATGAAGTTAAGTTGGGATGACATTTAATATTATGATATTTTTGTAATTAAAAAGCGAATGATGTCTTCATTGAAAGTTTGATTTGAGAGCAAAGAATTGTCGTTACTTGAAGAATTGTTGTATTACTGTGCCTTAATGTTTGTTCTGATTTTTAATAAAATAATTTCTGAAATTCTGAATTATCTGCTCCTTGCAAAAATATCAAGAGTAAAGAATAGGTTTGTCATCTCTTGTAAGAAAGCAGTAAATCATTGGGGTGCTAGTCACACCTTGGTCCATCGGAAATGCACAACCTGTCAGTACCTCAATTTCCCTGTTAGTATCATTCCTTACAATGGGGATGAAAAAAAAAGTATTTTGAGTTCCTTGAGGCACTAGTGGACTGTGTTCTAAAATATATAGCAGATTTTCATGGTATAAGAAGGCATAATGGTATCTGCTTTATAATTTCATTTGTTACATTCAACAAATAAATCTATTAAGCACTTAATCAATATAAAGTATCTTGGGGCAGAGCTGTTCCTGGATTAGAGTCAGATTAGGATGACTTCTCCAGATACTGAGCATTGGGAAGCCTCACTTGGAACAAGGAATTTAGTTTGTAAGGGATCTCAGATAACCGGCCCCAGTGCCACAGGATCTGATTGGAGAGGGGCATAGGTGCATCTAGTACTAAGACAACCGCAAACGCCACCAAGTAGTGTATGTAAAACTCAGTATAGAAACAAGGTACGGTTGGGGCTGACGTTGCCTTGTAATGAAGCTCCACCTTCCTCCTTCCCATATATTTCCTGCTCTCTACCAGGTTGCATGTTTTATTTTTTTATATCCTCCGTGACTCCCCCAAATATATTTAATAACTCATTTCAGCCAGATGAACATGCTAGGGTGTGTCAAGGAAACAATCCATAAAGTGTGCTATGCTCTCCGTCCCAGGGCCAACCTGGATGGCCTTGTTTATGGGGTCCAGAAAAGTCGGAGAGACCAGTATGGTATATAAGGTCTCTCCTTCAGAGTTATTTTCCTAAAGCATAGGTCCTATGATCACGTGCACACACATACCCCCTACTTAATAAACTCCAGGGCTCCCTGTTACCTCCAGGATAGAATACAAAATCCTCCGGCATTCAAATCCTTCACAACCTGGCCCCCTCCTTTCTAATCTTACGCCTTCTTTCCTACCCCATGCTCTTCAATCCAGTGTCACTGGCCTCCTTACTGTCCCATAAACAAGACATTCCTTCTTAAGTCTTTCTTCTCCCAGGTATTTTCCCTTGCTGACCTCTGTACTTGGAATGCGCTCCTCATGTCCACCTACTGGCTTTAGATCCCAAAGGAAATCCCATCTTCTACAGGAAGCCTTTCTCAAGCCTGCTTAGTTCTAGTGCCTTCTTGTATACCCAGGGGTTAGCATAGTGCCTGGCACCAAGTAGGTGCTTAATAAATGTTTTATGACTGACTCAGACCCGAATCTTCCCATCTCAGGAAAATTGCTAATGTAATGAGGCCTGTACACACGTGTGGTTGGGGCTACATTATGTGGCCTAAAGGGAAGTAAAATAGACATCTCTAGCCTCTTCTCCAAGGGAGACTATTTCCGTCCAGGAGGGGAAGCAGGAGATTGGGGACAGAAGTTTGGCCGCTCCTCGGAGAGGAGAATTTGTCCAGAATTAAATGTCTGCTCCTTTAATTATTTAATCTAGGGGATGAGGTTTTCAGGTTTAAGCTGAACTGATTGCTCTTATTGAGGGAAAAGGACCTGAGCTTTATATTCAAGGCTTGACCCTTTTCCCACTGGAAGTGTGCCAGTTCCACAATGAGCCCACATAGGAAGTAGCAAACAAACCCATTGTATCCAAGTTGATGGCAAACAAATCAGAGAAAGTATATGTAAGAGAATATATATACGAGGCAAAACAGAGTGAAGGGAGTGAGGTAACAGCTTAACCAAGAGAAGAGTCCTAGATCTCACCCAAGGAGAAGTTTCCTGAAGTCTCTAGTGTTGCAAACTGGGGACAGGGATGTGATAGAGACTGCCAGCTCCTCTCCTGTCATCATCTTCCCAGAGTCTCTTCCTTCATTTGGAAGCCAGAAGCACCAAAACCCAAAGAGCCAGAAGAGACTCCAAGACATCCGAAGAAACTGGAGCTCTCCTTTCTCCCTCTCACCAACTCCATCCTGCTGCTTAGGCAGCTGCAGGCATTGATCTCCACCAATAAGGAGAGATTCCCATGTCAGTGAGCTTCTGAGACTGGAGTTAATGCTAACATTCAGCTCTCTGAATAATTTATATAATATATGATTAGGGTCCTTTGCTCTAATATCCTTTTAATTTTGTTTTTTCAGCTACTTACTTTCTTCTTTTTCACTTACTTTCTTCTCTTCCCACCTGCCCCAACTTAAAACAAAAAGAAAACCCTTGTAACAATTATATTTATAAAAGGGAGTAAAAGATGGAAAAAATTGGAGAAGATATGAAATATCTCATTGGAAAGACAACTGACTGCAAAATAGATTTGAGGGAAGATAATTTAAGAATTATTGGAATACCTGAAAGCCATGATCAAAGAAAGAGTCTAGACATTATATTTCAAGAAGTTATCAAGGAAGACTTCCCTGATAGCCTAGAACCAGGAGGTAAAACAGAAATTGAAAGAATCTACTGATCACTTTCTGAAAGAAATACAAACTGAAAACTTAGGAATATTTTATCTAAATTCCAGAGCTTCCAAGTGTAACACCAATCAACATAGCACATTTGAGGGCTGCTGCTGTGAATATATATTTATTTAGGATCAAATTGCATGGTATAATAATCACTCTAAAACTAAACCTTATTCAATAAACTAAAGCATTCACAATTCATAACATAACCTATTACCAACGTGACCACATGGCCATAAACAAAACATATCATTCAGTATATAACATACTGTCCCAAAATACTTCTTTATACAATCAGGGAATCCTAGGCCAGAGTCTTCCCTAGCACAGCACATCCCCAGGGGTAGCAGAAAACAACACACTCCACCCCTAGGTCACAGGTTACAATCCCCTCAATCAAAAACAGTGTCCAAGTAAAGTCCTCTTGGGAGTGTGTCCTTTCTTCCAAGCTGCCATTGTGGGCTTCCCACCTGGCACTCATGTTCAAATGAGCCAAAGAGCCCAAGTCTTAATACTGCTCCAGCCCCTGCTTCCAAATCCAGAGGGGCAGCTGGGTGACAAAGTTTTCATCTTGACCCAGGGCTGAGGAGTTTTAGCTACTAAAAATAACAATGACTGGGAAACAACGGACAACTCTCCCAGTCTCGCTAAACCCCATACTCTCCTTTGGTCCGCACAGATCCTGTGGACAGGAGGGCGGTTAGCACATGTTCACTCAATCTATGAGAGGTTTCTTTCCCTGCTATCAGAGGTCTCCTCTTTGCTATCAGAGGTTTCCTCTTTGCTAAGCAAGTTCCCACTGCTTTAACAAGTTGTTACTGCTGTTCCTGCTGCTTCTAGTTCTCTCAACGCCCAGCTCTCATTTTCTTCATTTTCTCTCTTCACGCTCATTTTTCTTCTTCATGCTCGGTTTTTGTTCTTCTGCTCTTGTTTTCTCAACACTCTCTATTTATACAGTTCTACTCAGCACCTGATTGGCTCAGAGCCAGAAGGTGCAAAAACCCTCATGACTCAACACTTATAGCCTTGAATTACCAAGGTTCCCAGGAGATTAATCTTTCAGTTGTTTGCAATTTAGCATAAGCCTGGGAAACTTAACTCCAAAAGAAAAACAACAAAAATCCCTCCTTCCTTCAATCACCCAAGTCAAAGAGAAAATACTTAAAGCAATAAGAGAAACGATTCAAATACTGTGGAGCCACTATCAGGATCACACACGATTTAGCAGCTACCGCATTAAAGTAGCAGAGGGCTTAGACTATGATATTGCAGAAGGCATTACAACCAAGAATAACCTATCCAGCAAAACTGAGTATTTTCTCTTCAACGGAAAAAAAATGGATCTTTAATGCAATAGAAGACTTTCCCAATTTAAAAAAAAGACAGATCTGAATAGAAAATTTGGTTACCTTTCTATATGGGAAGATGATACATGTATCTTCTAAGAACTCTATCATTATTAGGGCAGTTAGAACAATTCTACATAGAGGCTGCAGGAGTGAGTTGATTATGTTGAAATGTAAAAAAAAGTGGGGGAGAGGCAAGAAAATGGATGCCCTGGAAGAAGAGTGAAGAGAGGAAGAGTGGGGAAAATTATCTCACATAAAAGAGGTGCACAAGAAAGAGCTCATCCAGTGGAGGGGAAAATGGCAGAGGGAGCTTGAACCTCACTCATTTAAATTGGTTCAGAAAGGGAATACACACACACACACACACACACACACACACACACACACACATGCACACTCAATTGGTAATAGAAATCTATCTTGTTCAACAGGGAAGTAGGAGGGGAAGGGGTTAAGAGAAAGGGGAACAACAAAAGGGAGGGCAAATAAAAGAAGGCAGTGGTCAAAAGCAAAATAGATTTTCGAGGAGGGACAGGCTAAAGAGACAGAAGGATAAACAGAAGAAAATAGGATGGAAGGAAACACACAGTTAGTGATCATAGCTCTGAATGTGAATTAGATGGACCTCAACCATAAAACAGAAGCTGACAGCAGAATGAATTAGAAACCAAACCCCAAACCCCTACAATATTCTATATTATGTTGTTTACAAGAAACATACTTTAAATAGACACTCAATTAAATTAAATAAATAAGTGAAATAAACAAATAAATAATTGAGATAAGGGCCTGGGGCAGAATCTACTTTGCTTCAGTAGAAGTAAAAAAAATGCAGGGTTAACTGTCATGATCTCAAAGCAAAAATGGACCTAATTAAAAGGGATAAGCAGAGAAGTTACCATAGACAATGAAGTAATATCAATACTAAACATGTATGCACCAAAAGGCGTAGAATTCAAATTCTTAAAGGAAAAGTTAAATGAATTATAGGAAGAAATAGACAATAAAACAATGTTAGTGGGGGACCTCAACTTTCCTCTCTCAGAGCAAAATAAACCTAACCATAAAATATATAAGAAAGAAGGCAAGATGAATAGAATCTTAGAAAAGTTAGATATGATAGACCTCTGTAGAAAACTGAATGGGAATAGATAGGAGTATATCTTTTTATCAGCTATACATGGCACCTTCACTAAAATTAACCATGTATTAGGGCATAAAAACTTCACATCCAAATGCAGAAAAGCATAAATTTTAATGCATCCTTTTCAGACCATAATGTAATGCAAAAAAATTTACATTTAATAAAGGGCTGATTAAAAGCTAATTGGAAACTAACTCTAAAGAATGAGTGGGTCAAAGAATAAATCTTAGAAACAATCAATAATTCCATTAAAGAGAATGACAACAATGAGATAACATCCAAAATTTGGGGGATGCAGCCAAAGCAGTACTTAGGGGAAAATTTATAGCTAAACACATAATCAGTAAAAGAAAGAAAGACAAGATCAATGAATTGGGCCTGCAACTTAAAAAAAAACCAAACCTAGTAAAAGAAAAAATTAAAAATTCTTTTTTATATTTTTATTCTTTGTTTAATATTTTTAGTTTTCAGCATTGATTTCCACAAGATTTTGAATTACACATTTTCTCCCCATTTCTACCCTCCCCCCCACTCCAAGATGGCATATATCCTGATTGCCCCATTCCCCTGTCAGCCCTCCCTTCTGTCACCCCACTCCTCCCATCCCCTTTTTCATTACTTTCTTATAGGGAAAGATAGATTTCTATGCCCCATTGCCTGTATATCTTATTTCCCAGTTGCATGTAAAAACAACTCTTTTTTTGAACATCTGCTTTTAAAACTTTGAGTTCCAAATTCTCTTTCCCCTTCCCTCCCCACCCACCCTCCCTAAGAAGGCAAGCAATTCAACATAGGTCACACATGTATCATTATGCGAAACCCTTCCACAACACTCACATTGTGAAAGACTAACTATATTGTGCTCCCTCCTATTCAGTCCCCCTTTATTTAATTTTCTCCCTTGACCCTGTCCCTTTTCGAAAGTGTTTGCTTTTGATTACCTCCTCCCCCTATCTGCCCTTCCTTCTATTTTGTCCCCCCTTTTTTATCCTCTTCCTCCTTCTTTCCTGTGGGGTAAGATACCCAATGGAGCGTGTATGTTATTCCCTTCTCAGTCAAATCTGATGAGGGCAAGATTCACTCATTCCCCCTTACCTGCCCCCCCTTCCCTTCCAATGGACTGCTTTTTCTTGCCACTTTTATGTGAGATAATTTACCCCATTCTATCTCTCTCTTTCTCCCTCTCTCAATATATTCCTCTCTCATCCCTTAATTTGATTTTTTTAGATATCATCCCTTCATATTCAACTTACCCTGTGCCCTCTGTGTAAATATATACACACACACACACACACATACACATATATATGTGTATGTATATGTATGTATGTATGTATATATGTATGTATATTCCCTTCAGCTACCCTAATACTGAGGTCTCATGAATTACACACATCATCTTTCCATGTAGGAATGTAAGCAAAACAGTTCAACTTTAGTAAGTCCCTTATGATTTCTCTTTCTTGTTTACCTTTTCATGCTTCTCTTGATTCTTGTGTTTGAAAGTCAAATTTTCTATTCAGCTCTGGTCTTTTCACTGAGAAAGCTTGAAAGTCCTCTATTTTATTGAAAATCCATATTTTGCCTTAAAGCATGATACTCAGTTTTGCTGGGTAGGTGATTATTGGTTTTAATCCTAGCTCCATTGACCTCTGGAATATCAGATTCCAAGCCCTTTGATCCCTTAATATAGAAGCTGCCAGACCTTGTGTTATCCTGCTTGTGTTTCCACAATACTCAAATTGTTTCTTTCTGGCTGCTTGCAGTATTTTCTCCCTGATCTGGGAGCTCTGGAGTTTGGCAACAATATTCCTAGGAGTTTTCTTTTGGGGATCTTTTTCAGGAGGTGGATTCTCTCAATTTCTATTTTACCCTCTGGCTTTAGAATATCAGGGCAGTTCTCCTTGATAATTTCTTGAAAGATGATATCTAGGCTCTTTTTTTGATCATGGCTTTCAGGTAGTCCAACAATTTTTAAGTTATCTCTCCTGCATCTATTTTCCTGGTCAGTGGTTTTTTTCAATGACATATTTCACTTTGTCTTCCATTTTTTCTTTCCTTTGGTTCTGTTTTATAATATCTTGATTTCCCATAAAGTCACTAGTTTCCATTTGCTCCAATCTAATTTTTAAGGTGGTATTTTCTTCAGTGGTCTTTTGGACCTCCTTTTCCATTTGGCTAATTCTGCCTTTTAAGGCATTCTTCTCCTCATTGGCCCTTTGGAGCTCTTTTGCTATTTGAGTTAGTCATTTTTTAAGGTGTTATTTTCTTCAGTATTTTTTTGGGTCTCCTTTAGCAAGTCATTGACTTGTTTTTCATGGTTTTCTTGCATCGCTCTCATTTCTCTTCCCAACTTTTCCTCTACTTCTCTTACTTGCTTTTCCAAATCCTTTTTGAGCTCTTCCATGGACTGAGACCAATTCATATTTTTCTTGGAGGCTTTTGATGTAGGCTCTTTGACTTTGTTGACTTCTTTAGGCTGTATATTTTGGTCTTCTTTGTCACCAAAAAAAAGATTCCAAAGTCTGAGTCTGAATCTGAGTCCGTTTTTGCTGCCTGTTCATGTTCCCAGCCAACTTACTTGACCTTGAGTTTTTCGTTGGGATATGACTGCTTGTAGCAGCAAGCTCTGTCACACCAGCGCACCTTTTTCCCCAAGAACCACCAACCGGGATTGCAGCCCAGATCCAGGCAGGGCAAAGCAGACTTTGCACTCCTGCTCTAATGTACCACTTAATTCCTCCCACCGGGTGGGCCTGGGGCCTGACGCAACTGGAGCTGTAGCTCTGGAAGCAGCCTCAGAGATGCACCACTTCTGTGCCACCTCCCCACCCCCGGGCAGTGGCTAACTCCGAACTCTTTGACTCTTTCCCAGCAGCTTTTCCCAATAACCTTCTCTGTTGTCTTTGGCATTTGTGGATTGAGAAGTCTGGTAACTGCCACAGCTCAATGATTCAGGGCCCTGCAGTCTGTTCTACCCAGCTGCCATTCTGGTTGGTCCTGGCACGGCCCACGCTGGGCTCTGCTCCACTCCACTCCCAGCACCGTGCGATAGACCCTTCCCAGTGACCATCCAGGCTGTCCTGGGCTGGATCCCTGCTTCCCTTTGCTATTTCGTGGGTTCTGCAGCTCTAGAATTTGTTCAGAGCCATTTTTATAAGTGTTTGGAGGGACCTGGGGGAGAGCTTAAGCAAGTCTCTGCTTTCCAGCTGCCATCTTGGCTCTGCCCCACAAATGAAAAATTCTTAAACACCAAAATGGAAACCCTGAAAATCAGAGGAGAGATTAATAAAAGTGAAAGTGAAAAAAAAACCAACCCATCAAACTAATAGACAAACCTAGGAGCTGGTTGTTAATCTGATTTTTTTAAATTACTAGTATCAAAAATGAAAAGGTTAAATACACCACCAATGAAGATGAAATTAAAGCAATTATTAGGAGTTATTTTGCCCAATTATATGCCAGTAAAACTGACAATGAAAATGAAATGGATAAATATTTACAAAAAATAAACTACCTGGATTAACAAAAGAGAAAATAGAATATTTAAACAATACTATCTTAGAAAAAGAAGTTGAACAAGTCATAAATAAACTCCCTAAGAAGAAATCCCCAAGAGCAGATGGATTCACAAGTTAATTCTACCAAACATTTAAAGAATAATTAATTCCAATACTATATAAACCATTTGAAAAAGTAAAGAAGAAATCCTACTGAATTCCTTTTATGACACAAATATGCGTTTGGTATTTAAACCAGGGAGAACAAAAACTAAGAAATTTCCTTATTAAATATTTATGCAAAAATTTTAAATAAAATGCTAGCAAGGAGATTACAGTAATATAGCACAAAGATCATACACTATGACCAGGTGGGATATATGCCAGGAATGCAGACCTGGTTCACCATTAGGAAACTATCACCATAATTGACTATATCAATATAAATAAGAACCAAAATAATGATTATATTAATTGATGCAGAGAAAGCCTCTGACAAACTACAACACTACACCCATTCCTATTAAAAACACTTGAAAACAGAAGAATCAGTGAAGCCTTTCTGCAAATGAAAACTACTATATCTCATACTGCATACCAAGATAAGGTCAAAATGGATAAATGATTTAGACATAAAGGATGATATCTTAAGTAAATTAGGCGAGCATGGAAAAATGTATCTGTCAGATCTATGGATAAGGGAAGAGTTTATGACCAAACAAGGGATGGAGGAGATTGTGGGAAGTAAAATAGATAATTTTGATTACATGAAATTAAGAAGCTTTTGTACAAACAAAATGAATGCAGCCAGAATTGGAAAGAAAACAGGAAACCGGGAAACATTTTTCACAAGTTTCTCTGATAAAGGCCTCATTTCTCAAATACGTAGGCAACTGAGCTAAATTTATAAAATAAGAGCCATTAACATTTTTCAGAAGAAAAAATCAAACCTATAGTCACATAAAAAATGCTCCAAAACCACTACTGATTAGAGAAATGCAAATTAAAACAACTCTGAGGTACCACCACACACGTATCAGATTGGCTAAAATGACAGAAAGTGAAAATGACAAATGCTGGAAGGGATGTGGAGAATTTGGGACAATAATGCATTGTTGGTGGAGTTGTGAACTAATTTAACCATTCTGTAGAACAATTTAGAACTGTATCCAAAGGGCTGTAAAACTATGCATACCCTTTGACTCAGAAATACCATTACTAGGTCCAGATCCCAAAGACATTAAAAAAGGCAGGGGGCGGGGGGAGGATCTATTTGTACAAAAAGATTTATAGCAACTTTTTGTGTTGGCAAGGAATTGGTTATCAAGAGGATGCTCATCAATCAGGGAATAGCTGAACAAATTGTGATATATGATTTGACAGAATACTATTGTGTTATAAGAAATGATGGACAGGATGACTTCAGAAAAACCTGGAAAGACTTATATGAACCGATGCAAAGTGAGGTGAGCAGAACCAGGAGAACATTGTATACAGTAACAGCAATATTGTGCAATGATTAAGTGCAAAAGACTTAGCTACTCTGATTAAGATAATGATACAAGAGAATTCCAAAGGACCCATGATGAAAAATGCTATCTACCTTCAGAGAGAAAATTGATAAACTCTAAATGCAGATAGAAGCATAGTTCTTAAAACTTTATTTTATGTTATTTTTTGTGTGTTTTCTTTTGCAACATGGCTAATATGGAAATATGTTTTACATTATCTCACATGTACAATCAAAATCAAAGTGCTTGCCTTCTCAAGGAGAGAAGGGGTAGGGTAGGAGCAAGGGAATTCAAAAGTTTAAAAAATAATTGTTAAAAATTTTTTTACATTTAATTGATAATAATAAAATAAAAATAATTTAAAAATATATTTTACCATGTTTAATGTTTAAGGCTTTCCAGCAGATGGTGCCAAAGTAATTGCTTTTTGTGGCGTATCTAGTCAAAGACCAATTTAGTTAGAAGTCTTAGTGTAGGACTTAGAATAGAAAGGTACCTTAGCAATCATCTAGGCTGAACCTGGTGTCTGTGAAGTTGGTTTTAAAATATTTTGATGATTGTATTTCAACATAATTGTGATTTTTGTCATCCTTTCTATTTTGTTTTATGTATTTAAAAACAATATTCTGAGACAGGGGCCAGTGGCCTTCACAAGACTGCCAGAGGGGTACATGACACACACAAAAAAGTTAAGAACCCCTGGGCCAAGCCAGCCTTCTCATTTTATAGATGAGGGAACTAAGAGTTAGAGAGGGAAAATGATTTGGGTAAGTTAATTAGTTAATTAGTAGCAAAGTAGGAACTAGAATCCAGGTGTTCTGACTCCCAGAATTGTATTCTTTCCATGATACCCTTCTACCTCTCACATCTAGGACAAAGAAGAGATTAGATGTACTCAGAAAGGTCAGTTATACTTTAAAATTGAACTCTTTAATTTGAGATTAAAATTCATAGCTTTAGCCTGCTCATTCCACTCTGTGAAATCTTACTTTCCTTTCTTCCTAGTTTACAGATTCTTGCGGCTCTACCCTTTAATTTTCATCCTCATTTTCTCAATCTGTTAAGCAACATAACCCAGCAGGCTGTGGAGAGGACTGGAATCTGCAGGGAATTTCAAATTCCAGCTCAACCACTTCCCCTTTTCATGAAAGTCACTTCTACCTTATAGCTACGGTCTGAATAAGTCTATCTGTGTATCAATTACTCCCAGTTTCCAAAGAATTAATTTTAGAATCACTTTTATATTATGAACTGAATGAATGATTTGGCTTTCCCCCTTAGATCAGTAGACATAAACTGCTTAGAGTGTATGTATTCTTATGAAACAAGAGGTCCTTTTATAAAAGTACCTTCTTTTTTACAAGAATACCCACACTATTTTTTTTTACTTTTACTATCTATTTTCATGTGTTTATTACCTTTCCCTCCCAATCTCTCACCCAATTGAACAATAAAATAAAAATAAAAGCCTCATAACAAATATGCATAGTCCAGCAAAAACAAATTCACACATTGGTCACATCCAAATATGTATGTCTCATTTTGTATTTTTAAGTCCATCATCTGTCCAGCAGGAGGTGGATAGGATACACTCTTTTAAAGGAAAATAAGAGTTTATTAATATCTTTTGCTTTTAAATCGTCTGAATTTTCCAATGTGTTCTCTTCTCTCTTCCTTTCCCAAAGAGCCATTACTTATAAAGAAAGAATAAAAAAGAGGAGGAAAAACAGTTCAACAAAACTAATGGAAAATATTGGGGAAAAACTTGACCTTATACATAGTGTTCCGCACCCATTGCCCCCTATCTTTGCAAAGAAGTGGGGTGAGGTGCCCTCTTAGAGCTTCAGGGCTAAACGTGGTCATTAGGATTTCTCAGCATTCAGCTTGTTATTATTGTTCTTCCACTTACATCATTGCCGTTTTGTGTATGTTCTTTTCCTCTTTCTGCTTCATAGCATCAGTTCACGTCATCTACCACATTCACAATGTATTCACCATGTTCGTCATTTTTTACATTCTCTTATTAATAAAATTTTAAAGCATGTTTTCTATAAGAAGGATCAGGGCATAATAAGATACTACTAAACTAGGGAAACCAAGACTGGTGATTCTCATGACCCTTGTTAATCCCTGTCTTTCACCTGCCCTTATGGTTAGTCCTGGGCTTGCCTGTCTCTTCAGTGGGGGAACTAGTGCTTTAATTCCATTTCCATCTCAGATTTCTGAGGAACAATTCTCTTGTTGGCTCCAGTATAAGGGATGCTCCTAAGCAGGGGCCAGAGGGGAAAGGAAGTAAGGATGTGTACAGCGTATAAACATGAATCAGTTATGGAACAGGTTTATTTCCGTATGGAAAGGGAACGCTAAGCATTAAAGAATCACAGTTATAATCATGATTGCAATCAATTGAGAGATTTGATACTCAAGCCTAATCGGGATATTTGCAAGCAGCTTCATTGTGAGAGCTGCTCACAGTCTGTTTTACATTTTACCTCTGTTGAGTATAATCTGATTATCACCAAGTGGGCTATTTCTTTCTGTTGTCTCTCTTTCTCTGTAGGTGATTCTTCTTTCCACTGGTCTTCCTCTGCTGTTTCTGTGGCAACTGCCCTGGTAGCCAATACCCCCGTTGCTTGGGGGCCAGGAAAGGGGAAGATGTCAGCTACTTTTTGAATTCTCACCAGGCCCTATACCAAAGGAAAAAAGATGCAGATAAAGGCAGCCCCATCCCAGAAACAAGCTTGTCTAGGAATCCATGAGCTCATGGCTTGTGGCCCACTGGGGAGAAGGGATACCCCTATGACCCTCTAGAGCTGTGAGAGCTGTCCTGACATTTTGAAGCCAGCAGGGAGAAGAAGCCTGAGGAGTAGAGGTCATCTCTTTAATATGTCTTCAGAGTTCTGACTCAGCAGCCAATGAAGGGTCACGGAGCACAGAAAGCAGTCAGAAGATATCTGCATCTGTTCTGGAGCAGAAAAGAGCCCATCCATCCTATGTCCCCAAGGACACAGAACATATATATGGATTGTATAAAGTGAGGAAAAGAAGGCCTGTTTGACTGAACCATACAGT
Source organism: Trichosurus vulpecula (assembly GCF_011100635.1). NCBI lineage: Eukaryota > Metazoa > Chordata > Mammalia > Diprotodontia > Phalangeridae > Trichosurus > Trichosurus vulpecula. The sequence continues at coordinate 286,656,784 of NC_050575.1, read as the reverse complement.
AAATGAAGGGAAAAATGTATAATAAGCCTGGAACAATATTTCAACATAATATTCCCTAATTTTCTGGGGCATGATTTTATATCATTCTGCATAAATAATTTAAATAGTTCTGATTCATCAAACTGTGGTTACAATGTTTTATAAACAAGTAACATTTCTCTGGGGCAGCTGGAGTCAGGACAACCTGAATTCAAATTCCACCTCAGACACTAGGTGTGTGACCCTGGGCGAGTCACTTAACCCTGTTTGCCTCAGTTTCCTCATTTGTAAAATGAGCTGGAGAAGGAAATGGCAAGCCACTCCAGTATCTTTGCCAAGAAATGCCCAAGTGGGATCATGAATATTTGGACACAACTGAAAACAACTAAATAATAACAATAAAAAACACTACTCTTATTCATCATTTTAATAGTAGAGAGGCAAAGGACTAGATTTGAAGTCAGAGGACCTACATTCAAAGCCCCGTTGTACCATGTTACATGCACAGTTTTTTTTTTCACAAGAACATGCCTCTCCCTTTTTGAATTTGTGAAGATTTTTTTTAAGCCAAATATAGGACTTTCCACTTATCTCTATCCGATTTCATCATAATAGATTTGTCTGAGCATTCTGGCCTATCAATATATTGTTGGAAGCCGACTCATCCAATGTATTAAGTTATCCTTCCCTGCTTTATTTCATTTGCAAAGTTGATAAAACTTGTGATCTATGGCCTCATCCAAATAATACAATTGTATATTGTCATCAATCCAATGAACATTTATTATGGACCTATAATATACAAAGGGCTATCCTCGGTGGTGGAGATACAAAGACAAAAAAAGAAATAGTTTCTGCCCTCAAGGAGCTTACCTTCTACTGGGGACATACACCATTTTCACAGATAAGTCTAATACAAGTTAGAATGTGACAAGGCAAAGGAGAGACCTGGACAAAATGCTCTAGGAAAATCTGAGCAGGCAGAGAATCCTTCCAACTGAGGCAGACGAAGAGGAATCCAGAAAGGCTTCTGGGAGGAAGTGGCATCTGAGTTGACTTTTTTTTAGTTGAGTTAAGCTTTTTATTTAATGTTACAAAAAAATATTTAGGCAAACAGAACAAAACCCATGTCATCTTTGAGCTCCTAGGATTCTTTTTTTTTACTTCCTCTTTCTCCTTCTCCTCAGCTAGAACAGCTGGGCTAGCAGAAGCAGCACCTTCAGTGGGGACAGCATCACCAGCTGCTGGGGCAGGTTCACCAATTCCTACAATGGGGATGAGACTTCCAGTGTTTACATTGGACAGGGCCTTTGCAAATAATCCAGGCCAGAATGGTTCAACATTTACACCTGCTGCTTTAATGAGGGCACTAATTTAAATTACAGATGAAGGAGAAGTGTATTTCAAGCATAGGGGATGGTTGTATTTCTTCAGTGTCTTCTTGTCTTAATTAGTGTATTGTCTAATAATTTCACATACGTTAGTTTTGTATTCTCAATTAGACTGTCTCTTTCTTCTTTCATATCCTCAGCGGTATCTATGGCACTGCTAGGCACCTGACAGGTTTTTGGGGATGATCAATTTATTAGTTGCTGTGACCAGAATGGCCTTTGTTTTCTTTGGGTGGCTCAGTTTATCTCATTGGGTGCTGGGCCTGGTGCTCCTCTTCCGGGGCAGGAAGCCCAGAGACCCATGCCTGTGAGCAGAGAACTTCCTGTGTGATGAGTTATGGGGCTGGCTGAGGGGAGGTGTTGACTCCAGAGACATGTCCTATTGGGTGTTAACCTAGGCGAAGGGGCCAACTCAAGAACCAATTGGCCCTGGTCATTCAGTCGGTGCTTGATGATGTCAAAAACTCTATAAGAGGGGAGAAGATGGCTTGGAGATTCCTCTTTCCTTTTCCGGTTGGCGCAGGAGCAGTGGCAAGCGTGACTCTGGGCCAGCCCTTGCTCTCGGGCTGAGCCCAGATGTTGGTAACTATGAATTGTATTGGGTCTGTCTGTTGATATTTGTAATTTGTTTGTATTTTGTTTTGAAGTTTGGGGTACTGTTTCGTTTCCCCTGAACTATATGAATGTTCTGAACTTCAAGGTGCTGGCTTTTTCCCCTGAAGTAAGTCAATGAATCTATATTTGGTCTGTCTCTTGATGCTTGTCTGTATGCTCCCCTGAACTAACTGAATGCTAACTGAATGCTGGTGTTTTTTCCCTGAAATAAATGAATGTTGTCTGTATGCTAACTGAATGCTGGATTAAAGTAAGCTGGTCAACCCCTTCACCGTGCTTTCCTTGTTTAAGCAGATAAAAAGAACCTGTGCTTTCCCAGCGTGCCAGCAGCCTCCTGGGTGCTGGCTGTGGGGGGATCTTACACCCCCACAGAAGTTGCTAGCCGGATTATTAAAACAGTTGCCAAGGCAGTGGAGTAGACAGAGCCCTCTAAAGGATTCATCTTCATTTAGAGTAAGCTGAGCCTGTTTCCTCGCAGAACAGAAACTGTTCTGCTATTTGCCAGACTCTTAGCTTTTTAAAAAATAATGCTTCATATTGATTAGAGAAATTAAAATAACTCTGAGGTACCACCTCATACCGATCAGATTGGCTAACATGAAAGAAAGGGAAAGTGATAAATTCTGGAAGGGGTATGGAAAAAAGGTGCACTAACACCCTGTTGGTAAAATTATGAACTGGTCCAACCATTCTGAAGAACAGTGGTAAAATTTGTAACCATACAGTATAACAAGGAGAATATTTGTCTTGAAAAGATTTCACCAGGATTCAGGTGAGCAACGCAATTGTTCTAAGCATTTTCTTTAGCGATTCGGGTATTTTACTATTAAATTTTTTTACCAATATAGAATATTTCTCTCATCAAAGGAAGTGCTTTAGGATGATTAAAAATTATGTATTAAATTTTTTTTACCAATATAGAATATTTCTCTGGTCAAAGGAAGTGCATTAGGATGACGTGTCAAAGACAACAGAGCCCAAACTCTGATTTTTTTTTATTACCTAACACCTTACTTATGATAGTAATACAATATATATTTGTTGGTTGGTTGATTAGTTTCCATCTTCTCATTTACTATTAAGTTAATTGGAGCAGGATTATGATATAGCGGAAGGAGTACTGGATTGAGTTCTAGTTTTAGCTCTACCAGTAAATAACCATGTGACTCTAGGCAAATCACTCCATCCATAAATCAGCAACAAGATATGGAAGTTGCCAAGAAAGCTAAGGGTTTTTGTAGACTACATTAACAATAATAGCTAACATTTATAGAGTGCTTACCATGTGCCAGGCACTGAGTCAGATGCTTTATAAATATTATTTCATTTGATCCTTACAGTAACCCTGAGAGGTAGGTACTATTATTATCTCTATTTTACAGAGAAAACTGAGGCAAACATAGGTTAAGTGACTTGCCCAGGGTCATGCAGCTAATAAGTGTCTGAGGTCACATTTGAACTCAGGTCTTCCCGACTCTAAGCCTAGTGCTCTATCTGTCGCACCACTTTGCAGCCCCTGCATTAAAAGGAGGCTGTGTTCAGGATTAGGGAGGTGATGGTGCTGCTGTATTGTACTCTGAGGAAAGCACGCCTGAGTCCAGTGCTCAGTTCTGGGCACCACTCTGAAGGGATGAAAACAACAATCTGGAGCACATCCAGCAGAAAGTGACCAAGAGGATAGGAGAACTGGAGAACATATCACATGAGGATCACCTGGTGGAACTGGGGTGTTCAGCCTGAAGAAGAAAGACTTAAAGGAGATACTATTATAGCTATCTTTAAGCATTTGAAGGATTGTCATGTGGAACAGCTAGGTGGCACAGGGGATAGAGGAAGACTCATCTTCTTCAGTTCAAATCTGGCCTCAGACATGTACTAGCTGTGTGGCCCTGGGTAAGTCACTTAACTCTGTTTTCCTCAGTTCCTCATCTGGAGATGGAAACAGCAAACCACTCCAGTATCATTGCCAAGAAAACCCCAAATGGAATCACAAAGAGTTGGACAGGACTGAAACCACTGAACAACAACATGTGGAATAGGAATTCAACTTGTTTGGCTTGACCTCAAAATAGTTGTAATTAGGCATAATGAATGGAAATTGCAAAGGCAAGATTTTTGTAATGAACAGTGGGAGCTATCCAAAAGCAAAATATGCCTCCTTAAGAACTCCGTGGGTTTTCCCCTCACTAGATGTCTTTAAGAAAAGGCAGGGATGTTGTGTGTATGTTTGCTTCTGTGTGTGTGTGTGTGTGTGTGTGTGTGTGTGTGTGTGTGTGTGTGTTTGTGGCAGGTGGGAGGGAGGGGAGGGCCTGGTAGGGTTGTGTAGGCACAAGTTAGACCAGGTGTCCTTAAATCAACTCAGAGCTTGGTATTCTTTGAACTTTGGTTTCCTTATCTATAAAATGAAGGAGTCAGACCAAATGATGGCCAAAAGGATGGGGGAGGGGAAGGAGGAGGATGACCGAAGGACCAATGTCTACCCAATTGATTGGAAATGAAATAAGAGGCAACTATGATTTAAGGATGAATGGCTTTTGTTTGACTGTTTTTGAGGTTTTTCATTTATTTGTTTGTTTATTCAATTATTCATTCATTCATTTATTTATTTATTGGTGATCAAAATTTTCTTAAAACAGAATCTTTTGCTTGACATTTCCTGTTCTTAGCTAGTAATTATTTTGTTCAGAGAGATAATGAATTTTAAAATATAAGAAAAAGACTACAATTTGGACAATCTCTTTAATGTATGTGTCAGCCTGACTTGAATAGTTCTAGCTTACTTTATAAAATAGGTGTGTGCTTGAAAAGTTATATAGAAGCAAACGTGACTGAAGAGAAAATCAGGAAATATGTAAAAAGGGTTTAATTTATACTTCTGTTGTAAAGTAATACCCATCACCTTGAAGACAGAAGTCAGAGAAAGAAGTGAACCGAATTTTCCCACTGTAAAAGAGGCAAGATGGTGTGATGTAAAATATGGAGGCTCAGGTACCAAGAGATTGCCCTGAACTGCCCTGAGCAGACCATAATGCAAAGGTGGACACATTGCTTTTTTTAAAAAAAATTATTTAAGCTTGTTTATTTTATGAACCAAATTTCGACAAGGAACTGAAGGAAAGCCGTACCTGCCATATTTATGTATCTGTGCAAAAGGGTTGTTTTATCTGTTTTTACTTTTATGCAACTTTTTCCAAATTCCTTTTCCATTGTTCCCTCACCCAGTTTAAAAGTTACAGTTTGGTGTGGATTTTTTCTGTTGAAAATGTGTATTTTGAAACAAATGAGCAAGAAAAATATTTTCTGAAATAACTGAATAAAGGGCATAGAACTACCAATCAAAAAAAGTGACTCGCACATACATGGTCTCACAGTCAGTATGTGTTAGAGGTAGGAGGTGAATTTATAAGTTCCTGACTGCCTCTCAGGTTTGGAAGAGTTGGGGTCCTTTTAGAGGATGGAGGAAAAAAAGAGATTTTGACTGAAGTTCTAGTTTTGATTTTGCCAATAATTAGCTATGTTAGCCAGGGCTCTAAGGGTTAACTTCTCATTTCAGAGTTAAGGGAGTTCATAATTCTTCTTCCCTGTCATAAGCATTTACTGGTGTTAGGTCTTTTTAGCCAAATGCCCAGCACATAGTAGGGCCTTAATAGTTAGTGACTAATTGATTAGCCACAGCATTTCACCCAACATTTGTTGACTTCTCACTCCTCCAAGATATTTTCCGCTCCCTGGCTTTCTGTGACACTACTTTTTCTTGCATCTCCTACCCATCTGGCTGCTCCTTCTCAAGTCTCAATACCCTCTGTTCTAGCCAAATTAACCTCTCTTCTAGTGTGCCCTTGTACAACATTTCACCTTCAATGTTTCTGCCTTTGTGCAAGTCTCCAAAGTCTTTAACCACCTCACAGAATCCCTAGGCTCTTTCAGGGTTCAGCTCAAGCCACACCCTATAGGAAGCCTAATTGGATCTCCCTAGATGGTAGTGCCCCTCTCCCTGGAAATTATTTCATATTTACTTTCCATAGATTTTTAAATTTACTTTTCTGTGTGCATGTAGCCTTCCCCTTTTCCCTTGAATATAAATTCTTTGGGAGCATTTGTATCCTTAGTGCCTAATGCACATTGTAGACACAATCAATGACTGCTGAATGAATGAGTTCTATTTTCTGAGGATGTTGAAATTAGAACGGTTCCTTCTCGCTCTAAAACAACATAAGTCTATGCTTCTTTCAGCATAAAATTGGTTGGAAATTATTCTCTGAAAAGGTGTTTTGGGATCAAATATGATGACATACTTAAACATGTAGGGTATCTTTTGAAATCTCATATTAAATGGAAATGTTTTACATGATTGTACATGTATAAGCTATATCAGATTGCTTACCATCTCAGGGAGGGGCAAGGAATCGAGGGAGGGAGTCATAGAATTGTTTTAACATGTAATTGGGAAAAATAAAATTTTATTTTTATAAACAAAAATTCCATATTAAAAATAGTCTTTGGGTAAAATATTAGTATTCAATCACCATAAACACAGTTTTGTTTACCTCAGCAACTGAAGGATATGATGGGAAAACAAGGGAAATGAAAGAAAAAAAAAAGAAAGCATCTTGCCTGGCACCTTACACATAGTAAGTAAGAACTCAGGAAATATTTGTTAACAGGATGAATATTGTACTAAACTCATTTTATTTCTACTAAATCATAGGTCCCCACATCTTTGTCATTTGACTGCAAGTTCATAGACAAGGTCATTGGATTTAGAGTTGGAAAGGACCTCGGACCCCTCATTTTACAATTGAGGAAACAGACTTAGAGAGGAGAGACTGGTAAGTAGTAGAAATGGGACCTGCACCTAGCTGTTTGGATTAAATGAACGAAAGATTGAATGAATTTTTTGTTCTCGTTCAGTTGTATCCAACTCTTCATGGCAACAGTACTTGAATGGTTGGCCGTGTCCTTCTCCAGCTCATTTTACAGATGAGGAACTGAGGCAAACAGGGTTAATGGACTCGCCCAGGGTCACACAGCCAACAAATTCTTGAGGCCAGATTTGAACCCAGGAAGAGGAGTGGGGCCTGCTCCAGGCCTGGTGCTCTATCCACTGTGCCACCTAGCTGTCCTGTCAAAGAGTGTATTTAATCACATAGCTGGTAAGTGTCTGAGATCAGATTTGAACTCATGAACACGATTCCAAGCCCAGTGCTCTGCCTGCTGAGCCAAATGAAAAAAAAAAAGCATTTATTAAGTGCTTATTATATGTAAAGAACTATGTTAAGTATCAGGAATATAAATAGAAAAACATGGCAGCCTCATGGGCCATCTCCCGCCTCCAAGTAGCTATGTAGACCATCCCCCTTACATGGAGTATGCTTAAGGGGCTCCCATTCTAATGGGGGAGACAATGAATCTGGGTATTTTTAGTTGCAAGTCAAATGGAAAAGTCTCATCCTTAAGGTGCAAGAGGAAAGTGCATAGTAATGCATCTTCTCTCCTGTCTTTTCCGTTGATAAGATCATATCTGTTTCTGATATTGAGCCATTTAACGGTGCCAAGGCCTTTAGTGGTAAGAATTTGGATAGCACTAGACCCAGCTGCCTCTCAAAGATCTGGGCAATAGAGGTCTTGATGTAACCTATATTCATATAAACTTCTTTCTCTATGGAAGTTTTTTGCTTTTACACTGTTGCCCTCAAATTCTTGAATTACCAGATACCCATCGAGGAATAATTAATAATAATAATAACAATAGCTGACATTTATATATGACGAGCTATGAAGTTTGCAAAGAGAATCAGCTGCATTATCAACACATGCACAACACAACACCACAACATGCACCACAACCCTGTGAAGTAGGTGATACTGGTATAATTATCTTTATTTTCATGATAAGGAAGCTAAAACTCAGAAAAGTGAGATGAATTGCCCATGGTCACACAACCGGCAGATAGCGGAGGCCAGACTCCAAACTAAGCATCTTCTGACTCCAGATCCAGCATGCTTTTCACCAGCCATGCTGCCTCATAAAAAAATGAACATCTTCCTTCCCCACCCTCCTTCTAACTTCTTTCTAACTCTTCAAATTTAGAGTCGTAGGGGCTGGAGCTAAAAGGGACCTGACAGCTAACCTTGAATCATTCTCTCATTTTATAGAAGAGGAAAGTGAATCTCGGAACTGGGAAGGAATTGTCCAAAGTCACAATTGGCAGAGAGCTGGCATGTAATCTAGCTCTCCTAATTCCTAATCTAGGTCTCTCCACTATGTTTTGCTTGACATTGTCATTTTTATTTAGGAATTTGCATATTTAGAAACATAAATACGCTCACAATACCCACAGTATATATAGGAATCTAGGTACATATATGTATACCTGTACAAACATATACTTACACATATAATAAACATATGTACAACATGCCTTGCACACAGATATCTATGTATCTATGTCTATCATCTATCCATATCTATATCCATGGGGCAGATGGGGTGTTCAAGGGAGACTAGCACCTCCGGTGGGAGGTCTGCTGAGCCCTTTTCAGGGCTGCTCATCCACCTTTGGTGTCCACCTTCCACCTAGCCCTCCCCTGTGGCTCCAAAAAGTTAGAGTATGTTTAGCAGCCACACCCCAGTAAACCATCTCAGCAGATGGGCTAAACCAGGTTGAGGGGAATTGACAGGCCCCAAGCCTGTTGGTGAGTTAGGGGAATGTCTACACCCAAGCATGTGAAGACTCTTCCCTGTGGAATGGATGGATAAGAACAAATTGTTCCAATAGCCTTGAAGATGGCTGAAGCAGGCATTACAGAGTGAGCTTGGTCATCCATGGAAGACAACAAGGTCTGCACTCCATGCCATTGCCAGTCATCTTGACTTTTGTCTTGCCACTGGACTTTGATGGAAGAGAGAGAGGCTGATGACTTTGTGCAACTCTGCCTCACTTAAATGCAATTCACATGCAAGTCAGGACATCATCCTGTGATGTCATTGGTCCTCTTTGAAAACAATGGACAATCAGCAATCTTTATCTATATCCGTCTACCTTTCTATCTACCTATCTAATGCTACCTATCCATCTATCTATCTGTCTATCTATCCATCTATCTATCTGTCTGTCTATCTATCTATCTATCTATCTATCTATCTATCTATTTTATTGTCTATGTGTCCTGGGTACCTTCACTGCTTCCAATACCCCAATGGATTTAGGATCTCATTAATATGGGTTTTTCTTCCTTTGCATTATGCTTATTTATGTGTGTCATATCTTCCCCAATAAAATGTGAACCCTTTGAGATCAGATTCTATTTCATTTTTGTATTTCTAACCCTAGTATTGATTTCTGCAGGTGCTGAATACTTAAGAAATTGAGTTGAGGTTTGATTGTTTACCAGATCCTACTTACTAAAATGGGAAAGTGCTTTTCTGGGTGGTCCTTAGCTAAGTGAGTCCCTGCTTATTCAAGGTTTTATTGCATCTTTCAAATTTAAAAGCACTGGTTTTGAAGCCATACATGCCCATTCCTGGTTATCATAACTTCCTGAGCGCTGACAATACTCTCTCTATTAATCACTCTACAAAAAGGATCCTAGCCAGGTGCTTTTGGAAAACATCTATCTAAATTAAAGAATGTTGTATTTCCAAAGAAAGACAGTGAAAGAGAAGCTTTTTACATCCCTCACTCTAGGAAGGACCTGACCACCCCAAGAAGGAGCACTATTTAGGGTTTTTTTTTTTAAATCAGCAGAAAATGACATTCCTCTGCTTTGCTTATTAACAAATGCAATTGTGCCCTACAGTCCAAACTGCCCTGTAAATCTGCAATCACTTACTCTTTCTTTAGACAGGAAGGGAGAACTTCTGGTTGTCATTGTCTTTAGAATACCCCTTTAATTACTTTGTTGCTCCTAAATAGAGTAGGGCAGTTAGGTGACACAGTGGATAGAGGGCCAGATTTGGAGTGAGGAAGACTCATCCTCCTGACTCCAAATCTGGCCTCAGACACTCTCTAGTTGTGTGACCCTGGACAAGTCACTTAATCCTGTTTGCCTCAGTTTCCTCATCTGTCAAAGGAGCTGGAGAAGGAAATGGTCAACCACTCTAGTATCTTTGACAAGAAAACCCCAAATGGGGTCACAAAGAGTCGGACATGACTGAAATGACTGAACAACAAAAAATAGAGTAGCTCCTGGGTGCCATACTCAATGAGTTGAGAAGACCAACCCCATGCTTCTAAGAACTTGTAATTCAACTCAAAAAAAATCAATTCAACAAATATTTTATTAAGCACTTACTAAGTGCAAGGTGTGGGGTGGGCCCAGATAGAGGGCCAATCTTGTTGTCACAAAGATCTGGGTTCAAGTTCTGTCTGATATGCTAGCTGTGTCACCACGGGCAAAGTACTTAACTTCTTTTGGCTGTGATGACATCACAGTTCCTAAATGTTCAAGGCATTGTGCTGTGTTGGGCATATAAATACAAGCTATTCCCTGCAAGGTCTAAGAGAGAATATAATCCAATTGGTTTAAAAGATTTAGAATGTTTATCTTTCATAGAATAATAAAAAAATGAAGAGTAAGTCAATTGTAGCTTGGTATAATGAAAAGAGCACAAGATTTGATATCAAAGGTTCTGGGTTTGGATCCTGGCTCTGCCCCTTAATGTCGGTGTGACCTAAGGCCAATTGATTCACCTCTGAGTCACAGTTCCCTCATCTATTAAAATAGAAGGGCTGTACTAATTCAGGGGTGCAGAACCTGCAGCCTCGAGGCCAGAAAGTTTGGATTCAGTCAAAGGGCAGCACTTGAGGACCTAGAAGGCCACATGTGGCCTTGAGGCCACAGGTTCCCACCCCTAGACTAATTGATCTCCAAGGCCACTGACAGTTAAAAAACCCCTATGAAATCAATCCCAGGGCTTGAAGCTCTATAGAAGAACTCCCGTTATTTGGCCTTTTCTCTCGGGTGCTCATTTTCAACTCTTTAGTCATCTTCATGGTTCTTTCTATATCCCGAAAGGAATCACCCACCAGCATGACTTTAACAGCCAAGAAGGCCATGTGTCCAATTCTCCCCTGAGAGATTTCTACCATCTCTTTTTTATCAGATGCCTAAAGAATGTGCTGGTTGCTCTCGGAGGCATTCTCTGCAGGAGCAGCCCTTCTCTTTTGGAAGAGACAAAGAGGGAAGGAGCATTTCAGCTCCCTTTGAAGCCAGTGCAGGCTGCAATAAGGTCCCATTTGCACCTCCCCCTCGATCCAGGAAAGGGCCTGGGGACTCAGCCAGCAATTTGGCAGGCAGAGGCACATGCTGGTGCTGTCCTCTCCACCCCTTCTTCCCCCTGGATTACAACTAGAGGACTGGCCTAGGCTTTGCTGGGTATTTGAGTGGGAGGGATAGAATCAGAGCCAAACCAAGCCACTTAGGTGTTAGCTCATAAGCCCTCAGAGCAGCAGCAGCAGCAGCAGCAGCCTCTGCATCTGGGACAACAGCAACAGCAGCAGCAGCTGCAGCGGCACCACGACCACGACCATAGAGCTGGGTGTACAGAAGAGGACTTGTAAGAGCAAGAGCAGCCTGATGCCTCCCAGCCTTCAACGTCATTAACAAGCATTTTGACTTCTCAGAGGCGTCCCAAACTAGCGCACTGCTGGATTCTAATTGCTGTCAGGACTTTTGACACATTTAAGACAATCTTGAAGGAGGGTAGGGAAAAAAAGAAGCATTTTTCCTCCCTGAAAAGAAACTCACAAATTAGAAAGATGATTTCAGGATCTCAGTGTGCCTTGTTCTTTTTCTTGTCCTTCATTGCCTGTCAAGGATCCCCGGTATCTCAGGTAAGATAGTTTTTCATGGATTGTATCACTGGAGGATTTCATGACTGAGAATCTGGTGTCCACCTGCCTTTCACAGGTGGAAGATGCTAGCTCCAGATGCATATGCCCCTGGGGTTTTTTTTTCACAGTCCATGTTGGTGCTTTGGTCAGGGGCTTAGGGGATGGGGCAAGTTAGAAAAATAATTTAGAGTTTGTGTCTTTAAAAAAGCATATTTTATTAGCTTTTTCAAGTATGTGTCTGATTCTCCTCATGTGGCACACTGGTCTTGCCTAAAGGTGGGTAGAACTATTTGCCAGCTAGTAACTGATCAACCCTATGAAGAAAGTGACTTGGAAAATGCTCTCACAAGCATAGAAAAGTGCCTACAGATATGATGATTTCTGGGAGATTTATAATTCATTGTCCTTTGCAATGTCTTGTCAGAAATCCTGTCCTCTTGTTAAACTTGAAATATTCTCTACCCTGGACAGATGCTTGTTTCCCACTGAAAATAGTGTCATAAGTACTTTTTTCATCTCTTGTGAGAGGCAGTATGGTATAGTGGATGGAGAACTGGTCTTGAACAAGGTCATGAAGATCTGTGTTCAAATCCCACTTCTGTTACTTACTGGCTATGTGACCCTGGGTAAGTCACTTAAATTCTCAGTGCTCTAGGCAAATTTCTAAGACTATAAATTGTAGAGAAAGTGCTGACCTGTACTGATAGAAGGAATTTCCCAATGGAGACTATCCCTATACCAAGGGAAACACAGATCTAGTTCCTTTTACTTCCCCAAAGTAACATCTTGTCTCTGTGTTTGTATCACTTCCAGGAGAATCAGAGAGAAGTGACTAACATTTTCTATGGGGCCATTTGGAGTTTGGGTTTGTATTTTATTTCACATAGGGAAAAGGACAACTTGCCTTTTTGATTTTCCAATCTGGCTGCTTTTGATCATTGAAAGAATTCCAAATGATTATGCCGTATTTAAAAATAAAAGTTTTCTTTTCTCCTTCTCCTCCTTCTCCTTCTCCTCCTTCTTCTTCTTCTTCTACTTCTTCTTCTTCTTCTTCTTCTTCTTCTTCTTCTTCTTCTTCTTCTTCTTCTTCTTCTTCTTCTTCTTCTTCTTCTTCTTCTTCTCCTCCTCCTCCTCTCCATCCTCCTCCTCCTCTTTCTTCTCCTTTTTCTTTTTCTTCTCCTTCTTCTCCTCCTCTTCCTCCTCCTCCTTTTTTCTTCTTCTTCTTCTTCATCCTCCTCCTTCTCCTCCTCCTCCTTCTTCTTCTTCTTCTACTACTACTACTGACTCTTGGTCTGACAGTTGTACAAGGGGTTTCCCAGGTTGGGATAAGGTTGAAACTTCCTTGGATGCACATGAGCTGTCACATACAAGGATAGGAGGAAGGAAAGTTAGGACAATTCTGGGAAACTAAAGAGCTTTGCAGGATGAGCTTTGTAGACTTTAGTAAACTTAGGAGACTAGTGGCTATCGCTGTGCAAATGTGTTGGTTATAATACTAAGGATATCAATATCTCATCTGTCATTACTTTGGCAAAATTTTCTATATATTGGACCGTATCTCTGGAGTAAGTGATCTGCTGGCCAAGACTAAGTACATTGTTTTGACAGATACATCAACATCTTTGAAACACTTAGGGACGATGAGTGCCTAAAAGATGGGCAGGTTACTAAAATCACTGTTTTTCCCAAGAAATTACTCAACAGGATCATAGAATTTCAGAGCTGGAGAGGACCTCAGTGGTCTGACCTGTGACTTCATTTAGTCCATTTAATCTCTCTTTGAGCTCTTTTGCCCATTTTACAGGAAGTAAAAAAGTCAAGTCAGCAAACATTTATTTAATGTCCACTATGTGCCAGGCACTGCAAAAAAAAAACCTAGTGGAATTGGGAAAAAATGTCTTGGAGCAGCAGCTAGGACTTGGACCCAGGATAATCGGTTGCCAATCCTGGCTCTGTTACTAGCCATATGGCCCAGGGTAAGTCACTTCCTAGCTATAAGACAATGATAGCATGTACACTACCTATCTCAAAGAGTTGATACGTAGAAAGTACTCTGGAAATGCTAGAGAAATGTGAGTCATCATTAGATGTAAAAGGAGAGGTTAGCCAGACTTTGCTGCTTTGTTGTCTCCAAATCTCAGGCACAATTTATCAGACCATACTGTCAAGGTGGTCTGAAAAACCCCCAGAGAATCCTGGTTTCCTGCCCCAGATTACAGGAAGGATGGGAAGAGTTCCAGAAAGGACCAGTCTTCGAGTGGTTATTTATTTAACCCAATAGAATGTAAGCTCCTTGAGGGCAAAGGGTCGATTTGTTTTGGTCTTTGAGAAGTGAGGGTATAGAGGCTAGAGTACCAGCCTTGCAGCCAAGAAGACCTAGGTTCAAATCCTTCCTCTGACATGTACTGGTTATGTGACCCTGGGATAAGACACTTAACCCTTCAATGCTCTAGGTGCCTCTTGAAATTGCAAAAAATTACTGACCTGCATTGATGGAGGGAGTTTCATCCCCTGGGAATTTTCTAGATTAATTGAATCATACATAGTTTCAGGCCTTATCCCCTCCTCATGCCCGGTGTGTGGCACATAGTAAGTACTTAATAAATGCTTATTGATTGAGTTCCTACAATTAATGAGCTATATAGGGGGCATAAGAGAAGCAAAAAGTTACTGCAGTGGTCCTAGACCATTCTCCACTGAAGAATTTTAGGTAATTATAGTGAGTGGGTGAGAAAGCAGGAGAAGGAAGACTGTTGACTTTGATGGCAGCAATCTGGATAATTAATTTTATATTGTTTAATATTATATTGCTATCTATTGGCCATGAATTATAGACGTGTGTCAATTAAGTCATGTCTTAGAGTTAAATGCATCTAATAAAAATGAAGAGTGTTGAGTGATGGCTAGGAGGACCTTTTCTTTCTTGTCATTAAGTTTTGTTGGTTGGGATTGGGTCTAGGTGAAGTTAATGAAAAGTAGTGATAATTGATTAATAAAAACAAAAGACTGGAAAATTCCACCCACCTCCTCCTATCCCTACCACCCTTTTCCAATTGTGTTTAGATTTGAAAGCAATTCCAGGTTGGCCTGGATCATAGCAAAGTTTAATAATTAAGTTGTAGAGATGCTGTTTGCCTGAGAAGAGATAACGGTCTGGAGAAGTGACTTTAGAAAGCTTGAAGTGACTTGTCTTTGTGTTAGCAGTAGGATCTGAACTCAGTGCTTCCAAACTATGTAGTATTTCACCAGGCTATTCTCCATTGCCTTGTGGGTAACTTAAAATTTTGATTCTTATTCTTAAGAGATTGCGATACTTCATTTTTGCAGCCATATAGCACCACTGGGAAAATATTGATATTAGAAGATATGAATTTTTGTAAAAGGTGGCAGCTTGGGATTGTAGAAGGCCCTGTGGAAATTCTCAAATGTAACTCAGCCTGCTGTCTTCCTGCCATTCCATTTTGGGACTAGATCATTGTCCAATTACAGCACTCATTCAATACATATAAGCTGATAGATTAACTCAATAAATTGGCAAATGATAATAATACTAATAGCTGGCATTTATACAGCACCTAATATGTGTCTGGTACTATGCTAAGCACCTTACGAATATCTCATGTGATCTTCACAACAGCCCAGGGAAGTAGGTGCTATTATTGGCCCCACTTTATGGATGAGGAAACTGAGGTAAATAGAAGTTAAGTGACTTGCCCAAGATCATACAGCTAGCATATGTCTAAAGGTGGATTTATACTCAGGTCTTCCCAAGTCCAGACTCAGTGCTCTATCCACTGTGTCACCTGGCCGCCTAACATTAGGCTGTTCACACACATGTCATAGTCTGGACAACAGCTGCTGTGTATCCATTTGATTTTTCTTGTGTGAATGGTTAGGCTGTCTCTTTTTTTGAGTGACCACCGATTTAACTGAGGAGGCCTGGTAACATTATGGGGCTTGATGAACAGCGAGCTCTCTCATCAATAAGGGATACCTTGCTTATTGGTAGTCTACACAAAAAGTATTCCATGCCAGTGAAAAACGCCTTTCGTGAGCATGTGTCTCCCCGGCCTGTCCTGTGTTTGGTATCCACAATCAGAGGATCGCTGAACAGAGTTATTATTATACCTATAGTCGCTTCTCTCAAAGAGTCTGAAATGCTCATAATGGGTATGTATGTAATCAGGACTACAGGCCTGCCTTATTTTGTCATATTTCCAGAGAGCCTGGCATCGCCATGAATGCCTGCTACTAGACCAAATATTGCAAATATGAAGGAATTATAGGAAAATGTGTTCTTAGAGGAAAGAAAACTGTCCCTAAGCAGGGCAATGGGAAGAACCTACTCAGTTTTCAGTACTTGTTCCTAGAATGTTCTCATTATACTTTGGCTAGTATCTCTCTATCTTTATTTTCATCAGTTTCCTCACTTTTCACCTCCGTCTTCCAGCATTTCCTAAACCTCCTCACCCCCATCCGTTTTTCAACTCTCAGTCACTCCCAATCTATTCTTCATCTCTTTGGCCCTGTAATAAAGCTATAAATTGACCAGCTGTATCCCAGTTGATTGAGGTGCTTGGCTGTGAGATCTGCTTGTCTGTCCCTGGTCCAGTTCTCCTTATGAGTACACAAGCAATAACGATGCTTTAGTGAAACCAGGTAAATGCAGAGGACTGAATATTTTCTTTAACACATGGGAGACATCTTGTTGAAGGAGAACCCTCAAAGCTACATGTTTTTTAAACGATCAAAGACTAAACAAAGTGGGATCTTATATTCTTTTCACTTTTCAATTAGTTGTTTGACTGTAAAAATGTGTGCTGCCTATTAGAATTGCCTGCCCTTATGTTTCTTTCTCAAACTTCTGTCAATGATTTGTTTGATATATGTATAGATCATTCTTGTATTTTATCAAATGAGGAAATAGGTCACTGATGTCCTTATAAACAATTTTAAAGGTTATTGACACCATCTAGGATTTTTTTCAGTCATTTGGTAAGGTTCTTCCTGCAGAAATTTTGAGTTCCATATCTCATTGGTACTTTAAAAATTATATCAGTTCCTGGAGAATTTCTTCTGTTTGCATGTGATCTGGTCCAGCTGTTCCTCTTTACTTCATCTTTGTTGTTATGGGCACAGAGACATCAGTGATGAAGACAGATTGTTATAGAAACATTACTCTTTTAAAAATGTATTTGTTATATTTCTTTTTCATCTCTAAGTACTCTTGGGGTGATCTGGCTTCATTGAATTTCATGCTAAACTTTATATAAACTCATTTTTGATGCTATTACCGCACTGATACACTGGCTTGAGAGGTGATACTCCTCATAATCCACTCCTGAAACATTTCACAAATGAGTTTACTTTCTAAAGTTATTTGCTATCTGTTTTTCGCTTGAAAAGAGCAAGTGTTCCCTGATTCAAATAACTTCTGAGATATTTTTGCCTCCTTGTGGTGGCAATTGCTTTACATTGGCTAAATTTCTGTAGGAAACACAATCAAAGACAATTGGCTTTTGATTTGTTCATTTCTAATTATTCAGCATTGGTAGCTTGCTTTCCTCATGCTATAGTAAAAATAGTTCGTGCCTTTGAATTGACTTTGGGGCGGACGGGCAGAGCGATGTAGAAAGGAGTAACGTAATGAGTTTTGTGAATTTAATATTCTGAAGAAGAAATCCCCATTGGTTCTCAATTGGTAGTAGCGGCAAACTACCCAAGGGAACCACCACAGGAAATTCCCTCAGAGGCTTTCTGTTTGGGGGCTGATGAGTTTGTTTCACAACAATGGTGACAAGTGGAACGTCTTTGTAGAACTTCATAAACTCTCATCTTGCTCACTCTCTCCCACATGTACCTGTGTGTTCTTCATCTCAGAGCTGTAACTGGGAATTTTTATACTTGGGTCAAGGAGCAGGATGGTTCTAGAGTGGGAGTGTGGGCTGGGGGACAGGGTTTTGGGGAGGGTGAGGTGGAGTGGGAAGTGTGTCCCAGATAGGTTTGGTCCGCACTCTTGTGGCTTTCTCATCTTTGTCTCAATCCTATTTTTCATAATGCCAGCTGAAGGAAAAAGCAGCTGAGTGTAAAGAAGGGCGCAAACATGAGGGAGCCTCTCTATTCCAGTCCTTCTGAGTCACTGCTTCTTAGCCAATGGGGAAAGTCATGGATGAATCAAGATGAGAGAACTGAGGCAGAGACTGATTTAGAGTCGGGGATCTAGGTTGCTATTGAGGACCTTTTTGGGTTTCTGTTTGTGTGGAGGCAATCAGGGTTAACTGACTTGCCCAAGGTCACACAGCTAGTAAATGTCTGAGACCAGACTTTAACCCTAGGTCTTCCTCACTCCAGAGCTGGTGCTCTGTCCACTTCACCACCTAGCTGCCCTGCTGTTGAGGACTCTTAAAGTCTAGGGGGAAATATTCCAGTGGCTTTCAGTACCTTGGCCAAATAGCAAGTCCCAGAGTTCTCCACCCACTGAACTGTGAGACAGACTTTTAGATTCTAACTTATGATGTAAATAACCATAATAATAGCTTCCATTAGGTAGTGCTCTACAGTATGTGAAGTGGACATGGCATATCTGTTGATTATTATTGCCTTTGAAAATAGATTTTATTGATATCTTTTCTTTTTACATCACCTATATTTGCCCCACTTGTCTCCCTCTCCCTCATAATAAAGGACCTTATAATATAATAAATATAAATAAAATAAAAATAATAATATAAATATAATAATATGATATAATAAAAAGGATATAATATAATAAGGGACCTTCTAATACAGGACCAAAAAAAAAGAAAAGAGAAAGAAGAGAAAACAGGAAGGAATCACTTTAAATTGGTAACACCTTAGCATGAAAGAGTTATCAGATGACATTTCTTTGTAACATAAGAGGAACCCAGGTAATGTCAGAACACTGAAGGTGTGGGTATGGAAGACTGAAGTGGGGGTTGGGGGAAGCAAGGATGGTAGAATTGTAGGCTAAAAATTTGCCTAATTTATAGTTTTGCTTAGGTTCAACCTCCTACCTTTCTGGATCTCTTCTTTTTCAGCTCACTAGCTCTCTGCATATTTTGAAGTTACATTCAAGGGGTCATCCTTGCTGATCCACCCTGGCACTTTTCATTTTTACCAAGTCAGAGAAGCAAATTTGGTGCTTTCCACCTTCATAAGAAAATGGTCAATTAAAGTTTCATTTGCTTGAACTTCCTCAGCCCTCTTTAGATCAGGGGGAAATTCTTGGTGATGGATTGAAAGGAGAGGGAGAGGGAGAGAGAGAGAGACAGAGAGAGAGAGAGACAGAGAGAGAGAGAGACAGAGAGAGAGACAGAGAGAGATAGAGAGACAGAGAAAACATTTCTTAAGCACCTACTACGTGCTGGGCACTGTACTAAGGGCTAGAGATACAAATGCAAGCAAAAAGGTGGCACAGTCTGTTGACACATTAGAAGAGGGGGCTGCAAGGTGGAGGGAAGAGGTGGAAATGTCTGGAAAATGAGGGGAGCTAAAAAGATCCAGTGAAGTTAAGTAATTTGCCCAAGATCACCCTGCTGCTACAGAGCAGAGATAGGATGTGAACCAAATTCCGTATTCTTTCTACCACACCTCCAGGCCTGTCAAGGGGACACATACCTCAGTGCTTAGAGAGCCTCTTTCTAGAATCTGTCCTAGCCCTTAATCATCAAAATAAATCTGACTGTTTTGTAGCAGCCTCTTATCCTTGCTGTTGTGTAGTGAGGTCTCGGTAAAGGTTCTCTGAGCAAAGCTTAGTCCTCTGACAAAGAGCTTACTATACAAAAAACTACATTCCAGGAAGAAGAAATCTTTGCCATCCAGCAAAGCCTGTACTCCTCACCCCCCAGCAGGTGCCGCTTACCATAACAGGTGTTTTCTCTTAAAATCTAAAAAATTAAATTAAATTAAAAGGCCCTCTTGCAATAGAAGAGAATTTCTTAACTCAGGACCAGGATTCTGGCACCTGTATAAGCAGGTCTTGAAAACCAGGTATTTGAAAATGAGGGGCTATAATTGATAAACAAATACAAGTCCATGAAGAGGGGGGAATATTTGGGTTGATGTAAGTTGTTAGCAGTCTACAGCTATGAGTCACTGAGGACTAGAGGAAGAAGTGGGGGTACCCTCGACATCTGTGCCCCAAATGAAAGAAGTGTGGCAGTTCCCCCTTTACTCAGCAGGACACTGGGGTCCAACTGCTATCATGGCTTTTGCCCAGACTCACCCAGGACTCCTGGGATCAGCAATAGCACTATTAAGGTGCTAATAATCAACACTGGCCCTAGGATGTTCTAGGATCTCTTCCCCCTCCCAACCCCATGTGTCAGAATTTCCAGTTATGGCACTGATGCTCAGTACCCTCATTCTCTTGACCACTAGGATAAACTTATATGAATCATTACTACTAATGTCTGGCACAAGCACAGTGCCACCTAGACAGTTAAGTGTGGATAGAGTGCTGGTCCTGGAGTCAGAAAGACCTGAATTCAAATCTAGCCTTAGACACTTACTAGCCAAGTGACCCTGGGCAAGTCACTTAATCCCTGTCTGCCTTATCTATAAAATAGGGATAATAACGGCACCTAACTCCGGGGTCTTTGTAAGGATCAAATGAGATAATATTTGTAAAGCCCTTAGCACAGTACATGGAACATAGTAGGCACTTAACAAATTTTTCTTTCTTTTTTTCCTTCCTTCCTCCCTCCCTCTCTCCTTCCATCTCTTCCTTCCTTCCTTCCCTCCCTCTCTCCTTCCTTCCTTCCTTCCTTTCTTCCTTCCTTCCTCCCTTCCTTCCTTCCTTCCTTCTTCCTTCCTCCCTTCCTTCCTTCTTCCTTCCTTCTTCCTTCCTTCCTTCCTTCTTCTTCCTTCTTCCTTCTTCCTTCCTTCTTCCTTCCTTCCTTCCTTCCTTCCTTCCTTCCTTTAAATAGGACATAAAATGTGAAAGTTCTTTGAGAAAATGGTACTTTTCACAACTCAGAGAGAGGCAGGACAGGGCAGGTAATATGATGCCCATTTTTCAGTAAGGAAAACAGTCTCAGAGAAGGGAAATGACTTGGCTAAAGCCAGTTTGTGGCAGAGCCTAACTGCTCTCTTTGGAGTCTCATTTATTACTTTCCCCCCCACCACCCCATCCCCATTAAGGCTTGGTGTTATGGAAGGATCAAGATGTGGAGTCAATCAGAATGGCCCTGGGTTTGAATTCCACCTCTGACATTTACTAGCTGTGTGACCATGGGCAAGTGACAAACTTTCTGAGCCCCAGCACCCTCATCTATAGAATAGGGAGAATAATACTTGCAGTCCTTACCTCAGAGGCTTATTATGAGGGGCAAATGAGATAATCAATCCATACACACTTATTAATGCCTACTATGAGCCAGGCATAGTGTTAGGTTCTGGAGACACAGACAAGAATAAAACAGTCCCTGCCCTCAAGAAGGTTCTATGTCATGTAGGAGGCGCAGTTTGAATGGAGCTTTGAAGGAAGCTATGGCTTCTAAGAGGAAAAGGTAAGTAGGGTTGGAAGCCCGGGCACTAGTGGCAGAAAGTACAAAGGCACGGAACATAGGAGATGTTTACAAACTTGCGAGTGCGTGTGTGTAGATGCGTGCACATCCATGTATATGTACATCTAGATATATACATATACGCACATGTATGTGTGTGCATATTAGCACTTAATTGTTTTTAACCATTGTTGGACCACACCTCCTCTTTTATTAATCATTGTGCTATAACTCCCCTCAGGGACATGTGAATTTTATCAAGAAAAGCTCGAGTCAGAGGAAAGAACAATGGAAAGTTTACGTTCATATAGCATTTTACAAAGGGCTTTGTCTTTAAGACTCATTAAGAACTTAATGAGGTAGATAGTGTAAATGTTATCTCCATTTTATAGACGAGGGAGGCTCAGAGGGGTTAAGTGACTTTCCCAGCATCAACCAAACAGTGCAGTGTGTGCTAGAAACTAGGAACTTTCAGGTTCCACTAAACTACAATCACTTCTCTACATTCTGGAATTTGAATTATCAGCTCCCCAGAGAAGAGGGCGGGCAGCGCGCGCGTGCGTGTGTGTGTGTGTGTGTGTGTGTGTGCGTGTGCGTTGCAATGGGAGGCAGGAGGGGACTGGGCTTCCACGTTCCCCTGAAATGCCTGAAATTCCAAGCTAGTAAACTCCTTGGGTGAGGGTGAAGGGACTGGAAATTCTAGAACTGGGAAAGGAAGACCCTAAGTCAATGTGGAGGCAGCTAAATGTCATGGAGAGCAAGTGGTAAAGAACAGGGTCCTAGCATAGGCCTAACAACATGAAATGTCAGCATGGCCCTGGCCACTTGTCTTCCCTTTGTACACATGAAAAACCTAAAAACTTCCACAGCTGAATAAACTAGATAGTGCTTAAAGGCATATGACATACTTTATATGTATTATTTACATGCCTAAATTAATTAATGCTCATTATCTTTAACTCCAAACCTACACCTCTTCCCAGCTGCCTTGTTTCTGTCCAGGGTACCCTACTCCTTCTACTTCACCCATGTTGACAAGGTCACCCTACATATCTGATCAGCAGCCAAATCTTTTTGTTTGACTTCCCTTTCTGTGTCTGTCCGTATCTCCTCTCCACTCCCATGGATGCCATGTTGCTTCATCACCTCTTACTTGGACTACTGCAATAACTCATCTCCCAGACTCAAGTATCTACCCTTCAATCCAGTTTCCACACTGCCGCTCAAGGGATTTTCTTAAAACACAGCTCTGGTCCCATCCTCAATAAACTCCAGGGGCTCTTCAGCTCTAGAATAGAAATTCCTCTGATTGTCATGCCCCAGCTTTATTCCGCATTACTCCCCTTAACTGAATCAATGGTCCAACCAAACCTTTTCCTCATGCATGGCATCGCCCCTCTTGCCTCTTTTGTACAGAATGTCTGTGATGTCATCATTTCAATGTCTTTGCATCCCCAGATTTTTTTAGGGTTTAGCTCAAGAGCCATCTGCTGCTAGGTCCTCCTTCAATTCTCCCCTCCCTGAAATTACCAGGTATCTACTAACCTATGTTTTCTCCTCTGACAGAGTGTAAGCTCCAAGAGGACAGGTACTGTCTCACTTTGTATGTGTGTGTATGCGTTCTGTTTATATGTGTTATTTACATGCCTAAATTAATTAATGCTCATTATCTTTAACTCCTGATATATCTGTTTGTTTTTCATATTTTAAATGTTTCCTTTGGTTTCTTGCACCTGGATGTGTCCTTGGCACACAGTAGGTACTTAATACCTTACTGGTGATTATCTCATTTGAGTCTCACAATAACCCTTTGAGGTAATCACTAATATCCCCACTTTACACATAAGGAAACTAAAGCTCATAAATGTGAAGTGACCTTAATCAGAAGGGAGATTTGAACCCAGGCCATCCTGACATCCAGGACTAGCACCCTATCCTCTGTGCTACTTCTCCCAAAGTCACTGAGAAATTCAGCAAAGATGAGAAGTTGAAATTCCTGCTTGTTGCTAAGGCGTTTCATGATTACAGTTATTTCCAGTATTTAATCAGTCACAGATGATCCATAAGACCCCCCACCTACCCACTGAGGTCTGGAGAATGTGACTCTGTTCACTTGAGCCTCTGTATCAATGTCTTAAGAAATTAATTATATCATGATAAGTTACTTACATAATATTCCATCAAAGGAAAAACCATAGCATCTTCAAGCTGGAAGGGGGTGTTAGAAGTTATCTAGCTCATCCTCCCACCCCTCTAAAGCATCCTTGACAGAATAATTCATCGGACTTCCAGGATCACTAAATCAATCTCCCACAAGTGGAAAGCTTAATGAAAACCATATATCAATTCCCCAAAACTCAGCCAACAAGAACTCTGAACCCCTCTCACATTTGATCCATTGCCAGGAGACAGCCCCATTTCCTTTCAGTCCTTTGGCCTGGCTCTTTCTATGATTTCTTTCTAACCAGCTTTATTTCCAAGTACGACTTCATGAAGACACTGAATCATACATATTTGGATGCTAGAGAAGAAAAAGGCTGTTTGTTCCTATTCTTTCCAACAAGGGAAAGATTTACCTTATATCAACTCTATCTTGAAAAATCGAATAATTTCTTTTTATTGTTGTTCAAATATTTCTGGCAAGATCCGTTCTTTAGAAGCAGCTGTTGTCATTCATATCTCAGTATCTGGTTCTTGTCTTTGTTTTTCCCAAATTCTTACCCAAATCCTGACCACATTCTGCTCTTTGGTAGAGTTTTTCCCACTGGTGTTGAGTTGTGGCAAACAAATAATAGTCTTTGCTAATGTGGAAAGACAAGACGAAAAAGAAGCTATTAAAGCTGTTTGCATGGTGGAATGATCATGCCCGGGTGCATGAGAACATCTTAGAGTAGTTTGAGGAAAAGTCAGATTTTAACTTAATCCTTCTAAACTGCGTTTGAAATCAAGACACCACCATGATCAAAAATTGTACAGAAGTCTCCATCATCGACAGAACAAAATCTTAAAATCCTTAGCTCAGCCAGCAAGTCTTTCCATGATCTAGTTTCAGTTTTATCTTTTGTTACTCCCTTTCATGCACTTTACAATCTGTATTTCACCCAGTTCTCCCAATATGTCCATGAGAGGATTTTAGAGGGCTTAGTGGAAGGATTGGCAGGATCCCTTGGTGTAGACTTCTTCAGGAGAAGCCAGAGAAGGAAGGTTGGGAGGCTGGAGGGAGGATGAAATTCTGAAGACACAAGGAGGAATAATTCTATTGGACAGGAAATGAGGGAGTTGTCTAAAGAGGCTGATGGGGATGCCCAGGGAACCTACTGATCAGCTTAGATTTTTAAAACATATGCTGGAGATTGAAACAAAAATGAGTAATGGAGGAAGAGTACAAAGTATTCTTACCATCTTCTGAGAAGAACATCAGAAACACCAAAGTTCAGAATCAGATAAGGTTAGAAAGGAAAGCTAAGGATAAAGAAAAGAAAAAGGAAGAGGAAGGATAAAGGAAAAGATAGAACTAGGGGTAGGTGGGGTGACAATGCTTGAAGACTGAGAAAAGACAGTTACTTTAGTTAAAAAAATTTTTTTACATTCATCTCCTCTGCCAAGGAGTGAAATATTAAAAGTTGGATAAGACTGATAAAATATAGCTAATTGGGATTCAGTCAGTCAAGGAGCGTTTATGAAGCACTCACTGTATGCCAGGTATTCTACTAAGTGTTAGAAATACAAAGAAAGGCAAAAACACAATCCCCACTTCAATGAACTTCACATGGAGTTGATATCAAAGATGAGTAATGGGATTATAAGAGATAGATGATCTAGTGCTTCCGAGTCAGAGGAACTCCATTCCAGGGCACTAAAAGAAGCAACAGATGTGACTGCAGAGCCCTTTGAAAGATCATGGCAAAATGGGGCAGCACCCCAAAATCAGAGGACAAAGGAGGTTCCAATTTTCTTTATTATAATAACTGACATCTAAGCAGGGTTTTGATGTTTTCAAAGCACTGTACAGGCACAGCACATCTCATGTGAGGTGGATAATGCATGCACTGTTATTCCCGTTTTACTGATGAGGAAATAGACCCAGAGAGGTTAAGAGACTTGACTAAAGTCACACAGCTAGTCATCATCAGAGGCAGAATTTGAACCCAAGTCTTACCTTATTCCAAGTCCAGCACTCTACCCTATAGTTCATTAACTCTCTGTTAGCCTAGTTTTCTCAAAGGGAAGAGAATATAGTCTGCAAGCTAGTGAGTTTGACTTGGATTGTCACAGAAGTTTTAGAATTAAAGGGATGATTCGTGAACATCTGAAAAAAAGAGGTGATGTTTATAAGAAATCAGTATGGCTTCCTCAATAATAGAAATCTATTCTTTCTGTTGTTGAGGCAATCGGGGTTAAGTGACTTGCCCAGAGTCACACAGTGTCTGAGGCTGGATTTGAATTCAGGTCCTCCTGACTCCAGAGTCAGTGCTCTATCCCCTGTGAGGAAGACCTGTTCTTGACAGAATGAACCCATTGCTCTTTTGGACTGGGTTTCTAAACTGGAAGACCTGGGGAAAACTGAAAGATGTAGTAAATTTAGATTTTTGCATAATGTTTGGCATAGTTTCTGATGCTAATGTTGTGGACAAGATTCAGAAATATGGGCTAGATGAATAGTTGGATTCAGAACTTAGCAAATAAGCAAAAATGAAGAGTTTGATGTCAACATGATCAGTGGACTGCCTCAGGGGTCTGTACTTGACCTCATCTTTGTCAATGAGTAGAACAAAACCATCGATTGCTTGATTATCACAATTTTGGATGTCATGAAGATGCATATGTGTGTGTGTACACGAGTGTGTGTGTGATAACCAGGATACTAGGTGACAGGATTAAAAAATATTGACAGACCAGAAAATTGGACCAAATATAAGAAGATAAAATTTAATAGAGAAATTTATCAAGTCCTACACTTGGGTTGAAAACATCAATTTTGCAAGTATAATAGAAGGGGGAAATGGCCAGATAGCAGTTTTTCTGAAAACAAACAAACTAGGGGTTTTAATGAATTTCAATATGAGTCAGTAGCAGGATGTGGCAATTGCAAGAGATAATATGATGATAATATGATCTTAGGCTGTAGTAAAAGTTAGGTAGAATGTCCAGGATTAGGGAGATGAGCATCCTGACTTATAGCAACCTGGTCAGACCTCAACTGGAGTGTTGTGTCCATTTCTAGGTTCATTTCTAGGAAGGACATTGATAGGCTGGAGAGAACTCACAAGAAGGCAGTAGGGTACAGGGTACTTGGAATCATGTTTTACAGAGTTCATTTGAAGGAACTGGGGATATCTAGGTCGGAGACAAGAAGATTGGTGTTACATAATAGCTATTTTCAAGTATTTGAGGTACTATATCTTGTGTAAGAAGGATTAGATTTGTTCTGCTTGGCTCCAGAGGACCGAATGAAGAGCAGTGGGTGGAAGTTGCAGACACGCAAATTTCGGTTTAATATAGGAAAAAAATTACATTTAGAGTTATTCTAAATTGGAATGGGCTGACTCAGGAGTTAGGGGATTGCCCCTCACTCGAGGTCTTCAAGCAAAGGCTGGATGATCACTAGTCAGTTATATTACTGAGAGGATTCTCATTCAGATACAGATTGGAACAAATACCCTCTGAAGGCCCTCTCAAGTCTTAACATTCTGTGATTCTATCTCTTTCTGTGACCTTCAGAAGATCCTCTGCTCTTACTGCTCCCCTCATTCTATCCCCAACCTCCAAAATACAACTGTGGATCTCTTAATCATTAATGCCCTGAAGTGTTCCATGATGCCGCCTGGCCAGATGCAATCTCTCCCACTAAATATTGTATTTCTCCTATAGCAATCTGTCTTTCTGCATTGTTATTATTTGTGCCCTTGGTCATTTTCCCTACTACATAATAAACTAACTGTGTCTTACTCCTCTCTGTGTCTCCTATAGGGCTGAGCATAGTTTAGTCACTCACTTTAGCCATTCAACAAACATTTGTTGAAGAAATAAGTGGAAGCAATACATTGTTTTTGTTGAGATTAAAGTAATCCACAGATTCTTGTTCTAGGCTTGGTAAATGTGGATTTGTTTCATTTTAGCATAATGCTTGGCACACAGTAGGTGTTTAACAAATGTTTGTTGACTGATTTGTTGACATGAATTCATGGTGGATATCATTCTCAAGTGTCATGGGCTTCAGCTTTTCAGCATTTCATTAGACAACATAATCTACATTGTGGTGATCGATCAAGTCATCCCCACCTTGGACCTGTCAAGGTGGTCCTCTGATAACTTTCTGGACTTATTTTTCATTTTTATAACTTTTGTTTATTAAGAAAGAATAAAGGATGTTTATCTTGCCAGAGGAAGTAGGAATCTAGTGACAAGAATACTAGATCTGGACCCAGAGGGCTTGTGTTCAATGTGGACTTTGCTACTTACTCCCTGTGACTTAGAATCACAGAATTTCATAGTTGAAAGAGACTTAGGTGGTTGTCTTGCTCAACCCATACCATAGAGGCTTCCCCTCTATAACACACCCATCCTGTGGTCCTCCAGCTTCTGTCTGCAAACTTCCAAGAGCAAGGGTTCCATTCCCTCCCGTGGCAGCCCATTCTACTTTGGGACATCTCTAATTGTTAGGAAGATTTTTTGGTTTGTTTATTTTTTGTCTGCTTTTGTTTTTTCTGACACGGAACCAAACTTTGTTCATTTGAAATGTCCACCCATTGCTCCTAGGTCTGTCTTCTGGGTCCACACCCTATAAATCTAATCCCTCTTACACATGACAACCCTGCAAATACTTGAAGATAGTTATCATGTGCCTCCTAAATCTTCTTTTCTCCTGTCTAAACATCCCAAGTTCCTTGTCACACTCCTCATATGACATTGCCTCAAGGCCTTTCACTCTCCTAGATGCCTCTGCTTTGGACATTCCTCAGCTTATCAGCTGAATCTGATCAGTAGTAACCGCAGAGGGACTAATAACAAGCAAATCCTAAGTGCCTACTATGTGCCAGGTACATGTGCTGGGATTACAAAGAAAAAGAAAATGCAGTCCCTGCTTTTGTCTCAGAGCGCTTACATTTGACTCAATCAATCCTTCAACCAACCAGCCAATAAACATTTACTAAGCACACCTGTGTTAGGTACTGTGGCTTCAAATACAAAGAATGAAACAATCTCCTTATGCTCAAAGAGGTCACGTTCCATCCATCACCTTCTTAATCCTGAAAGTTCTGCCTTCCAATGCTGCCCTAGATGGCATTCCCTTTCTCAGGAGCCTCATTACTCTTCTGACCCATTGCCCTTGACTTCACTTAAACCCTGTACCTTTTTCAGACTAAGTGCTGCCTAACCAAGCCCTCCCATCCTGTATTTGTGAAGACACAGATGAATGAGACACATTATATACTTGAATTCAAGTGTAAGACTTTACATTTACCTCTATTGAATTTCATCTCATTATATTCTAACCAGAGCTCCAACCTGTTAAGATCATTTTGGAACCTGACTTTGTTATCTAATCTGTTAACTATCCCTGCCCCCCTCTGTTGTATCATCTGGAAATTTTATAAATAGGTTATCTATAACTCCATCCCAAGTATTGAAAAATATATTAAATGGCATATGGCAGAGGGCAGATTCCTGGGACCTTAGTTCTACTAACTTCATCTCAAGTCACTTCAATCTCTCTCTGTCTCTGTCTCTCTGTCTTTGTCTTTGTCTCTGTCTCTGTCTGTCTCTCTCTCTCTGTCTGTCTCTCTCTCTGTCTCTGTTTCTGTCTGTCTCTCAGGCACTATACTTTCTTTTTTAAATTTTTTAAATTTTTATTTAATTTTTAACTTATGGAATAAAACAAGTATCTTCATAACATAGTATAATTTTTTTTAAAAAAAGAGATGATTGCACACGAAGCTACAAATCTATTACGTACAAATTGCTATTCCTTTGAATTATATAATAAAGTTATCATGTAAATTTCTTTTTTTCCTTCTCCCCTCTCACCCCCGGCCCTAGAGATGGCTACCATTAGACTATTATACTTTCCAATTTTATAGTCAATGGTCTCCTATAAACAATGATACAAAGGAGAGTGTAGTAAATACAGAGGTTAAGTGTTTGTCTGCATCATGCCTCATTAGGTGGAGGTAGCTCTGAGTCAGTAAAATGTATTTTTGGATCTTTGACTCTCTTTACCAGCCCTGGTCTTTGCCTCTAGTCTGTGTTTCTGAAAGCTCACAACACTCTACTTTTTTTTTTAAACCCCAAACACAGCCTGTTGGCCAAGACACAAGAAGTCATTATGAGCATTTTAGCTGGACCTCAAACTTGAATCCCTGGCTTGTTTATTATAGCCCAGTGTGTGAAAAAAATGCATAGCACAGCCTGGGGAAGGAGGTTTGGATTTTAGCATCGAGCAGAGTGAAGTATCCCCAGAGACTAATGGCATTTCTCACATAGGAATTGCCTTAAAGGTAAGTTAAACTTTAGGAAAGATTGTACTTTTCCTCCTCTCTACCTTCCCTAAAGCCAGCATTGGAAATGACAATCGAGGCCAGTTTTTGCCCAACCAGAACCCTTAATAAAATGGCAAGTAGGGGAAGCTCTTTGCAAGACCTCCATATAATGGAAAATATTAGAGCCTGAATCAATGCCTGGCAATCTGAAGCAGTGGAGAGGACACTGCATTTGGAGGCAGGGGAGGACCTAGGTTTAAATTCTGGCTGTGCTCCCGCTCATGTTATTTTACTTCTATCATATCAGGTCTTGGATTTTCTCCTATGTAAAATGAGGGGTGGGGTAGAATAAATAATCTCTTTGGTCCTAGAAGACAGAAGCTCTGGCTAATGTGTCCATCACAGGAAGACCCCAGTGCTAAGCCTGGCATGTTATCATTTGTTAAGCTTACTGGCTCTATGGTTAGATAACTAAGGTGAGTGGTGTGCCAGCATTTACAGTTTTATGACTGGCTTTCCCCCCTCCTCCTGTAAAAGTACTCAGGATATACTCTAAACTTTAATTTGCATTATTAACATTTTCTTCATCACTTTCTTAAGTCTGGATAATCAACAAAACAATAAATCTAGCCTGCTCTGTAGCATTTGATTTCTGAGGTGTAAATTTAACAACCAGCTTTTTCTCCTGGAGCTGACTCCAGCACACCCTTGGTTAAGGTCATTTTCTTTAGAGACAACAAGGCTTGATCCAGGCAGAATGAACATCTGCTCCTCATTGAGAGTTTCTAAATTTCTTCAAGGGCCAGTGGTGCCTCAGAGGGCCCTGAACATGTTTCCCATGTTCCCAGCCTGAGTGATGTTCAGAAATGGTGCTCTTCTCTCTACCTTTTCTATAGTATAGGGATACTTAACTTGAAGATCATGGACTTGGTTTAAAAAAAATTTTGTTGGGGGAGGAGGGGAATCTCTATTCCAACATAATCGATTTCCTTTGTAATTCTATGTATTTTATGCCTTTAAAGATGTCATTCTGAGAAGGGGTTCATAGGTTTCACCAGATCAACTGCCAAAGGGGTCCATGATTCTTAGGTTACGAACTCCTGTTCTAATGAGGGAAGTATTTGACTAAGAGTCAGATCGTTTGCCTTCAGGTTCTAGCCCTGGGCCTCATCAGCTGGGTGACCTTAGCCTTTTGGGCATCTGGTCCTCACCTGGAAAAGTGGGTAAACATTGGCAGCCTCTCGAGGTTATGATGAGAGTCAAATGAGGGAGTGTATGTATAGTTCTTTGTATGTGAATTGTAACACATCACATGAGAATTCCTTCCCGGTGCCTCATATAAGCTGCCCTATAGCCTTGGAACAGAGAACCTGCCTGCTGCTTACTACTTGGCACGTCAAACACTATTAGTTTTGAAGTAGCAGATCTATCTATTCTCTCTTTTATTCCCAGTTAATAATTAGGTTTGGATTAACAAAGGAGTATCTTTTGATTTACTTTGTCATTTTGTTTGACCAGAATTCAGAGGACAGAGCTTGGAGTTTACAGGCTGCCTGATAAACACTTTCCATTTCAGTTTCCAAAAATCTGTACCTTCTTTGATGTGGGTGCTCCCTCCAACTGTGTAGACCACAAGACACCTGATGAGATAGCTGCACGAATTTCTGTAGATGAAAAAAAATAAAAATCATCACTTCTTTGTCAACCTTCTGCTGAAGATGCTCCCTAAATTCAACACAACTTACCCTTTAAGAATAAACACAAACTAGCTAGGGTGGGATGGCTAGAGCTTTGACCACAGGTCTTGAATTTAGGGGTTGCAAACAGCATTTGCAGTATTTCAGCATCATAGAAACAATAGCATTTAACATTTACCATCTAGCAAGAAAAATTAGTTAAAATAGGAGGTTACCAGATGGCAGGTGAGGTGATCTCCTCTGCTCTCTGCACTATGACCTTCCTAGCAGCAAGCTGCACTAGTCTATGTCTTATTTCTGCCATGAGATGATATCTTGTCCCTACTCCCATCTTCACCCCTTTCTCCCACTCAACTTAGTACTCATGTCCATGCTTCTTGCCTTGGGCTCATCTGTGATACTTACTCAATTGCAAGAGCTCTGATTGCTGGGCAGTGCTAAGAACTTTTCCAGATCAGTAGGATTGCTAAAGCTTCTGTTCTCTTGGCCCAACCTTTAGGAATCCATGGTTACCTCCACACCACAATGAGGCCTTGGACTCCCAGGAAGGCTATTCAGTATCATTGCCTTCTCTTGATTAGAAGTATTATTGTTTTGTTTCTCATGTTTTTTGAAAATGGGATTCCCTATCTGTCTCAGACTGGAAGTGCAGTGATTGGCTACTCATTGCTGGGCCTAATCCCATTGCCAACCTGCACAGAAGCTTTGACTTGCTCCTTCCAACTTAGGCCAGCTCCTTCCTCCTTAGAAAACCTGGTTTTCCCTCCCTCCCCCCATTGGTGCCTAGTGTGGACACCCTACAGGCTTTAGCCCCATTACAACTCAAAACTCCTATCTCAAGTGATCCACTAGCCTTAGCCTTCCCAGGAGTAGGGATGATAGGTGTGTACAACATGTCCAGCATATTTTATCGTCTCTAGTGTCTAACACCGTGCAGGGTATATAGCAGGT
Organism: Trichosurus vulpecula; assembly: GCF_011100635.1. Taxonomy (NCBI): domain Eukaryota; kingdom Metazoa; phylum Chordata; class Mammalia; order Diprotodontia; family Phalangeridae; genus Trichosurus; species Trichosurus vulpecula. Next base: position 286,624,308 of record NC_050575.1, on the reverse strand, counting down.
ACATTTTCAAGGCTGGTTGATTGACTGATTGGGAGATGAGGGAGGAACCATTTATATTGCAAATCCAAGCCTGGGTCCCCACCTTATAGTTCCAGACTGCTCAGTGAATTTCCCATTATATTTTAACGCCTCACCTGATATAAAATCCTGTTTGGTATTGAAACCTCTTCATAACCCAGCCCTGTTCTACCTTCCCAGATTTCTTAGGCCTTGTTTTCTTCCATGAATTATATAATTGATTTACATTGGCCTCTCGGTGGTTTCTTGAACACAGTATTCCATCTTCCCTTTTGTTGCCTTTGCACTGACTTTCCCCCATGCATAGAATGCTGTACTACCTAACCTATGTCTCTTAGCTTCTAGCATCCTTGAAGGCTCAGATCAAATCCCTCTCTCTGTAGGCTCTTCCTGGTCCCCCTAACTACTAATGCCTTCTCCTTTAGGGTCACCTTCATCAATGTTATCTCCCCCATTAGAATGCACGCTCCTTGAGAGCAAGCCTTTTGTCCCCCTTTCTTTGTATCCCTAGCACATGGTAAGCACTAATGACTGACTGACTTTGTCCTCTTTTCACTTTCCTTCAGGTGTCTCAGGGGCCCTCATGATCACCATTGACTAGCCTGCTTTTCTTTACATCACCCTCTAGGCTTCAAAATCATTCCTCCACTCTCTCCTCTCCTTGCCAATCTCCCATTCCTCATTTATGAATGACTGATGTCAGACACTAAAGGTTCATAGGCTTAACCTTATCTGTGTTTTAAAAGGGGAGCTTGTTAATTAGTAGAATGCGCAATGGAGATGGTTTTGAGCAGTGGCTTCTTTCTGGTTCCCTTATGAATAAAAGGAGCCAGACATTCAGTCCTCACTTCTGAGAGCCAGCCCTGGCTTTATGGGCACGGGAACTTTTCTAGAAAGCTTTATGAACCTCAGTGTCCCTGTGTCCTTTTGAGTTTCTTTCTTTTCCCCTTGTGACTATTTCTGACTCAGACAGATGCTGGTGGGTGAAGGGTGAAGGGATGAAATCCAGACAGGCTGGTTAAGAAAAAGTAAAATATAGATCAGGCTGATTCTTGTGCTAACCGCAAAAAAATTGTTTTTTGTATTATTTCAAACCAGAAACTCAGTCCTGTCCTGAATAACCTCACCCCTAAAAGCATGCTTGCCGGACATTAGATTTGATTCATAAGCAGAAGCAACCCTAGGCAAAGTTGTAAAGTGGGAAGAACTCCTATTTTTAGAGGGTTTTAAAGTTTGCAAAGAATTTTTCACAAAACTACCCAAAAAGAGATATTTATATCCATCTTGTAAATAAGCAAACTGAGTCAGATGATTTGCCCCTGGTCACATGAAGACAGGATGATTTAGTAAATATAAGGCTGGCCTTGTAGCTAGGAATATAAGCCTGGGCCAACCACTTAGCCTCTTGGGGTTCTAGCCTAGGCAACTCTCCATTCAGTTTAAGGGAAGGTGCTGACCTGTATTGGTTAGGGAGTTTCCTCATCCGGGAGTTTCCTCATCCAGGAATTCCCTAGGCCAATGGAATCACAAGTCCAGTTCTCATCACCATGTTATCACTAGTGCCACAGAAGGATTCTGAGCTCTGATTTCCTGACTTCAAGTCCAGTCAATCTCATTGTCTTTTATAAATGGAATATGTTCTCAATTTCTCTCTTAGCTGCTGGTTAATGCCACTATCCAATTTCCCATTTGTATTCGATCTCTCCACCTTCGTGCTCCCACTCCTTCCTGCCTCACTTCCTCTTTCCCCACTCAAAACTTAATTGCTTTGTATGATATTCTTTCTGGGCTCTGCACTCTGTAACATTGGTCTAACTGAACAAACTTATGATTGACCATAATGTGTGTATCATATTACCATATAATAATAATCCTTAGAAGCATACTAATAAATAGGCTAGCATATGTTTCATTCAAGTACAGGTAGGACAGAGCATAGATTTAGAACTAGAAGGAACTTTGCTGATTTTTTAGTCCAAATCACTTGTTTTATCAGATGAGTAAATTGAGACCTATGGAGGAAGCTCTGAGATTCTATGATTCCATGAGAGTCATATAGTCAGAGAGTCGGACACGACCGAAATGACTTGAACAACAAAAAATCATACTGGTGGATGATAAATTAATATCCCCTCCCCAAATAACATGTTTTCACTTTATTTTTAAAATTTAATTGATAAACTTTGGTTTTATATAATATTTATTTCCCACCCCTGCCTAAAGAGCCATCCTTTACAACAAAGAAGAAAGAGAAAGAAAACAAGCGATTCAACAAAATTATTCAACATATCAACCAAGTCTAATACATTTTCATGGAGATGTGACTTTCCTAATACTACTTTTAGGTACTATAAGAGAGATGATCTCGAGTTGAGAGGTCTTTCTGTATTCCTCAAATTACCTGAAACTGGATATTTATTCCTAGTAAGCCCTACAGAGAAGGTCAAAACCATAAATAGGGATTCTTGTACTCGGGAAAAAGTGAGTGTTTTTTTTTCTTTGGGAGGGGGGATGGCAGCAGTGAAGAAAGCAAGTCACCAGTGGATACAATTGTGTTAGAAGAGGAAGCTGCCTGTCCCCCAGTATCCTGAGGCCCCTTTGGGAATTGGACCAAAGGCAAGTCATCTCTTCTTGAGAGAAGGGAGCCAAGGCCCCTAAGTGATGGCCTAGGGGGAGGAGGGAAGAGTATCCCATTATTTGCTGTTGTAGCCTGGCTGAGGACTATGAGGTCCTCATGTTGTAACAGTGGCTGCTACAGGGAGGAAGTTCTGCTCCTTCCCCACTTGTATACCCTGGTACAAAACTCTACTTGTCCTGTGTTAGTTAAAGCTCTGGTTTGGGTCTGGATTCTTTTGCATGACCTGCCAAATAGATGGAAATAAATCCCTTTGTAATTAGGATTTGCATTGCTCACACATAGTCACAGTTGGTTGGGGCGAGAGATGTACCCTGTGGAAGGACAGGCTTGAGTATTGGGTTAATCAGAGCCCTTTGATGATGCTTATTAAAAATGCCTAGAGATAAGAGTATTTACTGGCTACAAGGTGAATAATAATGGTGGTTATATATTCTATACTTAATGCTGACAAAAGTACATTTTACAAAGCATTTAAAAGGGGAAGCGGGGAAGGTGGACAATAAAATAGTCTTTCCCAACATAAGTCTTAGTATTCTAGGCAGGAGCAGGATTAAGTAAATACAGGAGCAAAAGAAAAATACCAAACTGGAAAACTGAGACAGTGCTTGCAAAGTGAGCAATGAAATCTCATTAGCTCATCATCAGCATCTGGGGAATTAGCCATTCTCCTGCCTCCAATATTCTTTTCTCCTTCTTTGAATAGTGAGTAACTACCCGACTCCATCAAAATAAACACATTTTTATTAAAAACAACCCATGGTTTGGCAGGAACCAAATGTATCCATTTCCAAGTAAGTAAAATCTGCATCCCAAGAAATTAATCTTTTTTTCCTTGAGTGCACTCAGCCTCGTGTGTGGGAAAATATGTACCCATCTGGTTGGATACAGATAGATCCGATTTTTCCATTCTTGAGATGAAGTCATCCTTAGATCCTTTATGGAGGGGTACTTGGTGAGCTGGGGTTTGGAAAGACTTTGGGGTTAAGTGACTTGGAAGAGAGAGGCCCACTTTTTGGGAAGCAATTTAGCAATTCCTTGCTTTTCAGGGGAGTTGGAAGCAAAGATGGGGGTCTGGGCCACAGGAGATATCATGTGGTCAGGATATCAGGCGATTGAATTGTTAAAGGCAAATGAGATCCTAGAGTGTTCTGGCCTAGCAGAAAGGGCTGCATGAAGGAAAAGTGATGCTGCTGTCATGGTGGGTCCATGAAATCTTTGAAGACCCTGAAGTCTACTCCCTCTCCTCACCCCACACATATTCTTGTCCTTTTTCTCCCTTCAGGTATCCCCCCACAAAATAGATCAAACACTAAGAATGTTTTTAAGCATATAAGCTATGGCAAACTATGCTAATTATTGGGGGAGATAAAAGTTTAGTTAAGACCTAGCTCCTGTCGGCTCTATTCAATTCACTAATTTATTAAGCACCTGTTATGTGTCAGGAACTGTGCTATGTACTAGGAATTTTTGAAAAACCCCTGTCCTCAAGGAATTTATATATGACCTCAAGTAGCTTGTGTGCATATCTTTCTTCCTGTGCCTTCCTTTTTTGAAACACACCCTCTAGACTGTAATGCCCTCCATCTAAAATGCCCTCCTTTCCATGATTGGTTAACTACCTGATAATGAATCCTTCCCAAGTACTGTATACCAAAAGAACACTAGCCTTGGGCTCAAGAAGGCACATTTTTAGATTCTGGTTCTATTTCTTACTGACTGTGTGACCTTGGCCAAGTCACTTTCTGGGCTTTAGGAAATAAGATGAAGGGGCTGGACTTCACGTTATTAAAGATATTTTTCTAAATCCAGAATCTTCTGATCATATGAAATCAGACCAGGTTTACATTAAGGCCTCCTGCCTCCTACAGCCACAGGCGAGGCCAACTCAGGTCATCTTGGGGATCATAGGATCCATTTAGAGCTGGAAGGGCCTTACACTTGGAGTCCAAGCCTCTCATTTTACAAATAATGGGCCAAGAAAGATGAAGCAACTTGACTGATGTCACACAGATAATAACTAGTGGTGCTAGGATTCAAACCCAGGTACTCTGACTCCGAGTCTAATGCTATTTTTTCATTTTATTTATGTCCTTTCTTGCCCATTCTGCCAATCATTTGGTTCCTTTTCCTCCTCCTTAACCTCTTCCTTCTCCTCTTCTCCCTATCCCCTATAAACCAATACCACACATTTTCTCCCAGAGGCTAGTTTCCCCCATCACTTAGGAACATGGGCTCATAGATTTAGAGCTGGAAGGGACCTCAGAGGTCATCTAGCTTCCTCTACTCCAATCTCTTCATGTTACTTACATGAAGAAATTTGAGGCCTAGAGAGATTGTGACTTGCCCAAGGCCTCACAGCCTGCAAATCCTCTCACTCCAAATCCAGGGTTTTCCTTACTATTATACCATGCTGCCTGAGTTGTACTTTATGTAAATGAATTATTTGTATAGTAAAAAAGTACTCATGAAACCAAGGGAAGCAAGTTCAAGTCATTTAGAGTAGCAATATTTATATTTGTAGCAGCAATATTTATAAATGCAAATATATTACAAATATATATATAGTAGAAATATTTATAAATGCAAAAAACTACAAACTGCTGAAATGTCTCACAAATGGGGACTAGCTGAGCAAAACATCGCTGTTAATAGAATGTAATTAATAATGACAAATAAGAGACTTTTTTTAAAAGGAAGAACAGTACAAAACTGTGCGATGTAAAGAAGGTAGAAGTTGAGTTTCAGCATATACACTGACTGTATAACAGGCACATAGAGATGCAGAACTGTGCAAAGATGATGGAGAAGGGCACAACAACCACAAAGGTATTGAACAAGCAAGGCCCCAAATATAGACAAGTTCACTGTGTTCATTGCTGTTGTTGCTCAGTTATTTCAGTTGTATCTGACTCTTTGTGACCCCATTTGGGGTTTTCTTGGCAAAGACACTGGAGAGGTTTGCCATTTCCTTCCCTAGCTCATTTTACAGGTGAGGAAACTGAGGCAAACAGGGTTAAGTGACTTCCCCAGGGTCACACAGTTTGTAAGTGTCTGAGGCCAGATTTGAATTCAAATCTTCCTGACTCCAGGCTCTGTGTTCACTTGCCTCCAAAGGTAAGGCTTTACTGCTTTTGTTTTTTGCTCATCCCTTTTAAACAAATGTGAAAGGAAGAGACCTAGGTCATCTGTGTTTAGGAAGCCTAGCAAAACAGATGAACACACTTCAAAGAGATTCTGTGGTGCCTTAAGTTTAAATTGGATTAGAAGGCTTAGTTTTGTTCATTTATCTCTTTAGAAGTTCAAGGGAAAGGGAGGAGGTTCTTGGGATAAGATGAATTGAGAAGTTCTCTTGTTCATAAAATCATAGAATGTCAGGACCTCGAAGGATTCCTGTTGATTATTTGAGGCAGCTAGGTGCTTTAGTCAGTGGATAGAATATTGGACTTTGAGTGAGGAAGGCCTCAGTTCAAATCCTGCCTCAGGTATTTGCTGGATGTTTGACCCTGGACAAGTAGTTAACCTCTTTGTGCCTCAGTTTCCTCATCTGTAAAATGGGGTAATACTAGTAGCTTCCTCTTAGGTGGTTGTAAGAAACAAATGAGATAACACACGTAAAGCTGCTTGCAAACCTTAAAAACTAGCTATTATTTCTATGATATTGTTTGTACCCATCTTCATGTCATAGAGGAAGAAGCAGGGGTCATATAATTAGTAAATATTAGAGCTTGAAATAAGCCCAGAGCTTCTAATTCCAAGTAAAGTGCTTTTGATATTACACTGAGGTGCCAGTTCTAATAACCAGGTGTCCCCAGTCCTTTAACAGAGGTACTATTGTGCAGTGGACAAAATACTACATTAGAATAAGGAGACCTGGGCTCCCTACCCACTGCTCCCGTTGGCTAGAAGTGTTAGGCATTTACATCACCTGCTCTCTGTGAGGCCTCAGCTTCTATACCCATAAAACAAGGGATGGAAGGGGTTGAGGTTGGAGTAAGTGACTTCTAAGACTTCTAGGTATTTTGAGATTCAGCCCCTCCCCTCCCTCTTAGGCACAAATAAATAAGGCCTGAACGAATCATCCTTAGGAAAAAAGATGAGGGATATTGATCAGAGTTCGGTGAGGTTCGATTAGAGAGCCTGGAGAAAGTCCAGCTTCATGTTGGCTGTGGATGGTGGAGAAAGGAATGAGGCTTCACAGGTTGGAATAGAGTCTAGGTGGGAAAAAGTAGGGGCACACTGACGGAGTTGCTTTGATTGGAGAGTGATACAACGGAGAGCTGGATTTGGTTAGCAAGTCCCTGGTTCAAATCCCATCCCTGACATTGTGTTATTTTGTCATAGAGGAGTGAGTCCCTTAACTTTTCTGGCCCTCAGTTTCTTTATCTGTAAAATTAGATTAGATTAGATGCCCTTCCAGCTCTAAATCTATGATCCTGGGTATAACTTCTAAGTTACTATAGAATTTAATTCAATTCAACATGCATTTATGAAATGACTAATACTAGTCAAATATTGGGCTTAGTCTGGGAATAGAGCGACAAAAATGGCAGTCTTCACCCTTGGGGAGCTTCCACTCTATTGGAGAGGGATATGGCACACAGATAAGTTAAAAACAGCGACAACAACACCACCCAAAGTTATACAAGGTAATTTCAAGGGGAAAGAAGCCCCAATAACAGGAAAGATCATCTGAGACCTTCTGTGATAGATACTGAGAGGTAGAGGTGAGGAGTGACTGCGTACCGGAAATGGGGTGCTGCTCACACAAAGGGCTAGGAGATAGATGTCACATACCAGGAACAGCGACCAGGCCAGTTTGGCTGGAATGAGTAGGGCCAGGTGTTACAGATTGGGGATTGTTTTCCTTGAGTTGTTCCTTTCCAAACTGGATAGGTTTCTTGAGGGTAGGGACCACATTTTAATAATGTTAATTATCTCCCCCATTCTCAATAAATTGTCAATCAATGTGTAACAGGGGCATTGAGAATCAATTTCCTCCAAGGAGGAGAGTCTTATGCAAATGAACTCAAGCCCTGATTACATTTGTCCGATGAATCTCAAAACTCCCTATCTCTACTTCCTCACCCACCTACTACTCAATCTCCTAAAATTTATTTTAAGTCCCCACTGGGCAACTAATATTCTTTCCAAGGTCGGCAATGACTCCTTAATTAATCAGTCTTTTTCTCAGCCCTTACTTTTTTTTTTGGCTTTTTTGTAGCATTTGACCTTTCTATTCACCTTACTCCTATTCTTTTTCTTCCTTAGCTCATATTTGTTCCCAAATGCCCCTCTCCTCTAATCTCACTATGCCCTAAACATCTATCTGAAGCCCTCTCCTCTTTTCTCTCTTCAATCTCCTAGTTACCAAACTCCTCTGCTCTAATGGCTTCAAATTTTACTTCTGTTGGCCCAAATGCTGGTGGAACAGGGTTAGCTTGAGTAAACCTCTACACTTTCTCACCACCAGCTGGTTCTATTGTGAGCAAAAATGATGCAGAACAGACCTGGGGTAGATTGAACTTAACTTTACCCCAAACCAGACTGATCTGGGACCCTTCTGTGGGTTTTCTGGGGAAGGAGCATCTAAAGATAGCTTCAGAATGCTGTTGGGAGCTCCTTGGGACTTCCTTGTGGACTGTGTTTTATTTCCTTCAAAGTGGCTTTTATTTCTTTGTGGATTGCTTTAGCCTGGGGGTTACTGAATTTGTTTTTATTAAAGAAATCATATATTTGAACCCTTAGGCTTTGAGTGGTGCATTGCACTAAATATGGGGCCAGGACAATCACCTTCATGTAAATCTGTATTTTCAGCCCCCTTTAAGCAAATAGTTCATGTTTCCAGTTACTACTATAATAACATCAGAACCTACTTGTGCTTCAAGCACTTTATAAATCAGTTGATCCTCATAACAACCCTGTGAAGTAAGTACCACAATGGGCATTATCATCCCCATCTTGTGGAGGTGGAAAATGAGGTATGGGAAGTTTAAGTGCCTTGTTTATAGTTGTAGAACTAGTGTCAAAGAAAGAATTCAAACTATGGCTTTACGTGTGTGTGTGTGTGTGTGTGTGTGTGTTTGTGTATACACATATTTGTTTCTAATGATAGCCATCTCTATGGTGGGGGAGGGGAAAAAAGGAAAAAATTAAATAACTTTATTATACATTTAAAAGTAATAGCAAGTTGTACATAATGCATTTGTAGTTTCATAGTCATCTTCTTTTCTATTCTACTATGTTATGGAAAGGCTTGTTTTATTTCTTAAATTCATAATAAAACTAATAAAATTAAAAAACAACGAAACAAACACATGCCTCTCCTTACTCCATGTCCTCTACACTGAGCTTCATCTGTTCACTCCCATTCGGGTGTTACTCTGGCTCCTCAAGATCAACATGCCCAAAATGAGACTTATTCTCACCATAAAACCTGGCACTTCTCTTGAATTCACTATTTCTAGTAATACTGCCATCATTCTTCTAGTCACCTGGGCTCAGAACCTCCCCCATATCTGACTGTTCTCCTTACTCTCTGTATCCATCAGTCGCCAAGCCCATTCTGTTCTCCCTCCACAGTTTCCTTCCTCTTCATCTTCTCTCCATTCACACTATGTGTAATTCAGGCTCTCAGCACTCTACTTTCAAACTCCAGTCTCTTTCTCTTTCCAATTCAACATCACAAAGGTACCAGATTAATCTTATTAATACAAAGGTCTGATCTTATATTTCTCCTTCCCTCCCCACACCCACTCTCATCTTTCAATATCATCCTATCAACCATAGAATCAAATATAAATTTCCTAGCCTAGTACTTAAGGTTCTTTATGATATGGGTCTTACCAACTTTTCCAACCTTATTTCTCTTCATCCTCCTCTGCCTAATCTCCATTCCAGTCAAACTGAACTACATAGTAATAAAGGCAGAGTCATGTAATACAAAGGCCCCTAAATTTTGAGTACAAGCATTTTAGGTCTGAATTCCAGCTCTTCTGCTTATTAGGGTGGTAGCATGGGATAGTTGGGAAGATTTGAATACAAGTCCTCCTTCTCAGACATATTGGCTACCTGACCCTGGGCAAATCGCTGAATCTCTCCCTGTTCTTGGCAACTCTTTAATTCTCTAATTTTCAGAAGGTGTCAGTCTGCATTGGTGGAAGGAGTTTCTTCATCATGAAGTTCTCTATACGCATGAAATCATTAGTCCAGTTGCCATTCTTCTTCTACTATTTACTACCTGTATCACCTCGGGCAAGTCACTAAACTCTCTGGGTTTGTTTCCTCTGTTTCTGTAAAATAATAGAGTTGAATTATATGACTTTTAGTCTTCTGGTTGGTCTCTCTGACTTAAGTCCCTCCTGCCTTCAGTCTATCTTCTACTTAGCTGCCAAAGTGATCTTCCTAAAATATAGGTCTGACTATATCACTCCTCTACTCAATACACTCCAGTGACTCCCTGTCACTTCCAGGATCAAATATAAAATCCTTTGTATGGCTTTAAAGTCTTTCACAAACTGGCCCTTTTTTCTCCCTTTCTAACCTTCTTGTACTTTACTACCCTCCGCATACTGTATGATCCAGTAATGCTGGCCATCTTGTTCCTTATATGTGACACTCCATCTTCCAATGTTCACTGACTGTCTCCCAGGCCTGGAATCCTCTCTCTTCTCACTTCTACTTCTGCCTCTTGGCTTCCCTGGCTTCCTTCACTATTCAGCTCAAATCCTATGTTCTGGAGAGGCCTTTCCTGGTTAGAACACTCCATTCCCTCCCATTCAGTGCCCACCACCTCCTGTTTACTCTCTCTCTTTCTATATATGTATGTTTGTATGTATGTATATATGTATCTATCTACATATATATATATAGATATAGATGTGTGTACATGTATGTGAATAGATGTGTATAGGTTTATTTACAGAAATATGTGTGTATATATGCACACAATACATATATATATGTATGTGTGTATGCACTCCCTTTCTAATGGGGAGATAGCATGCCAGCAACTATGTACATACTATATATAATGTATATATTTATGTATATATAAATATTATATATATGTACATACTATATATACACATTTTATAATACTTTATATACATATATACAGCATTAATGGGAGGTGATCAATCTGTCTGTCTACAGTACAGATGGGAGGCATTTTATCTAATTATCTCTCTATCCAAATATTATATGTATATGGTTGCTTGCTTGCTAGCTCTCCCCTTAGAAAGGGAGGTTCTTGAGAGCAGAGACTGTGTTTTTCCTTTCTTAGTGTTCTCCAGTCCTTAGCACAGTGCCAGGCATATCGTAAGAAATTAATCAATGCTTGTCAATGGATAGACTGACTTTACAACTTTATATCTGTGATCCTAAATGCTCTTGAATTTAACCCTTCCAGTAACACTAACCAACAAAAACCAAGACAAACCAACAGAAACCAAAAATAACTCATTGCCTTGTCTTTGCTGTCCTAGGATTCCAGTTGCTCTTGGCTAAAGAAAAGTGATAGCATGATTTCAAAAATCATTTACTCGTTGCTGAGCACACATTAGCAGCTTAACATTATCAGCTACATTTGAGGATCTGTATTCTGTACATGTGGGGATTCCCCTGCCAATGCGGACCACACCCCAGCTACAGCCCTGCAGACAAGTCTTAGTTAGCTATGGCTCCTACCAAATAAACAGAGAATGGAAAAAGACAAAAGGCCCAGGAGCCCCGGCTCTCTAGGGGCTTGAGATGTAGAGAGGGTAGAGGGTAGAAAGGAAGGAGGAGCATCTGTCCGGTCAGCTATGTCAGGGAGGGAAAGGTGGCTGGTTTGCAATGTACATATGCTGCCAGATAAATAACCAATCATTTAGAAGGAACTTAGATGCTGATGATAATGATGTTGTTGCTAAAGGCATTCCTAAGGAGTTGGCACAAGACTGGCAGCAACAAGAAAAAAACACAACAAACTGAGTAAATAGTAAGTTGAAAAGTAGATGCTGATGGAACAAATAAATGAAAGAGATATGTTCTAGGCTAACATTTACCTCCTTAATTCATTCAACAAATAGTAGCCAATTGCACATTACTCAAGATGTGCTTTGATTGGGAGAAAATACAGTGGGGCTATCGTTTCCCTCACTCTGGACGTTATAGCTTTCTTGAGCACTGGACTTGAGGTCAGGAAGATCCGGGTTCAAATCCTGCCTTAGACACTAGCTGTGTCATCCTGGTCAAGTCACCTAACCTCTCTATATCTCAGTTCCCTCATCTGTGAGATAAGGGGGAGCACTCAATGGCCTCTAAGCTCCCTCCCAGCTCTAAATCTATGATCCTATGAATGGAGCATAAGATTATCTCTCCCATTTCTATGACTTTGTACAGCTACATGGTGCCATTGATAGAGTGTTGGAGTTGGAGTCAGGAAAACTGGAATTAAAATCCTGCCTCTCATTTCCTAGCTGTGTGACCCTGAGCCAGTCACTTAACCTCTGTCTGCTTCAGTTTTCTCATCTGTAAAATGGGGATGACAATAGACTCTGCCTCCTGGAGTTATTGTGAGGAATATTTGTAAAGCGTTTTGCAATCCTTGAAGTGCTATTTAGATGCTAGCTATGATGGCGATGATGATGATGATGATGATGATGATGTTTTCTCTCCCCATACTTGGGATGTACTTCCCTTCCCAAGTGGAAAATTAAAGCAATCACCCACAGGATTCAGGTCTACAGCACTCTGAAGATAACCAGAGAGGTGAGGGGAAAGTCCTTTATTGGCTTGAATTAGCCAAACAATTTTCTCATTTCCCCACTTCAAGTTTATGATGTATAGAAACATCCTAACTTATCCTATCCTATCCTATTCTATCCTGTCCTGTCCTGTCCTGTCCTGTACTGTCCTGTCCTGTCTGGTCCCATACTGTCCCATCCCATCCCATCCCATCCCATCCTATCCCATCCCATCCCATCCCATCCCATTCTATCCTATCCTAGCCTAGCCTAGTCTGTCCTGTCCTGTCCTGTCCCATCCCATCTTGTACTGTCCCGTCCCATCCCATCCCATCCCATCCCATCCCATCCTATCCAATCCCATTCCATCCCATCCCATCCTATCCTATCCTAGTCTGCCCTGTCCTGTACTGTCCTGTCCCATCCCATCCCATCCCATCCCATCCCATCCCATCCCATCCCATCCCATCCCATCCTATCCTATCCTATCCTATCCTATCCTATCCTATCCTATCCTATCCTATCCAAAAATGCCTATCCTGTTTCTGAAATCTAGAGTTCTCAGAAGATGAGGCCCAATTGTTTTCTTTTGGTTGACATGAAGGGTTTGGGGAGCTGTGGAGCCCAGTTAGCTGTGTCTATATGGTCTCCTAGTCATTGGTAGGGAATGCTTTCTTTCTGTAAAGGATACAGAGCTATTTATTTTCAGGTCAGGATCACAGCTTTAGAGCTGGAAGGAAACTTGGAGGTCATTTATTCCAGTCCCCTTTATTTGAAGATAAGGAAATTGAGATCCAGAGAAGGATATGACTTGCTGAGGTCATACCAGTAGTAAGTGAACCCAAATCCATATGGCCTCCTTTAATAACTACATACATTGGGAGGGATTCCCTCCTCAGGACTTTCCTATACTCATGAAATCAGGTCCAGAATGAAAAACATAATATGTTTTTGTGAGACCTTAGGTTTGGGAGGTACTTGGTGGTAGGAGATTCCCCAGTGTAGCCAATCTGTAAATTCTTGGTATTTTTCTTTTTTAAGTAATATGCCCAGAGTAACCAATCTCTAAATCTCTGGTATTTTTCTTCTTTGAAATATGAAATTGGATTTATGAAGTTTGTTTTATAATAGTTTGTTATTGTCTTGGAGATGAGCTTGAAAAATAGCCCAGAAACTTTTTCTTTTAATAAAAAAAATGATGTTTTTTATTTTATCACAGTCACTTCCCATGCAAGTCCCCAATTCCCTACAGAAATTTCTTTTGTAACAAGTAAGTACAGTAAAACCAAACAAATTGACATATTGGCCAGGTCTGAAAACGGATAGCTCATTGTTCATCTGTATTCTGCCCTCTCTGCTGAGACCCAGATTTCATACTTCATTGTCAATCCTTTGAAATCACATTCGAGCAATATATTGACTAGGGTTCTGATGTATCCAGAAACAGTTTCTGTGCCACCATCACACATTATTTTTTAAATATTTTTCCTAATTACATGTAAAGATATTTAAAAAGCTTTTGAGTTCCAAATTTTCTCCTTCCCTCCTTCACCTCCCCTCTCTCTGAGATGGTAAACAATTTGATATAAGTTATATAGGTGCAATTATGCAAAACACACTTCCATATTAATCATGTCATCACACATTCTTGAGCATTTTCCTATCCACCTTCATTTTATAGATGAGGAAACAAAATGTAAACTGTTGTTTTCTGTTTTAAAATCTAGTGCCCTTTCCACTTTAAATAATTTCCTCTCCATTCCTAGACTTCATAAACTTCATGGACAAAAAAGGGGTGGTGGTGGAAATCATCCTTGTGAAAGTATTGTGAGAAAGAGATAACAGAAATGAAGAGAAATCTGTGGAATAAACGCACAAGTTGTATTGTCAGGCAACATGTCAGTTGTGTGTTTTTCACCAAGATTGAAACAGGAAATAGTGTCACCCAGGCAACAGTCTGCTATCCAGGACCAGTGGTATCTAGGACCCCAGGCAAACAGTGAACACTTCAGCCTACCCACTGAAAACAAGTCAATCTTTTTCTTTCATAGAATGGTCTGTTTTTCTGTTTCTTTTGGGTGGGGGTTAGGGAGGAGTTCTGTGGATTCTGGAAGTCAAGAGGAAAAAGGGAGATGTCTGTGTTATAACACTCTTCTGGTTTAGCAGTTCGAGAGAGAGAGAGAGAGAGAGAGAGAGAGAGAGAGAGAGAGAGAGAAAGGAAGGCAGAAAAGAAGGAAGGAAGGAAGGAAGGAAGGAAGGAAGGAAGGAAGGAAGGACGGAAGGAAGGAAGGAAAAGAAAGTAAGACTTCTGCTAGGGAAAAGATGTACAATTCCTACATGACTCAGATTCCAAAGTCTTTAAACCCTTGACTTCAAGGTAGACATTTTGTAAGTGTGTTTGGCACTTTAAAAGAATACCTAAGGCATCGATAACATCTGTTTTCCCATTTTTTAATGCTGAAATGAAATATAGTTCTGAATTGGAAAAAGGCTAGCATGAGTTGTGGGCTCTGATCCACAAACTCATGCTACAAAGGAGCTGCAAAGTGATTACAACTCCTACCTATAGTCTCAGAGGTAGGATTACTCTTTCACAAAGAAAAGAAAGAAATCTATGGGAAATCATTCCTGCATGGCATTTATTATTTTGGACCTCTCAGCTAGGTCATGTGAAAAACCCAATACATACTAAAATCTTGGGAAGCTTCAGAAGCCTGGTGAATTAGTCCCTTGGTGACTTTATAAAAGCTTTGTACTGTTAGATGATGATCTCAGAATTCACATTCTGTACAGTAAATTTGAGTCCTATAATTTCAACAAAATGAGCTCCCTCTGCTTTTTTTGAGACTAGGTCTCCCTAACTCTCCAGGCTGGAAGTTTAACCGCCACTCATGGACCTGATCCTAATACTGATAAGCTGGGAAGATTTTTCCTGAATATTTGCTTGGTGGCCCCCTCCCCACTTCCTCCCTTCCCTAAGGGATCATGTACTTAGTGCAGACACCCGCTCAGCATTAGCCCTACAGCAGCTCAAAATGACTGAAGTCAATTAATCCACCAGCCCCAGCATCCTCATAGCAGGAATTACAGGTGTGGGCCACTACAGTGCAAGCTTCCTTTCTTGAGCCACGTTTATCTATTTCTGCTACAACAGGAAGCGTATATAAACAGTAAAGGATGGGGATGGGATGTTAAACAACAAGGGTAATGTGGAAGGAAAAAAAAGCTGTTCCTGGGTCCCAGTGGTCACTGAAATATTACTTCTTTTTCTGTGAAAGGGGTAGGGGTGTGTGTGTGTGTGTGTGTGTGTGTGTGTGTGTGTGTTATAAATAGCTTTTAGCAGACAAAAAATCCTGTTCAGTGGAAGCCACCTGGAACACTCCCCAAAGCAAAGAGTATTTCCTGGCTTAGAAAAGAGAACACAAATTTTTTCAATGGAATCCATTTCAGCAGATTTGGATAGCAGGTGGATGAAATGGCCTCATACTTTTCCTAACTCCAACATTCCCCCACTCCAGCATTACCCAGCATTTTAAAATTTATATAAATTGAGGCTAGAGGCCTTGATAATGATCATGCCAGATCTTCCACTCCTGGATCAGGTAGCAGAGAAGAAAATCAGGGGGCCAACAGAAGCCATTTCCTATGGTGGTTGACCACCCTCAAATTAATGCTTGCTTATTGAGAGAATCCTCATGCCTAGGGAACTCCCTCTCCAGTCTGATTCAGAGACAGAAGCTACAGAAACACCTTCATGAGGTTAGTTCCTGAAGAGATCATATTTCTAAATCAGGTATCCTAAAAAGGATCAAGTCTGACTTCCCAACTAGTCTGATGTATGGTAAGGAGAAGCCTCTGGCCTCTTGATTTGGGTGCCATACGTGCAAATCTCCTGACTTTCCTGTTGGGTTTCCATCTTAAATGTTCAGGGTGCCATGATTCTTCACAGCAAAGTTTACTGCGCCATAAGAAAAGCATGTTTAAGAACAACTGATCTCATCCAATTCCATCATTTATAAATGAGGAAAACCAAGGCTCAGAGATGTCAATTGTCTTACTCAGGATGACACAGGAAGTTGGTGGAAGAACTGGGATTTGCACTTAGGCCTTCAGAAGCCAATCCCCATGCTCTTTCCATTGTACCAATATGGCACAAGGCCCCACATCTCAGAAAACATGTTGGTATCCAAACCTCACCACCACTTGATAATAAAATCAAGTTGTTACAATATAAGCTTGATTTTTTAGTTTCTTTCCAGAAGACTCTAGCTTCCAGATACATTGGTTAAAGGTTTATGCCCATCAAATTTTGTTCTTTCAGATCGTGTGGCAACTTGCCCAAGCCCTTTCAATTCTCGCTAAGCTTTCTGGGCTCATGGAGTAACAAGTCTCATAGCAGCTGCTGCCAATAATCATCCCACAAGAGGGCTGGAAATTCCTCATTGGAAACCCCCACATCCTTCTCATTTCCTTGGCAGCTTCACCCTAACAACTGGTACCCTCCCTCCACAGGGCTCTGCAGAGATGACTTGCACCTTTGGTTCATTCTGCAAACAACCAATCTGTATGGTTTGCTCATGGAACCAACAACCCGTGTCCAGAGAGATGGAAACAGAATTTTTGCACCCCCTGACCTTGTTAGCAATGTATTTCTCTAACCTTTCCCCAGACTATTGTTGTGCTTTTCTTCCCCAGTGGGAATCAGGATTTGATTTGAATTCAAAATTCTTTCATCAACTGTCTCTCAGGATCATGGCATCACAAATATAATATATAAACCAAGAAACTATATAAAGAAACATTCTCTAGCTCTGAAAATAGAAGTTAATAATTTCTTGACTTGTCTTAGTGATGATTTCATCCTTCATTGGTAAAGGAACCAGCAAGGATAACTTCTATTCTGGATCAGATTCTCCAGAGGCAGCATGGCTTAGTGGATAGGATATTGGCCTTGAATTCAGCAAGATTTGTGTTCCAATCCCACCATAGATACTTTACTAGCTTTGTGACCCTTGGCAAGTCACTTGAGTTTTTCTCTGCCTTAATTTTCAGACTTTATGGCCTTTCAGACCCCTTTCATTTTTAAATCAATGATCAATCTAAAACAGGAAAAAACTGGTTACTATGATAGAAATGATGGGAACCTTCCAAGGAAGAGACTCTTAAGGGTTTTTGATAACAAAGGGGAGGACAGTTGGGCCTGGTATGACATGCACCAGGGATTTGGGGAGAGCAGAATTAAATAGTTTAGGGAAGACAATTCAAGAGGAATAGGAAGTTTTCAAGAATGAATTTATGGAGATACAAAAGAAAAAGTTTTCATGATGAAGGAAAAGTGGAGATATCTAAAGAGACGTGTAGAGATAGAGAGAATGCATCAGCCAACTTTTATCTTTAAGAAATTTTTTTAAAAATGGGATTAGCTTGAACTCATCAAAGTCACCTAATATTATCTCCTTAATAATCTTCACTACCAACTCCTTATTCCCCATTTTAAACATTTCATATGTGTACACATACACACACATGCACACACACACACACAAACACACACAATTTACTTTTACTTTTATTCTGAATTTGCCAAATAGAACAAAATGAACATTTCCCTAGGTAGCAGAGAACAGAAGGATAGGATTGTACATGAAAC
Source organism: Trichosurus vulpecula (assembly GCF_011100635.1). NCBI lineage: Eukaryota > Metazoa > Chordata > Mammalia > Diprotodontia > Phalangeridae > Trichosurus > Trichosurus vulpecula. Next base: position 286,606,277 of record NC_050575.1, on the reverse strand, counting down.
TGTGGATTTCTTATGGAGAGCTTACCTTTCTTGTTAAGCATGATAAATTCAACAGGTAGATTTTCAAAGCTATCCTGCTGTCTATAATTCCTTCTCCCAAGCTTTTGTATTCTTCATCCTCTTTATCCATCCTTGAAGAGTTCAAGTCACTGGGCTTAGATATGCTTCATCCCAGGGCACTAAAAGAATTAGCAGTTGTGATAGATGAGCTGTTTACAGTGAGCAAGGCAGCATAGTATCAGCGAGAAGGCCCTGGACTGGGAATCAGCAAAGCCTGGGTTCTAATCCCACCTCAGAGACATACTAGCTGTGTGACTCTGGGAAAGTCACTCAATTTACCTGTGCCTCAGTTTCCTCATCTGTAAAATGGGAGGGATTGGGCTTGATGGTCTTTAAGGTTCCTTCCAACTAAATCTATGACCTTCTCATTGTTGGAAGACCATGGAGAATAACAGAAGTGCCGCAGGAGTGGAGGAAGGCAAATATTGTCCAGATTTTCACAAAAAGGAGTCTGAGCACTATAAGCCAGTGAGCTTGTCGATATCTGGCAAAATTCTAGAATTCTTACGTGGCTAGTTAGTAAACATCTAGAAGAGGAAATGGTGAGATCACAAAGAGCTAGCCTGGCTTCATCAAGAGTTGGTCACTCCAGACTCAATACGTTTCTGTTTTTGACAGAATTACTAGTTCAGGGCAATGCTTACAGATGTGATCTATTGGATTTTAGCAAAACCTTTAGTAAAGTGCATTATGCTATTCTTTTCGGACAAGAAAGAGACATGGGGAATAGATGACATTAGTTAGGTGGTTTTGGAGATGTGTTGAAAAGTCAGATCCAAAGATTCGTCATTAATGGTTCAATGTCCGCTAGGAAGGAGGTCTGCAGCAGAGAGTGACTATTGGCCTGGTGCTAGTCAACATTTATATCAATCATTTGGATAGGGGTATAGGTAGCATCCTTATTAAGTCTGCAGGTGACACAGAGCTAGAAAGGAGAGCCAACTCACTGGGTAATAGAATCAAGCTCCAAAAGAGATTATAATAAACTAGAAGCCATTTAATTTGATTCTTTTATTTCATAGATTATGTAACTGAGGCCTAGAGAGGTTAAGTAATTTGCCGAGGTCAAATTTCTAGTGAAGTGGCAGACTTGAGATTTGAACCCAGGTCTTCTGACTCTAAATTCAATATATCATGATGCCTCTCATAAATCTAAAAAGATGAAATTGAATAGAAATAAATAGAAGATAAAGTCAATAACCACTTATTAAGTGCTTACTATATGCCTAGCACTGTGCTAAGTACTAGGGATACAAAAAGACAAAATACAAAATACAAAATTAGTCCCTGACCTCCTTCATTTACCTTTGGCCCCATCTTCTCCAGTCTTCTTCAGCAGATTGCCCCCACCCTCATCCTCCCTCTCTCTTATCTTCCCTACTGCCCATAAGCTTATCTATATCTCTTCCAACCTTGAAAGTCCTTCACTTGATCCTTCTCTCCCTTCAAGACATTGTCCTGTTCTCTTTGTGACTAAACTCCTTGATAAATCCATCTACTCTTGGTGCTTCCTCTTCCTCTCCTCTCACTCTCTTCTAAACCCTCCGTGACCTGGCTTCCAGCCTCATCATTCAACTGAAGCTGCTCTCTCCAAAGTTACCAGTGATTTCTTAATCACCAAATCTAATGGCTTTTTTCTCAATCCTCATCCTTCTTGACCTCTCTGCAGCCAGTGACAGTATTGATCGCCTGCTTCTCCTGGATACTCTCTCTTCTCTAGAGTTTTTGTGACATTTTCTCCTGGTTCCCCTGTCTGACAGTTCTCTCTCAGTCTTCTCTGTTGGTTCCTTATCCATGTTTTGTTCTTTAAGCATGGGTATCCCCCTATTCTCTGTCCTGAGTTTTTTTCCCTTTCACTTTATATTATCTCACTTGGTGATCTCATTAATTCCCATTGGTTCAGCCATCATCTCACTAAAGATGATTTCCAGATTATGGATCCAATCCTAGTCTCTCTCCTGAGCTGTAGTCTTGCATAATCACCTTTTGGGCACATTGAACCGATGTTTTATAGCTATCTCAAACTTAACGTATCCATAATAGATCTTAATGGCTTTCCCTCCCAACCCACTCCTAATTCCGAACTTCTCTATTACTACTGAGAGCACCACCATACCCTCTAGTCACCCCAGCTCACAGTCTCTGGGTTATTCTCAATTCCACATCAAAGTCACCCCACATATCTATGACTAAATCTTGAAATTTCTACCTTAATAAGATCTCTTTTATATTCCTTTCTTATTGTTCTTACACCTGTCACCCTAGTTCAGGTTCTGATCAACTCTTAACATACCATTGCAATAGCATTCTAGCTGGTCTCCTGACTTCAAGTCTCTCCTCATGCCAACCCATCCTCCACTCACCTTCCAAGGTGATATTTCTCTAAAAACAACTAACTTTATCTATATTACTCCCCTGATCAATGAGCTCCAGGTGTTCCCTATCACCTGAAAGATCAAGTATACAATCCTCTGTAAGTCATTTAAAGTCTTTGTAGCCTGTCCCCTTCCTTCTTTCCCAATCTTCTTACACTTTATTGCACTCTGCACTCTGTGATTCTGCTACACTAGCCACTTGCTAATCCTCAAATATGATACTCTGCCTCTTAGCAACCTCTGAACTGGCAATCCCCCATTCCTGAATGCATTCCCTCTTCACTTCTGCCTTTACATTTCCTTGGCTTCTTCCAACACTCAGCTCAAATCCTACATCTTCTAGCCCTCCTTGCTACCAGTGCCTTCTCCTCCATAGTATCATCCATCCGTTTGTACCTAATTTTTTACATATTGTCTCTATCTTTAGAATATGAATTCCTTGAGAGTAGGGGCTGTTTTTAGGGGCCTTTCCTTGTATCCCCAGCACTTAGCACAATGCCTGGAAAATAACAGGTGCTTAATAAATGCTTGTTGACTGACTGAATAACTAGTGGAGGAGACAACATGTAAATAACTAGATGCATATAAAATCTCAAATTTTTTCTCTCCCTCTCTCTCTCTCCTTCCTCCCTGCCTCTCTCTCTTTCTGTCTCTCTCTCCCTCCCTCCGCCTTCTCTCTCTCCTCTGCCATCCTTCTCCCTCCCTCTTTCTTTTGAAGCTTGTGCCCTTAGTGATTTCAAAATTATGTTACCGCTAGTGTAAACATCTTCTGTGTTCTGATCGAGCTATTCTTCGTCAGAGAGGCATCATGGTATATAGGATAGTGTGCTCTTTAAAGTCAGGAGGACATGGACTTAAATCCCACATCAGACACACTCTCTCTCTCTCTATTGGACGGGTCACACGATCATGCTGAGCCTCCATATCCTTACCCATTAAAATGGGTACAGTAATAAAGCCCACCTCCCCAGGCTGCTGTGAACATCAAATGAGATAATGCATATAAAGTGTTTTGCACTATGTAAAATTGAGCTCCTTTTGCAGTCTTCATCTTCTTAAGAGTCATTTCCACTTACTTTTATAGCCCTTCAAGTACAAGTAACATCTTTAAAAAGGAGAATAGTTTGCTGTGGACACATTGACAGATCGTTTACATTTTCTGTCCATTTGTGGGTTTCCTTACAGTTTTTTAGATTGGCTTGAAATGGTTTAACTGAGCCTCATGTCAAATTTGGCGTAGGCTCATCCTCTGTACCCCTAGTGCTTTGTACTCTTTTCTGAGGTGACATTGAACACAAAGGATAACAGTAGGGTAGTGACTTGTCCCTGGACCATTTCTATTTTTATTTCATTGAATATAAGATGGAAAGAGAAAAGGATAATAATGACAATGATGATAAATAATAATACTAATAAATAACAGAAATTCAATCTGACCACACCAAATAAGCTATTGGTATTAAATAATGGGAAAAGCCACAAATGTAAAGATGTTTACTTTAGCATAGTTTTTTACAGATTAAATAGCAGAAGTAATCACCACCATGAGGAAGACGTAAGAAACCATTTTAGTCAAGAAATATTCAGTCAAGAAACAGTTATTAAGTGCCTGCTATGTGCAGGCACTGTGCTAAGTGCTGGGTAAGGAAGCACTATTTGCCCAGAGGAGAAATATGACAGTCAAGGACAATGCTTGATTAGAATATAAACAAATTTGTAAAAAATGATTGAGAATGTTCTAAAAATTATGCTCAATATCAGGATGATTTTAAGGTGAGGGTCATGGATTAGTGAGCTCAATGCAATATAATACAATATAAAAATAAGGTAAATACAATAAACATTTATTAAACAACTACTGTATGTATAGCATTGACCTTAGCTCTGGAGGAGATAAATATTCATATGGAATGGGGCCATGGAGCTTATATTCTAGTAGACTGTCCTGATGCCAGAACTTTGGCTGTAGGAAAATCACCAGTCATATCAAGTTTGTGACAGGGATGTGTTGGAGCCAGTTCATTCTGGCTCCCTAGAGTTGATTGTTAAATTTTCAACGTGAAAATTTACACTTCGGAAATTGGATAGGACTTAATTTAATGTTTTGTTGGTTGTTTAGACTAAAGGAAGTGATAGTGAAAATGTAATTAATACAGATTAGACTTAGACATGTGTCCTACGTATTTTTCCCCCAGCGAATCCACTGTTAAATATTTGCTGGTACATCCACTGCTTTTGGGTGATGTACTTTAAGGAAATACCAAATTGCTACTTGGCAGGCTGGGTTGGCCTTAAGCACATCACTTTCTCTCCTTTCCACTTCAGGGCAAACATTAAGGGGAAAAATCTACCATTTTAAATGACCAGAAGGGAAAGAAAGAAAAAGCTCATCTCAAGTCCAGTTTTCAGAGTATTAGGGTAGGTTGAAGGAAAGAACATGGTGTCATTGATATCTGAAAGTGTTTATTATTTTTGATCCAAAATGATTCCCAACCACCAAATAATATTTTTTGACCAGTGTTGTTAATTTCCTTTCCCAAGATCGGTAATCGTATTTTCTTGGAAAGATTAATTGGGGGTAAGACATTTACAGAAAGTATGATGATTGGTGACCTGTTCTGACAGACACTGGAACCAGCAGGAGCACTATGAAGGAAAAACAGGCTCATGTAAGTAACATCAAACCTGCACAAATTGGCCATTGTAGTCTGGGGCTATGCTACCTACAAATAGGGCCAGATCACTGAGGCAATGAATGCTCAGAAACAGAAATATCACATGGCTATTGGACTGACCCAAATGCTTCATATTTTTTTCTTTTGCAGAACTGTCTCAATAAACAACAGCTCCTATCTGCTATCCGTCAAATGCAACAGTTGTTAAAGGGCCAAGAGACCCGCTTTACAGAAGGGATTCGCAACATGAAGAACCGGCTGACCATGCTCCAGAATTCTGTTAACAAAGCTGTTCCAGATGTCCCAGCAGGTAAGATGGCAAACCAGCAACTAGCTGCTGTAAAGCAGTGATGCTGGCATCTGTGGTTTTTTCCAAGTGCTATGATAACTTTAAATTTGTTTTTCTTTCGCAAGGCATCTATTTGGTCCTTGATTACATTGACCCAATTTTGAAGATGTTGCCAAATAGCTCTGGTATAGCAGAAAGATCAATGGATCTTAAGATAGGAAGACCTGGGCTCAATTCCTGGGTTTACTCTTTTCTACCTATGTGATACTTATTGAAAGGAAAAAAACCTGCCCCCCAAAAAAACCCTGTGCCTCAGTTTCCCTATCTGTAAGATAGGCATAAATATAAGATCCATATTACTTGTTTTGCAGGGATGTTGTGAGGAAAAGTGCTTTGTAAGCCTTAAACTGCTATACCAATATGTTATGATGATTGTTGTTATTGTTATTATATTTTCACAGGCATTTAACTCTTCAAGAAGAAATAGTGTAATAAAGAGAGTACTTGGGTTTAAATTTTGGTTCTCTTGCTACTTGTGTTCCTTTCAGCATGTCACTTAATCTCTGTTGACCTCAGTTTTCTCATCTGTAAAGTAGGACATTTGTTCTATGATCCCCAAGATTCTTTAAAGCTCTAATGCATGACTTCTTGTCTAATTTGTGGAAAGGCATTAGATCTTAGCACAGCAGTTGTCTGGTGTCTTCTTCCCAATGGATCCAAACAGCTCCCTTGTCCTGGAAGTGAACACATCCATTGTCCCCCTCAGCAATGGAAACACATCATTATCTAGAAAGATGACGGGTTGGGAAACTATACAATAAATGCAATATAATATAATATAATAATATAAAAATACAATAAAACTTTAAAATATAAAAACCAATATAACAAAATATGATATAATAAAACTTTAGAGGTTGCAGGACAGATTTGGCCCTTGAGTTTACCAACTCCTGATCTAGATGCTTGGCTGATATAGCAAATATGAGTGAATAAGAAGTAGGAAACAGGAAAGGAAAAAAAATACTCTGGCATCTGGAAGTATCCTGTTTCTGTCATCACAGATTCCATGTCATGGACCACATGGTTTAGTGGAAAAGTCCAAAGGTCTGCAGGGTTTCAAATTCTTGGTCTGCCAATTACTAATTTAACCTCTCTGGATCTCATTATCTCTTTCTCTCTATCTGTATGTGGCCATTGAAGTAGGTGACCTCTGATCCTTTGACACTTACTATGTGACCATGGTCAAGTCACATAACCTCTATTTGCCTCAGTTTCCTTAACTGTAAAATAAAGATATAATAGCACCTACCTCTCAGGGCTGTGGTGAGGGTCAAGTGAAATAATATTTGTAAAGCACTTAGCACAGTGCCTGGCACATGGTAGGTACTATATAAATGCTATCTGTTATTTTATTAACTTTAATTAATAATAATAATACCTTGGAACTGTGGAAGTACCCTGCACATAACTATACTACAAAGGTCCTTATTTTGTTGTTGGAACTCCCTCCACCTCAGAGATCACAAGCTCTCCATGCTCATGAATTGGGCTGGCTGAAAAAAAATCTCCCTTAGGCTAGACTTCCTGTGATCAGCCTCTATGAACTTAACTAGAGCTGGTCCTTGTATAGCAGATGAAGGAGTAATGCACTTGACCTAGCAGGGTTAAATAGGGTCTGGGTATGACCACACTCATTTATAGGTCAGACACCCTCAGCCTGCCGTTTAACACCAAGGTGATTCCCACAGTGGCTGTGGCTGCTATGAATATGCCAGTGTAGTTCTGAATCGCAAAATATAACAGACCCTCTCCACTGAAGGTGAAACCAAAATGTTTATTCAAACACCAGAAAAGCAAATCCATCTTAGTAACAAAGAAACCCATACACATTATCAATGTGGGGGCACCGACATCCCCAAGCCTTCCCTCTGTTGGGGCCTTCCCACAAACAAGGGCACAATCACTTCCTCTCTCACTTACCCTAGCTGTTGCTCTGTGTCTCTCTCTTCCAGCTTGGACTATTCTGTCTCATTTCCTGCTCCATCCCTTCCTGCTCCACCCCTTCTCTTCCAAACACAGGCTCCATGTGACTCAGGCTCCATGTGACTCAGACTCATGTGACTAAGACTCACATGACTCAGGCAGGTCACACAGGCCTATTAATGAATGGGAAAGATCTTCCCATTTTCATTAACCTAACAACTCATAATCATATAGTTTCATTTATCCTCTCAAGTTCTCTAATTGGAGTCTGTTGTGAGAATGAATTTCTTCTTAGTAACCTTACAATCTCTTTCATTTATCAGTTAATCGACTTGAACTCCAGCTCAGCTAATTAAATATTAGTTATTTAATAAAATGGATAAAATTCCTTTCCCAATACTTAACTATAATTGAATAAATATTGAAATTACTGAATGTAGAAAAGTTATAAATGGGTAAAAGCAATAAAAAGCATAAAGACATATATAACTACTTATAATATTTTGGTGATGACTAATGTCATGGTCAGTTGTGCCCTCAATATAACAGTAATGGACATGTCTGGAAATTCAGTTTAACTTCATTAATCTATACTAATAAAAGTCTCTAAAGAATCTTAATATTTCTATTAAAGATTAGTCTTTTTTCCTTCATCTTCTCTTCAGTAATCATAGAAAATAATCTTTTAAAATATGTTGTATTTGTCACTTCCTCATAGATTCTTCACAGAGTTCTCTTTATAATTTTTTAATAATACTAATTAAAATAGTTACAATAAGAAGGAAGTTTTTCCTCACCTCCTTCCTGTCTGTCTTCTTCACAGATACCTCACAGATCCTCATGCATCACAGATAAAAAAAAAACCTTCTTCTTGATTCTGTAGAGAGAAGTACTTCCTATTGAGTTATCTACTCAACTGTCACTTTGAGACTGACAGCGCAAACTGCTTTTCTTGCAACAATTCACATGACTTCAATACAGAGACAGTAGTTGTATCTATAATCTAGGTGAGATAGGCATTCAAAACAGGAGTTATACTTGTGGGACAATACAGTCTGTCCCCAGGGCTGAGTTTCCTAACGGAAGACCTGTTCGGACCTTCCAGAGCTTAGGCTCTGTTGGTATTGGTGATGGAATCCTAGGGTCCCCACACCCCATGGAGACTTTAGAGGAGGATTTTAGCATAGGTCTCAACATAGTGGATGTTTAAAAAACATCATGATAATCTGTAAAAGGGGAGACATTTAGATGAAATGATCTTGAAGATCTCTTGTAGTTCTAATTCCTATTATCTGATGATCCAACAGTCCTGTGACTAACTTCCCATTTGAGTAATTCTTTTAAACTCGATGACCCGTTGTCACGATGACAACATCATGGGCTATGGTCCAGGATGGGAATAATCCTGGGAAGAGAAGGCCCTAAGGATGGCACCATTTTCCAAGTTCTTTTTCTTCCCCAGCATTGTGGTTGAATTGTCACAGCTCCATTCCCACCCTTCCCCATGGCCCCTTGTGAGCAGTGATACACTGTGAAGTCTGTTCCCACAGCATAGACAAGCCAACAGGACACTTTTTCCTTTGGCACAATTATGAGCAGGTGCTGGTACATTATGCTGCATTCCCTACCCCCCCACCCCCACCCCCGAGGAATTGACTCATCCTGTGATGCTCTGGCTTTTAAAATCAATTAATTAAAAAAAAAACCAGGCTTTTTTCCCGTAAGTCGAAAAAAGTAATCTTACTGAAGTCATGGTGACCAGAGAAAGGCAAACCATCCGAGCTTTAGAGAGCCTGACAAGACTAAGTTCTTTTCCTTTCAAAAAAAGAAATGTTAGAGAAGAGAGCCATTGTGTACTCTAGCAATTGTGTGACTGGCAAAGGTGCCACTTACTCTTGGCTCTAACCATAAACAAATATAAGCAAAGTCCCCTGAGCAGGTACTTTGCCTTTACGGATCATGAGGAATACAAGGAAACCCCCAAATGGTTACCAGTGTGAATGTTCAGAAGCTGTGGCACTTGTATCTGTTTGCTCTGGCATTCTAACATTGGAACATCATGGAAGAACATTTCAGAGATTCCAGTGCTGGAAAGCCAGAGCAAATGGATACAAGTGCCACGACTTCATATTGTCTAACTTCATGAATCAAGGAATTGTTTTGGTTGTTTTTTTGGATGTACACAGTGCAGTTCAAGCATGGCAGGTCTTTGCTGTCCATTCCAGACATGGATTTCATGACCAAGATGGGGCTAGACTTGGAGCAAAAAGCTATGACAAGATATAAGGATGAGCTGGTGAATTGGAGCAATGCAGACAAGCCGATTGGATTGTCTGGGTCAAAAATACATCCATTTGGGTGGGCTTAGTAAGTCAGTTAGTCAATAGACATTTATTAAGTGCTTACTATGTACCAGGCACTGTATTAAAAGCTGGACAACATGCAAACAATATACATATGAGGAGCAGACAGAGTGGATGGAAAATAATCTTACAAAAGCTGACTCATATACTGACTGAATTCTTTGCCTTGGTCCTTACTGAAGAAGTTGGAAATATCTGCATCGTCAAATTATCTCTGGGATTGTCCAGATTCCATGGAGAAGCATTCAGTTCTCTGCTTTGCTCTCCTCTGAAGACCTGGCCAGAGAATGCCAGAGGGGGATCCACTCTTGATGACTCTGTGTGTCAATACTTCATTTGCTGCTTTTCCCTTTGGGGAAAAGAAAGTAACTTCTGGCTTCCTAGCAGTTTTTCAACTCCATCACTCAGATCACTCCTTCATTCCTCCAGGGTTCAATTACCAAGTAACAGAGTATTAACTGTGCATTTATAAAGCTTGAAATCTTTTAGAAATAAGTGAAATTTGGGGCAGCTAGATGGTGCAGTGGAGAGAGCACCAGCCCTGGAATCAGGAGGACCTGAGCTCAAATCTAGCCTCAGGAATTTATTAGCTTTGTGGCCCTGGGCAAATCACTTAACCCTGAATGCTTCACACAACCCACCCCACAAAAGAAAGAAGTGAAATTCTATGGAAAAATCATTCTTAGGGCCTCTCTTCCAAGATAAGGGCTAACTGAGGGGTAAAATGGAAATAGATAATGTTTGATAGAAATGTAGATGAAAGCCAGATTTCTTTAGAAGATGTTCCCAAAGATAACAGCAAGAGCACTTATTACTTATATTATGATTTTGGCAGTACTACTAGGTCTTTATCCCAAAGAGATCATAAAAAAAGGGAAAAGGACGTACACGTACAAAAATATTTATGGCAGCTCTTTTTGTCATGGCAAACAATTGGAAATTGAGGGGATGCCCATCAATTGGGTAACGGCTGAACAAGCTGTAGTATATGAATGTAATGGAATACTATTGTGCTGTAAGAAATGATGAGCAGGAGGATTTCAGAAAAACCTGGAAAGACTTATATGAACTGATGCTGAGTGAAGTGAGCATACCCAGGAGAACATTGTGCACATTACCAGCAACATTATGCAATGACCAAGTCTGATAGGCTTAGTTCTTCTCAGCAAAGCAATGATCTAAGACAGTTCCAAAAGACTCATGATGGAAAAAGCTATCCATACCCAGAGAAAGAACTATGGAGTCTAAATGCATATTGAAGCACATTATCTTCACTTTCTTTGTTTTGCTTTTTCTTTCTCATGGTTTTTCCCTTTTATTCTTGTTCTTCTTCCACAACATGACTAATGTGGAAATATACTTAATATGGTTGTACGTGTATAGCCTATATCAGATTGCATGCTGTCTTGGGGAGCGGGGAGGGAAAGGAGGGGCAAAATTTGGAACTCAAAATCTTATAAAACTGAATGTTGAAAACTAAAAATAAACAAATTAATTAAATTTTTTTTAAAAAGAAAGAAAAATGGGACACAGAAAAAAAGAAAGACCACCAAACCATCAGAACTATATACTTGTCTGGAAATTCTACCTTCCCAAAGAGGATGGATGTAGATTTTCTAAAAAGGAAGCATTTTCCCTTGCTCCACAAAATGATGAGGATTATGCATAGGTTCATCTTGGAGAGTATCTTCTATTGGTCAAAGGAAAAAAGAGATAAGTCATGGTGGTTGGTGACTCCTTGCTAAGTGTTGTTGACATTGTCATATGATATGAACAAAGAGAAGAGGTTCATTTCCTGGGATCTGTTCCTATGATATAATGAAGACCCTCCCAAGACTAACTGTGTGTGTGTGTGTAGCCTTGGGCAAGTCACTTAGCTGCCATAGACTCAGTTTCTTCATTTGGAAAATGAAGGGGATTTGACCAAATGGCCTCTGAAGTTTCATTTCTAAATATGTGATCTACTGTGTGATTGCCAAATCTGAATATTAATACTCACTTTAGATTTTCTTGGGGCAAGGGATACTAGCAGAAGGAAACTAGATAGACTCTCTAGAGATGAAGTCCTGGGCAAAAAACTGAAGACCTTTGGAATACAGGTGATGTTTTCACTGGGGCTGCCAGTTGAAGGTACTGCAGGAGTCTCAAAAGAGAAAGATTTATGGGAAAGGAATAAAATCATTAAGAAGGTGGAATATGAGAATAGGGACTAGATTCCTGGGCCAGGGCTTCAGACACAGTAGTGATGGACTTTTGGCTAGGGATAGGGTAAAGGCCAGGAAGAATATATTTACTCAGTGACATGATTCTGATCAAAAGGGCTTTTAATTAAAAATGGAAGGGGAAGGAAAAAAACTATTCACATAAATCTACAATACCAGATATCAGAGAGGATAGGAAATAAGATAGGAAGAATATCAGTCAGGAAGATCCAATAATTCACAAGTGACACCTGTTCACCAATGCACAGCATATAAGTAATTAGCAAACTGAACTAGAGATCTTCAGTCAAGAAAACAAATTCTGCCTCCAAGGTATTACTGAGACTTGATGAGATGTGACTCACCAGTGAGGATATATTTTATTTAAAAAGAACCGAGTAGATAAAGGAGAAGGTAAAACAACCTTTACTGTAGAAGCCGAGAGAGAAATTTCGCAGGTCTGACCATGTTGCCCCTCCTTCCAACTCCCTACTCAATAAACTCCAATGACTCTCTATCACCTCCAGGATCAAATATAAAATCCTCTATTTGGTGTTCAAAATCTCACCTTTCTAGGTCTTCACCTTACGCCCTCCCCACTCCCATGTACTCTGTGATCCAGTGATGTTGGTCTCCTTGCTATTCCTTGAATAAGATCCTTTTATAGGCTTTCTACCAGCTTAAATTCCTCTCCCTCCTCATCTCAGACTGTGGACTTCCCTGACTTCCTTCAAGTCCCACCTAAAATCTCACCTTTTTTCAAGTGAGAAATGGGGAAAGTGAGATTTTAGCCGGACCTTCTTAATTTAGAAAAACCATAAAAGCATTTTGCCTGATTAACTTGGAAGTCAATTTCCACAGATTTGCAGAGAAGACACTACCTTCCCATTCCTCCTTTGAATTTGTAGATCTAATTTTAGAACTGGTCTTGTGCTACCTTCTCTTGAAGCATAGATTATCACTGCAGTAATTTCATATCTGTTCCTTTTGTAGTCTCTTGTCCTGCGCTGGAAGCTCCACCCAATGGGAGAAAATTTGGCAGCAAGTACTTGGTGGAGCATGAGGTTCATTTCACCTGTAATCCCGGCTTCCATCTGATTGGCCCCAGTAGTCTTCTCTGTCAGTCCAATGGCAATTGGACAGGTGACAAACCGGAGTGCAAAGGTATTTATTGTTCTCTATCTTCTCATGGATGGGGTGTCTGTGTGGGCCTGGGTTACCTTCTCACAAGCTCATACATGACTTTAGAAAAGTCAAGTTGTATAGTGACTATCCTACCATTATAAAGTAGAAATCAATAGTAATTAGGGTGCTAATAGAATTCCTATGCTTTATTTGATTTTTAAACCTCCTACTGAAAAGCTGTGGCACTTTATATAGGCTGTGGATAGAATGAGAAAGGGGAATATATTTCTTTGACTTTTTTTCTTTCCTTACCTTCCTTCCTCCCTACCTCTCTCATGATTTCCAGTTTGTGAAAGAATGAATGAATAACAAAACATTTATTAAACACTATGTGCTAAGCACTGTCCCAAGTTCTGGGGACATAAATTTTAAAAAGTAGACAGTCAGGGCAGCTAGGTGGTTCAGTGAGTAGAGCACCGGCCTTGGAGTCAGGAGGACCTGAGTTCAAAGCCGGCCTCAGATACTTGACACATGTACTAGCTGTGTGACCTTAGGCAAGTCTCTTAACCCCAACTGCCCTGCCCAAAAATTAAAAAAAAAGTAGACAGTCATGCTCTAAAGGAGGTCATACTAAAAAGACAAAACATAAAAGAAAGTTCATCTGCCTGTGGTCATCAGCCCTGGAACAGAGGGATGGCTCCTGAGGCCTTGTGATACCAATTCGCTACATGTCTTTTAGGCAGGCAAATCCCAGCAGAAAATGTAGGACTCTGGCAGAGTATATGAAAGTGAGAATGGAAAAAGTTTCATCCTTCTTTCCCCTCTGCTCAAAGGAGACAGAACATTCTTTTCTGAATGCACTAGGAAGAATCTTTCTTCAAAATGGGAGTGTTCATTTTGGATGGACCATCTGTTTAGCTTTCAAAGGACCAGCAATTAGGTCTGCCAATATTATTACCAAGGAACATTTGCAGAGAATTTTCTTCCATGGTGACTTTTGGTATGACAAGACTTACATAGTTTTGGCTTGTTAGATCTGACCTCAACAGAGAAAGAACTGACAAATAGATGTACAGAATAATTTTACACACCTATTTGTGTCTAATGGTAGCCATCTCTGGGGCAGGGAGGGGGGAAGCAAAAAAATTTATGTGATAATTTTGTGGTATATTTGAAAAGAATAGCAAGTTGTACATAGTAGATTTGCAGTTTCATATGCAATCATCTTTTTTATTGTACTATGTTATGGAAATGCTTCTTTTATTTCATAAATTAAAAATAAAAATTTTTTAAAAGCAACTGACAAAATAAATGTAGTAGAATGAGGCTGTATTGGCATATGTGTTACAAATAACTGTTGATTACATTAAATAATTCATAAACAACTTAGAATATGTAAATAAATTTAATACAGATTGATACATTTAAAACTTCATGTAGGAGTTGGATTAGATAACCCTCAAGTTCCCTTCCAAATCTTAAATTCTTAAGTCATACTTGTATTTATGGCACACCTAAAGATAGCTACCAGTTAACATCAGCTACAAGGAATAACACTGAGTAAATTTGTGAATTAAGGTTCTATTTAACCTTCTTTTGGGAAGTATAATGATTTGTCAGTTGAATACACATACCATCTACAAAACTATTAGCTGACTTAAGTCAGTCTTTTCAAAAGTCACATTGTTGAAATTCTATTATGTAGAAATTCAAATACATTTTAATTTATTCATGGCCACAATAAAAGCTAAATATCTACTTAAAATGAAAGATTTACATTCAAATATAGGGATAAACTGAAACCCCTAATTTGGGAATTTGCTTTTTTTTTTAATCCTGTGCACACTTTAGTTTTGTTACATTTAAATCAATGGTTCTTAAGCTGGAGTCCACAGACTCTGTGAAGGGATATATAAACTTGGATGGGTATTTTTCCTAACCTCTAACTTTAATTTAGTATTTCCTTCAGTTCTTTAAAAACATGGTTCTGAGAAGTGATCCATACTGCCAAGGGGGTACAGGACAAAAACACAATGATCTATAACCATTACACCTACACAGAAGTTAGTGTCACATGGTTGCAATGAAATGGTGTGGGTTAGTAGATGGGTTTGTATTAAGGTAATGCCTTCTTCCCCAAGTGTGATTAAGAGCAGATAAGAAGCCTCAGAATTGCATTCTTACATAACATTTGAATTCTTCTAGTCTAGGGCCAATACTTATCAGTAGTTGCCAATTTTTCTAGCCACCAAGTTAGAAAGCTGACCAATTTAGGACACTTCCTTCCTAATCACCCACAGATCAAAAGAGATCAGCAGGACTCTTACTCTGCATCCCTCTCTCACCTGGGAACAAATGAGCAGAACGTGGCTGCTTGGGCCAGTTCCAAATGGACAGCTTCTAAGGGAGCACACAAATCGATGTCCAAGATCAGAAAGGGGTGGTATCCTGTAACACAGGAAGCAGAAGATTCCCTGAATGCCATGGCCCTGCTTAAGCTTCCCACTCGTGAAAACACACAGGATTTTTGTGATAATAACTTGTCTCTGCGTAGGTGTAGAGAGTTTTTGTTTGATTTCTTTTTTGTTGTTGTTGTTTTGAAAAAGGCAGCAATATTTGACTACTGTCATTCTCCTCATAGTGTTTATGTTCATTATTTAGTTCTTAAGGAGGTAGAAGGATGAGGGAAGGGGTTTCACTGCTAAGCAGCCTCTAGGAAAGGGGCCCTAGAATCCAAGAAACAGCTATTGCATTCATTTGTTTTGTATTGAGTTAACCCTAAATACTGTGCTCAGGAACTTCAGGGGGAAAGCAAAGTGATTTTGAATCAAGTAATTTCAAAATTAATCAAAATTAATTTTATAACCTGTAATGTCAATGTAATTGAAGAAACTGACAAGACACATAAATACCAAACTGTCTTCCTCTCATCCTGCCCTCAGATACCTATTTGGAAAGATGCCTCTCTGTCAGCATATGACTGATCCAACTTGGCAGGGAAGAAAATTACATATAATTACACCCTGTTAAAAATAATTTAGTGGGCAGAGGTTGGTTCATGATGGAGAGCAGCCATTTGGCATCTTAAATGTCCAACAGATTTTTCTCTCTTGTTCCTCTGAAAGCTATGTTTGTAAAATTTAGGGCCTGCCTAAAACTAGTGTATAATAGCCCTAGCTGTTGTCTCCCTGAAAACATGACAAACCAAGATCCCCAAACAAAATACTGGCTGAACCTCATAACACTACTTCATTCCGTTTAAAAATTCAGCACTGGTCCCAGCCCGAGCTTCCTTTGTTTTCTCTTTCCCAGGATGCCTTTCCTTCTTTAAACATTAACTCAGCAAATGTGTATTATGTATCTACTTTATTATTGTTATGAGAAAGCATATGTATTAAATACCTACTATGTGCCAGGTACTCTACTGGGTTCTGAAGAAACAGATACAAAAATGAGACAGTCGTTGGTTTTAGTGAGCAGATAATCTAATAGAGGAGGATGACGTATAAATATAAAGTTGTCTGGTGACCAAGGAGGGGAAGTCATAGGGACAGTGAGTGGAGCCATGGCACAATCCGTGGTCATTCCCTTTCCAGAAGCAATAGTAGGCAGGGTTGGTTTGATAACTATTCTCAGAACAAGAGATGGAAAATGGGAGAGGGAAAGGGGTATACAGAGGCATGTCCTGCAGAGGCAGGACATCTGGGTTAGACAGTTAGATGGATCACTGGCTAGCTAACTAGACAGATAAAGTACTTCTTAAGCACTTATTGCCAGGCACTGTTCTGAGTGCTGGGAATAGGAATATAAGCAAGGAGCTTATACTCTAATGGAGGAAGCCAACACATAAAAGGGAGCTGAAAAGGGAATTATAAGGGGTACTAGAGAGAGGAAATATACCCATATTTACATGTTAGTGTGAATTTAAGTGAATAAGTTTCTCCTTTGGATATTTTTTTAAGCATGGTTGCAAAAAAGCAGCATTATGGAAAGCAGTTCCTGAAATTTCCTGTTATAGGAATTTCAGACCTCAAGGAGAAGATGAAGAAAGCAAGTGGTTTTTTGGATGGGGGAGGGGTGGGTTTGATGGTACCTCTGAAATTGCAGTGTGTATAGGTTGTCTCCTCCTCTGGCTATGAGTGAAGGTGGGCCTGCTGAGGACGTATCAATCAATCGGTAAAAATTTATTAAGCATCTACTATGTTCCCGGTGCTAAGCCTTGGGTTCATGTAAAATTGTAGAAGAGATCATATTCTGGAGGAATGGATCAGAGAGTCTCAGCTCTTTACAGAAGGCTGACTTAGGACCCTTGGCTTGGCAAGAGAAGAGAGGAAGAGGATGAGGGCAGGGAATAGGAAGGTGAAAGCAGATGGAAGCAATGTGTGAGGGCTAGTAATTTCCACTTCTAAGGAGAGTTAGGTTCATCTTGTTATGTCTCAAATCCAAACCCAGTTTAACTCCAACAGAAGCTGGATACTCTTTCAGCTGGCACCAGGAAGTGAATCATTGCCTATTACCACTGGGCCCAAGAGGTTCATGGAATTTGACTGGCAGCATTTGTCTGGGTATCAGGATAAAAAAGCAGGAACACCAGTAAGGTCTGTTTTAATTCTGATAGGTAATTTCTTAAACTTTTTACTGACTTGGAAAGTCTCTCCTCCATTAACTCCTCCTACCTTCCCATTCCCCCAGTTCTCAGCGACGGACAGTGAAATTATTTTTTAGGCAGATAGCTAGGTGGCCCAGTAGATAGGAAGCTAGAATTGGAGTCAGAAGGCTTGAGTTCAAATATGGCTTCAGATTCCTACCAGCTGCGTGACCCTGGGCAAATCACTTGTCTAGGATAACATTAAAGCATAATTGAGGCAGAAACTATCTGCCTCAGTTTCCTCATCGCTAAAATAGGATAATAATAGCACCTACTTCCCAGGGTTATTGTGAGGATCAAATGAGAAAACATTTATAAAGCTCTTTGAATACCTTAAAGCACTATATAAATGTTAGTTACAGCCAACCCTCGACTTTCACAGAAATAACGTTCCTAGAAAATGGCGCAGAAGTAAAAAATACAGATATTGAAACGTTGAACTTATGGGAAATAGGGGGTTAGATTCCTGCAGTCACCAAAAACTGTGATCTTTCACTAGAGGTGGCTGAAAATATACTTTTCTGCATACAATTCTTTATAACAAAACATTAATTTTGATAATATGTACTTTTCTTAACAGTAACCTTGAAATAACTCATAAAATGCAATACACAAAATAAAATTGGTAGCATGCAAAATATTTTTTCTTACTAGTAATTCTCTACAATTCTGTGGCCTCTTGTGCTAACATTCTCAATTTTTAAAAAATTGATTTCAAATAATATTCACTTTTTATAATATGTGAAATCTACAATACCATAGCTGCTAAATAGCAAATAAAGTTCTTAAAATGAAAATATTTTTAACCTGAATTTTACCTTCCACTGTGTCAGATGGCAGTATAAGGGTATTGTTACTATACTGCTGTAAACCTCCCTACCTTGGCCACTCTCTGAAAACCAAGGGAAAGGTTGCTGGGACTTGAGTCCCTGCTGTCAGAAGATGGCCAGACTGGAGAGGTCTTGACTTCACCTCTAACACTCTGTCTTGCTAGGCTGGTGGATGGCTTTGGAGAATGTGGAGGATTCATCAGCTTGAAATAATCCATCAGTACATCTAGAGTTAGAGTTGTCTGCTTCGTGCCCCATTTGAGATTCTTAAGGGCCTCCTGGCCCACAATGGCTACAGACATTTCTGCCCATAGTTTATCCAACACCTTTATTTTCTCGCTAAGCCACATCTCTAACTTTGCACACTTGGGCTTAGAGACCAAAAGACTTGCACCAGGCTTTGGGGGAATAATTGCAACACAAAATTTAAATTTTAAAGGCAAACAATGAAACAAACCTACGAGAACCCTTTATAATGAAGCCCCTAGTAGGATGCCAGCCGCTCCACAGATTTGCTCGCATCTTGCCTTTCTTTTTTTGGTCTGTTGGACATAGCTGCAAATGTGGACATTTGCCAACACGAAAATGAGGTTATTAATAAAATCAGGTGAATGCTTGAAGTCACAAAAGTTAAACATGAGAATCAACTGTATTATTAAATGAGATAACTGATGTTTCATACGCGACATTAGCTTTCCTCTTCTAGCAACAGCCAGGTACCACAGTGGATAGAGTCCTGGCCTAGAATTAGGAAGACCTCAGTTCAAATCCAATCTTAGATACTAACCCTGTGACTCTGGGCGAGTCATGTAACTCCCATCTGCCTCTGTTTCTTCAACTGTAAAATGAGGATAGTAATAGCACCTGACTCACAGTGTGGTTGCAAGGATCAAATGAGATAACATTTATAAAGTGCTTTTTAACGTGGTTACTGGAATATTATAGGCCCTTAATAAATGCTTATTCTCTCCTTACCTCTTATCTTTCTTTTTCTGATCCTCCTTAATTTTAATTCCTTCCCTCTGAGATTATTCCCAATTTATCCTGTATATATTTTATTTGTACATAGTTGTTTCGTGTTGTCTCCCCCATTAGGCTATATGTTTCTTGAGAGCAGGGACTTTGTTTCTTCACCTTTCTTTCTATCTCCAGAACTTAAACAGTGCCCAGCACACAATAGGTACTTAATAAATGCTTGTTGATTTGTGGAGTTTGTTCCTCTTTTCTCTTCATCTCTTCTCTTCTCTTGGCTCCTCTTTGAGGTGGAACAGTTACCATTTGACAAGAGCATGATGGGTCATTGCCTGAAGACAACATACTTGAATTGCTGAGGAGAGAGTCAGAATGGGAGGTAGGGGGATGAGAAGCTCTAGGGCTATATTAGCCGTTGCTTAATAAATGGTTGTTCGAACAAATGGATGAAACAATGCTAGTAAAACCATAGACTTCTTTGGCTAAGTCAACCATTTAAATTCCTATAGGATAATGTTGACAGGATGAGAGAATCATATATTTAGAACTAGAATGGACCTTAGAGACCATCTAGTCTTTCTCATTTTACAAATGAGGAAACTGAGGTCCAAGAGAGGTTAAATGACCTGCTCAAAGTCATGCAAGATTTGAAAGGCAGTCAAGATTTGAACCCAAGTCCTATGATTCTAAATCCAGCACTGTTTCCCTTACATGGCATCAGTATGGTATAAAGCCCCAGGACTCCTTATTCCCAAACTTATCCTGACTTCTTTATGACTCTCTTTCCATTCATTCAAGTATATTCCTTCCAGGTGATGATACATCATGCTCCCTCCAATAATTACTATTTTAACTTTAAAGAGAGTAAAGAATAGAGGAAAGATGGAATCAGGAAGGATTTGTGTTTAAGTCCTGCAAGTCATACAATGACTAATTTACAGAAGGGTTGTTGATATGCCTTGGTGAATGGATTTTCCATACTCAGATTTTCCTTACTCTAATAAAGTCATGGGGCTAGAACTGCTGCCATCCCCCAAAGTGAGAATTTTTAAAAATAGTATTTTGTTTTTCCAATTACATGTAAAGACAGTTTTTAATGTTCATTTTTTAAAAAAAATTTGAGTTCCAAATTTTCTCCCTCCTTCCCTTCCTTCCCCCATCCCTAGGACAGTAAGCAATTTTATATAAGTTATATATGCACAAGCATATAAAACAGATTTCTATATTAGTCATGTTGTGAAAGAAGAAACAGATCAAAAAAAGTGGAAAAAAATAAAGTGAAAATAGTATGCTTTGATCTGCATTCAGACCCCATCAGTTCTTTCTCTGAAGGTGGATAGCATTTTCCATCATGAGTCCTTGGAATTGTCTTGGATTATTACTGAGAAGAGCTAAGTCATTTATAGTTGGTCATCACACAACATTGCTAATACTGTGTACAATATTCTACTGGTTCTGCTCTCTTCACTTTGCATCAGTTCATGTAAGTCAAAGTGAAAATTTTAAGAAAACTTTCTAATGCATCCCAAAGCCCTTTGATTGATGCTACATCAGTCATTGGAGTAGATATGTGTATCCTAGGCATTTAAGTACTTATTATGTACCAGGCATTGTAATAAGTCCTGGGGATGCAAAGGAAAGACAACCACCCAGTCCCTGCTTTCAAAGAGCTCACAGTCTAATGGGGAAGGCAATATGAAAAGAACTATGTCCAAACAGGATGTAGCGGGAGGAGAGAGGGAGCAGGGAGGAAGCTTCTTAAAATATGAGAACTATTTAAAACAACAGCAGAAGTGAAACATCACTATGTCTCCTTCAACATTTCAAGGAGCTATGATTTCCCCTATTTGGGTACTCCCTCTATAGCTGCAGATTGCAATCCCTCCATACCTTTATACATAGTTTAACACTGAATTTTTGTGCCTTCCTGTCACCTCAAAAAAGTCACGGTCTGCTGGCTAGTTTTCTGGTGCCAAGCCTTTCCGAATTCAGCTAGACTAGTCTGACAAAAGACACTAACTATATTCTCAAGCCTGTGTTTGAAGACCTCTCAGCTATGTAAGACCAGCCAGAGGTTGTATTCCATGGGCATACCTTTAAAAATCCTAGGGCAACCCGGCATTGGAGAACTTGGTCAATGGAATGCAAAAGATGCAATAAATAAACTAATTCAATAAAGTCAACCATACCACCAGATCACCTGCTGCTTTGCTCTCCTACCTACTGAGTTTAGTACTTAGTAACCTGACAAATGTCTGTGCTGTTAACACTCATCTGTCCATCCAGAGAATAAGGAGTTACTTGGGGTCTCCGAAACTGCTAAGTATTTTGCCACATTCCACAGTCTTTTTTTGTCTGATCCGGTAAAGAGATAGCTTAGCCAGGCTGCAGAGACCTGGGACTTCCTAGAGCTGCTGGAGGGGAGTGGGGAGTGGGGAGTGGGGAGGGTAAGAAGCACAAAAGGATTATATCACATCTACTAGAAAAGCCAGAAGCTAAGAGGGACTTATGGACTGAGGTCAGTGGGCCATTAAATCCTCCCTGACTCCTTAGCAAGATAAAGAATAAAGAGGGTACTTATGATGCCTTTTCATGAAATGAAAATTCTTGGCAACCAACTCCAGAGAGGGAAATATTATACTCTATCTCCAAACACCTGTGCAGGGGCTGAACCGTGCATTCCAATAAGGAGCTGGCAATTATCTGGCACTTGGCCCCTCATTCAAATGCAGTCATGGCTCCGTGCTTCCACCTTAGCCAAAGCAAGAAAAAGATAGGGGAGCCCAGTCCCTATTGGGGGTCAAGTTGAAGGACATTGGGGTTAATGCTCTTTGGCTTTCTGTCAATATCTTCATGGTCTAGCAGGTGGCCAGTATTTAGGCTATGCTACTGGGAAGTATAAGGGTAGGAAAAGGGGAATTTCTAGTTCTACGGTATTTGCTGACTGTCTTCATTGACATTCCTTGGAGGTGGAGATTTGGTAACATAAAAGCATGAGGAATAGATTAAGCTAGGGCTTAGGTTAATAGGAAGTTGAAAGCATTCTTTCCAAAAAGATGGGTATCCAAGCTAAAAACAGGTTTTGGAATTTTTTCTTCTATTATTAAAAACATTAACATAATTTTCTTCAAAATTTAGATGAAGCTTAATTCATTCTTTTAGATTTTTCCCAATCTGTCTTCTATGTGAAGCCTTTCTTATTTGTTTTAATACCAGTGCTTTCCCTCTATTATTTCCAACTTATTCTTCATACATTTTGTTCATACACAGTTATTTGCATGTTGTCCTCCCATTGCTGTGAGATCCTTGAGAGCAGGAACTGTCTTCTTTACTCTCTTTGAATTTCTAGTGCTTAGCACAGAGCCTGGTACATATTGGGCACTTAATAAATGCTTATTGAATGACTGATCTAGACAAATATCAAGGCTTTCTTAGCAACTGGTTAACAGTGGATAATCATTTCTTCCTCATGATCCTTTTAAGACTGGTATTTTGTGGAGCATAGACTTTCAGTCAATGTGCCAGGCACTGTGCTCAGTGCTGCTAAACTTCCTAGCATCATATCTTCTGGTTTAGAAAGGAAAGGAGAAGGAAAGGACACAATTTGGCAACTGGAGACCAGGTACAAGAATGAATGGAAAGATCTTTGTCTTTGGAGTCACGGTACCTGAGTTTGATTCCTAGCACGAACTTGGGCAAGCTACTTAGCCTCTCTGGGCCTCAGTTTCCTTATCTAAAAAATGAGAGCATTGGATTCTTAAACGATCCTGTGGTTTAAGGAAATCACAAAATTTCTGAGTTGGAGAGGGCTTCAGAAGCAATCCAGGTCAAGTCATGCCTGACTAATAATCCCCTCCACAACAAACTACATAAATAATCTGGTGAAGGGGAACCCACTACCTCCTCAGGTAGCACATTCCCAGTTTTGGATAGCTCTAACCAGGATATTTTTCTTTAAAACTTAAATTTGCCTATTTTTGCCATTTCTGTCCATTTCTCCTAGTTCTGTTCTTTGGGGCCAAGCAAATTCCTTTTCTACCTGATAGTCCTTCAAAAACTTAAAGACTTTCCTTTTCCCCCCATCATTTATTCCCTTCTCCAGGCTGTGTGCCCCTACTTCCTTTAGTCATTCCTGGCTAGATTTCATGGGAAACTAAAGGGAATAATAAAAAATAAAAATAATAAATAACTTCCCTATCTGCAAAATGAAGATGGTTAACTTCAAAGTTCCCTTCCGGTTCTAACTCTGTGATCCCATGAGATCTTGCCATGTGAGGAATAGTTAAAGGATCAAGGCTATGCAGGTAGTTAAGGTTATATAGATGATAAACCACAGAGCCAGGGCTTGACCTCAGGTCCTCTGACACCAAGTCAGGTGCTTTTCCCATTATGCTTTATTATCTCCAAGGCCTGTTACTGTCCTAATTGCTTCCCTTCAGCTTAGCGATGTCCTCCTTGCCAGCAGGGATGGTTTCTTCTTGGTATCTGTATTGCCATTGCTTATGCCTGGCACACAGTCTGTGAACTGCATTCTTCTTGTTTCACTAAAATGTTTCACAAGACTCAGTTCTAAAATCACTGAGTTCTTTAACTATCTTTTCAGTTTGATTTAACAAATTTAGCAAGCATAAATTAAGTACCTACTATGTGCTAGGAACTGTGCTAAATGCTTAAAAAATCCCCAAAACCCAAAACAACACAAACAAAAACAGTCCCTGCCCCTAAGGAGCTTACAATCTCTCTACTTAATGGGAATCACCTGGTTTTAAGAAACAAGTTAGGAGGATTTGTCAGAGTCTAATATGAACTATGTTTCAGTATTGCAAACTCTAATCCAAAATGGATATGTTAATGTCTTCCAACATGTGAAGTCCTGCTCCCCTAACCAACAGGTTGGTACGTACTGCAGCAGTCTGTGGATCTGTGGATATGCTGGCAAATGTATGTGGTTGTAGAAAGTGGGGCCAAATTAAAGTTCATTGGAATCAGAATACAAGCTCTGCACCTGGGGCAGCCTTGGGGAAAGTGGATTGGCAAGGATGTGCTGAAACCAGCTTGTACAGGCTCAGGAGGGCCAATTGTTAAATATTTAGTGTGATCATTTACACCTCCGAAATTGGAAAATGCTGCAGAGCAGGGCTTGATTTATTGGTTTGTTGACTGTCTAGACTTACGGTGATGGTTAAAATGTTAATAATACAGATTAAATTTAAAAGTGTGTCATGTGTATATTCCCCTCCCACTCATCGCTGGTTATGAAACATTTACCAGCACATCCCTGGTTGTGGGTTTTATTGACGCTGAGAGTTAGGGACCAGTCGTCATGTTGGGCAGATCTCGGTTAATGCTAGTGCATTATCTCTATTATCTCCAATTTATCCTTTATACACCTTGTTTGTGCGTAGTTGTTTTCAAGTTGCCTCCCCCATTACACAGTGAATTCCTTGACAGCAGGGATTGTCTTTTGCCTTTCTTTGTATCTTCAGCATTTACCACAGTGCCTGACATGTAAGAGGCACTTAATAAATGTGTATTGACTGACCAACTGAAAGAATGTACAATTACCCTTTAACTAGTAGTCATAGAGTTCTGGTATTATAAAACTGACAGTGAGATGTAGCAACACAGTTGTCAATACTTCCTGATTCAACAAAAAGTGTCAAATTCAGGGATTATGTGGTTAGGGAAGTTACTCGTACTAACCATCCCCTGTGGTAACTTCTCCTTCCCCGGAACAACTCTATCTTTAATCAAATCTCTTTTTAGCCAGATACTGAATAATACAGATTAAGGTTGAACTGTCTCAGGAGCAATTGGACAGCTGACTTCATTAATACCTTACAAAATAATATGGCAAACTTTTAAATAAGAGATGTCAAAGTCCTAAGCCCTTTACTTTGGATCTTGGGAGGAGTAGTTGGAGGAAGGAAAAGTGAGTTCACTCATGAGATAATAGAAGTTGAGGTCCCACTTGTTGGTCTCTCACTGAAAAACAGGACAGGGTATGTTTGCTGGAAGCTAATTCTCACAGCCTGATGAAGTTCATGTTATTGTTGGGGAGCAGAATATGAAAGCAGCAGCTGGCATTTGTGCCAATGAAAACAGACCCATGCATCAATATGGGGTAGGGGTTTCTGATATCTGTTTTGTGCTAATCTAGTCATTTTCGGGGCCAAACCCCACATCGTTATACTTGAAAATAATTTCTTTCTTTAGATATCAGTGAATGTGCTAGCCATCCTTGTCAAAATGGCGGAACATGTGTGGAAGGAGTCAACCAATACAAATGCACTTGTCCACAGGGATGGACTGGAAACAATTGTCAGCACCAGGCTCAGACAGGTAGGTAACAGCTTTGTGAGGGGGTAAAAAGAGCAAGAAATTGGAAGGAAAGGCACAAGTCCTGGTACTCCAATCTATTGATTTGCCTGTATACTTTAGCCCATGCTTGGAGTCATGGAATTCTCCCACTGTGCTTCCTGGTGATTTCCCTTTGTGTTTCCCAGAAGTCTATCTTCCGTGGAATGGCACTTTAGCCATTCTTTTGGCCAGCACCAAAGCCACATTTCTGTTTATATTAAAACACAAAAGTGAGAAGTCTATGCAATCATCTGAATAAGTAATGAAATATGAGGCCTAACACTCTGAGGTAGCTGTAGAAATATTATTATTGTTTCCTTGCCATAAAAAGGAAGAGGATTAATAGATATTCTTAGGGCACTCAATAGCTTAATAACAGTTACAAATCATTGCGTCTGTTGAATGTAACCAAAAGAGATTTATCTCTGGAAGATGCCTATGAAACCACTAAGGTCCAAGAATGGAATCAAAAAGGCCCTCTGTGAGTGACAGCCACATGAACTCAGCCAAAAAATATGTTGATATGCTGACAACCATCCAACAAATGGCTAGGTCATGTGGATTTGTTTATGGAAATAGAAAGATGTATTATGATGGTAATTCAGAACCAGATCATTACCACCAGAGACCAAGAAAAGGTTATTATCTCTAAGGGGCCCAGGATTAGTGATCAAGGCAGATTGTATAAGGGGATGGTAGAAACCATGCATCACATCACTGCAGGTTGTAAATATTCAGTACCTACCATATACCTAGTAATACATGATCTGGCGCCTATAATTATATTTCAGAAGTGCACTATCTTTTATGGACTAACAGATAGCAAGTTCCCATATTACACAGATCTCAACATATATTGGGAACTCAGCCGCTAAATTACCCTGAGGCTGGTTTATTATCACACAATGAACTATATAATTGCTCAGATATAACACTGATCCATAAAAGCTGAAGAACATTTTAATAAGATGGCACCATACCAAAAACTCATAATCTCCAAATTGCATGCAATGCAAATTTTTCAAAATATAGAGACTTAATAGAGTTTATGGGAAGAGAATGAAATATATATCATCCTTGTTGCTCTATCTGCTAATGGTTTTGTACTAAGGGTGATTTCAGTAAGCCTCTAGGCAGATGATAGGTGACTCAGTAGATGGAACGCTAAGCCTGAAGTCAGAAAGATCTGAGCTCAAGTCCAGTTGCAGACATTTCTTAGCTGTGTGGTCTTGAGCAAGTTGTTTAACCTCTGCTTCAGTTTCACCAATGTTAAAATGGGGATAATGGTTACACCTATGTCACATTTGTTGTGAGGATCAAATGGGATAATATTTGTAAAGGGCTTAGCATGTACCTTGCACATAGTAGATGCTTAATAAATGTTTATTTGTTCTCTCCCCTAAAGAGGACAGGTTTACATCCTAATACCCTTTTTTGTTCAACCACAAATAGTTATTCTATCTAGCTATGAGATAGTCCATGGACATTATATTATATTATATTATATTATATTATATTATATTATATTATATTATATTATATTATATTATATTATATTGTATTATATTATAATAATGGCAGGATAATGACTTGTCCCGGAACTGTTTTTTATCTGAACCCTATTAAAAATGTGAGAAGGATGAAATAATAATAAAGTAATATAATTCCCATTATCCTGTCTTCTATTGGAGATGCCTCTAGGGTGCTTTCAGTGAGCTTATGAAAGATCAACTTATACCTTATACTTTTATTCAATTATAAAAAGCAGTTATTTTATCCATCATATAATAGTCTACAGAATATTAAGTATAAAAGAATAGTAGCATGAGATTTGCCCAAGGACCATTTTTATCTGAACTCCCCTAAAAAAGGTGAGAATAACAACAACATCTAAGATCCAAGAATGGAATCAAATACCCTTCATGGGTGATAGCCACATGAACTCAACACACAAACACTGAAGAAATGGTGAAATGAAGTAGATTTGTTTATAGACATTGAGAAGTTTATAATAGTGATATAGAGTCAGGTCATTCCCGTGAGATATTATATAAAAGCTATTCTCAAAGAGTCTAGACTTATTGGTTGATAGAGACTATGCAAGAAAATGTTAGAAACTGTGCACTGTATCATTGCAAATTATAGAAATTTAGCACCTCAAGAAGCTTTACATCAGAATTTTATACGATAAGTTCACTCTTCTTCAAAAATCAACAACTAATCCCTATATTACAAATAGTTTTCAAAATATTCTTAAGAATTCAATAAATAAGCTGTAATGGAACTAAATAACTATCAGAGGCACAACTGTTGCCCACAGTCATCTGGATATAACATTGATCTATAAAAATTTAAGAATGTCATTTTAAATAGATGTGACCATAATAAATATTCATCCTCCCCAACTATGAAAAGTGAAAAGACTTCAAAACACAGTGACCTAGCAGAATGAATAAAAGCTACGTGGAACCAAGACAAAATACGGATCTTTCCAACCATCATGGCTACTCGTTGGAGTTGGCCAGAAGATGCTTTTAGTGAACCTACAGGGAGCTTACATTCCAATACCTTTATTCAGTTACAAAAAGTAGTCATTTTATCTACTTGACCACAGAACGCTGAGCACAAAAAAATACCGGAATAATAACTTGTTCTAGGACAATTTCTCTAAACCTCGTAAACAAAGATGAGAACAAGATTAAAAACCATAATCTCTGGCATCCTGCCCAAACAGGATGAAAAGCATGAGATAACAACATCAGCAACAGTAATTACGGTAGGGGCAGCTGACCATTATATAACGCTTTCAGATTTGCAAAATGCTTTACATACATCATTTCATATTATCCTCCCATTGGCCCTATTGTTTGGTATTGTAGGCGTTATTATCTCTGTCTTACAGATGAAGAAGCTGAGTCTTGGAGAGGTTAAGTGACAACTATAGTCACAAATTAGTGTCACAGGCAAGATTCAAACCTAGGTTTTTCCTAAGCCCAAGCTCCTTGCTCTTTGGCCCACGGCACACTCCCTCTCGGTACACTTCCATGCTGACTCCCAGACTCAGCTCCTTAGCTATACTTAACTATACTCTCCCTGGCTATACTAAGTTGAGAACAGGGCGCTTCCCCACAGATCCAAGGTAAAATGCTGCAAGAGTAATTTAAAATTGATTTTTTCTCTCTTCAGTGGCTCCTGAATGGAGTGTGACCAATGACCCTGCCTTCAGTCGCAAGCCGCGTTGTGCCAAGGTGGATAGGACTCAGCATTGTAGCTGTGAGGCGGGTTTTCACATGAAAGGCACAGCAGATAACAGCATATGTCAGGGTAAGTGCTCAGGGTACCCTCTAGGGCCAGGATTAGGAGGCTGAACTCAAGACTTTAGGCATTCATTACTCTTTTAAGACCCTCGGTATTAGTGGATTGAAAGAACACACAAGCATCCCCATGGTCCTAGCTTATCACCAGGGTGTAACTCAGACAGAAGAGGAAATAAATCAGCTGCATGAGTTCTGATGTTACCTTCGTGTGTGGAACATGCTTTTTTTGGCGGTGCTGTCTTAATGAAGCAAGGAGCTGAGCCACTTGCATCAGCAATCGCCTCATTTTGAACATCTTGAATTGTACCTCCTGCAGACATCACGAAATCAACATGCCCAAAAAAGAACTCATTATCTCCCTTTTCCCCTAGTGCTTCCTCTCTTCTCATTATTACTGTTTAGGGCACCACTATTCTGACAGTCATCTCCACAGTGATTTTCTCTAGTCAGCACCATACCTGGGGCTCTAAGGTACAGGTTGAAAGAGACTGGATTATTCATGCAATGTACATTGATTATAATAGCGGGCTATCTATCAAATCTCCAATGTACTTTCAGTGTGTGATATAGTCCCAGTCTTCTTTGATGTGGACAATGATAGCAGGATGATCCCATACCTGTTCTCTGATGTGTTCCATTCAATCACTCCTCATGTACCCCACTGACACCTGATCTCTCTTTCCACGCTGCTAAACCAAGGGATTTGTTCTAAAGAGGAAAAGGATTGATACTTTGAGATTTTTTCTGGATTTAAGACCTTAAAAATCACCCATTTTACAACTGTTGAAATTGATTCTCTCTTTTATAATTCATGGCAGGAATTGCTTAAGTCTTTTTAATGGAAACATTTAAGGGTCCCAAAGTCCCTTATTCCCAGGCCATCTTACTTTGCTCTGGACTAGACTGTGTTAGATAGAGATAATATACCCTCTGAAACTTCCAAACTTGTCAGCTACAAAACAGGGACACACCCAGACAGTGGCATGCAGGCTGAGAAATGCATGTGCTTTCACTGCCTGTCAACACCAGCCTGCCTGGGAGGACACTGAGTCAGCTCTACCTCCCAATAGATGAATGGAAAGAATTGGCCTCTTCCCCAGCCCCACTGGCTCCTTCCCCTCTTGTTCTCTTCACCCCACACCCTTATTTCTACTGTCCCTTGAGCTTCTGAGAAAAAAGCAACTCATTGGAACCTCCCAAACATCTCCTTATGGAAAGTTAGTTTAGCCTCTAATGAAGGATTCTTGTGGTTCAAAGCCTGGGAGTTCCCTGAGGGCTTAATAGCAGCACTCAAGGACATTCCCAAGGTCAAGGGTTCTTTACTCTTTTATGTCATGGCCCCTTTAGCAGTCCAATCCTTTCTCAGAAGAATGTTTTTTAAACACATAAAACAAAATGCATAGGATTACAAAAAAATCAATTATATTGAAGTGTAGTTATCAAAACAAACTTTAAAAAACAAGTTCACAGCCCCCAGGTTAAGAACCTCTACACTGGGCAGAAGCGGTGATAGCTGTGCGGATGGCACATTAGGGGCCTAGTGTGCATTGACCCCAGACTCATGGATATGAATTATGGGGGGTGGGGGATAATTTTTTTTTCTCCACAGATGTGAATGAGTGTGAAGTTTATAAGCTGGAGGGGGCCAACCAGCTCTGTATGCACAACTGCATTAATACCCCTGGATCCTTCCTCTGCTCTTGCCCAAGTGGCTATAGGACTCTAGAGGATGGAAAAAGCTGTGAAGGTGAGTAATGTCCCACTGACTGAAAAGGTCATTGGTTGGGAGTGGAGGGAAGAGACTGCAGAGCAGACAGAGAGACCTCCACTTCTATCTCATTCTGTTGTTTCAACTTTCTAGGTCTTGAGATAAGGGGGAGAGGCAGGGAGAGGGGAAGGCAAAGAAATGTAGATGATTAGTCTTACAGACATACCTTCCAAATATTCCAGCCTACATGATTGTTTCACAAAAGTTTTTTTTTTTAAATCTGGTATAAAAGATTCTCAAGCATGTAACCATTTTCAAGGTTGTAACTGTTCTACAGAGCTAATCCCTGCCTCAGAAGGGAGAGGTTTGAAGCCTGCACAGCAAAGGGATAGTTTAAAGTGAGGAATATGAGTAGGTATCATTGTGCTGAAGGAAATCCCAGAATAAATAACAATAGTATTATAATATAATAATATCAATATATTACAATATGATTTTATCATATAATTATATATTATAATAACATAATAATATCATTATACCTCATAGTTGGCTATTTTAGAGAGGGTGGGATATGATCCCTCTTTCCACTTCGGCTGATCACAAACCTCCCTAGAGAGTCCTGGTCTCTACTTTGGAGACCATTGTCCCAGAGGACAGTGGAGATGGTATTGTAATCTGAAGGGGAAAAAGGGGAACTGATTATTGCTTTGATGATGTCACTTAGCCTCCTTGGATCTCACCTTCCTGATCCCCATGAAATGAGGTGATTGGACTAGATGTCCTCAGATGTCCCTTCCGAATGAGAAATGGGAGGGGACTGATGACAACCTCTGCACACCTCACCACCATTCACTCACACACTCATAGCTGTTCAGTGAAATGGGTTTACTGTCTTCTTAAACAGACTGAACACTAGCAGTAGGAAAAAAGTTTGTGCCAAGTAGAGATAAAAAGGCTGAAGGTATGACTTCGATAATACCCATTTGTCACTTGCCACCTTCACTGCTACTGGAATTTGGAGTCTATAATGTTAGAGTTTTTTCCTAACATTTCAAAATTTATTTTAAAAATTTTTTAAATGGTAGCTGGGAAGAAGAGAATTAATATTGCCAATTTATGTGTGAAATATGATGCTGTGGGGATAGGAAGAAGAAGAAGTGTTTCTTCATTATGCTGATGAGGGCAAAATGCTAGTAACACTAAATGGTAATGCTGATCTAAATCACATTTGTATTCTGAAGTTAATTGGTATGAGCCCCCCAGTCTGTCTTCTGAGGCCCAGCCTTGCCAGTAGAAGCAGTGTGGTACAATGGAAAGAGAAGAGGTTCGTCAGATTTTCAGATGATGCAAACCTGAGAGGGAGTGCTAATACAACAGATGACAGAGTCGGGATCCGGTCTTGACAGGCTAGAGTACCAAGCCAAGTCTAGAAAGATGAAATTGAAGAGAGGTAAATGTAAAGCCTTGTTCTTGGGAGCAAAATATCAGTTTCACAAGCATAAAATGGGGGAAGCAAGAATAGACCATAGTTCTACCTGGGTAGTTTAATGGACTGCAAAACCTATATGAATCAGGGGTGTAATGTGGTAGCCCCTACCCTCCCAAAATTCAAAGCTAATGTGATCTTGGGCTGAATTAAGAAGGGCATAGCTTCCAGAAATATTGAAGAGATACCCCTACTATACTCCACCTTGGTCAGATCTAATCTGGAGTACTTTTTTCAGACCTGGGAACCATGGTTTACAAAGGATTGTGATAAACTAGAGAGAGTCCAAAGGAAGGTAACCATAATGGTGAAGGATCTTAAGTCCATTTCATGAGAATTGGTTGAGGAAAGTAAGCATATTTTACTTGGGGAAAAGAAAACTCAGAAAGAACATGATAGCTGTGTCCAAGTATTTGAATGGTTATCATGTGGACAAGTGAATAGATTTTCTGTTCAACCCCAGAGGGAAGAAGCAGGAATGATAGGTGTGAGTTAAACAAACAGGCAAATTTTAGCTTGATGTCGAGAAAAGTTTCCTAATAATTTGAGCTGTCCAAAATGGACTTCCCTTTGCTCAGAGGTCTTAAAGTAGTGATTTTGTACTATACAACCATTTGTTGCATTGTTGTTTTTTTGATCCGGGGATTCCTTTTGTGTCAGTTGGACTAGACAATGGCTGCCGAGGTCCCTTCCAACTCTGAAATTCTGTGATTCTGTGCCTTCAATAAGATGACCTGGGTTCAAACTCTGTCACTTAAATACCTGCACTACCTTGGGCAAGGCTGGTTCTCAGTTTCTTTACCTGTAAAATGAGGGTATTGGACTAGTTCTAAGGTCTCTAAATCAACAACCTTCAGTTTGGAAAGGTTTATCATAAGTTTGGCCATGTAATTATATCAACAATATTGTATACCTAAAAGTACTGTAATCACCACATAAGACTTCTTCTACTCCTTGCTCTGACACCAAATAATTGTGTGATTTTGGGCAAGTGACTTCATCTGGAGAACGTGTATTATTGGAGAAAAGACCAAGGAGTATCCCAAATAGCATTTGATGCAAAATAATAAAGATTTCCTATAAGATTGATGGATAAAGGAGGAATTTATGAACAAAAGAGATACAGAGAGATCTTGGGGAGTAAAATGTGTAATTCTGATCATATGAAATTTAAAAGGTTTTGCTCAAATAAAACCAGTGCAACCAAAAAAATCAGGAAAATAAAAGAAAGCAGGAAAAGTGGCAAAAAAAATTTATAGTTTCTGTGTTGAAGCCCTCATTTCTTAACCATATCAGGAAGTGAGCCAAATTTATGAAAATAAGAACTATTCTCCAATTGATAAATGACTAAAGTATATGAACAGGCAGTCTTTAGAAGAAGAAATCAAAGTTATCAATATGTGAAAATGCTCTAAGACAATTCTGAAGTATCATCTCACATTTATCAGATTGGCTAACATGACAGAAAAGGAAAATGACAATTGCTGAAGGGTAAGTGGAAAAATAGGTACACTAATGAATTGTTGATGGAATGGCAAACTGGTCCAACCATACTGGAGAATAATTTGCAACTATGCCCAAAGGACTATAAGACTACCAGGTCTGTATCCCAAAGAGATCATGAAAAACAGAGAAGGACCTGTTTGTACAACAATATTCATAGCAGTTCTTTTGGTGGTGGCAAAAAAAATTGGAAATTGAGGGGATGCCCATCAATTGAGGAATGGTTCAACAAGTTATGGCATATGGTTGTGATAGAATGCTATTATGCTATTAAAAATGACAAAGGGGATGGTTTCAGAAAAACCTGGGAAGACTTATATGAACTGACGCAAAGTGAAATGAGTAAAACCAGGGAATATTGTACACAGTAACAGCAATATTATATGGATGATCAACTGTGAAAGACTAACTTATTCTCAACAATACAATGATCCAAGATAGTTCTAAAGGATGCATGATGAAAAATGCTACCCACCTCCAGAGAGAGAGCTGATGGAGTCTGAGTGCAGATTAAACATCTTTATTTTTCTTGCTTTTTTTTAACACCGTGACTAATATGGAAGTATGTTTTGCATGACTTAATGTATAATTCGTTTCCTATTGCTCACCTTCTCAATGGGTGGAGGTAGGACCAAAGGGAGGAAGAGAATTTGGAATTCAAATTTTTTTAAATTAATGTTTAAATAAGGTAAAATTACAAAAGAAAAGATATAGGTCTGGGAGAATTGGCACCAAGTCTAATCTTTTATTTCCTCTCTACCACCCATTTAATCCCTTACAACTTGAGGTGGGAAAGAAACTCTCATGGATTTTGTCAGATACTGGGGGAAAAAGTTTGATTCTTCCTTATTTTGCTATTCTTTTCCCTATTTGTTACAGATATTGATGAGTGTGCAGATTCCCAGCATACATGTACCCGGGGGACCACATGCATTAACACAGGTGGCAGTTTTCAGTGTGTCAATCCGGAGTGTCCAAAGAGCAGTGGTAACGTGAGCTATGTGAAAACATCCTCCTTGTAAGTAAAGTGAAACATGTCTCCATTGTAAGGTCACTTTAGCCCATACGGCCCAAAGATCTTTTTTAGTGGCCTTCAGCTCTTCAGTGGGGCTCAGAGGAGGTAATGTTTTCTAATGGGAAAAGAAAAACTGTGGGGTTGGGAGTCAAGACAACTGGGTTTTTGTTCCATTTCCACTATTGTCAAAAAGGGAGAACTGGAGCAAGACACTTATCCTCCCTGAGTATCACTGTTCCCAAATATGAGATGAGATCAACAGCTCTTGGCCAATAGATTCTTGTGATAACATTTTGGATATTATTGCTGTAGTATAATAAGGATTTAGTAGTGTACCAA
This sequence comes from Trichosurus vulpecula, assembly GCF_011100635.1. Lineage (NCBI taxonomy): Eukaryota > Metazoa > Chordata > Mammalia > Diprotodontia > Phalangeridae > Trichosurus > Trichosurus vulpecula. The sequence goes on along the minus strand of NC_050575.1, from coordinate 286,571,022 downwards.
TGAATACCGTAGTGTCATCTCCCAAAGCCACCTTTCCAGGGAGGAAATGTACATACATATGTAGGGTCATAAATTTTATAGTTATATTATTTATTATATATCTATTATAGCTATATTATTTAATATTCAAAAGAATAGATGTTAGTATTAATGTATCTAAGAAGTCATCCTTCTAGCAGTCACAAATATCCAGAACACAGTCATTATATTAGACCAAAAATCTCCAAAGGCTTAAATTCTTGAATATTTAAACCAGACAAAGGGTTAAAAAGGTCTCAGAAGACAATGGCTCCCACAAAACCTATGCCCTTCACCCTAGAGAAAAGAGATGGGAAGATTTAGAATTGTCTATGAAACTCAGCTCGCTGATTTAACAAACAGTTTTCTGGTCTCATAAATTAGATTAAAAGTGGTACAGAAAGGAATGATGTCTATCAAAGTTGAATCACTGGAAATGGCAGGTATTAGCAGGTTTGGTGATTGGGGTAGGGAGATAATAGAACCAGCTAAAAGTCTGGGACTATTTAATGTCAACTGTATATACCCAAAAGAACGTAGCTGTATACACCCAAACAGCCCCCTAAAGCATCCTTAAATCACAGCATAGTATATAATTGTTGTTCACAATAATAACCCTGAGTCATCATCAAAATGTAAAATTGAGATTTAGTAGTCAATTCAACCCAACTAACACTTCCTAGGCACCTATTATGTGACAAATACTGGGGGTACAAATATCGGATAATCATCCAGAATATATTAACTGTTTACTATATGGCAGACACTGGAAATACAAACATGAGTTAGGGTTTACAATTACAAACATGCTGACCTCAAGGAGCTCAATCTAGTAAGAGAGATAAGACAAATAAGCACGCTACAAATGGGAGTATTAGGAGTCCAAAGTACTGTGAAATTGAAGGGAGGAGAGATCATTTCTATCTGGTTGAATTTGTGAAGGATCCTTTGAGAAGAGAGATTCTGAGCTGGGCCTTGATGGAGGGGAACGATTTTACTGGGTTAAGATGGGGCGGGGCAGGGGGGAGGTGAGGCAAGGAAGAGTATACTCCAAGCAAGAGGGATTCTGTGAGCAAAGAAACAAAGAGAGGGAAGAATAGAGTTGGATGAGGGCTGAAGTAAGGAATATGGTTTGGCTGGAACATGGGATGGGCAAAGGAAAATAGTATGAATTAAGCTTGAAAAAGTTGATTATATTTGTATCTCCTTGAAGGCCCAGCACAGTGCATTGTACACAGTGGGAATTTAATAGATGAATGAGTGAAAGTTGGAATTAGTTGATGGGGGTTCTGGCTAAGGAGTTTCTATTTTATTTATTAGACAACGAGAGCCAATGAAAAATGTTGAACAGGAAGCCAACAGGACCTGAGTGATATAATTGGATTTGGAGAAGGGCTTGAACTGGGGAAAGACTAGAAGCCAAAATACCAGCAAGAAGGCTATTATTAAAAATATCTTCTGTTTAATAAAGGAAACAAAATTAGCACATTTAAGTTAAATTTTAATCCAAAATGGTTGAAATAAAAAAGTATTGGTGCTTAAGGGAGTAAATTCAGTTATCTGAAAAAAGTCTAATTCTAGTGGTCCAAATATAAACCACTATCAAATAAAGGTTCTGCTTATAAATGGAGGCCCTTTGAAAGGAAGATATACATATATGCAAACATGTTATATAAGCATGTTGAGGACCTGTGATTTTATTGAAGTAGCAATTCTCTCCACTGAGGCAGATTGCAACCCATCTAAATTTATAGTCTCAGAAAGGTAACCTTGGAGGACAGGAAGAACAGGGTTCAAGACATATTTCTGATAAATATTTCTTATGGGCCCCTGGACAAGTCCCTTAACTGTTTAATGATTTAGACATTTTTCTCTAAGACTATAACTTACAGAGAAGGTGCCAATTTGTACTAGAAGAGGGAGCTACCTCATCTGAAAATTCCCTATTATACCAATGAAATCACAGATCCATTTCCTATCCCTAGAGGCAACTAGGTCATTCAGTGGACAGAGTGCTGGACCTGAAGTTAGGAAGACCTGAGTTCAAATCCTGATTCAAGTACTTACTAGCTCTATAATCCTGGGCAAGTCACTTAGCCATAGTCTGACTCAGTTTCCTCATCTATAAAATGGAAATAAAAATAGCTCCTACCTTCCCCAGTTGTTGTGAGAATAAAATGACATAATATTTTAAGATACTTTGCCAACTTTAGAGTTCTCTGTAAATGTTAGCCTCCCTTAGTTACATGAGACTCAAAAAGGTTTAGTGACTCCTCTATGGCCACATACTCAATATCAGAGACAAAATTTCAACCTAGGTCTTTTTGGCTTTATGTCCAGTGCTCTATGACACTGTCATGTTGCCAGTGTATGTGTGTATGTATGAATGCAAGCATGTTTGTATATAAATATGTACACACTGAAAACTAACACTGAGTATAGGCTATATTCATATTTTTATATAAGCTATATTTTGCAGGAAAGTGTGGCACATACGAAAGTATGTGGAACACCATCATTCCTGATGATATCTGATAAATTTTGTATTTGATTAGACAGTGGTAGAACAGGGAATCAAAGGGACATCTTCATCCCACTACTCCTTTAAGTGAACTGAATATACTTGTGTCCAATTCATATTTATACAGATGTGGTAGAAACGTGGCTATAGGCAGCCCCTTGGACAACCATTCTCTGGAACAAGGGGATGGGAAACTGACAGGTTGGGACAAAATAAGTGTGTGTGTGTGTGTGTGTGTGTGTGTGTGTGTGTGTGTGTGTGTGTTGGGTGAAGTCATACTTTGGGAATCTATTCCAGTGTCTATGTGGATTAAAAAAAAGACTCCCCTGCTCTGGATCTTAAAACTTCATTGTCCCTTTGTTTTACAGCCAATGTGAACGCAACCCCTGCCCCATGGACAGTAAATCTTGTCACCATGCTCCCAAGACCATCTCCTTTCATTATCTTGCACTGCCTTCGAGCCTGAAGACACCAATCACACTCTTTCGCATGGCTACAGCTTCAGCTCCTGGGAGGCCAGGGCCTGACAGCTTGCGCTTTGGGATCGTAGGAGGCAACAGCCGGGGGCATTTTGTGATGCAGCGCTCTGATCGACAGACTGGGGAGCTGATCCTCGTTCAGAGCCTGAAAGGGCCACAGACATTGGAAGTGGATGTTGACATGTCAGAGTATCTGGATCGTACCTTCCAGGCTAATCATGTGTCTAAGATCACTGTTTTTGTGTCACCCTATGACTTCTAATAGGGCTATGTGGGATGGTCACAAGCACCAATAGCTCAGGATTGTTTCTCTTCACCAAAGACTCAGCTCTGGGTGCTGGTTCTAAAGGCCTCTTTCCCCTTCTTAACCAAACTCATACCTTAGCAGTGGAGACTTTTTGGTCACTGTAATGTCGCTGTCCCACTTGATGGTGCTGAAGTGTCATCAAGACACTGACACCCCTGAATGGTTTCTGCCTTAATGTTCTTCTAATAGATTATGCACTAACCTTCTCAAGTATGCCTCAGGAGATGGAGAGCTTCTTTAAATACTGTGGGAATAGTAATGCAATTTGGAGTCAGTTGGGGGTAGGAAAGGGCAAAATATACTTTTCTGATGACCTTCAAATGTTTCCTATACTAGAATAAAACCCTACAATAGAGTACTTCCAAGCTTGTGGCTTTAGTAATGTTGCAGGCTAGATCACATTTCCTCCATAAGTAGTGGAATATTTCTCTCCTCCCTATAATGCAAAGAACCTTTAACATGGGTTCTATCTTTGTCCCCCACACTAGTTATGTTGGAGTTTCGCTATAGACATGTCAGCACACTAATCAAAGAAGCTGAGGATGATCTGGAATCTTCCTTATACTCCTTTGAACCAAGAAGACTAAATAATATATCTATAATAGCTACAAGAGATCTTGATATTGCCAGAAGTAAATACTTCCTGAGAAGCAGAGCCATGTATTAATAACTCCATTTTACAGCTGAAGAAACTGGTTCTGCTTTCCTGGACTTTGCTCCTGGTTTTGGCCCATAAAACAACATAGTGCCATTTGGATGCATTAATATGACACTCGTCTTATTGTACTAGCTCAAAGAAACCCATGGAAATGGGAAAGAATGCAAGCAAGCAGTGTTACGTATTGAGGAATGCTGGATTTTCATACAATAATCCCACTACCAAAGTCTATCTATATGATAGATTGAGAAGCCCACCATCTTGCCATTGATTTTTAAGGAAAAAAATCTCCAGATGCCATTTTCCCCCATATGATTACCTCCCAACCATGGATAAGTCAAAAGATGATGCTTACAAGTGACTAATAAAAGAAAATACTAGGAAGGAAAAATTGAGAATATTTGTGTATCCCAGAGTTTAACCTCATTACTGAAATTTCATAGCATCCACGTGTTTAACCTCATTACTGAAATTTCATAGCATATATCTTTTTTTAAGCTTTACAAGTTTTTCTTCAATGTATTTTGTTTGTTTTATCTGACACTGAGAGGCAATGTGGCATAGTGCGATAGAGAATCAGAATCAGAATCAGGAAAACCTGGATTCAAATATTGCCTTTAACACATACTGGATGTATGGCTCAGGCCCGCAGTCACCTTTCTAAAAGTTGCAGGGAAGGTGCTGACTTACATTGGTAAAGGGAGTTTCCTTACCTAGGAGAGCCTTATAACAATGAAATCACAACCCTAGTTGATGTCCCTGTGCATCTGGAACTGGAGATGGTTCTACTATTGCCAGTGGAAGAGTATAGGTAGTATTGTGAGTCCTGGAGATGAGATAGTCCTAAAAAATACAAACATTTTCATTTGTTATAATATGTTGAACTATAAATGTTACTGTCCCACTCATAAATTGATTTTAAAATGTGCGTTTTCCTCCCACAAGATTCTTTTTTGGAAAATGAGGCTCCCAGAGATCATTGACTCATAGGTCAAAACTGCTTCTTAGAATTTCCCATTTTCTCATACTTGATTGGTGCCTCAATAAATTGCTTTGTGTTTTGCCAAGTCAAGTAAGTTGGGAATTACAGATATGAAAAGGTTGCTTCCAATAAAGCACTTCTTCTGCTTTTGCAGGTGTTAAAGGCAATATTATTATCTAGAAATGAAAAATAATCCCAATGATACATGAGAGCTAAAATAACGAATAGCCATCCATATAACAAAATTCCCCATTTGGTTTTATCAAGGACTTTAGTGGAGAGAAGAGCTGATGTGGCCAATGAAGACTATGTAGAATGAACTATCCTAGTACAGTATCCAAGTCAAATAATAATTTTTGAATGCTTTCCTCTTTCAGAAAATATCAGCTTAGTAGGGTTCTAGTATTGCTCCTTGTAGCAGGACTCTACTATTTTTATTTTCATGTCACTGGGGGTCTCCTCCAATCCCCTTTTCTACCATTAACAGAGAAACTTTGATAATATTGGGTAAGCCTGAGGTGAAATTTTGAGCTAGGCATTGTTTTATCTTTGCCAATTCTGCCTTCCCACTTTTGACACCTTTGCCATTCATTCATTCAACCAACATTTGTTGAATTGCCATTTACCTGGGCTCTCCTCCTTATCCTTGCCTGTTGGGGTCTCAGTTGTGCATTTTCCTCCCACAAGATTTTTTTTTTGGAAAATGAGTCACTTGGGTCTTTTCCCCTCAGAAGCACTCCAGCCTGATAAATGTCCCCCTAGTAAATACCGCTCTTGTGTCCTATTGGTCTCTGCTAGGTGAATACTAGATAGTCTGATAAACTAGTACATATTAATAGATGCTTATATTATCCTTCTTGAGAAATATATTTGAATTTTATTAGACTTTTCTATACACAGTGCTTTAACTCAGGAGTGAATTAAATGATGGGCATTTCAGACAGTATAGGAGGCTGATGGAGGAGATATTTAGGGGTCAGATGTACCTTTTGAACACACCATAAATAATTCCACATAGTCAGTGACCAATTTCGCATAGATGGAAGCCTATTTTTCTTGATCTCCACATTCTCAATGCTGCCCACTAGTCCCCAGACTTAGCCACATACCCTTCTTTTTCTCCCAGAGTGACAGCAGCTATATTGAGAGAGTAATGGGCATTCTGCTACCTGAGGCAATCTATGCCTCTCTCCAATATATTTCAGCATACAATGCTCAGAATGGGTTTAGAGTAAGATGTCAGTACTATATCCTGTGACTATAGGGACTTCAGGTTGTTCCACTTTTGGATGGAGCTGACAGCTCAATGCTATTGCACCAGCAAAGCCCATACATCCCATGAATTCAGTTCTTTTGAAAGTCAAATCACTCATCGGTAAGCCATAAGAAAGAACTGTATAAGTGTCCCAGAGGGAAACTACAGAAGTTCATGGGAAAAAAATTTGTTTAGATCACGTTGGGAATAGTCAGGGAGACTTTTCTACTCAGATAAAATAAAGCTGAAAGTTACTCCCTCTTATTAGGATAGTGAATGTGATCAGACAAGCTTAGGAATTCAGGTACATCCTTGCCCAGTTGATGGGGCTGCCACACATCTAGCTAGAAGAAGCAGTTCTGTAACCAGAAATTTCCAATGAATATGATGGCCCAAAAGTAACAGGTCATGGGACAACAGATTTTGGGCTGGATGGGTTGAATGTAATATCTCCTCTTACCAATCCCCCTCTTTCAATCTTAATTTTTATTTCTTCCTAGTATTCAACAATACAATACCAGTCATTAAAGAAAACTTTAAAAGGCAGCATTTCTTGAGACCATTTAAAAATTCACCACAAAGTTGGGTTACTTAATTCAGAAGGAAAGACAAAAGTTTCATCGTCTGCATTCATTCCACAAAAGCACAGGAATAAATACTGTCTATTTTTATTGATGAGAGTAGTAGACTTTTTATGAGGGATACATTGAACAATTTCATTTTTAAAGAAAGTTGGCATAGTGGTTCATTAAATCTGGCATATTTAGGTCTGTAGACAGATTTCAGAGAATCTTTGAACTTGGATAAGAAAAAATAATTATGTCTTTATTTTTATTAACCTCTAAATAAAAGTTAACATTTCCTTTGTTTATTAAAAAAGGCACCCATAGGCTTCACCAGACTGCCAAAGCAGTCCATGACATAAAAAAGCTAAGAACCTCTGTCCTAAGGATTGAATTATCCCACTACATACAACTCTCAATAAAAGAGCAGGAGGACCTCCATGAATTAATACCATGTATGGTCTTATTATTTCAACTTTCTCCCCTCACCCAAGGAACCCCACCCAAAAATTTTTAACAGAATAGTGAAAAGGTCTGAGTTGATTTTTGCCTCTTCTGCTTGTTTTTGACCTCTCTCTCTGGAAGATGTAAAATAATATTGAATGGATAAAGGACAGGAAGCATGAGGGGTCTGCACAATGTACAGATTGGAAAATTGGCTCTTGAGTAATGGAAAGTAGGCTGAGCTCTCAAAAGCCTTTTCTTTTTCTTTTGAAATAAAAGCAATTTTTTAAAAAAAGAACCTCACAGTCAAATAAACTGCAAGATCTCTTCCAACTCAAAATCCTGCGATCTAAGGGAAAAATAATATTAAATGATTGTGAAAAACTTGTTGAGTTCAGGAAAGGAATTTGAGGAGGGGATACAAAGAATATTACTTTTGTAGGCTTTGAGGAAGTTGCAGATCAGCTATGAAAAGGTTGTTGCTGAAAAACTGCTGCCCCTGCTTCTTGCAAGTATGGAAGGCAATATCGTTATTTGGAAATGGCTATATTTTGGGTGTGTATTATAGAACCTGTTGTTGTGTTCATGTTGATGTCTGTATGCCATAAATAACAAGCCATCAGTACAGCAGACCTATGTTTTTAAGGCTTCAGTTATAGCCCTAACCATTTGACTTGGTAGTAGTACACTTAGAGAGATGAGTCTAGTCATGCTATTGAATTGCCTCCCTGCTATCAGTTGTTTGCCCCAAGTAGGACACAGCCTAGGAATAAAGATTGGGGGAAAAGGAAGAATGCATTCAGTACTGTCTGCTCCTTACCACCAGCAGAACTGTAACAAAAATTTAAATGCTGAAGGCAATTCAGTTGAATTAAAACTCTGAGACACCATCCCGTGGTAGGAAGACTGATCCCAGGAAACTATGAGACTAATTTTGGGAAGACTTCCATAGGAGGGGGAGGAAGCAGAGTGGGTTATGCCAAGAAGGAACTTACCTGAGGTGAGTCCTTGGTGGGGGAAGAAATGTCATCTGGGAGCTTCCTATTTTAGGTAATTATTCTTGCTAAGTAGGTATTAAACTCAGTTGTTTTCTGCACTTCAAGAAAGTTTAAGTGCTGTAGGTGATCTCTAAATTTTGGTACCCTGGGACTAAACTTTAGTTGTCCCACCCTAGTTGTAGTTCTTGTGCCACCATTACCACCTTCAGCAATTAGATACATTCTGCTTGATTCTGAAAGGGTGCTCATTCATCTGTGTTTTTGTATATTAACTGCCAAACACTCCATTATGCATGTATATTTTTCACACTTTATTTGACTAAATGAGAGGATTTTGATGCAATGAAATAAAAAATAAAATAATTTACGTTTGATCTCCTTTTGAGGTTTATTCACAAAGGGGTACTTGTTCATAAAGGATGAGCAGTTCAATTTAACAATTTATTAAGCAATCAGTATATGTATACCTGGATTCTAGTCATAGGGAATGCAAAGATAGAAAGAAAAAGTCCCTGGCCTTGAGGAGTTTACACTCTACTTGAAAATAGATAAGCATGGGAGTGATGAAGACAAAGGAAAGATCCAGACAAAGTACTCTAGGAATATTTGAGGAAAAAGTATTTATAACTGGGAGGGTCATTAAGTGGCATCTGAGAGATAAGGATTGAGAGGTAGTGATGAGAAATGAATGTATTCTGGGCATGAAGGGATGGTCTGGACAAATTCACTAATGTAGGAAATAGAATGCCAGGTGTGAAGAATCGCTGGTAGTGTAGTTTGACTGGAACGTAGAGGGCATGAAAAGGGAATGATGTGAGTAAAAACTATTGAGATAGGTTGGCCCAAATTATGTAAGGTCTTAAATGGCAGGAAGGATTTTGTAGTTTGTGTTATAGGAAATTAAGAGCCACTGAAAGTTTGTGTTAAGACTTATGCCTCACCAAGATTATTTTAGAATCTGTGTGAAGGATGGATCAAAGGAAGAGAGACTAGAAGTAAGGAGAAAAATTGGGAGTCTGCGAAAAATATGGGAAGCCAACCAAGAACTGACAAAGGCCTAAACTATGTGGTGGCCATGTCAGTGGATATAGGCAAGAGACATTGTAAAGATAGAATTGATATAACTTGGCAAATTATTAACTCTTTCCTCTTCCCTGTATCACCCCCATCCAAAGATGACTCTGTGGTTTGGAACTTGGGTTACTGGGAAGTTGGTAGTGCCAAAATAGAAAAGCTTGGAATCATGGAAAAATATGGTGGGGAGAAGATGCTGAATTAAGTTTTGGACAGACTAAGTTTGATGGTGTAATATCCAGATAGGGATGGCTGACAGACAGCTGCAGATACAATTCTGATATTTAGGGGAGATATTAGGGCTCAATATACATATTATATCCTATATGTGTGTGTGTATGTGTGTATGTGTGTATATATATATTATATATATTGGAGTCTTCTGTGTAAAGAGGATAATTAAACGCTTGTGAACATATGAAATCATTAAGGGAGAGAGTATAAAGAGAAGAAAATATAGGATATCCTCTTGGGGGACACATATACTTAGGTCATGGTAAATGGGACACAGAAGATTAAGAAGTAGCAGTTTCCTAGGAATATTGCTAGGAGAAGGCATTCATATGGAAAACAAGTGAGAAGAAAGTATCTAGTTAGTTGTTGTTCAGTCATTTTTCTGTCACGTCTGACCCTTCATGACCCCATTTGGGGTTTTCTTGGCAAAGATACTGGAATAGTTTGCCATTTCCTTCTCCAGCTCATTTTACTGATGAGGAACTGAGGCATACAGATTAAAGTGACTTGTCCAGGGCTACAGAGCTAGTAAGGATCTGAGGCCAGATTTGAACTTAGGGAGATGAGTCTTCCTGAATCTAGTCCTGGCACTCTATCCACTGTGCCACCTAACCTAGGTAGAGGAGGTGGTTGACAGGGTCAAAAGCATCAGAATGGCCAAAGAAGATGAGTTGAGATTAGATAACATGAATTTTTAGTGAAACTTATTCCTCCAGGATTGATCAATAGTTTAAGAGGAGGAGAAGAGAAGGATGATATGGTTGATGAGACTGATTCAGAGCTGAGGAAGTTAGAACAAAAGATCAAGGAATTTGGAGTGAAGGGAGGTCACTCCCTTTTTGAACAAGTTAATTGTAGGCTCAAAACTCAAAAGATAAGTAAAGACAGGATAGGAATGATGGGGTGGAAAAACTAGAGAGAATAGAAAAGCAAATTTCAGAATTCAAAATATTGAAGCTGAAGAGTTTTGGGTGGTGATGAGGTCTAAGGAGAGATAACACTTATGGGTACACAGAGGACATTGTAGTTGAGATGGTTGATAGTATCATTGTGCCAGACTAACCTCATTTCTTTTTTTGATGGTAGACTACTGCAAGGGAAAATGTCTTAGTGGATAAAGTTGGCCTGAGAGTCAGGAAGATGTAGCTTCAAGTTCTCCCTTGGACACACAGTGGTAGCTTCTCAGCACAGTCTCAGCTTAAAGCATGGTTTTGGGGATAGGAAATATTTTTTTAAAAAATACATATATATAGATGATGATAATGATGAATAAGATGATGATAGACAAATGAGAAATGATGACTGCATTATCAATGGCCATCATAGAAGCAAAAAAAAATATCAGAATTCCAACAGCCATACTGAATTTGTCTAGTTAAATACAATTTCCAGGGAACTATCCATTAAAACATGTGAATTCCTATTCTCTGATGACGTCTTTTCAAATGGACAGCTTGAGCAAATTAGCATGTCTATTTACGAGCACTATTCCACAATCCAGAGAGGATTAAAATAGTGTTTTCATAAGCACATCCATGAATCATCTCAAGGAACATGTGAAAACTTCCAATAGGAAGGAACACTCTCACAGGAACATACACGCTTGCAGGGTTAGAGCAGACCCCATGGCTCCTGGATCCATGGGAAGCCCAGTGGCATCTGTATTTGGTTGCCTGTATATTGGATATTGATATTCACACAATGGGAATTGTTGTCAGTTCACCAAGACTCTTCCACTGGAGGTACTACATATTGCTTCTGCTCCTCTTTCCTTGGGGATTGGTAATCAATACAAAACAATCTTACCTTATCCCTTTCAAAGAATGGTGTCTTGCCTATTGGACAGAACCAATCACTGAATTCCATGATTTCAAGAAAGCCTTTGTTGGTCAACATTTTTATTTTCTGCAAATGTCCTCTACAGAGGTCTTTCTACCTTGAAAATGCCACAGATGTAGGCCTAGCAGTTGTTCCCTGGCCTCCTTGTTCTCAGGTTCCTTTCTGTCTGCAGAATGAATTTACAATCCTGTCTTCTAGATGGGTGCAGATATTAATAGATATGGACAGGGCTTCTCTCTTTTGTCAGGCCAATGAATATACTCATGCTATAATAGAAACCTCAGACTGGTCTTCTCAGGCCCTCTTCTCTAAGACCCAGCCTCCTTGAGAGGGTATGACACTTCACTACAAGGCATGTAGAGAATTAAATTAAATTCCCCATCAGTAGGTTGGAGGATATGGAACAGTTTATGGGAGATCTTTGCAAAGATGGAGTTGGACAAACATCCTTAAAGTACCCTAGCCTGCATCAGAAACACAAGGAGCAAAATCTAATCAAAATTCATGTGGGCTTTTAAATAGAGGTATTCCACTCAACTCAATTCAATTCAACCAATTGAATCAGTAGAATATAAGCTCTATGAGGTTAGGGACTACTTTTTTATCCCCAGCAACTAGCACAATGCCTTCCTTGCATGTGGTTGTTGTTTGTCCTGTGTTCTGGAAGAGGATCATGACTTCAGAGAGGTGATGCCATGACATACAAGTGAATTGAATTTAAGTGAGGGAGGGCTGCACAAAGTATAAACAGCCTCACTTCCTCCTCCCTAGCCATCTGGGTTCATTGGGGGGGTATAGATCAGAAGAACTGGAGATTGCCCTGGAAACAATAGGACACCTGGGCCATTTTAAGCTAAGGTCTTTAACAGGTCTCAGTTTGACTGAAGCAACACCCATTCAGTGATTAAGGCTAGGTAAGTAATGAGGCAGAGAATGGCCTCTTTACCTAGTAAAAAAATCAATTTGGGAGGGGAAGATGGGGGGGGGGAGTTTCCTGACCAGAACATAAACATTTACTATTTACATTCACTTTGAGCCAATTAGGGCCCAAAGAATGACCAAGTGAAGCTTGCCCTGGGACCTATTGTTGGACAATCAATGAAAGCCAGAGTGATTTGGGTTTAAGGCATTGTCCTTAAGGAAAAAAAAAAGGTTTCAGTGATCAAAATTACATTCCTTTGGGTAGGGCACCCCTATGATATCCTATGTGAACAGAAGAAAGGAAAGAAAGAAAAAGAGAGAGAGAGAGAGAGAGAGAGAGAGAGAGAGAGAGAAAGGAAGGAAGGAAGGAAGGAAGAAAGAAAGAAAGAAAGAAGGAAAGAAGGAAAGAAAAAGAAAGAAAGAAAGAAAGAAAGAAAGAAAGAAAGAAAGAAAGAAAGAAAGAAAGAGAAAGAAAGAAAGAAAGAGAAAGAAAGAAAGAAAGAGAAAGAAAGAAAGAAAGGAAGGAAGGAAGGAAGGAAGGAAGGAAGGAAGAAAGAAAGAAAAAGAAAGGAAGGAAGGAAGGAAGGGAGGAAGGGAGGAAGGGAAGAAGGAAGGGAGGAAGGGAAGGAGGAAGGAAGGGAGGAAGGAAGGGTGGAAGGAAGGAAGGGTGGAAGGAAGGGTGGAAGGAAGGGAGAGAGAAAGACAGAGAATCCAAGGACACTATATCACCCTCATCTCCTCATTTAATATAGTCCACCTCCCATTGTGTTAAACAATCAGAGTTGATTTCTACTCCTCTTCCAAAAGAACATATAAGCCCTGAGCCAGCTGCCATGATTGTCTTTGGCCTAAGAAAAACAGCCAAATGACCATCCTTTTATTAATAATGTGCTGGTCTTATTGATAAAATGATTAAATTACCCAGAAACAGTCTCTCGAAATTATTTTAACCACCACACTATCCTATCTTTCCAATTCTCTTCCCCTCATTTCAAGCGAAACTGCTTTTTGCCATTATAATAACTTTATTAGATTAAGAGTAACAATCTCTTCCTATTCTCTCCATCTATTAGCTCTTTTCTGGCTGTATTCCATACCTTGATACTAATCAGGGTGCCGTGGTTAGTAATTTCACCAATGAGGTTAGTAGCAGCCTAAAATTGTTTATTCCCTTGTCCTTCCAACATATCCATCTTGCCAGACCCTAGTCCTGGCCAACACTCTATATCTTCTTTGGCTTCTCCTGTTCTTAGGCTTCTGGTTTGGGGGAGAGGGGGCAGAATCATATGTAAGGTTGAGTTGGGTGGGATTTTTTTACTCTTTCCTCTTTTGGAGTACTTATGTAATCAAGCACCTTTGATGAGTCTGGCCTTTGTTTCTTTGATTAAATAGGTAGTCTTTGACAACCTGCTTATCTCAAAGGAAAGCCTAGTTTACATGGGTTTGAGTTGCATATTTGTGATGCCCTTTGACCCTGAACAGGGTATATAACTCAGAGGTTAGCCTTTTGTTGGGAGCTCTCACTCACTGGAAGAGTGTCAGTGTGGACACTCTGGGTAGCTGCTGGAGCCTCCCCGCTTTGAAGAAAACCCAGATGTTGGCTCTTCTCTTTTTGGTAACTATGTGTGTGATGTCTTGTTGAGACAAAGCCTGTTTATTGAACTATGTTATTTGATTTGTTGATATTTTCTGTTTGTAACTTCTATTTGTATTTGCTCCGAAGTTCAGGATGCTGGCTTTTCCTCCTGAACTAAGTGAATGATAAATGTATGTTTAATTAAAGTGAGATTGTAAACCCCTTAACCTTGCTTTCCTTAGAAAAGCAGATCAAAGAACCTATGCTAGCTGCTCTTGTTGCTGATCTTATTGGATCTTACACCCCTGTGCTGATAAATTCCAAACTCATGCTACTTTGTTTCCAATTCTTTGCTACCCAAACAAGTGCTGCTATAAATATTTTGGTGCATGTGGGGATTTTCTTATTGTCAATGACTTCCTTGGGTTATAGGCATTGTAGTGGAATCTATGAATCAAAGGATTTGGACATTTTAGTCACTTTATCTACATAATTCCAAATTGTTTTCCAAAATGATTGTATTGATTCACAGCTCCATCAACAATGCACCAGTGTGCCTATCTTCCCATAACCTTTTCAAGGTCAAATATTCCTATCTCTTGTCATATTCGACAATTTGCTGGGTGTGTTGAAACTTCAGAGTTGTTTTCATTTGCCATTCAATTACTATTAGTGATTTGGAGCATTCTTTCACATAGTTGTTAATAGTTTACAATTCTTTTGAGATATGATAGTCCATATCCTTTGACTATTCATCTATGGGGAAGTGGCTTTTGGTATTATTTTACACAAATATGTATATTAGCTCACTCTCTAACTGAGGGGATAACATGTAAACGACTAGGTAAATATAATATACATACACAGAATAGTTAGTAGGCACTCTGAGAGGAAAAGGTATTAGCTGCCAGGGCAGAGGATCAGAAAAGGCCTTCTGGAATAGGTGGGAAGCAGAGGCAAGGAGGCAGACAATTGCACTGTGAGAGACAGTGAGTTCAAAGGCAAGAAGACAGATCAGAGTGTTATGTTTCAGAACTTGCAAGCTGGTCAGTGTTATGGAACATAGAGTTCAGAGAGGAGAGAAAAATGTAAGAAAACTGGAGATGTAGGAAATGACCATATTTTGAATCATTTTAAATGCCAAAGGAATTTATATTTGATCCTAGAGGTGATAGGTATCATTGGATTTTATTGCATAGGGGGTGGCTTGATCAGAACTGTGCTTTGGAAAAATCACCTTGCCACGTGAGGGGAGGATGGATTGGAATGGAGAGAAACTTGAAAAAGGGAGACCAATTAGAAAACTATTGTAACAGTCCAAGAAAGAGGTAATGAGGGCTTGTATTAGGGTGATGACTGTGTAAGGGGAAGTGAGGACATATACAAGAGATGTTCTGAAAGTAAAAATTATAAAATTTGTCCATAGTTTGGCCAATCTATTGAATCAGTACACTAAACAGAGATCTAGGACAGGTTTTGCATATGGCCTAGCTGGGTCCAGAATTGAATAGAAAGAAGACCATAGGCTGGATTAAATTTGGGAAGTTGTTTGGTACTTTTAGGAATTCCAGGCTGCTTCCCAACACAAAAACTTGTATTTTAAATATCGGTGTTTATTTCCCCGGGTTGCTTTTGCTCATATCATTGATTACAAGGAAGCATGATAAAACGATGAAGAGAACATTGACTCTAGAGGTTGAGGATCTATGATCCTATGGTACATAAGGTTCTCCCTTTCCTTTTCCACTTGTTAAAATCTTCTCAGCCAGCTCTTCCATCAAGCCTACTCTGAGTCCCTGAGCTGACAAAAAGCAAACAGCAATGAATGCATACAGATTATGTAGAGCATTGTATCGATCATAGTTCTTACAGTTTTCAAAGTTGTTTGTTTTTAGAGTGTTATTATATAAATTATTCTCCTGGTTCAGCTAATTTCATTCTTCATCAGTTTATAAAACTCCTCAAAATTATTTGTTATCATATTGATGTTATAGCTTAAACTGTTGTGGGTTCTGCTCACTTTGCAGTAGTTTATATAAGTTTTTCCATGTCTTTGGGATGTCATCTATTTGCTCATTTCTTACAGTACATTCCTATAAGGTGACTTACTGAACCATTCCTCATTATTTCTCTAGGCAACCCATTTCATTTTCAAATTGCACTAATTCATGAAAAATTTTTCCGTATAGTAAACTAAAATCTGCCTCCTTTTAACTTCTACCTATCAGCTTTCTGGATCCACACAAAATAATTAAATTCCCCCTTTCCAACACAACAGTTTTTGAAATATATGAAGACCTTCTCATACCCAATCAACCTCTTCTTTTAGGTTATGGATCATCTGAATAGCTCTCCAAGTCAGCCAAGAAGGATATTTTTTCAGCAACTACTATGTGCCAGCACTATGCTGGAGATACAAAGAAGAGCAAAAGACAATCCCTGCTTTCAAAGAACTCACTGTCTAAAGGGGGAGACAACATGAAAATGATTAAGGACAAACATGATGCATAAGACATATATACAAAGGTAAATTTGGGGGAGTCTCAGATGGAAGGTACTACAAGTAAGGAGTACTGGGAAAAGTTCCTTGCACAAGGTGAGATTTTAGTAGAGACTCGAAGGGAGTCAGGGAAACTAAGAGACAGAGATGAGGAGCGAGAGAGTTTGGGGCATGGAGGACAGTGAATAGAAATGCTTGGAGAGGAGAGATGGAGTTTCATGGATGAGGACTAGCAAAGAAGGCTAGTGTCACTGGATTGCAGAGTAAGTGAAGGGGAATAAAGTATATCCATATTGGACAGCCAGAAACGGGTCAGGTTATAAGGGACTTTGAAAGCTAAAAAGAGAATTTTATATTTTATCCTGGCGGTAATGGAGAGCCATTGGAGTTTATTGAATGGAGGTTAGGGTAGGGGGTGTGATATGGTCAGACCTAAGCTATAGAAAGATCAATTTGAAAGCTGAGTAAAGGAAGGATTGGTGTGGGGAGAGACTTGAGTCAAACTAACCAGTATATTATTGCAATAGTGCAGGCATAAGGCAGTGAGGGCCTGCTATGGTGCTAACACTAGAAAAGAGAAGGGGCATATATACAAGACTTGTTACAAAGGTAGAAATTCCAAAACTTGGCAACTGATTGGTTATGGGAGGTATGAGAGAACGAGGAGCTGAGGATGTCACCTAGGTTGTGAGCCTGGGTGGTTGGAAAGATGGTGGTACCCTCAAAATTTGCAGCATTGACTGAAGCCTTGTCATTATCATAGCTTTAGAGCTGGAAGGAAACTTAGTGGTTATGTCAGACAACCCCCTCTTGTCTCACAATGAGGAAACTGAGGCTCAGAGAGGGTGAGTGACTTGTCTAGTCATGAGGAAGAGATGGGGTTTGAATCCTCATCTTTTGACTCCACATCCTTCACTCTTTCCACTGTGTCATGCTTTCCCCTTTGCTTCACACCTGTCCTGTTAGTGAAAAAAGCATGGACAAGAGACTAGGAGAGGCTGACAATGTGATGTCTCAGTGATGGGAAAAAATATGTCCTGAATATTTTTTTTAATAAAGGGGTCTTAGATAGGAAGAAACAGGGAGTCTTCAGAGAGAAATGAATAATGTGTTTTTATTATCCTATGTATTTTGAATCTTATTTTGATCATCCTTTTTCTGCTTTGTTCTTCTAAATGCAAAGAGGAAAGTGGAATTTGCTTCCTCCTCACTTCTGCCTCTGAGCTTCCCTGGCTTACTTCAAGACTTGGTTCAAATCCTACCCTGTTCAGGAGACCTTTCCAGTCCTATTCTCCACACCTCCCAAACCATGTCTTCTCTATGGTATTACCTTCTATTTATATGTACATAGCTATTTGCACGTTGTCTCACACACAAGCATGTGTGATCCTTGAAGGCAGGGACTATTTTTGTTTTTATTTTTATCTCCAATATTTAGCATCGTATCTGGCACATAGTAGGCGCTTAACAGATGTTTGTTGATTGACTGACTCTGCTACCAGATTCAGTACTCATTCCCAGAAATGAAAATCCTCAGAGGATTGACTTGAAGGGGAGAGAATGTAATCTATCATTTCAGGGGCTTTGAAAGGCAGTATTCTCCTTTCTCTGTGGCTCCAGCGTATGTTACTGTTTTCCATGTAATAAGAAAGGGATAATTTGTCTGATTATGTTTGCAGGCCTCAGATTTAATCCAGGGCTGGGAAAAGAGTCTACATTCTTTCCTTATCCCTGGAGAAGTATGAAATTATAGCCGGAATTATGCTGGTTGATCCTTTTTATTTCATTTTGCCCAGCTTAATATATTAATAGCAGTTGTCAAATTAACCCTCTACATCGAAAAAAAATCCAAGTATAGTGTCTGAATCCATGGCTCCCTGCTGCTTCAAATGAAGGCACACCGACCATGCAATCTGTGTGAGGTATTTCCCACTGCCTCCGAATTCAACTGCCATTGAGGTAAGCAAGTGACTTTCTTGTTCTCAGATTATGGGACAGAAGAAAAAGGCAGTATTGATCTGAGAAGTGGCAAATTAGGGCAAAAGGATTTGCCTTTGGATTGACAGTCAGTGTTTCTCTTGATTGTCCAGCGTGAATGTGACTCCTTATGTTCTAAATTGTTGGACCCAGAAAGACCACTCCTATGACCCCAGAAAAAGCTGTAGAACATGTTTAGAGAAATAGTTTCCTCATCCAAAAAATAATAAGAAGTAGATAAGATGTTCTCTGTGTTTTGGCTGTTAATAGACATTAAGAAATATTATTTTATGGAATATTTAGTCATCATGTATTGCAGGACTAATGATAAATATTTACATGAAGACCATCATGAAAATAATTGCAGCTTAAGCAACTCCATCAGTTGCTGAGGATGGAATGGTAGGAAAATTCTTTGAAGAATTAAATTAAATAAATTTCTAATAGCTAGTTAAATGCAAAGATGAAAAAAGGTGAGGTGTGAGAGGAAAAAAATGGGAAAGTATATTTCAAAAAGAAGGGACAAGAAAGGCCAAAGACTAGTAGATCACATAAGTCTCATGCCTCTATATTATGATTACTTTCTTTGAGAAATATTTGGTATGCACTAGGTGTATTGAGAAGGAAATAACACCACAAAAATAGAGTATAATTTAATTGATGGGAAAAGACTTGTTATTAATGGAGAGATATCCCTTTCTGTAAAGTCACATCATAAGACATACTTCAGATCTAAGATCAAAATTAATAAGAAAAACAATAATAATAATGAGAAAAGAATATGATATATAGTTAAGAAGATTTAACTCTGAATCTTTAAATAAGTAATTGAAAATAAAAAATAGGTAAGGTACAACAGAAATGACACTGGTACTAAATGTAATAATTTTATCCAGATTCGTAACCAATGAAAATAAATTACTACAACAAAGAAACCAAAAAAGCCCAGAAAGTCCTTCAGTTAGCAGGCTTTAACTTAGTTGTCAGATTAAGAAAGGCAGCAACAAATTTGTAAAATTGTACAAAGAAAGATTAATAGGAAATTATGGATAACATGGTTTTATAAAGAAGAAAATCATATTGGAGGGGGAAAAGAGTTTAAAGAAAAGTTGGAAAGAAATCCAACTAAGCAAATAACCACCAAGAGAATTCAAGGATGAAGGTGAAAGGAGAATTACAAAAAGAAAAAAGATGGGAAAGATCTGCAAAAGTCATTATAGGAAACTTGTGTCCATGAAAGACAGAAGACTTAGAGCATTTGGACCCTAAAATAAATCACAGTGTTGCATATGTTGGTACAAAAGGCACTACCCAGCAAAACTGAGTATCATGCTCCAAGGTAAAATATGGATTTTCAATAAAATAGAGGACTTTCAAGCTTTCTCAGTGAAAAGACCAGAACTGAATAGAAAATTTGACTTTCAAACATAAGAATCCCGAGAAGCATGAAAAGGTAATCAAGAAACAGAAATTGCAAGGGACTTACTAAAGTTGAACTGTTTTGTTTACATTCCTACATGGAAAGAGGACATGGATGATTCATGAGACCTCAGTATTAGGGTAGCTGAAGGGAATATGCATGTGTATATATATATATATATGTTTATGTATATATATATAAGTGAATGTGTATGTATGTATATATCTATGTGTATATATATGTGTGACACAGGGTGAGTTGAAGATGAAGGGAAGATATCTAAAGAAATAAATGAAATTAAGGGATGAGAGAGCATCATACTGAGAGAGGGAGATAGGGAGAGATAGAATGGGGTGGATTATCTCACATAAAGGTGGCAAGAGGAAGCAGTTCTGTGGGAGGAGGGGAGAGGGCAGGTAAGGGGGGAATGAGTGAACCTTGCGCTCATCAGATTTGGCCTGAGGAGGGAATACCATACATACTCGGTTGTGTATCTTACCCCACAGGAAAGAAGAGGGAGGAAGAAAAAAAAATAAAAGGGGGGGGATGATGGAGGGGAGGGCAGATGGGGGTGAAGGTAATCAAAAACAAACACTTTGGAAAGGGGACAAGGTCAAGGGAGAAAATTCAATAAAGTGGGATGGGTTGGGAAGGAGCAAAATGTAGTTAGTCTTTCACAACATGAGTATTATGGAAGGGTTATACATAATGATACACATGTAGCCTAGGTTGAATTGCTCGACTTCTTAGGGAGGGTGGGTGGGAAGGGAAGAGGGGAGAGAATTTGGAACTCAAAGTTTTAAAATCAGATGTTCAAAAACAAACAAAAAAAAGTTTTTGCATGCAATTAAAAAATAAGATACACAGGCAATGGGGCGTAGAAATTTATCTTGCCCTACAAGAAAGGAAGGGAAAAGGGGATGAGAGGGGAGGGGGGTGATAGAGGGGAGGGCTGACTGGGGAACAGGGCAACCAGAATATATGCCATCTTGGGGGGGGGGGAGGGTAGAAATGGGGAGAAAATTTGTAATTCAAACTATTGTGAAAATCAATGCTGAAAACTAAATATGTCAAATAAATAATTTAAATTAAAAAAAAAAGAGAAAACAAAACACTAAAAACAGCCAGATTTAACCAAGTATATGTGGACAAGATCTATTTTGGAGATGACACAATTGTGAGCATATCAAGGGACTAATGTTGAGGGGAGAAAAAAACCAAAGGTATGAAAATCTCAGATCTTAATACTGAAAAAGCCAACCCAAGAGAATATTTGCAACAACAACAATAATACTAGCTAACATTTATCCAGTGCTTTAAGGTTTGCAAAGCTCTTTACATATATTTTCATAACTGACCTTTACAATAATCCTCTGAAGTAGGTACTGTCATTTGCCCCATCATAAAGATGAGAAAACAGGCTAAAAGAGATGAGGTGATTTGCTCAGAGTCACACAGCCAGTAAGTATCTCAGCCGTTTGACTCATAGGCCTAACCTTCCATCTATATGAAATCTTTGTGAAAATCATCTCTACCCAAATTAGGGGTATTTTTAATTTAGGATATTAGTAGTGATCAGGCTTTATTAAATTATATTCAATAATTAACAATATCTTCACCAAAATTCAATCCTGTGTAATTATAATAATCGAGTTTGGTTCTGAAGAAGAGATTACAAGATGTACCTTTCTTTACAGAGGTGAGAGACTATAGGTATGGAATATTTAATATTTTGTCAGCCATGTGTAACAACAAGTACTGTAGATTAAGGAACTAGATCTTTTGTTTTCTTCCTTCCTTCCTTCCAGCAGAGGTGGAACTTAATCTCATCCAGGCTTTAACTTTCAGAACTTGCTGGTCTCATCCTTCTCTTCCTCCTTCCCTTCTGGCTCAAGGTACTAAACATTTAATTTGTCACACTCCTTTAAAACAATTCACTTCTTGTTCAAGCGTGGTTTGGTAGAATCACTGTATTTAGAGCTAAGTGCAACATAATTGCTCTCAGGTTCATGTGGTCTCTTTTTCTTCTCTCTTAGGGCGTTTGTAGCATACAAAAAAATTATTAATACAATTATAATAGCTTAGAGCCCCTAGCCAGGAAAATTCCTAATATTCAGATAGAAGTTTGGTTTTCTGCCCTAATTTAAATTTTATTTCCAGCTAGCTTCTTTACATTTGGGGAAAAATCGGGATACAGAAAATTCTTAGGTGAAAAAAAATGAGCAGAATATATGATTGTGCCTGGTACAAGACTTATATGGGTAGGGGAAATTAGGGGAAAGAATAGAACTTTTGGAACTTCTCTTCAGTCCTTGAAGCAGTGAGTATGTCTGGCAGCTTCTGTCTTGGTCCTCTGTAATAAGATGGCTGCTGGGACCTGATGGCTCACCTCAATTTTTCCTTTCCCTACTATGACTCAGTTCACTGTCCAGCTCAGCCAGTCAAGTTCTGAGTAGGACTGGGGATATTATTTCTCTTTACCTTCTACCTCAGCTTTTCTCTTTAAGGCTGAGTTTCTCTTTTAAAAACTCCTAGATATGATTCAAGTCTATTTTCTAGCTTAAAGATTGAGATAGTCCAAATTACTCACAAGACTGAGAAAGAATGAGAAAGAATGCTTGCCCTACTGAACTCCAAATCCCAGAAAGTCAGTCAATTCTCAAACTTTTATTATACTCTGTTGATGTGTTGACTAATTTTGCTGAATTGTGTTTTTTCCTTCTTCCTTTGTTGTTGTTGTTGTCATTTTTAAAGAGATGACTTGCTGGATTGGAGAAAGGATACACTTAGAAATGGAGACTCTTGCTGTGTGGGGACCCCCAAAATTATTGGAGTGTGGAAAGAATTTGAGGACTCAACCTGTCTTCAAGTAAAGTGGCAAAATTTGATTGTGACATTATAAATCGGGCTGAGCTCCTCAGGGAACTCTAAACCTAGTGGAGGTTGAGTAAAAGACTTTATGGGGAAAGCTCAGAGCATGGTGTGTTAACTATGCTAATTAGGTGGTGCAGGCTGAATCAAGGAGTGGTCAGTTCTTAAAGGAACATACAATTTCTGTATCTTGGGTGCAGGTGTCCTACTCAGAATATATTTTTGGAAATCCTGGGGTGGGGGTGTAGTCTTCTAACGGGTGTGTTTTTGGGTCTCCTACATCACTAAGTCAACTAGTGGTCCTGTTTATACAATATAGCCTTGGGAATTGTTGTCTATAGCTTGACCTCTGGATTGTATAAGGTAACTGTGGGAGTCAGTACAGGATAATTCTGTCGGTACAAGGAAATTCTACGAGGTCAGCTTGTTCCTGTAGCAGGGAGGGATAGTTTTCCTCATTGCAGCCCACTCATGGGTTACTGCCAGAGATATGATCTTTATCTGGGGTCCAATCACCCCAATTAGAGGTAACTTAGAAAATTATGAATTAAAATGTAAAAACGACAAGTATCCTGTACTTGGAGGTTTAAACCCTTAATCTCTTAGAGGCAAGAGTTTTATAATTTAATTTTAAGCTCAGACAGGAGTTTCTGTGGTCAGCATGAGAGCACTGGGCACCAGGAGTTTGGTGTTGGAAGCCCTGACATTGCCATGGGCTGATGGGGAATGAAAATAGAAGGGACCAGGGAAGAGAGATGAATGATATGTGAAAGCTACACCATCTTCCAAACACTAATCTCCACACTGAGGGGACACAGACAAAATCAATGTACCCAGAGCTGGAGGATGGTGGTTGTGGTTGTGTTTGTGATGACTTAAGTCTCTTCCCTTCCATCACTCCTTAGTGACCACCTACTAGGCAAAACTATCCTTATTATTTCAAAGCCTTTTTGTCATTTTCTTAAGTTAGATGTCAAGGACTTCTCCCCTTGCTGAAAGAGTTCATTAGAAATAAAAATAGACACCTGAGTTAGACCCTCCCCCATCTATGCTTTTTAAGGAAAGATTTAAAAAGAGCCCAGGAGAGAAGGATAATACAAGAGGTTGACAAAGAGAAGATGAAATTGTAAAGTCAATGTACGTTGATTTGACCACTCGCCTACCTTCCTCCCTCTCATTTTCTCTTTCAACCTTATAACCCATCTTCTATCTCAATTCTTTTGAGCTGATAGCTTATAACTAACCAATTATTAGTTAAGTTCAAATATGTTAATAAAGAACTCTTAAAGACCCAAAAGGCTTCACAACCCAAAGGAATGAAGCTATAAGAGTTGTTGCCGCTGCTGTCGTCATTAGTTTTTGAAGGGGACTGGTGGCATCATGGAGTGATGACTTGTTTGTCATGAATTTAAGTGAAGCAGAGTTGTACAAGGTTTTCAATCTCACTCTCTCTTCCAGAGTCATCAAAATCTAGTGGAAGAAAAGCAGTAGTACTAACATTTTGTGGGCAAGGGGTCTGCAAATCACCTCATGTGGGTGAGAACCTATTTATTTAGTCATGGACTGTTTGAGGGATTCAAAAGACTTGAATCAGAATTCCTATGCATCTACTTACTACCTGAGTGAACCTGAGCAAGTCTTGTCTCTTGGCCTCAGCCTGCTCATCTGTAAAAAGAATAGATTAGATTAGAGGATCTCTAAGATCCCCTCTAGCTGGAAGTCCTATGATCCTGTGAGTCAAGGAGAAAAAGGAAAACTGGAATGTGGAAAGAGGAGAAGGAGATAAAAAACTGGAATAATGGAAGAAGAAACTCCTGTTCCTAAGCAGTAGGTTTGGACACGAGAAGAGAGAATCTAGAGGCTTGCTTTGTGTGATCATAGGATGGTAAATCCAGAGTATAAAGGGATCTTAGAGCTTATCTAGTCCAGCTTCCACGTTTTTACATGTAGAGGGGCTTGTCCTGGGCAAACCCAGGTTGCCTAACATGGAGATGCTCAGTATCCCCTACCATGTGGGTAGGGGTAGCCTCCTTTGATTGGCTGTTTAGTTGGAAAGGCTTTACAACTAGCTAGACTGGGACAGTTTCTTTTGTGTGACCTGTTTCCCCCGCCTTCAGAGAATGAAGATAATAGTTCACCCATAGTATAGTTTCCAAGAACTGAACCAGGGAAAGGGAAAGGATTTCCTTACCCTCTTTTCCCTCTTACCCCTTGGCTCTGAGATTTCTCTTGGCCTGAGAGTGTTTGTTTCTAGTCTGTGTCATTTGTCCTTCCTAGTGATTCCCACTTAACCCAGGAGTTCAAGCTACGGTGACCTTGGAGCCAAGATTGCATGCAGGATGTTGCAGCCAATCAGCCTGGCAGGGAAGCCCAGAGAAACTTTGGTGCCTGGGATCTTAGCCCAAAGGATATTATGGACTTGGAACTTGAGACTGTGCTGTATAGGAATTAAGCTGATGAATGAACCTAAACCACTCTCCTCCTCAAAGATTGATATGATGTTGTTGGTGGGGGGAGGGGAGTGGAGAGAGGGAGCCCCACTTGTTGAGGAAGTATGTCTGTATATTTGTTAATGTGCTTGTTGAAGTAAATATCCCTTTGTAAAAGCTACTCCAAAAGTTAGTGGTTAAATAGGCAACCTATCCCTATACTTGGGGCTGGAACCATTGACAGTGTAGACACATACCCCAAATCCCCTTAAAGGTACTTAAGAATGCTGGGGGAGGGGTGGATTGTAACATACTTGGAGGTAGAGGCCAGGATAGGCAGAGTAACTTATAGTTGAGGAAATTGAGACTAAGACCTGAGAGGGATTAAGTGGTTTACCCAAGGTCACATAGGTAGTCATTGGCATACGCAGAATTTGAACTTATTGAAGAAATTCAATGTTCTTTCCACTGAACCACACTGTGGCTTGAAATGAAGTATTATATCTTTACTTCTTTCTTTTGCCATGGCAAATACATAATTATATTTGAAAGAAATTCTTCTCAGTGAAACTTCTCTGATTCTTCTTCTTCTTTTTTTTTTTTTTTTTTTTTGGAACGTGGCCTTTTCTTTTGTTTTAACAATTTCCAGTCCAGGAAAGACTCGGCCACCAGAGAAAGGTTAAAATGAATTCTCTGTGACAAAAAAGGGTGAAACTTTATAATCTATATGCTTAGCTGTAGGAAGTCTACAAAGCCTACAGTCACCTCCAGTATACAAAAGGAAGAATCCAAAAAGTGGCGGAATGGATAAAAGAGGGAACTCACTTGGGGATTCTGTCCTGAGGGATTCCATTCAAACCCTCTCCACTGATGGAAATGGAAAAGGGAACACTACTTTGTGGCACAAGGACAGACATTCAGTCTCCAACACCATCAAGAATTCACAGGAACCAAGATTTCTTCTTAAATGTTCTGAAATGACTGTTTTATGGGCATTTGGCTGAAATAAGGGGCATTACTGTTGACTTAAGGTTTACCTAACTGAATTTAGCTACATAAGGAAGTTTCAATTGGCTGGAGCTCCCCAGACATATGGAAGATGGAGAATGGCTGGTTTGTCAGCCATGGTGGGGGCTGAATCACCAATTTGTTCAGGGAGCCCATGATTAAAGTTTAGTTTGTACTATTATGTAACAAAAATACCTGCCAAAAAACACAGTCAGGGAAATAAATCTGAAATACTTGTGTGTAGGATACAGCTGGGATACAAAACTTGTACTTATTGAAGACTTATGGGACAGTAAACAAGGCTGCATCTCTGGAATTCTTTTTAAAAAAAAAAAAAGGTGTTCTCTCAATCCCCACTATTTTTGTGGGGGAAGGAAGGATTTGAGGTGTTTATGAAATTTAATTCAACTCGACAAGCATTTCTTAAGTGCTTACTGTGTGACTTTCTGAGCTAGTTGCTGAGGATTTGAAAGTAAAATGAAAAACAGACTCTTCTCTCAAGGAGTTTACATTCCACTGGAAACAAGCAGGGTATTCTTGGTACTGGTCTGTCTTATCTTTCCCATAATTGTGTCCATCTCCCCACTCCTATGCTTGTCACTCAACACTACAGGTAGAAATTTTCTAGGTGAAGAAAGAAGCTTTTAACAGAGGAAAGGATTGGATACTGTTCTGTATTAATACTTAGGTAACTGGGAGTTGAACCAGGCATGCCCAAAGCTGCCCTTCCTGTTCCTTGTCGTATGTGACTTAGCTCTAGGGCACACTGGAGATTCTGGAATCACTGACTTAATTCCATTGACCATGAATGTGACTTCAAAGCTAAAGGATTTTTACTTTCTGAGATGACAAAGCAATCCTCTCATTGATCACTGAACTGGAAGAAGCCAAGGAGTCCATCTTCCCAACATACCCAGGTCACACTTGTCTAGACGCAGGATGGCAGCTCTGTGCATGCCTTATCTAATCCCTGTTCACACCTGTCACAAAACAATTATTTCTAGTATAAGTCTATAATAATATTATCTTTTTTGCAGTGCTTTCTGGTCACAAAGCACTTTGAATATTGTATATCTTTTTTTGTCACTTTCAGTTTTATCGATATGCATTTTTATATTACTTCCACTTTGTGACAGTTCATTTGTAAAAAAGATAAAATAGTTAAGTAAAACTAGTAATACAATCTCATCTGAAAGAGTATGCGACATTTCACATCTGGAGTACCTTCCCATATCTCTATTTTTAAACACAAACAGAAATCTAATTTTGCTCCCTCCCATCTCTCCTCTCCATTTAAAAACAACAACAACAAAAACTTTCTTGTAACAAATAAATGCGTGTGTGTGTGTGTGTGTGTGTGTGTGTGTGTGTGTGTGTAAATAAAGATCTCATTCTGCATTCTAAATCTATCACCTCTCTGTAATGGATAGCATACTCCAACATCAGTCCTCTGGAATCATGAATGGTCACCGTGCTAATTATAGCTCTTACAGCTTCCAAAGTTGTTTGTCTTTACAGTGTTGTCGCTGTATAAATTGTTCTGGTTTTGCTCATTCCATTCTTCATAGGTTTATAAATGTTCTTAAAACTGGTCATTTTTATAATACTAATGTTATAGTGCAAATTGCTCTTCTGGTTTTTCTTACATTACTCTGCATGAGTTCATATAAATCTTTCCATGTCTTTTTGAAATCGTCTATTTTCTCATTTCTTAGAGTACAATATATTACCTCATGTGAATTTCACAACCACATGAGAGAAATAATGCAATTATTACTATCCCCATTTGTAGTAGCAATTTTGATTTGAAGATCTTTCCCACCTGTTATTAGGCCATGTGTCCTGCTTATGTCACAGGAAGCCCAAGTTACATGTGGTGGAGGAGCTTCCCGACAGGAAAAGGAAGTTATGTCACAGGAAATGGAGAGAGAGGGAGAGAGAACAGTTATGACTGCTAATGGCTGATGGTGGCCACCCTTGTGATGGTCAGAACTGAACAGGCTGACTTAGCTGTACTGTGAGTTTGTTTTGGGGAAGACCCCAGCAGGGGATCAGAGAGGTTTTGGGATGGTGAGGCTCCATGTTGTGATATTGTGTATGGAATGTTATTCTGCTCTGATAGATTGGATGAATGGCTTGTGGGATCTGGTTCTCTGGTGTCTGAATAAATGGTTTACTTCTTCTACCTTCTACGTGGAGAGTCTCATACACTTTGCGATACAGAACCACAGAGGCATTTTGACAATTATCATCTACATTGTTATTATTGCCTCACTGTTACACCATTATACAGATGAGGTAACAAAAGTTCCGATAGATTTTATCCAAGGTCACACCAGTAGGGACCCCTCCTTCCCAACCAAAGGACCTGAGAGTCCATCTAGTCGCACTGGTACGTGACCAAAACTAACTTCTGCAACTTTGCTGCCAATTCTGCTTGCAGAGCGCTAGCTCCCTACTATCCCCCAAGGCAATCCATTCTACTTTGGGAAGGATTGAATAGTGAAGAGGTTTTTCCTTACAAACTCAAATTCAAAACTAAAACTCTTCCTGACTCAAAGTCCAGTGCTCTTCCCGTTTTACTGTACTGTCTTTCTGAAAATGAAGATCATCGTTGAACAAGGTTGCAGGTAGAGTACTTGAATGAAACTGTTGAAAAACAAAACCAAATCCCAAATTTAATGTTAAATGTTAAAATTTGAGTGATGAAAACGCAGACCAAATTTTCCATCTGTATCAGTGCATCTTCTGGATCTTCTGCTTTCATAATTATTTTAATCATTCCCAGACTGTGCCATCAGGTAAAGACTAGTCTTCTAAAAATATGGACAAAGCATTTTAGAGACAAAGGGGGAACAAAGGAGAGTCATACAGGAGCATGACATACTCCAGTTCATCAGTAGTTGAATGGATCTGTGATCTCATCGACACAGGTACTCCATGCATACCTTCTCGTCCTGTGACTCTTTATTACGCCCTTCGATAAATGCTTTTGGAGACTTTTTTTAGATTTTAAACATTATGCAGGCTAGCCATCTGTCATCCCTTGTTTTCTGTACATGGCTAGTTCACCTCTCTTTCCAATCACCTACTTTCTGGTTGATGTTTTTTATTCCACTTCTTGCACAAAAGCCATCACTAGTAATATGCCACAGTCCATTTATGCACATGAAATATCACCTATATTTCACAAAAATAAATAGGAAATAGGTACTTTATGAGTGACATTTGAACACTGGATGTGTACTTTCAGTCTTTCATCCTATATCAATATTTTTTTAAAAATATAGGCACACTTTATTGTACATAATTAATTGGTTCCACAAAAGTATAACATTAGGTGAAATAATATTATTGGGGATGGTTAGTTTCATAGGACTAGAAATGAACAGGAGCTCCATATATCTCATAACTGGGAAGGGTGGAAGCTGCCTGTCTAGAGACAACACTGAGCTAGTGGGATGGAATCAGGAGCTATCCAGTGGTCTCAATCCCACTGGGAGGAGCAAGAGTGAGGACTGAGTTATATTAGTCTCAGGGAACTGGTCTTACATCAAGAGAGTGAGGTTGAGGATGTTATGGCAGAGTTTGGTTATGCTATTTTAATTAGATTTTTGGAAAGTTTGTGTAAGGTCCCCCTGTATCGAGTATCATGGGGTTCTCTCTGGGGAAAGTCATGGAAACTTTAGGTAAGAAGAAATTAATACCAAAGGAAAGAGAACAAAGGGCTGGAAATAAAGTTATTGTGAAGAAAGATTACAAGAACAAGCATTTATTAAACTCCTAGTATGTCCTAGGCACTGTGCAAAGCACTTTTATAAATATTTTCTCATTTGATACTCACAACAACCCTGGGAGGTAGATGTCATTATTATCCTCATTTTACGGTTGAGGAAGTTGAGGCAAACAGAAGTTAAGTGATTTGTCCAGTGCCACTCAGCCAGTAAGTATCTTAGGCTGGATTTGATTCCTGATTCCAGGCCAAGGACTCTATCCACTTTGCCACCCAGTTACCTCTGAGGACCTCTGGGTCTTCAAAATGAAGGGATTTTGCAAAGAGAAAGAATTAGTATTCTTTAGCCTTTCCTTTCTGGGACACACACTGCAAAGGATCTACACTCCAGATTCTCTACTTGGTTATCCAGTTTAAGAAAAGATTCACTCTGACCTTGTGCACATCATCTGTTCTTGATACTTGTGAGGCCACCATGAGACATGCTTAAAAATGATGTAGAACCAGATTGGGAGAATTTCCTAGGACTATGTGGATCCCTTAACACCCTATAAGTGGTGGAAGGAAAGTGACCATTTTCCTGGTAAATAGAAGTTGCATAAGTCTCCTATCTCCCCCTAGCCCTTTAGGGGTACAAATCCATGAAGGGATGGAGAGAAGAAGCATTACTATATTTCCTACTATCACCAGGCACTGTGCTAAGAGCTTTTACAAATACTATCTCATTTGATATTTTATATATGGTTTCAACTGTTCCTCCAGGGATAAACTCATCACTTCTAATCTCATCATCATACTGCTAACCTAAACCTTGACTGACACCACCTCTTAGTCTCCTCTCCCCTCTGATTGGAGGGCTGGAAAATGAATTACAAAATGCCTCTCAGTGCCTTCATTTATAGAAGGCAGGGACTGGACTCTCAGATCACTCCACTTTGCATCTGCTGCTCTGCCTGGTTTCAGTTCCACAGAACAAGATGCCCCCATGCCAGTCCTGCCACCTACCCCTACTCTCCTTGTGTGTTGTGCATAGAGCTGGGCACATAGTAGGGGCTTAATAAATGTATATTGGCTTATTATTGGCTCCTCACAACAACCGTGCAAGTGAGTGCTATTACTATCCCCATTCTAAAGTTGAGGAAACTGAGACAAACAGAGGTTAAGTAAATTGCCCATGGTCACACAGCTAGTAAGTGTCTGGGGCTGGAATTTGAACTCAGGTCTTCCTGACTCCGGGCCTGGCACTCTATCCACTTGTTTCACTTAGCTGCCTCTAGAGGACTATCCTTTATAGTTTTATGAAAACTCAGTCTCTAAAACAATTTGTATGAAGGGAGGAGATATGTCTATAATTCTGTGAGTGATTTACACATTTAAAGAAAAATGGGTTTTGCATGATGGTGTAATACAGTACAAGTTCACAGAATTACAGAATCTCCAAGTTGGTCAAGACTTCCTTCGGGTTCAACCCATATCTGAAAAAATAGCCCTATTACAACAACCTATTCATTCTTTACTTGACAACCTTCAATGATGTTCAGGACCTCACAACCTTCCTAGGCAGTCCATTCCATTTTGGAAAGCTCTAATTGTCTGGAAGTTTTTCCTTAAGTCTAAGTGTTTCCCATAAAATCAAGGCCATGTACAATTCTGGACACAGTCATGTAATTTTGGACTCTTCAGGATTTTTCAAGCTTCAGGGATGAATTGTCTTCTAGACAGGACAGAGATCTCAATTGTCCATATGGAAACTGTTCAGTTTCCTGTTTGATATTGGCAAGAAAGAGATGAGTTAGCAGCAACAAGTTGTATGAGGAAGTCTGTAGAAACCACATTATGTTGCTAAGTAAATAAACTCATGGTATTTGTGGCTCAGTCATTTTCCATGTGTTATGGTCTTCTTGTTTTCCAAATATGCACAGAATGACATGAGATCTGCTCCTGGGGATATCGCTGTCCACGTCGTTATGGTTACCTTCATGTGTGAAGTGTCAATCTCCCTATCTGTCTCCTGTCCCACCCACCCTGCTGAAGCTGGGAGTCTGTATTGAGTTTGGGGCAGTGCAAATGCCTTTAATGTGGAGATCCTAACATGTAAAGAATTTCCTTTGGGACTATGTGTTTCCAGTGGGAGTTTGGTGTTTGGGAGTTTTCCAGTGAGAGGAGGTGGAATAGGTGGTAGGGGTGAAATTTGGGGGGCTATAGCCAAAGAAAACTGATTTCTAGTCTAAGAATGGCTATAGATTCTGGCTTAAGTCCAGACCTGACATAAGCTCAATGCAAAATTGCCTAGTCTATATCTGGCGGCTGCAGTTAAGTCAACTTCAAGGCAGTCAATGGCTTGTGGTGACTTTCAATAGGTTTTGAATCTGTTTGCTTTCTTTGGTATGTAATCATTTGGGGTCATCTTTGGGAGCCTGCAAGATACTGGGGAAGAATGTACAGAATCCCAGGATCAGAAGGGACCTCAGTGGTCATTTAGTCTCACCCAAACCTCAGTAGGATTTCCCTCTACGAATCTCTAAAAATTCATCCAGCCTCTGCCTTAAGATCTCAAATGGGGAGGAACCTGCCACTTCCCAAGGCAGCATCCTCCACTGAGGGATGGCTCTAATTGTTAACAAGCTTTCCTTTACCTCAAGTACGAATCCGCCTCTTTGCAACTTTCACTCAGTGCTCCCAGTTCAGGCTCCTGGACCAGGCAGAATACTACACGGAGACTTTTGAGACATGCTGTGCTACAGATGGGCAATGAACTGGGCCCAGAGTAGAGTAGGAGGAAGAAAACATGCTAGTCTATTTTTGGGAAATGGCACCATGTTTTTAATGACCCCAAACTTCTCTCTGAAATAGGATGTCTCAAACTGGATGTCCTAGAGACATCTCAAACTCAGCAGGTCCAAAATGGAACTTCCCATTCCACCCAAATCCACCTTATCTCCTGATTCCTGTTGGGCAGAAGGTGAATAAGCATGTATGTAGTTCATACTGCATATGAAGCATTGTGCCTTTAAGCACTTTTATAAATATTATCACGTTTGATCCTCACATCAACTCTGTGAGGTAGGTGCTACTATTACCCCCCATTTTATAGTCAAAGAAAATGAGGCAAATGGAAATTAAGTAACTTGCCCAGCATCACACAGCTAGTTACTGTCTGAGGCTGGATTTGAACTCAGGTCTTCCTGACTTTAAGCCTAGTGTTTTAGCCACTGGGTCAACAGCTTCCTCTATTATGCCTCTAGTTACCTAGATTTACAACTCTGGAGTCATCCTTGACCCTTCCCTTTCACTTAACTAATTACCAAGTCTTGTTGATTCTACCTACATGACATCCCTCACATGTGTACCCTTCACTCAACTACCTTCATTCAACCACCGCTCTGGTTCAAGGCCTCCCTCATCATTTCTATCTTAGCCTAATGCAATCATTTCTTCATTAATTTATTTCTCTCAGGACTCTCCTCATTCCAATCCATTCATTCTCTAGGCATTGTCAAAACGATTTTCCTAAAGTACAAGTCTTACCACGCCACTTTCCTGTTCAATGAACTGTGGTACCTCAGATACCACCACATACTCTGGGATCCCGATATTGGTCCCCTTGCTTCTCCTCCGTCTCCTGACTCTGAGCATTTTTGCTGGCCAGCCTCCATGCTCAGGATGTTCTCCTTCCTCATCTCTGTTTCCTAGCTTCCTTCAAATCTTGGTTAGAATCACATCTTCTATGCCTTTTCCAATCCCTCTTAACTCTAATACCTTCTCTCTGTTGTCTTCAATTTATCCTGTATATAACTTGCTTGGTCAAAGTCGTTTGCATGTTGTCTTCCCCTTAGACTATAAACTCCTTGAGAGCAGGGGCTGTGCTTTTCCCTTTCCTTGTATCCCAGTGTTTAGCACAGTGCCTGAAACATTAGTAAATATTTATCGACTTACTATTACTTTCAGGACCAGATATAAATTCTGTTTGGCACCCAAAGTCCTTCATATGCTGGCCCCAATAGACTCTTCCAGACTTATTACAATTATTAACCTGCATGCATACTGATTCAGCCAAAATAACATTACCGTTCCTCATACACAGCATCCCATCTCCCATCTCTACGCCTTGGCCATCTCCCCATGTCTGGAATGCATTCCCTTCCCATCTTTGCCTGTTAGAATCCTTAATTTCCTTCAAGGCTCAACTCAAGTGCCACCTTCTACATGAGGCTTTTCCACATTTCCTCACTCTTGCTATAGCCTTCCTCCCCATATTATCTAGTACTTAATTGGTACGTTTTTATATGTCCTTGCATACACACACACATGTTTGTATGTGTGTGTGTATGTATATATGTATATATGTATCAAATGGCCGCTTGCTAAATTGTAAACTCCTCAAAAGTAGCTACTGTTTTACACCTTTGTCTTTTATATCTTTACATCTTTGTTTCTTTAGCACCAAACACAGTGCCTGCCACATAGTAGGTGCTTAATAAATGGTTGGTTGAGATGACAGAATCATTGAAATATTTAAATGTAGAGGAATACTATCAGAGTTATAACTACACTGAGGAATTTAGGAGTGTTGCTCCATTTTGGGTATACACAAACTATTTGTTTATTCATCAAACAAGCATTTATTAAGCAACTACTATGGAAATTCAAAAACAAAAATTAAACAGTACCTGCCCTCAACGAGGTTACAGTCTTCTGAAGGGGAGGGAATAGAATAAATACACCATTAAGTATAGTATAAAGTAGCTTGTGATTAGGAAAAAAAAGTGCCCTAGGAAAATTAGAGAAAGAATCATAGATCAGCATCTGGAAGGGACATCTGCTCTAAACTCCTTCCCATACAGATAAGGAAACTGAGGCCCAGAGAATTAAGTGACTGACCCAAGGTCACACAGGTAATAAACAGTGGAAGCAGGATTTGAAACTAGGTCTTTTGACTCCATAGCAGTGCTCATTCCACTGTACTACTCTGCTCAAGGATTGTTTAGCTTCCTGAATACAAGTTTTACCACCTCCTCCCAAAAATTACACAGTCTTTAGGGGAGCTACGACTATAACACGAGTCTCACTTATCCAAAATTCGAAATCCCTAATTGACATTTAATGCGTGTTTGCTCAGTTAGATTACATCTATTTGGAGAGTAACACAGGAATCTGGACTCCTTCTCTTGCACGTCTGGGATAGTGGTTGGCTTGGTTTGTCTCTCAGGGAGCACTTATTTACACCATCTCTTTCGCAAATGCACTTGTTTATGCTAGGTCACAACTAGATTTTCAAAAGGTACCAGGGCTCTTTAATGAGTCTTAAGTTCCCTGAAGGAAAAGGTAGCAGAACTACCGGACTCTGGCCACTGTGTCCACCCTAGGCACCCACCATTTCTACCTGTTGAAATCCTTTCCTTCCTTCAAGATCCAATTTGAGTGCCACATACTCCATGAGGCCTTCCTCACTCTTCTCTTGCCTGTTCTACTCAACTGAAAATGATCACCACCTCTTTAAATTGCTTAGCCTAAACCTTTCCTTTTCATCTTTTTCAAGTTCCTTTGTATTATAGTTAGTTGTGTACCTGTCCTTCCCCCATTGACACTCATTCGACCAACAAACACTGATAAGTGCCTACTATGTGCCAGACAATGGGGATACAAATGGAAAGAATAAGGATTGTAAACTCCTAGAGATCAGGGTAGATGGTGTGTCTGTCTGGGTAGCCCCAGTGCCATATAGATAATGGAGGCCTGATCATGTTTGTTGAATAAGTGCTAGTTTTAATGTTCCTTGAAAACCTTTTAAAATCAATCAAGGGGGCAGCTAGGTGACACAGTGAGTAGAGCACCGGCCCTGGAGTCAGGAGGATCCAAGTTCAAATTTGGCCTCAGACACTTGACACTCACTAGTTGTGTGACCTTGGCCAAGTCACTTCCCCCCTCCAAAAAAAAATCAATTAAGAACGACATCCAAAGGTTAAGTAGAACGGTCTTAAGTGAGCAGCCTTATGTTTATAGCTTTCTTCAAATATCTCCTCCCTGCCGTGGATTATTTCATAACAATTCCAAGGAATAATTCCGGATCAATGAGGCCTTGAACTCTCCTGTTGCCAGAAGTGCACAGTATGTAGGCTGCAATCTCTAAGCCAAATAATGTGTGTTTGAAAAGTTTATTCCAGAAGAAACAACTTTTCCTTATTTATTGCATAATTGCTACCAGACCCTTGCTGCTTTGTTATGTTTTTGGATATTGTTTGTATCTAAAGAAAGGAACTAGTCTACCACTGAAATGTTTGAATTCCTCTGCAGAACACAGATGTGGAGTCCTGGTTCCCAGATAATGCAGATGTTTTGATGATTGACCGCCAAATTTCTGCATTAGAATGTTGAATGACTGGGACCAATGAGTGGATGTTGTTGGTTTGCAAGGGTCACTTACAGGGTCTCATTCATAAACTGGTTGCCCCTACTATTACAACTAGATTTTCCAAACAGGCACCAGATCTGGCTTTATACTTAAGTAGAGTACATGGTAGCCTCTACAGGGAGACTTAGGGGAATTAGTAAGGCCTCTGTCACCCCTGCTATTCATCCTTGTGTCATTAAGAAATATGGTATTAAGAGAGTCACTGCATATGGAATCAAATACTACTTCATTTACTTACTAGGGCAGATAGGGGGCACAGTGGATAGAGTACTGGGCCTGTAGTCAGGCCAACTCATCTTCATGAATTCAAATCTGATCTCAGATACTTATTAGCTGTGTGACCCTGGTCAAGTCCACTTAACTCTGTTTGCCTTAGTTTCCTCATCTGTAACACGGGAGGGCTGGTGTTGATGGTCCTTACATTCCCTTCCTATTCTAAACCTAAGATCCTTTTGGCTCCTGTAGCCCTTGAGGTTGTCTTTTATTGTGTAAATATTACTAGAAAGGTGTGTGTGTAAAATATGGAACAAATTTACACTAAGGTATTGGGAGACATCAGATTCTCTTTCCTCTTCTAGTAAGATAACACTAGGACTTTTCAGAGACTTAGACATAGGTATACTGAAAAGAAGGAAAAAAAGGGAAACATAGTAAGAGCCCTCGACATGGAGTCAGGAAATTTGGATTTGAGTCCTACCACTGAGTGGCTATGTGATCTTAGGGAAGTTTCTTCATCTAAACTGTGTATGTATAGTTAGCTAGAGAGATGTCATAGAGAATCACTATAACATAAAAATAAAAGAGCAGTAGAGGTACCTAGGGGCAGCTAGGAGGTACAGTGGATAAAGCGGACCTGGAGTCAAATCTGGGTTCAAATCTGGACTCAGACACTTACTAGCTGTGTGACCCTGGGCAAGTTACTTAATCCTGTTTGCCTCAGTTTTCTCATCTGTAAAATGAGCTGGAGAAAACCCCAGATAGGGTCATGAAAAGTCACACATGACTGAAATTTATGAGCAAATCTAAAAAAGAAGTTTTGGCCCTCAGATGCCTATACATAAATGTACACAGAATAGGAAACTATCAAGATAAGCTAGAGATCTTAAAGCAAAGAAACACATTTGATCTCATAAATGCCCCTGAGATTTGGACTCACGAATAGAATCGGGAACATGGTTCCTTATTGTAAAGGAATGGTGGTAAAATGGTGTAACACCTCCTTTAAAGAGAGGGAAAATGACCTGGACCCACATAGATTGCTTGGATTTAGAGTTTTCTCTCGTGTCCTAGAAAAATCATGTGGTTTTGGGAGGGAGGTAGAACTAGAAAAGAGCCCAGGAACACATCCAGACAAAAGAGGGCCTGGTGCTTTTCTCATGGCAGCCAACATGACCCTGCAGTGCATAAGCTAGTATGGCAGTTTGAAAAGCAGCCTGATGTGGGTTTTCTCTTACCAGGGCATGGAGGAAAAACAACGCCAAGATGTGGATAGTTAACCAAAGAGGTATAGACTGCTCTGATTGATGGTGGCCCATTACAAACTGAACTATTCCTCTTCACTACACCTTTAGCTAGATGCAATTGGAGCCTGTTTTTAAGCATATTCCATTACTCTGTTAAACATGTATTTTACAAAATAGGTTTTAACCCTCACAAACTCCTGTGATTGACTAGGCGTGTATATTCCTTGTATACACTGGTTCATGGCACGAGTGTACAGGGGACAGCTCTTGCAGCCACACAGAAGACGCTTTCCTTGTGAAGAGTTGAGATCCCAACTCCAGTCTCTTGTTGGAGAATCTCTATATCTTTTTCTAACTGGAGACATAAATAATCATGAGCCATGTATATGTTTAATAAATCCCAAGAAAAGAATGAATATGAACCTGGCCCTTTCATTGTGGCCCAACAACCCGTGAGGCTAATCTATTGCTTTTCTGTGTGATTCAGGTGCCTAACATATTAAGGATGGTGGGGTTCCAGGGCTACAATGCAGCACCTGGTGTTACAGAAGAAATATAGGAATTGGAGGAGAGAGGAGTTGGTGAAGTGCATTTGGATGATCAATTGAGGTAAAATAGAAATGATACAGTTACGAAAGTTAATAAAGACCACATGATCAACAAAGGAGATAGATGGAGCAATTGCAAAACCAATCACAAGCTTGGCACTGAAGGATGTTATAGTAGTGATGGAGGATTTTAATGATCGAGCTATCTGCTGGAGCTCTGTTTTTGCCCAAAGCAGTAAAGTTAATAATTTTTTGGCTTGCCTGAATTATAACGTCATTCTATAAAAGGTAAAAGAACCAAAGGAAAGGAATTACCTTTCTCGATCTAATCCTCGCCAGTAAGGAAGAGCTAGTTGCAAAAGAAGAAATAACAGAAATCTGACAGTATGAAAGAACGCTCTAAATTACCTGCAATAAAAGAAATGCAAATTGAAACAATGCTGAGGTTTCGTTGCACACGCAGCAAACTGACGGAGATGATAAAAGACTGGAGAGGTCAATGTTGGAGGGGCTACGGAAAGATGTGCACACTAATGCATTGTTGGTGGAACTTCAAATTTGGGGAAGTAATTTGGAATTATGCAAATAAACTAACTAAAATGTCCATTGCTTTTGGCCCCGAGATTCCACTACTGGCCATACACCCCAGAGATATTATTAATAAAAAGAAAAGCTTTGTATACAACAAAATATTTACAACAGCAATTTTTGTGGTAGCGAAGAACTAAAAATAAAGTAGATGCCTATTGATTGGGAAATGGCTAAAGAATTGGTGGCACATAAATTTAATGGAAAATTATTTTGCTGTAACAAATGATGCAAACGTCAGTTGATTCAAAGTAAAGAGAAAACCAAGGGCCAAGAAAACAATACATACAATGACTACACAATATAAATGAAAAGAATAACAATGAATATAGCAAAATTGCAAAGAGCAAACGCTGCCTCAAAGAAAAGATATGGGAACATACCTCCCCTCCCCCCACTCCTTTGCAGAGATAAGACATCCACTGATGTGGAACATCACATTTGTCAGATTTTTGTCCATATTGATTAGTTTTGTTTATTTTTTCCTCTTCTTCTTTTTCTTCTTTTTTTTTCTTTAAAAAAACCTTTGCTAAGTTGGATACCTCTCTAGGAAAAGGGAGGGGGAAAGATATGGGAGAAATTTAAGAAATGTAAAAATGAGAGCTACCAACAAAATTTTCTTATAAAAATGACAAGCTTAGGGGAGAAATCACTGTTCTATCTTAGAATTTGTAACAGAGGGGAGGAAAGCCTGGCTTCATCAATCATAAATTCTAGATTTTAGGAATGAGACTTCAAAGGATTCAGAGGCAAGATCCTAGGGACTAAAATTCTACAGAAGTCTGCCCAGGGAAGATGGGAAGCTTCAAGAAAAAAACTCTGAAGAAAAAAGAGAAATAAATTCATTGAGAGGAAAAAAAGAGAATTGTCTAAAGAAACTGACATGGGTGCACAGAGAACTGATTGTCCAACTTATACTGTTTAAAATTGAAAATAAACAAAAGGTACCAGGTAACAAAGGATAAATATAAAAGTGTGGCACAGAATTGAAAGGAGAGTTCCAAAAACACTAAATCTCAGAATAAGCTGAGACTGGAGAGGAGTACTAAGTACTAAGGATAATAAGTCTTTTTTAAAGCCATACTGGGGATGATTGAGAAGGGAAAGGACTGTTGGCCAATGTGCAAGAGATGATGATGGTGATAATAGGCAATAAAGAGAAGAATGAGTCACTCAAATATTATATTTCTTCTGTTTTCTTTTCCAAGCAAGATAATCTCTGGAATGGAAAAGACCATGTAAAAATGACTAATAGTGGGTTAAAATCTAAGTTAAGTAAGGAATTTGTAAGAGGATACCCAGCTACCCTGAAAGATACATCAGATTAAAATGAACCATATCCCAGGATA
The DNA here is from genome assembly GCF_011100635.1 of Trichosurus vulpecula. Taxonomy (NCBI): domain Eukaryota; kingdom Metazoa; phylum Chordata; class Mammalia; order Diprotodontia; family Phalangeridae; genus Trichosurus; species Trichosurus vulpecula. The sequence goes on along the minus strand of NC_050575.1, from coordinate 286,530,855 downwards.
ATGAAAGGACCAACAGATGGAACTTCTAAGTCACTGCCATTCATCTTTGAAAGAACATAGAGAATTTGAGAGATGACACAGAAAAGGAATCTATGATTTTTAAGAGTGAAGAGAGCAAGGATGTGCTTGAAATGTTTAACAACTAGCTGTCTAAAAAAAAGAGAGTAGAGGGTACATTTTTAAGTTTAATCATCATTATTAATCCATTTGCCATCACTTCATAAGTCTACACACTCAACAAAACAATAAGTCATTTGTAGCATGTGCAGATTTCCAAGGTGTAAATGTTCACACTGAAAATTTAAGAGCTGTGATAAACTGGCTCCAGCCCCCTCCTGGAGTTGATTAGAGCCACAAACCTTGGGTTAAAGAGCTTGATTTCCATTCCTGGCTCAGTTAGTAAGGACAGAAAGGAAGAGTGCTCAAAAAAGATACAGCTTGGCTTCATCATAAATAGGTAAGGAGTAATCCAAGAATTGTAAAAGGATTTTTGTCTTTTAAGTTTGATTGATGTGTTTATTTTCATATCACAAATATTTATAAAGTACTCCTCCCACTTTGTGAAAGTTCTCTTGTAACAAAATAAAAGTTAAGAAAACTAATAATTCAGTGACCTCATCTGAAAGTGTCTGGAACATTCCACACCTGTAGCACTCCCCCTTAACCCTCACTACCATTTTACATGTTTAAAAAATTAATAGACATCTGCTTTCTCTCCATTCCACTTTCCCATTAAAAAAAAGATAACAGAAAATCAAATTCCTTGATGCAATGAATATGCATAGTGATGCAGCAAAGCAAGTGCTTTCATTGACTATATGCATAGATACAAACATATTTACCTACATTTACACACATACATACATTTATAGTGTACATATATTTATATGTGTATATATGTGTGTGTATATATGTATGTGTGTATACATATGCATATGCATATGCATATGCATATACATATACATATACATATACATAAACATATAAAATTCTGCACCCTGAATCTATTCTCTCTCTGTCAGGAGGTCAATAGTATTTTTCATCATCCTTCGTCCTCTGAAATCATGGATGACCATTTTATTTTTCATAATAAAGAATAGAAGACTATCAACAATCAGATAAAAGATGGCCCTAAAATACTACTACAAATAAAATATTAATAATAGTATAAATGCAAATTACAACAACTCTGAGATTTTATCTCACACCCAGTAAATTGGCCAAGAGGATGAAAGGTGGAAATGATTCATTTTGGAAAGGCTTTGGGAAAACAAAGATACTAATACATTGACAGCTACGTGGTGCAGAGTTATCTTTATGAGTTCAAATCCAGTCTCAGACATTTACTAGTTGCTGTGCAATCCTAGGTAAGTCACTTATCCCTGTTTGCCTCAGTTCCTCACCTGTAGAATGAGCTGGAGAAGGAAGTGGCAAACCACTCCAGTATCTTTACCAAGAAAACCCCAGATGGGGTCACAAAGAGTTGGACATGACTGAAAATGACTGAATAATAATATACTGTTGATGGAGCTGTGAATTGGACAACCAGTCTGGAAAAAAAACTGGGCATCATTCAAGAAAAATTACTAAACTCTCTAACTTTTAGAGTCCACTACTCAGTCCATGCCTCAAGGACAGCAAAGATGGAAAGAAAAGGCCTATATATGTTCCAATCGTCATGGAAGCACATTTTGTAGTAGCAAAAAGCAGAATTAAAGTAGTTGTGCATTCCAAAGAGCTGCACATGACTGAAATGACTGAACAACAAGGACTGTCAGCATAGAATAGCTGTGCAAAATGTGGTATATGAATTAATATCCAGAAATAACTGATATAAAAACAAAAGTAATTGATAAAACATTTTTAATAAACAGGTGATGACAGGATGATGTGATTTCCTTTTTTAAATAGTTCTTAAGCTGATAGATCAGGAGAATGCTGTAAATATAATTGGCCTAGATCTTAGCAAAGCTTTTTAACAAAGTCTCTAGTGAACAAGACGGAGAAATGTGGACTAGACAATATTACAGTTAAGTGGATTTTGATTGGTTAAATGGCCAGACCTAAGCATATATACATGCATATAAATACACACATATGTATGTGTATACATACATATGAGTACATGTCAATGTACAATACACATGTGTGTGTGTATTAAGGATTTGGTGATAAGTTGAAAAGAGATTCCCACAGCAGTGCTTCAGGGGCCTGTGCTTAACATTTTTTATTGATGACTTGCATAGAGACATAAACTCGGATTCGCAGATGACACAAAATTGGGAAGGATATGTAATACTACTGGCTAACAGAGGCAAGACTCTAAAGCTATCAACAGGCTAGAAAGTTGGACCAAATCAAAGAAAATAAAATTGAAAAGGGATAAATGATGTGCTATTTGTGTTCAAAAAAATTAACTTCACAGCAACAAGATGAAGAAGAATGTCTGGCCTAGTCTGACACAAAAACTGAATTTTGGGAATGCAGACTTCAAGGAGGAGTGGATAGAGAGAAGTCTGCCTAAAAAAGATCCAAGGGTTTTGTTGGCACAATATGTGTCAATAGGGTAATGTGTCAGATAAAAAAGGTTGAGCATTCTTAACCTGCAACTAAGAGTCATGACATTGGGCAGTATAAAGGGGTGTCAAACCCAAATAGAAATGGTGCATCCCTAAAGCTGCATATTTGACATAGAAAATGACATATTAACATTATCCATGTTCCATTATATTTTTGTTTCTTTTGTTAAATGTTTCCCAAATTAATTAAATTTTTATCTAGTTCCTGTGGCATTTGTAGTCAGTGGACTTGACACTTCTGGTGTGGTGGATAGAGAGTTAGTCTTGAAGTTTGGAACTGAGTTCACATCTTACTTTTGTTACCTCTTGGTTCTAGGAGCCTGGGCAGGTCATAACTCCTCAGGGCTCTAGCAATTGACAATCTAAAGAAGGAGAGGGTGACTCTTCATTGAGAGTTCCCTACACCAATGAAACTTTTGTTGTTGTTGTTTTTGGAGTCATTTTCAGTTGTGTCCAACTTTCGTGACCCCATTTAGGGTTTTCTTGGCAAAGATACTGGAGTGGTTTGCCACTTCCTTCTGCAGCTCATTTTATAGATGAGGAAACTGAGGCAAACAGGATTAAGTGACTTGCTGAGGGTTGCACAGCTAGTAAGTATCTGAGGCCAGATTTGAACTCAGGAACTCTATTGTATTGGTAATTAAAGTGGGACTTACTGTTTTCTCTTTTGGAGCACTCAGGTAATCAAGTGCTTTTGATGAGTCTGGCCTTTGTTTCTTTGATTAAATGGGATATCTTCTCTTTTACTTTAAAGCCCTTTGGTTGGGTCCGCAAGACTGTATCACACTAGCTCCTGTCAAGTTCATAGAATTGCTGGTCAGAAACTTATCTTTCCTGCATTTTAAACAGAAATCCAAATAACACTCTCAAGTACCATTCTTTTTAAAAAAAAAATTTATTCATTTTATTTTTAATTCATGGAATAAAATGGAATTCATGGAATTCATGGAATAAAATAAGCAATTCCATAACAGTATAATAAAAAGAGATGATTGCACATGAAACTGCAAATCTATTATGTACAACTTGATATTCCTTTTAAATATATAATAAAATTATCATGTAAATTTCTTTTTTTTTCTTCTTTTTTTCTCAGCTCTGTCTTCTCCCCCACCCTAGAGATGGCTACCATTAGACTCACTATCTTCTTAAATAAATGTCCATTTTTCAGCCCTTTCTTTTCTGAATCCCTTGCTGTGGTATTAATGTGATTAAAGATCTTCCCCACCCATTCAATAGGGCCTTTACTTACACCCTTTACTTACCAGGGGAGAAGCCATAGGCCCATACCCTTTCACTAGGCATGAGATGCCAGGCCCACAGCCTTTTGCTAATTAGGTAACAAGAAGTCAGAGCCAATTGTATGTGCACCAAGTTCTAGCCAATCAGACGTGCATGAATTCAGCCAATCAGAGACCTGAGTTCTAGCCAATCAGATACCAGCTAGAATTGTATATGAGGAGAGCCCAGAGTTTGAGAGAAGCAGAATTGAGAAGGAGACATCAAGAAGACATTGAGGGATCAGACATCGAAGAGGGCATTGAAGAGCCACCATTGAGAGAGCAAATGTGGAGGGAGAGCCAGCACAGAGAGAGACTGCAGAGCGGAGAGTGTAGACCAGACAGTTGCAGTGATCAAAGAGTTGAGAATCTACAGCATCAAGAGATTGGAGAACTGAGAATCCAGAGAACCCAGGAGACTACAAGGACTCTGAGAATTGCAAGGGCTTTCAGAACCATGGGAGAAGACTCAGGCAAGTAGACAGAGCTTGGATTTGTGAGTGATTGTTTATGGAAAGGCCCTAGCAGGGGGGAAGTTATGAGACGACTTGGTTCCTTGCTATAATACTGTGTTATAATTTCCTTGTTGCCACATTGAGGTGGGCACGGGTTTTGGAATATAATTACTGCTATATTGAATTGGAGTTATTGGCTTTGGACTTTGATACTATGGTGTCTAAATAAATGTTATTCTTCCTTTGCCTTCTACCTAGAGAGTTTTTCATACTTTGCCATTCTGAACCACATAGTCATGTTCAAGGTCATCCTCCAGGTCATGAATCTTGCCTTATTGATACACTTGCCTTTGACAGAAGTGAGGACAACACCATCCATTTCCCAGATGTCTTCAGTTTCTAAGTTGTTTCTGACAGTGTCATCTGTTCCCATGTGAATCATCTGAAGAAGGTTCTTGTAATGGCAAGTAAAGTTGGACTTTTTCTTATCTTTTGTTTTGGAGTGCTTCTCACCACTAAAGTAATCAAGTGCCCTTGAGTCTTGCCTTTGTGTCAATCAAGAGTCTTTGATTGAATTGGAAGTCTTTGACCTGCTTAAGTCAGGAGAAGGCTTAGGTCATAGTTGTGATGCTCTCTGACCCTGAAGAATAATATATATATGTATGTATGTATTCTGAGGTTAGCTTTTTGTTTGGGGCTTACTCACTGGAAGAGTGTCATGTGATTTGACTAGACAAAACTCTGTTAAGGAGCCCTCCAGCTTTGAAAAACCCAGAAGTTAGTGCTTCTCTGTCTGGTAACTATGTATGTAATATCCTGGTCAGATAGCTAGAAGCCTGTCTGTTGATTTGTGTTATTTTGCTCTGTTCATATAATTTCTGCTTGTAATTTCTGTTTGCATTTTCTCTGAAGTTCAGTGTGCTGACTTTTTCCCCTGAACTAAGTGAATGATATATGTATGTTTAATTAAAGTAAGATTATTAACCCCTCATGTTTTCCTTAGAAAAACAGATCAAAGAACCTATGCTAGTAGCCTTTCTGTGTGCTGGTGTTATTGGCCTAACACAGCCACAGGAGCTGCAAGTAATGTTGTTACAATTCTCTGGTTACAGTTCTCTGACTTTTGGAAGAGTCTTTATCAGGTCTTGGGTATCTTCCCTAGGAAAATAGCAGACCTTTCTATTTTTTCTTTATTAAGTTGCCTTAAGTTGTTGTTTGTCCTTTGTTTTCAAAGAGGACCAATGACATCCTCCTTCAGTGGCAACTCACCAAAACCTATCGGCTTCTTCTGAACTCTATTGGGTTATTTCACTCCGGACAATGCCTGTAGACAGATAGTATCATTTCTTGAAGGATAAGCAGTTGGTTTCTTTTTAGGGGGTTCAGTTCTCTCCTCTTTGAGAAGAGCCTTGTATTTAGTTCTAACCTCAAATTTGCTCTTTTCTATAATGTTCTTCTGTCCTCTGTCTTCTGACCCAAGACAATAATCTCCTCTGTCTCTTCAGATTCTTTTTCTTCTTCCTTTGCCCACAGAAACCTTTCAGACATTTTAAAAAAGAAACATTTTGTTTTTCCTAATAATTACAAGAATAGAGAGACATCTCTGGAGCTTCTAATCTTCTTTCTCAGGAAGGAGACCACTCTGAAGTTTGAACACACAGAGCAGTCATTTGCCCTTAGAAAAAAATAAAAACTTCATTCACTCTGTTCTGGTCATTGTAAAACCCTTCCTGCATTATCTGATTGAAAATGAGGTCTTTGGTTAAAGAAGTAATGAGCAATAATTGATAATTTGCTGCTAGAAATTTGTCCCAATTCTTCTAGTTATTAGTGTTTTCTTTTTGTCAAATTGCTTTTGTAAATACCTATCTCTATATACATTGTCTATTAATAATGATAACTAGTATTTACATGGCATTTTAGGTTTATAAAATGCTTTACAAGTATTCATTTTTTTGATCCTCACTGCAACCCTCAGTGGGAAGAGCTGTTATTATCCTCATTTCATAGATGAGGAAACTGGGGCAAATAAGTTAACTGACTTGCCCAGGGTCACATAACTACAAAGCATTTGAGATAGGATTCCAACTCAAGTCTTCTTGATTCCAAGGCAGGTACTCTAACCACTGTGCCACCTAGCTACCTCTGTACAGCATCAATTCTTTAAAGTTAGAGAATGCTTCAAAGCAGTAAAACCCCAGTGCCTAGCAATGTGTTTTGCACGTAGTAGGTATTAATAAATGTTTGTTTAATTGAATGAAACTTAAAGATCATCTAGTCTGACCCCTTATTTTACATATAAGAAAACAAAAATCCAAGAAAATAGTGGTTTGATCAAGTAAGAAGCAAAACTGGAATTTGAACTTGGGTTTTCTGAACTCGGCGTCCAGCAGAGGGCAAAGGAGAGGGCAGATGGCCTGCAAAGTTGCCATACTTGGATTAGTTGAAAAAACTAGGGATATTTATCTTGGAGAAGAGAAGTTTGGGCTGAGGCACAATAGCCATCTTTGAGTACTTGAAAGGCTGTCACGTGTCAGAGAAATTGGACTTGGTCATCATGGCACCACAAGGCAGAACTGGGAGCAATTACTACAAGTTGCAAAGAAGTAAAGTTAGGATTGATTAAAGGACAAAAAACCCCAACTTGCTAGTAATTAGGGCTATCAGAAAGAGGAATGGACTTCTCTGGGAAATAGTGGGTTCCCCTCATTAGAGGTCTTCAAGCAAAGGCTGGTTAGCCACCTGTTCTATATGCTGTAGAGGAGATTCTGGTTCAGATGTGGCTTGTACCCATGATTCCCAGCTCCCTTTTATGTGTTGTCTTCCCCATTAGAATGGGGAAGGGCAGGGACCGTTTTTCTGCTTGTATTTGTATTCCCAGAGCTTAGCACCGTGCCTGGAACACAGACAATCCCTAATAAATGCTTGTTAACCTGATAGCTAAGGAATATTTAGGAAGTGACCACATGGATGAATGTTTGTGTCCTTCTGCCAAACATGTCCTTAAGCCAAGCAGTGAAGCTCTTAACTAGTTTGTTGGGAGGAGAGAACTTTTCTTCCATCTCTAATACTTAAATTGGAGAAGTTTGCTCTTTTCACTTGAAGGGGACATCAGATTACAGTGAGTTGACATGGGAAGTTTCCTTAGGAGTAGAGACAGCATCTTGACCAAATTATGTAAAAATCCCATGGCACCTAGTATTGTATCCTACCTGGGGACAGACTGACATGTATCAGGGAGCTGACCATTTATAGAAGTCAACTTGTCTCCCTGAAGTTTTGGCCACACCTCTTCCTTGTATTGAAATGTCAGTCTAATCACAAACCAGAACCACTGTTATCTTTCCTAGTACAATGCAATGCTTGGTTCAAATTTTTTAAATAGCAGTTTGGACTAATTAAATCCATCATTTGTAGGCTCAGTTGCAAGACAGATGATAGGATCAGAGATTTTGAGCTGGAAATGACCTTTGAGGACAACAATCCCAAACTCTTCATTTTATAGATGTGGAAAGTGAAGCAGAGAGAGGTTAGATGAATCATATCATGATCACACAGCTAGCAAGTATCTGAGGCAGGATTTGTCAAAGGGAAGGAATACTGGATCCTCTACTCTCCTTGAGAGCCCCTCTGAGGCAGAGGATTGTGGGAATTACACCTGATGAGTCTCACCCGGCCTTGAGAGGCAATATGGTATACTTGTGGAGACTTATCTGACTTCAGAGTCAGGGTGGCCTGATTTCAAGTTCTGTCTCTGACACATATTGGCTATGTGACTCAGTGTTCCAGGGCATAGGGATACAGGGTACAGAAAAGGTACCCATCTATATTGGGAGAGGAAGTTTCTTCCCAGGAAGAAATAGCTCCCTAAACTGGTGAAATCACAGGTCTGAACAAAACAAAACAAGCAATTCCTATTCTCTGTGCCCTATCTGCACTTTATTTGATTTTGCACAACTATATTATTTTGTACTTTTTGATTTATTGCTTTCAGACCATAGGTTTGTCATTGACTTCTCTGATATTCAGAGATATTCAGTCTACGCCCGACAGAGGCAATATCTACACAATGCAACAACATGTGATAAAAGTGATAAATGGAGTCAATCATTTGGGTGTTTTACATGTAACAACGAGTAGACTGCTCGCATCTGGAAGTTTAACTGAACCCCCCAGGAGTTTTGGTGTAGTGTAGACACACTCAAGGAAAGTAGTCTACTTCCCTTGGCTCACCATAAGAACAAGCACATGGTTTTTGGCACCATGTATTTGGTTCATTGTTTTCAGTTTTTCTTCCAAAAGCCCTCTTAGCTCAAAGCAGTCATGAGCAGTCTGTGTTTTTTCCTTAGTCACCAGTGTTACTCAAAGACATAGGAGAATAAAACCCATTGTCTGAGCTCCAGTTGCCTCGTTAAATTTACAGCTAAGCTGGTTGAACCAAGGACTCACAGCAGGGGCCATGGGCAAGCAGTACAAGGAACTACCCCTGGGGCTCAATTTTATATCCTTAATGACCTTTGGTGGGTCCAGGAAATGGATTTGGAGCTTCTGGTAGGGGAAGGTCTCAGCCTAATAAACCCTCAAGTCAGTGAGTCAGGAAACAGCATTCAAACAGAATTCAGCATTCTGGTGGCTGCCATGGAGTATTAGAGTTTTGATCACAGATCTCCTCTGTGGTCTGGAGCTGAGAGTAGGGGACTGTGGAATGAGCTCTACTGTCTACATATAAAACTACTTCCAAGAACACAGCCAATAAAAGAAGGTGAGTGATAGCTCACAAGACCTTCCTCATCTGGAAAATGGGGATAATAAAGCATCTAACTCCCAGGGATGTTGTAAGGATAACATGAGATAATAATATTTGTAAAACGCTTTGCAAACCTTAAGGCGCTATATAAATGCTAGCTAGCAGGTGTGTGGAATGATCATGAGTTGAATGTCCCTCCCCTCCCCCTCCCAATTGATTCCACTCGGGTATGCCAATAAGAAGGTGATGAATGATGGGATAGGAGAGATAAAGGAAAGGAAAAAATGACAGAAAAGTGTTTTAGTCCAAGGACTGAGGCATACATTGAAAACTTAAGAAATGGGACTGGTTCGGGGGAGTTATGAGTTCGGTATATTGAGTCTGAGATTAAGGCAGAGATATAGAAATAGAAATGATTGGTAGCCAGTCGGAGACATTGGATTGGAGGTGGGAGAGTTCAGACTTATCATTGCAGCCCTATCCCTCTGACCAGCTCTGTGTGTATTATAAAGCAGAAGTCCTAAAGCACTGAGTGACAATGAATCCCCCTCACCTCACTCTGGAGGCTACTTTTAACACCAAGTCTAGTCTTGGTCCAAGCTTCTTCTATACCTGACTATGCCTCTGAGATGGCTGCTTTGGGGAAAAAAATCACCTCACTTTTCTATGCTATATTAATAGAAATATAGAGTCTAGATTGAAGAATATGATTGTCTTTTTTCTTTGGGTTGATCAGACCACACTGCACACTGTAGCTAGTTCCAGGTATCACATTTTGAAGAAGGATGATGTCGAATCAGGGTTGGTGAAGGGACTAGAAACTATGTCAAATAAAAATCAGTAGAAAAAGCAGGTAATGAGATGACTCAGAACCAGGGGCTTAATAGCTGTCTTCAAATATTTAATGGATTTATATATGGGAAAGTAATTACATTTATTCTGCTTGGCCCCCAGGGACAGAATGGGATCCTTGGTTGTGTGTGAGAGGGAAATAGCTTTTAGTTCAATATATGGATGAACTTCCCAAGAACTAGAACTATCCAAAAATAAATGGGATGTCTTGGGAGGTTGGGCTCATTACTAGAGGTCTCTAAATAGAGATCAGATACATGCCTCTGATATGCTTCCAAATCTAAGATTCAATGATTCTAAGACTTGAAATAATTCTATTGGGCCAATTGGTGCTCTAAAAAGTAGCTAATGGCATTTCTATAAAACTCCAATCTCCCTGCTTATAGCACTGTTTTTGCACTGATCGCACAGTCATCAAAGACGAATACTGGTCAATCAATGAACCTCAAATGCTAAGTATGAATCCAAGGAATGTTAATGGTAGAACTAACTGCCCTATCAACTACAACCGCAGCTTACAGTCTCCAAATAGTTCTGAAATTCAAGTGGAAATGTAATTACAAGACTGGAATGATGAGCATGTTGAGGTTCAGTAAGTTTATTTTTCAGTGGAGAGAAAATTCATAATAAACATCCAGGGACTAAGTTCTTGAGTAAACATATTTGTATTATAATAATTATTAACAGCATAATAATAATAACAGCAACTGTAATAGCAAGGTCATCTTTGCTACTTTTAAATAGCAAAGTGTCTCAGTGTTCTCCCCATTCCGCCACCTTTTCATGAAGGCACAAGGGCCAGTACATTCCGAGGAGCCGTGTATTTGACTAGTAGTTGCAGCTCCAGAAAAGAAGATAGGAAGCTGAGCAAAAATCATTTCCCAATTGATATGTAGTCAAAGAATATGATGAAACAGTTCTCAAAAGATAAACTACAAACTTAACCATGTAAAAAGTTTGACCTATACAACATCTGTTGTAATGGAAAGAACACTGGATTTGGAGTCAGAAGGCCTGGATTTAAATCCTGCCTCTGACACTTGCTAGCTATAGAACCTTGGGCAAGTCACTTCACTCTGAAGTCTGTTTCCTTGTCCATAGAACAAGAAAGTTAGACTAGCGGATTGCTGTAGCCCCTCTCTGTTCTAAATCCGTGACTCCCATTTTACAGAAGAGGAAGCTGAGGCTTAGTGAGATCATGTGACTTGCCCAAAGTTAAGTGTGTGGCATGACTGGAATTCACACCCAGATCCAGTTTTCTCCTTCCTCCATGTGATGAGCACTTATCCAATTTCTAGAAAGTTTTTTGGTTTAAAGAGCCAAGATATTTAGTATTAGAATAGAAATTTAGGCCTCGTCTTGTCACTTTTCTGCCATAGGCCCTTTTCTCCTTGGTTGAAGATTTTTTGAGCCTCTTGAAGTCTGGATTAAATAGGGAACATCCCCCAAGACAGAAATATTGTCACTGAAATCTTCTTAACTCTTTCTTCTATTGGCATTTTCTAGGCAAGGAGGAAGGAGGGAGAAAGGAAGGAGGTCCTCTGTCTTTTTGTTCATTACCTTCACCCCACAACATAACTCAAAAGACTTCTAAAAATCAATTAAAGATAGAAATAGGGTTGCTCCCTAATGTTGCTTGTGTTAAATGACTTTTGATCGATCCCACTGTCATTGTTTGTTTCTGGATCCTCTTTTAATGGACAGTAATAGTGGAATTATAGAGCAGGAAATGCCCTTAAAAAGTCATCTAGTCCAATCCCCTGCCTTCAGGCAGGTGAACAACCAACTGATTGAGGATAAATGACTTTTCCTTTTCTTAAAATTTTCCAGAGATACCAGCTCCAAACCTCTGCCACCCATCCCAATGAGATTTTTTTTCCTCCGAACCATATCCCTCCCACAGATCATTGGAAGTTTGGGCAGCACTTCTGACATTCTAGTTAGCACAGCACACTTAATCTTAGTGCTGGACTCTTGCCATCTCTGCAGCTTTCCTGCAAAGGATTTATCTCAGTGTTGTTTCTATAACTATCTATTAGATGCATCCAAAGGCCTTAGGGTTAGTACAGCAGCAGCCAGAGTCAAAAGCCTGAAGGAAGTTGTTCTGGTTCAATTAATTTGTCTGATATGGCTGAGTGAATCTAACACTTAAAAAGAAAGATTAGTGAGATGATTGCTATTGCCTTCAATTCACTTTGCCTGTGTCAAGTCTTTTCAGGGCACAAGTTCTCTCTTACTAGGGCTGATTTCAATGTTTAAGAAAGGTAGAATGAAGTTCAATTTAGTCTGTTTTTTGAGAGCCTCTTTCACTTCTTTCTATAAGGTTAGGTCCATGAGGTACAGAAGCATCATGGGTTTGACAGATCAGCTTTTTGGTGCTTCCTCATAAAAGGAATCAAAACAACCCATTTGACCAGAAAAATGACCAAGTTGGCATCATAAAGGCACCTTGTTTGTTTCAGAAGTTCTGAGCTCAGTATCTTCACTAGTAAGGTCACTTAGAAGTCCTTCTGAATATTAATTGAGGAAACATACATTCCCAGAGTTGTTTTCGCCTTAGAATGATTCTTTCCTACAGGGTCTTCCACGCATAATCTCTTATGGTAGAGATGCTGACTTCCCACTCTAAAGGTAGGCATCTTCTCCCATTCCCTCAACTGCTTTCTTAAAGTTTTCTTTTCCTGTCATCACCTTTAGTGTCCTTTCCTGAACCTCTTTCCTTTCAAAGAAAAAGAAGCAGCCATGGAATAACAAAAAATGTGGGCAGTATTTAAGCTCACAAACTTAGGACTGGAATAAATCTCTGAGGCCATCTGGTTCAACACTTCCTGTATGACCTAGGGAAGATCACTTTACTTGCAGAAATTGAGGACTTTGGGATTACGTCCTCACCAAGGTCCCTTTCAGCTCTAACTCTGTCATTCTGCTTATTGAAGCTAGTGAATGAGCGCACACTTTCTCCCATCTCCATATGACTAATACTCAGAAGACTTTCTGGTGTTTCCCTTTCAGGAATACTCTGATGTTTAAAAATTGAAATCAAGTTTCTGGATTTTAGTATTCCCTTTTGGAGAAAAGGGAGTAGGCCTTCTGCTAAAAGGTCCAGAGGAGATAGAGCAAATTTCAGTTGTGGTAGGTTTAGATCATATTTCTTTTCTAAAGAACCCAAAGGCACCTCAGATTCTTCAGTCTGGAACAATGGTCTATCTTTTTAATTCTGCATAATTCAGCTGAAAGACCTTGGGAATCATATTCATCTCATGGGACTTCTTCCAACTCTCCCCATTTTCTTGCTTTATCTTTTTTTGGCTGCCTTGATTGGTGATATTTACTAGCACAAATTCAACTAGACAAATAGCCCAATATATCTAGCCAGGACTCAGTACAGACTCACATACTACACTGCAGCCCACCTCCAATTTTAACCTCTTCTTCTAAGCACAGTAATCAAATGAATATTCTCATTGTTCTTACCTGATGGATCAACTCAGCATCCTTCTGATGCCTCAGATACTCCCTTCCCTGGCCACCATTCTCATATAGGTGTGCTTTTTCCATCTATTAGAATTTAAGTTCCTAAAAGGTAAGGACTATTTAATCTTACTTTCATATCCCTACTACAGGACACATAATCATAGCTTTAGAGCTGGAAGGGATCTTAGAAACCATCTAGTCCAACCCCTTCATTTTACTGTTGAAGAAACTGAGACCCAGGAAAGTTAAGAGGCTAGCCCAAGGTCACATAGATAGTAAACCTCAGAAGTAGGATTAGAACCCAGGTCCTCATACTCAAGTCTATGCTTTATTCACTGTATCAGACTGCCTCTCATAGTGAGGAATGGAGTTTATAAATACTTGCTGAATTAAATTTCTCTTATGACCCAGATTGTGCATTTCTGCTCAGATTTTATTTCCTTCAAGGTCTGATGAAATTGGTCAAACGAGGCATCTTATTAAAGAAAACTCAACTGAAGCTGATCTTAGTCAGTGGTTTCAAATGGATTCTTAGTCATCTGTGTATTTTCCTTTGGAAACAGAGCAGTTTGTTCATTCAGTTTTTGCTGAACTGGACTTTTTCCCCTTAGTTAATCATGCTGAGGAGCATGTTAATTGCTTATTTTGGTCTCCATACTTGTTTTGGTGAAAGATTTCAAATTCACATGGTGATTCTTGTTAGGGGTGTTAGCAGCAATTAGCAGCAGTTTTCTGCTAAACTGGATTTTTTTTCTTGCTAAATCTTGCCCAATCTCATTGAACTAATTGCTTATTTTGGCTTCCATGTCTGTTTTTGTAAAAGATTTTGAGTTGTAATTCTTGTTACCAAGGTATCAGCAGCAATAAGGGCTTTGGTACCTTTAGGGATCCCTGTACATTCAGAAAAGAAAGCCTTACTCTGAATCCAGTCCAGGGCAATCTAATAGACATGTTAGGCAACAAGTGTGTGTAAGCACTATGCTAGATAGGCCCTCAAATATAAATACAAAAATGCACTTACATGGGCTTGGGAGAGAACATATAAACATAAATGTATACGTTATTATTTGAGGAAAGAGAAAGCACTACCAACCAAGGGGATCATATAAGACTTCCTGAAAGGAGGTGGAACCAAGCCTTGGAAGAAGCTAGGAATTCTAACAGGTAAAAGAGAAAGGATAAAGATTAAAAAATGAAATAAAATCTTATGGAAAGAAATGGATCATTTCACAATTCCACCAACAACAAATTAATGTCCTAATTTTTCCACATCCTCTCCAACATTTGTCACTTTCTCCTTCTGTCATTTTAGTCAATCTGGTAGGTGCAAAATGATAACTCAAGGTTGTTTTAATCTGCATTTCTCTAATCAATAATGATTTAGAACATTTTTATATGGTTATAATTTACTTTGACTTCTTCATTGGAAAACTACCTGTTCATATCCTTTGACCATTTATCAATTGGGGATTGATTCATATTCTTATATATTTAACAAAATTCTTTATATATTTTAGATATAATACCTTTATCTGATAAACTATCCATAAATTTCCCCCCTCCAATTTTCTGCTTTATTTCTCATCTTGGCTATATTTGTTTTATTTATATAAAACCTTTTTAATTTAATGTACTAGAAATTATCCATTTTACACTTAATTTTGCTCTCTAGCTCTTGTTTGTTCGCAAATTGTTCACCCATCCATAAGTCTGATAAGTAATATGTTGAACATTCTTCTAATTTTTTTGCAAAATCTCTCTTTAGATCTAAGTCATGTATCCATTTTGCATCCAGAAAAAGAACTGAAAAATAGAAGTATGTATAGAATAATTATATATACATATGTGTGTATGCCTCTTTGTGTCTAATGGTAGCTATCTCTAGAGGAGGGGGGAGGGAGGAAAGAGGAAAAAAGACAAAAGAAATGCACTTGATGATTTTGTTGTATATTTGAAAAGAATAGCAAGATGTGCATAATAGAGTTACAGTTTCATATACAATCATCTTTTCATTGTGCTATGTTTTGAAAATGCTTGTTTTATTCCATAAATTAAAAATAACATTTAAAATTACAATAAAAAGAAAGAAATGGAAAGTGAATAAATAGCTTAGAGGAGAAAGCAGTAAATTTTGCTCAGGAAATGGACCCCCTGAAAACTAGAATAGGACTAATAGAAATCATTGACTCCGTGAGACAGCAAGAAACATTAGAACAAAAGGAGAAGAGTGGAAAAAATTGAAGAAAATATGAGATATTTAATATCAAAAACAACTAACTTGGAAAAGAGGTCATGGAGAAATAATTTAAGAACCATTGGATTTCTTGGAAACCACGATTAAAAAGAAAGCCTGAAAACTATATTTCAAGAAATTATAAAGGAAAACTACCAAGGGCTATTAAAGTCAGAGAGCAAAATGAAAATAGAAAGAATCTACTTATCATCTCCTAAAAAAAAAAAGGAAGGAAAGAAGGAAGGAAGGAAGGAAGGAAGAAAAGAAAGAAAGAAAGAAAGAAAGAAAAAGAAAGAAAGAAAGAAAGAAAGAAATAAATAAAGAAAGAAAAGAAAGATGAAAGAAGGAAGAAAGAGAGGGTGGGGAGGGAAAGAAGGAAGGAAGGATGAAGGAAAGAAAAGACACAGGAATATCATAAGCAAAATACAGACCTCTTAGGTCAAAGAAAAAGTTAAGAAGTCAAGAAGCATTTATTAAGTGCCTACTATGCGTTAGGC
This sequence comes from Trichosurus vulpecula, assembly GCF_011100635.1. NCBI lineage: Eukaryota > Metazoa > Chordata > Mammalia > Diprotodontia > Phalangeridae > Trichosurus > Trichosurus vulpecula. The sequence continues at coordinate 286,514,738 of NC_050575.1, read as the reverse complement.
ACTGCTAAGCAATGGGAATATAAATAAAAGCATATAGAACAACAGCTCCTGCATTCAAGGAACTTACATTCTAATAGGAGAAGACAATACATTTAAAAAACTGAAAAAATAACTGTGGGAGAGATGAGCAGGAGAGATGAACCTGGCATGGGGGTGGGAGAGAAAGTACAGAGAGTCAGGATTATAGTCTGAAGACTAATGAAGAAATGCTTGGCCTGGATAAAATGCAAATTCTGGGAGAAACCAATCTAAGGCCCCAGGAATGGAGAGTGCTTCCAACACAATAAGTCTAAGGGTGAAGTGAGCTTCTTGGGTGAAGAAATTTCTTTGGGACGATGGAGAATGTCTGTAGAGTCAGTGCAGCTTGGAGAAGAACCAAAATCCTGCAGATTTCATTGGAGGAATTTGTTTTGATTGACTATGCATATTTGTTATGTGACACAAGTCCCAAAGCCCATTGGTATGGAACTCTCTCCTTAATGGTGGAGATCAATGTGTCATACCTGTGTGAAGGGCAGGGCACAGTAGGTGAGAGTCGGGGAGAGAGGTCTTTGGTTCTCTTCGAGGTTGAGAGTGGGACGGAGAAAAGCGCCAGGCTCTTTAAGTCTCTTCAGGCTTTTGGGGCTTTGCAATTACTTTGGGTCCTTCTGGCTTCCAGCTCTGAGAGAGAAGATGGAAGATCCCAAACCTACTTCAGGATGATGAAGAAAAAGACTCTGGAAAGAAGCCAACATGAAAAGAGGTGGCAGTCTCCATCGTGTCCCTATCCTTAGCTTGCTACACTAAAGACTTCTGGGGATTTTCCCTTGGATGAGATCTCGGATTCTCTCTCTTGGTTGAGGTGAGTTACCTCACTCCCAATAGGAGAGTTCCTTCAATCTATATTGTCTGGTATAATCTCCAATGTATACATTCTCTGATTTCTGTTTTGCTATGGTCTTGAATAAATGGGTTTCCTTGCTACCTACTCTGTGTGCTCACTGAGGAACTGGTATTTGATGGAGAAGGGGTAAAACTTTGGAATGGGGTCCTACTTCCCTCATTAATGAAACAAATCATAAGTTAACTTATACTTGAAAACCACATCCCTTAGACCAGGGGTGAGGAACCTGAGGCCTCAAGGCCAAATATAGCCTTCTAGGCCCGTGGGTGCAGCCTTTTGACTGAGTCCAAGTTTTACAGAACAAATCCTTTTTATTAAGGGGATTTGTTCTGTGAAGTTTGGATTCAAAGGGCTGCACCTGTGAGGTTTGGATTCAGTCAAAGAGCTGCACTTGAGGCCTGGAGGCCACAGGTTCCCCACCCCTGCCCTAGACTAACAATATTTAAGGGAGTAGGTTGATATAATTTTAGACCAGTATTCCCTCTTTATGAGGAAAATGGAGTGGTCAAGCTTCTAGAGCCAATCTCTGCTTCCCCTCCTGGCAGGAAAAAAAGTTTCCCTTGGAGAAGAGTGAAGAGAGAAAAGTCTAGAGATGTCTATTCTGCCTCCCTTGTTCTGTGACTGCAGTTCAGCAAAAGATTAAGGCTTGCAACCAAGAATAACTTCCTTTGCAAAGATGAGTATAACCCTACAGGGGAAAAAAACCAGACCTAGAATAGAGGGTTTTCAAGTATTTCTGATAAAAAGATCAGAGCTGAGTAGAAATTTTGAAATACAAACACAAGAGAAACCTAAAAAGGCATATGTATTTGAGCATTTGGAAGGGGCTACATCATGATGTTATTAACTACTAACATTCTAATACAGGGAGAAGAAATAAATGTTCCTTCAGAACTTTAATGTCCTCAAAGGTTATTGAGAGAGACAAGAAAAACAAAGGTTCTGTTCTATGAGTTTGAAGAGGGGAAATAGACAAGAGGGCAAAGGAATACGTTGGTGTAAAAAGGAGGAAGATGGTATGGTGGAACTTGCTATTTCTCATAATTATGGTGCATGAGACGAAGAGGAAGGAATGGGGGAAGTGTGTATCAAATGATCTCATCTATCTTTAGTGGACAAAGGAGGGACACCCCCCCCACACACACACATACAGAATTTGGTATAGAAATAGATTAAACCCAAAAGGGAAACAACGGAAAGCTTGGAAGGGAAGAAAGATTAAGGAGGTTAATGTCTGAGAGGGTATAATAACAAGCAAAGCAAATTTCCTGATTCTGATGGAAGGAGTAAAGTTGGGGGGAGGAGGAAGCATATAACTACAGTAGAATCTAAGGGGACTTGGGAAATGACTAAACATGTTATGAGATATGAATATAATGGAATATTATTGCACCGTAAGAAGTGATAGAGGACACTTTGGAGAATCCTGGGTAATATGAACTGATGCAGAGTGAAGACAAGAACCAGAACAATTTATGCTAGGGCAGTGACATTATGAAGAAAATCAATTTTGAAAGATGTGAGAACTTAGATCAGTGCAAGGACAAACCATGTCTCCAGAGGACCTGTGACAAAATATGTTACCCACCACCTGACAGAAAAGGAATGGAAACAAGATATAGAAAGAGAAAAACATTTTTGGACATGGCTGCTGTATGGATTTGTTTAGTTTGAACATGCTTATGTGTTACCAAGGCTTTTTTTTCTTTCTTTCACTTAGTTTTCAAGGGAGAGGATGTATATAAAGGATTAGCAATAATGATGCCAAAGAAAAAGGAGAGCCAATTATAAATACACAGAAGAAAATGAAAGGAAGTTTAGAAGGAAGCACAAACAAGCTGGACAGTTTTGAAAGTAACGTGTAGAAATACATATGTAGAGCAGCTAGGCGCGCAGTTACTAGAGCACTGGCCCACGAGTCAGAAGAATGTGAGTTCAAATCCGGCCTCAAACACCATTTACCAGCTGTGTGATTTTGGGCAAGTCAACCCCAATTGCCCTGCCCCTCCAAAAAAAAAAAAGAAATACATACATATGTATGTGTATGTACACGCACATATATTTCTTTCAAAAGCAAGTGACATGCATAGAAACTGTTTCATATAGAATCCTCTTTTTTGCATTCTGCCATATGTATGGTGTGTATGGAAATGTCTTTTTTATGTTTAAGTTCATAATAAAAATCTTTTTAAAAAGAAAAGAAAGTATTCCACTGTACATAATGTTTCCTGACTGTAAAAACATATTTAATTCTGTAGAACAAAATATTGCCTTGCAGGGTTGCCTCCTACATGGTGTCTCCTATGCTTCTTTCAAGATCATACAAGATTCCCTGAAAGAAGGATAACAGAGATAACTGCAATAATCCTCTGATTATTCATTTGAATCAAGACATGAAAAAAGGAGACTTCGGTTTATCAAAAATGCCTGCTTACTATTGTGATGGATGTCCAGCACAGTATCCAAATCAAAGTGGTATTTTCTATAGTTGGTTTGGTTTCCTAGAGGCTCCTATTTTCATAGTATGTTGTGCCGATTATATGGAGAAAGTTGTATAGTCTCCTAAGTGATATCCACGATAATACAAAAGAGTTTGTCTTCATCATACAAAGGGGGAAAACTAAGCAGATGAAGAATACCTATTATCTAGATTCTGATATGTAGTAGGATGGATGCCTCATAGAGCTGGTCTATAAGTTCATATATCTTGGACAGACATAGGGGGATAGAAAGTTGGATTGCATTTGGGAAATTGTGCAGTGCTTTAAATGACCCCAAATTTCTTAGAAACAAATGGCCATTAAAAAAATTAATTTGTATTGATATCTTTTGTTTTTGGCATCACCTAGACTTTCTAATGTATCCCCTTCTCCTCCTCCTACAGAGCAATCCCCTATAACAGAAAAGAAAAAAAGAAAAAAAAGTAGTCCAGGAAAGCTAAACAACACATTAAAAAATGTTGATGTACCACACCCATAGTCCCCCACCTCTGTAAACAGAGGTGGAAGATGTCCTCTCGTATCTTTTCTTTGGGACCAATCTTGGTCATTATAACTTCTTAGCATTCAGTTTCCATTGTTTTGTTGTTATTCTTTCCATTTACATTGTTGTGGGCAGCTAGGTTTTATATATATGTGTGTGTGTGTGTGTGTGTGTGTGTGTGTGTGTGTGTGTGTAGGTATTGTCTGTGTGTGCATGTGCATGCACGTGCATATTCTTCTAGTCATTCTGTATGTCTTTGAGTAAGAGACTTCATGAATCTTTGAATAATGAAAGTCAGCTTATTGTCACTAAAGAATTGCAACAATTGCGTGGGAGAAGTGGTATAAAGGGTATCTCGAGAAATGTATGACTGGAAAAAGGAAAGGTTGATCATGTAATGATAGTGAGGAATAAAAGACAGAGAGCTCCCATATTCCTTGGCATTCTTGCAATGTCAGCAAATCTGGAGAAAGGCTTAGGGACACTGGGTGAACTCTCAATGTAGGATTAATAAGAAAATATGGACAGGAGCTGCACAGACTCAGAAAGTGTGAACAGGCTGCAATCTGCTCCTTTAGAGGGACATTCTCACCAACTATCTCATTGGTCTATCAAAGTTTTGAAGTATAAGCATCTTCCTAACATAGAGGTCATTCTCCGTGGAAGGGAAATTAAGGCTAAAGTAAGAATTGAGTAGTTCTGACACACAATGTTCCATCTATTGATTGTCTCGAGCACTAGTTCTATGCTTTCCTCTTGCTCCCAACATAACTATTTTTAAAGAGCCTTTTTTGTTTTCTTTAACATTCAGCACTAGCTTGAGATCCTTTGGGGCTTTAACTGACACTATTCTTACAGAAATGTTACTATTTTTATTCATCCTCCTCTTATCTGCCCTGGCTGCCATCTTCTATACTTCTCTTTTTTAAGAATCTGAGTAGATTAATGAAATTTCTGGGGAACCCCATTACTCTTTTTAGATGGCTCCTCCATTTCCTCTTTTTGGGAAATATTTTCCTTTTATATCTCAATAATTTCATTCTTGACTGCTTTCCCTTCCTTTTCAGCCAACTTTTCCAATGTAATTTGAGGCCATAGGATTTTGCCTACCCTCCAATCCAATCCAATCCAACAAACATTTACTGAGTGCTTACTACCTGCCAGGCACTGTACTAAGCATTGGGGATACAATTAATTAAAAGGACAATCCTGCCTTCGAGGAGCTTACAATCTAATGATCCTTTCTCTGAATGCTCTGAAACCCAGTCTCCCAAAATCTAGACAGGACGGCACATGAAACTCAACTTTGGTGTCCCCTACCACAAATTCTGCAATCACATGATCACTTACTTTCAAGGTTCCTATCATTTCCATTTAAATAACCAGTTCTTCCTTCTGGTCAGAACCAGACCCAATATGATAGTTCTCTTTGTTGGTTTCTTCCACCTTTTGAAGAATTAAATTATCAAGTCAAGACAAGTATTTATAAGCTGCTCCGCTTTTGACAGAGAGTGCACCAGCGGATACCCAGATAGTTGAAGTGACACATTACGAGGATACCAGGTTTGTGAGTTGTTTTCTAAACTCCTCTCTTATTTCTTTTTGTCTCCAGGCAGTCTGTAGTATACACTCTCTTTTTACCTCCATTGATCCTAGCCCATACATGACCCTTCATCTCTCATCTCCATGACTTTGAATTGGCTGTCCTGATGTCTGGAATACACTCCCTACTCACCTTTGCCACTTGGAAGCCTTAATTTCCTTTAAGACCCAGTTCTTGCTACCTTCTGCATGAAGCCTCTCCTGGTCTACCTGCTAGTTCCTTCCCCCTGTAAGTTACCTTATATCTTCTCTCTTTATTTTTTCCGTACCTGTGCATGTGCTCATTGTCTTCCCTGCTAGAACGTAAGCTCCATGAGGGACAAGACAATTTCACTTTTGTCTTAGGAACTCCAGCACCTAGCACATAAAATTTTGCCAATCAACTGATTAAACTCAAAAGGCACCAAACAGCAACAGAAACTCAAAAGGAATAAATATTTAGTATGCCAAGTCTGCTCTCATAACAGTTTCATTTTTATATGAGAAATGTGATTATAGAACAATGAATAAATTATTATAATCAAGCACAGCTCCATCATTTTGCTGGGTAGCCATTTCACAAGTTGGTAGTTACTAGTTCCCAGCCCAGTGTAACATCTCATGATGCTCTAATTCAAAGTGAGGTTCAAGAACTCACCAGTGTCATTGACAAAGGGCCTTAGTCACTTTCTTTAAAATTTGAGTGCCCAATTCACTTAGCCATTAACATATTTCCCCACTTAATTTTCTACTTGGTTATCTGGAAGGAAGAAGGGAAGGAAGGAAGGAAAGGAGGGAGGGAAGCAGGCAGGCAAAATGAAAGAATTGAGCTTGATTGTAATCATTTATTCATTATTCTATAATCACTTTTCTTATATAAAAATGAAATAGTTGTGAGAGTAGACCTGGGATACTGTGTATTTATCCTTTTAGAGTTTCTGCTGCTGTTTGGTTCCTTTTGAATTTAATCAATCAATTGGCAAGAAAAGAAGGAACGATGGAAGGAAAGAAGGAAGGGAAAGAAGGAAGAAAGAAAGAAAATGAGTATGTATTAAGAACTTACCATGAGCCAGGCACTTTACAAATATTAATTAAAAAAATTAAAGCACTTTATAAATATTATCCCATTTGGTCCTCACTACAACCCTGGAAAGCAAGTGCTATTATTATCTCCATTTTACAGATGGGGAAATTGAGGCAGATGATGGTTAAGTGACTTGCCCAGTGTCACTCAGCTAGTAAATATCCGAAGCTGCATTTGAATCTAGGTCTTCCTAACTTCAGACTGGGCACTCTATCTACTGCACCATCATGCTGCCTTTAAAAGAAATTCCTACAAATGTAGGAATCTAGGAAGAGCAGATCAGAAGCACCTAAGATTACACCAATCACAAGTAAACTAGTCAAGAATAAACTTGGGGCTTGGCAAAAGCCCTATGGCAGGGGTGGGGAGCCTGTGGCCTTGAGGCCACATGTGACCTTGTAGGCCCTCAAGTGTGGCCCTTTGACTGAATCCAAGTTTTACAGAACACATCCTTTTATTAAGGGGATTGTTCTGTGAAGTTTGGATTCAGTCAAAGGGCCGCACTTGAGGACCTAGAAGGCCACATGTGGCCTTGAGGTCATAGGTTCCCTACCCCTGCCCTGTGGTGTTAAGTACTCTAGTTAATGGTCTCATCTAGCTGTTTCAGTCTATACACTCTCCTCTGCTGCCTTTGCCCTCTAGTATAACCACACTACATCACTTCTTCCAAAGGTTATAACATTACTTTTTTCTCAGACACTCAATTTAATGTGAAGTAACACTTTTCTTTGCTTGACTTTGCTTTAAGAACTGTACAAGAAGCATTGAAGAAGCAGATGTGGCCCTAGGACTATGGGCTGATCACCTGTCTTCTAATCTCTTTCTCCCTATTTAGGGAGGAACTATCTGATTTAAAGGCTCAATGTCTAAGTTCTAATACTGGCATAACTTCTTTTACCTTTGCCACTTAGCAATATGCTCTGTAATGGTGTCTCTCTGACTGGCAACCACGTCAGGCTTAATTGAGGAGGACAGTTGTGTCCAGACAAGCAGAGGACAAGCTCTGATGCCTCTGGGAGCTATCCATAGCTGTGAAATAACAGCAACAGACTGGTTTTTAGTGGATGAGCCAGGAAGGTTCCAGGTGGATTGACTCAACTGGAATGTACTCCTGTCTAAGAAGCTGTCTCCTGCTGGGCCCTGGCTAAATGGAGAAATCCTGAGACACCACAAGTGAGATTCTCATCATATTACTTCCAAACAGACTGGGACCACAGAGCCCCTTCTTATGAGAACTCCAGCACCACTTTGAAATGTAGTATGTAGCTGGCTAGCTCATGAGGTAGCATTTAAAGTCACCAGAACTGAAATTCTGAACCCACCCCAATCCACATCCTTTCTCTAAGTCCAGCTGGTTCTAGTCAACATTCTTCAGTCTGGCATGCCAGGAAGTTCAGTTTTTTTCCAGAAGAATATAGACATGTCTTTCCGAGGATATTTCACTACCTTTGTTTTGGGGATTGATGGGATCAAGCAAATAGGAAAGAACATGAACATTTTGTGGTGGAGGTGGCAAAGGGACTTGTAACAGTCATTAGATAACATAATAACGTAGTTAGATTTTTAGAATCCTTATTGCTTTTGGTTAATCTCAAGAGGTCTGTATTGGGGCATAAATATATGGGTGCCAGGTTTGGGCAACCACCTGACCCATCCGTGTCTGTGATCAAGACCGTGAGGTAAAGCAGTGGTTTGCCAAAGAATCAGAGTCCAAACGTAGACCATAATAAGGATCTGCTCAGTATATCAAGGTACTGTGTTACAGCTCCTGAGTGGGCCAGCCACACGCTAGAATTGACTCCTGCCCCAGTGGAAGCCTTCTGTCTGAGGCAGGAAGGCATTGTTTTACTTTCAAAGTCTGAGCTATGCCTACTTCAGACTTTCTGGATGTCCTTTCTTGACTTTTTGCTTATTTAGACCACTGCTTTCCAGTTCTTTGTAATCTCTGGCCTTGGATCATTTCCAGAGTTCTGATCTCTGCATCTACCTTGATTCCTATACACGTGCAGAGTCTGGACCTTCCCTCTTCCTTGTTTTTATCCTTTGTGCCTTGTTATTACATTGGCTTTCCTGGTCCCTGACTTCCTGTGTTTCCTCTCTGTCCACATCCTACAGTGAAAACAAGATCATATTTTTTGGAACAGTCTTCATGGATTAAAGTGCTTTGGTCACAGATTATTTCTAAAGATATACTGCCCTTTTCTGCTCTGGAAATTGACAATAGTCTCGCAATTGGTACCATGATATCACTGTTGTGGTCACAAAATTACCAGAAACTACCATGTGATCTGTTAAGTGGTTATGTATCTTGTGAAGAGTCTATGAAGATAGAGTATAATATTGCGTGGGAATGTGTGTATATATATAGATATAGAGATAGAGATATATGTGTATACATATTTATGTGTGTGTGTGTATACACACATAGATACATGGGTGTGGGGGTAAGTATATGTATATAAAATTTCAGTCACTTAGAGTTCAATTTCCTTTTAGTAAGGAATTTTCCCTATATATGAAACCACTTTCTTGAAAGATAATATAGTGAAATCAGCAGACTTCTGGATTCCTATCAGGAACCCAAGAAACCCAAGTTCAAATCCTGCCTTGGACAGCTAAGAGCTTTAATTGAAGCTGCATATATCATATAATCTTTTGGAATTCTAATTTCCTTATCGGTAAAATGTAAATAACAATAGCTCCTATCTCAGATGTCTGCCATGAGGGCATTTTGCAAATTTTAATATAAATGGCAGTTATCATCATCATCAGTCATATTACCCCTCTGGATCTCAGTTTCCCTATCTGTAAAATGAGGAAGTTGGAATAGATGAGCTCTAACTCTCATCCAGCTCTCAATTTAGGGTAGCTAGAGGGAGTAGTGGATAGTGTACAGAACCTGGAAGACCTGAGTTCAAATCTGCCTAGGACTTTCCTCAATCTCTCTCAGCAGTAGTTTCCTCTTCTGTAAAATGGGGATGATAATAATAGCACTTACCTTTCTCGGAGTTGTTGCAACAATCAAATGCAATCATATATGTAAAGTGTTCTGCAAAACTGAAAGCAATATGTAAATGCTAATGATTATCATCATTATTATTCTATTACAGGGTTTCGGGGCTTTATTAGAGGTACTTTATCATAGAACGTGGCTGGGAATGATCTTGGCCAATCCAAAGTTTGAGACATCCTCAAATGAGGAAGGAAAGCAGCTTGGAAAGGGTACAAATTTAAATGGGTCATAAGGAAATAAAAAAAGAACCAGCTTCACTAAAGAATGAACAAATCTGCCTGCTTCCATCCTTCCTGAGCTGGCAGAGTTCAAGGTACAAATGGATGGACCAAACAGAGAGGAGGTCGTTTTGAAACGACTCCATCCATCATGCCCACAGGAAATGAGCCTGGTTATAAAAGCTCAGCTGGGCAGGAACAGTTCATTTTGGTTGGCTCATAGACTTTAGTTTATGAGGTTGTGAAGGAGGAAGTTCAGAGACTTCATTTTCACCAGAGAGTTTAATTGCCAGAAAACTGTAATAAATAGATACTCAACTCCCAGGCTCATCTCCACTTAGGCTCATCACCTAGAAAATTACCAGGTCTACATTAGAAATGTATATTCCTTTGAGACTTGGCTGAAGTCAAGCTCAATTGTCACTGGTCATTTCTCTCACTTGTTATTTGGGAAGTATCTCTCTCCCCTTCCTTCTCCTCCCTCCATTCTGTAGTACCTACTATACTGTTCCTGAATTAAGAAGGGGAGGGGTGGGTTCTTTATCATCACTGCTTCCTTTTCTATATATTCACTAACCATCTCTTTAACGATCTGTTCTAGAATTTACCCAGGAACTGAAGTCATGCTCACTGACCTACAGTTTGCCATCTCTATTCTCTTTCATTTCAAACTGAGATATTTCCCTCTCATTTATTTGTGGAAGACCAAGAATGGTCCTATTCCAGGGATTTTCCTGTTACTTATTTTGTTACTGTGCTTCAGTAAAATGCTTTACTCTTTGAGCTATGTTTCCTACCTAGTTTTTGAAGCAGAGTCAGCCAATCAATCAATCAACATGAACTTATTAAACACCCACTACGTGCTAGCCAATGTGCTAGGCATTGGAGACATGAATACAATGAATGAAACCATCCTTATTCAAAAAGAGTTTATATTCTCAGAAAGAGTCTAGAGGCATGTATTTCTTTCACATTGAACTCAAGTTATGTTGAGAACTCAGAGTTGAGTGGAAGATTCATTATATACCCATTACTCAATCTTTAGATCCATGTCAAGTGTTACTTTCTCCACAAAGTCTTCGGATACCCTCCCAGTCAGAAATACTCTCTCTCCTCAGGCCCATCACAGCACTAATCATGCTCTCTTTTATATTAAAGTTATTTATTTAATAATAGGTCCCAGCCCAAGCCTCACTTGGTCATTGTTTGGGTTTTGATGGCTCAAAGTGAGTGTAAATAATGATTGTTTCTGTTCTGGCCAGAAACCCTGAGAATCTTCCCTTCCCAGTTTAAGGCCATTTTTTGCCTCATTTCTTACCTTGCCTTAAATCACCGAATGGGACCTTGGCTTAGAAAAGTCAAGGTCTTCCACTGCATCTGGGGTCTTCTCCAGTCCTTCTGAGCTATGTCTCATCAGTCTACTCCGACGGCTGTGGAGGAGACAGTGAGGTTGATGACTTTCCACAGTCCTGCTTCACTTAAATCCAGTTCACTTGCAAGTCAAGACATCACTGTCCTGATGTCATTGGTCCTCTTCAAGAGAAACACAAGCAACAGCAACAACAATTTATATATATGACTACAGCAGTTTGGCTTTGGATTCAATTCTGAGACACAGTTCACACTTGAAGTAATGACTTAAGTATAATTTATGGATACCAAAACAAAGGTAAGTGAGGATATGCACCAATCTTCTCCATGGCCCCCTGGATCCCAGCTGTAAATCCAGATATGGAATGCCCCATAGCACGTATGAGGTCCAACCACAAGCAGATCAGCTTTGCCAGGATGGGTTGATGGGTTGCCTAACTCTACAGCTGACTCCACTGAACATATTCCTTTTTATTCAAAGCAAAGAAGGTTCATTTTGTAAATGTACCAATCAGGAATAAGAAAGCCCAGATACTTATGAGTATACCAATCAGAAGAAAGCAGATAAGAAGGCATATCCCAGTTTTTTTTCTTAGTGATGATACCTGTGGACCCATCAGCCACTTTGGATTTTTCTATCAGCGTGTTGCTCTCCCTATCCACCCTTTTTCCCCAGGAAGCCATCAACTCTGGCCAGGTAGCCTCAAAATGTTATCTTTTCTACTAAACTATATGCTTTATGAGGGCAAAGATTTTATTTCCATCTAGAATTTTTGCACATAAAAGGTGCTTTTAAAAAAATTATTGAATAGCAGCCTAATGACTCTGGAACAGGTTCCAAATGAACCCTTTCTGCTAGGAATTATCATCATGATCATCATCATAACACTAAAGAAAAACCCACCAACAATAACAGCAGTCCTCACCTATCTACGAGAGAGGTTATGAGAGCCTAAGCTAGGATGGTGTCAGTGGGAATAGAAAGTAGGAGACAGATTCGAGAGACATTGCATAAGCAAAATCAACAAAACTTGCCAACTGATTGAGAAGTGGAAAGTAAAAGAAGCTGAGAGAAAGAATTCCTCTCTGTTGAGGAACAGAACAAGACTGTGCTAAACCGGTGAGTGTCAGCATAATCAGTGGAAAGTGTTCTGAGTGTCTTTCCGAGTTTTCAGCAGCAATTTCTGCACACTCACTCTGACGCTTCCCTCTGCCAGGCTCAGAGTAACACAGAAAAGCACCTAAGGTGGCAACCAACCAACCCTTAGGCTTTAGGACAAGAATGTGCTTAGCTCCTCTATGATTCAGTAGTGGTATCACTGGGGTCAACACTGAACTGCCATGTATCAGAGCCTTCTGATCTTGGAGAGGAAATTGGTAGAGTTTAATAACGTGTAAGCAACATTTCTGCAATCATTAAGTATTTATTTTACTAGGGTACTCTATCCATCAACACAAATCATTGCCCCTTGATAAGTTAGTGGATAGTTTTTCAAGAAGTGCTATGGCCAAAAAGTTCATCACTTTGCAACAAAACTGGTAATTAACCTCTCTGAATTCAGCAAGGCTAAGATATGCCCCCTTTATTTCCTTAGAACTTAGGATGAGGGGCAGCTAGATGGCGCAGTGAGTAGAGCACTGGCCTTGGAGCCAGGAGGACCTGAGTTCAAATGCGGGCTCAGACACTTGACACATGTACTAGCTGTGTGACCTTGGGCAAGTCACTTAACCCCAATTGCCCTGCCTTCCCCCCCTCAAAAAAAAAGATTTTAAAAAAAAAGAACTTATGATGAGAATAAGTAAGGAAAGTGAGTTTAGTAGGCTACAGAAAGTTGATTGCTCATTATACTTAGAATATACATGCTATACAGGAATTTTTCTTTTACTTCACATTTATCTTTCTCTTTTGCCAGCATTCAGGACAAACCAAAGGATATCCTAACTACCCTAGTCAACTTTCCCTTTTCTATCAGGAAGGAAGTAAAGCAATTGCCCAGAATTTTGGAATGTTTGCTTATACAAGGGAAAGAAGCACAGTGGCATTCAACCTCCTTTTTTTTTTTTTTACAACAATGTGCCCCCTTTCCAAAAATCTTTAAGTACTTTGCAAACAAGGCTGGGTGACTCCTACAGCCAACTGTGAATTATCCATATAATGAGGGGCAGATGTTCCCTAGTCCACAACTTTTTGACTGATAGATTCAACCTCTCACTTTCCTTATGCCTCTCACATGTATAAAGGAGAACTCTGAGTCTATGTGTTCTTTTTCAGGAATGGTTTGAACTAAATGTCCTCTAAGGTCCCTACATCCTATCATCTTATATTTGTATCATATATGTGTTCCTCCCACTTTGCTTCTGTCTTCCATTTTTCTAATGGAACTTCCTTAAAGACAGTGATAGTACTTTCAAATGTTTTCTATCTAAATATTATTTATAATAAAATTATCTATAAATATAATTATAACCCATTATCTTTAATATATTATAGATAATTATATATAACATAATATACAATACACAATTAAACATAATATATAATTAGATACTAGATAATCATAATATCTATAAAATTTTTTTGGTTCATTCTCATTTGTCTCCCCAACTTCCCATAAACTCTTTGAGGAAGGAGACCTTTGTATCTCTTATGATGTTGCTAAGTGTGCTGCTGAGTGGTAGGTGTTTTATTCATTCTTTCATCCCTTTGTTCATTCATTTATTAACTTGATAGTAGAGAAGAGAACAAATATCTATTAAGTGCTTACTATGTGCCAGGCACTATGCTAAGCACTTTACAAATATCTCATTTGATCTCATTTGAGATAAAATAATCGAATTATCAGAAAAAATTAGAGCCAAATTTAACAAAGGCAAGTGCTGACAAAGGTTAGTTAGGCAGAGGAAAGCCTACAGACTTTAGCTTAGGGATCTCTTCCTTTCTGCCCACATGGACCTTTCCTTTCCCTAACCTCCCATCAAACTTAATACCTCACTGTTTAGAACGTAATTATTCTGATTTTCTCTGCCATTAGATATTATAGTATGCCTGTTTAAAAGAAGCACTTGAACACATGCATACAGAGCTAACGTTGTGAAATGTACATTGTTTACATTTTTGAAAAAGAGCTTCCCCCCATCCAAGCCAAGGAAAATTAAGCTCAGTGGGAAAATCTCCAGATTTCCATAGTGGCACAAAGTCATCCAAACAAGAACTTTTGCCATAATAATAGCACAATGGAGATGACTTTGAGGCCTTGCTCCTTAAAGTCATTGGATTTCCCTTTGGCCCTGAGATGCAGGTTAAGGCTCAATCTTAATCCCAAATCTTTGGTTTTGCAGTTTTACACCAAAGCCATGATGTGATTTCAGTTTATTTTTAGGCCAAGTAACTATGCCTTTTGCACTGTACTCAACAAAAATTTCTCCAAAATAGCTAAAAAGAGAACAGTGCAAATATCTAATCTCCCACCACAGAACATTACACATGGTAAAAAAAAAGGACTATGTCAGAGAGCGTCCCACAAAAACAAACTCGGCCATAGAACATTTAAACTAGTGAACAAAGTATCAGCTGTCTGTTTATCTGCAATTGAAATCCTATCCTTTAAAATAAATTCCTCTGGCCAGAAATCTCATTTTCTAAACCAAGTCATTTGAATATCATTGAACTCAGAGAATTCTTTTGGCCAAATGATTCCCACGGATGGATGAGCAAGCATAAGATTTAATTGGGCCAAAGACAAGAATTCCCTTTTCTAAAGGACTCTTTGGGGAAAATAAATATTGTAAAAAAAAAAGTCAGTTCTAATTCTACTGCTAATGTTAATTCATCTCTAATTCTTTCAGTGTTTGTCCATTCCCATTACTCTGATTATGATCTCTATGCTTACACTCCCAAATACAAATCTCTAGTCTCAACCTCTCATCAAAATCTCAATTCCTTATTTCCAAATCTATACTGAATGATATGAGAGAGAAATAGATGAAAAAGAGACAAGGATAATTGGAGATTCTCTCTCTCTATTATCTCTTTCTTTCTCATCTATTTCTCTCTCATCTATTTCTGTCTGTCTCTCTCTCTCTTTCTCTCTCTCTCTCTCTCTCTCTCTCTCTCTCTCCATTTTGAGTTGAGATGATGTCCTTAAGGTAAATTTGATATGATAATGAGATATCCAATTTTAGACATTCAGTTCATAATCTAGCCCTTTCTCAGTCATCCAACTTTGTTTTCCCTTCTCTAGAACAGACTCTAGCCAAACAGGTCTATACATTGCCTCATAGGCATACTAGGATCTTTTCTACTCTATATTTTTGCTCATGCTGTCTACCTTCCTAGAATCTCCTTCTTCTTCCCTTCTACTCCACCCCAGCCAGTGAGATGGAACTTCCCCTATGAACTTCATAAATAGATGAGGCAGAAGAGAGTTGCAGGCTGGCCCTACTTGAAACCATCATGATGACTGGCTCGATGCAGATGAAAGTTAAGTGAGTGGTAGGCACTCCTTCATATTCTGGCAGCACAAGATACAACTGAACAAATGTAAGGTTTATTCAAACAAATTAAGGTTTCTAGCCAAGAAGATGAAAGTCATGGTACTACAACCATAAGCAGGATAATTAGACTCTCTCTCTCTCTCTCTCTCTCTCTCTCTCTCTCTCTCTCTCTCTCTCTCTCCTCTTGATGCAGAAGAAAGCTAAGTGAGTGGTAGGCGCTCCTTCATGTTCTGTCAGCACAAGAACAAATCAGAAACAACAAGATCCCATCTATTGGAAGTGCATCAGTACAAATGGCATTGATTACTAAAGCAGGAAAACCAAGAAAGTGCATGAAATGGACTAAAGACATAAATACTTCCATTATGTGCCAATAACAAAACTGGAAACAGAGGTCGGTAGGGATTTCATGCTGAGTTTTGATAGCAGTACTCTCATCTGCAAGTTATATAATAATGACATAATTGTATATCTAACCTTAAATCAGATAAAATAAGGGGTAAAATTGAGGGGGCCATTTATTTAATGATGAAATAGATCCAGTAAAAATTTATTAAATGCCTACCATGTACCAGGCACTGTGCTAAACACTGAGGATACAATTAGGAAAAAGAAACATAGTTCCTGCCCTCAAGGAGTTTACAAGCCAAAGGGGGAAACAATACACAAAAGGATGCAGGAAAGTGGCAGGGCAAGGAGGAGATGGGATACCAGGGGGTACCTGGTTTGGGGGCATCTTGTTCTGTGGAGTTGAAACCAGACAGGGCAGCAGATTTGTAAAATGGAGTGAGAGAGCTGAGAGTTCAATGTCTGCCCTCTATAAAGAAAGGCATTGGGAGGAATTTGCTACTCTACCACTATCGTAGGGGAGAGGAGATTGAAGGAGGTGATTATCAATCAAGGATTGAGTTAGCAGCACGGTGGGGAGTTTAGAAGTGATAGATAAAACAGACAAGAAAAATAACACCAATGTCTTAAATGATTTTGACAAAGGGATTGGCATATTTGGACTAGAATTCTTAGAGCTTCCCTTTTTGAGTTTGATGGTGTGACTCCAATTTACAAACCAATTATATCAAAACAGAACAATTCAAAAGATATGGTACCTGTTGTAACATTCATAAATATATACATTCTCCCAGAGTATCTTACAGAAATTGTGAAGACACTTCAGGACCTTTATATATCGATATATGCAATAACCGTTACCATGGTAAAGACAACAAGAATAAGAGCGGAGTTATCAGGGAATAAGACAGGCATCAAACACAATCATGACAGAAATAATTTTAGAGAACTATTGCAGATCTATAGGATGGTATCAGAAGATTACATCAGCATCTAGCTAGTACTCATGGTAGAAAATTTGAATTTGATGTTGGCAAATTAAAGGCATAAAACCCGACCCTACAACATACAAAGAAAAAATAAACAGTTATTTCCCCTTAAGCAACATATATTCTATCAAAAGAGACAACGCATACATACAATAATGTAACATCTGAAATAGTTTGTCCCTGGTGTCCATTTCCTTCCCCCATTCACTCTGGTCATGATCACTCACCCCAACTTACCTCACGATGGCAGGTCTGAGTTCCTAGAGAAGGACATGGTTATATTTAAATTCTCTCAAAGTTCGAGTGATAAACTTGTAGGAGAATATATCTACTCTACTAACCTCATCTCTCCAGCCCCTATCAGTGTCTTTCCATCAAGACAAATACAGATCCTCACAATGATGACATATTAAACATACCTATTTGTTTGATAATAAGATGAAGTGATCTGTATGGCATCACAGATACAAATACAAGACAAATTAAGCCCACATGTAAAACTAGGTCCTACTCTTTCATAAATGTATTCAGTATCTGTGAGGAAAAGAAGGCACACACAGAAACCTGGCAAGGGAGCACATGTGCTCCAGATAACTCACCACTCTGAAACTATAAATTTCTCGTCTTTCTTGATCTTGTTTTTCTTTCTTGTTTTCCATCCCTCCTCCTCTTCTTTCTTCTTCCTCTCCTCCTCCTTTTACTCATAATGGAGAGTATACTATCTTCTTTCTGTTCCTTCTTCCTCTAAGGATCAGGTAAAAATAGATAATAATGCAGATTCTCATTGGTCAATCTTCCTGGCATCTTCTGTGTCATCTTTAACACAATTATGAAATATGTCCTTTCCCCTGTCTTCTCTTTCTGGGTTCAAAGTCTTAATCCTCTCTGTGAATGATCTTATATTAGCTTATGTTCGGTAACCAAATTGTCATCTTCTGTCTATAATCAGGTAAATTACATTTGTCCTATAATCATAGGACAGTTCATGGATGCACATTTCTCCAATTGTTAGCCTAAAATCTGTCCAATTCTTCATATACAAATCACTGAAACATGGTGTGTTCTCCATTTGCTCCAACATTCTATACCTTGTCACACACATTCAAAATCAGCAACTACTGTCTCCTAATCAAACTTAATCTCAGGATCTGCCTTCTTAGAATTCTGAGTAGACCTATTCCCCCTAGACAAGTGAACCATAAAGAAAAACTTTATTTAGTAAATGCTTTTCTCAGAAGTACTTAAATCTTAGACAAGTCAATGGTCATTCCCTTAAAGAGCCATATATGTCACAAAAAGGACTTGACCAGTTTTGTGATTTAATCAGTAAAGGGAGCTCTTGGCTAAAAAAAAAAATCTTTCTTCTACCACTAAAATTCAGCATCTTCTCTGAAACTCGGTCTTTGTCAAGGCATTGCCCTTTTCACTTAGAGAGTTTTCTGGGCATTGAGAGGTTTAGTGACTTTGCCCTAGATCAGTATGTCAAGTCAAATCAAGAATTCATTAAGTGTATACTACATGCCAAGTACATCATCAGCTGGGAGGATCAAGAAGGGTTTCATTATGAGATGGTGTCTAAGCAGAGCTTTGAAGGAACCCAGGGATTCTAAGAAAAAATGAAGATGCAAGATATTCCAGGTAATGCAAAGGAGATGGGAGTTGGAATATCATGTATGATAAAGAGCAAAAAAGCCAGTTTAGCTGGACCAGACAGTGTGAGAACAGGAGTAATGCAAGAGGAAACTGGAAAGGCAAAATGAGGCCAGATTGTGAATGGGCTTTAAATGCCAAAGAGTTTTAATTTTATCCTAGAAGTAAAAGGGAGCAATTGAAGTTTGTTGAGGAAGGAAGTGCTGTGGTCAGACCTTTACTTCAGGAAAAATTCAAATCAAGCTACAAGGCCAACATGAATGTTATTCTTGGATGCTCCAAGAACTTGCAGCTGTGATTGCAGAGCCGCTGTCCATGATCTTTGAAAAATAATGGAGAACAGGAGATGGGCTGTAGGCCTAAAGAAGGGTAAGCATTGTCCCAGTTTCTGAAAAATCATAGATGATTCTTTTAATTGAGAGTTATGCGGTGAAGGGAAGGAGGATAGAGGGTGATAGTTTGGATGGCAGGGTCAAGTCTGTATATGTATGTGTGTGCACATGCTAGACCAAAAACTGTGATCCAATGCACAGTGTATGTCTATACATATATGCCCATATGTCTGTGCATACATGTAAACACACATATGCACACATATACATGTCTATATATCTTGAAGTTATCCACACAGATGTTTATCAAACCCACGGGACCTAATGCACCAAATTAGAATGTTTAAAAATGAGAAGAGGATAGGCCCTTGAGAGACACTACCTAAATATAGGTATGTATATGTGTGCATTTACATGTACATATATACACATGCATATATACATGCATGTCTATACATATTTACATATATGCACATGTACATGTTTATGTATATTCAGAGATATGCATGTGTGTATATACAACCCTAGTCTCTCTCCAGTCTGGCATCTCAACTTTTTTAACATTTTGTACTGAGTGTCTGTCCTATAGAAACTTCAAGCTTAACATATTCAAAACAGAATTCTTTATCATTCCTCCAGAACTTTCTTCCATATTTCTCTATTTTTGCCAATGGTAGTACCAGCTTTCAGGCCAACCAAGTTGCCAACCTTGAGGTTTTCCTTGACTTCTCACTCACTCCATATAACCAATCTGCTCCTGGAAAGGTCACTATATAACTTATTTTTCCATTTGAGCCTCATACCAACTCTGTGACGTAAGTATTACAAAAGAATGTAAGCTCCTTGAGGGTAGGGACTATTTTGCTTTTGTGTTTGAATTTCCAGTGCCTAAGACATTTAATTTCATTATTATGTCTATTTTTTACAGTGAGGAAACTGATGGTCAGAGAGGTTGAGATTTCCCCATGGCACATAGCAAGTAGGTATCAGAGACAAGAATCAAACCTAGATCTTCCTGGGTTCTTATCTAGCACCATAATGCCAGTGGTCTTCCTGGGTTCTTGTCTAGCACCATTCCCTCCAGTACCGTGTACTTTCTCATTAAAAGCAGCACTTTGCCGAAAACCGGGCCTTTGCTGCCAAAATCAGCATTTAATAAATGAATTCAGTGAGTATAGTCTTGAAGTTACTTAAGTCAATTTCAATGGAAAAGAGAAGCTGCAATTTGTTTGGGTGTCTGCATTATTTATACTGGCCCAGGGAGAGGTAGCCATTTGGCAAGAAGGTTGGAGACCAAATGAAAACAAATAAGAATAACTTTCCTCCTTGGAGATGAAAGGCAAGATCCATCCTGAAAAAACATGACTATAAACTAAGTAACAGCTTGGAAGTGAATATAGAAAAATATGAGGAGTTCATTTCACGGGAAGGAAAGAGAGACTTCAAGAGTAGCCTGTCCAGGTTAAGCGCTCTGCCTGACACCTCTGCCCCAACTCCCAGCACTCCCTGGACACTAATAAGATCATTAATGGGAAGCTGTTTGTCTTGGGACGGCATCTGAAAATGAGGTCATTGGCCACATGAGCTCACTTTGGGGAGCCGTATCTCAAGCCAGTTGTGAAAACAAGTGTTTGTTTGGATAACTGATAAAATGTAAGGTTAGAGGTAAAGTGAAGCCTGGTATTTTTGGTTGGTTGAGTAAACAGGAAAGTCCTTGTGAGCAAGAAGTTTTCAGAGGAGTGTCTCTCTGAGATTCTAAGTAACAGATGAGTTGCATCCTATGGAAGGAGTTTCCCATGTCAGTGAAATACCAAGGCTGGCCCCCACCAACAAAAGGATATAACCACAGATGTTAAGGAAGCCTCAACTGATCAAGACATGATGTCAGATGTTCAAAGCTCTGAACTGTTCCTCATGACTTTTGGAGTTCTTTTTGGAAGAAACTAGCCTAGAATCATTCTGCACAGATCTAGGTTCTGGGAAATCTTCCTTCTTCAATATTCCCAGAATTGTAGGGTGTGAGAACTGGAAGGCATCTTAGAAATTTCTGGTAATGTAGATTAGGAAATTGAATCCCTGAAAAGTGAAGTGACTCGTCCAAGGTTATATGGGTGTTCATTAAATAGCATAGACAAAATTCAAACGCCAGTCTTCTGACTCTGAATTCCATATTCTTTCCATTATTTGTAAAAGCTAATATTTATATCATGCTTTAAGGTTTGCAAAACCTTTGACAAATATCTCATTTGATCTTCACAGGAACTCTGAAAGGTAGGCGCTATTATTAATCCCTATTTTACAGATGAGGAAACTGAAGCAGAGAATGGTTAAGTGACTGACCCAGGGGTTACACAGTAAGTATCTGAAGCTGGATTTGAACTTAGGGCTTCCTGATTCCAGGCCAAGTGATTCATCTACTGAGACACCCAATTGCCTCTGAATTTTCTACACTATGATAACTCCATTCCTATCCAGGGTATAAAGATGTGATGATCACTCATACAAATTAAAATCTAAACCCAAGAAATAGGTTAATTCATGCTTATGTAAATGAATTATATAGTTTAATATGTTATCTCTTCCAAGAGTGAGTTTATTTTAATGAAAAGACTCAATTCCAAGACATTTTAGACAGACAGGAGATAGGGACAGCAGGGCCTTTGTCTTTGAATAACCCCCAGTAATAGTGTATGAAAGCAGAAGAATGAATGGAAGGTAAGTTATGAATACAGAATATATGTAAGGTAGTGGATAAGGGAAATTCCTGATAAATTTGAGGAATTCTCCCAAGTAACCTGAGGAGATTAGAGGGCATGGTTTGTGATTTGGAGGCTAGGAGAGAACACGGTGAATTCCTAATCATTTGCAGACTGAGGAGAAGCTGCTTTTCCCCTTGGCCTTTAAAAGAAAACTGGTCTCACTGTTTCACTTTCTTCCTCTCGCATATCCAGGACTCCCTCTTTACCTTTTCCCCTATGTCTTTTTCCAGAGTGCAGCAAAGGGGTACAGAGATTTCACCCAAGATCAGGCTGTTCCCGTGTCTGAAATGTTCACCTTCTCCATCTCTGTGCCTTTAATTCAAGGCTCAGCTCAAGTACCAGCTCCTTCAGAGCCACCTTTCCTTATTGCCCCAGTTATAAGTAACCCCACCCCCTCCAATAACTTTGCATTTACATAGGCAAATATCCAGTATCCACTTAACAATTGTTTCGTGTAACCCCGGTACCTACTACAGTGCCTTTCTAGATACGAATTTAATCAGTGGATGCTGACCATTGAATGAATGAATTGCTCCAGCCATGGTGGAGCTCCCTCCTCTGAACTCCTATTGTCTCTCATTTAATGTCATGTACTGCCTCTTATTTCCATGTACAAAGAGGAACTAGCTAAGGAGGTCTCAGTACTTAGAGCAAGATGCACCTACCAAGATAAGCTCACCACCTTTAACTCAAGCCTTGATTGACACTGCCTCCCTCAGCCTCCTCTTCCCTCTGTTGGGAGGCCAGGAGTATCAAATTCCTCCCAATGCCTTGCTTTATAGACAGTAGAAACTGAGCTCTCAGCTCCTCACTCTGCTTTCCATCTGCTGACTTGCCTGGTCTCAACTCCACAGAGCAAGATGGTCCCATGCTGGGTGCCCATGGCATCAAGTACCTCCCTACTTTACTGCCTGTTTTTGTGTGTTGTCTCCTCCTTTAGATTGTAAGCTCCTTGAGGGAAGAAACTGTCTTTTTATCACCTGTATCTCTAGCATTTATCACAGTGCTTGGAACATAGTACACACTTAATAAATGTTTATTAGACTGGATTAGGTTATGTAAAACACAATCAATATTTCTTTCCTGCTGCTACTTCAGGTTTGGGGAGCCAGTTTCTGGTCATAAATGTCTGAGGGGCCTTAAGTGACTTTGTGATGATAAAAATTCTTCTGGATGGCTAAAGAACGGACAGGACTGAGGCAGAACCATAAAACCCACAAGGAAAGGTAAACCAAGCATGCCTTAAGAACTGGGCCCTCAATGGCATCTCTTTCTCTCTCTCTCTCTCTCTCTCTCTCTCTCTCTCTCTCTCTCTCTCTCTCTCTCTCTCTTTCTCTCTCTCCATATACATATATATGTATATATGTATACATATACACACATAAATACACACACATCTGTTGTATCCCCAGACTGTAAATTACATATGGCTGGTCACTATGGAACTTCAATATCCTCCATAATGCTTTGTGATATGTTTATAATAAATGCTGCATAAATATTTATTACATCGCATCACTTGAATTTAATCAAAGAGCTTCGTGACTTTAAAATACGCAGAGGAAGATAACCCACAACTAGTCTCTCACACCCTTTAAAGAAAACAGTTGATCTCTTTCTCCTGGTATGGTTGAAATGCCATTGTGACTGCCATGTAGGAGCATGAACTAATTCCATTCAACAAACATTTGTTAAGCAAACAAACACACACATATGTGTGTATATATATACATGTGTGTCTATATTCATCCATACATACACACATGTGTGTACATACATGTATATAAAATCAACTGTATTTAGCACTGGGAATACAAAGAGAAAAAGACAAATTTCCCTGCCCTCAAGGAGCTTATATTTTCTTTGAGGTGAGGAGTTGTGGGACTGTTTCAACTTGGACTGGTATGATGTGATATATCATATCATATCATACCATAATAGGACACAACAATCAGATCCTCTCTCTCTCTCTCTCTCTCTCTCTCTCTCTCTCTCTCTCTCTCTCTCTCTCCCTCCCTCCCTCCCTCTAGCCATGTGGGATGAGGAGAAGTCTTGCTATGGGAAAGAGATATTCTAGCTGTATTTCTTCCTGGAGCTCCCACCTGGAACATTTTATTATCACTTTGCTAGTCATGATCTTCATGGCAAAGGCCCCAAAAGGTGAAGTAGCAGCCCCCGTTGTTGAATTCTTTATTCCACTATCATCCATCTGTGCCAGCCTTAGAAACTATTAGAGGAGTATAGCCTCAAATAAGCAGAGCTTGCATAAAAGAAGGCTCCTGGCTACCAGTCACTGGGGGAATAGTTCTGCCTTGCCATTGTAAGCTATGTTGAAACCCTGTTCTAACCTTCCAATGACTTTCCCATGTTTCCTGCATCTCAGATCTGTTCTTCTGGTCAATGGTTTGCTCTATTACCCTTACTCTACTTCCTACCCATACTACTCAGGACTGACATCTGTAGCAAAAGACAGTATATGGAATATAGCCTACCTTAACTGGCCACCCATGCTATTGCTGCAGCTCAGCTTGGTCAGCCCATAGCTTCATCAGCTTGGGCCTATCTTAGGCTGGAAAGCCATTTATTTACCTTAGCCTAAGACTATTTAGTAGTAGTGTTGGCTTTTTTAAAAAAGATAGTTAAAAATAAAATAGATTGTGAAGACTCATCAAGTGAGCTCCAAATTACATCTTAAGAGCTTCCTGTTCTGGCCATAGAATTAACAGCATTCACTCCTTTGATAAACGTTCTTCCTTCTGTTCACTAGCCCTTGGCATGGCCGC
The DNA here is from genome assembly GCF_011100635.1 of Trichosurus vulpecula. NCBI lineage: Eukaryota > Metazoa > Chordata > Mammalia > Diprotodontia > Phalangeridae > Trichosurus > Trichosurus vulpecula. The sequence continues at coordinate 286,490,251 of NC_050575.1, read as the reverse complement.
CATTTTGCTTAGGTCCTCAAGCCTAGACACAATCCCAATTCCCTTTTCTTCTTTTCTTCAAACTTTGGGTTGTTGCTGAATCTTCTCACCAACCTCCAAGGTTGGAACCATAATTCTGCTACATTAGCAAAAGTCTACCTTCTGTCCCAAAGCAATATAGTTATCAGAGGCTTACCACAAAACAAAATAGGAAACAGAGAAATGTAGATTTACAATAATATCTCTTGGAATCCCTCATTTCCTTCAAAACCTAGCTCAAATGCTGCTCTCTACATGAAGCCTTTCCTGATTCCCACCCCACCTCTCTAACTGCTAGTGCCTCTTCCCATCTCATATGATGTAGTGTTTATTTTTTATGCATTTTATATACTTTTATATGTAGATAGCTACTTAGAACATAAGTACTTTAAGGGCAAAGATTATTTTATTTTACGAATCCTCAGCCCCTAGCATGATGACTGGCACATAATAGGCAATAAATGCTTTTGACTTGTTGATTATTCTGTACACAATCATATGTCAAGAACCTATGGAACCTCCCTTCAATAAAATTCACACTCCATTTATAATTAGTAATCTTAGGGAATTGCCTGAGTGTTAGAAAGATTAAGTGACATGCTACCGGTCACGTAGCTAGTAAGCGTCAGAGACAGATTTTGAATTTGGTCCATCTCACTCCATGTCCAGCATTCTATCTACTTGATCCTCACCACTAATTCACTTTTTACTCACCATTATATCCTCAAATCCAGCATCTCTGCCAAACTGTGTTAATTCTCAATCTACCACCACAAATGGCCAAAATCACAAACATGATGCAGAGTTAAGAAAGTTGACAATTACCTCTCTAAATAAAGTTCATCAATGAACAAGTATTTATTGAATGCCTATCACATAGAAGGCAAAATACTGGTTTCCCAGCTGGATACAAAGAAGCATGAGACACTGGCCCTGCCAGCAAGGACCTTAGTCTAGATGGAGAAATGAGATATATTCACAAAACAGAATGACTAACAATATCCAAGTAATTGCCAAAGGAGAGATACAACCCATGAGGATGAGCTTTTTATTTGTCGTCATTCAGTTGTTTCCTTCTTGTCCAATTGTTTGTGGCCCCATTTGGGGTTTTCCAGGCAAAGATACTGGAGTGATTTGCCATTTCCTTCTCCAGCTTATTTTACAGATGAGGAACTGAAGCAAACAGAGTTAAATGACTTGGCCAGGGTCACACAGCTAGTAAGCGTCTGAGGCCTCATTTGAACTCATGAAGATGAATCTTCCTGACTAGTCTTATTATATCAAGATCCCTTCCCGACTAATGAATCTATGACCTATCAAAGCCTGGTCCTCTTTCTTCAAGATCCTTTCTCCCTTTGAAGTCTCCTAATTTTCCTATACTGAAGTTACTTAGTCACCCAAGGGCCTTAATCCCTTTGCCCAGTCTTTGAAGGTGTTTAAATGGGCATGAACAGATTCAGCTGATGTCTGGCCTGATGACTCCAGCATGACTAACACAGATGCAAGTAGCAATGGGAAAGTTCTGGGCTCCAGGATCAGTGGGTGCCTTCAAAGCCAAACCAACTTCCCATGGTCTTGAGAGGAAATGAGCAGATCACAAGGCTATAAAATGATCACCTCGTGTTTACCTAGTGATGGAAAGGGGACTGGAAAAATCCTGCAGATGGGTTGGCTTATTGTGTCAGGGGGTTAGCAAGATGCATATCCCACTGGCAAACAGATTTTTGAATGAATAACATAAATCTAAGAACACTCACCATGAAGATGATGCCACTGACCCATGTCAGTATGTTATGAGCTTTGAGTTGTTTTTGCAATAGCAGGGATAGATTTGCCCTGGAAAATTTGGAATCTCACTGTTTTGCCTTTTCTTGTGACCAAAGGCATAATTTTTTTCTTGTCAAGAGGTTGGGAGGGGTAGAAAGTAGGCTATAATTGTGAGTCGTTGGGGGCTTTTTTTTTTTACCTTTTTTTGTATTTTTAATATGTTGTTGATGCCTTTTCCTTCTTACAATATGATTTCTCTCCTTCACTCTTATGACATTCTAGGTTGTATTAGACTTATTTATATTACTTGCTTTTTCTCCCCTATTATATTGTGAGCTCCCTAAAGTCAAGGACTGTGGCATTTTTTATGTTTTATCGCCACTGCTAAATACAGTGCTTTGCATATGGTAGATGCTTAATAAATTTGAACCTAATTGAATCAAATGGTGTTGCATTTCCTACTGCATGAATAATTTTTTTAATATGAGCAGCATTCTCACTAAGTGCCCCCAAACCTATTCTACTCCTGGAATGTTGGTGCTCTCAAACTAGGGGAAAGGTAGATCGTAGCTTTATAGCCTATTAGAGCCAGAAGTTTAGAAATCCTTTCATCTGGGGCAGCTAGGTGGCGCAGTGAGTAGAGCACCAGCTCTGGAGTCAGGAGGACCTGAGTTCAAATTTGATCTCAGATACTTAACACACTTACTAGCTGTGTGACCTTGGGCAAGTCACTTAACCCCAATTGCCCTGCCTTCTCCCCTCCAAAAAAAAAAAAGAAATCCTTTCATCAACCCCTCTTTTCTCACAGATGAAGGAACCAGGCTGAGGGAGACTTCATGATTTGTCCCTGGTTGAACTCCCTCCCAAACCTGCTCAGCCTAGAACCACTTTCACCATGAAACCCTTGGCTTGAGCCTTCCAAAGCAGTGAAGGGTCTACTTGGGCCCTAGTTATATCCCAAGAGAATAACATCCCAAGCTGTATCCAGCTTGTAACAGAATTAATCAGTCTAAGAAACTGGTTATGTCATGGGCAGAGCTGTACTTTTCCCCTGCGGTGCCATCCTGGCACAGGGAATTTCAAGACCAAGGGAGTCTTCTCCAAGGAACAAGCAAGTGTCTATCTAGAAGACAGATTTCAAAACACAGAGGAAGTATCAACTGGTAATACCTTACATGTCTAAAGAGTTTTATATACAGTTGACACAGAATTTACATACTAAAATACCTAATTTGTACTTCCTAATAACCTTTAGGGTAAACAAGGAAGAAAGGAAGGTATTTTATGTCCATTTTATAGAGCATGAAACTAAGGAGCAGAAAGGTTCAGCAACTGGTCAGAGATAACACAGCCAGTAAATGGAAGAACCAGGATGATTTGGTTGGACAAGACACTGAACTGAGATTTGGAGTTTCTAACCCCAGCTTTGTGATTTATTGCCTATAAGACCATGAGCAAATCACTTTATCTTTGGGCCTCAAATTCTTCACCTGTAAAATGAGGAAACTGGGGGCGGGGAGAGGTGGAGAAGGCCTTGAAGATCCCTCTTAGTTCTAAATCTGAAATTCAATCACTCCAAATCCAGTGTTCTTTCTACTATGCCATGCCATCAAATTAGGTTTAACATATCCTTTAGTCTGCAGAGGCTATACTTCCTTTTTGTAGAAGTGAGAGAATAAGCTTTTTGCCTCCTGAGGCCCCATTCTCAGCTGTATCTATCAACTGACCCCTTCTATCTGAATAATTCCCCCTACCTCCAATTTCTGTCCTCCCACCAATATGCTCTTTTTGAATGGGCAAAGAAAGTCCTGTGTATGGGTGCATGGGGGTCATGGCATGAAAGCCAGAAAACTTGGAACAATCAAGGTGTAAGCTAGTAAATGTTGATTTGTGGGTTTTTTTTTTGGAGAGAAATTCCCCAAACATGCTTTTACATTTAATCTGCATTATTAACATTTTTTTCATTACTTTCTTAAATCTAGACAATCAATAAAAACAATAATTCAAACCCTGATTTGCAATATTTGTCCATTTCCAAAGCATAAATGCTCACTCTGAAAAATCTAACATCAGCCCTTGAGAGCCAATCTGAGTTGGTTCCAGCACACCCTAGAATGCCCTTTCCAGAGTCACATGCCTTTTGAGCCCTGAACTACTGTCGTTGCAAAACAGCCACTTGTGAGGGAGGAAGAGATAAACCTTCCTTTCTTGTAGAGCCACAGAAGTATGCCAAGGATGTGTTTTTATAGCTTTGTCAAGATGTTAGGTGGGAAGTTAGGTTAGGAGTGGCACAGGGCCTTGTGCAGACTCAGAATGGCTGATTGCACATTACTTTGCTTCACACACTGTATACTGTCACTAGCATTTCCCACCTCCATGCTTTTTCACAGGCCTTCCTCTTTCTCCTCACCTCTGCTCCTGGGAACCCTTAACTCCCTTCAGACTCAGCTCTCAAGCGCTACTTCCTTCAGGAGGCCTTTCCAGATTCCCCACCTTTTAATGTCCCTCCCGTTCTCCCCATCACTGTGTATGTTTGTGTATAAATCTTCACCTTTGGGGAAAGGTTTCCCTTTCCCTCTGGATCAAATGCACTGTGACTCTTCCTATTCCCTATGTCTGCCATCATTAAGTTTGAACCCCGGTTAATTTGCATTCCCTATCCCAGCTGTTCCAGAGCAAGAGAAGAGGTAAAAAGGCATGGGGAGGTGGGGTGGGGAGAGGTGTAGACATAAACAGGAAGTACTCGACCTGAGTGCTGAAAGGAGGAAGTGATTGAGATGGACTCACCTTAAACTAGACTGCTGATTGAGAAGTAGACCTAGAGATAAATAACATCAATATCCAGAAACAGATGGCAGTAACAGCAAAGTGGTTGAAAATTTCCAGTTTATCTGTGGTGGTGAGTGATAGGAAATAGAACTATGGTTAATGACAGAAGACGAAGCTATAGTGATGAAATACACAGATGCCTAGACTGAACAAACCTTGACCCCTTCTGTTGCTAAAGCCCCACTCAGAGTAGTACTATAAACCCCAAAGATTGAACATGTCTCTTAAGGGGAAGAGAGATTCCACTTAGGTATCCTTTGATTTGATACAGGCTCAGATATGGGTCTTCTGTCCATTACTTTATAAATGAAACAGCAGTATGTTTTGAGCCTTGTGAGCCTGAATGCTTATAAGGAGGATCTTGTGGCTACTCTTGGGGAACGGAAAGTGTCATGCACTAGCATTCTCTGAGTATCTCCAGGGTGAGAGCAAAAAGACAAATGGGTAAGAGATCCCCAGAAAACCCCTAGGTTATGTCATAGTGGAGCCTATGTAACACAGGGGTAGAACACATTGTACGTTTTAAATCCTTAGTCAACTATCTAACACCATCATTTTACAGATGAAGGATCTGAAGCCCATTGAGAATCAGCAGCTTGCCTTAGTTCATACTGGTAGTGAGTAGCAGAATCTGGATGGACACCATGCCTGTTATGCTCTTAAGTTCAACTTTTAAGCTATTCCCAGAGCCAGTTACTTTGGAGAATCATTCTTCTGTTGGAGTAGAAATCCCAGGTTCTCTTGGAAGATTTATTTTAAATGTGATTTCCTGTTCCTAGGTCCCAGTGCTCATATTACTAGCTTCACAGACAGGATCTTGTGCCTGTGGAGCTTACATCGCGTCTATGGTCTTAGTTGGCCCCCAGGAATAGGGTTGATTTTGTCCTCCATTGGCAGCAACAGGAACAAAATGATATGCTTGGCTCAGTGGCTTTGGGGACAATTGCTTTGCCAGAGAGAGAAAAACCACCAGGTCTCCTGGGTCCAACCAATTTGATCTTTCCAATTGTCTGTAAGTTCTTCCCATTCTCAGCCACCTGAGTCAGAGTTTACAAACAGATGGTCAAGAAAGAGGCCGCATTGGAGACATTATATCAGGGGCCTGGGTATCAGCCTAGTTGACATTTCTTCCCAGATCTGCCACAGATTGTTTTGGGAGTTTGAGTAAGACAAGGGTTGGAGGAGCTTCATTGAGAAGACTGGACAAGTTCGTTACCATGCCAGGCTTCTGGGCAGCCTGCATGAGACAGCAGGTCAGGGGTTGCTCTGTTTAGAAGCAGAGTAGGCAGTTGTCTATAGTGCATATATTGGAAATCCCTGAATGTTCCCCATCCCAACACCAGGATAGGATTAAATATAGCAGTCTGTAAGGGACATTGAAGGTCATGTATAACAACTCTCTTATTTTACACATCAGGAAATAGAAGCCCCGACAGGTAAAGGCCAGTAAATAGGAGAATTGAGATATGACATTGCGTCCTCTGGCTCCAAATCCAGCATTCTATCCACTGCACTACCCCTCTGTAAGAAGTAGAGCCATAATGGGAATCCAATTTCTCTTGACTTTAAATCTGATGCTCAAAACCTAGAATCACCTACCCAGCAAAACTGAGTATCATGTTCCAAGGCAAAATATGGAGGTTCAATAAAATAGAGGACTTTCAAGCTTTCTCAGTGAAAAGACCAGAACTGAATAGAAAATTTGACTTTCAAACACAAGAATCAAGAGAAGCATGAAAAGGTAATCAAGAAACGGAAATTGCAAGGGACTTACTAAAGTTGAACTGTTTTGTTTACATTCCTACATGGAAAGATGATGAGTATGATTCATGAGACCTCAGTATTAGGGTAGTTGAAGGGAATATGCATATATATATATGTATATATATATATACATATATATATGTTTATGTATATATAAGTGAATGTGTATGTATGTATGTATCTATGTGTATATGTATGTATGTGTATGTATGTGTATATATATATATATGTAAAAGAGAGAGAGCAGACACAGGGTGAGTTGAGGATGAAGGGAAGATAGCTAAAAGAAATAAAATGAAATTAAGGGATGAGAGAGTAACATACTGAGAGAGGGAGATAGGGAGAGATAGAATGGGGTGGATTATCTCGCCTAAAGGTGGCAAGAGGAAGCAGTTCTGTGGGAGGAGGGGAGAGGGCAGGTGAGGGGGGAATGAGTGAACCTTGCTCTCATCAGATTTGGCCTGAGGGGGAATACCATATATACTCAGTTGGGTATCTTACCCCACAGGAAAGAAGAGGGAGGAAGATAAAAAAAAAAATAAAAGGCGGAGGGATGATGGAGTGGAGGGCAGATGGGGGTGGAGGTAATCAAAACAAACACTTAGGAAAGGGGACAGGGTCAAGGGAGAAAATTCAATAAAGTGGGATGGGTTGGGAAGGAGCAAAATGTAGTTAGCCTTTCACAACATGAGTATTGTGGAAGGGTTATACATAATAATACATGTGTGGCCTAGGTTGAATTGCTCAACTTCTTAGGGAGGGTGGGTGGGAAGGGAAGAGGGAAGGGAATTTGGAACTCAAAGTTTTAAAATCAGATGTTCAAAAACAAAAAAAGTTTTTGTATGCAACTAAAAAATAAGATACACAGGCAATGGGGCGTAGAAATTTATCTTGCCCCACAAGAAAGGAAGGGAAAAGGGGATGAGAGGGGAGGGGGGTGATAGAGGGGAGGGCTGACTGGGGAACAGGGCAACCAGAGTATATGCCATCTTGGAGTGGGGGGGAGGGTAGAAATGGGGAGAAAATTTGTAATTCAAACTGTTGTGAAAATCAATGCTGAAAACCAAATATGTTAAATAAATAAATTGCATTTAAAAAAAAAAAATCTGATGCTCTTGACATCATACCATGGCTGCCTTTTTTCACCCTACAGTTTGAAAGGCCAACCATTATAATCATTCCTGGAGTTATATACATGGTAACTGGGTTAAAGCATTAAGTTAAGAGAGAGGAGTGACGCATACATAACCTATTATCACTCCCTCATCACCTGGCAGTGAGCAGGGTGGAACTGGCCATCATGGTAGGTACCATTTGCTAAGAGAAAAAGGTTTGAAACATTTTATAACACAGGAAAGGGCAAGTTCAAGTATGTGTTGGGGAAGAGGAAAAAGGAGGGGAGAGAAAGGGGAGGGGAGAGAGACAGACAGACAGAGAGACTGAGATAGAGACAGAGACTGAGACAGAGAGAAAGACAGGGACAGAGAGACAGAGAGGGAGAAGGAAAGAGAGAGAGAATATAGCAGGAGTACTAGGAAGATGGCAGCCAGCATGAAGGAATTTGAACTTGGAAAGGCATTGGAAAGGGAGAAAGAGAAAGGATACTGAAAAGAACAAATAGGGCAATGGAGACCAATCTTCCCATTTTGCAGGTCATTTTTGCCCTTTTTCCTTTCACTATCGGTATCTTCTCTCTCCTAAAAGGCAACTGGTGGCACAGTGGATAAAGCTCTGCACCTGGTCTCAGAAAGTCCTGAGTTCAACTGTGGCCTCAGACACTAGTTGTGTGACCCTGGGCAAGTCACTTCACCTCTATATGCCTCAGGTTCTTCAATTATAAAATGACAGCACCTACTTCGCATGGTTGTTATGAGGATCAAATGAGATAATATTTGTAAAAAAAAACCACTTAACAATGCCTACCACATAGTAGGTACTATATAAATTCACTTCCATCTCCCTTTGAAAAAATATAAAAAGAACAGATTGCTCAGCATGCATCCAATTGCCCTCTGGGCTTCTCTGTTCTTGTTTCAGATTCAGTTAACCCATCAGCAAAACAAATGTTATGACAAAAATTTTTGAAGTAATGTGAACCAAAGATGTCTCTTCATGAATTTTCCAGTGTCCTCCCTAGAGGTGAAACTAGGGTGGCTTGACTGGTGCTTTACACTCATGTGGGAAATTTAGTGGGTGCCAACATCACTGTCCATAGATATGTTTCCTCCCCTGTCCTTCCAGACCTAGCTGTGGTGGCAACAGCCTCAGCGACAGCAGCAATAGCAAGCTCATTCTGCATTGAGCTTCTTTTTCCTTCAGTAGCATGGAAACCTCCCCCCATCGTAGGGTCCAGTTCATTTGCCACCAACCGTTCTGCTGGGTTTCAACTCCACTGTCTTTATAATCCCCAGCCCCTCTAAGGATAAGCTCGACAGCAGGAAACTCATCATCATGGAAGATTGCTTCAGCTTTGTTACTCACTTCTCTTCGGTATCTTCAATTGCTTCTGCCCTTCTGATTGGAGGGCTGGAGGATGGAGAAAAACACTCCTTCCAAAGATTTCCTTTATAGAAGACTCAGAATCTCATTCATCCCTTCATTTGCCACCAGTGGCTCTGTTTGGTTTCAACTCCACCACCATCATTGTGACCCCATACTGTACCTGGTACCCCCTCCCCTTTCCGACCCTTTTTGTGTATTGTCTTTTCCTATTAGATTGTGTAAGCTCCTAAAAGGCAGGGACTTTCTTTTTCTTGTTTGCATCTGTAGCACTTGGCACAGTGCCTGGCACATAGTAGACATTTAATAAATGCTTATTCTATTATTACATTGTGCTACTTTCCTTCCCAGGCCAGGTAACAAAGGTAACCCTTCTACCCTGAGCCACAAAATTGCTAATTACAGTTCTAATCCTCTATCTTCCATCTGAGTGCAGAGCAGATATGTAGGGAGACAGAAAATCAGTGTATAATTTGAGTCCTGAGTTAGACTTGTCTACTATTATAAGAACTGTAAATCTTTTGCTCTCAAGTCATTGTTCAGCCAGTTTCTCCCTGTGTTTAAAATATTTCCTCAAAATATAGTCAGGTACTTTCATAATTCTTCCCCTTTTCAATGTTATTACCATTTTGCAGTATGAGCATATGAAAAGAATGACAGCAAAACTTTTTAAAAGTGATGGATTTGGAGTCAAAAGATCTGGGTTCAAGTTCTACCTCAGATATTACTAGCTGTGTGAACATAGGCAAGGTTCAGAGCCCCAGATTCCTCTTTGTAAAACAAGGATAATGGCACTTGTTCTACCTGCTTTATGGTAAGGTGAATTCAATTCAATTGAGAGGTATGAGTTGCTTCGACTAAGTCTATGCCTCTCTACTAGTACACCTTATACTCTTCCCACCGACACTGTGTTTGGTTCTGGTAAATGTGCTCCAGGTATACAGAGGGAGAATGCTGAACTGTCATCATAAGAATAATGCTTTGAGCTAACTATGTCTCCTGGATGACTGTTTAAGTGAGTACACTGGTGGGGGCTTTTCAGTTATGGTTTTCAGAATATAGATACAAAGAGTACTTTGAATCTTCAGGTGGTCACCCCCTGGAGACCTAACCAGAGTGTGAGTGGTAGGTACAACTCAGAGGGATTACTATGATACGTTGTTTCATGTCCACGTACACCATGCTCTCTGCTCTCTGTGCATATTAATTTTTTAATTCTCTGGAAAGTGTTGTATTTTGTAGTAAAAGACATACAAAAATACTAGTCAAATATTGGTATTAAAGAAAGGCCCTTGTTCATAGAAGAAGCTTTGTGGTCATTAAAAGATCTTTACAATTTCTTGAGGGCAGCCTGGCCTTCTCTCCTATTTAATCGTGATCTCAATTTATTGTCCAAGTGCACAAGATCTCTCGGTTGTCCAGCCAAATGCCTGTCAAATTCAAGTAGTAGACATTCTTCACCCACTTCTTCTCCTGAGTGAATAACCAGGCCAAACCTCTCTTGAAAAGTTAGGGGTCTCTACCTGTAGACTACAGTACTCTGGGGTTGGTGTAACTAACACAGTGATATCTGCAGATGAGAGCCTCTGAAGTATCTCATCACCCATTGGGAATCCATCTTCAACCTGGACTCTATTGAATTTTCTCCTACACAGTGGTGAATAACTTTGGTGAGTATATGTCTCCCTCATTAATGCCTGATGTTTAGGATGAGGGGGGCATTGAACAAGGTTATTTCTGTCTTCATTTATTTCAAGGAATCTTGAATGACTTCGATATATAAATTGAGACACTTTGTTGGAAGAGAACCCTTATGGTGGCATTTTTTTCTTCTGAATCAAATGCTTTTCATCAGCAACAAAGAAGCGCAATGTGATTTCATATTCTTTACCTCTTTTAATCAATTGAGAAGTGGTAAAGATGCAGTCCATTCTAGAATATTGCTTTCAAAAGTCTTCTTGTTCCTACTATCTTCATTGCCCTCAATGTTGTGTAGGTGATTCTCATAAAATTTTTGGTTGCCTTTTTTTAAATCAATAAAGTCCAATATTTTACCTTGCTTTTTATATCTTCCCCTACTTCAAATGCCTTGCTAAATGATCCTTCAATGGCCTCACAAATGTGTTGCCCTTAGCACAGATAACTTTCTAGGTCTACACTTGATCAGCGTAGACTGTTCCTCCCCATCTTTGCTCTATTTCTTGCCATTTCTATCTCTTCTATAAGGACATATGGGACTGAAATGTTTCAGTTCAAGTATACCAACTCTACTGTCTTTGATGGTGAAAACTTATGAAAATATTTATAAACCATTTCTATTTTTCTGAGAGTGGAAACAGCAGGCACATAGATAAGTAAATACATAATACACGTGAAATAAATATAAAATAATTTGAGTGGGGTAGGGATTGAGGGTGAGGGAAGTAATAACAACTGGTAGAAGGTGGGTAATCAGGAAAGCGCCTTCACAGGAGGTGGTAATTGAATAGTGCTCTAAATAGAGCTAGTATTTAATAGAGGTCAAACTGAGGAGGGAAAATATTCCAGTCTGGGGAGAGGAGAGGACTGTCTATGCAAAGGCACAGAGAAGGGGGATGGAATGTTGTCTATGGGAAACAGCAAGTTGCCTAGATTGGCAGGAGCCCAATATGTGAGGGGGAGCAACCTGCAATCATTCTGGAAAAGCAGGTTGGACTGAGGAAAACTTGTATGAACAGATGCAGAGTGAAGTAAGCAGAACCAGGAGAACAATTTATACAACAACATTTTAAAGTTCAACAACTTTGAAATATTAAAGAACTCTGATCAGTGCAATAGCTGACTATGATTCCAAAGGACTAATGATGAAATGTGCTACTCACCTCCTGACAGAGAGGTCATTGACTCAGGGTACAGAATGAGACCCACATTTTTAGACATGGACAATGTTTGTTATAAGGGATTTTCTCCACCATCCCCTCCCCCAGTGGTGTGGGAGGGAGAGAAAATAAATACTTGTTAATTAAAAATAGAACTTAAAATTTAAAAAGGCAAGTTGGAATCATAACCCAAAGGCTCTAAATGACAGAAAGAGGAGTCCACCCTTCATCTCTGAGGGAACAGGAAGCCACCAAAGCCTCCTGAGTAGCAAAGCAATATGACCAGATCTGTTCTCCAGGAACACAAAGCAGGCAGCTGTTTTGAGGACGGTCCAGAGAGGAGGGAATCTCGAAGCATGGAGGGGATACTTTTTAAAACTTGAAGAGCTATAGAAAGGTGAGCTGCCCATTCTCATCATCTGCTCCATGAGCATTATCACTGTAAACAAAAAGCATTTTGTGAATTAAAAATGCACTTTATACATGTTGAAGTCATGTTAAATCTTATGAATTAAGGTTTAATCGATGTGATAGGACAGTAGGCTAGAGAATCTTTATCAATAAATCAAGTCTGGTAGAAGATGGGTTGGTTAAGTAAAAGGGGAAACTTGAGAAGAGGAGAATCAGGTGTGTGCTGGTAAAAACAACTACCACCACCATCCCTTAAAAAAAAAAAGTACACAGGACATACTTTAAGGATAATCTCTACATTATTAACATTTTATTTTCTTAAATCCTAGACAATCAACAAAATAATAAATCAAGCCTTGTTCCTTTGCTGATTTCTGAGGTATAAATTTTCACACAGAACATTTAACAATTGGCTTTCAGGAGTTCATGTGAACTAGCTCCAGCCTAGGCCTGGCTATAGATAATAATAATGGTGGAGTTGTTCAAGGCCAGCCAACACTTGAATCTGGCTTTAGAAGCTTTAGGAATAGAAGAATTGCCCTGGCCTTAGAGTTAGCTATGTGACCTTGCATAAATAATAATAATAATATTTATATAGTGCCTCCTTTGTGTCAGGCACTGTGCTGAGTATTTTATAATAATCTCACAACAACCTTTGGAGGTAGGTGCTATTTTTATTCCTGTAAGTAAGGGGAATTTTAAGTAAGGTGTAAGTAAAGCAGATTTTAGTGTAAGGTGGATTTTAGTATGTGTAAAGTAGATTTTTGTTATTATCTCTTAAAGTTCAGTTTCCCAGGATCCATGGCCATAACAACCTGTTTCCCAGACTCATGGTTCAAAACATCTCCACCACACTTGCACAGCATTATATAATGATACATAATATAAACATGTGTGCTGGAATTATAAACATCCACTGTGACTGCACAGTGAGATATAGGGATGAGGTGATGTAAACTTGTGAGGCTATTGCTGGCAATACGCCTTCTTTGTCTGATGCTCTATAAAGCAGGTGGGCAGTGGGCAGTGACTTTCAGAGCCCATGAGGGCTGGGATGATGTATGTGCCTTGAATCGTCCCCAGCAAGGCTTGGGGGAATCTGTGTTTGCCTCAACTGGCCCCTATTGAGGCTTGAGGAGATCTAGGGGAGTGCACAAGTTGTGCCTGTCTCAATTGACCCCATCAAGACATAGAGGTAGTTCCCCCGCTTCTTGCTGGCCCCTGAAAGAAGGGTGATGAATGAATCCTGTAGAAGTTTGTGCTTCATTATCAGCAACCTTTGTGAGAACACTAGATTGGAATAAAATAAGATTATTAGCCCCCTTGAAGCTGTCTTTCCTGTCTGACCAAATCAAGAGTGAACTTGTGCTAGCACCCATCCTGTGTGCTGGTGTTATCTGTCTTACAATTCCCATTTTACAAATGAAGAAACTAAGGCACACAGAGTTGAAATGACTTTCCCAGGTCACAAAGATAGTAAATATCTGGGGCTGGATTTGAACTCAGCTCTTCCTGACTCTGAGGTGACTCAGAGGATAGAGCACCAAGCTTGGATCTGGCCTCAGACATTTACTAGCTATGTGTCTCTGAGCAAGTCACTTAACCTTGTTTGCCTCAGTTCCCCATCTATCAAACTAGCTGCAGAAGGAAAAGGCAAACTACTCCAGTATCTTTGCCACAAATCCCCCCGCATGGGGTCACAAAGAGTCAGATATGACTGAAAATGACTGAACAACAACAAACACTCTTTACTGCGCCTCACTGACTTCTTAGAAAATTAGATTCAAAACAACAACAGCAATAACCTCCTGACTCCAGGCCCAGCTGTCTCTCCGCCACACCACCTAGCTGCCCCTCTGGACTTCAGTTTACTTTATTTTGAAAGGAAAGGGTTGAATTAAACCAAGAGTTCCTAACTTTTGTGTTTGTGTCATGGGTTCATGGTGAAGCCTCTATGGGCCCCTTCCCAGAATAATGTTTTTCAATGCATCAAGTAAAATACATGGGAGTACAAAGGAAACCAGTTATGTGGAAATGCAACTATCAAAATCTCTTTTTAAAAAATAAGTTAGGGGGGCAGCTAGGTGGCGCAGTGAGTAGAGCACCGGCCCTGGAGTCAGGAGTACCTGAGTTCAAATCCGGCCTCAGACACTTGACACACTTACTAGCTGTGTGACCTTGGGCAAGTCACTTAACCCCAATTGCCCTGCCTTCCCCCCTGCAAAAAAAAAAAAAAAGGAAAAAAAAATAAGTTAGGGGGTGGAGCCAAGATGGCAGCTGGAAAGAAGGGACTTGTGTGAGCTACCCCCCCAGGTCCCTCTAAAAACCTATAAAAAATGGCTCTGAACAAATTCTAGAGCTATAGAACCCACTGAATAGCAGAGGGAAGCAGGGCTCCAGCCCAGGACAGCCTGGATGGTCGCTGGGTAAGGTCTGTTCCATGGAGCTGGGAGCGGAGCAAAGCAGAGCCCAGCGTGAGCTGCACCCAGACCAACCAGACTGGGAGCCGGGTGGAACAGGCCCTAGCGCCCTGAATCAGTGAGCTGTGGCAGTTACCAGATTTCTCAACCTACAAACACAAAAGACAACAGAGAAGGTTTGTGGGAAGAGCTGTGGAGACAGAGTGAAAGGAGTTCACAGTTTGGCCACCCCGCGGGAAGCAGGGTAGGGGTGGGGAGAGGGGAGGGAAGGTGGTGCAGCTCTGACGACAGAACTACAACTGCAGTTGCTTCTGGCCCCAGGCCCATGTGGTGGGAGGAATTAAGTGGTGGATCAGATCAGGAGTGCAGAACCTGCTTAAGATCTGAGTCCAGTCCAGGTTGGTGGTTCTTGGGGGAGGAGAAGCACTGGTGTGGCAGAGCTTGCTGTGTAGAAATAGCTCTGAAAACAACAGTGCAACCCATCAAGCTTGGGACAAAGTACTTTCTACTCTACAAGCAGTCATACCCCGCTGAAAAACTCAAGGGTCAAGTAGTTGGCTTGGAACATGGCCAGGCAGCGAAAACGCTCTCAGATTCAGTCTCAGACTTTGGAATCTTTCTTTGGTGACAAAGAAGACCAAAACATACAGCCAGAAGAAGTCAACAAAGTCAAAGGGCCTACATCAAAAGCCTCCAAGAAAAACATGAACTGGTCTCAGGCCATGGAAGAGCTCAAAAAGGATTTGGAAAAGCAAGTTAGAGAAGTAGAGGAAAAATTGGGAAGACAAATGAGTGATGCGAGAAAACCATGACAAACAAGTCAATGACTGGCTAAAGGAGACCCAAAAAAATACTGAAGAAAACAAAATAAGTTAATGAAGCTCAGTTTAAGAACCCTTGAACTAGATGGTCTCTGAAGCCCTTCCCAGACCTAAGTTCTAATCTAAGCAGATAGATGAAACTAATTAAAAGGAGCTTATCTAGGAGTGAGGAACAAATCAAAGGTTTCTGGAATAAAGGAACCTGCCTTGAAAATTAAAAGATCTAACAGGCAGCATTCTTTCCTCCTGATTTACAATTCCTCCCTGCTGGTAAATAGCAATTGACTCTTGCTGGCTCCCCAGGTGCCAGGGTGAAGAAGCCTTCCTGTTAGGCTTTCCTAGACTATAATGGCAGATCCAAAGAAATGCATTCCAGCATCCAGCCGTGTGACCCAGCAAAGGAGAGCCTGCTTCTGAAAGTCTAGAAGGCAGGCCGCCATTCCTGTGGTTTCAGAATCTTCTGTTCAACAACTTCCAAATTGCTTGTACTTAGCACTTGTTAGTGTCGGGTCTGCAGATCCAGAGCAGACAAAACATCCAGGCCTCATGGGGAGGTTCACCATTCAGCCCAAATGTTTTGGTCTGTTTCCTATTAATGCTGACCACAACTTCTTAATCTGCACTAAGCCTTGTCAGGTTTACACGTGAGCCATTGAATTATGGGCCTGGTGGTCCTTTTCCTCACGGTTGGCATTCTGGGTATCTCTGTGTTCCCCTAGAAATTCACCTGATTCTGGATGATTCATCTAAGAGTAGCTTCACCCACCTGACTAAGAAACTATTTGTCTCTGGTGGCAGTGCAAGCAATGACATAAAATGGGAACTTGGAAATCATTTGATTCATCAGCACAGTGTAAATGTCCAACCTGGATAATTCAACAAAGGAAGTAGATTTGGGTTTTTTTTTTTCAGCTAAATTATCTGAATCAAGCAATCGACAATCAATTATTAAGTACCTATTACATGCCAGATGCTGAGAATGCTTACATCCTTATGGGGAAGATAACATACACTAGTATGTATTAAGTGTCTACTATGTGTCAGGCATTGTGCTAAGCCAGGGGAGAAGAACCCATAGCCTCGAGGCCACATGGGGCCCTCTAGGTCCTCAAGTTCAGCCCTTTCACTGAATCCAAACTTCACGAAGTAAAGGACCTTGAGGACCTAGAGGGCCCCATGTGGCCTCGAGGCCACAGGTTCCCTACCCCTGTACTAAGCACTGGGGATACAGAGAAAGGAAAAAGATGGTCCCTGCTCTCAAGTAGCTTACAGTCTAATGACTGGCATTCCCAGCCATTGCCAGTCATCTTGACTTATGCCTTGCCACTGGACTTTGATGACTCTAGAGGAGAGAGTGAGGCTGATGACTTTGAACAGCTCTGCCTCACTAAAATCCAATTCATTCATAAGTCAAGACATCACCCTCCTGATGTCATTGGTCCTCTTCAAAAACAAAGAACAACAAGACACATGAATGAAATCTAAACTGAAAAGGTTGTAGAATTTCAGAGCAGAAAAGGACCTGATTAAATTCCCTAATCATACAGATAGAGAAACTGAGACCCAGAGAGTGGAAGAGACTTATTAAAGTTTATTCACATAATTCATGTCAAAGTCTGCTCGAAAACCTTTAAAATCTCCCTTATTACGTTTAATATAAATTAGAAATGTCTAAGCTTGGCACCTAAGCCTTCATCCAATCTAACTCCAAAGTACCTTCACCCTTATTTCATATTACTCCTCTTCATTCAGTCTGTATTCCAGCCAACCTTGTCCCTGCACTTGACACAGAATTTCCCACCTCTCTGCACTGAGACAGGTCACCCCACCCCCATACCTGAAATATGTCTACTCCTCATCTTCACTTGCAAGATTATTTTCCCCAAGGACTCAGTGAGAACCCTGTGTCCTGCATGTATTCCTCCTGAATCCCCTCACGTAAGAAAAGGTGTCTCCCCCATCTCCAGTGGTCACAGAGCACTTTGTCTGGATCTCCCCCTTGTCCCCATCACCCTCTTGTAGTGTTTCCATTTGTGAACATCTCCCACCACTCCTCAAGCAAAATGGGAGCTCTGTGAGCACAGAGACTTACATTTTTTAACTTTGCATCCCTGGCAGCTAAACCAATGCCTTGCATATGGTAGGCACTTAATAAATGTGTATTCAGTCCCTCATCGTCCAGACAATTTCCATAACCTCCTAATTGGTCCTGCTGTTTCCACACTCTCTCATAACCGATCTATCCTCCACACAACTGCCAAAATAATCCTCTTTATTATTTACAGCTCTGACCCTTTTACTGCTGTGCTCAATAATCTTCTCTGGCTCCCTTTTGCCTCAGGGATAAAAATACCAACCCTTTAGCCTGGCAGAAAGACTTAAGAGTGACTCCAGCCAAGCTTTCCAGGGTTATTGGAGATTATTCTCCTTCATGAGTTTTATTGTCTGTGTTCCCAAAGGTTGGCAATTTATCTCCCACCTCCATGCACAGGCTGTCCCTCATGATTTGCGCAGACACACCCTCCTCATCTCTGGTTTTTCTGATTCTAAACTTCCTTCAAGATCCAACTTAGGCACCCTCTCCTTTGGAAAGCTTTTCCTGGCTTTTTTTTTTATGGGGGGGGGTGACAAGGGTAGAGGGAGGGAGGTATTTGTATCCCCAGGACCTAGTAGGTTTCGCACTTAGTGTTCACTAAATGAATGAGTAAATAGAACTCAGATCTCCTCCTCCTCCTCCTCCTTTCCTTGACAAATACTTTTTCTACTGTACCATTTTGCATCCCTAAAGACTTTGAGCTGGAAATGATCTTAGAAACATCATATCCATGCCCCGCCCCACTTTTATTTTGTAGATAAGGAAACTAAGGCTCAAAGGTTAAGTGATCTACCAAGGGTCATGTGGGGAGTGTCCAAAGCAGGATTTCCTGAATCCCAACCTAATTCTTTATCCATTACACCACACTGCTACTCTAGAGGCTGCTGGTCCAGCCTACACTTTGCTTGAGTCCTGGATGGAATTAGAGGAAGTGTCTTAACAACTTGAACACTCACCTCCACAGGCTTTTTTCTTTTTCTTTTTGAGGCTGAGTCTCCCTCTCTAGCTCAGACTGGAAGTGCAGTGACCACTCAGGGTCCTGCTCATCAGCATAGAAGTTTGGACCTACTTTTTTTTTTCCAATCTGGGCTGGTTTGCTTTCCTTAAGCTGTCCGGTAGCATCCTTCCCTCAGTTCCACCCCCATTTCAGGGTCTCATCATATTGGTGTTAGATTTAGTACGGATCATTGATGAATTTTAGCTCTACTGCAGCTCATAGCTCCAGAGCTTAAGCAATCCTCCATCCTCAGCCTCCCTTTGTCACTGGGGTTACAAGGATGTAGAACATACTTTCCTTGTACAGCTTTTTAGAGATTGTTAGGATTTAGGAAACAGTGACCAGAGAGAGGTCTTAAGACCTAGAAAGTCTACATAAATCAAGGATATGATTGGATTCTAAAGAATTTAATTCTGATTTCCTCCCTGAGGAGAACAATGGTAGCTGACAAATGCTTTCAAACATTGTCCACCATAACCTAGGGAGAAATACCCCCACACTACAGCAGCTTAGTTTATTCTAGCAGAGAAATCAATGAGAATCCTTTTCAGGCTAAACAGAGACATTCCTGGATCTATGTTCATTCTCCTTATGTTTTGGAGGCAGAACAGATTCCCTTTGGGCCTTGAGTATAGGAGACTTTCTAAAACATTCCTTTTTTTTTTAATGAAAGTTTTAGACCCTAGAAGAAAATCCCAGGTCTATCAGCTTGTCTTCCTATGTATGCTGAGCAGATCTGAGTAAAGAAGCCCAGTTATCATTTTCCAGGGTTACTTGGTGATATCAAAAGATATTTCCAGCAAAAAGAGTAAAGGCATTATTATTGCTGGTTTTTCTCCTAAAGAAAAGAGAAAGAACGGTATAATAAATAGAGTATTGGGCTTGAAGGCAAGCAGACCTGAGTACCAATCCTGCTTTGGACTAGCTGTGTGACTCTAGGTAAGTCATTTAGCTTTGTAAATGTACAAACAATTTCTAAATAGTTAACTATTAAGTAAAAAACACTTACAATCTTCATTGGTAGAGGGAGATCCCCCATCAACAAAATCACCAGTCATCTTTGTATGTATGTCTTCTAAGGAATTAACTTGTTAAATGCCAATTTATAAATACATTATGGGTCTTCAATTCAAAAGGATTTAGTTTCCTTACACTAAGAACGTTCCTGAGAAGTCGCATATCTATCAAATCTTTGGTAATCAAATATTTTAGAGAAAATGAAGAAGCTTATATATAAAGGAATCCTGTGCTAAATTCTATCATAAAATGATGAATCCTTATATAAAATGGATTATCGCTGCCTAACTTATCGCTTAATAAAGTTGAGGTTTCTATACTGGGCTGTTATAAAATTAGGTATCTGCTTTTTCTATTCTAGTTGTTTTAAGTTTGTGAATGTCATTTTGGAGCCCAAGCTTTGAAATACACCCAGATGTCTGAATTCAACTGAGAAGAAAGGAAAAAAAGATATTGTGGTCTAGAAAAAAATAATTTGCTTCCTTGAATTATTGAAATTTCAAGTTACTGGGTGTAAGGTTTCTTCCAAAATTATTTTGTCTTCTGGAGTATACATCTGATGTCTTTCTCACTCTTTCCTCTCCTTGGAATTGCTGCTATTACTCACAAAAGCAAAAACAGTCTTCAGAAACAAAGCTCCTACAGAGCAGGAACTGACTTTCTTTTTGCTTGTATTTGGATGAATGAATGAATAAATAAAGCATTATTAGGCATTTAGTATGTACAAAGCTCTACCTGGGGATGCAAATAAAGTAAGGCAGTCCTGGTTTCAAGGAGCTCACATTCTAATAGGGATGACCACACATTTCAGCTGCCAGTCAGGTGGATGGGTCTCAAGGTCCTTACCATGCAGAGACAAAGCAGATAGTAATGCCTCTTCTCTAATTTATTTCCATTGATATGTTTGTATCAGTTTCTGATGTTGAAACATTTGATAGTGCCACGGTCTTTGGTGATAAGAACTTTCTTTTCTGAGTCTTCAATAGATGGGCAGCTAGGTATCCAGGTGGACAGAAGGCTGGGCTTGGAATCAGGAAGACTCATTTCCCTGAATTCAAAGCTGATCTCAGACACTTTCTAGATGTGTGAACCTGTACAAGTCGGTAGGATTAGATAGTTCTAAGGATCGTTCTAGATATGTGACCTGGATTCCAGTTCCACATGTGCCACATACTAATCACATGATACTTAGCTACTTAGCTTTCTTGGCTCTAGTTTCCCGCACTATAAAATTGGAATGATTGCTTATATGTTTATATTGGTCTGGACCTATAATTTCACTAATATAGGCCACTCCCTGGTGAGGAAATGCCCTCTTCCAATGCAGAGAAGCAAGGAAGCATAAGGATAAGTGTTTCATAAATATTAAATACAAACATAATACACAGTATAATAACATAACATAATATAAATATAAAAATAAACAAGTTCCAGGTGATTCAGAGGACAATGGAAAGACAGACATATAATGGATATAAGTAGTTAGTGACCTATTAACAACAATTACTTGTATGTAAGAAGTGGTACAAAAAACCTGATTAAGGATGTATGTGACCAGATAAAGCATGTACTATCTCTGGCTATATCATGGGGGTGGAAGGACAGTGTGGAGATAACAGATAGATAACCTCAGTATTACCCACAAAGTATTAAAAGACTAAGAGAAAACTTCCAGCTCATTAGATAAGTTCACAATGGAGGATTTATGGAAGGACACAAGGAAGTTGGAGTTTGCTACTTATGACTTGTGTGATTTCAGGCAAATTATGTAACTCTTACCAGTGATTATCAGTAACCAGACTTAATTAGCTTTTTAGAAAAGAGGATTCACTAAAGGGGTATAGTAGGAAGAATTGGCACAAAAATCACCCGACTTGGGGACACATTTTCCCACAAAATGGGAGTCCATTGCATAGTCCAAGAGAAAGTGAGCTTAAGTTTAGAGTACATGTACCAAATGAGATAATGCCAAAGTTCCTAGAAGTGCTTTTGCTGCAATCCTTTTCTCTCCTATGGGGAGCCCTCATGAGGCTCCCCTTAGATTAGGCACAATTTTCTGCTGGACTTGTAGAATCCTGTAATGGTAATCAGGGTGGGACTTTCTTACTGTTTTCTCTTTTTGGATGCTAAGGCAACCAAGTGCCTTTAATCAGGCTTGCCTTTGTTTGAATGGGGCAAGTAATGTGGAACCCTTTTGTCTTTTGTTTTGGAGTGCCTCTCAGCACTAAGGAATCTTTGATTGAATTGGCAATCTTTGATGACCTGCTTACACCAAGGGAAGATCTAGTTCGAATGAGTTTGAGTTGCATAGTTGTGATACCCTCTGACCCTGAGAAGGGTATATAAGATCTGAGGTTGTTTTGGGGCTCTCATTCACTGGAAGAGTGTTGTGTGATTTGACCAGATGAGACTCTGGGTAGCCACCAAGGCAGCTCCTCACCCCCCTCCTTTGAAAAACCCAGATGTTGGTGCTTCTCTGGTATCTGTGTACGTTGTGATTTTGTCAGACAGAAATCTGTCTGTTGATCTGTTTATATTGTCTCTGTAATTTCTGTTTGTATTTGCTCTGAAGTTCAGGGTGCTGGCTTTTGCCCCCTGAACTAAGTGAATGGTATATGTATGTTTAGTTAAAGTAAGATTGTTAACCCCTTAAAGTTGCTCTCCTTAGAAAAGCAGATCAGAGGATCTGTGCTAGCAGCCCTTCTATTTGCTGGTGTTGTTGGTCTTCCGCAGCCACAGTAGCAGCAAACAGCATTGTTGTTACAAATCCTAAAGCCTCCTTTGCTCAGTGTGTCTACTTTGTCCTCAGCTCCCTAAGTACACTACTGTTCCAGGGACGATGCTAGCGTTCAAACTTTCCAGTCCACTGGAGTTCACAAGGTCCTCCTCTGATCAAGGTGTAGAGGAGGGGACTAAGTTTTATTCCCCCTACAATTCATTTCAAGAATTCCCATGGAACTGTTCTCTCAAACAAGTTGCCAGACAGACAAATACTGAGTTCTAAACCATTTCCTTACCATATCAACTCGTCATTGTTGTCGCTGTTAAGTCATTTCATTCATGTCTAACTCTTTGTGACCCCATTTGGGGTTTTCTTGACAAAGATACTGCAGTGGTTTGCCATTTCCTTCCCTAGATCATTTTACAGACGAGGGAACTGAGGCAAATGGGGTTAAGTGACTTGTACAGGCCAGCACTCTATCTGCTCACTGTGCTGTACTTTTTATAAAAGATCATGGCGTGACAGAGCATACATTAGTTTAACGCCTTTGTCTGATCAGTTCATTAGAGATAGTCTCACCTGATAAGCATATCAGGGCTAGAGCTGTTGTTAGTTACTTTAAGTAGGATGTGATGATGGGTCAATTCACTTAATCAACTCCTACTCTTGCAATAGATCATAGGATGATCGATTTAGACTGGAAGGGACCTCAGAGGCCCTCAAGGTTGACCTCCTCATTTTACAAATAAAGAAACTAAGATTCAGAGAGGTTAATTGACTTGCCCAGGATCACACACCTGGAAAGTACGTGAAGAAGGATTTGAACCTGTCTTCCTAACTCCAAATGCAGTGCCTTATCCATTATGCCACACTGTTTCTCTAATCCGACTCTATCCTTATGCACGGCAGGATAGCCTTAGTCTTTGGGACTGCCACATCACAAAATCCATTCCTATTGACCCTGAAGTCCAATAAAACTGCCATCTCCTTTTCACATGAATTGTTGGTTATTTAAAGACTATTTAAGGACAAAGTTCATGCTTTGGGTTTGACAGCAATGTCAGAATGTAAATTCTTCCAGGGCAGGGATTTTCTTAGATTCTTTAGTATGTGCATGAAGGCACTCAATGTTTTCTTGGCAAAGATAGTCCATTTTTGTGATGGCACATTAAGCCTTAAAGTATCTATGGATTGTAAGGAAAGAGGACTCAGATCGAAGTCCCAGGATACTTGTATTAATGTTTTCTAGCCTGGAAAGCCTCTATTTTATAGGATACTTATCTTCCTTTCTATATCAGTTGAACAAAAATGTTGTAATGTTCACAGCCACTTACACAGCTTAGGGAAATTACTAGCATCAAGAGAAATAAGGAGGTTCAATTGATTGTATATATTCAAGGATAAAATAAATCACATATGTCCATTACCATAAGAGATGGTATGCTGGCTACACAAAATCCCAGAGCTAGATGGCCAATTATAGGCCAGTTAGTCTATCTGGTACCTGACCAAGAGTCCCTGCTACAATACTCCCAGCAAGTGGTCATCCATCCTTTGCTTGCAGACATCTAATGAGAAGCAATCTATTATTTCCCACTCTACTTTTGGATAGTCCTAATTGTTAGGAAGATTTTCCATTACTCTAAGCTTAAATCTACCCCTCTGCAACTTCCATACATTGCTCCTAGGCCTTAATCTAAAATAAGAAGAACAAGGCCACAGGGCCTCTATTCCAAATGATGCCTGTCCTAATTTCTTCCCAGCTGCTAGTGCTCTCCCAATTAACTTTTACTTACCTTATATTTAATTTGCATACATTTTATATTTGTGGCATCCTTTCCTGAGTTTAATCCCCTAACTTGAACTTGCAATGCTAAGCTAGGTCTTCACAGGATAGCTAATTACTTCTCCCCAAAGGATTCTAGGGGTAACCCTAAGGGGCTGGGTTTCTAATACTGTTCTTTATAAGTTCCCATGAATGCTCCCCATTGATGATCAGTTAGAGTTTATTAGCTTTTAGAAAAGATATTTTCTAAGAAGATATAGCGATAACCATTGTTACAGAATCATCTCCCCAAATTGGGGGTATATTCTCCCCCTGTACACACAGGGTCCCTAGGGAAAGTGGGCTTAAAATTACAGTGCATATGTAGTCAAGGGATAAATTCATAGTCAGTGGTTACTAGAAGCCCTTTTCTCCCTTCACAGAGTCCTTATGAAGTTCCCTTCAGGTGTAGCTCTCTGCTGGGCTCTGAGGATTAGTGTCCTTTTAGACTCCTGAATTTGTCTTTTCTTGGTGGGTCTAGTTTTTCCTGAGAATGTCTCTCAGGTCCAGATGTTGGTGATGCAATCAACCATTGTTGCTCCAGAGATACTACTAGCTGTGGTGGATCCTCCAGATCTTTTGACCTTTCAAGGTTCACAAGGTCATCACTTGGTTCTTGAGGTGTAGGAGGAGAAACTTGATTGTCTTTCTTAATGGAAATTACATTTCAGTGGTCCTTCACCTCTGACTTAAATTACAATTTACCTGGATTAGATTGCCACTCAGCTGGCCTGCTGCAGCAATTTGTGATTTCAAACAAGCTCTCTGTGTTATACATAGGTCTGAAGGTGTGTCTAATTCTTTCAATCACAAGACATTTTTTGGGTGGGATCATCTGTCTTCATAAAATGATTAAAGTGCTTCACTCCTCCCAATTTAATTAATGACTTGTTTTCACCTTTAAATGATTTAGTAAATAGAGACGTTTAGGCCTTCACTGTTTAATTTAAGTGGGGTGGTGTTAGACAGATAATACACAGGATGTACTGGAGATTTGGACTCCAGCCTCTAACAGGTTCACTCTTGATCTGGTCAGACAGCAAAGAGCTTCAAAGTGGTTAATAATAAGCTTTATTCTAGTCTAATTTTCTCTAACACAGTATTGCTGATAATGGAAGCACTACAAACTCCTACAGCATTTCCTAATCACCCTTCTCACAGGGGCTGGTGAGAAGTGGGGGCAGCTAGCCCTACGTCTCGATGGGGCCAATGGAGACAGGCACAACTTGTGCATCCAACCCTAAAGGGTTCCCCTAAATCCCCTCGAGTCTCAACGGGGGCCGGTTGAGGCAAACACAGTTTTCCCCCTCCCAACCTTTGATGGGGGCCGCTCAAGGCACATTGCATTCCAGCTTGTGAATTAAACCATAAAGGTTCCCCAACTCACTGACCACTGACTACCGACCACCTGCTTTATAGGGCAACAGACGAAGAAGGCATATTGCCAACAATACCTCACAAGTTTACATCACCTCATCCCTATATCTTACTGCACAGTCACAGTGGATGTTTACAGTTTCAGCACACGTGTTTATATTATTTATCCTTACATAATGCTGTACAAGCATGGTGGAGATGTTTTGAATCATGAGCCTGGTAACTTATATCTAATACTTGGGAAACAGAGGTTGTTATGGTCATGGATCCTGGGAAACTGAACTCTAAGAAATAATAACAAAAATCCACTTTACACACACTAAAATCTACCTTATTGACACTAAAATTCACCTTACTGACAGGTGGCAATAGAAATCCCCCCACCCTCACATATCTATGGGAGTACATGTTGTTTCCCCCGTGAAATGAAAACTTTGAAGGGAGTATCTGCTTCATTCTTGCCTTTGTGGACCTAGTACCCAGCACAACATCTGACACATAGTCTGTAGTTAATAAATGTTCAATTGACAATCACCCATTCTTAGCACAAACGGGCTAGACCTGTTCCATTTCCACCTCCACCAGTTCTTCTGTGTTGCCCTCTTCATTGTCTAAATAAATATACCCAGGACTTCTTGCTTTGGTGCCAATGCTTTTCCATTGTACCATAAGAATTAGGACCAATCAATCATCAAATATTTATTAAACTTCTACCACGTGGCAGACACTGTGCTAGGAGTGGAGGATACACATAGTAAGAATGAAATAATCCCTACTTTCTAGGAGTTTGCATTCCATTGGGGGGAGACAACCACTGTGTGTGTGTGTGTGTGTGTGTGTGTGTGTGTGTACAGAATAACCATGAAGGGAGTCAATACCAAAATAAATACCAGGTAGGGGAGGAGGTGACTAGCATCGGGGAGAGGGGCAGGGGAGATGAGGAGATGCTTAAATAGTAGATAGTACTCAAGTCACACCTTGAAGGAAAAGAGATTCCATATGGTGAAGATGAGATGGGAGTGTATTCCAAAAATGGGGGATAGCCAGGGCAAAGGAGCAGAGAAGGCAGTATATGAGAAACAGAGGAAAAGGAGAGTTAGGCTGAATCACAGAGTAGGGAAAGGGTAGTCATGGATAATGAGATAGGAAAGATAGGTTGGGGCTTGGTTGTGAAGCATTTTAAAAGTTAAATAGAGCAGTTGATATTTCATCCTCATTCTAATCAAGACCCACTTAAGTTTATTGAGTCAGGCAAAGATATGATCAATTCTGTGCTTATGGAAAAAACACTTTGGCAGCTGTGCAGGGAATAGACTGGAATGAGGAGAGGTCAATTAGGGGGGCGTAGCAATCATCTAGGTAAGAGGGGATGAGGCTCTGAACTAAGGTGATAGCTATGTGAGTGGAAAGAATAGGTCCGATTAAAATAATGTTGAGGTAAAAATGGCAGATTTGGCAACTGGTTTTATGTCTAGGATGATAGAGAGTGAAGGGTTGAAGATAATGCTGAGGTTACACATCTGGGAGACTAGAAAAATAGTGCCTTAGACATAAATAGGGAAGTTTGAAAGTGGGATAAGTTTGGAATAATGATAAATGATAAAGTGGATAAGTTTAGATAATGAATTCTGTTTCAGACAGGTTGAGTTTAAGATTATGATAAGACCTTTAGTTTGAAATGTACACTAGGCAGTTAGAGATGTGAGAGGGAAGCTCAGAGAACAGACAGGCTAGAATACATAGATTTATAAAGAGGTGATACAGTACGCTGATGAGGTCACCAAGAGACAGAATAGAGACAGAAGAGAAGAGCCCAGGATGGAGCCCCAGGAAGCACCAATGCTTAGGGGGTGGGATATAGATGATGATCCATCAAAGGAGGCTAAAGAGCAGCAGACAGAGATTGGAGGAGACTAGGAGGAAGGAGTGTTATGAGAACTTGGAGAAAAGAGAGTATGTAGGAGGAAAAAGTGGTTGTCAGTGTCAAATGCAGCAGGAAGGTCAAGAAGGATGAGTACTGAGAAAAGACAATCAGATTTAATAGTTAACTTAATAAATCAGTGGTATCTTTGGAGAGAGTGGTTTCCGTTAAGTGTTGAGGGTGAAGTCAGATTGCAAAAGATGGAGATGTGAGTGAGAAGATTTGAATCGTAAGAGAAAAGTTTCTAGGAGGTTAGTTGGTAAAGGAGTAGAAATATAGGCCAATACATTAAGGGGATGGCACTGTCCTCCCTGCCCTTAAGGAATTTATAAGTTTCATCGGGGAAACAAGACGTGGAAAGTGAAAGTACAGATAGGTCTCAATTAGAATCTTGTGATGTGGTCTCATTTTTCTAATTTTCTTTGTTTATCTCTATTGGAATCAATTGCCATAATGTACATATAGGTATGGGCAACTAGGCGGAACAGTGGATAGAGCACAGGGCCTGGGAGTCAGGAAGATCTGAGTTCAGATCTGGCCAAAGACACTTCCTGATGTGTGACCCTGGGTAAGTCTCTCAACCCCTATTTCCCTCTGCTCCTCATCTGTAAAGTAGGGATGCACTGGAGAAGGAAATGGCAAACCACTCCATTATCTTTACTAAGAAAACCCCAAGGACAAGTCTATGGGGTCACAAAGAGTCAGAAACAACTGAACAACTGAAGGACAACAGCAACGTATAGCTATAGCTTCAAATAGCATGAATTTGGTTGATGGGACCACTTCAAGGACTCATTATTCACAATAATCGGGACCTAGTTATGTATATGTAAGTACTAAATGAGATACTGGAAATAAGTGCTAAAGGGTTATTCCAAGGAGAGAGAAGTCCCTATGAATGGAAGAAGTTAGAAAAGACTTCATAGATAGAGTAAGAGCTCCAGGGGATCTTGAATGATGGGATAGATATGGGGAACATAGACAGCATGAAAAGAGGTGGGAATACACGTATGTCTGAAGGACAATGAGGAAATGAAGCTCACAAGAGTGGAGGGATAAAGGGTGATAAATACTGAGAGATACAAATTTAGGATAACCTTCTTATCTTGACATCCTATGCTGGTTGGTGGGAGGTAAACTTTTGTACTTCTGGCATGAGTATGCTTTTTCCCACCCAGTGGCCTAAATGTAAATGCTCAAAGGCTTTCAACACAGTTTTTCAAAGAAGTCCCTAAACAGAGTGGCTTAGCACCCTGCTGTGCTCCCCAGACCTAACTACTGGAATCAATTCATGAGTTGCCTTTATTGTCTGATAAAATCTGGGTGCTTGAAATTCAACAGAGTGCTCTAAAGTAATTTTTTTAAATGCAGTGTTTGAGTAAAACTCCGTATCGATTTTACCAAAGACTTTCATCTTTCAGTTCCAAGCTTTTCTATATTTCCAGGCAAACATAATCTCCAGGTTTCTAAATCATTACAGTTAATTCACTAAAACATTCTTGTTTCCAATGCCTATGGGTGTCCACAAAGCCACAGAGTCTTTCAAGTCCCTTTTTATCCCTTTTCCTTTAAGCCAGGAAGCCATGTCTGCCAAGAAGAGAAGAAACCAGGGCCTCCAGGGCCCCAAAGTTCATCTTCCAAGCCAATGTCCCTAAAGACAGTTCAGTCAGACAGGGTGGGCAGCATTCTACTGGACACCCTCGTCGATTTGAAACTTGAGAAAAAACAAACAGTCTCACTGAGAGGCAGTGAAAAATACTTACACAGACATTTTATATAAATTCTGATGAGACAGTAGAATCCTTAATACAACGGAAAGGGAATTGGTAAGAGTACATTTTAGAAATGTTAAGGAGGTTATGAAAAATCCCTTGAAGAAGTAGAGAAGGCTTTTCTATGAAACATTAAATATGGATAAAATACACATTTCCTTCAACTGTACTAAGTTTAAAGGCTTAAAATGCTGTATTTGGATAAAGATGCTTTATTCAGATTAGTGTAATATTAAACTAATAGAGAAATAATTTTCTTCTCTGATAGTTTAAATTTTGTATAATTAAATTGTATGAAAGCAAATCTGGGCTTACTTAGGAGAGTTTCTTCATATCCATCACTAGCATGGGATCTTTGACCCAAAAGCATTGACATGCTGTGAAAGTTCATTTCCTTCCCACAGCAACTGTCTTGGCACCTTGCCTTGTGATCCTCTGGCGATAGGTAGTACAACTACCTCTGGGCCACTACCTCCTGGGTCCCATGACCATATTACTTCTTTCTTCTTCCCTAACCCCTAGAGGGTCACTTACTCTCTCAACTTAATGTGGCCTTCATGCCCCCACCCTGTGACTGAACTTGTCCTAATAACTGACTATGTTACTCAGCCTCTTTCTTTTTTTTGGTGGTGAAAAATACTCTGAAAATTTCCTATTAGAGATGTAACTTGACATTCAAGCGTATTTGTATGTGATTTTCCTCATTGGTAGAGAACAATTACCTGAGGCTCTGCACCTGTATGAGAGATATAGTTGGAGAGAGATGGAAAGAGGAAACATAAGAGTCTTCTGGTTTCCATCTTTGAGGAAATATACATGTGTTTGTAGGCTGTCTTCAGAGAGGAGTCCTTGGATGGAAAGACTCCATGAAGAAGCTAACACATAGAGAAGCCAGCACCTATACCTTCCTGGGGCTTTGGGGAATTTCCCATTGGGTCAGATTGAGAATTCTCTTTCTCTGGTTGGGCTGAAGTACCTCAGTGCCAGTGGAAGAGCCCATTCATTCTGTGTATTATCTGGTAAAGTGGCATACCTTTCATATTTGATACCAGGAATGCAACATTTTTAAACACCTCCCCTTCTCAATATAACAAAATTATTTTTAGTAACAATCAGGAATGAAATTAATAATAATGTCCAGAAAAATGCAGTGATTATATGTATGAACTTTACATGTATATGTGTATGTATATATGTATACACACATGTATATACAATATGATATGATCTGTATGTAAATAATCATGCCAATGAAAAAGAAAAATGCAAAACATTAATAGATTAATATTTTTAATTATGTTAAGGTATTTGGAGTGAAAAAATGGAAAAATCTTATACCTATATATTGGTCTATTGCATAAATGAATAATATCATTACAAGTAATGTTTTTAGACCTTAACTTCTGAAAATTTCTCAATGACTTCATCAAAGTTGATCTTTGTATATTCATGTTCAATAGACTATAATCAGATTTATCCATCTCTCTTTGCTCAGAGTTGATCAAAGAACACTTTTTAAAATTCATCTTTAATTTCAAAAAATTTATTTTTCATGAAACAACTGTTAAACAAATTGTTAGAAAAAATATTAAACAAGAGGATGCTTGGCAGCAATTTATAAAAATTCCATTTCAGAAGGGAATCTTAATAAACCTGAAACACCTGCAAAAGGTTCAATTCAGGCAACTACTGAATTGAATCACCAATGTAACATTTTATTTTTTTGACTTATTCTTTAGTTTTCAAAAAATTAACAACATAAAAGGAAAAATATTCCATTTTAAAGATATTATTCAAATATTTCATATACAAACTAAAATTTTCACTCACAAACAAAAATATTATACTTCACAGTTCATACTTTGTTTTAAATTTTAAGCACAAAAACTCCACGTAGTCACAATTACAGAGCTAACATAACTCTAGTTCTGTTTTTTCATCTTTACAATTATCGAGCTACTATGGTTTATTTCAAATCTATTGTTTAGACGTAGGAATTTCTACTACCGTAGGAGTTGTAGATGTGTATTGTTCCCAAAGTGAACTCAAAGAATTCCAATTCGATCAACCATTTAACACCTACTATGTGCTCCAATCTGACCTGTTTAAACATGCAAAGTAATTCAGTTCAATTTAACAAGCGTTTATTAAACAACTTCTACACCCAGGTACTGGGCTAACCATCACAGATACAAAAACAGTGTTTTCCCTTGAAGAGTTTACATTCTACTCAAAGAAAACAAGACACGTGTAGATAAGTATGTGATATATAAAAAGCAAATACAAAGTAATGGGGGGATTGCTAAAAACTGGGGAAATTTTAGGAAAGGCCTTGTGTAGGAGATGGCATTGGATCTTTGAATAGACAGGATTCCAGTAAGTGAGGAAGGTGAGCAGTCCAGGGACAAGGGATAGCCTGTACAAAGTCAGAAGCAAGAAATGGAATGTCCTCTGAGAGACAGAAAGAAGGCCTTCAAAGAAATCATACTACTAAGGGAAAACCAGAGTTTGTTCACCGTGTAAGCATGGTGAACAAGTAATGAGTTGGAGATGGAAAATATAGTAAGGTGAATTGCACGAAATAATTCTGGAAAGATCAGTTGGAGCCAAACAGTGAAGGGTTCTATATACCAGACAGAAGGAGAGAAAGCCAGTGCATTGTCATGGTATGAAAAAGGTGGAGGGCCTGGTAGTCAGAGCTCTGCACTCGGAACAAGGAAATGGGCTTCCCCACTATGTAGGTTTAAGTAAACCAGTGAAGAAAGTTATAGATGCCTTCTTCGTCTCTCAGGAGTGTCATGAGAAAATGAGATTGTTGGTGTGAAAGCAATTGAGGATAAAGAGGTAGTACAAATAGAAGTCATTATTCTTAGTACAGGAGGTGGTACTTGCAATCGTACAGGCCATACTACCAGTCAGCATCCCCTTTATGCCCCCTAATGTGTTCTTGACTGCCCTTTCCAACCAAGGGGCAGTTCTCTGGGTGGAATGGTCTGATGTCACCAGGGGCCTCCTGCCTCGGAACCTTCAGAGCTGTTTGGACCTAAACACTTAGCTGGAGTCAGTGCTCCGTGGCGATGCTAGTTGTTTGGTGACAGAGAAACTGCTTTGAAAGGTCTGAATTGACTCAGACACCTGGAGGAACCCACCCAGGTTAAAAACTGAGCCATCCCTGTGATACCTTGAGCCATCTGTCCCCAAACCATGTTCTCAGTAAGGATCCCTAGGGTGGAGGTCAGCACAGGACCTGCTCTGGAGACTTCAGGTAAGTTAACTGAGATCAGATGAAATTGTGAGGGGAAGAATTTCAATGTTAAAAAGGCAGATCAAGAAGGGAAGAGGAGAAGGTTTTTAAAAAAGGAGAAGATATAAATAAGGCCAAGAAGGAGACAAAACGAATTTACAGAAAAATTTACAGAATTACAAAATTTAGAGAATTCTATGGGATCCTGAGAAAGGATGCACTAGGGACATAAGAGTGGGGAGAAGGAGAAGAAAGTGCTAGAGTTCTCATTGTGTTCACTATATGAGATAAGCTCAACATGAATATACTTTGTCCTGCAAAAAGTAACAGAAGAGATTAGGGAACAGCCCCTGTAGGGGGTAAATGTCACTTTCTTAATATATTGTGCTAGGTTCTTTCCCCTAATCTAGTCCCAGTTCAGTGCAACATTTAGATAAAGCTCTATTCAAAGACTCACGGAGGATGTAATTAGGCTATGGCACCTACAACCTACCAACAATGACTTGCACACAAGAAATTACATAAATGATGTCATCGAGGACATATATGGCCAGAAAAGCAACAACTGGCCATGTAGCCATGTAGCAAGAGTGATGAATAAGGAAATGGACAGCCCAAATGTTGATGTACAGATATCCATAAAATAGTAAAATATCCAGAGCAAGGCCTTCATCATATTAGGCAGATCTTCCATGGAAGATTTGTGGGAGGGTGTGGTCAAGAATTACACATGGATAGATTGTGATCTGTACTGATGGAGTACCTACAGCAATGAGATCACAAACCTACTGAAATATTCATACCAAGGCAGCAGGTTAATGGAGTCACTCATTCCCTCTACCTCCTTACATTAGCTGTCAATGAGGGCCCAGGCTTGGCCACCATCTCTTCCTGCAGTTGCCAGGTGTCCTGGTAGGCTCAGGGTCAGAAGGGTGAACTGGAGAGGTGGGGGGAGGGGAGGGAGAGAAGATGACCCAGGTTGGTCTCTTCCCTGTTCATGTGGGATCTCTATTCCTACAGCCCCACAGGACAGCAGCCCTCTGGCCTCCACATCTACCTCCCCAGGGTATATCCCTAAGCCGAAGGCCTTGAGGAAGAGGGGTCTGAAGAGGGGCATATGGGCTGTCACTAGTATGGAAGGAACCAAGATCTGCATGAAGAAGAGAAGGAGAGCCAATTTCCGCCCTGAGGATCAGGAAGCCTTCTACAGACTTCTTGGTGTGTGGCCTGAGCAGACTTTTGGGATTTTCCACAGGGAGGTTCCATAGAAGAATGATCAGTTGCTCCAATCTAGCTCCTGGGAATTACTTCCTAGTGACTTTCAAAACTCAGTTGAGGTAGGGGGCAGATCACTTGGCCTCCCCTCCATGGGGCTGACGACTTTTCTTTCCTCCCCATTGTAGTGGTTCCAAGTGAAATGGGCCCCTGCCCACCACTTACCCTCTATTGAGTTCTTTTAGGGTAAAACAAATTATATTTTATCAGCTCGTATGCCATCCAAATCCATTGGTCCCACATTCCCACTCAAATGCCATCAGAAAGCATCAAGGTGTGGGCAAGAACAAAAACAAATGATTCCACTTCACACAGACCTGCAAAAGGACAGTCTTCGAATCATCTGAGGTCTTATCCACTGGGCCTTGAGGCAGGAGAGACAACACTTGTAGATATACATTTAGAGATAGACATTGTTAATAGTAACAACAGAGAGGAAATATCTAGAGGAAATATACTGAGATAGGAAGCCTCACAAGGAGTTTGTGACTTGCCAAAGGTCGTGCAGCTAAGAGGTAACAGAATCCCAGTTTTCTGACTCTTAAGTTCTGTTGGGGTCCCCCCACTACTACACCACATTGTAATAGAAAAAGCTTCCTCTCCTAGACCCTATTCCTGACCAGAGAAGGAAATGTGGCAGGACTTTCAGCTTCTCTTCCTTCCTGAGACTTCTTTTGGAGGAAATTTCTCCTTCCACAACACTGGGCTTGGTCTTCCCAGCTCTGCTACCCCATGACTCTGACCCATTCACTCCCTCTGCAGAGGATCCTGTCATCCAGAGTTTCTTGGAGGCTGATGTTTTCTTAAGAGTGTCTGATAAGGTATGGAAAGCCCCAAAGGGTGGGACCTGCAGAAAAACTTGGGGAAGTAGGTATGACAATTTAGATTTTCCCCCTGATCAGAGCAAAGCCGGTGAAAGAATTGCTTCTATGAAGAAAGAAACTTGGGCAGGAAGACTCCAGGGGATAGTGGCAAGGAACATGGTGTGGGAAATACAGGATTCCATTCTTGTCCTGCCAAATGAGCTCAGTGACTCAGTTGTCCATCCTCTTCCTGTTCCCTGTTCTCTTGGTTTTTAACATGCCTCTCTCTGTTCTGGATAGTATCTGCTCTCCATGGTCGTTGAATACTTTGGCCGAGTGGGACTTCCAGGAGATTGCTATAATAGGATCCACTTTTTCCTGGCCCTGTGAGTACCCCTTCCCCCAACTCTAAAGGAAAACTTTGTTGCTCTTCCTTTTCTGGTCCAAGAGACCACTGAGAAGATCTGCAACCAGAGAGGTCTCGTGAATCTCTATGCTCTACCAATCCTTTCCGGAGCAGGTGCTCTGATGGATTCCTAATACAGTCTTTTCTCCTTGGTGGTTCCACATTGTGCCCCTATTCATGGATGGTAGGACAGGAGACTTAAATTAACGGACAATTAAGGCTCCCCCAGTGAGGGAAAGATAACCACCTATTAGGAATATGATTAACAAAGCATCCAGGGCTCCTCCTTACTCCCCCCACCCACTAAATAATCATTAGCTGACTCTTTAAGGGCTAAAATGAAAAGGAGGATTCTCTGAAGAGAATACAGAAATTAGGCCCTGAAATGGTGTAGTTTCTCAGTCATAAATGAAAGTCACCACCCCACACATCCTCAGCATCTCAGATTCTTTCCTACTAGTATGGACAGTTCTTAGAAATTGGGTCCTTCCCATAGCCATTATCTTGAGGGGGCACAAAACTAGTACCCAAGGGCCAAAGGTTCCCCTCCATTCATTTCCTTTTCTAGAGCTACCTCTTCTACCTAGTCTGAGACTAGAGAGGCTATGGAAGAGGAAACCATATGAACATTTCCATTTCTCTATGACAGCTATATCGCCTGTGACATGGAGGAAGACAACCCTGTCTCTAAGTGGAGCATTTTCCCCTTTGTGCTTGGGAAGGAAGACTGGCCCATCCTCTATAAGGAATTCCTGAGGCTACAAGCAGACTTCTTCCATGCAATGGGAGGCAGAGCCTGGGTCACCCCAGAGATATGTGAAGAGGTCAGTTGGTTTGGGGCCAGGGAAAGAAAGTGGTGGTGAGGTAAAGATACTACATTTCTATCAGTACATTTCAAAAGAGTAGGGAGGAAAGGGAAGGGAAAAAGTATTAACTTCACAACGGTGCACATTAGATTTCCCTTTATTCATTCCACGTTAGTGATGATCTGGGCCTCTTGCTGTTCTTTATGTACAACATTCTATCTCATGACTCCAATGGAAATGTAAACTCTGCAAGAGCAGAGACTCTTTTTCATTTGTCTTTGCATCCCCAGTGCCTAGCAGAGTGCACTGTTCCTAAGAGATATTTAATAAATTCTTGCTGGGGGCAGAGGGAGAAAGGAAAGAAGAAAAGAAAGAAGAGAGGGAGGGAGAAAGGAAGGAAAGGATGAAAGGAGGAAAAGAAGGAAGGAAGGAAGGAGGGAGAGAGGAAGAAAGAAAGAAAGAAAGAAAGAAAGAAAGAAAGAAAGAAAGAAAGAAAGAAAGAAAGAAAGAAAGAGAAAGGAAGGAAGAAAGAAAGATATTGAAGGTCTACCTGAAACCCTTATGCAAGACTCCTTTGAAGTCCAAAAAGAAAGTGTCCTCCCCACACCACCACCACCCACCTCCCGCTCCATACCTTTCTCCTACCTTATCACCCTGTGTCCTGGGAACTGCTGACTCCATAGGAGTGTATATTCAGTGACTGAGGAACCAGGTTACCATATTACTAGTACTCCAGGAATAGACTTGGAGAGATGAGGGCAGATGGAATTCAGACATGAGGTGGCAGAAGCAAGAACAAAAGAAAGCCCTGAGATTAAAAAAAACCTAAGCAATCCCTTATGTTCCAACAAACTGTTCCATGACTCTCCCTCCTCCTCCACTGGACAAACAAACCACCTAACCAGGACATCTGATTGGCATTAATTGAGACTATTAGCTAAGGTGCTATGGTGCCTCAACACAGAAGGGACCAGGGGAGCATATCCTCATCTTAGAACTCTCCATCCCTTATAAATAGTCCAGTTCATGGAGGAATGAGGACCATCAACCTCTCATATTTACCTTTCAGATCCAGGCTCAGAATCCACTTCACTGGGTCTGGACCCGAGAACGGCACTACCTCCCCTAGGTGTCCAGAGTGGAATGCCTAGGCCAGGGAGGCAGAAGTCACAAGAGGAAGGAGCAGGGACCTCTAGGTGAGTGTGGGCCCAATGAGGAGCAGCTCCCACTCTCCATGGTCCTGGAGTTACCCCTTAGCTACACAACAGGGCTAGGGTGGGGTGAGGGGGGAGGGAGGGAGGGAAAGAATGAAAAACTCTAGAATTTTTAACTATGCTAAGAGGCACCTAGGTAATGCAATGGATAGAATGCTGAGCCTGGAGTCAGGAAGACCTGGGTTCAAATCCGACCTCAGACACTTAGTAATTATGTCACACCAGGCAAGTCACTTAACTTCTGTTTGTCTCAGTTTCCTCAATTATAAAATGGGGATATTGCTTAGCACAATGCCTGGTGTCTAGTAGGTACTAAATGCTTATCTCTTTCACCCAAATTAAAATGTTACAATGTAGATGAAGCTGTTCAAAGTAATACCTAACAAGGTCAGAAGTCACAGGATTTAGAGCTGGAAGGGATTGTAAAGATCATCTAATCTCACCCCTTCATATCAAATGAGATAACATAGGTAACATATTCTGCAAACCTTAAAGTGCTATATAAATGCAAATTATTAATGTTATTATTATTAGAGGTGAGGAAATTGAGGCCCAGAGAGGAACATCAACTTACTTGAGCCCATACAGCTAGGAAGCCAAAATGCTGGTATTCCAGGACTTGCTTTCTGCTTCTGGATACAGTGTCCATCAACACTATACATTTTGGAAGCAAAAGAAGAAAATAAATAAATAAATATACATATAGATACACGCATGTGTATATATATATATATATACACACATAAATATATACATACATGCATATACATATACACACATTCAAAATGCTATTATCCTATTTTATTATTATGGAGAATGAGAATCATTGGAAGTATTTCTTGGAAAGGTATCTAAAGTACAGTTTTCTTCATAAACAGAGGATGGACTAGATGACCTCCCAAGGTCCTTTCCAACTCCAGGATTCTCTGATCTCAGAAGAAAATAAGATCCCCTGCAACTAAGGGTGGAATATGGGTGGGGTGGGGGTAGATGGGTAGGGATAGGGAGAGAGAAAGAAGATGTGAGATTCTTAGAGAAGAAATAACAAAAATCTGTTGAAACCCAATGAATTTACGCTGATGGGAAGAATTAAAGGGAATGAGTAGGACTTCCTGAAGTATGTCAGGGATGGAGGAGGACCAGGTCAAGTAACTAGATGAGGAACAAGAGGATGATTCTTTCCTCAAATCTTCTTTTACAACAGAAACCGAGAGAGGACCTAATGGAAAGCCTTACCAAAAGAAGCGTTCCATGGAAAGCAGGTAGAGAATTAAGTGTCTTAGAACAAAGGGAGAGATTGGCTAAAAGAAAACAAAGCAGAGGTGATGGGAGTTCTAGGGAGGGCTGGGAGGAGAAAAGGGTAGAAGTGAAGGAGAATGTGAACATTTATAGTAAGCAAAAGCATGAGGAAGCTCCACTGAATTAGAGTATGTACGTACAGAAGAA
Organism: Trichosurus vulpecula; assembly: GCF_011100635.1. NCBI lineage: Eukaryota > Metazoa > Chordata > Mammalia > Diprotodontia > Phalangeridae > Trichosurus > Trichosurus vulpecula. The sequence goes on along the minus strand of NC_050575.1, from coordinate 286,451,944 downwards.
TGTACTGCATGAGGAAATGAAGAGCCTTGACCTGAGGGTAGTCAGTCCTAAGAGGGCAGGCAGATGAACAAGTCAATACCATTAATAAACATTAAGCATGCTAGGGACTGGGGGACATACAAAGTTCAGAACAGCTTCCTTCTCTTCCTTCAATGAACTTACAATTAGCAAATATTTAAGTCTTCTCTAATCCCCAAAAAAAGAACTGTCTTTTCCTTCTTGTTCCATCTTTTCTTCCTACCTCCCCTTTCCTAAGTGAATTTTCAAATCAATGCAGCAAACATTTATTAGACACTTACTGTGTTCCAAGAATTATGTTGGATTTTGGGAATATTAAGAAAAAATTAAAATTGTTCCTGCCTGTGAGGAACTTAACTAGAAAAGGTTGGTATTGAATGCCTGTGTACAAAGTGAGTTGTACTAGGCACATAGAAGCCGGGGTCCTTGCCCTAGACAGACTAACAGTATAAGTAGAGGAATAGGACACAGGTACACAAAACTGAATAACACATTTAACATATGAGTACATGAAAATACACATTGTACCAGACACACAGATCATATACAGTACTCTCTCTGAAGGGGAACCAGTTATGTGGGGGCAAGTCCTGGAAGTTATCTCAGGGACAGGAGATAGAAAAAGATCCTGGGGGAGCTAAACACTAGAAAGAATATCTACCTGATTGGAAATACTATGGAACTGTCTACACGATCATACATTAGATGAATAAGTTGCAAGAAGTGACAATCCCAGACAGACTGACCTTAAGGCAGTGTGGGAATACATTTTTCTGATGGTTTTATGTTGTTAACCTGCAATTCGAGAGTATTGGAAGATTGGAGGAAAGAGAGACAGATAGTTTGGGCAGCAAAAGAAGGAAATAGATGGGAGAAGTAGCTGTCTATTGGAAATTCCTTAATGGTTTAGCATCATTGAAATTTTCTTAGCCTGCTTGGTGAAGGTCATCCATCTGGCCTAAAGAAAGATGATGAAGCCAAGTGAAAAAACATAAAAGATTTTCCTTCTATTAGGACACTGGAGCTAGGCAGAAACAATTTTTTAAAAGCCTAAGAAGAGACCTAGAGAAAGGGAAAGAAACCACACATCAGAATACTGAGGACACCAGGGCAAAATATATAGTAAGAATAACTGAATCCAAACATCTGTGAGAGCAAAGACTGTTTTATCTGAACTTTGCACCTCCCCCTGGTTCCTAGTGCAGTGCTCTTAGCAAAGGTTTGGTAAATTGACATGATCCCAGGAAGAGATATATGGACCTAAAAACTCCAGATGATGGAGCTGGATCCAGAGAAAGCTATCTGGAATGAGCCAGTAGAGTTAAGAAAAATTCAAAGACTCCTTGGGGAAGAGGGAGGAAGGGAGGAAGGAAGGAAAGAAGGAAGGGAGGAAAGAAGGAAGGAAGGAAAGAAGGAAGGAAGGGAGGGAGGGAGGGAGGGAGGAAAGGAGGGAAGGAGAAAGGGATGGAGAAAGGGAAGGAGGGAGGGAGGGAAGGAGGGAGGAAGGAAAGGAGGGAGGGAGGTAGGAAGGAATGAAAAGAGAGGGAGGGAAGAAGGGTGAAAGGGAGGAACAACCAGGGAAAAGCCTATTTCTGTGGGGTCCTACTTCAAGTCCAGATGCCTATGTTCTCTCTGTCTGAGGTCCTTGTAGTGCTGAAAGAATACAGAATTCACTGTGAGAGCTTGGCCTGGCCAATAGCAGCAAAAAACAAAGAGGAACACAGAGGAAGAGTTAGAAGCCCAGCTTTAGGAAGGGAAGAAATCCCAAAGAAGAGAATTCTGCGTGCAGTGAACAACAGCCCCTGCTGCCCTGAGGTGTGAGGTTGACAAGAAGTTGGGGAATGGGAGTGGGACTAACGCAGTCTAGATATGCTTCACTTTACAAAGTAGGTGCGTCCATCAATTTTTTTTTATAAATTTAACTATATTTTAAGTCAATTAATGGATCTGGCCTTTTAACAAAAAGCCCATTGTGAAATATTTTGTAAAGAAAGTAATCATCAACACGCCCCCATACACATTCACATACATATTCACTTACATATGCTACTACTAGTATCTAATTTATCTTTTGTGTAAATCAAGATTTTTGTGTATTGGGTTTCCTTAAACAGGGTTATAACCTTTAATAGAGGGTAAGCAATCGAGTGACCAAAACTCTAAGAGGGTTAATACTGAAACTGCTTAAAGATGTTCAGGAATCATTATCCAGTGGCCTTCACTGCCTCAGGAATGCCACTATGCTTGATGACACTGTCTCACTATAGGAGAGTGACTGACTGGCAGGGTATTGCTAGGAAGAAGACACAAGGGAAGAGGAGAGAAGAGTAGGGAACCCATTCTTACTATGGAAGATATTTGTTTTTTTCCTGTTTGTGCCTCACTCATCCTTTCCTTGTAGCTCCACGGCCTCCGAACAGCCACCAGCTCCCACCGTACGCCAGCAGTAGCCGATAGGACAATAACTCCAGGAGATGAGGGCAGTTCTACAGCTTCTCTCGGAAAGGAAAGTCACAGGGCTCAAAGGACTATGCCTGGTAACCGTGGTAAAATGAAACCACGCTCAGGGTATGCTCAAACTTTCAAATGGGCCTATTCGACTAGCCCCTGAATCTGTGGTTCACTGGGGGTGGGGAGGGGGCATTGCTGGTACTGGAGAGAAAAGAGCATGCAAGTAGGAACAAGAACTTGCAAATGGGGCTGTAAAGGAGAAGCTGAGAGGAGGAAGAAGAGGAGCAAGTGAGAAAGGAAGATGCAGAACAGAGATGGGGGAGGGGCGGAAAACCAAAGAGGAGGAGCCTAATGAAGAGTAAAAGGAGAAAAGAGGAGGAATAGAAGAGGAGAAAGGGGAAAGAAAGGAGCGAGTGAGAAAGGAGGAAGGTGAGGAGGAAGAAGAAAGTGAGCCAACTGAAGAGAAGGACCAGGGAAGGAGAAGGAGAGGGGTTGAGCAAATGACCAATGTAGAAAGGACATTGGGGAGACTCCTCCAGCTCTTTCCTTGCAGGGAAGCCCTGCACTGGAGTATCCCAGAATATAATCCATCATCCATTCCTGATGGAGTTAATACCTCCTGTTTATCTTTTGGGTCCTCTGCCTGGGTAGGAGCTAGGCAGGGAGCTCATGCCTTCCTGCTACCTTTTAACAAATTCAGTCATGTTTACAGAGTTCTTGTTTCTTATCTCTTAAGGTTTCTTTTGTGGTTATGTGTGTGTACACTACATGTTGTTACCCTTTGGTCTCTACCAAATAAATTTCCCTCTTGAATTAAGAACATTTGTATGGAATATTATTTCAAGGGCCGTTGTAAAGAACAGACATTGTATTTTATTGGATATGATCCTAAGTAGACAGATACTTTGGAAGCATTTTCTTCCTGGTTCCTTTCAACAAACTTTTAGGTGCCCTCTATGTGGAAGAGTCTGGGCTAGGAGCTTGGTATACAAGCAAGAAAAATGAAACATTTCTTGCTCTCTATAAGTTTTTGTCACTGTTCACTCATTCATCCCTTTCTCATATTTAGTGTTTCCATTCTTCAGAATGTAAACTTTTGGAAGGGTACAGTTTGCCTAAAGGGAAAAAATTGTGTCCTACTCCAAATCAGAATTCTAGGACTTACTTTAGGGATGCAGAAGGAACATCTCCAAATATAACTTATATCTAGGTTCCTACTAGTAGTATGCACAAGGGACCCCTAGATCCTGTAAAAATACTAAAGCCAGAGATTCTTAACCTTTTATGTTGTGGACTCTTGTGGCAGTATGGTGAAGCCTACAGACCCTTTATCAGAATTATGTTTTTAAATGCATAAAATAAAATAATTGAATAAAAAAGAAACCAGGTATATTGAAAAACAGTTATCCAAATATAAAATAAGTTAGTAGATCCCAGGTTAAGAATTCCTGACTTAAGGTGACAATGCCTATGTTGGAAGGAAGGAAGGGAAGAAGGAAGGCAGGAAGGAAAAAAGCAAACAAGCAAGGAAGGAAGGAAGCATTTATTAAACACTTATTATGTGCTAGGCATGGTACTAAATGTTGAGGAGACAACTACAATCAATAAATAAAAATTTGATAAGAATCTACTATGTGCTAGGCATTGTGCTAAGTATTAGGGATACAAAAAGAGGCAAAAGACAGTCCCAGCACTCAAGGACTTTACAATCCAAAGGAAAAGCTTACCAAAAGAAGACAGTCCCTTCCCTCAGGAGCTTAAATTCTAATGGGGTAAGACAATACAAGAGCAGTTAGGTTGGCACAGTGGATAGAGCACTGGGCTTAGAATCAAGAAGACTTCTCTTCCTGAGCTCCAATCTAGCCTCAGACACTTACTAGCTGTGTGACCCTGAACAAGTCACTTAACCCTGTTGGCCTCAGTTCCTCAACTGTAAAATGAGCTGGAGAAGGAAATGGCAAATGACTCCAACATCATTGCCAAGAAAATCTCAACTGGGGTCACAAAGAGTTGGATCAACTGAAAAATGACTGAACTATAGACAAGACAAAATGGAGTTGAAAAGGGATGAGGGCAGGGATGGGAATAGAGGAAGATAGCTAGCAAGGCACATGGTTTTTTTGTTTGTTTGTTTTTGGAGGGGAGAAGGGAAGGCAATTGGGGTTAAGTGACTTGCCCAAGGTCCCACATCTAGTAAGTGTCAAGTGCTTGAGGCCACATTTGAACTCAGGTCCTCCAGACTCCAGGGTGCTCTATTCACTGTGCCATCTAGATGCCCCAGGCACGTGGTTTTGTAGAACTCAGAAGCAGAGCCCCGAGGAGAATTAAATTTGATTGATGTGGGTCCTTACACAAAATGGAAACCCTAGACTGTATTGGGTATGAGGACAGCCTTTATTCCATTCCAGATAAAATACAAAGAACTCTCAAAAACCCATAAACAATCAACACAGTTCTCTCTATCTGGTGGGTCCTACTCTCCACAAGATCCTAAGGTCTTCCAAACTCACCATGCTACACTATTGTTTGGACTGCCTTCAAAAGGAAAACACACGAGGCTGACAGCCGCTCCTCCCCTTCCCATAAGACCATGCAATCCCAACAACTCATGGTTAAATCAGAGGTGAAGTCCAGTAATCTTATTCTTCCCTATCATGACTTGGGACCCATGTTGCTTTCCCAACATCAGGGACCACAAGCACAATCCAATTCTCTTGCCCACAGCTAAGGTGCCATAAAAATCTCCCTGTGCTCAAAAGGAGGGCAATTCCCCAAATTCTCAAACTTGGGGTTACCCACAAGGCAAGCTCCAAGTCTAGCACCACTCAGGAACTTCTTCCTTCTCTAGGAGGCTGGGATTCAGGAACTCCTAATGCTCTGATCATGTTGTTCCCCTCTCCCTAGATGCCATGTGTTTGGAGAGGTTCTGCAGGTACCTCTACCAGGCTGAGGCCAGGAACTCTCATTAGTGGTAGAGGCAACTAGTAATACTTCCTGACCCAACTCCACTCTAAGCTCAGTGTGTAGCAAGACTGCCCCCAAAATGCAGCATGGGATTTCATTGTGTGGCTTGATTTGGCTCGTTGGGTGGCCAGAATAGATGCATCTCTAACCTCTTCTCAGAGACAGTTTAATTCCTGCCAAGAAAGTAAGCAGGAGATTGGGACCAGAGATTAGCTACTGTGTTATTCTCAGAGAAAAAGTGCAGTTGGCTAAAATTATATCTACTTACTCCTTTAAATAGGACTAGTAATTTTGAGGGATGTAGCTTTGAAATTCAAGTTAAACTTCTGATCACTATTCATTATTGGGGAAAGGAGAACCCCAAGTTCTATATCCAATCCAAGGCTTGACTCTTTTCTCATTAAATACCAATTCCATGATCAACACACTAAGCAAATAAACCCATTTATCCAATTCAACAGCAACACAAAAGTCAGAGAAAGTATACATATAAGAATATATACCAGACAATGGAGTGTGGAGGTTCTCTCCCACTAGGAACAAAGCAACTCACCTCAACCAAGAGAGAGTTGCAGATCTCAACCAAAGGGAAATTCCCCAAAGTCTCTAGTGTAGCAAGCTCAGAATAAAGACATGTTCAGAGTTCCACGTGTCAGCTTCTTCCCAGAGTCTTTTTTTCCATTTCAGCAACCTAAAGTGGAACAGGTTTCTTCCATCTTCTGTCTTGAAGCTAGAAGCCAGAAAAGCCTGAAGAGAATGAGGATCGAATATCTATCATCAACTCTGCCCCACCCCTTATGCAGGATCAGTGGCATTGATCTCCACCTGTGAGGAGACTTCAGGGCTCAGGTTATATGTGCTTTCACAAAAGCAAAAGGGAAAAGAGGCTAAAAGAGTCTACAGAATTCCTTTTATAGGTCTAAATGAAGTTACGCTTCTCATAACACAGTTCATCCCATGACAGTGGGAACCAGCCAATTCATCTTGAAGGCAGTGAAAATAATCCTTAGGAGGTATCACCTTTTCATAAGGGAAGATGAAATCAGAAGCCCTAAATAAAAGCTTACAATTCTGTAACTTCAACAAGCTGATAGGGGAACTCATCTGATCAATCCTATACGTACAAAGTAATGCAAAGCATTTTCAGAAGGGAAAAGGCACAATTTCAAGAGGAAAAAAGCATTAATACCTAGTGGGCTCAAGGAAGGCCTCAGGGAGGAAGTTTTACCTGAGCTGTTCTTTGTTGTTGTTGGTGGTGGTGGTTTTGGTCTTTTGTTCTCAAAGAGGGTGATTGACAGATGCCCATCAATTGTGGAATGTCTGAAAAAGTTGTGGTATATGATTGTGCTGAAATACTATTATGCTATAAGAAATGACAAGTAAGATGCTTTCAGAAAAACATGGAAAGAGTTACATGAACTGATGCAAAGAGAAGTGAGCAAAACCAGGAGAACATTGCACTTTGAAAGAAGCTAGAGGGGCAGTTAGGTGGCGCAGTGAGTAGAGCACTGGCCCTGGAGTCAGGAGGACCTCAGTTCAAATCTAGCCTCAGACACTTGACACGTACTAGTTGTGTGATTTTGGGCAAGTCACTTAACCCCAATTGCCCTGCCCCCCCCAAAAAAAGAAGCTAGAGATTCTACAAAGCCAAGTTGAGAAGAGAGAACATGCCAGAGATAAGAGGGGTCAGGAGAACAATGCTTGATATTTTTAAAAAATTCACTTTAATTCCACAAGCATTAATTAAATGCCCTGCTAGAGCCAGTCACTCTGCTAAGTGCTGGGTATAAAGTCAAAAAGATAATCTTTACTCTTGATGAGAACTTACATTTTATTATGTATTATTTATATATTACATTATTATATTATTTGTATTATATTATTATTTATCCTTTATATTATATTATTATATATTAATATTATGTTATATATTTATTATTTATACACATAATTTGACATAGAACTACATCAAACTCCACAAGGGAACAAATAGGGCTGTAAGTGAGGGAGAAGTGGTTAAGACAGAGTATAATCCCTATAGAAAGAAGTCACAAGTAAAACCAACTTCCTGATTCTGAAGTGTGGAGTAAAAGGAAAAAATTTGCTTGACTATTTTGTATGAGGGGATTTCCCTCCCTTTTTTTCAATTGGGAAAGATGGGAGCAGAGGGAGAGTTAGCAGTAATAAGGTCCCCCAAAATGGCCATGGGGACATTTTTTAAATATAGAGAAGAGAAGAGAAAGAAGTTCAGAAGGAAGCAAAAGCAAAAGTGACGGTTGAAAAGCAAGTGATATGAAATGGAGATTCACAATTATGTCTTTTTGTGTTCTGTGTATATGGAAAAGCTCATGTTTCTTAGTATTTAAGTTTGGAATTTAAAAATAAAATTTTAAGTAATTTCATTTGCATCTTCCCACAAATTTTCCATCGAAGATCCAGCCAACATTAGGAAGATCTATTCTAATTATTGTAATATCTTGGGGAGGCACAATCTCCCTCTTGCTCTCATGTTCATAGTTGATATCTGGATTGGATCTATACAACAGGATCAAGAGTATGAGAACATAATGATAATGCTGAATCAGATGTAGTTACAACATAAATTCTATTATTCTTCAAGTATGGGTTGATCATACCATATCTAGAATATTTGGTTCAGTTCTAGGTACCATATTCTAAGTAGGACTTTGATAAGCTAGAGCACACTCAAAGGAGGTGAACCAGTGAAAAGAATATTCACTAATTACTTACTTCTAAGTCCTGGACTGGCTCCCCATTCTTCTGTTTCTTCTCAACCTCAAAACTCAGGTCCTTGGTCCAATGCCACCACCTTGTCTCCCACCTGGCATCTCTTTCCAGGCCTACTACATTCCCATACCCACCCTTTCCCACTTACTTCCACCTCAGTGTCTCTCTCTCCCCTCCCCCTTTCCACCCCCTCTCTCTTCCTCCCTTTGGTTATTTTCTTAATCCTTGTCTATTTCTTTATAGATAGAGCAATAGAAAACATTACTGTCTCTGGAAAGGGTTATGGGCTTGTTTCATAGCCGAAGAAGTCCATAGCACTAGTTTTGTTTAGTCCTCAATGAAATGAAAATTAAAATTGTCTATTCTTCCTTAGCTACTGTCTTCTCTTTTTTAATTTTTTTTAAATTGACAAGCATTTATTTTCTCTCCCTCCCATTCCTCCTCTAATTTAAACAAAAGAACGAAAAACAAAACCCTTGTAACAAATATGCATAGTAATGTAAAACAAATTTCCACATTGGCTATGTCTAAAAATATATGTTTAATTCTGCATTCGAGTCCATTACTTGTCTGTCAGAAGATGTTATCAGTCCTCTAGAATCATGGTTATTTATTGCAGTGACCAGGGATTCTAAGACTTTCCAAATCGTTTTTATTTACAATGTTCTTGCTATTGTATAAATTGTTCTACTGCTTCTACTCAATTCACTCATGCAAATCTTTCTACATTTCTCTGAAATTATCCTTTCTATCATTTCTTACTACACAAATAGTCCATTATACTCATATACCATAATTTATGCAGTCATTTCTCAAATGATGGATATCTCCTTAGTTTCCAGTTCTTTGCCATTACCAAAACAGTTGTTATAAGTATTTTTATATCATAGGCATCCTTTTTCTTTGATGTCTTTAGGGTAAAGAACTAGAAGATGTATCACTGGGTCAAAGGATTCAGTGACTTTGGGGGCATAGTTTCAATTTTGTTTCTAGAATGACTGTACCAATTCATAGCTCCACCAAAAGAACATTAATCTGACTCTTCCCAAAGTCCTTCCAATATTTTTTAATAAATTTATTATCATCTTTGCCAATCAGATAGGAGTGAGATGGAACCTCAGCATTGCTTTCATTTATGTTTCTCCAATTATTAGTGATATTTTCATATGGTTATTGATAATTTGAATGTCTTCCTTGGAGAACAGATTGTTAATATCCTTTAACCATTTCTCAACTGGGGAATAGCTGTTAGTCTTTTTTTCCTTTCTCATGGTTTTTCCCCTTTTGTTCTAATTCTTCTGTCACAACATGACTAATGTGGAAACATGTTTAACATGATTGTACATGTATAATCTCTTTTTTTTGGAGGGGGGAAGGCAGAGCAATTGGGGTTAAGTAAGTTGCCCAAGGTCACACAGCTAGTGAATTTGTCAAGTGTCTGAGGCTGGATTTGAACTCAGGTCCTCCTGACTTCAGGGCCAGTGCTCTACTTAATGTGCCACCTAACTTCCCCAATAGCTATTATTCTTATAAATTTGAAATAATTCCTTATATATTGGAAATGAGACCTTCATCAAAGAAACTACTGCAAAGTGGTTTTTTTAACTAGTTCTTTTTCTCCCTTCTAATTTTAGCTACAATGCTTTTGTTTCCACAGTTTTTTTTTCAATTTTATGGAATCAAAAAGTTCATTTTACCCTCACCTTTTCCAGTGACTCATTTCATGCTTTTCATCTTGGGTGTTGGCCTCACTTTAATTTTATGTGCAGTAGATGCTAGCTAAACCAAGGTATTGAGCTCCCTAACTTGAAGTAGGATCACACAGGTACCATTGCAATGGCTGATGGGACTTTCACTTCCTTCCAAAGCCTGCTTACTGATGGTATTATGGGGGCTCCAAAAACAAATCCTACTCTGGTCCTCAGTTGTAATGTACTTGTACTCTATAATCATCCTTGAACCTTTAAATCCTTCATGGGGTCTCTAGACCCTGGAATACTTAGATCAATACTTAGATCTTAACCTGTGTGGTCTGTGAACCTATTTCTGAAATATTTTGATAACTATTTCAATATGCTTGGTTTATTTTATGCATTTAAAGCCACTATTCTGAGAAATGGTCCCTAGGTTTCATCAGACTGCCAAATGCTCACACATACACACACACACACACACACACACACACACAGGTTAAGAACCTCTGCCTTAGATGAAGTCACTTTGTTTTTTTCAAAGTCTGGCCCCTGTAACAGCAAAGCAATAAAAACAATGTAGATGATAATTGTCAAAATGCCTATGTGGTTCTGTACTGCAAAGTATTTGAGACTCTCCACATAGAAGGTAGAAGTATACCATTTATTCAGACACCAGAGAATCATATCCCACAAGCCATTTGTCTTATCTACCAGAGCAGTAAAACATTCCACACACCATATCACAGCCAGGAGCCTATTCATCCCCAAACCTCTCCGACCCCACTGCTGGGGTCTCCCCAAAACAAACTCACAGCACAGCTAAGTCAGCCTGTTCAGTTCTAACCATCACGAGGGCGGCCATTAGTAGCCATAACATCTTTCTTTCTCTCAGCATTTTCTGTGTCATAACGTCCTTTTCCTGTCAGGAAGCTCCTCCCACCACACTGTAACTTAGGCTTCCTGTGATGTAAGCAGGTCACATGACCTATTAATGGGCAGGAAAGATCTTCAAATCTAATTGCTACTACAGCCCCCTAAGATTCCTTGTACAGATCTTGAAGTTTCCTCTTTTATCTTTCACCCATCCTTTCTGAGAAGTATCTGGGTCCCTGAAGTCATACTGTCAGCTCCTTGGCAGTTTTCTATGAACACTTGCAGCAGGCACATGCCCTGAAGGACTTAACCCTTGGAGCTCCAGAACACCCTCCCTGTCCCCTGGGGTTCTGCTGGTGAGTGCCTCACATGTCCCACTGTAGGTAGATGTACAGAGCTATGTTATTTATATCTTACACTCAAACCAACTTCTTACAACCACCATGATGCTGTGCATATTCTCTGTGATATCCCATTCTTTTTCCAATTTGGAAACCAAATCAAATCAAAACTGCCATTATATGTTTATTCTTTTATGGCTCCACTTCAAGACACCCCACACTGGCCACAACAACCCTATCTCCCCTTTCAAAATATAAGGTCCTTGAAACAAGAGATTGTCTCCAATTTTGTTTTGTATCCCTGATGATTGGCACAATTCTTGACATGCTGTCAATGCTTAATAAATGTATTTCATCCATTCATTCATTCTCTCTTATATTGTTCAGTTTGTCTGAGGTTGGTTGTTAATTGGTTCTACCCTTAGGTCTGCTTTTTTTTTACTGATGGTTCTAAGCTCATATCTAGGTCTGATTTCACTGGAGCCCATGTGGCCTTGGAGGTAAGCAACAATATCCTTGGAACCTTTCTTTATAACATCAGCTCACTTTTTAAGTACCAATTACCCAACTTTGTACCAAATCATTCAAAATTATAAGCAGTCTTAGAGTGGGAGAGATTCTGATATTCTTGTCAGAACTATTCCCAGTGGTTTCCGACTTCCTGCCTCCCCATTTTAAATAATCCTGCTTGAGAGCAGAGATTAGAGACACAATCTGAGCCCAATGAATGGTTGACTCCTGGACTCATGCTGCTAGTTCTTCCATATTACATTGATGACTTATCCTACAGATGACCCCTGAGAAGTGGCCATTCAGAATCATATCACTACAACTTTGTCATTTTGGGGAGGACAAATGCTATGCTTTTCTAGTTGTTTTGATAAAATAGGGTACTTTGCAGGGTCAGCCCCCAAATTCATCTCAGGTGGTTTTCTGCTGGGAAACATGGGAGAGGGGCCGAATAAAGGAAATTTCTCTTTCAAAAATTTTTGTTCCTGAGCTGAGAACCTTTGCCTAGATAACAAGCAAATTCCCTGCCTATGCAGGCAACATCAGAATGTTTCTTTGATGCTGATGAAAGCATTTGTCATCCAGCTCCTGGGTTTTTGAGACAGAGTATGTCAAGAGTAGGGTACAGTGTGTACAGAGAATGGAGCATAAAGTGTACAGAACATGAATTCAGAGTGTTTTGATCCTATCCATTGTGCTGATGCATCAAATAGTGGTGTGAGTCAGAAAGTTAGAGAGAACATAATACATCATGAGTGAGGAGTATATTTGGATATGGAACCCCAAGAGTCTAAAAGTATGTGTCTGGTGTAGCAGCTTGGAAAAAAAAAAAGTCTGGCTATGGATCCCTAGAGAGCTGCCTGTGGTTAACTTTGATTTGTTGTTGGTGTTTCAACAATCGGGCTAGCAGCTGTTGTGGGGGTGAAAGACCAACACAAGTCCAACAACAAGAACACTGCCAAAGTGCTTCAAAAGCCCAGGTTCTTTTGATCTGCTTTAGTAAGGAAAGCAACGTTAAGGGGTTGACAAGCTTACTTTAATTCAGCATACAAATACCATTCGCTTAGTTCAGGGGAAAAAGCCAGCATCCTGAACTTCGGAGCAAATACAAACAAATTACAAACATCAACAGATAGAGCAAATATAGATTCATAGTTACCAACATCTAGGTACAGCCCAGGAGCTCATAACAAGGGCTGGTCCAGAGTCATGCACACCACCACTGCTGTGGGTAAGAGCTCTGAAAAAGAGAAAGCCAATACCTGGTTTTATATCTTTTTCAGGGTCAAATGTGAGTCACACATGAGACTCACCCACGTGACCTAGAATCGTCACAAAACGGTGACTTGAACCCATGTGGTCTAAAAGCCTCCGATGTCCCAAACATGTCACTCAAACTCATGTGTAAACTAGGCCCTCCCCTGAGGCAAGGAGGTCACCAAGGACTGCCAAATCTAATCAAGGAAACATAGGCCAAACTCTTCAAGGGCACTTGGTTGAACTGAGTGCTAAGAGCCCATTTTCTTTACCAACACAGTTGCTCCTTCGTTCTCAAAGAGGAGCATGACATCAGAGAGGTAATGCCATGACATGCAAGTGAATTGGATGTAAGTGAGGGAAGGCTTTGCAAAGTCACCAGCCTCACTTTCTCCTCTTGAGCCATCTGGGTCCAGTGGTGAGATATAGGTCAGGATGACGAGTTGGCCCCGGATGCAGTGGGAGACCTTGGCCTTTTTAAGCTACGGTATTTAACAGATCTCAGTCTGACTGAGGCAACACCTATTCAGTGATTAAGGCCAGGTAAGAAACAAGGGAGAGAATGACCTCTTTACCTAGCTAAAAAAAAATCTATCAGGGAGAGGAAGACCCTCAAGATTTCTGGCCAAAACAGAACCAATTGCTGTTTACATTCAATCAGGGCCAAAAAAAATGACCAAATGGGGTTTGGCCTAGGTCAACAACCTATTGTTGACCAGTCAATGAGAACCAGAGTGATTTGGGTTTAAGGCATCATCCTTAAGGAGAAAAAAAAATGTTTCAACAAACAAAATTTACATTCCTTTGGGCAGAGCACCCATAGGTAAGGGTATGATACCTTATGTGTACAGAGGGAAGGGAAACAAAGGAAAGAAGGAAGGAAAGAAGGAAGGAAGGAAGGAAGGAAAGAAGGAAGGAAGGAAGGAAGGAAGGAAAATTTACATGAGTGAATTGAGTAGAAGCAGTAGAACAATTTATACAATAGCAACAACATTATAAGTACAAATAATTTGGAAAGACTTAGGATCTCTGATCACTGCAATAACAAACCTTGATTCTAGAGGATTAGTAGCACCTTCTGACAGAGAAGTGAGGGACTCAGAGTGCAGAATTAAACATATATTTCTAGATATAGCCAATGTGGAAATATCACTACTAGGTCTATAATCCCAAAGAGATCAAATAAAACAGAAAAGAACCTATTTAAACAAAAAGATTTATAGCAGCTCTTTTTGTGGTGGCAAAGAATTGGAAATTGAGGGGATACCCATCAATTAGGCAATGGCTGAACAAGTTGTAGTATATGATTGTGGTGGAATACTATTGTTCTATAAGAAATGGCAAGCAGGATTGTTTCATGAAAACCTGGGAAGACTTATATTAACTCATGCAAAGTGAAATGAGCAGAACCAGGAGAACATTATACACAGTAACAGCAATGTAACAATGATCAACTGTGAAAGACTTAGCTATTCTGATCAAGACAACAGGCCAAGACAATTCCAAGGGACCCATAATGAAGAATGTTATCTACCTCCAGAAAAAGAGCTGATGAATTCTAAATGCAAATTGAAGCATGTTTTTTTTTTATTTTTGTTATTTCATTTTCTTTGTATTTTCTTTTGCAGCAGGACTAATATTGAAATATGTTTTGCGTGATTTCACATGTAAAATTTCCTGCTTTCACAAGTATAAGAGAAATGCAGGAAAAAGAGAATTTGGAACTCAAAAAAAATTTTTAAATGATTGTTAAATTTTTACATGTAATTGAGAAATATCTGATGAAATAAAAAATTATTTTTAAAAATATAATAATCATCTATATTCCTATATACTCACAAACATTAAATTTTGAAGTATTTTTTCAATTTAATGAATATAAAATGATTTTTCAGAGTTCTTACAGTTTGCATTTTTCATATTTACTTGAGAATTTAATAATTTTCAGGAAACTATTGGCAATATGGTTCCTCCTTTGAAAATTGTCTTGACTGTATCTTATTAAAATCTTACATTTTTGTATTATATTTTCTATAAAAGGGAAAGGACTCCTTTTTTCAAGAAACTTCGTTCTGATTTACATCATTCAATTGTTTCTTCTACTTTTAAAAACACTTATTGATATCTTTTATTTTTACATCACCTATACTTTTCAATATATCCTCCTCTACCCCCTCCTTTGGCCCAATTTTTTTAAAAAAAATAAAAAGAAAAAAAGAAAAGGAAAAAGTTCAATAAAACTAACACATCAACTGAGTCCAACATTATATTCAATGTTTCATCCCCGTAATCACCCCTCCAAGAATAAAGTGGAGTTTTCTTCTCATCCCTCTTCTTTGGGGTCAAATTTGATTATTATGGTTGCTAGAATCCAGTTTTTTTCATTTTGTCATCATTCTTTCCATTTATATTGCTATAGTCATTGTGTTGTTTTGCTGGTTCTGTTTACTTTGGGTCAGTTAATGTTCCCATACTTCTCTATATTCATCATATTCTTTGTTTCTTACTGCACAGTAATATTCCAGTAGAGTCCCTGGCCCATGCAAGGCACTTGATAAATGCTTTTGACTGACATTCACACACCACAACTTGTTTAGCTATTCCCAATCAACTGTCATTTGTTTTGATTCCAGTTATTTATTGCTACAAAGAAGTGCTACCATAAATATTTTGGGGTATACAGGGCCTTTCTGTGTCATTGATTTCCTTGGATTATATTCCTAGGAATGGGATCCCTGAGTCAAAAGGGGTGAGCATTCTAGTCATTTTGTTAGTATAGATCCAAATTACTTTCCAGAATAAACCAATTAACATCATCATCAACAGTATATTTGTGTGGCTTGTATTGAAGGTATTATATTTCTATAACACCTGCAACATTAGCTATTTCCATATTTTGTCACTTTTCCTAATTGACTGGGTATTAGGTAAAGCCTCATATTTGTTTTAAAATTCATTTCTCTTATTAGTGGTTTGGAGCAATCTTTTATGTAGTTGATAGTTTGCAGCTCTTTTGAGAACTGTTTATATTGCTTGATCACTCATCCACTGGGGAATGATTTTTGTCCTTATATGTTGGCGTCCTATCTGTATCTTGGACATCAGACCATTATCAGAAACATTCAATGCAAAGATTTTGTTCCCAGTTAACCGCTTTCATTCTTATCCTTGCTCTGTTAATTTTGCTTACTCAAAAATTTTCAAGTTCATGTAATCAAAATTATTTTATCTTTGTAATTGCCTCTATCCATTGTTTGGTTAAGAATTCTTGCACAGATAGCTGTAGTTATGCCAACTATTTGACTATTTTCTAATTATTTTATGACCTTTAATTTTAAGGTCTTATGTACATTTTGAGCTTATTTTGATATGTGGTATAAGATGTAGATTTAAGCCTAATTTCTGTCAAACTGTTTTCTTGTTTGCTCAGCAATTCTTGTCAGATATAGAGCTTTTTCCCAAGTTACTTGTGTTCTCAGGTGTGTCAAACATTGGGTGATTGAGTTTGTTTCTGATTCTTCCTTATCTAATCAGTTCTATCAATTCTGTTCTTTAACCAGTACCAAATAATTTTGATAATCACTGCTATCTAATATAATTTGAGATCTGGAAGTACTATTCTCCCTTCATTCCCACCCCCCCTTCCCATTATTTCCCGCAAGATTTTACATCTTTTGTACCTCCAAATGAATTTTGTTTTATTTTGTCTAGCTCTTTAAAGCATCCCCTTAGTAGTTTGATTGGTATATCACTAAATTAGTTTGGGTAGTATTATTATTTTTGTTATATTAATGTAACTGAAACATGAGCACTAAATACTCCTTCTATTATTTGTCAGTGCTTATTTTTTAAAGAAGCATTTTGTAATTCTCTCTATACAGGTCTTGAGTGTGCCTTGATAGATTGACTCCCTGATATTTTATGCATTTTGTAATTATTTTGAAGAGGACTTACCTTTTTACTATTTCCTCTTGGTTTTATTATAGTATTGTTATATGTCATTGTCAAATAATGATAGATTTTTCTCCTCTGCCTATCCTTATACCTTTAATTTCTTTCTCTTGTCTTATTTCTATTGGCAGAGCTGGAGCAAAAACCAGCAGGGAAAGCAGAATCCTTGATTTACTCCTATATTATTGAGAAAGTTTCTATTATTTCCCTATTGAAAATACAATTTTGCCTTTAGATATATACTTTTTAATCATATTAGAAAATGTCCAATAATCTATCTTGGGTTTTTAGTGTTATTCAATGTTTTAATTTGTCAGATGTTTTATCTGATTTATTGATAATAATTACATGGTTTATGTATTTTTATCTCTAATATGAGGAAATATATTGTTTTTCTAATGTTTAACCATCTTGACATCTCATAAATCCAAATGGATCATAATAATTTTTTCTATATTTTTGTAGTCTTTTTGCCAAGATTGTATTTAAAATTTTTGAATTGATATTCATTAATGCTATTGGCATATAGTTCTCTCTTTTTTTTTTTGCTTTATCCTTTCCATTTTTGTCTCACAAAATAAGTTTGCTAGAGTGTTTTCTTTTCATTTTAAGGGATAATTTGCATTATAAAGGTATTGATTATTCTTTAAAAGTTTAATAGAATTCTCTTGGAATTCTTGTGGGCCAGGAACTGTGAGTCAGTTTTATTGAAGATGTCATTCTAGCAAACCTGACATCTGAACAAAGGCTTACACAAGTGAATGTGTATCTAAGGAATGTCTAAATGTCAAACTGAAAATTATATTCTCATGGCATATGAGTGTGAGCATTCTTTATATGGGACCTATCTTCCTCTGTAGCTGATGTTCCCTCTAGAGATTTTTTTCTGGAAATTGTATAAAGTGTGGGATTCCATCCTAGACTCCTTGAAATCAGCCTAAATACTTATATGACATAACTGGCCTTAAAATGGATCAAATGAAAACAGCTGCATTTGCCTTATGCTTTGGATAATCTTGTTCCCTGTTGTAAATCCCTCTCCTTCAACCAATATCCAACAGCCAAGTCGGATGACCAGAGGAGGGAGACAGGAAAGAAGTCATTACCACGTATATACTATTGGGAATTGGAAAAGAGATTTAAGCACTAGGATATGGTTGTGGGGTACACAGGAGATATAACTCTTCTCAAGGGAAATAAAAAGTAGGATGCAGTTATCCTGAGCCAGGGTCAAAACTTCCAGGGACCAGGATGTCAATGTAGGGGTGAAAGGTAGGTAGAAAGCAATAAACTAAATCATAAAGGCAGTTTTGGAGCTGAATTCAGAATAGACAGTGTGGTGCTAACAGAGAACAACCATCCAAACAGGTGATCATGTGAGGAAGATCTAAGCAGCTGGCCAGATGGCCAAGGTCCATTTGGCCAATATATAACAAAAGTCCCATAAAGGCAGGAAGCTTACAGAAGTCAAAATTGTCCAGCATGTCCACAGTGGTCCAAATAGACAGGATTCCCCAATCCTTTAAAATTATTTTTTGTTCTGTTTCACTTTTAATTGTAAATGACCCGTAAATGATCTCAGATCTTCCTTGGAAGTAGGAAGATAATACATCATTAACATCAATAAATAAGTATACTACAAAAAGGTCAAAATGGGTATATGATTTAGACATAAAGGGCAACACCAGAAGCAAATTAGAAGAGCAAGAAATATTCTACCTGTCAGATCTGTGGGGAAGGGAAAAATTTAAGACCAAACATAGGGAGAATTATGAAATATAAAAAGGTAATTTTGATTACATTAAATTAAAAGGCTTTTGCACAAACAAAACCAATGCAACCAAGATTAGAAGGAGAGCAGAAATCTGGGAAAAAATCTTTATGGCAAGTGTCTATGATAAAGGCCTCATTTCTTAAATACATAGAGAACTGAGTCAAATTTATAAGAATTCAAGCCATTCCCCAATTGATAAATGGTCAAAGGATATGAACAGGCAGTTTTCAGATGAAGAAATCAAAGGCATATGAAGAGGTGCTCTAAATTACTTTTGATTAGAAAAATGTAAATTAAAGCAACTCTGAGGTATTGCCTCACATCTATCAGATTGGCTAATATGGCATAGAAGGAAAATGATAAATGTTGGAGAGGATGTGGGAAAATTGGGACATTAGCACACTGTTGATGGAATTGTAAACTAATCCAACAATTCTGGAAAGCAATTTGGAACTTTTCCCAAAGGGAAACCAAACTATGCATATTCTTTGATCCAGCAATATCACTACTATGTCTGTATCCCAAAGAGATTATTAAACAGGTAAAAGGACCTATATGTGCAAAAATATTTATATCAGCTCTTTTCGTGGTGGTAAAATATCAGAAACTGAGGAGATGCCCATCAACTGGGGAATAGCTGAACAAGCTGTGGTACATGAATGTAATGGGATACTATTGTGCAATAAAAACTGATGAGCAGGTAGATTTCAGAAAAACCTGGAAAGACTTGTACAAGCTGATGCAAAGTAAAATGATCAGAACCAGGAAAAATGATGTACACAGTATCAGCAACATTGTGTGACAATCAACTATGAATGTCTTAGCTCTTCTTAGCAACACAATGATCCAAGACAAGTATAAAGGGCTCACGATGGGAAATGTGATATATCTACATACAGACAAAGAACTGGTAGACTCTGGATACAGACTGAAGCATATTCTTTTTCATTTTATTCTTTTCCATGTTTTTTTCTTTTTGATCTGTTTCTTCTTTCACAACTATGACTAATATGGAAATATGTTTTACATGATAACACATGTATAACCTATATCAAATTGCCTACCATTTTAGGAAGAGGGGAGGGCAGGGAGAAAAATTTGGAACTCAAAATCTTATAAAAATGAATGCTAAAAATAATCTTGACATATAATTGGAAAAAATAAAATGCTATTTAAAAAAGAAAGAAATGACAAGCAAGATACTTTCAGGAAAGCCTAGAAAGATACATGAACTGGTGCAACTGTACACACAGTAACAGTAATATTGTATGATTATCAACTGTGAATGACTTAGCTATTCTGAGCAATACAATGATCCAAGACAATTTAAAATGATCTATGATAAAAGTTCTATCAACCTCCAGAGAAAGAACTGACAGAATAGGAATGCAGATCAAATCATAATTATTTTAACTTTCTTTATTTTTAATGGTTTTTTTTTGGTCTGTGTTTTCTTTCACAATGTGACTAATATGAAAATATGTTCTGCGTGACTGTACCTGTGTGCTCTATATTAAGTTGCTTGCTGTCTCAGGAAGGGGGAGGGGGAGAGAGAATTTAGAACTCAACATTTTAAAAAAGAATGTTAAAATTATTTTTACATGTAATTAGAAAAAATATAATTTTAAAAGAAAAAAACAAAAATCAATAAACAAATATAAATTAAATGGACTATAAAGTTTGCATCTAATAGATTCCATTAGTGATTCAGAAATATAGAATGTAAGCAGCTGGGATCAAGAACCAAAACTTTAGAAGATCGGAATGAAAGGGTTGGAAATTTTGCCAACAAGAGACAGGATCATAAGTGCCGAAGCCACTCCATGCACTGAGAGAGTGGGTCCAAAGGATCAGAATATACAGTCTCTGAAATAACCCCTATTCCCCACCTGCATTAAAACCTGGGCCCTAGAAACTTTGAACTTGGCTTGTGACAGTTGCTTTACTCCTGTATTTATTGAAAAAAAGGCTTCCAGTGGTTTTTCCCCCATTGTTTTATATATATGCATATATAACCACATTTTCCCATTATATGTAATGCTAACTTTGATTTTTAGATATATGCTTTTTATTGCATTAAAAGTGTCTTTTCAACATCTATGTCTTATAGGGGTTTTTAGCATGAGTGCTGTGCTTTGTGAATAGCCTTCTCTAATTCTATTGATATAATTAGGTGGTTTGGGATATTTTTATTTTTAATATAATTATTTTAATTATTTTCCTATTATTCCTAGTGTTGGACCATCCTTGCATGCCTGGAATAATTCCAATTTGATCATAATGAATAATTTTTGGCCGTATTGCTAGTCTTTTTGCCTGGATTTTATTTATTTTTGTTTTATTTTACCATATCCAGAATTCTACATACAGATAAAGAATTGGTAGACTCTGAATACAGATTGAAGCATGTTTTTTTCACTTTATTCTTTTCCATGTTTTTTTTCTTTTCGATCTGTTTCTTCTTTCACAACTATGGCTAATATGGAAATATATTTTACATGATAACATACGTATAACCTAGATCATCCCATTCACCTCCAAACCCTAAGCACCTTGGTCTTTCTCTCCACACCCCCTTTCCAGATCCCTTTTATGTGTTGTTTTCCCCTTTTGAATTCAAGCTCCTTGAGGGCGGGGACTGTTTTGCTTGTTGGTATTTGTATCCCAGCTTAGTAAATGCATGAGCTATCTATCAATAATTTTGTCTATATTGCTGTAAAGTTTTTGACAGGATTTAATTTTTTTTAATTTTTATTGATTTTCATCAATAATAATGTTGATCTATAGTTCTCTTTCTTTGCTGGATTACAAAGGACAGATCCTATATTAAGGTAAAACCAAATCATTTCTTTAATCTTCTGATAGATTTCTTTCTCTATATCCTTTGTGGGTATAATGTTTTTCTCTGTAAGTATTTAAGGAAAAATTATAGAGATTTCTTGGGATTGTTTGTCGTTGTTTGTCCATCGTTCTCAGAGAGGACATTAGGAAGGCGCTGTCTTGACTTGCGTGTGAACTGGTATTTAAGTGAAGCGGACCTGTGTAAAGTCATCAGCTTTGCTGTCTCCTCCAGAGTCATAGGAGTACAATGACAAAACAAAAGTGAAGTTGACTGGCTATGACTCCTCTTGGGATTATATAACCTACATAACCATATTCTCTCATTGAAGAAATTTTATTTTATTGATGTATTCAGACTTCAAGAAATTTTAAAATATTTTTAAAAAACAAAACATAAAATGTAAATTGGGAGGATGGATTATCCACTTCATAAAAAAATTTACTATAGCCTTCCTTTCAATAACAAGCTCTGCTAATGCATTTAAAAGATGGTTCATTCATCTTGGCGGCAGGTCTCTGGCTGAGGGTCCTCCCGCACTGCAGGCAGGGAGATGGTGGCCTCAAAGAAGACGAAAAAGTAGCTGGAGTCCATCAACTCGAGGCTCCAGCTGGTCATGAAAAGCAGCAAATACGTGCTAGGCTACAAACAGACGCTGAAAATTATCCGACAAGGCAAAGCCAAATTGGTCATCTTAGCCAACAACTGCCCAGCCTTGAGGAAATCAGAGATTGAATATTACATTATGTTGGCCAAGACTGGCATACATCACCACAGTGGCAATAACATTGAATTGGGTACAGCATGTGGGAAGTACTACAGAATATGTACACTGGCTATCGTTGATCCAGGTGATTCTGATACCGTTAGAAGCATGCCAGAACAGACTGTACAAAAGTATACTTTAATAAGTGGGCCAAAACTTGTTTTAAAAAAAATATGGTTCACTCATGAGAATTCAATTAAGATAAATGAAAAATCAATGAAAAAGGTATTAATTGCTTACTCTGTGTCAAGCCCTGGGCTAAGCATTAGGGATACAAATAGAAAAAGGTAGACAATTCCTACTCTCAAGGAGCTCACACTTTGAAGGAGAGTACATATGAAATGAAGTTCAGTTGCAGGGCTGATGGAAAACCCTGAAAGTCCCAAAGGGGCAGTGAGGGGCAAGTAGCAAGTTAATGTCAGTAATTCAGAGGATAGTGGGGGTCAGCAGGTCATAGAGGCAGGGCAGATGGTAAGACCTATAGAACTTTAGGAAGCAATGTCATGGCAGATGAAGCCTGGTCATTCTCCTTCTAACTGGAAGGAATAGAGGTGGTCATGCTCATCTCATTCAAGCCATATAAGCAGTCAAAGAACCCAGATAGATTTTGGGTGGCCTGAGGCTGAAATAGGCAAGAAGAGGAAAGGCTAGTGGGGAGTGCACTTCCAACAGTGACATGTCTTCTTCCCTTCTCATCCAGCTATACTAAGAAGGATCTGGAACAGCCCAGAGGCAGCGGGGAGGAGAAAGGCAAGACAGGAAAGGCAAGGTGATGAAGTTTTTAGAAACACAGCAAACATACACAAGTGTAGGTGAAACAATTCCTCACCCTACAAACTGTTACATGGGCACCCATCAAGTGCACATGCAGCTCACCGGTGCCACAAAACGGCTCTTGAAGCATGGCTAACTCTTCAGTGGTCTCTTCCAGCTATTATTGTAGCCTCAAGAACATCGAGTCCCCTTGTGGAGAGCTTACAAGGAAGCAAGAAGCTTAGCCAGTATTTAGATTGCAGGGTGCAAACAATGTAATAGGTGAAGGGAAAGAACTCTTCCAAAGTTAAAGGAATAGAGGATGATCTGGAAGAGATTTGGGAGGCCCTCGTTTATTTTCCATACTTTATTCTCTACTTTATAGGTCCCATATTCCACTGAGGCCATGTGTACCAATGATCAATGCCAATCCTATGTCTACCTGACCAAATTGCATTCATGCACTTATAGGATCATAGTGTTACTACTGGAGGGGACTTTTGAGGTCATCTAGTTCAACTGTCTCATTTTACAATTGAGGAAAATGAAGTCTTGAGAAATTAGGTGAATTGCCCAAGGTCATGCAGATTGTCATTAACAGAGGTCAGATTTGAGCCCCAGTCCTTTGTTTCTAAACCTACGACTGTTCAGGACATCACTTTCCTAAGAGATAGAATAGAGTTAAAAGATGTTGTTTCTTTGTGAGTTAATTACATAAAAAGTATGTCTTAAAATGTCCCCTCTCTTTTCAACTAGACTGTCAATCAAATTTCCTTTATCATCTTCAGTCAGCTAACTGTGTCCTCATTAACACAATAAACATTTATTAAACACCTACTGTATTCAGCACACTGTGTTAAGGGGTGTAGTGAAATTACACCTAAGACACAATCTTGTTCTTAAGAAGCCTGTGATTGAGTGTGGAAATAAGACAAAAATACGTATAAAAGCACACAATAGTGCATGGGTTTTACATTAGAGAGATGCAAACACTTTCCTCTCCCCTAGTTAGAATCACCAAAGTTTGTGTTGACATCTTGGGATCATAGTCTGCCCAGTAACCTTTAGTGTCTAGTAAGAGGTTGTTGAAACACTGGGAGCTAAAAAAAATAAGAATAAAACTCAAGGGAATGAATGAGTCATCTGTTTCTCTAATAGTTTAATCCAAGTCGTTGTCTTTAGTTCTGCTCTTGGCCTCCTGACCTTAGGGCTTTCTGTCTAGGCAGGGAAGGGCAGGGTTCTTACGCCTTATACTCCATTTCCAGACACCACTTCCATGAGAAAACCTTTATTTGGGCTCTTATTATTGGGCAGGGATGGCAGCAGCATGTTATTGTGTTATAGTAGTAGTATATTGGCACAGGGAGTTTGCCAGCTAGTCCTGACCACTTCACCTATGGAACAGGTCCATCCTCACTAAGGAGAAACTTCTTGCAGAAGGCTGCTAGTGATTGTGAAATTGGAATTGGGCTCACCACATCCAGCGGGAGGAGAATATGGTTGATATAAGCAAGCTGAGCCTTACAGAGAGAGTCGAATTCTACCTGATGGACAGAAATAGCTAGAGTGTCAGAATCCAGGGCACTGGTTTCCCCAAAGGGACCACACCAATAATGAAATGAATATCTATGGATTCAGCTTCCTGCCAATTGTGGGATACAGCCTGATTGAGATGTTCCCTTCCCCATAGAATAGCAACTTCGGGACCCATGACACTTAGTCCTAGAAGTCTTTCTTGAGAATGTAGATGGCTTGTGTGACAAAATTTTAGGATACATTAATTTGTCCTAAGCTCCAGGGCAAGACTGTTAGTTGTTGTTCTTTGTTGTTGCTGTTGCTGCTGCTGCTGCTGCTGCTACAAAATCCCTAAGAGGTCTTCTATAGGTTGTCTCACCAGATAGCATCAATAAAATCAAGAGATTCAGGATCAGGATTTGGGTGGTATCTTATAAACCCAGAAACTGGAAATATCATCTAGACAGAAGGTCATAAAAGGCAAAGATTGTCTTAGGCAAAGATAATTCAAGAGGGGAAGTTGGTCAGGGTGGAGGGTAGTAAGAGCTAGCAAGTGATGGATCAAGTCAAAGGAACTTAGATGTGCTTGATGTCTCTCTTCCCTCCAGAAGCCCTGTCTTCAAGTGCCAGAGGGGTAAAGATGAAAGGAAGAAAGTCAAATGAGGTTATATAGGGTTATGCAACAGGTATTGTAGAACCTCTAGATACTTTTGGCTGGCTTTTGACCACCCTATTGCTATTTTGAGACTTGTCCCAGATGAAAACTGCAGTGATGTTTGCCGAACCGTAGAGCAGCATGCCTGCTCCTGCTAACTAACTAGCCTCACCCAAGTATAATTTTCTGTCGTGCCAAGAGTCCTACAACCTGTCAGCCTGAAAGGATATACTCTAATCCCTCTGACACTTTGGGATCATGTTATTTTGAATAACAGTCATATGATTCTAGTCCAAACTATCTAGGCTAAGTCCTCAATCCAGTACCTGTATCGCTCCCAATGGATTTGGGCAACTTCAAGAAATCAGAGGCATGGTTTATATACACATAGTATACTAGACACATAGTATTCTAAAATGAAAACTGGATTTAGAGTTTAGGGATGTGAGTTTGAATCTCAGTTCTGCTATTAAGTAGCTTCATCTATAAAATAAAGAAACTAAACTGAATGGCCTCTAAGGTCTCTTCAAGCTGGTTTTTGATGCTCTTTAATCCTTCTTTTGTTGCCTGTAAACCTTGTCATAAACTCAAGGAGCTGGAAGGGACTACACATATCATCTAATATAATACTCTCATGTTACAGTGGAAGAAACTGAGGCACAGAGAAGTAGGATGATTTGTCCAAGGTCACATAACTAATGACAGATTGAGGAAACGTTCCCAGGGGTCCTGTCATTTTTATCCCACTCTAGTCTCAAACTTTTTCCTCTCTATTACACAAGGATGAGGCATTCTTACCATAGGCATCTCCTGCCTATTCATGATCCCCTACTGCAGAACTTATTCTGCCTCTTGTCTCTTTGCACTGCACACTATGCTTCATGTCCTTTTCACCACCACCCCTGCCCCTTCTCCAAATGTTCCATTCCATATTAGTTCTTGAGTAATTCACATAAATAAATCCTTATTGTTATTCAGTCATTTTTCAGTCATGTCCAATTCTGCATGACCCCATTCAGGGTTTTCTTGGCAAAGATGCTGGAGCAGTTTGCCATTTCCTTCTCCAGCTCATTTTACAGATGAAGAAACTGAGGCAAACAGGGTTAAGTGTCTTTCCCAGGGTCACACAGCTAGGAAGGGTCTGAGGCCAAGTTTGACCTCAGCTTTTCCTGACTCCAGGCCCAGCACTCTATCCACTGCACTGCCTATGTTTTGGTAATGCTTGCTAACTTTTAACCTGGCTGGTATCAATGAATCAGTTCTATCAGGGTTTAAATAGAATGAGGACAAGCTAATTCTTTCAGTAGATGCCAATATTCTAAGTTCCCATAAAATAAAACTATAGGTGAATAGAAAATTCCATGATCTTAGAGCTTTCCAAAGTACAAAAGGTATACCTGTAGCTTGTAGCTGTGCAAAGTAGAGCATGAATGAGAAAGAACATTTTTCTGGCTCATTCAGTTATCTTGTTATACCTTACTTTAATTTATTGATGGACAGACATGATTACATCAATGTGACTCCATCTTCTCTGGGTGCATGTCACAATCATCCATTCTTTCTCGCCTGACCTTGTCCATTTCCTGCCATAAATACCTCACAGAGGACCCAGCCAATTTGCCAGGGGCCTTCCTCTAAATATCTTGGTATTATGTGGATACCAGTGGAGCATGTTGGTTGCCCATCAGTTGCCCTTTGTTCCCACAACATCACCAGCCCACCTCTTCCAATCATACTTCTCTCTGCTGACATCCTTTAAGCAAATTCTCTTCTGTAATTCTTCATTACTAATAAGTTGTTTCCTGTCACACTCAACACTCAACAACTCACACTCACCTTTGTCACCCTTTGGGTGACTCTGAATTTTAATTCTTCAGAGACTGTGATATCCCATGACTCACAGATATACTTCTAATGAGAAAAATCATTTTAGAATCATAGGAAAACAAAGCTATTGTTACATAATTGTAGAACTCACCCTGAGGGAGCAGAGTTAGCACTTGGGAATCTCTTTCTCCTCTACCTTCAAAGTAATAAAGATATTATTTAAAATATGGAATGTTATTACAGAAAAGATTTTAGGAAAAAGTTGATCCATTCTGTAGGTACTACTGAGGATTTTCAATTATAACATTAAAGATAAGATTTTTCATGTGTTGCTGGTGTCCAGAATTTTATTTAAAGGCAATAATTGATGCAAACTTGAAGAAAATTGCAGCCTGGTATCATATAGGCAGAATTGTCTTTTTAAGTTCTGCTGCTGGAGAATTTGCATGCTTTGGAATAAACACCCTAGACACCCTAGCACAGATCTGTAGTTAAGAATGGCAATATGATGAGGTTCTACCTCTTCTGCTATCATTTCCTTTCCTCCCATCTCATCCTTCCCTTCAGTACTACCAATCACCCCACACTGGGAAGGTATGAGAAGCAGGGTCTGAGGGACCTAGAGAGTGATGGTGATGATGAAGACTAAAAAAGCAGGAATTCTCAGCAATGCCAGAATCTGAAGAAGCAAGAAGGAGGGAGTACAAAAGGGAAATCTGGAGTATCAGCAGAGGAGGGGGAATCCTTTTCTACCACTGGGCTGGTGTATACAAGTTGGGTATTAGTCTAACTTAACCTAACTTACACCATTATAATGCCATTTCAAATTCATTCATTTGGTAATTTGCTAAAGAAGTAACCAGAGTTCTGATTTTATTCAAGATATATAGTAAATATATTTTTATGTGCAGATGTACTTTAAAAATTTCTCTGAAAAGTATAAAGCACTTCACTAACACTAGGTGAGGTTCTTATAGCCTGAATTTCTATGAAATGAATTTATCAATTTATCATTTGTTCTCAAATGCTTTTGTGAGGTAGTGTAATGTTAAGCAGGGTGGGACATTTTTTTTACTGTTTTCTCTTTTGGAATGCTAAGGCAATCTAGTGCCTTTAATGAGTTTTGCCTTTGTTTGAATTGGGGCAGGTAAAGTGGGACCTTTTGTTGTCTTTCGTTTTGAGTGCTTCTCAGCACTAAGGGATCTTGCCTTTGTCTCAATCAAGAGTCTTCGATTAAATCAGGAGTCTTTGATGACCTGCTTAAGTCACAAGAAAGCCTAAGTCAAATGAGTTTGAGTCATATGGTAGTGACGCCCTCTGGCCCTGAACAGGGTATACAAGCTCTGAGGTTGGCATTTTGCTTTTGGGGGCATGCTCATTGGAAGACTGTTGGTGATTTGGCCAGACAAGACTCTGGGTAGCCATTGGAGCCCCCTTCACCACCCTGTCCCCATCTTTGAAAATCCAGTTGTTGGTGCTTCTCTCTCTGGTAATTATGTATTGTGATTTGGTCAGACAGATAGAAGCTTGTCTGTTGGTTTCTTCTATTGTCCCTACTTGTAATTCCTGTTTGTATTTTCTCTGAAAGTTCAGGGTGCTGACTTTATCCCCTAAACTAAGTGAATAATATATGTATGTTTAATTAAAGTAAGATTATTAACTCCTTAAAGTTGCTTTTCTTAGAAAAGAAGGTCAAAGAATCTGTCCTAGCAGCCCTCCCTTGTGCTCTTGTTGTTGGTCTTCTACCTCCACAGCAGCTGCTAGCAACATTGTTGTTACAGGTAGGGAGGGACCAAGTGTTATTTTCCTTCTCCTACCCTCAGAGGAACTGAGAACCCAAACTGAGAATTCCTCCAAGGACTCCCAGGGTTTTAGAAGCAGAGGTGAGAATAGAATTCAGTGGTCATAATCTGCTAATAATCTACCAGGCTTGCCCTAGAACATTAAAGAATATTTGACTACTGTTACATTCTAGTACCTTTGATAAGAGGGGATCCATCATTACAGTTAGGGCCTTAACCAGTGCCACCACCAAATTGTTAGCCTCCTAGAGAGAAACAATCTATAGCACATCTGAAACTATAAAAGACATTTATTTTAGTGTAACATATTAAAAATGGATTTGGATCCCAAAATCTTACCTTTTAAAATAAAATTTCAGCTTAGCCATACTCCTAGGACCAGCCTTAGAGGCTTCATCAGGATCATCTGCTTGTTAGCAAATATTTTTCTTTTTCAAATTCAAATATGTAGAGGGTCAGGAATAAAAAGAATTCTCCTTAAATATTCAGAAGGTTTGTAATATACTTGCTACTGGGTAAGATCTCAATCTCATCCATTTGGGGTACAGGGGTCATCACAGGCATAAAGGGCAGGGACTGAGATGCTCAGCAGACCAACAGAGATAAACTACTCAGTCTTCAAGGCCAACTTGGCTAATTATAGCCCTTCCATGCTTGCCGAATCACATAATATCAGAGTTGAAAGGGATGTCAATAGCCACTGAATCCAACCCATGGCTGAATAAGAATCCTTTCTACAAACCTGACAAGAAGTTAGCCATCATTCACTTGAAGACCTCCAGTAAAGGGGAACCCATTCCCTCCCAAAGCAATCTATTACAAGCCTGGATAGCTCTTATTATTAGAAGTTTTTCATTGTGTCGCCTAAATCAGACTCTTTGTAACTACCACCCAACACTCTTAGGTCTGCCCTCTGGGGCTAAATGGAAGAAATCTAAACCCTGTTCCACATGGCACCACTTCAAATACCTGAAGATAGATGCTATGTCTCCTTTGAATCTTCTCAAGTCTAAACATCTCCATTTCTTCCATTGATACTCATATAGCCTTCACCATCGTGGTTGCTCCCCAGCTGTCATCTCACAAGGACTTTGAGGGTGGTAGGAATGGATAGGAGTCACTAACATAACCCCTCTCCATGGACAGTCAATAAGAGAGGGACTTAAAGGGGTGACATTTGGCAGCACCTGCTCCCTCCTTACTCCGTGCCTCCCTCATCCTTTGTCTCACACAATCAACAATCACTTACCCCTTCCCCAAGGATCGTTTCAGTGGAGTGATTAGTAAGTCCTCTTATATTAAAAGCTGATCTCCTTCACATCAGATGTGTTGCCTAAGCTGACACATTATTGGTTGAAGGATTTAATTTTTTTTTCTTTCCCTACCACCAAAGTCCTGGCCTAGGAGGACCCAATTAAACAAGAAGCCTTGATCTAGCTCTGAGGAGGAAGCACATCTAAACTAGAGAATAGAAAGTAGCTCCAGTCTGACAGCTAAAGAGAATTTTCCCAGTAAGGAGCCAGAAAGTTATCTAGAATCAACATGGAGTAGAGAATGAGAGAACAGAAAGGAGTTAGAACTCATGAGATGAGCTCTGTCCCTGAAAGGCTGGAGGGTGGGAGGAGATGTTCACCATGTAATATTCCTCACATAAACTTAAATGAAAGAACTCAGCAATGACTTTTCTCTAATTAACTGTTGGCATCCATTGGCATAGCAATGGTATCCTCCAGGCACAGGGGCTTATGTTTTAATGTCTCATCTTTCTTTTTTTTTTTTTTTTTTTTTTTTTTTTATGTCTCATCTTTCTAAATATGTTCTGCACTGTCAAATGTCTATTATTCTTAGAGATTTATGCCTTCGTTAAAGATCTCAACAAGGTCCAAAAAGAAAAAAAAGAGTACACATTCCAAAGCCCTTATTAATCCTGTTACAGGATTTAATGAAACATTGGGCCATAATATTTGTATTTGTTATGGTTGCTATGTTGCTAAGCTATGTACCTCATCATACACTGCCTTCTAGCAGAATCTTGATATCTGATAGTGTGGACAGGAAAGTTTGCCTCTATGAATTTGCCAATTTTTGCTATACTTTGAGGACTAAGAAGAGAGAGGCATTTATTTTCTTCCCATGAACCAGGGGCTTTTCCTTGGCAACAAAAATACATGTCAGTATGTTAGAACAAACAGCCTAATGTGGTCTTGCCCTTGACATCCCTCACATTTGTTCAGGATCATTGTGAGCATTTAGACTAAACAAGTTGAAAAAATACCTAGGAACAACTATCATAAAGGCTTCTTCAACGACTTTAAAATGATCTTCAATCAGCATGAAAGGTCATCAGAACAGTTATTTATAGGCATATCCACCTAAGAGGTGAAATACCTGTCTTTCACGGTATAACAGAAGGATTCTGGATTTTGATTCAGGAGGCTCGGGTTGAAGTCTCAGCTATGACATTTACCAGCTCTGTGAATGTGAGCAGGTCACTTAACCTCTCTGTGCCTGTTTCCTAGTAACAATAATACTTGCTCTACCTACCTCCCAGGGTTGTTGGGAGAAAATAACTTTGTAAATTTTGAGGCACTATAGGCATGTGAGTTCATAGGATTTTAGATTTATAACTGGAATGGGTCTCATAGGTTAAAGAATCATGAGATGATTGATTTAGATCGTGGATGGAAAGAGACCTTAGAAGTCCTTCAGTTTTACAAAGGAGAATTTTTCAGAGGAGAAAATAGAAGTATAAAGGAGTTAAATGACATGGCCCTGGTCATACAGGCTAATCTGGTATTTGAACCCAGGTCCTCTGACTTCAAGACTAGCATTCCCCCTTCCCTTTTCTTTCCAGTGGTCCCTAGAGTAAGTTTCCTCCCTAGCTCATTTCCCTCTGGTTGTGGGCACTAAACCTTTGCTATTCTCCATATTCAGCCTAGGCAAAATCACCCTGGGACACCTAGGGCAGACAAATGGCACAAAGATTCAGGAAGACCTCCATTCAAATCCAGCCTCAGACACCTACTAACCATGTGACAGTGAACAAGTTACTTAATGTCTCTGTTTTGTCATCTGTCAAATTGGGACAATAACAGCACCTACCTCCCACAGCTGTTGTGAGGATCAAATGAGATGATCTGTAAAGTGCTTCATACTTTGCAAACTTTAAAGTGCTATTGTTATCATTCAGGCATGAGAAATAGCCTACACAAAAGCACAGACATAAGAGATATAGTGTTTATCAATCAATGCATATTAAGTGCCTACTGTGCACCAGCCCCTGTGCTAAGAGCAAGGTTAGCACTTAGGGCAAGTGAGGAGAAGTAATGTGTCATCAGTCTGGAAAACCAAATTGGAACCAGATTGTGAAGAGCTTTGAATGCCAAATGGAGGATCTGGTATGTTATCCTAGAGTCAACAGTGAGCCACTGAAAGCTCTTGAGCAAGAAAATGTGCTTTAGGAATATCAGTTTGGCAGCTGTGTGGAGGCTGGATTTGAGAGGGGAGGTAAGAAGGCCACTTAGGAAGCAAATGCAGTAATCCAGATAGGAACTGATAAGGGCTGAACTAAGGTGGGCTCCATGTGAATGGAGAGAAGGATATTAATGACAGATGTTGTAGATGTAGAATCAGCAAGACTTAGCAATGTATTAGGAGAGTGAAGAGTCAAGGATGAACCTGGGTAACTGGAAGCATGATGGTGTCCTCAGCAGAAATAAGGAACTTGGGAAATGGGCATTGGGGAAAAGCAATAAAACTGACGTATTAACCATGACTAGCAATGTATGCCCCATTCTACATTCCATGATCCACTTTTCTGGATTTTCTTCTAAGCAATGCACACATATACACATACACAAACACACACATTGCCCTATCACAGTGGAGAACTACGTAGTCCTTTCAGTCACCTCTCCAAAAGGAAGCCTTTGAGTGATCTTTAATTCTTCATTCATTTATTCACCAAATACTTATTAATTTCCTACTATGTACAATAAATATAAGGAAAATATGAAGACAGATGTGGCACCATCTCTGGCCTCAAAGAGTTTTGCCTTTCATTCAATATGTTGACATCACCATTCACTCTTACAGGTTTCTTCCCTATATAACTTACCCCAAACCCATTCCATTCTCCTCTATCCTGATAGCTAGAGCCTTAGTACAATTACTAAGTTTTGCAATCTCTATGTTAACCCTGGATATCTGTCAGACCAGATTGGCTGGGTGCTGGAGAGGGCTCTCACCCATTATGCTGGCCCTCACTAAAAGCCATCAGTATGAAAGTGCCTTTGATTCCTAGTAGAGTGAACGGAAGGCCACCATAAGCTCCTGAGGAAACAGCCTGGCATAATCAAAGCGGCAGAAAAGGATGCAGTAGCATCAGGTTATATAGAATATGATGGCCTTGGAGATGGAGTGTTTGGATAGAAGGAAGTTCCAATAGCTGAAAGAAGAGACGACAGGATCTAGACTGAGATTATGGTGATAAAGATGGAGAGGAAGGAGTAAATTCAGGAAATATAAGGGGATAATTCCAAGATGCATAAACAGTGGTGAAATGTATAGCAATGGACAATGGAAAGTTAAAAGTGGCTCAGGAGGTTTTTGTTGGCTAGTGGTAAGACCTGGTTTCCAACACTAACTAGCTATGTGACTTATGTCCCTAGCCCCAGGCTTAGTTTCTTCATCTCTAAAATGGGGATATAATTCTAACACCTCCTGTCTCACAGGATTATTATGAGAAAAGTCCACTGTAAACCATAAAACTTTATGATGTGTGTTATGACAGTGATTGTTCCTTTTGTTTTATCTATGGGGAAGCTATGGACAGGATGGGGGAGGAGTGAGCAGGGATGGAAAAGCAGTTCATCTGTTCTCTATTTAGCTACTAAATGGTTTTTCTTTTCATAGTCCCTTGGAGATTTTATGAATCACTAAAATATTGTACTAAAAATTTTTTTCTGGGGAATTCAGATATTACTCAAAAGGTTATATAGTAATAGCATGGAGGTAATTCTATTAATCAACAAGCATTTGTTTAAAAAACACACACACTTCTATGCCGGTCAATGTTCCAGGCACTGCCAAATAAAATGACCTTTCTCAACCTTCATCCTTCTTGAATTCTCTTCAGCTTCCTCTACTCCCGGTCACCCTTTTCCTTTTGATACTCTCTCTTATCCATACTTCCATGACACTGCTGTCTCTTGATTCTTCTCTACTTGTTTGATCTCTCTTCAATTTCATTTGCTGAATCTTCATATAGGCCACACCTGATAATAGAGGTTTTCTTACTCTGTCCTGGACCCTCTGTTTTGTTTTGTTCTTTATCCTTCTATACTATTTTGCTAAGTGACCTCATGAGCTCCCATGGGTTTAATTATCTCTATGTAAATGATTCTCAGATCTATTCATCCAGCCTTAATCTTTTTCCTGACCTCTAGTCTCTCTTTGCCAACTGCCTATTGGGCATCTTGAACTGGATGTTTGTATTTATCTCAAACTCACAAGGTCCAAAAGAGACTCATTATCTTTCCGCCTAGATCCTCCTGTCTTACTGTCATCCTACCAGTCACTCAGGCTTGCAACCTCAGTTCCATTTTCAACTTCTCATTCTTATTCACCCTATATATCCAATCTGTGTTGTCAAGGCCTATTGATTCTACCTTCACAACGTCTTTCAGAGAGAGAGAGAGAGAGAGAGAGAGAGAGAGAGAGGTATGGATATAGATATGTTACATATCTATATCATTCTCTCTCTCTCTCTCAGTGGCTCCCTGTTACCTCCAAGATCAAATATAATAGCCTATGTTTAGCCTCTAAAGCCCTTCACAGCCTGGCCCAACCTACCTCTCTGGTTTTCTTATACTTTGCCCTTCTTCATATATTCTCTGAGTCAGTGATATTGGCCTCCTTCCTGTTACTCACTTGCACAAGACACCTCATCTCCTGACTGTTCATTTGAACTGGCTGTCCCCCTTGCTTGAAATGCTTTCCCTCTCATCTTTTTCCCTTGCTTCCTTCAAACCTTAGCTCAAATCCTTGCTTCTGGAGAAGGTCTTTCCAGAACTCCATTAATGCTAGTGCCTTCTCTCTAATTTTTTATTCAGTTGTTTTTAAGCTGTGTCTTTGTAACCCCCTCTGGGGTTTTCCTGGCAAAGATACTGGAGTGGTTTGCCATTTCCTTCTCCAGCTCATTTTATAGATGAGAAAACTGACACAAACAGAGTTGAATGGCTTGCCCAGGATCACACAGCTAGTAAATGTCTAAGGCCAGATTTGAACTCAGTAAAAATGTCTTCCTGACTCCATACCCAGCTCTCTATCCACTGCAATGCTTAGGTGCCCACCTCTAATTTACCCTGTTATATATCTTCTTTGTACATAGTTTTTTACATGTAATCTCCCACATTAGACTATGAGCTCCTTGAGAACAGGGACTGCCTTTTGCCTTTCTTTGTATCCCCCAGTGCTTAGCACAGTGCCTGACACATAGTAAGTCCTTAATAAATGTTGACTGACTGAACTTAGAATCAGAAGATGGGTTCTGGAATTCACTTCTCTGGGCCTCAGTTTCTTCATCTCTGAAATGGGGATCGTAGAATAAAGGATCTAGAGCAGGGGTAGCCTTGAGGCCACAAAAAAGAAAAAGGTTTTGTTCTGTAAAACTTGGACTCAATCAAAAAGCCACACCCAAGGACCTAGAAGGCCACATGTGGTATCAAGACCACAGGTTCCCCTCCCCTGATCTAGAGTCAGAAGGAATTTTAGGAATCATTTAACTTATACTCCCCCTCCCATTTTACAGGTGAGGAGATTGATTCCCTAGGAGGTTAAGTGATTTGCCTAAAGTCATCCAGCTGGTAAACAGCAGGGTCAAGATTCAAACTAAGGTCTTCTGATTTACCCCTTGCACCCCAGACTTCCTTTGCCCATGAGCTCAGAGCTACTGTAAGGAAACCAATTATTAAATCTTGAGTCATTATAGGAATCCAAAGTAATATTATTACAACTTGCTATAATGAATATTTGAATGGACCTGATTAAAAGAACACTGTCAGACCTTTCATGCTGCATTTGAAACAATACATTGTTTCTGAAATACTCAGTTCAGTCTCTCTTTTCCTACCTTCTGAACTAACACCAATTAACCTGGAGATGTGATGAAGAAACATTAAAATGTTTATTTTTTGAATGAGAACAAAGGGTCTAGTGAATGTTTGATAGTAGGATGGTGCTACAGAGACTTCTGCAAAAACAGTTGACTTTTAAAATAAACAACAGTCTCCCACTTTTTAGTCCCCCACCCCCACCCCTTATTCAATGCCCAAAGTGGGTTCCTACTTCCCTTTAACCCTCCATCTCTGAATGCCCAAAGTCAGGGAAGACTTGAAGGTAGGATTTAATGTGAAAATGTGCTTTTCATTAGTTTGTAGTACAAAGTTTTGTTCTGCCAAAAAGGAGTTCTAGGTAGGATCCTAAGCCTAACACTTGGATTTCAAAAAATTAACTTCTGAAGTCCAAGATGGTGGACATACGGCTGGATCGCAGCTCATCTAGGAAAAAAATCTGAGAAATTTTGTGTATTGCAAGCCCAGTGTGAGTCAACAGTGTGATATAGTGTCTAAGTAAGCTGTATGAGGCAGGTTCATGTTTTGGAATCTGTATCCCAAGGCCTAACACAGTGCCTTGTATATAGTAAATATTTAATAGTCATTGGATTGAAACAGTTAATTCAATTCTAGGCTATAAAAGGAAAAAATGAATGAATGAATGAAAAAAGCATTTATTACGTATAAGGCACTATGCTAAGCACTAGGAACACAAATAAAAGTAAATATGATAGGTTTTTTTAAATAAAGGAGCCTACATTCTATTTTAAAATTTGGATTGTTTTTTTAAAATCAATTTTTGTTAGTCTAATTTTATATCACCTGGATTTTCTTCTATATATCTCCTTCTCACTCCTAGTGAGCCATTCATTATTACAAATAACTCTTTTTAATGGAGGAAAAGGATTTTTTATTGTATAACCAATCAATACATTGAAAAAAGACCTGATATTATATTCAATGTTCTGCACCTATGGACAGCCCCTCTCCCAGGTCTTTGAAGGAATATGGTAAAGTGTCTTCTCATATCTTTTCTTTGGAACCAAGCATGTTTTTTATAATTCCACATTATTTATTTTCAATTGTTTTATGGTGGTTATTCTTTCCACTTAAATGATGTAGCCATTGTGTTTTTCCTTGGTTCTGCATACTTCATTTTGAATCAGCTCATATAAATCTTTTTATGCTTCTCTGTGCTTGTCATGTTTGATGTTTCTCATGGCATAATAATACTCCATTATATTCATGTCCCATAATTTGTTTATTCCCTAATTAATGGGCAGTTTCCAGTTTTTGCTCCCACAAAAGTGAAATTCTAAATACTTTGTTGTATATGGAGCCTTTATTTTTATCAATGACCAAGGAGCTTACATTCTAAAAAAGTAAGAAAACATATGCAGAGGATGTTTGGATAGAGAAGTCAAAGGGAATGGTGATTGGAGTCAAAGCGCAAATGATTGACATGTCTTTTCCTGAAATGGTAGAGCTGATTTGATAACTCTACTCAAATTTAGAGTTAGAAAGCAATGCAGTAAAAGGAGAAGGCAGGAATGTATGCACACAGTTGTATGCCACAGAAATGGCTAAGAAGGGGTGTGTGGGCATCAGACCAGGGTAAGATAAAGTGAATGCTCATCAGTCAGAGCCCAGGGTATTGTCTAGGATTATGGTGCTAATAGTTCTGCTGTACTTCGCTATTGTAAGCCCATATCTGAAGTATGATGATCAGTTTCATAGTTTCTTCTTTAGGAAGGATATTGAAAAGCCAGACAGTGTGGGGAGGAAGATGACCAGTAAGGTAAAAGACCTATAGATCATGTCACTTGAGGATCAGTTAAAGGAAGTGGGAATATTTGGCCTGAAAAAGAACCTTCAGGGGAGAACATGTTTATAGTCTTCAAGTATTTGAAGGGCTATCGCATCAAAGAGGGATTTGGCATTTTTCTGCTTGGCGCAGAAAGCAAAACCAGAATCAGTGGTCAAAAGCTGAAGAAAGGTAGATTTTTGGCTTTACATAAGGAAAAATTAATCATTACAACCATCGTAAAAGAGGAATGTATTTCCTTGGGAAGTAGTCAAATCAGGTCAAGTCAACAAGCATTTATCAGGTTTTTACTATATCCCAAGTATTTCTCAATAAAACCTGGAGATACGAAATAAAGTGAAATAGTCCCTGCTCTCCTTGAGAATAGGAATATTGTGTGTATCTTCCCCCATTCCAAAGGGGAAGACAACATTCAAACAATTATGTACAAACAAAGTTTATACAGAATAAACTGGCAATAATTTCAGAGGAAAGGCACTAACATTAAGGGGGATCAGGAAAGGCTTCTTACAGAAGGTGGGATTTTAGCTTAAATGTGAAGGAAGCCTGGGAAGCCAAGAGCAGGAGGTGAGGAAAGAGAAAATTCCAGTCATGAGAGATAGCCAGTGAATTGGAAGTCAGAAGAAGGAGGGCACATTCTAGGAATGACAAGGAAGCCAATGTCATTGGATCATAGAGTGCAGGATACTAAGATGTAAGAAGAAAGGAAAGTAAGAAGGGGACCAGGTTATGAAAGGCTTTAAAAGCCAAGGACTGGATTTTATGGTAGTGCGTTTTCTTCAAGTGGGGCATCTTCAAGCACAGATTGTGTGACCATCTGTTGTACTGGAGATTCTCATTCAGAAGGAGGCTAGACTAGATGACCTCTGAAGTCTGGATTAGAGGCCTTCCATGTCTGGGCTTCTGGGCCTCTGCGACCCATGCACAGTCCAAGGAGTATAGGTGGGTGATAGGCATTTCCCTTTTTCATTGTTTTTCAAATAAGTTCTATGATGAAAAGTGGACTGAATCGTGTAGCAGATAAACTGTGGGTATTTGATACTAACCAAATAACATATCACATTTGTAAAAACTTAGGGAAAAAAATCTATGTTTTCATTTTATAGTAATTGCCAGAAAGGACAGTTTAACAAATCATTCATTGCATGGTGGATTGTGATTTCAGTTTATTTGGAAATGTTTTGCAGCTAGGTAATGGCAAAGAACAAATGATGGCATCTAATCCATTTTTTCTGGAAGTCTGTTGGACCACGGAACCAAAAATTTGAGCTGGCCAGATGGAACTTGGCCATGAAAATTTGCCCCATTTAAATTTCCCATCCCCAGTCTGACAGAGCAAGGAAAATGGGGCTCATGAAATCAACATAGTTAACTATAAGAAGAAGAGCTACTGGTTGGGGAAAAAAAATCTTCATAATAAATACCTCACATAAAGGCCTGACAAAGCCTCTAAGGAAAAGATACACAGACAAAAGAACACGAGCTGTCCCTCCCCTCCCCCACCACCTGCCCCAATGGATTTATTAAAGGATATGAACAGACAACTTTCAGAAGAACTACAAAATGGGAAATAATAATAATAAATAGCTAAAATTTATATAGCACTTACTACGTACTAGGCACTGTGTTAAGCACTGACAATTATTATCTCATTTGATTCTTACAACAGCTTTGGGAGGTAGGTGCTATTATTATCCGCATTTTGCTCCAAATCAGTAAAAAAAAAATAGTAAGAGAAAAACTAATGAAAATAATTCTGTTTTCACCTTATACTCATCAGATAGACAAAGGCACAAAAAGTGAAAATGATACCAATGCATTATTGGTGTAGCTGTAAATTGATCCAATCTTTCTGGAAACTACTTTGAAATTATAGTAAACATCACTAAATTGTACATACCTTTTGACCAAATGATATCACTAGTAGGCATATGCCCCCAGGAATGTTCCATATATTAAAAATTCTTTATGACAGTTCTTTTTTGTAGTAAAATGGAACTAGAAATAAAGTAGATACCTTACGTGCACAATGCCTGGCACATAGTTGGCTCTTAATGTTTATTGATCGATGGAGTTATTAAACAAATGGTGGTATATGAATATAATGTAATATTATTGTGCCATAAAAAAGGATGAATGTAAAGAAGTAAGGAAAACTTAAGAAGACTTGTATAAACAAAATAAAGTAGCAAATACCAGGAAAAAAATTTAAACAATGATTATAATAATGTAAAAGAAAACAATATTGAAAGATACCAGATTTATACTCAATCCATGACCAATTATGATTTCAGAGGACTAACAATGAAATGATCCCTCCCCACTCACCTCCTTTTGACAATGAGGTGGTAGCCTAAACCTGCAGAATGAGGTATATATTGATAGACATAGCCAATGTGTTGATTTGTTTTGTTTAACTGTAATTGTTTTTTACAAGAGATGGTTCTATTGTGTAAGAAATGAGGAGTCATTGGGAAATGAGAAGGGTAAGGACCAATGCTTGCTCCAGAATGTGCTTGAACATCCAGGCACATGTGGCCCAAGGTGGATATGTGCCATGGGGTAGATCTGTGAGTTCAATTGCATAGGGAATTTTCAGTAAGGAATGGATTATAACTAATAACAGAATCAAAGGATAAAACTGGAGGATTTTTATACATAAAGAAAAATGGCCCAGCCAGACAAATGAGTATCACAGACCCTCATGTGGAGAATGTAGTAAGCATCCAAAGCTCTTACTCTAAAGAACTAAAATATTAATATGTTTCAAATGAAAGCCATGTTTCGCTAGATGTAGATAGGAGACTTGCCGTTGATTTTAAGGATCAGTGATTTTTTTTCAGAACTTTTCTGCGATTATGTAAGCTGTCCCCCAATGCACTTCATTAGCCAAAAATGTGTACACAGATAACTTTAGGGTTGGGGCTGGAGAGAGGCCTCTGACCATGAGGGAGCTCTCTAGGTATAAGCATCATCACTGGGATTCATAAGCTATATTTATTTAGAGGAGCATGATTTACCATTACATGTTTTCTCATTTATCGTTGTAACATTTCTGTAAGTCAGATAGAAAATAATTTTACCCATTTCACAGATAGAGGAACAGAAAGATAAAGTCAAGTGCCTAATGCTGCCCGCTAAGACTAATTACCATGTCTTCTGATTTCTTAAGTAGTGCCATAGTCACTAAATTAGGTTTCCTCTGGATCCTCAAAAGTAAGCTGGAATATACATTTCAGTTTGGCTTGTCACCATGATGTGTGGGAGTATTACATAAAATAATGACCCTTTCATGGAAAAGGCTTTAAGCATGTCCTGATATCTTATGTGCCTGACTCACTGTCAAGTGTACTTTAATGTCTGAGTGGTTTGCCCCAACAAAAATCAATTTAAATATTTGTTGAAGGAAGCCAGGGATGTGAAAAATATGGAGTGGAAGAGAAAAACTGGTTCCCCTAAGGGTTCAGGTGGTTTATAATCACCTATAGTTGGAACTTGATCAGCGCTTAATGTCTTCTTTTAATCTTTCAAGAACACAGTTTGTTTCCATGTGGATAGAAAAGACATTACAAGGGCTTTCAGTTTGTACACACCATTTATCTCCCACCTCTCTGACTTGGAACAGATTGTTCCCAGGGCCTAGAATGCTCTCTCTTTTCATCACCATCTCAGCTCAGTTTGTCCTCGGCTTACATATTGCTAGAATAATATACTATGTGTGATGCCTTTAGAAAGCCTAAAATAAGAAGGATTTTTTTTAATATAAAATGTGAAATTTGGTGTTCAGACACTTTAGGATATAAGACAGGAGGGAGGCTGAAAGAAAAGAAACAATTGCAGTAGATTTGATTCTTCTTAGTTTCAAAAGAAAATTAATTCATATTTGAAGAATACTCTATATCTACTTGCAGCTATATCTTTGCAGCCATGATGTTTGGTATTTGAGTGGCTAGGTGGCACAGTGGATAGAGTGCTGGTCCTGGAGTTAGGAATTAAAATCTGGCTCTCATACGTTTATTAGCTTTATGACCCTGGGCAAGTCACTTAACCCCGTTTGTCTATGGTCACACAGCTAATTGGTAGCAGAGGTAGAATGAAGACCCCAGAGTACCAGAGAATAGTTTGAGTTTGTGTTTGTTCCATTTTATCATATGGTTCTTTTATTCCTTGTTAAAGGATTTTCAGGCATCAGCAGGCAGGTAGGGAGATATTTTAGGGGGCAACAGAGCCCCCTAAAGCTACCAGCTGCTCCTCAGAATACAAAGATTTACTCCTTTTGGAGTAACTTGAGGCTGAATGTCAGAAGGGATAAGACATTGTCCTTCCCCCTCTATGTGTCCTTGGTTTTCTGGGAGGAATTAGAATAACAGAGAAGGAAGGCGAGTCCAGTCTTAGCTGCAGGTGTTGAAGGCCTAAACCTAGGACCTGTCAGGGACACCAAGTCCCTTTGTCATCAGCTTTTTCTAGGCTCTAAAGTCTATCTTTCCCAAGCACAGGAACTCTCTCTCTCTGAAGATTTTACTTATCCTTCCTAATAAACCACAACAAAGGTCAAATCTCATTGTCTTAGACGGCAAGGCCAAGCTATGTTAGAAAGTTCTTGTGGCAGGGAGGCAGAAAGTAGGAAGCCAATTTTTAAATTTTCAGGAATTTTTTTAAGCTAGTTGTTAATCACAGCCAGGGCGCAGTTCAAACACATTCTGTGCAAGTAATGTTTGCTGCTTTAAGAATAGTGTTGAAGGAGTCCTACCAAGTTCCTTTAATGTGACAGTGATACCTAAACCAAGAAGAGCAAAAACAAAGAAAACTATGGACCAGCTTCCCTAATGAATATTCCCATAATGAATATTGATGAAAAAAATTTAAATAAAATCCTAGCAAGGAGATTACAGCAATATATCACAAAGATCATACGCTATAACCAGGTGGGATTTATTCCAGGAATGCATGGCTGGTTCAATAGTCAGGAAACAGCATAACTGACCACTTTCATTAAAAAAAATCAACTTGTAAATGACTTGACTACTCGATAAAACTATCCAAGACAATTCTAAAGAACTTATGTTGAAAAAATGACATACACCTCCAGAGAGAGAACTGATGAACTCAGTACAAATTGAAGTATAATTTTCTCTCTTTTTTTTGCTTTGTTTTGTGATATGACTAATATGGAAATATGTTTTGTATGATTTCACATGTATAATTGATATCATATTGTTTGCTTTCTAAGGAAGGGAGGGGGGACAGAATCTGGAAGTCAAAATTTAAAAGGAAAAGAGTGTTTAAAATAAATAATAAATAAATGTTTAAAAAACAATTAAGAGGAGTTAGAGAAGGCTTTCTATAGAAAGTGGGCAGAAACAACAACAAAAGCATTTTTAATTATTTTGATTTATTAGAATCATCTACTCAATCCTTTGAAGAACTAATCTTTGTGTACTTTTCTTTATATCCTTAGGGTTCCTGTAAGAGGCAGCATAGCTAGGTAGATATTGAGATATCTTGCACTCAGAAAGCCTGAATTCAAATCTCACCTCTGAAATCTACTGACCATATGACTCCGGGCAAGACAGTGAACAATAGTATCGAGGAAACGAGGAACATGAATTTGGACAGACTTTGGGAGATTGTGAAGGATTGAAGGGCCTGGCATGCTATGCTCCGTGGGGTCAAGAAGAGTCGGACATGTCTGAATGACTGAACAGCAAGGTCAGTGAATATCTCGATGCTCCCAAACAATTCCCAAGACTATAAGTTACAGATTAGATGTTAATGTGCATTTATTAATAAGAAAGTTTCCTGTTCAGAATAATGAAATCAGAGGTTTGATCTGGAGGAAAAAAAAACCTGCGTCAGTATCTTCTGCCTTGTAAAAGGAATGCCTTTAAACTTGTTCAAGATTGCACCTAGCAATATATTATACCATAAATAAATATTTAACATGTCGTTTCTGATGAGAATGCTTCAATTATCATAAATACATATAGGAAGAGAAAGATATATAAACATAAAAATATAATACATACACATATATGCATATATATATATATACAATATCCATCTACACATGTGCATGGGGTATATTGGGGTGTTCAGGGAGGACTCTGGTATGAGGGCTTGCCCAGCCCTTTTCAGGACTATCATCCACCTTTGGTGTTCACTTTCGCACAATTCTCACCTCACA
Organism: Trichosurus vulpecula; assembly: GCF_011100635.1. Classification (NCBI taxonomy): domain Eukaryota; kingdom Metazoa; phylum Chordata; class Mammalia; order Diprotodontia; family Phalangeridae; genus Trichosurus; species Trichosurus vulpecula. Next base: position 286,408,082 of record NC_050575.1, on the reverse strand, counting down.
ATTCTCCAAGAAGCTGTAGCTTGCATAATGGCCACACCCCTGTAAAACCATCTCAACAGACAAGCTAAACCAGGATGATGGTAACCTCCAGGCTTCAAACCTGTCTACTCCAAGTGTGTGAAGACTTCCCTGGTAGAATGTGTAGACGAGAACAATTTGTCCCAGCAGCCATGAAGGCAGCTGAAGCAGGTGCTGTGGAGTACTTAGAGCTTGGTCAGACATCAAAGACACCGAGGTCATCCACTACATCCTAGGCCATAACCAGTCATCCTGACTTTTATCCTGTCACAGGACTTGGATGACTTTGGGAAAGAGAGTGAGGCTGATGACTTTGCACGGCTCTGCCTCGCTTAAATTCAATTCACACACAAGTCTAGACATTACTTGTGATGTCATCGGTCCTCTTTGAAACAAAAGACGAACAACACGTGCATATACATACACATGCCCCTGTGTATGTATAATTCTCTAATTGAAACACAGAAAAGCAATCCAATCAGCTATCAAGACCTTACTGGCTTCACACTGATTGAGGAAAAAGGTGTCAGCGCTCATTCCTAGCTGGATCGGGGCAAATAATAATACCTACCATTTACAAACCACCTTAAGTTTTCCCATGTGCTTTACGTATATCTTCTCATTTGGCCCTCATAACAAACCTGTGAGGTCAGTATTATTATGTTCATTTCATGAATTCCTTTCATCTCTTCCCCAACATGGAGTACATATTGCCCCATACATGTCTGTACCTCCTGTTGAGTCTGGCGATAAATAAAAACCCCAAATCATGGTACATGGGAAGCCCATTGTATTTGGAATCAAGACTCTGTCATTTGCTATCTGTGTCACCTTAGCCAAGTCATTTACCTTCTATTGGCCTCAGGTTCCTCATCCGTACAAAGAAGGGACTGAAATAAATGAGCTCTAAGAGTTCTTCTAGACCCAAATCTATAATCTTTTGAATTTCTTTGTGCCCTCAGAAACTAGCATCCATGCAAATTATCTTGAAGTTTTGATAAACTCTAGATTCTGGAAAGATACTTTTTAAAAAATGGAAAAAAGGTTTATAGGCATAGAACAAGCAGACCACTTCTTCCAGAAGTATCATGGCCAATCATAGCTTAGCACATACTACTCCGTATCAGTAGACAGTGATATGGTAGCCAAAAAAGCTGAAGCAATGAGAAGCAAGGGAAAGCTCAACAGGTAGGAAAGTCATGTGTCATTCCTCACAAACAGTTAAGTTTAGCAGAGTGTCTTGTACGGAATGAGCAGGAAATAAATGTTATCAAATTGAAATTAATTGAATTGAACAGTCTAGGGAAAGAGTCAGGCAGGAATAGAATGAGTGGGTATTGCATCCATTAGAACTGGTGGTATACAGGAGACTGCCTGTTGCAAACTTAGGGGAGGACATATACAAGATTTGTATAGACATGGCAGACACACATGGCTGTGATTTGCATTGTTGGAGGAAATATCCACATCATAGATCCATTGGAGCATTAGAATATTGGAACATAAGGTAATGGTGATTGCAGTGTAACTAGGATACTATCCAAGAAAGTATTTGTGGCCCCAGGAATCAGTAGAGGAAGTAATATTACGCAGAACTGTTTCTTCATTCACATTTGGTATGAGCATTTTATACCTTTGAAAATTTTGTCATGCTCACTATGAAGATAGTTATGCTGATCAGCTTTCCCCTCTACTTTATATGGCCAATGTCTTCTTTAGATGGCCAAGATATTTAATACTACAGGGCTTGACATGCAACAATTCATCTCTTCATTTCCTACCAGTTGGCTTTGGAATTCTCCATCATGCCTCCATGCTGGGTAGCTTTCCACCATACCCCACACAACCCTTTCAGCTTCATTTTGTGTGTTGTCTTTCTCCATTAGATTGTAAGCTGTGAGAGGGCAAATGACTTTCTTTTTTGTATTTGGATTCCCAGCAATTAGCACAGTGCCAGGCACATGGTAGGCACTAAAAAAATGTTTATTGATTGACTGAGTCAATGAGTTGGGAGAAATCTTACAGTTTATCTAGTCCAACTCTCTTGGTTTTCTACCTTAGAAAACTGAGGCTCAGAGAGGTTAAGTGATTTAACCAAGGTTCTCCAGCTAATATCATCACTAGTAGGAGAGCTAGGATTAAAATCCAGTCTTTTGACTCCTGGAACAATGCTATTTTTTATATATTATGCTGACATCGATGTTTATTTGAATGATTTGCTTACAATGAACAAATGCCTCTAGCTCCAATGCCAGCTTCTAAAATGTTTTGTTCTACAATAAGCCATGGAAAGCAAGAAACCCTAATTGGAAAATAACAGGTGGTAGAAATGAAAAGCAAGCAGAGAGTTATTAATATTGACATTTGGAAGAAGAAAAGGGACAATCAAGGACCTTACCCCAGATCAAGAAATATCACTGTGGAGTGAGGCTAGCAAGATACTCAGAGCTCCTTTCAGTTTTTCATCCACCTCCAAACCCACTTTTTGAAGTCTCTGTACAGAAGTTACCACCTTATGCCTAGAAGCTGGAGCAGATCCCATTATTTCCAATGGGAGATGAACTATTTGGAAAGGGTGAATGCATGATCCTCTTGGGGATGGGGTGGAGTACGAGGGTTGGTATGGGGCATTCTAGGCTGGGCCTTGGAGCATGCAGAAACATTGTTCATTACATAACCCAAGCAGGTTCCATAGCACTAGTAGACTTTTGGCACTGTACTTAAGGTACATTATGGGTTAAATTGACTTTTATGGGTTTCCCTAAGAACCTAATCACCAGGTATAACATAGTTTCTATGGGGAAATGTAGTCTGAGAACCAGAAATGTTTATAAAAATAAAAATGAAAAAACTCTTTGAGAACACGGTGTTCATCCATTGGGATGTTGCTTGTAAGTATTACTTAATTATTTTACCATCATAACTTCAGTGACAGGAGACCATAATGTTTATTTTAATAATCACCAATTTTGCTTCATACACAAAGAGAAACTGTAATGCTTAAAAAGAGTCACAACATTAAAATAACAAGGGAGGTGAATGGCAGTTCTCTACTAAACCAAAACTAATCTGCATGAGAATCAGCAGCTGCAGGCAAAGCCCACTAGTGAGTAGTGAATGGAAACAGTGGAGTGTTTGGAGAGCAATCCTTTGTTTTGAACAGCACTCCGAGCCTCATCCAGGAAACCACAGAACCACTGACCCTAATATTTTCATCCTCTCTGGAGCTGGTATACCACATCAAAGGTGGCTCGACAGCTGTCCTTTTCCCTTATAAGGCAGAAAGCCAGGAAAAAAATCTGTTCCCATCATAAAAGATGACCCCTTTCCCCTCCCCAAATTAAGCAAAATGCCCATTAGTTTCATTCTCAGCATTGCAAAACTTCTTTGTCTCAGGGAAGATGTCGGGTTGGATCTGGTACATATTCCTAGCTTAGATCTCACCCAGCCTTTAAATTTAATTGGTTATAAGACAAATTGGGTTCTGATTTTCCTTCCGGCACTGGGATTCTCTTGCACTAAATATAAATTGAGCCTTGAAACATTCTTCCAGCAGTACATTCTGCAAAGATTAATGTCAGGGCCATCTAAAGCAATTTCTTAATTGATTGCATTAGTCTCTCCATGGATAATGCACCGTGTAAGCCACCCTAAATTTTATTTAGTTCACATGATATTTGGTTCAAACCTAACAACAGTATGAGAGGATGAAGGGAGTAAGGTGAATGTGGTATAGGAGTAAGGTAAGGACATTGGATTTAGAGTTGGAGGTCTTGGATTTGAATCCTAGCTCTGTCACTTATATCCTGAGTGACATGGGACAGGTTATTCAGCATTTTTGTCCTCAATTTCTTCATCTGTAAAATGATGGCATTGGACTAGATGACCTTTATTATTGTTCTTTACTGAAGTTAATAATCGTTTCACTTGATTTTTTTCATTGAACCTCTAGGATTCTCTAACTAAACCATCATATCATTTGCAAATTGAATTTATGGTATCTTTCTTCCTTCCTCCTCCTTTGGGCTTTTATTTGTTGTTGTCCAGTTCTTGTTGTGTCTGACTCTTCATGACCACCTTTGTTTTTGCTTTGTTTTGTTTTTTGGCAAAGATACTGAAGTGGTTTGCCATTTCCTTCTCCAGCTCATTTTACAGATAAGGAAACTGAGGCAAACAGGGTGAAGTGACTTGCCCAGGGTCACACAGTTTGTAGGTGTCTGAGGCCACATGTGAACTCATAATGACGAGTCTTTGTGACTTCAGGCCCTGTACTCTATATACTGTGCCACCTAGTACAGATAGTGTTCTTTCCTTCCTCTAATTATTCTATAGTACTTTGTTTGGATATCTCTTAATAGCCTCAGCAGTCTACTTTCTATAGTATTTTACATTTACAGAGTGCCTTCTCCAGCTCATTTTACAGATGAGGAAACTGAGGCAAATAGGGTTAAGTGGCTTGCCCAGGGTCACACAACTAGTAGTCACACAACAGATTTGAACTCAGCACTCCATCTATTGCTGGTAGTCAAAACCCTTCCAGCTTGGTAGAAACTGTTAAAGTTGTGGTCTACTATGCCTTTGAGTTCAAAGTCACCTCTGTGCCATAATGAGGTATCAGAGTAGGATTGCTGAAGGTTGATTAAATAGTGGAAAGAGCACTAAATTTAGAATCCAAATACTAGAATCTGTTTAAACCTTATATTGATATTTGATACCTTTGTGACCTTGGGCACTTTCCGTCTTACTCCTCAGGGCCTCCGTTCCTGAGAGTAAAAATTAGTAGGCTGAACTCCAAAGTCCCTTTTAGTGTTAAATTCTAAATGTATAAACCACTTTTAACTCTTTGAGGGGAAAGGAATATTGTATAAATTTAATAATCATAATTTGTTTATTTGGCAAGGAGGATCCAGTTTGGACCTGTGGTTCCAAAACTCTGGTAGGACTCCCAGAATGGAAACTCCCTTCACCAACTCAAATTAACAACTCTTTTATAACTTTTAGAAAGGTATTTAGGAATGCTGAGAGATATGCCATTGATGACATTGCCAGTATGTGTGACTTGAGTCCAGTTCTTCCTGATATTAAAACCAGCCCTCTATCAACTGTGCCACACTGCCTAACAGGTGTTATACTAGTACATTGAAACTAATAATCATATGTGAAAGTACTTTCAATGATACAAAGAAATACACAAATTTTCAGTATTACTTTTATTGATTATGATTCCCAAAAAATCTATACTCTCTTTAAAACTAGGGTATGACTCTTTTACAAGGAAAGAACCATTTTCCATTCATTTGGAAGTCGGATTAGTGAGACTGCCTAATAAATAAAGAGGGCTCCTTGAACTATACCACAATGACAGGCCAGAGTGTAGACTCTAGACTCTAGGCATTCATTGCCTGTCAAAGGTCTACTTTCAAATAAACCTCCTTTTTATGCAACTATCTAATCTAGAGTGTATTTGTATAAACTTTTGATCCATACAGCAAGCTGGATAGTGAGGAAGAAGCAGACAACAAGGTAAACTGTCACTTTATTCTCATGAAAAATTCATACTAAAAAAATTTTTAAGCCAACAAAGAATACAGAGATAATCACAAGTTTGGAAGAAAATTCCAACTTAGTCCATTCCCCTTGTCTATACATATTTTAAGAAACAGTCAACCACCAAGACCAACGGAAGTAAAAAATAAATATTTGCTTCCTATGTTTCTTGAGCAATTAGTGTCTTCTATATCCAGAAAGCATTCATGAGATAGTGGTCATGATTGTTTGTGATGCAGTAGGAAGCTTTCTAGAAATCATTCAAGGGACCTGAGTTCAAATATGACCTTGGTCAATTACTACCTTACTAAATCACTTACCTGTCTCTGAGACTTACTTTCTTCACCTATAAAATGAGGAGGGATTGGCCTAGCTGTCTCCCAAGGTCACTTCCAGCTGGGGATGTGCTGGTAAATGTTTAACAAGTGTCTTTAGGTGGGAGGGGAATTTAGGTTTGACACACTTTCATATTTAATCTACATTCCAAATACTTTCTCCATCACTTTCTTAAGTCTGGACAATCAACAAAATAATAAATCAAGCCCTGATTTATAGTGTTTGCCAATTTCCAAAGTGTAAATGCTTGTCCTAACAATTTAACAATTAGTTTTTCTGAGACAGTTACAGCTGGTTCTAACACACTTCTTCTTCTAGCTCTAAATCTATGATTCCAGGATCATTAGTATTCATTTATCAGGAAGTTTGGTGGTTCAGCATTTATAGCTCATAGATGCCACCTGGTGGATACATAAAAAAATCAAGAAAATCAATGAATCGACTACACAGAATATCTTCACATCAAAGAAAACTCTACATATTGTTGGCATTATGCTACAAAATATTACTTTGAGTGACACAGAACTAAAGTGGGTGACATATCTCTTTAGGGAAAGAGGTGCATGTAGTCTACTGTGGAAAAAAAAGAACAAAAACTTTTTTATGTCATGAAGTGACAATATCTGATTTTTTTCCCTTTGTCTTTGGCTCAGCAATATATAAAATGGTAAATCTCAAGTTCATATTCAAGCATAGTTAAATTTATATCCACACCACTACTGTTACTCTGTCTGTGGCCAAATGAAGAGTGACATTAAGGGAGCTGGATTGCTCTTCTGTCCATATGAACTAAAATGTATACCTATGTTTAAGCTCATTTGGGCTATGATTTGTATATAAAAATGATACGACTGATTCCCTGTCATTTCCCACAGCAAATAAAGTTCTATATGCTTCCATATGGCTTTCTTTATGAACAAGAGCATGAAATCCCTCCCCCAACGTTCAATCTTCAATCTCCCAAATATTGGTTCCTTCCCCTTTAACTGTGGGAATCCCCTGAGTTCCTGTCCCAAGCCTTGTTTTCTTCTCCCTCCACACTATTTCACCTCATCAGCTCCCTTAACTTCAATGATCACCTCTGTGCAGATGACTCTCAGATCTACTAGTCCAGCCCTAACCCTTCTCCTGACTTCCAGTCTCATGTTTCCAACTGCTTATTAGACGTCTTTAACTAGACATCTTGCAGACATCTTAGACTCAACACATCCAAAGTTGAATTGATTCTCTTTCCCTCGTATTACCACCCAGGCTGGTGACCTAGGTGTCACCCTGGACCCCTAACTCTCTCTCTCTCTCTCTCTCTCTTTCTCTCTCTGTCTCTCTCTCTCTCCCCTCTCTTTTCTCTGTCTCTCTTTCTCTCTCACTACCCCCTATATCCCATCAATTATTAAGTCCTCTCAATTCTACCTTCATAACATCTCTCACATATGTCCTCTCCTGTCCTCTGACACTGATGGCCTGAAGCAGGCCCTTATTACCTCACAAATGGACTATTACAGTAGCCTTGTTTGGTCTTCCTGACTCAAGTTTCTTCAAGTATCTCAAGTTTCTCAAGTATCTTCAGTATCAAATGTAAAATTCTCTGATTGGAACTCTGCCATCCAGTGATATTGGACTCACACATGACATTCCACCTTCCAATTGATGGCCTGAAGCAGGCCCTTATTACCTCACAAATGGACTATTACAGTAGCCTTGTTTGGTCTTCCTGACTCAAGTTTCTTCAAGTATCTTCAAGTTTCTCAAGTATCTTCAGTATCAAATGTAAAATTCTCTGATTGGAACTCTGCCATCCAGTGATATTGGACTCACACATGACATTCCACCTTCCAGCTGTGAATTTTCATTGGTTATCCCCCATGCCTGGAATGCTCTCACTCCTCATCTTCACTCCTGGCTTCTCTGGCTTCCTTCAAGTCGCAGCTAAAGTTTCACCTTCTGCAAGAAGCATTCCCTCCTTAATTTTAGTGCCTTCCCTCTGAAACTAGTCCCACCCCCCCCAACTTGTCTTATATATGCCTTGCTTGTCCATTGATATTTTGGGTGTCAATGAACCTAAATGGACAGGAAGGGGAAATTTTAGTTCAGGTGATCACTACATACACTACCATGGGCAAGAATCCCTTAAAAGAAATGGAGTAGCCTTCACGGTCAAAAAAAGAGTGAGAAAAGCAGTACTAGGGCATAATCTCAAAAATGACAGAATGATATCTGTTTGAATCTAAGGCAAACCGTTCAAGATCACAGTAATACAAGTCTATGTTCCAATCACTGATGATAAAAAGGGCAAGGTTGATCAGTTCTATGAAAAACTATAATATCTTCTAGAAATAACACCCCCAAAAAGATGTCACATTCATCATAGGGGACTGGAATGCTTAAATAGGAAATCAAAAGATAATTGGAATAATAGAAAGTTTGGCCTTGGAGTACAAAATGAAGCAGGGCAGAGACTAATAGAATTTTGTCAAGATAATGCACTAGTCATAGAAAAGTTGCCAAAAGGCAACTCTACACATGGTCATCACCAGATGGTCAATATCAAAATCAGATTGATTCTATACTTTGCAGCCAGAGGTGGAAAAGCTCCATACAGTCATTTAAAACAAGACCTGGAGCTGACTGTGGCTCAGATCATGAGCTTTTTATTGCAAATGTTTTTGTTCAATCGTTTTCAGTTTTGTCCAACTCTTTGTGACCCCATTTGGGGTTTTCTTGGCAAAGATACTAGAGTGGTTTGCCATTCCCTTCTGCAGCTCATTTTACAGATGAGGAAACTGAGACAAAAAGGATTAAGCACCTTGTCCAGGGTCACACAACTGTAAGTGCCTGAGGTCAGTTTTGAACTCAGGAAGACTCATCTTCCTTACTCCAGGCCCAGTACTCCATCCACAATGCCAGCTAGCTGCCTGTATTATTGCAAAATTCAGACTTAAAATGAAGAAAGTAGGGAAAATCATCAAACATGATGTAAATAACATCCTTATGAATATAAAGTAGAAGCGATGATTAGATTCAAGGGAGTAGATATGTTAGATAGAGTGACTGAAGAACTATGGACAGAGGTTCACAATATCGTATAGGAGGCAGCAACCAAAAAAAATTTAAAAAAAAGAAGAGCAAGAAAGCAAAATGGCTGTCTGAGGAAGCTTTACAAATAGCTGAGGAAAACAAAAGGAAAAGGAGAAAGAAAAATATATACCCAGATGAATACAGAATTCCAGAGAAGAACAAGGAGAGATAAGGTTTTCTTAAATGGGCAATCAAAGAAATAGGAAAAAAAAAATAGAATAGAGAAGACAAGAGATCTCTTCAAGAAAATCAGAGATATCAAGGGAAAGCTTCATGTAAAAATGGGCATGATAAAAGACAAAAATGTTAGGGATTTAACAGAAGCAGAGACAAAGAAGAGGCAGCAAGAATACACAGAACTATATAAGAAAGATCTTAACATCACCAATAAACACAATAATGTGGTTACTGATCTAGAGCTAGAAATCATGGAGAATGAAGTCAAGTGGAATTTAGGAAGCATTGCTAACAATGTTAGTAGAAGTGATGGAATTCCAACTAAGCTATTTAAAATCCTAAAAGATGATGCTGTTAAAGTACTCCATCCAATATGTAGCAAATTAGGAAAACCAACAGTGGCCACTGGAATGGAAAAGATTGGTCTATATCCTAATCTTCAAGAAGGGAAATGCCAAAGAATGTTCAAATTACCAAACAGTTGCACTCATTTCACACACCAGCAAGGTTATGCTTAAGATTCTGCAAACTAGGCTTCTGCAAATACGAACTGGGGATTACCAGCACAGGCTGGCTTTCAAAGAGGCAAAAGAACCAGAAAATTGACACTTTCAAATTGTGGTGCTGGAGAAGACTTTTGAGAGTCCCTTGGACAGCAAGGAGATCAAATTAGTCAATACTTAAAGAAATTAATTCAGACTATTCTTGGAATGACAAATACTGAAGCTGAAGCTTAAATACTTTGGCCACATAATGAGAAGACAGGAGACCCTGATGTTGGGAAAGATTAAAGGCAAAAGGGAAAGGGAATGGCAGAGGATGAGACAGATAGATAACGTCATGGAAACAACGAATATGAACTTGGACACGCTTCAGGAGACAGCAGAAGATAGAAGGGCCTGGCATGGGGTCACAAAGAATTGGACACAACTGAATGACTGGACAATAGTGAACCAATAGCCATGTGTTTCAAGTCACTAATAATGAGACAAATGTAAATTGAAGCAACTCTATGATTCCGTCTCACACTCCTCACGCTGGCAAAGTTGACGAAAAGGACGATAATAAATGTTGGAAGCATTGTGGGGAAAATAGGTACACTAATTCACTGTTCCTCGAACTGTGAATTATTGTAGTGGCCGTAAATTACAGCTATTCTGGAAAGCACATTGGAATTATGCCCCAAAAGATATTAAACTGTGTATACCTTTTGACCCAGAAATACCACTACCTAATCCTATACCCCGAAGAGACCAAATAAAGAGGAAAATGGCCCACACATACAAAAATATTTGTATCAACTCATTTTTTTGGTGGCAAAGAATTGAAAACTAAGAGGAGACTAAGATTCCCCAACAATTGGAGAACAGCTAAACAAATTATGATATATGAATGTAATGGAATACTCATGTGCTATAAGAAATAATGAAAGAAATTTCAGAGAAATATGGCAAGACTTGTATGACCAGCTGTAACATGACATGAGCAAAACTAGGAGAACAAGTTATACAATAATAATCGTAATAAAAAACAATAAATAACCTAATGACCAGTCACAATTCCTGATGATCCATAATGAAACATGCCACCCAACAGAGAGCTTGATAGACTTGGTTTAAGACATGGTTTTTTGGACATGGCCAATGTAGGAATCAGTTTTATTTTACCATACATATTTGTTACAATTTTTGTTTTTCTTTTCCCTTTTTTTTGGTCAGTTGGGAGGGATTTGGGAAGGAGAGAATATAAATTTTTGCTAATCAAAAAAAATTTTTTAGAAGTCAAAAGACTATAACTTGAAGGGTCCCTAGAGATGATCCAGTCCAACTGCCTTATTTTAAAAATAAGGATATTAAGACCCAGGGAGGTAAAGTGATTTGCTTAAAGTCCCACCACTGCAGAACTAAGATCTGAGCTCCATTCCCCAAATCACGTGTTTTCATAATATACCCCCTACCTAATTGCAAAAGGTCAGAGTCTACACTGGTGATTTCATTGGTCTAAGGAACACCCCATTCCTCTACCAATGCGAATCATCTTCTCCACAATTTATATTCTTAGACAGTTGCTTAGAGAATTGAGAGGTTAAGAGATTTGCCCAGAGTCACACCACAAGTATCTGTCAGAAGCTGCACTTGAACCCAGGTAATCCTAGCTCTGAGGCCAGTTCCTCATAGCACATTTCAAAATTAAATGGGGAAAAAATGGTAAAGGTAGGAACTTGTAATCCTATTGTGGACTTCATTTCTTTCCTTCTCTGCTTTTCTTTGCTCAGAATGGTAAAACTGATGCTCACAATAGTCATTTTCTGTGTCAATTACTGTGCTTCTATATTCTTAAGTCCCAAATGGGGCTATATTCCCAATTTCTGGGTTCAGTTAGCCCTTATTCCTAACTCCTTAAATCATACCCCTGGCACTTAGCCTAGGAACAATTTTAAATTATTTTTAATTAAATAATTCATATAAGCTCTGTGCTTCAATTTCTTCATTTGTAAAATAAAGTGGTTGGACTAAACGGCTTTTGATGTCCCCTCCAGCATTAGATCTATGGTAGCTTAAAATAAATCTTTTCATAATTTAAAGGCCTTCCATCAATTCCACTTACTTCATGGTCATACTGTCTTCACCTTTGGAGCAGACCTGACTCAGACCAGGCACAGTCATTAAGGCATTAAAAAGCAGCTTTAAGCAAAACCAGGCCCTAAATAAATTAAATATAGAATTTCACACTCCCTAAGGCTGGCCTTCATGACTAAAGATTTGTAATTAGTCTCTTAATATAAACAGAACCCTAAGTAAATAACTACATTTGACTTGATTACACATTCTACTTTTGACTGGCTGAAGTCTCCCTGGGAAAACTAATTCCTAGAAATTACGTACTTTGAGAGGCAAACTCTCTGAGGTCATCGGTGAATAAAATGTGGCCTTACATTTAGCAAAACACAACTGGAATACAACAAACAACTCAGAGGCCTGCAAACATTAATGTAAGCAATTTGCAAATTAGAACTCAAATGGCATCTCCCAAAGGAAAGAGGTTTTGTCCTTGTTTGGGGTAGCAAAGACTATATTGACTAAGTCAGATTTACAATGACAGGCCTCCTGAAGAGGTAAGATTTGAGCTCTTTTTTTTTAATCAATTTTTTTTTTTTTTTAGTTTACAACACCCAATCACGAGTCTTTTGGAGATGTCTAAGAACTTTGCATTGTTGAGAAGAGCCAAGTCTTTCAAAGTTAGTCATCACAGAAGCAATGTGTCTCTGCTTGTGTACAACTTTCTGGTTTGGCTGTCTTCATTCATCATCGGATCATATAACACTCTCCAGGTTCTAAGAAGTTCACCTGCTCCTCATTTCTTATAGCACGATAGTATTCCATTACATTCATATACCACAGCTTGTTTAGCCATTCCCCAGCTGAGGGGCATCCCCTTGATTTGCAGTTCTTTGCGACCACAAAAATAGCTGCTATAAGTATTTTCGTGTGATGTGCTCAGTTGTGGGGCGGTGGCGGCACCGCGGGGAGGGGCCGGTAGGGGGAGCTGGCAGGCTCTCTCCTCCCCGCGCCCTTTAGGGAGCGTCTCTCCGTGCCGCGCAGGGCCCTTGGGCCACCTGACCAGAAGGGGGCGCAGCGAGGCACGGGCACAGCTGGCGGAGCAGAGGGGCCGCCCCTCCGGGAGGGGAAGGCCCGGGCCGGAACGGCGCTCGCCCGGTCTCCTCCCCGCCCACCCACACCCCCGCCCCCGAGCCTGGCCCGGTGCGAGCGCCGTTGTCCCGGTGTCAGTCGTGGCCCGAGGAGGCGCTTGACGGAGGGCTGCCTGGCGGGCCAGCGAACGAGCGAACACATGCCTCGGCTGCCGCCCAGCCGGGCCCTCTTCCTGCTTCCCAAAGCTTCTCTCGGCCTGGCTGCCTCTGGAGCAATCTGGGAAGCCGCAGCCCAGGGCTAGACGGGCCTCCGGATAGCCAGGCGCAGGGAGGCTTCAGGCAGAGAACAGGCGTGCATACAGTCAACAAGCACTTATTAAGTGCTTCCTGTATGCCAGCCATTGTGCTAAACACTGAGGATCCAGAGAGAGGCCAATTCCCAGTTTCTGACCCCAGGAAGCTCCCAGCCTAATGGGGGAGACAGCATGCAAACAACTGAGTATATACAAGATACATGCAAAGCTCTAGCACAATGGAGGCTGAAGGTGCAAAGTCTGAGGTTATTGTGGCTGTTGTGACAGAGCCTCAGTTTACACAGCGTTGCAGGGAATATCTTGAGGAGCACCAACTCCTGGATAGGCATCACCGTGTGAAGCAGCTGCCTGACGGCACCATGGCGCTACCTGTTCTGGGAGAGACTGTCAGTGAGCAGCACCTAGAAGCGTTGCAGCAGCGAGGGGGCCCTGAGAGCACCTGCAGGCTGGCACAGATCCTGAATCCTGTTCCCTCCAAGAAAGCTCAGAGCTGTTCTCCTGCCCAGAAGCTACGTCAGGAGCTACAGTGTCTGGTGGAAGGCCAGGGGCACACTTGGTCAGCTGAGCTAGAGAAGGATCTTCCCCACTCCTGGCAACGTCATGGTGACCTCCTCCTCTTCAATGAGGACAGCTTCAAAGCCGCCCTCTGGAAAAAACTGGAACCAGGTCTCTGGAAGACTGTTGCCTCTGCCCTGGGAGGCCAGCGTTTGGCAAAGCGAGGGCGCGTGTCACCAGGTGGTACGCGAGCTCCCAAAGTAATCCTGCTGCTGGGTGCCCATGGTTGGGTGGAGCACGTGGATAATGGCATCAGGTACACGTTTGATGTGACCCAAAGCATGTTCTCCTTCGGAAACATCACTGAGAAGCTGCGGGTAGCATCAATGGCCTGTGCTGGAGAAGTGCTGGTGGATCTCTATGCAGGAATTGGTTACTTCACCTTGCCATTCCTGATTCATGCAAATGCTGCTTTCGTCCATGCCTGTGAGTGGGATCCTCATGCTGCAGCAGCCCTGAGAAAGAACCTGGAGCTCAATGGTGTCGTGGATAGGTGCTGTATCCACCTCGGCGATAACAGGAAGCTGAAGTTATGGAGCATTGCTGACAGGGTGAACTTGGGGCTCATTCCTAGCTCTGAAGAGGGCTGGCCCACTGCCTGCCGGGTGCTGCGTCAGGACACAGGGGGCATCCTGCATATCCACCACAATGTGGAGTCCTTCCCAGGGAAGGAGCTTCAGCTCTCCAGCAGCATTGAGGCAGGGCAGAAGGAGCAGAGAGCTGCCAGAAGTTCGGGAAGGCAGACACTGGCAAAGATGACCAAGCTAGAATGGCAAAGGTGGGCTGAGGCTGTGGCTGCTCGCATTGGAGCCTTGCTTCTGCAACTGCACGGGAAGCCATGGGAGACCCGAATCCTGCATGTTCAGCGAGTGAAATCTTATGCTCCCCATGTGGATCACGTAGTCTTGGATCTGGACTGTCGCCCCCTCTCCTGCCCTAGCGAGGGTTTTGGTAAAGCTGAGAGGAGCTGTGGCCAGGGGCCTAAGGTCTGAGGTCTGGGGTCCAGGTGGCTGGGAGTTCTGAAGTCAGCAACTTTCTTCTACTTCTTGCCCCCTGACCCCCTAACAATGAATCTTTTACATTTTTATAAGGAATTTTTAGAGTGACTGGTTATTAGAATATCTCATTCAAGGGCTTGGTGTAAATCTGAGATTGAGCGCTCTAGCCACCAGAGTCTTGTCTTCTGCTCTTCTCTTCCACTAATTGTGATGAATCGTCTTATTCATAAACCTAGCAAAGGCAAAATAGCTTGTTGACCTGAATGTGATCTGCGGAGCCGTGCAGTTTGGCCTTAGCTCCATCTGTGTGGCTGTAGACAAGCTGCTGCTCTATTGGACTGTTGGCTTTGAGTCTCCTCATCTCAAAGATGGGGTTATCTCTGAACTACCTCATGTAGCTGTTTGTCTAAGGAGTGTGAGTTTTTAATGAATTTCTCAGAAACAAAAAAATATATATTTTTGTGCATATGGATCCTTTTCCCCCTTGTATGATCTCTTTGGGATACAGCCTTAAAAATGGTATTGCTGGATCAAAGGGTATGCATATTTTTATAGCACTTTGGATAGAGTTCCAAATTGTTCTCTAGAATGGTTGGATCAGTTCACAACTCCACCGACAATGCAATAGTGTTCCAATTTCCCATGTCTTCTCCAGCATTTATCATTTTTCTGTTTTGACAGGTTGCCAATCTGACAGGAGAGGTGTGGTACCTGAGAGTTGTTTTGATTTGCATTTCTCTAATTAATAGTGATTTAGAGCATTTTTTCATATGACTAGATATCTTTAATTTCGTATTCTGAAAACTGCCTGTTCATATCCCTTGACCATTTATCAATTGGGGAATGACTTGTGTTCTTATAAATTTGACTCAGTTCCCTGTATATTTTAGAGATGAGGCCTTTGTCAGACACACTAGTTGTAAAAATTCTTTCCCAATTTTCTGTTTCCCTCCTAAGAAAAGAAAAAGAAATTGAAGGAATTAGAATAAGCAAAAAAGAAATTAAGTTATCACTCTTTGCAGATGATATGATGATATACTTAGAGAATCAACTAAACTACTTGAAATAATAACTTTAGCAAAGTTGCAGGATATAAAATAAATCCACATAAATCCGTGGCATTCCTATATAATACTACCAAAGCCCAACAGCAAGAGATAGAAAGAGAAATTCCATTTAAAGTTACTGTAGAGAATATAAAATATTTGGGAGTCTACCTGCCAAGACAAAGCCAGGGCCTATATGAACATAATTATGTAACACTTCTCACAAAAATAAAGTCAGATCTAAATAAATGGAAAAATAGGTTGAGCTAAGGTTAAGCTAATATAATAAAAATGACAATTTTACCTAAATTAATTTACTTGTTTAATGCCGTACTAGTCAAACTACCAAAAATTATTTTATAGAGCTAGATAAAATAATAACAGAATTCATCTGGAAGAACAAAAGATCCAAAATATCAAGGGAATTAAAGAAAAGAAATGCAAGGGAAGGAAGCCTAGCCATACCAGACATTGAACTGTATTATAAAGCAGCAATCATCAAAATTACTTGATACTGGCTAAGAAATAGAGTGGTGAATCAGTGGAATAGGTCAGGTACATAAGATGCAGTAGTCAGTGAATATAGTAATCTACTCTTTGATAAACCCAAAGAGTCCAGCTTCTGGGATAAGAACTCACTATTTCACAAAAACTGCTGGGAAAACTCGAAAACAGTATGACAGAAATTGGGCATAGACCAATATTTTATTCCATATATCAAAACAAAGTCAAAATGGGTTCATGACTTAGATATAAAAGCTGATACTATAAGCAATTTGGGAGAGAGGGGAATAGTTTATCTGTCAGACTTATGGAAAAGGGAAGAATTCATGGCTAAACAAGAGATAGAGAGCATTACAAAATGCAAAATGCGTAATTTTGATTACATTAAATTGAAAAGTTTTTGTACAAACAAAGCCAACGAGCTAACTCTTGAAAGAAGCCAACATTCCAAATATGAGGCAGCCAATGTAAAAGCTTAGACTAGAAATGGAGTGTCTTATTTGAGGATAGCAAGTGGTTAGTGTAGCTGGATCGTGGAATACATGGAGGGAAATCAATTTTAAGACTGAAAAGTCAGGAAGGGACCAGAAGGTAAAAGTCTTTAAAAGTCATTTTAAAAGAATGTTAGGTTTGATCCTTGATGTAAGAACAATGGACACTATTCATACTCTTTTGAATAGTTATAGATCTCATTTAGGAGAGTCTACCATGTCCCAGGGCTTGATATCGTTAGCAGAATGCCATCTGCAAAGAGGAGCACTTAATGGACCTCACAATGAATAGGTAATGCCTCTTTCATTTGAATTCTGCATTAAACATCTTCCATGAGAGTAGTAAACACCTTTGATATGCATATTTCTTCCTCCTTTATGTTTTAATTGATATAAATATATAGAACACAAAGTTATCTCTGTTGTTACATCTTTCAAGGAATCTTGCATAATTTTAAAATATGCATGAAAAACACCTTATTGAAGAAGAAACTTGAAGACAGCATTTTTCTCTACTAAATCAAATGTGTCTTTATACAGCAAACCATAAATAAGTCCAGTAGAATTGTGTATTCTCTGTAACTTTCAGTCAATTGAGAGACTGAAAATTATGTGCTCCACTCTAGAATACCATTTGGGAAAGCCTGCCTCTTTCCTTCTCAAACCTTCATCAAAGATATCCTTGATTTTGTAGACATGGGAAAGTTGTCATATAACTCAGAAGATGCTGAAATTTTCTAGGCTGACTTTGATTAAATCCAAACTTCACAGAACAAATCCCCTTAATAAAAGGGTTGTTATGTAATACTTGAAGGTCAAATGTGGCCTCAAGGCCCCAGGTTCCCCACCCCTGGGGCTACACAGAGCTTTCCAGCACTGCAACACTAAAGAGTGGCAAGGGACTGATGGGGTTTAGACTGTGGGAGTCCCTTTGAACTCCCCTTGAATCTTGCCACTAGATGAGGCCTGAGGCCATAAGCCTTTCATTATTGCTAGGCCCAAATCTCTAGGCTAGGTTACTCTAACCTAGCCTAGCCCTCCATTGTCTGGCTAGTTTCCACCCTTGATCTTGTCAAGGTGTCTATGCCCAAATCTGTCACCCTTAAACTAGCCGAGCCCTACATTGTCTGTTGTCTCCAGGTAGCCTTTAGCTACTTCCCACCCTTAATCCCATTCTCTTTCATTCCTGATCTCATCTCAGTCCCATCAAGCTCCTCCTTAGACTCTCCATCAAGACCCTCCCTAAACCCCTCCTCGCATCACCCCAGGACCATCCTAGATCCCTCCTACAATCTTTGTGTATATGTTTCATCTTGCCTCCATGAAGGTGCTCAGATTCAATCTAGCTCATCTCAGATTGATCTGGCCCACTGGCATTAGCATCACAAATGCTCAGGTTCCTTAAGAGTCTACCCAATATGGCAAATCCTTAATAAACTTTGTCTTTTTCCTTGGCTGAGAAGGCTTGAGTCAAATTCATTCAGCAGGATCTGGCGTGTTGGTAGTTTGGGGTCTCGAGAACCCTTCAACCCCAAATCTCGTCAGGACTGTGTACCAGGGCAAGAAGAGGTTATGGTTTCAACATAGAGGTGCCTAATACAGGTCAGAGAGCAGGCATAGGTGCCAAAAGGCAGCTCTATTGTTCTCCCCCCCCCCCCCCCCCCCAGCATGGACTGAGAAGAGAGACTGTGACTAAAAGAAACTGGAGCAGAGTAGGGCAAAGAGTGGCCCTGGGCCTTACACGGTGTGCTAGGCAAAGAGTAGAAAGAAAAGCAAGCAGCTCTATGTCTCTGAATGGGGTCTCAGACCCAGCCCCAAGCCTGGTCTGAAGTTGCAACTGAATAACCAAGGTGGAAAGAAACCTCACTGCTAGCTTAACAGTATTGCTTTGTATTATATATATATATATATATATATATATATATGTATATATATATATATATATATATATATATATATATATATATATATATAAATTTGAAGACAAATGTACTTGAGCAAACAGCATAAAAATTTATATGGACCTTAAAATACTAAGTTGCCTTTGAAATTAAAAATCACTAAGAGTCATTACCTGTTCATGAACCTTCAGTGATCCCGTATTGCTTCTACTATAACATTTAAACCCCATTTGGTTGTAATTTAAAGCCTTTTACAAGTCAGCTCCAACCTATGCTGGCTGCAGCCTACACTTCCAGGTTTATTGCACACTGCTCTTCATTTACTCTATCTTGTAACCAAACTGCCCTGCTCACTGTTCTACAGACTTAGCTATCTGTCTCCCGTCCTCTGTGCCTTTACATACATCCTTACCTATACCTGGAATATTCCTCATTCCACTTGAACCCATTAAAATAAAATAAAATTAATAGTAAAAATAAAGTTAAAAACCTAGCTTTCTTCAAGGTTCAGCTCCTGTGTTACCTTCTAGAGGAAGACTCTGGATCTTAGCATTCTCTCCTTTCTCAGCTATTCATCTATATGTTTCAGTGAAAAACCCCTACCCTCCCAGTAGATTGTGAACTCCTATAGGGCAAGGATTTTTCCTAACCAAATATATATGTAGAATGCACTTGTTGGATTGAAATTGGAAGTAATTTGTCAAAGGTCACAATATTATGATGATGTCAGAGCACCTTTTATTATGGGCTATTTCCTATTAAAATCAGGGCCATCACATAAAATATCGACTCTTCAATATATGTTAGCAATTCATTGTTCTTTTTATTTGCAAGGAATGCTGAAGTGATTACTGTGGCTTCTTTATCTGTACTTTCCACACAAAATATAATATGAATAATTTACTAATAGGATGAATGAAAATCCTATATTATGTTTCCTTTTTCTCCACTATCTTGGCTCCCTTCAGTATGATTTCTAATAGGAACATAGGATTTAGACCAGGAAGGAACCTTAGAGGTCATCTAGTCCAATTCCCTCAATTTACAGATGAGGAAACTTAATGGTGATGCCTTGAATATCTGGTCTCATATTGTGGGGCTTTAGGAGCTAGGAAACACATACTGGGAAGTACAGATTTTACAAAGGATACAGTATTTCAAACATAGCATAACCAATTAGGTGACAAAAAAGCACTCCTAATATATTTGTGATATACTCTCCCACACATTATCATACCAATGAGACAGGGTACAAATGTGACCAAGGAATACGCATGCACATATCAGCACCCATGGAACCTACATAAAGAAGCATATGCCAGAAACTCATATGGCCAGGGTATATATGTGGAAGCTACATGCTTGACACTAGATGTCACACATGGCCAGAGCAACTCACAACTTTCAGTGCTACAATGTTGCGAATATCCTCTGGTCAACACAGCTCTGTTGTTATTTAAATGAAATAGTCTGTTACTATCCTTTATATCTTATTTCTGCAGATGCTCCTTTTGGCAGTCTTGGCTCCCATATGCTAAGGTGCTATGGGATAGGAATACTAGAGAGTATTTCTCTACTATGACAAACTACTGAGAGCTTTAATCATCACTGATGCCTGGCTAAGGACTGAAAAAAGTCATTTTCAGAAAAGATAGATGGAGTCCAGAAGAGTGGGAAAGATGGAGAATAGAACCTCCTAAGGTGGTCAAGCAGTGTCCTAGTAGTTGTATGTCATCTGGTCCCTCTCACCCTCTCAAGTTTGAAGCCTGAATGGGATAGGCAAGTCACATACTCTCTACACCTCAGTTTCTTCTTTTGTAAAATAAACATGCCCCAAAATGGGTATTATGAAGATCAAATGTGATAATTTAGGTAAAAACACCATGGCAGACTTCAAAGTTCTACATAAATGTTGATTTTTTTCTTATATGGCCTTATAAATATAAAATAGTAATGCTACTCCAAGCCACTGCTGTCACTGGGATTAGTCTATAATTCTGGGGAATTCCAAGATTTCTTGAAATTACCACATATACTGCTTTGCCAGTCAGAAACTATAATAGACAACTGAGAATTGAAGGGAGGGAATGGCAATGAAATTGAATGGCATATATGTTCTTGCATCCTTCTAGTAATGGACTGTATATTATCAGTAAACCCTGTATTTATATTTAATACTGTTTGGCTATCTTTCTATTCCCTTGAGCTCTAAAACAACAGTAGTTTTAAAAAACTGTTGATGTTGCTTTTAAATTTTATACTCCTTTGTATGACTGTTCACATGTAATCCTGTGTCCAGCCCTGAGTCAGGGTAACCATGAAGACAGATATTTTCCAAGAATCCTACTAGCTATTGAGGTCATAAACTGTGTGCAATGGTATTGTTTTCAGAGTTCAAAGAGAAACACCAGAAGAGGGAAGAGGAAGCAGAGTTCAAGGATTCAGAGCATGTTCCCCATTTTGAGAATATGTGCAGAGATACTTGTGCCCAGACTTGTCCACCCCACTTATTTCATGATGACTAGCTGATTGCCATTCACCATGACTGATTCTATGGGGCAAGGACAATGAGGTACTGTGGTTCTAAATGGACCTGGTTTGGTGAGGCTGCCCCATCAAAGATGTGTTCCCTCCCTCCATGATTCTAAACTGAAGAGGAAGCTATTGTGTTAATTCCTCTTCTTCCACCATCCCAAGTGTCTACACAGGAAAATAATTTCCTGCCCTTGCAGTCAGAAACTTAGCACTGGATACTATTTCCAAAGTACTAAACACTTCATCCTCTTTTCAGCTATGCTTTCTGTCCACCCTTTCATGCCATGATTTATCCCATGGATAGATTAAAACAAACAAAAAAAAACCTTAGTAAACTAAACTTGGTTTATGTGATGTTATTTAGGCAATGGGATTGGAAGAAAATGAGCCTGGAATAAGAATAGGCTTCTAGTTTCCCTTCCCCTTAAGTGAGAAGTGTAGGAGCAGCAGTGAAAAAGGACACTCCTCCAAAGTCACAAACCCTGAGGAACTGCCTGTGACTATTCTCTAAATCAGCCCAAGGCTATCATAGGAGAAATAAAAACCGAGACAGATTTGTAACCTGAAGCTATCATTTCCTAAATTAGTGTTATTTGTGAGCTAGCAGCCCAGGACAAAGGAGTGAAAGAAGGAGAGCAGTTCCTTGGATGGGCTCTTTGGGGTTCCTCCATCCCCTCACCATGTTGCTATGTGTGAGTATTCATTGTTACAAGTAGAGTTACCCTTCCACAGCAACATATGCTACATGGTGTAAATATTCATTACGTATGGGGAGTATACCCCAAAACTGTCCCCATCTGTTTGGCACATACCACAGCTATACCTGCGATAAACATAATTACTAGATCTTAGAACTTTAGAACTAATAGTGACTAAGGCATCCTGTTCAGACTAGGCCTCTTCCTCAAGAAGTATGACTAGGGTTAGGTAGACAGAAATAGCTAGAATTACTGATGATAAATGCAGAAGGTAACACCTGAATGGCAACCCCTGTGTACATCCTTATCTGACTTGCCAATGATAGGTGCATTCAAAGGAAACTGAGGTTTGCTTACACAAGTATTATAAAGGGTGCCAGGTCTCTTTATCTTCCTGAGGATAAAACAGATTAGTTTCCAAAATTCAGGAACCATTTAGGTCAGCCCTGGCCAAGTTGCCTAACACCTAAATAGATGAAAGAGAACAGGGAAGTTATCATAAATTGACAAATTCTTTATTTTAAGATCAATGAACTTATTGAATAAGCTATTGAGAAATTTCCTGTGAGCATGAACTGTGTCTTTCTTATTTAGTTGCAAATGATCCATTATAATGATCTTAGAAACCTTTTTTTTATCTTTTTTTGATCTTAGAAATCTTAAAAAACCCATTATCTTCATTTTAGAGAAGAAGTATGTTAACTAGGAATAGAGCCAAATCCTTTGATCTAGTAATACCATTATAAGGCATATGGTCAATTAGTCAATAGGCATTTATTCAGCATTGTTCAATGCCTCTGACTTTACCTCCTAGGGCTGCAAATTGCCTGAAATAAGAACTAATAAAACCAACTTTAAAAAAGAAGAGACCAAATGTCACCACTCCCTGGTCTCCTTCAGCCTTCTCTATCGGCTTTCAGTTGTTATGCAAAACAACTTATATCACTGCTTCTAGAGACTGTGCCTCCCAGTAGCTCTTCCCAGTTGAAATGTATTTAACACGGCCTTCCTTCTGTGGCCCTTTGGGCATTGCTGTATTCTGGTGTTTCATGGTGGCCCCAGTTGGAAATTCCCTTGCCTCAGTGAAAATGATGAGGTTTGGGGTTGAGGGGTGCTCGAGACCCCAAAATACCAACACACCGGGTCACGCCAAAAGAATTCAACCCAAGACTTCTCAGCCAAGGAAAAAGACAAAGTTCATTAAGGGTTTGCCCTAATATGGGTTATCTTAAGAAATCCCACCCTTCCTGATGCCTGTTTTCACAAGTGGGCCAGATACAACCTGAGCTGAGCTAGATTGAATCTGAGCACCTTCATGGAGACAGGATGAGACTTATATACACAAAGATTGTAGGAGGGATCTAGGATGGTCCTGGGGTGATGGGAGGGTCTTGAGGAGGAGTCTAAGGAGGAGCTTGGTGGGACTGGGATGAGATCAGACTCTAGGAACCAAGAGAATGGGATTAAGGGTGGGAAGTAGCTGAAGGCTACCAGGAGATAACAAGAAAATGTAGGGCTAGGCTAGTTTAAGGGTAACAGATCTGGGCAGACACTTTGACAAGATCAAGGGTGGAAACTAGCCAGATCAAGTGGGAAGATTCAAAGAGAGTTCAAGGGGGTTCCCAGAGACTGTACTCCAGGTTCAAGGGGGTTCCCAGAGACTGTACCCTCACCAAAAGGACCCTAGTTTTTCATGGTTTTGACAGTCTTCTTTAATTCAGGTTGACATATCTGCTGTCAGAAGTGGGATTCAAAGACTCCTACTGGACCAAACACTGCTTTCAACCTCAGATGCCCAGTACCAGTGATGAGGGTACAGTCTCTGGGAACCCCCTTGAACTCTCCTTGAACCTTCCCACTAGATCTGGCCTCAGGCAAGGACATAAGCCTTTAATTATCTAGGCCCAAATCTCTACCTAGCCTAGCCTTCCATTGTCTGGCTACCTCTGGACTGCCTTCTGGCTGTTTCCCACCCTTGATCCTGATCAAAATATCTATACCCTAGCTCTCTTATTGTCTGTCATCTCCAGGTAGCCTTCAGCTATTTCCCACACTGGAGTCTGACCTCACCGCAGTCACCCCAGTCCACTCTAAACCCCTCCTCTAGTCATCCCAGACTACTCAAGACCACCCCTCAATCCCTCTCATAATCTTTCTGTATATAAGTCTCATCTTGCCTCCACAGAGGCACTCAGATTCAATCTAGCAGATTGAATCTAGCCTGCTTGTAAAAACAAGCATCACAAATGGTAAGATTTCTTAAGACAACCCAATATGGTGAATCCTTAATAAATTTTGTCTTTTTCCTTGGCTGAGAAGGCTTGAGTTGATTTCTTTCCTGAGGACCCGGCATGTCAGTGTTCTGGGCTCTTGAGCACCCCTAGTAACCTATGGTTCCCAACATCATCATTTTTCTTTAACCTCATCACCAGTAGGGACCTCTTGTGTTCCAGTCCTGATTTGACTCAGCAATTTCCTTAACTCCCACCTCTTTTTGGTCAAGATCTTGGCTCTTTAACAAAGGGTTTGTTAAAGGTCCATGGGCAATTTTGGGTCCATTCTGACAGGTTCTTCTGGAAGGGGATAGTTGCTGGGTTTGGAATTATGGACTATATGTTGCCACTCTGACAGTTCCCTCTAAAAGGACAGCCGTCAAGCATATGTTTTGTATTTGTGTCTGTCTTTGGAGTGACACTTGTGTTAAGTGTGGTATGTGTTGTCAACCTGAAAGTTTGGTTAAAGGAGTAAACAAGCTAGTTAATAGAAAATTTTATATTAGTTATTCATTTATTCCCTTAAAGCTAGCAGATACATGCATGTATGGAGCCAGACAAAATCTGACTGCCTGAACAAAAAAATGAGAAGGTTTAAATGCATTTTTAGAATAGTCGCAACTCAGCATGTCTGTGTTACTCAATTTTATGATCTCCACGTATGTTTAACCAGGATACAAGAAAAGGACTTTTCTAAATTGAATAGGTTGTAAATACAATAAGATAAGAGAGTTGGCAAGGGTCAATTGAAACTACAACCCAGCATTTCTGTGTTTAATTTACCATTAACATTCCATAACATAGTATATGCCCATAAAATATTAAGCAAAATAGTTTCTTGGGTTAAGGGTCTCATCCTTAATGGCTAAAAGACAGAGGAAAGAATGCTCTTAGGTCAGCCAAATCTGGCCTTTTTGACATAGGAAGAGGTATTATCTGAGTTTACTCAGAGAACAAAGAGGTTGTTAGGTTCAGGTTCTTCTTCTGCTTAATCAGTTTAAGCTCTTCCTCTAGTTAATCAGTTTGGGGCTCTACCTCTGGTTAATCAGTTCAGGTTCTGACCCTTATTGAAGTTACTACATTGATATTAAATGATTATCTGTGTGTGTGTGTGTGTGTGTGTGTGTGTCTGTGTGTCTGTGTGTGTGTCAATGAGTAAAAAGCAGTTTGAGATGGATTTTTCTCCAGGTGCTCTCTTTCCCCTCCCCAACAAACTAATCTGAATAAGCCTCTTTCTTTTGATAATGTTGCTTACTGAGCTATGCAGATCTCTCTTCCACACAAAACAGAACTGTCAGAAATGCAATTCACACTGGGAGGCAGTTAAAGGGTGACTAGGGCTTTATTTTTACCTACTTTTAAGTAATTTGTTTCTAACTAACTAAAACTTTCATTGAGAATTGATCTTGAATATTAGAAATTATACATTCAGATTTAATTGAACTACAAAAACAAGGTTTGTAGATTATGTTCAATTTTAGTCTGGGGAACTGTCTGGCTTCTCCACTGTGAGAAATGGGAGGAGGAGTTTTGTTTCCACAGAACTAAAAGCTGTACTCCCCCCTCCCCCACCCCAGCTTTAGCAGAAACCAGGCCTCAAGGTCGGTCAGGTAAGAGGTCAGAGACTTGTACCCATGCTTTTTGAGAAGGCAGTCAGGGGAATTAGAGAGGCCAAACCGCTTGAACCAGTTCAAACTTATCTAGGCTCTGGTCTTGGTCAAGAATCCAAGCCTATTGATTTGCATAATTTGCATATGTTAAAGAGGGAAAGTAGGGGAAGTGAAAGAATGTAGTTTAATCCCAAACTAAGACAAGGAAAATCTAATTAACTTCACTTTTGCTTCTGTATCCTTATTATCCTATTTATATAAACTGTATAACCTAGGAAAACTATGTAAAAAAACAAAGATTGTAAACTAACCATGACTCTAGCAGGAGTGGAGGGAATGGTTACCCCTGCTCCTGCAGCTGCATCAGTGTGAGTGTTCCAGCAAGCACTACACCCGGTCTCTCAAGGAGTGTAAAAAATGCCTTCCTCTGCCCACTCTGGTCCTGAGTTCTTTAGGTAAGAATGGGCATATTACATGGATTTTCCCAAGGTTAAGGAAAGGAAAGCAATGAGCAGCAGAAGCTCATCTCGGGCTTACTTTCTGTTCCTGCCTTGGGGAGTCCTGTGATCCCCACTGTGATGTTAAGAGGGCAACCACTTGGGATTTCCATGGGGAACCCTGTAGTCTGCACAGCCTTCTTAAGGGGACATCACTTGGGACTGCTGGCCCTGTCTCGGGAGCCTTGTGATCTTACTGCCATTCTAAGGGGCCATCACTTGGGTCCTCCTTAGGGTCTGATCCCTAGGAGCCCTGTGATCACCACCGATTAAGGGGGCTACCACTTGGCCTTCCTCTGGGAGTCCTGTGGTCTGCACAGCCTTCCTTAGGGATTATCACAGCGTTCTTCCTCAGGACTTTGGCCCTGCCTAGGAAGTCAGTGATCCCCAAAACTGCGTTTTCTCACAATTTGGGAAAGTCCAGTGATCCCCAAAGCCACATTTCTCACATCCACCACCAGAGTTTTAAGTGTCAACTTATGGAAAAGAGAAAAGTGTGTGTGAATCAAGGACCAACCAACCCACACCCCACACCCCACCCCACCCATATAGGTCCACCTACCCCACCCTCACCATTGCCTGAGCCCAGACTGGTTGTAGATAATCAGGATTGATATTCACAATGAAGAGGAAGGAAAGATGACTAGGAATTTTTGGGAAGCCTGGAGTAGAACTTCCAACACTTTTAAAAATGAAAAAGGACACTCTCTCTCCTTTCCCTTTTCTGACTGTGGCCAAAGTTAGAGACACAGATGAGAAAAAGATGGATAAGGGAAATATTAGAAATCAGTGGAGTAAGGATTAGTTCTAGAGATAATCTGGAATGTGTTTGGTAAGGGTTGTTTCCAATCAGGATGTGAAAGGAACAAAATGGGTGCAGGTGATGAGGGTACAGTCTCTGGGAGCCCCCTTGAACTCTCCTTGAATCTTCCCAGTAGATCTGGCCTTCCCCTAAGGCCATAAGCCTTTCATTATTGCTAGCCCCAAATCTTTACCTAGCCTTGCCTTTTATTGTCCAGCTACTTCCCATCCTTCCCATCCTACTATCAATATTCATGCCTTCAGCTACTTCCTAACCTTAATCACATTCTCTTGGTTCCTAGAGTCTGACCTCATCCCAGTCCCACCAAGCTCCTCCTTAGACTCCTCCTCAAGACCCTCCTTAAACCCCTCTTCCCATCACCCCAGGACCATCCTAGATCCCTCCTACAATCTTTGTGTATATAAGTTTCATCTTGCCTCCATGAAGATGCTCAGATTCAATCTAGCTTAGATTGAATCTGGCCCACTTGTGAAAACAAGCATCACGAAGGGTGGGATTTCTTAACACAACCCAGCATGGTGAATCCTTAATAAACTTTGTCTTCTTCCTTGGCTGAGAAGGCTTGATTTGAATTCATTCAGCAGGACCTGGCATGTCAGTGTTTTGGGGTCTTGAGCACCCCTAAAAACCTATGGTTCCCTACTATCATAATTTTTCCTTAACCTCATCACAGGCGTTTTTTTGGTTTTTAGCTAAGTTTAAAAGAAAGCATAAGATATTTAAGAGTTAGAGAGAAGAGGAAATGAGTAGAAAATTAAGTTGTATAGTCTGAATAAAGGATTTTGGAGATTTGGAAAGAGACAAGTGAAAAAGGGTTTTGATCTCATTTGGATGAGGATATGGGAAACTTTATGTGGTTGTTCTTTGTGATATGGATCTTAGAATTCCCAGGCTCCAAAGCTGGGGAATGGGATAGGTAAATGAGACTAGAGACTAAGAATTGATCCAGCTTTTTTGAAGAAATAGGTGAAAAAATTAGAGAGAACTGGGAATTATCACCATGTCTTTAAAAATTAATTCATTTATAACAATGAGCTCTCTTTTGAAATACTAACAGTAGATGGGCCTTAGATAATTTAAAGTTTAAATGTTACTACTATATTATATGACCCTGATCTGATTTGGTCAAAATAGGTCCTGAATCTAATGTAGAATGTGGTCTTAAGGGTACCCCCTTATTAGAAATTATGGTAGATAGTGCCTAAACTGAAGGATTGCCACCTTAAATTTTTAACCTTAGATTAGCTGAAAATTATAGACCTTGTGAAGTGCTTGAAATAATTGGCCTTGGAAAAATAATGCTGAATAATTGAAATTATTACTTAAATATTCTGTATGATGCCATTTGGGAATATAGATCCAGGCATAGTTATCTGTCTCTTCTAGTAAGACACTTTTGATAAGTCAGAACTTATTGTACTATTTGGCATTAAGATGAAGCATTAAAAAATGTGTGGATCTGGAGATTTATTATTTGTATGATCCTAAAACAAATTACCTCAGTTTGCTGATCTGTAATATGGATAAAGATAATACCTCACACTGATTTGATAATTCATTGCATTAGAACTATTGGTAAAATGGTAAATTCTTTTTAGATCAGCATAGTTTGGGTTATAGATTAAATTGTTAAAAGAATGCTGTTATAATGCTTTATTTTAGTTTAGTTGAGAACTAGAAGTTATAAAAGGAAAAGATTCTGAAGCTTTGACTTTCTAGTCATCCAGTAGCCCTGCCCACCCACCTTTCAGGATGGTTTGTAAGAAGCTTTTGTTTATAGAGTACTTAACATCAGGCCTTGCCCATTTTATACATCAAGTACCATATAAATATTGACTATTGTGACTTTCAATGATCCACTCATTGTATTAACTCTCTGTGACAACTCTCTAGAACTTGAGATGGGGCAAGAACTGCCAACATCAAACCAAACTCCATAGTTTTTGCCTGGGCTGAAAATCAGCCCTCCACCTAGAATAATTCTGACAGCAATAACTTACAATACTAGGTCTAACATAGCTAACCTAATAATAAGAATTATAGGGCTAAACTGATAAAGCTTTGTATGTATTTCCTAGTACTCCTAATGTAAAAATTAGTTACGTGCTTATAGTGTAAAATTTGGTAACACTGACATAGTTAGAAGAATAGCATCTCTTATAATTTAGATATAAACTCAGTTGTTGAAGAGTTGTCTCAAAGCTGCTAAATATTTTTGTTGAATGTATTCAAAAATCTCTTCATTGTTTTATCTGCTAAGACGTGTGAGACTTGCTATTTGACATGGTTCTAAGTCTCGTGCAGTTCCATTGGCAACATGTAATGCTCAAAACTAAGTATCTGCTCTTCCTGTCATTGTGGAGCAGAATTCACCAAGTTCACCCACTAATCTTTGGGGTTTTAAGCAAGAGGTGTCAGAAAAGTTACCACAGGAAATACCTGACTTGTGGCAGCCAACGGTTCATAGTGACCTCATTTTCTAAAAGAAGTAAGTTCCACCTAAATCTGTTCAGCTACTAAAGAAGGGTTATTATAAATCAGGTATATTTTTAAAAGGGAAGACTAATACTTGCTGACTTTATGAATGTGTGGTGCAGTTGACAAATTGAAATCAGAGGCATCTTAGGTAGAAAGTAGAAAGGAAATTTTATTACGATCCCGTGGGAAAAGGCAACTCAGGCACAGGGGTTTTTATAGGTCCCTAACTGAAACTCCCCCTCCCAACCTCCTTCCTCTGGGCTTGTTAGACAAGATGAATGTAGAGGAGTATACATATGTGTTTCCACAATCCGGCTAGCAGCTTCTGTGGGGGTGTAAGATCCACCCACAGCCAGCACCCAGAAAGCTGCCAATAGCACAGGTTCTTTTGATCTGCTTAACTACGGAAAGCAAGGTTAAGGGGTTGGCAAGCTTACTTTAATTCAGCATACAAATATCATTCACTTAGTTCAGGGAAAAAAGCCAGCACCCTGAACTTCAGAGCAAATTACAAAGTACAAACATCAACAGACAGACCCAATACAGATTCATAGTTACCAACATCTAGGTTCAGCCCGGGAGCTCAGAACAAGGGCTGGCCCAGAGTCACAAGTGCCACCACTGCTGCGGCAAAGAGCTCCAAAGAACAGACAGCCAACCCCCGGTTTTTATATCTTTTTCAGCATCAGGGGTGAGTCACACATGCAACTCACCCACGTGATCTAGAATCATCACAAAGAGGTGGACTTAAACCCATGTGGTCTAAAAGCCTCTGCTCTCCCAGACATGTAAACTAGGCCTACCCTGGAGTTGGCCCCACCTTGGGCCCCACCTTAGGTGCCAATCCACACCCATTTGGGCCTGGGGCTTAGTACCTAGTAAGGCTCAATGAATTACTCAAAGGGAACAAAAGCCAAACTATTCAAGGGCACTTGTTGAACTAAGTGCTAAGGAGCCCATTTTTGCTTACCAACACAATATGTCTGGGTCTAGCATGCACCTGATAGGCCAATGAGTAGTAATTATCTTTAAGACCCAATACACAGCCAGTTCAGCATGTACACAGGGAGTCCAAACTAATAAATTCTATAGGTGCACCTGGCCATAGTATCAGGACGAGACATAAGTGTTTTGCTAGGGCATGCTGTTCTGTTTTGCTAAAGAGAAACTGCTAGGGATAGTGTATATGTCTTCACATTAAATTCATTTACACAATAGTCAAGTTGTAAAGAAGAATTATAACCAATGGAATGAATCATGAGAAAGAAGAAACAAAACCAAAAAAGAAGGAAAAAAAAGAGCAAATAGTTTGCTTCAATCTGCATTCAGAGTCCATAATTCTTACTCTGGATGTGGATAACTTTTTCCATCATGAATCTTTTGGAGCTGTCCTTGAACCTTATATTGCTGAGAAGAGCCAAGTCTATCAAAGTTAGTCATCAGAGATACTGTGTGTTTGTAATAGTGTATAATATTCTCCTGGTTCTGCTCCCCTCACTCAGCATCAGATCACATAAGTCTTTCCAGGTTATTATGAAGTCCATCTGCTCCTCATTTCTTATAGCACAATAGTATTCCATTACATTCATATACCACAACTTATTTAGCTATTCCCCAGTTGACGGGCATCCCCTTGATTTTTGATTCATTGCCACCACAAAAAAAGCTGCTATAATTATTATTGTACAGAGGGGTCCCTTTCCCACTTGTGTGAACTCTTTGGGATACAGCCCTAGAAGTGGTATTGCTGGGTCAAAGGATATGCGCTTTTTTATAGACTTTTAGGCATAGTTCCAAATGAGCATATCTAATCTACTATAATAAGATACAGGTGTGTAAGATCTAAACTATTCAGCCTGAAATTGTAATCCTTTCTATATCCTAAACAATTAAGTAGTTGAGTATTTGGGCTTCTCATTTGCCTGTTACTAGTTATTCATGTATAAGATAACGGTATGGGAATAATTAGACAATGTAAGACTTTGTGAAACCAGGATATAATTCTATTATTTAGTGAGATTAATATCATAAATATTTTCTGTCCTGTGTTAAAGAAAAGAATTTCAGTGCAATTAGTTATCTTAGAGGAGAGTGAGTTGTCTTGTGTTACCTCAAAGAGATATACAATTTTACTCAGACTTATTATTTAATATGAGATTAACACTTGCATATAGGCCATGCTCTGAAATGCAAGCAAATTATACAAAGGTTTAAAGAAGATTTGAGAGAAGTGGTCTATATGGATGTAACACCCAGTTCATTTGAGTATGGTTATAGACAATTCATTTTATACAATCTAGAATTATTTACTTATTCTATTCAGACACCCTACCACAGACCTTTGTTAAAATGAGCATCTTTTGAGTGAATTCATTTGTGTGCACAGAAGTCACCTACTTACAAAAGGTGTTGTCATTAGATCCTTAGCAGCATCTCATGCTCCTGAAGGGAGAAATGAGCTGTCCTTTAATGAGTTAACATTTCGTTTTCACGCTCTTGGCATTCAAATATTATGATGACTCTGTGTATTTATTTGATATTTTTTCATTGATATGTCTTCGAGCAAGCACTTCAGCAAAACAAAATATCGTTCTTTAAAAAATAAAATTTTAAAGCAATACACACAGAAGAGTATTACAACTTAAGTATCTTGGGTTCTGTTCTTTGAATGGCAGAAAGTGTGTGTAGGAAGATTGTTTTGTTTCATAATAGGATATTTGACTAGAATTTGTTTTATTACTCTCTGCTATTTTTGTTTTAAATCACATTTATACTATTTTAACCTTCCTGCTTACATTAATATTATTTTTTTCATTGCCAGGTTCTATTTTTAGCTTTTGTCTATCTACTTTTTAAGTATCATCTTAACTATGTCACTATTATGGTATTTTTAGGCAAACTGCATTTTCATATCATGTGTAACATGTCAGATTCAACCTTAATAAGGTATCTTCTTATCTTTATTTTTTCTTTCCTCTCTAAAAGGTAATTAAGTGCCCCTAAGTCTTCCCAGTAACTGAAATACTT
Organism: Trichosurus vulpecula; assembly: GCF_011100635.1. NCBI lineage: Eukaryota > Metazoa > Chordata > Mammalia > Diprotodontia > Phalangeridae > Trichosurus > Trichosurus vulpecula. The sequence goes on along the minus strand of NC_050575.1, from coordinate 286,375,530 downwards.
AAAAGCAGCCCTGGTAGTATGCATACCTGCTCAAGAAATTAATGATGATTAAATTTAATTAAATCAAGATGGCTAATGAGATGAATTTTCATCACTGCTCTATGGACCAATGCCAAATGATTTAAAGGCCATCGAGACATTTCAACTGGTTCAGTCATGCTACATGCCTATTGTTATTGACAGCATGGATCAGTAAGCACTTCATTGAGTGCCTTTCAATAATTTAAAATCAAGCACATGTAAGGTTGTAATGGCAACCACATTAGCATACCCAGGATGGCTGCTAGGGCAGGTTATTTTATCTGTTTTACTAAGGAAAGATAGCTGTTTCAGGGGTCAACAATCTTTCTTTTTAATCACATAAAATACAAACACAGGAAATACAGAGAAGAGAAATAAAGACTAACAGACAGGGCTCTACTGCCTGAATCAAAACTTTACATCCACCACTGAATAGAGAGTCTTTACCTCTGAGGAGTCGGGGAGCTCTGTACATACAGCCACTCAGAGCCTCAACCAGGGAATCATAACATCTTTCTCATAAGCGAGCCCCCAAAGCAAAAGCTCACCTCTTAGAATATATACATACTCTTTCAGCTAATAGGCTCAGTGCCTAATTAGAAATTAACAAAAAGTACATAGGCCTTTATACAAGCAAGCAAGCAAGCTTCCTTTAATGGGCTCCACATTGGGCCTATTGATGGGTGGAAAAGATCTTATTCCCCATTAACCTTACAAAGGTACTGTATTAGAGAGTGGAGTTCAATTTTTCATGTGTATATGTGTGTTGGTAACCAAAAATGGGCTCCTTAGCACTTAGTCAACAAGTGCCCTTGACTAGTTTGGCTTTTTCCCCTGAACTGAATGCTGTTTGTATGTCGGATTGGAGTAAGCTTGTCGGCCCCTTCACCTTGCTTCCCTTGCTTAAGCAGATTGAAAGAACCTGTGCTTTCCCCGGCGTACCTTACACTGCCCCCTTCCCCCCCCCCCCCCCCCCCCCCCCCCCCCCCCCCCCGCAGAAGCCGGATGGTTAAAAACAGCTTCCGTTGGAGCCAGAGGCTGCCACAGCCACAGCCACAGCCGAAGCAGGAGCTGCCGGTAGCAGAGTTGACCTACGGGAGGAAGCTGAACAAGGACTTGAGGCCAGTGGGTAATCTTTTTACCATAAAGGGGAAGCATGTATATGATTTTGCTGTACACCATCATGCTTCTCTGTGGCCTCCTGGTTACTCTTGTGCGGCATACTTATTGGGCCTGGAAGCTTTTGATCAATATGTCAAAATGGGGATGCTGGTTCATGGGTTGGTTACTGTGGAGCCTAAATATATGCTTTAATTCTTCTGCCTCCTACTTTGAGAGTTTCTTATATCCAGCGGTTCTGAACCTTTCAGACATATATATGATCCTCTTTGAGATTATAAACTCTGCCCTCCTAATACAATATGTGTGTGTATGTGTGTGTGTGTGTGTATGTGTGTGTGTATGTGTGTATGAAGACCTAGAGTCATATATTGCTTTTGAGAATTTGGTTACAAATTTACCACCCTGAGAAATTATACATACATTTTGCAACTATTCATTGTCACATAGATATGTAACAGTCTTGCTAAATCATTCAAATGTTTTCGTGGAAGAAGCTGCTCTGAGAACTCACCTCTTCCAGAATGCCCAGGAGAAGAGATTTCCAGAAGACCAGATGACTGCAACAGATGTTCTTAGAAACCAAACTGCTGCAAGGGATGTCTGAGCCCTAAGATATGAAGGACTGATGAAATAGACAGTGGGAGTGGGTTACCCTTACCTTTCACTTCTTCCCCTTTTACTTGTTCTTTATAAGGCCTACTTGCCAAAGGGAACTTCCCCAATGGCTCTTGTCAATATGGTTCCTATCAAGCAGTGAAAAGAAAACTATTGAAACCAGTTAAAAAAAAGAAAAGAAACCAGTTAAAAAAGAGCCCCCCAAAGAGACTCCCCCAGCCTTCCCTAAGGACTTTGGGTTGTTACGTAAAACAACTTGCCTTAAGTCCTCTAGGAGCCTAGCTCCCAGTTGAAATGCATTTAACCCTTCCCCCCTTCTGTTCCTCTTTGGGCATTCCTGCATCCTTGGTGCTATGTGGTGGTCCTGGATGCATTTCCCTTGGTTAAAAGACTCTAGTTTTTGCTGTTTTGTCATTCTTCTTTATTTCAGGTTGAGAGCACCTATTATGTGATAATTACTGTGTTGATCACTGAAGATACAAAGAAAGGCAAAAGATAGACCTTGCCCTTAAGGAACTAACAATCTAATGAGGAAAGACCATACATAAAAAGAAGCTAAAAGGGGGGAAGACAGGGAGGACATTATCCAGGTTTGGGGATGGACAGGGGAAATAAAGAAGGTCAAAGGAATGCAGCCATATAAAAAAATGATAAGATGGCTTCCTCTGAGCCCCTTCATTAAATGGGGATATGAGAAATAATTGTCTTCCCAAGAATTCTCCCTGGCTTTAGTGAATTTAGAAAAAAAAGATTTTTATTTCACTTCATATCTGACAAGTGAGCTGGCCTTTAACCCCTTGTGAAAAAGGGTCACTTCATAGGTGCAAGCACCCCTCAAGACAATTACAAAACTCTTTTATAATCATCCTGATTTGAATTTCCTGCCTTGAATCCCATTGGTCAGCATTCCGGGGTGCACTAAACCCCACCCCCTGATTACATCTCCTCATTTTCACATTTCGATCCCCACGCTTCATCCTATATACTTTATTCTTTATTTAATAAAGAAAATACCAAGCCAAAAAAATACTTTTAGTCTCCTCTCTGTTTGTCTGCATCAGATAGCTTGAGAAAGGAATTTTCTCAATTGCTAAGAGAATTAACAAAAGCTGTGAGTTTGAAGATTTGAACCCAGGAAGTCCATGATAAAAAGTCCCATTATCTAAGACAGTGTCTGGGTTAATGTGTTATACCATAAGCGAGTGAGACACACCACAGAGTATAAGTTTTAAGTGGAGAATTTATTAGCCGGCAGCCATTGGGGAACTGCACCACAAATCAATGGCCACGGTTGAAGTGACAGGGTAGTTTATATAGGGAATTTACATGCCAGGTCACAGGGTGGTCTGGGGGTACAGGAACAAAGGCCCTGACAGATCACAGATTCTGACAGGTTATCATTAAGTGGGGTAACCTTATCTATTGACATTCCTTGGAGGAGTCACGGAGCCCAGGGATGTTTGCTAGACTCCAAAAGGTCTGAGTCCACTCTTTAGTATGCAAAACTGGGGTTTGTAGTTAGGGGCTTGGGGGCAGGGTTTTTCTAGCAATAGCTGGCTACTCAAGTATCACAAATGGACCTCATCCTTGGTGAGTGACACCTGGCCCAGCAGTTCTTCTACTATACAGGAAGAAGCCCTCCTCAGAACAAAGAAAAAGAGCTGGCTTTTAGATATTCTGATTATCAGGTGACCAACATTCCCCACTGCCCCTCCACACACAAGCAGTTTTATCTCTTACATTAGCCACCAGTATGACTTCAAGTCATGTTTCATATAATTTCTGTGAAAACAATTCAATCATCCCTTACAGGGGAATCTGAGAGGAGCCTGTCACCATCTACCCTCCACTTTCTTCTATCAAAGAGAGAGGTACCCCAGGGGCAGAGAGTATTGAGGTGAAAAGAAGTGGGATAAAACCCCCATGCACAAAAAACCTTTATATTAGCACTTTTTTACTATAGCAAAAACATTGTAAACAAAGTGGATGCTCATGAAATGAGGAATGGCTAAATTAAGTGTGGCATATAAATGTAATGGAGTATTATTACTACAGCATAATAAATGATGAAAGGGATGGGTTCAGAGAAGGCTGAACAGACTTTTATGAAGTGATGTAGAATGAACCAGGTAAAACAAAAAGAAAAATATATATATGACAATTATAGTATGGTAAAAGGGGGGCGAAAATCTATGAAAGACTTAAGATTTATGGTCACTATAATAACCAACTGTGATTTCTGAGACTGGTGATGAATTAGGCTGACCACCTTTTGGCAGAGAAGTGATAGACTAGATGTAATGATGGGGTTTAGACTATGGGATTCCCATTGAACTCCCCTTGAATCTTCCCACTAGGTGAGGCATTTGCCTGAGGCCATAAACCTTTCTTTATTGCTAGGCCCAAATCTCTAGCCTAGGTTACTCTAACCTAGCCTAGCCCTCCATTGTCTCACTAGTTTCTACCCTTGATCTTGTCAAAGTATCTATGCCCAAATCTGTTACCCTTAAATTAACCTAGCCCTACATTGTCTGTTATCTCCAGGTAGCCTCCAGCTACATCCCACCCTTAATCCCATTCTCTAGGTTCCTGGAGTCTGACCTTATCCCAGTCCCATCAAGCTCCTCCTTAGACTCCTCCTCAAGACCCTCCCTAAACCCCTCCTCCCATCACCCCAGGACCACCCTACAATCTTTGTGTATATAAGTCTCATCTGGCCTCCATGAAGGCACTCAAATTAAATCTAGCTCAGATTGAATCTGGCCAGCTTGTGAAAAAACGGCAGTACCTGGTGCGACGGTGTTCTGGGGTCTTGAGCACCCCTAGCATCAGTATGAAAGATATTCGTTCTGAGACAAGGTTAGGGATTTGTTTGTTTGTTTTGTTTTGCTTTAATTTGTTTTGCTTTGCTTTACTATTCCAGGAAAGATTTTTAGAGGGAGAGGGGAAATTATAAATAGATTTGGTGGCTAGGGAGAATGATACCAAAAAAGGGGGGGGAAGATATTAAAGAAAGTCAATGAAACATTGGAAAAAATTAACAAAACAGAAGGAAGTTCACCAGAGAACAGAGACAAGGAGAGGACTGTTTGAAGTACTTGTGTTGAATTTAATATATACTGATGAGATTCAAATAGAATGTTCAATGAGAAGTCCGTTGTCTGAAGTACCACTTAAAGTCACTTTAGGAGACAATGAGATTCCAGTAGGCTGGACAATGAAACACCAAAACTAAGTGGGCCCCCCCCCACCCCTCTCCCCTCTGCCCTGGGCCAGATAATAGGATAATAATAATAGTCCATGGCCTGAAACTCTGAAACTACAGTCCTTGGTTACCTCATCTCCACACCTATGGCAGGTTTTACTCTATAAGAATCCTTAGCCTTTTCTTGCTAGTGGGCATCGTCCTTAATCTAAGGGTATTCCCCTTAAGTGGGGGGAGTCCTCCTTACTCGAGCATCTCCCATTAGTGGGTGTCTCCCTTTATCAGGAGGCAATTCTCTGAAGTGGCCATCTCCCTTGGGGGTGGAGCTGACCCCTCTCCTTAAGCTGGGGTTTCCCTTAAGCTTTGTCTCCCTTCAGGGGCAAAGGAGCCTTCTTGGTGTTGTAGATACTTCCCCAGACCATTTTGAAACCCCAAGACTTGAGAAAGGCCTAAAACCTGGATTGGCCAATCAGGAGAGACATTATTGCCCACTCTGAGCTCAACCTACCATAATGCTTTTCCTGCTCCAGCATAACAGACATGCTTTGCTCTCTGAGTGAACTCAAAATGTCCCTTCCTGTGTCAACACTATAGAGCCAGATGAAGCTGACCAGGAGCATTCTTCTGTTTATGACACAAGGTGCCTTTACCCAGACACTATCTTGAATAATGGGACTTTTCTTATCTTAGAATTTTATGGACATATACTATGTTATGTCATGTTAATGGTAAAAGAAACACAGATATCCTGGATCTATAATTTCAATTGACGCTTTAACACTTCTCCTATCTTATTGTAATTACAATCTATTCACTTAAGAAATTCCTTTCTCATATCATGGTTAACCATATGGAGACCATAATTTTAGCTGACATAGGCATCCAGAGCCAGGAAGGGAGGGAGGGATGAGAGGGAATTGCTCTGAAGATATAAAGTTTGCTTTGTCTGTACATCTTTGAGTTCATTGTCTTGCAATGAGCTCAAATGCATATTTCCATATGCAAGTTCTGCAAGCTTTGGGAGAAATAGACACTCATATTCAGCCTAATTTTGTCTTTCTAAGAACAAACTTAGTGATGGTTGACAGTGTGTTGCATTACTCCCAATAAATGCCTATACTTGATTTTGAGACAGCCTGAGCAAAATCTTTTGAGATGACCTTGTACCCCAACATTTTGGGGTGTACCCTGAACCTCATCATATAAATTTTTTTAAAAACAACATAAAGTGGAATTTCACAATGTCTCACAATCCTCTTTTCCTGTTCTTTGTATAAGAAAAGGTTTGTGTTTGTTGATATTTGTCAAATTCAGAATTTTTCAGAAATAGACTAAATGCTGGGCTTGGAGTTGGGAGTGGCCTGGGGTTGAATCCTGACTCTGACACATTTTAGATGTCTGGCCTTAGTAGGCAAGTTGCTTATCTTCCCTGAGTCTTCATTTTCTTGACTTTGCCTTTCTTTGTATTCCCAGAACTTAATACAGTACCTGATACATTAACAAATGTTTGTTGACTTGTTGATTTTTTTACTTGTCTGTAAAATGGAGATGATAATGCTTTTGTAACTTGTGACTTAGAAACAAAGATCTAGGTTACATGGACCGAGTTCAATCTTGAGAGGGAGGGTACCTCTCAAAAACCTCTCATTTGACTTGTGTTCCCACCCAGGGTTTCCCCTGTGTTATGGTAATGTTTTGTTTTATTTTAATTATTTTATTATTAAATAGGACTTAGGTACATTTCACCAAGTTTTGGTTAACTCAAAGTCTTTCTTAATATTAACCTCACCTGACCAAAACTTGTCCCATGGAATGTTAAAATTTACTTAAGAGCCTTAGACATTCTTCAGATAAAAAGTCAGAAGAAGAATCTCAAGCGTCTTTGACTCCTTGGCAACGTATCCTCCTCCATGTGTGGGGTTGCAAGACCACCCAAGTACCCCAATAATTCACAGAGTCTTCTCAGGTAGGGACAGAAAAGGAATTAATTTTATTTTACAAATCTCGTGAGATTTGGGCATCACTTCCACTAGGACAGACTAGGCAAAGCACCAACATATATCCTATAGCAAAAGAACTCCCACCCACCACTATCCCTCCTCTCCACTGGCTGAGAGGCAGGCTTACAATCTAGGCTTGAAAAGCTAGACAAAGAACCAAGAAATCGAGTATAGTCAATCTGAAACATATCTCCTTATTTAGTAAGTAGTTGCTGATGTGGCAATAATATGGATAAGGTAAAGAGGAGGAATGAGGAAAGAGGGAGGGGGCTTCCTGGAGCAGGGAATGAAAAGCCTGTAGGCACTTATTGCCCCTGGCAATTCCTGAGAGTTAGGTAATCATATTCATACAAGGTTAAATCCCAAATCCATTCCATCCTCTCATTGCCCCTGCTCATTCCAGAAATAAAAAAAGGAATTTTTATATTTTCTCCTCTGTGAAGTCTTCACAAGAATTATCTCCCACTTGTCTGCAATCAGTCTGAGAATCCTGATATAGTTTGCCTTATTGTTTGATGGGGTTTGTTTCCTTAGGGGTTATATGAGATTATGACTCGGTTAAACTAAGCATTGAAGGAAGTTTGTGATTATGTATCTTTCTCTTTAACTTTTATGGCCTAAGAGGAATGTACAAGATTGTAATATGTAAATGAATTATTTCTCTGTTGTTGTGATATAATTTTTTCTATGAGAAATGTTGTTAGAATCCTAATGATGGGTCAGATTTTTTCTGAGGCCTGAACCTATGCTTGAGCATAATAACACCTAGGTTTTTTACCTCCATAATCTCTGTGTTGTGGTAAATATACATTTGGTAGCAGTTACCTACCACATGAACTCAAGAGAAGATATTTCGTATAATACCTGGGACCACCAGAATTTGCATCATTGTTAGTACTCAGGCTAATAATACATCCAATATAGGAGATACTTTTTGTTTCCTCTCAAAAAAATGCTAAACATTGGCACCTAAGAAGATGAGACAATTTTTCTTCCCTCTCTAGCGAGTTTTACCTCCCTAGGGACCTTATGCATTCCTTTAGGCTTACAATACTGATCTAGGGTGAGGTTCCCCCTCAAGGGAAAAGTTCTTTGGGTCACTAGACAACTTTCTCCCTGGACCTGCACACCCCACATAGAGTAATCCCTTCCACATCAAGACTTTCTCTATTGTGGTTTCGATATAGTAAGTCAGCATTAGAAATTAAATGGGAATTTAGGGGGAGTTTTGTGGAAGTCACAGATGACACACGAAGGCCAGCAGATGACATAGAAGTTTAGAAACTCAGAAATGTATAAAATATGTTTATAGTATTATATATTATCAATATATTTTATCTCTTATTACCATAATAGACTTCTCTAGTATGGAGGGTCAAAAAATTTTATGTGGATTTTATGTGGATGGTGGGGGCACCATACCCCCCCAAGGTATGGAAGGGATAACTGTAGTTCTCAGTATCAGTGAAAGACAAGGGCAAGGTTTATTCTTCCCCATCATAACTCTGCCCCTTGCTGCTGCTCTTCATCTCTGGCTCCTGCCTGGTCCTGAATTCTTCCACTATCTTTTGCCATTTCTAAAGCCACTGGTTTCCACCTCTTCTGGGAATTCCTTAAATGGGCAGGACGAAACTGTATATTATTGTCTATGTCTCAAACTTCCTAAATTATGACAGATTTTAAGTGGCAATCCAGATACCCAAACCAAAAATGTTTACAAATAGAATTTGCAATGAAATTAAACTTAGACATAGCTTTATCAAATGAAGAACTTTAAATATAATATACTTTACTATTCTTGGGTCCCCCTCAATAAATTGTGCTTTACCTAAAAAATACTTCTTTGAGGAAAATTAATTTTAAAATGCTAGAGAGGCAACCCCTCACATTCTAATGAGTTCCATCTTTACCATAAGCCTTGTAGTATTACCTTAAGGGCTCAGACTCCTTCCAGGAAGGAGACAAGATGAAGACTGATACAGAGGCAAACCCTTTCTTATTGGATGTGCACTAAATGCCTCACAGGAAGAGTGAAGGGCAAAGTCCAGGGTTTTGCTTCTTCCTATCATAATTCAGGCCTTTATTGCTCCTCCAGCTCCTTGGCCATGTTTTAGATCTCAATCAAAGAATTCTTAACTCTTTTTAGAAGGCCAAAATTCATAAACTCCAGTCACTCAGCCCAGCTGATATTCATCTCTCCACAGCTGCCACTTCAGTGACAGATTAATAGGTACCTGAAGTGGAGGTGAAACACACCAGAAAGGGGAGAATTATATCAGCTGTTCATGAGCTTCTTGGAGTCCTTTAAGTTGTTTTGGAATTTTCTGTGGAGTGAAAGAAAGGCTGTCCTATACTTAATATATATTTATAACCTAAGGGCTTAACTAGGAACTGGAAACCCATTCACTCCTACCTTTGGATATTTAGATAGAGGTTATGGTATTGTCTTTCCATGGCAGATCTACTAATTGAAAATCCAAGAATTTTCCTGCAGCCAAAGTCCTATTGCTGTGCAGGCATGCACATGCGAAACTACAATGTGCTTCTGCCCTAAAAGTACCATTAGTAGCTCCCAGAAGGAACATTGTGAGACTATGCAGGTTTCTCCTCACCTCCACACCAAAACCCAGATCTTAGGTCTTTGGTTTTGGGTGTGTATTTAGCTCTCACTTTGAACTTCCCTAAAAAGATAGTTGCGATTTTCTCAATTCCATTTTGTAGGCCCAGCACAAAAGGTTATTTCTGACCCTTACCAGCCCAATTATCAAATTATTCCCAGTGTCTGAGATGTAATTATTCATCCTAAAGGAGATATGAATGATTTGACAAGTATTCAGGACTAGAGCATGTTCTTAACTCTCTCTTTAAGAAATGCCAATGGGCATGTCCACATCCTCCACAGAGACTTACATTCAAAGACTCAAATGAAAGATCATCTTCCCCCAAACCCATCAAAACTTTGTCAATCTATCTATCTATATCTTTATTTGAATTGAAAAAAAATCTTAACACATTTTATAGTAAATATGTGATAATTGTGCACAAATATTTTTTCAGTGTATACCTATATAACACCCCTTCTGGACTACATGCCCAAAAGTAGTGACCACTACTTTGGGATTCTAGGGTTGACCTAGAATCACATCCCATTCTCCAGCAGTATGCCTCCCATTAGCAATCGGTAGACACAATTAACTCATAGCAAAGACAGTTACTAAAATGCCCTAGGAGCTGTAGTAGTTACAAAAATTCCCTCCATAAACCCGGGATGCACTCTCCACAATTACACATAGCAACTGCAAGAAGAGCAGACCCAAGTTTAGAGTACAAGTCGCATAACTCATACCATGGAGAACACAGGTGGCCAATACTATTCACTATTCCACTACTGTGAAGCCTGGAGGTTCTTTACCTCCTATCAAGCCCTTACAAAGCTTCCCATAATGTGCAATATCTTTGCTGAGCAAGTTGCTCAGGTAGGCCCTCAGGGTCTGCTCCTCTTCACAGCTTGACTATGGATTGCCCGGAGCTACCCTTTTCTGAATCCATACATGACTCCCTGCTGTATTGCCTGAAGTCAAACTCTCAGCTGCTTCCTCCCTCAAGTGACTACCTCTTTGTAGTTGTTTCTTTGAGAGCATATGTCTGCTCCTTGCTGAATGCACATTGAGATTTTATTTCAAAATGACATTTATTGGGGGGTGGGGTGGAATGTATGAGAGAGATCCTTTCTTTCCTCTATCAAGAGTGATTCCCCCTCAGAGGCTGGGTTTCAGGGTTTCTTCATTTCTGGCTCCAATTTGGACTTGCCCATCCTGGAAAACTCATTATATAAAACTATGCAATATGTTCAATTTTTGCTTATCCGATGGTTTCATTTAATCAGAGTAAGGCATTTGAAAGGGAAGGAAAGTGTAAGCACTTGTTAATGTATTAATGTCATATTTCCTTTTATGTACTTTGCTTTCTGTGACTACAACTATGGGAGGGAGGATGAATACCTCCTTCTTCCTCATCTCCTCAACATCTGTATTTTCAAAGGCATGTCATTTTAGGGATCTGACCTGCATTTAGACCAGTGTAGTGGCCCTAAGGCCTCAGTTTTTTCATCTTTAAAATAAAGAGGTTGCGATGAGGATATAAACAGTGCCTTAAGGGTTAAGACTTGCTTTTCCCTAGTTAATCCTCTAACCTGAAAGCCTCCTAAAGTCTCTTCCCCTTATTTTGAAATACCATAAAACTTCCATAAAACTGAACCATAAAATTCTTTGTCTCCCCCCCCATCCTGGGTCATAAAATTTCCCCTGTCTCCCTTATCTTGTGTTATCCATCTTCCTCACCCTGTCCCTAATCTTCAACCCCCATAAAACCTCTAAAATTACTTAACCATTCTGAAGTCTCTACATAAGCATAACTCCCCCAAATATTGGAGTCTCACTTAGCTTTCTTGCTAGGAGACCCATACTGCTTTTGCATCAATGAAGCTCCCAGTGGCTACAGAGAAGGTCTAAGTGAATTCTTTCACACCAGAACCAGCTCCACCAACTCTAAACCTCATCAGTTGGACTAGGTGACCCCTAAGGTCCCTTTTATTTCTAAAATTCTTCCTTCTAAAAATGGTAAGGTAATTTCAATCCCTAACAAAATGCCTTGGAAAATTGTTTTCCTTGTGAGCAATCACGTTTTGACAGTAAAAATTTTAGATAACTAACTTTTTAAAAAGCCAAATGCTGCCAAAAATTGTAACTGGGTCTAGCAGATCAATGAAAAGATCTATTATTTAATGCTACATTAGAAAATGCAGAATTATAACAACCCTAGTGGGACCTGTCTTAGAAGATAAGTGTTTGATTTACCTCAATAAGAATTTATATTCTGGTATCAAAGGAAAATCTCCTCAGCCTATTGAATCCAATGGGATATTTCCTTGAAATTATAGAGGATGAGAAACTGGCCCCTACTGAATAAGTTTATTTTATTCAAAGTCACTGTCTACAACAATAACAAGCAACTTAGTTGAATCATTTATGATATGTAGAAGGAACAGGCAATAACTGGTTTTCAAATTTATTTATATGAGTGACATTGATTTAACACTAATTATATTTACAATTGCATATATTTACATATATATGCACACATACATATAATCTGTAACTCATGAAAAATAATACAATTTACAACATTCTCTAGCATCAGGGAGAAAAAGAGTTCAGGAAATTTTGAGTCTTTTGAACACAGGGAAATTTAATCTTTTTGCAACTTAATTCTATTGTAATTATAATAATACCTCATTTTGATATAGAATTTAAAATTGACAATTGATAACTTTGTCTTTACATCATCTTCATTTCCAATTATTCCCTTCTCCCACTGCTTCCCCAGAAAGCCACTCCTTATAAAAAAGAATAAAAAAGATAGAAAGAAAAAAAGCAGCTCAGCAACCAGATCTTACATATGAAATGTTGCACACCCATAGTACCCCACTCATGCAAAGAAGGGAGGGAAGTACATTTCTCTTCTCTTCTCTTTTCCAGGGCCAAACTTGATCATTATGTGATCATTATGTTTACACGGTATGAATATTACTTTTTGTTTCTATTTTTTCTTATTATAGTCATTGTGGATATCATTTTCTGGTTTTGCTTACTCCATATCAATTCATGTATTTTCCCATCTAATATCTGTATTTTTCGTTCTTAATGTTTGTTGTTTCATACAACCAGTAACACTCCATTCCAATCATGCAACACAGTTTGTTTAGCCATCCATTAACAGCAAAAAATAAATTAAATTAAGTTTAAAAACCCCAGAATTAAAATGTATGTCCTTTAACTGGGAGATGGGCTGAACAAACTTTGTATAGAAATTTACAGCTCCCATGCAAACATCAAATTAACCAGACATGGAATACAGAATAGTTCATTCACACTTGAGTGCATAAACAATCACAAAAATGTCCTTTTACTTTCCAGAAAGCATCACCTTCCCTCAGGACCTATACAATCCTTCAGACTTACACACTACCCTAAATTTAAGTCTCCTCTTAAAGGAGAAAGTAGGCTTTAAACTGTGATGAATGAGAGATACTTTCTGGGTAATTGATAATCAGTTTCTTAATTAGGCTAGCTAATAATCAACAAATTGATGGTTAGTGGTTTTTCTCCATAACCAAAGACACCTTAATGGAGACACTAAATGCCTTAAATATTTTTTTGAAAGGGAATACCCCTGACCAGAAAAATCAACCCTGATTGGGAGACATTTAAATGAAGCCATGGGTGAGAAGCCTTCAGTTCCTCCTACTAAGATAATGAAACTAAGCCACCTCCAGCAATCTGGCCAGAGGAATCCATCTCCACCAGCCCACTCTGGTTGCTTTTCTCCTTCATAAGTTGGGTCACCTTAAACTCCAGTGGAGGGGTGCAATGACATGGGCTTATTTCCTAAGAGAAAAATTCACCTCGATTAGATTCCCTTTACAATAATAAACAGAAGCAGGGTCTCCTGGTTGGGTGGAGTACTGCCCAAAACAGAGGAGCATGTACCCCAAGAAGTAGGGTAATCTCCTCTTTGTCCTTCAGAGACTGGCTAACTGACCTACAGGAGCTGGTCTTTGAATGAAGAAATAAAGGGAAAAAGACTCCTAATTTAATATTTGGGATCAATAAATAGTGGATCTCTCACCTTTTTGATGTCTTAAAGTTGCCTTCAAATTTACAGTACTACTTTAAGACTGAAGCTCCCCAAAAGGGGAATTTTTACATTCAGGTTTTCAAGAGAGTCAATCCCTTTCTCAGTGGCCCTGCATGGTTCAAGTAGTAGTCAAGGTGTAGATTTATTTTTTTTAATTCATATTTAATTTATTTAATATATTTAGTTTTCAGCATTGATTTTCACAAGAGTTTGAATAACAAATTTTCTCCCCATTTCTACCCTCTCCCCCACTCCAAGATGGCAAATATTCTGGTTGCCCCGTTCCCCAGTCAGCCCTCCCATCTATCACCCCACTCCCCTCCCAACCCCCTTTCCCTTCTTCTCTTGTAGGGCAAGATAAATTTCTACACCCCGTTGCCTGTGTATCTTATTTTCTAGTTGCATGCAAAAACTTTTTTTTGTTTGTTTTTGAACATCTGTTTTTAAAACTTTAAGTTCCAAATTCTCTCCCCTCTTCCCTTCCCACCCACCCTCCCCAAGAAGTCAAGCAATTCAACATAGCCCACATGCGTATCATTATGTAAAACCCTTCCACAATACTCATGTTGTGAAAGACTAACTATATTTTGCTCCTTCCTAACCTATCCCCCTTTATCCAGTTTTCTCCCTTGACCCTGTCCCTTTTCGAAAGTGTTTGTTTTTGATTACCTCCTCCGCCATCTGCCCTCTCTTCTATCATCCCCCCTTTTTTATCTTCTTCCTCCTTCTTTCCTGTGGGGTAAGATACCCAATTGAGTGTGTATAGTATTCCCTCCTCAGGTCAAATCTGATGAGAGCAAGATTCACTCATTCCCCCCTCATCTGCCTTCTCTTCTCTTCCTACAGAACTGCTTTTTCTTGCCATTTTTATGTGAGATAATTTACCTCACTCTATCTCTCCCTATCTCCCTCTCTCAATATATTCCTCTCTCATCCCTTAATTTGATTTTATTTCTTTTAGATATCATCCCTTCATCTTCAACTCACCCTGTGCCCTCTCTCTCTCTCTCTCTCTCTCTCTGTTTGTGTATATATATATATATATACATATATATATATAAATATATATATATAGACATATATATGTATATATATATATATATACACACACATACATACACACACACACACACACACACACACACACACACACACACATATATATATATATATATATATATATATATATATATATATATATTCATACACATATATATGTATGCATATTCCCTTCAGCTACCCTAATACTGAGGTCTCATGAATCATACACATCATCTTTCCATGTAGGAATGTAAACAAAACAGTTCAACTTAGTAAGTCCCTTGCGATTTCTTTTTCTTGTTCTTTTTCTTGATTACCTTTTCATGCTTCTGTTGATTCTTGTGTATGAAAGTCAAATTTTCTATTCAGCTCTGGTCTTTTCACTGAGAAAGCTTGAAAGTCCTCTATTTTCTTGAAAATCCATATTTTGCCTTGGAGCATGATACTCAGTTTTGCTGGGTAGGTGATTCTTGGTTTTAATCCTAGCTCCACTGACCTCTGGAACATCGTATTCCAAGCCCTTCGATCTCTTAATGTAGAAGCTGCTAGATCTTGGGTTATTCTGATTATGTTTCCACAATACTCAAATTGTTTCTTTCTGGTACTTACAGTATTTTCTCCTTGATCTGGGAGCTCTGGAATTTGGCGATAATATTCCTAGGAGATTTCTTTTTGGGATCTATCTGAGGAGGTGATCTGTGGATTCTTTCAATTTCTATTTTACCCTCTGGCTCTAGAATATCAGGGCAGTTCTCCTTGATAATTTCTTGAAAGATGATATCTAGGCTCTTTTTTTGATCATGGCTTTCAGGTAGTCCAGTAATTTTTAAATTATCTCTCCTGGATCTATTTTCCAGGTCAGTGGTTTTTCCAATGAGATATTTGACATTGTCTTCTACTTTTTCATTCCTTTGGTTCTGTTTTATAATATCTTGAAGTCTGGTAACTGCCACAGCTCACTGATTCAGGGTGCTAGGGCCCACTCCACCCGGCTCCTGGTCTGGTTGGTCCGCACGGCCCATGCAGGGCTCTGCTCCACTCCACTCCCAGCTCCGTGTGGGATAGACCTCACCCAGCAACCATCCAGGCTGTCCTGGGCTGGAGCCCTGCTTCCCTCTGCTATTTTGTGGGTTCTGCAGTTCTAGAATTGGTTCAGAGCCATTTTTTATAGGTTTTTGGAGGGACTTGGCGGGGAGCTCACGCTAGTCCCTGCTTTCCAGGCGCCATCTGGGGAATCCCATTTTCAAGAGAATATTCCTTATTTGTCCAATCCAGGGGCTTCACAAGATCCAGTTTATACTCAGACACTTGAATGAGATTGTTTAAACAGCAATCTGTATTAGCATAGAAAATTATATTTTATATGCTGAATGTACTTGCATAATAATGCTTTGAGATCTCTTATAAAATCACTATGAACAAAATAAAATGAGTATAAATGTAGAACTCAGAGAATGGTGAAATATTAAATTATTATGGCAGTGGTGTTGTATTTACTCAGAATTTATTAAGTGCCTACAAAGGGCAACTGCTAGGTATACTGCACTATGCTATTAGTAAGCATATGGTAATTGTTTGCAAATAGTGTATGGAGTGCTCAGGGAAGACTGACACTTCTAGTATGATGGCTTCCTGAGCCCTTTTGTTTAGGGCTGCTCACCTCTACTCTCGCCTGTGGCTCCAAGAAACTAGTATGCACAGTAGCCACACTTCAGTAAAACCATCTAAGCAGATGGGCTAAACTTGGCATACATTAGGTGCTATATAAATTAGGTGCTATTATTATCATTATTATAATCATGGCATTGACTGGAATGAGTTTTGTCCTTTATTATTTCATTCAACAAAAAATTATTAATAGTCTACTGTGTGCAAAAAGAACACCATGTGAAACACTAGGAGGGGCAGGGCAGAGATAATACATTTATGTAAGACAAAGTCCTTATGGTACAGTAGAAAAGGCACTGGCTCTGAAGTCAGAGGATCTGAGTTCAAATCCCTCTTCTGGTGCTTATTGACTGTGAGTCTCTGGGCAAATTACTTAATCTCCCTGGACCTTGGTTTCCTCATCTGAAAAGTGAGGGGATTGAACTCAACAGCCTCTTAAGTCCCTTCCAGACATTTAGGTTTTAAGGTTACATGTCCTTTACCCTCCACATGGACATGAGGGGAAACAGTTCAGGCTCCTAACCCCATTGACCCAGAAATAGCAATGCCCACCCCCTACCTAACCACTAACCCTGCCTGTTTCCAGCCCAGGCACCACAGTCACCATGCAAGGAAGCAATTCTTGTGGAGGTATGACCCAGCAACTGTCTCTGCCAATGTTATAGTCCCTACCTCCTAAGGAGTTACTGCTACTGAAGACTGGGAAAAGAGAGGTTCTTACCTGTAGAGTCCTTGGTATAGTAAAATGGTCCAACTTCAAAGGCAGATGTGATTTTTATCAATGTGTATAATACTAAAGAAGAGGCAATCCCACTTGTTTTGCTGCTGTACTCTAAGGACCAAATGGGCTAAACCAGGTTGAGGGTAGCCAACAGATTTCAAACCTATCGGTGACTTAAGAGAATGCATACCCTATGCATGTTCCAATGGCCATGAAAATGGCTGAAGCTTGGTCAGATATCAAAAATGCCAAGGTCATGCACTACATTGGTAGTCATCTTGACTTTTGTCCTGCCACTGGACTCCGATGACTCTGGAAGAGAGAGTGAGGCTGACAACTTTTTGCTACTCTACATCACTTACATCCAATTCACACAAAAGTCAAGACTTCACTCAACATGATATCATTGGACCTCTTTGAAAACAAAGGATTAACAACAATAGTACGCATCTAAGTATCTACCGTGTACCAGGCAGTAGGTACACAAATACAAAAGTGAAACAATATCTGCCCTCAAGGAGCTTACATCCATCTGGTGGAGACATGTGTATAGTAAATATATAACATATATACCTGTTGTATACACAAAAACATATATTCAAGACAGATACAAGATGATTTTGGAAGGATGGATGGCTGCAGAAGCTGGGGAATAAGAAAAGCCTGATGTAGATATTGGAGCTGAAATTGAGTCTTGAAAAAGATTAGAGATTTTAAGAGGTAGTAGTGAGGAAGGAGTAATAATAATCATAGCTAACATTTACATAATGCTTACTATGTGCCAGGAACTATGCTAAACACTTTACAATTATTATCTCATTTGGTCCTCACAACAACCCTGCAAGGTAGGCGCTATTATAACCCTAATTTTACAGATGAGGAAACTGAGGTTAAGTGACCTGCTCAGTATCATACAGCTGGTAAGAATCTGAGGCCACATCTGAACTCAGGTTTTCCTGACTCTAGTGCTCTATCAGCTCTGCCACCTAGCTGTTCCAGATATTCTAGATCCAGAGAGCAGCTTTTACCAAGGCATGGAAAGTGCCCTGTATGAAGAATACTAAGAAGGCCAGTTTTACTGCAACACAGGTGACACAAAGAAGACTAAATATGAAACAAAGCTGGAAAGTATAGTAGCAATTTGACTTTGAAGATCTTTTCCACCCATTAATAGGCCATTTGGCCTGCTTACATCACAGGAAACCTGAGTCACATGTGGTAGGAAGAGCTTCCTGACAGGAAAAGGAAGTTCTGTCACAAGAAACATACACGCAGAGAGAAAGAGAGAGAGAGAGAGAGAGAGAGAGAGAGAGAGAGCGAGCAGTTATGGCTGCTAATGGCCACCCTCATGATTGTTACAACTGAACAGGCTGATTTAGCTGTACCGTGAGTTTGTTTTGGGGAAGACCCCAGCAGGGGGTCAGAGAGGTTTTGGGATGGCCAGGCTCCAGGTTGTTATATTGTGTATGGAATGTTTTACTGCTATGATAGACTGGATAAATGGCTTGTGGGATATGGTTCTCTGGTGCCTGAATAAATGGCTTACTTCTTCTACCTTCCATGTGGAGAATCTCATATACTTTGCGATGCAGAATTACGTAGGCATTTTGACAATTGTCATCTGCATTGTTATTATTGCCTTACTGGTACAGAAAGATGGATTGAGACTGAGTTGTGAAGGACTTTAAATATCAGAAGAATTTATAGTCCATACTAGAGGGAGCCACAGTGTTAACTAAATAGTCAAGTAACAAAGTCTGACTTGCACTTTATGAAACTCACTCGTACAGTGGCTATGTGGAGGTTGGACTGGAATGAGGGGAGCAGTGAAACAGAAAGGTCAATAAGGAAATTATTCCTATAGTCCAGCCCAGAAATGGTAACAGCCTGAACTAGGATGGTGAGTGTGTGAATGGTGTCTGACTGGGTGAAAAGATGTAAAGATTAGAAATGACAACTGATTGTATATATGGAGAGACAGCTGAATAAAGGATGACAGGTTGCAAACCTGGCTGGAAAGCACCTGTGGTGCCTTCAACAGGAAAAGTGAGGTTCAGAAGGGGAATGAGTTTGAGGGAAAAGACAATGAGTTCTATTTTGGATGAATGATAGGTGAAGAGAGGCTATGTATACAGTGGCTGGAGAGTAGGCTACTGAGGAAGTAGGCAAGAAATGAGGAAGTGACTGGGGCTTTTCTGAAATAAGGTTCCAGGAGAAGCAGTCATCAATCAGAAGAGGGCCTCGAGGAGGACTTTCCCACAGGGGTTGGAATCTGATGGGGCAAGGTGATTGGTTAGGAGACTGAGGTAGCCCTAGAGAATAGTAATAACTAACATGGTTAGTTAATACCTAAGAGGCTAGGTTTGCAAAGCACTTTACAAATATTACCTCAAGTGGCAAAGAATGGGAAACTGAGGGGGTGTCCATAAATTGGAGAATGAACAAGTTATAGTACATAAATGTGATGGAGGGGCAGCTAGGTAGAACAGTGAGCAGAGCACTTGGCCTGGAGGCAGGAGGACCTCAGTTCAAATCCGGCCTGGGACACTTGACACATGTACTAGCTGTGTGACCTTGGGCAAGTCACTTAACCCCAATTACCCTGCCTTCCCCCCCAAAAAATGTTATTAAAAAATGTGATGGAATACTATCATCCTGAATGCTTAGCAACCAACACTAATGAAAAACACATGTTACATACATACATACATGCATACACCGCCCCCCCCAAATATTCAAAATAGACACAAAATTATTTTGGAGGGATGAATAGCAATGGAAACTGGGGGATCAGAAAGGCCTTATGTAGATGGTGGTGCTAAAGCTGAATCTTAAAGAAGATTAAAGACTTTAAGAGATGGTGCTAAGGAAGGCGTAATAATAACAATAGTAGCTAATGATAATGACAACAATAATAGGTAATAGTGCTTACTACAGTGCCTCCTGATACAGGTGAAGGACTCAGAAAGTAGAATTTTTTGACATGGTCAAATTTTTTAAAATATCTCATTTTGTTCTCACAACAATCCAGGAAGATAGGTGCTACCATCCACATTTTGCAAATGGAGAAACAAAAGCAAACAGGTATTGAGTTTGCCCGGGGTCATACAATTAGTGCCAATCTGAGGGAGAATTTAAAATCAAGTCTTTCTAACTCCAGGTCTAGTGCTCTCTACCACCTAGCTGCATGCATAGAATGAGCTAAGTTTGAGATGTGACACAGACCCTGTTCCATGAACAAGACGCTCCATCTCTCAGTTCCAGGCACTATCTCTGGCTATCTACCCCAGGCCTGGAACACTCTTGCTATTCCAGCTACTGACCTCCCTGACTTTTAAGTTCCAACTAAAATCCCACTTTCTATAAGAAGCCTTCTCCAACCTCCTCTTATTCCAGTGCCTTCCCTCTTTTAATTATTTCCTGTTTATTTTGTATGTAGCTTGCTTTTTTTTTATGTTTGCATGTTGTCTCACCCATTAGATTGTAAGCTCCTTGGGGCAGGGACTTTTTGCCTCTTTTTTATATCCCCAGCTCTTAGTATAGTGCCTGGCACATAGTAGGTGCTTAATGTTTATTTATTGATTTTTTTCCTCCAAGTATTCATAATCTGTTGGGGGAAGGGAGGAGATATGTAATATCTTTACTTTTCAGTAGGGTTAAGGAATAAGGAGACCTGACCTGTGATTTAATTTTAAGGGAATCCCCAATGAGAAGACTCCTTTTTCTAATGATCAGCAATTGCTCTTCACTTTACATTCTTAAGAGTTTCCTAGAGCACTGTGAGTTAAAGTGACTTGCCTAGAGTGACACAGCCAGTATGTGTCAGTAGTAGGGCTTGAATTCAAGTCAACTTCAAGTCACAAAGCTTTGAGTCTGAGTTTTTTGTGAGGAGCACAATCTCCAAATATATCATTGTTCCAGTAGGAAAATTAAATCCTCTGAAAGAACATTGTACCAAAATATGGGGACCATCTTTATAATTTGCATTCAAGAATAAAGGTTCTAACAAGAGAAAACACTGAACTAATAAATATCTCCTGATATTTACCAGTTTTTAATAGTAACCTGGAAGGAGCATAGTAATGGTTGTGTTAGTCATAATCCAATTAACAAAAAAGCATTTATTAGACTCCTCTAATTGCCAAGCATTCCCCTAGATACTTTGTGTCCTTCGCAAAGACAAAAGTGAAAGTCACCGTATTCTGATTATTTACTTATCGTATCTCTGATGAAATACATATTGCAACCTATTCGTCTGTTAACTGTATCATGATGAAACAAAAAAGAAACAAGTAGCTTGGGCTAAGAGGTAGAGGAATCAATGAGGCTTATCAGTTTAAAGTAGCAAAGGGTTACAATAGAAATTCTAAGATCATGTAGTTTAGTGAAGCCCTTTGCAAATCTGGAGGCTTATGCAGGGGTCAGTTTTATTATTTTATGAAACAAGGAAGTTGCCCTATAAAGTGTTAAATATGAAACTTATGAAAATACACAACTTAAATACATAAATGCCAGCTGTCATTATTATTCTAAGGAACAAGCCACTAGACTTCAATATTAAAGTGTTAAGTATGAACCAGATACAAATTAGAAGTAGTTTGAGGGCCTGTTTACTTATTCTAAAATCAAAAGCTAAATTCCACACCAGTACACATAAAGGTCAGACAGGACTGAAAAAAAAAAACGACTGAACAACAACAAAAATACATAAAGGAACGTGTGCTGCTTTCATTTATAAAGATTTCATCAGCTGCGGAACATCTTATAAAGATTGCCTCAGATGCAGAACATATTCTTGAGAGCTGCAGGAAAAAAAAAAATCATCACCTAGGAGCTAACCAGATGGGCAGTACAAGTACAGCTTCGTTATGCAGGTATAATTTCTTCGTACTCCATCTCTCACAATCAATCCAGATACGACCCAGGTAAAGCACTTTGCAAGTCTTGAAGCGTTAAATAAATGCTGGTTATTATGAGTAAGTACCTAATTGTGCAGGGTCCTCTGGATGGTATTCTTACACCAAAAAAGGGAGCCACATGTCACCTTTCAGAAAGACCAGGGCTTGGGTTGTTTTCCTTGGAAAGATAAGTGCTGAGGATACTTTGTTTTTCTTGGAAAGACCAGTGTTTAGGATACTTTGTTTTCCTACAAAGACCCGTGCTTAGAATACTTTGTTTTCCTTGGAAAGACCAGTGTCTGGGATACTTTGTTTTTGTTAAGTATTAAAAAGGTAACAGTAACTTCCAAGGAGAAAGTGAGGCCTTTTCTCAGGCAAAACAAAAGACAAATAATGAAACATCGTATCTGCCGGGGGCGGCTACTTAACAAGAGGAAATTGGAGTCGGAGTGCTGTGTAGGCGTGTGTGTGTGTGTGTGTGTGTGTGTGCGCGCGCGCGCGCAGAAGCTTCCTTTGGGCTGCCCCCCCCTGCTCCCCCACCTCGCCTCCACTTCCTAGGCCTCAGGCCTAACTCAGGCCTAGTATTGCAGTCACACCAGAAAGTGAATGAGGCAGCGCCACATTCCCTAGGCCCGGTTAGATTCCCCAGGTCCTACGGCCAGGTGAAGCCCCGGGACGCGAAAGGGGAAAGCGGCCTACAACCTTCTCTCTCCTTCGTCCCCTAAGCAGGCTGCGGAGAGGCAGCGGTTTGCAGGAAGAAAGGTAGCCCGCCCATGAGACCTAGTACGGGAGAGGCGGCGGGGGGAGGGGAGGGGGTGATCATCGCTCGGCAGCGACCATGCCCCTCCTCTCCGCCTCCTCCGGCTCAGCCGCAGCCTCAAGAGGCACGTGACACGGCCCACTCTCATCTCCACCCGGAGATATCCCTGCGCCATCGCTACCTCAGCGGAGGGGGCAACCACTTTCTCTTTCCTCTTCTTCTCCTCCCTCCATCCCCTCCCTTTCCACCCCCCCCCCGACCCCGCCCAGGGTGACAGAGCCTCCATCGCCGCCATGTTGACGTCCCTCCTCTTCTATCCCCGCCGCTACCGAGGGAAGGAAAAGAGGCCCCGCCCCTAGGGGATGATTGGCAGGGAGATTTCCCCAATGGTCAATACTCTTAGCAGAACACCCCCCCCCCGGCCCCCCCCCCGCCCGCCGGGGCCGCTTCCCAGCGGAGCCCGGGCCCGGGCTTATGTGTATGTGCGTGTGTGTGTGTGTGCGTGCGTGTGCGCGCGCGCGTGTGTGCATGTATGTGTGCCTGCGCAGCGGCGGAGCGGAGGCGCCAGAGCGAGGGCCGCCCGCGGAAGAATCCTCTCTCCCCTCCCCCCACCCCACCCCTCCTCCCTGAGTCCGGGGGAAAGGCATTTCGGCCGGCGCCGTCGCCATTTTGTCGAGCTGCCTATCTCGGGCGCCGCCATGTTGGTGAGAAGAAATCACCGCCACGGCCACTATCCAAATCCCCGTGTTCCTCCACGCCACCCGCTCGCTCCCAAGCCTCGGCCAGCAGCGGCGGATAGAGACTAAAGCAGCAGCGCCAGCAGCGCCCGGCAGCGAGGGGGGCCATTGCCCTGTGTTTGCAGTTAGAGCCCCATCTTTCTGCTGTGATTGTTAATAGACTGGAAAAGTCTCTGTGTCTCTCTGTGTCGCTCACTAAGTAACCGTGAGTTTTTACCAATTCATCATCTCTCACCACCGAGTCCCAGCGGCGGCCGAGAGCAGGTGGTGATCACCGAGTCCAAGTGTGTGTGTCTCTCTCTCTGTCAGGCAGCAGCAGCAGCAGGGCGTGTGCGCGCTAGGGTCTCTGGTCGGTGGCCACAGGGCAGTTTCCTCCTCGCCACCTCCTGCTGCTCATCCCTCCACCACCACCTCCACCATCACCACCTCCACCTCCTCCACCAGCCTCATGGCCTTTGAGAGCCTTTTCTCCAAATCCCCCAACCCCGTTCTTGACAAAAACATGACAGACTCTGAACATGCAGGGGACGAAAGGTCGAGTAACCCTAATTCTTCTCTCTCTCTTTCTTTTCTCTCTCTTTCTGTCCGATAATAATAATAATGTGTCTGTGGTTCAATAATAATAGTCCTCATCCTCATGTGCCTAGTACTGGAATGTTTGCTGCGTTTTCTTCAGCCTATGTTGGGTGGGGGTGGGGGAGGGGATGGGGGGAGTAGTTGGAGGGTAAGGGGGTAAACAAAAAAAATCACCTTCATCTTCGGTGTGTAAAAATGGGGGTGGTTTTGGATTGGTGTGGGGCGGGAAGCTGGGGAAAGATTGCAGTTACATTTTGCATGATTTAAACATTTTTTTTTGTTTTGTTCCATCAATTCCATTACATGCACTCCTCTCCTCTCCTCTCCCCCCGCCCCTCCTTAAACCTTCAAGATAATTCCACGGTCATTGCAAACTTCGTTTGGTGGTGCTAGAGAAAGGTTTGTTTCAGGTTTTTCCTCCCTACCTCTCAACTAGGTTTCGTGTTCTATATTTAACCTGATGGTTTTCTCATCGGATTTGCAGCCTTCTGATTTCACGAGATCATTTTTATGCAGATTAGGGTCTGACTGACGTTTTGCTTTGCCACCCCCCCCCCCCCCAGTCCCCACACGCACACCCCAGTCATCATTTCCCTGGTTAGATGACAAGCACTTTTGTGTGTCTCCCTCTTCTGAGCACTCTTTTTCTTACATGAAGCGTTGCAGTTCCCCAATTCCCTCCTCGTTAGCTGTGGCCCAGCCCTGAAGCTTTTCTAAAGAAAAAAAAAAACCCTCAAAGTTAAATGATTAGATGCTCAATTTCAAATATTTTAAACCGTTTAATATTTAATAGTTTTTTACATATTTACTATGGCATCAGGACTCCTCCAAAAGTACACTTAAAGTTTTGCTTTTAGGAAGTTTTAAATCACCACCACCACCACCAATTTCCAAAGTGTTGTTTTCTAATAAAACCCTATTGAGGCCAGCAAGCCTGAATAGCTAGCAAAGCCAGGGAACACTGCAAAATGATAAGCCCATAGCACTTTCCTTGCAAAATCTCAAAGTTAGCCGTTCATGGATTATGAATTTATTTTGACCTCTTTGATTTTGTAAATGTTACACTTTTAACATTCCCTCAAAATAAGTTACTCAAGTACTATTTTATAAGAAGTGTATCTTTTCCATTTTAAGGCTTCGGACTTCAGTCGTAATAAAATCCTAACATTTAGATAAAATGGCAGCACAGTTTAGTTACTTCTGAAAGATTTAGGTGTTACAGTGACAGAGCAAAATCTCTTATCTCATTGTGATTTATAATAGTCATTTCAAAATCCAAAATAAGAAAATTATTCTGCACTAAATAGAAGCAGTCAAAAGGACCCTTGTATGTAAACTTTTGGAACCCTAGCTTCAGTTTGTAGTTACCTCAGAATGCTTCTAACACATTTGTAAGTTGCCAAAATTTAATACTTATTAGTAGTAATATGGCTGTTATAACTTGCTACAATCATAACCAAAGCAGTAAAAATAATAAATTAGTTTGCACTTCAAAATTTGTATTTAAATGTTTGATTATCTTGAAAAATTACTGAGGAAAAAAGGGCTAACAAATGTAAATGCACAGATTCAGTTGAATTCAGTAAAAGTCAGTTCAATAAAATGAAAGCAGTGGCCTTCCCCTCTACCCAAAAAAAAGAAAAATCCTCGTAACCAAAGGCAAAAATCATGAATATATGAATATTTTTCATATCCTTTTGCTGTGGGTGGTAGGAATTTTCTTTTAATTAAAGGCCTGTTGACAATTACAGAAACAAGCATGTTGGTTTTTAAAATAAAAATCTAATGTGTTTAGATAGTAAAAATCCCAAAGGAAATTTAGAAAGTTAAATTTCTATCTTTATAAGCTAATTCTAGAAATAATATTTTAGAATAAAAATAGAATACGTAACTAATTTCTAAAGAAGAATTCTCTACACTGACATTTAATACTTTAGACAGATTAGGTTCCATTCTTTAGTCAGAAGGAATTCAGTACTTAAGTAAAGTTATAATACCAAACTTATCAATGTAGACTCCAGACTTAAAGGTTTCTAGAGCTATTTTGAGAAATTTGTATTTGGACATCAAAATATTTTTACTATGGAAAACCAAAATCTATGTTAGTGAGAACTGGTAAATTGGGAAATTAAAGTTCAAAATCAAAATTTTACTAAACAAATTGCTTTTTAGTTGTCTTCTCAGCAGCATAAGTAATATAAAGGATTTACTTTATAAATAATATATTATGGAGTTTTTTTGTCCTTTAGACCTAAGAAAACAAAATTGTGCATCTATATTTAGAAAATGATTAGCTGGTTATTAGTGTGAGATGGTAGTTTTATTCTGAAACAATTTTTTTTTACACTATATAATTTAGTTCTAGCTTGTGTAGCAGAAAGAGCCCTGTACTAGGCTATAATCTGGAGGCCTGGTCCTGGTTCTGCCACTTTCTAGCCAGTGAATATCCTCTATTCTTTAAAGCCCCTTGTGCAAGTCTTTTAACTTCTCTAGGACTCAACTGTTTTGTCTGTAAATAAATAATAGGTTGAACTAGGTGATATCTAAGTATCTAAGTCACATGTAGCTCTGACATTCTGATTTCATATTATATTCATTTAAAATCTAGGATCTGTGTAATTAATAATAGATAGTCTTAGGGAGTTGCTTGAGGTTAAAAGAGGTCAAATGACTTGCCAATAATCACATGAATAAATATAATGGGTGGGACTTGAATCTAGGTTCTTCTTGATTCTAAGGCCAGAATTGCATTTACTGTCTCTCTGTTCCCAAAGCGTGATAGCCAAAAGTCAGTGGAAATGGAAGAGGTGTAAGAACTATGGTACTTGGAATTCAGCAAAGAAATTCTGGGTTATTTTTCCAGATATTCTATAATGAAATCTTTAGTTATCAATTACCAGTGGTGTAAAGATTTTTTAATGACATTTTTGTATTAGAGCACTAGAATGTAAGTTCAGTGAAATGAATCAATTCTCTTTACGGTTTTTTAAAGTAGGTGTCTAAAACATGCTGTATTTTTTAAAAATTAAATACATTTTTGTAATTACTATGTAAAAACATCATCCTAAATGCAAATGAAAAAATTTTTAGATTGCAAAAGTTTAATTTTAGCTTAAACCAAATATAATTTATTTTAGCTTAAAAATCTTTTTAAGTTGGAAGGATTATCTCCTTAAAGACAGTAATTTTTCAGATGAAATAAGCCTATGGAATTTCAGTTTTAAAAGGCTCTTTTAATGATATTTATTTTAAATGCTTTTGTCTTATTTTTATTTTGATATTTTTAGTTTTCATATTACATTCATTTCCAAATATATTCCCCCCTTCTTCCCAGCAAGCCATCTGTTATAACAAAGATTTTAAAAAGAAAGGGAAAATAAAGCAATTCAGGAAAACTAACCAACACACTGAGTATATCTGACAGTGTAAGCAATATTCCACCTCCTTAGTCCCCCGCTTCTATGATGAAAGGTTAGAGGTATTTTCTCTTGAGCCAAACTTGGTCATTATAATTGCACAGCTTTCAGTTTCATTTCCCTAGTGATATTTCCATAACATATAAATGTGATGCGCATCTTACTATAAATCTGATAGGGTATAGCTTATATATTTGTGAAACGTAATCTATTTGAAAGTGATATGAAACCTGGAGGAATAGCTAATGGTGGTTAGAATTCTAAAAAGATATTAACAAGCTGTGACCTTTGGGCTAAATCTAATAAGATGAAATTTGATATAGACTGAAATAAAGTCTTAAATCTAAAAATCTGACTTCCCAAATACAAGTTAGATAGCAATTTATCTGAAAAAGATCTGGGAGTTTTAGTGGAATGCCCACTCAATATGAGTCAACAGTGTGGTATAGTAGCTAAGAAAAAGCTAATGGTGTCTTGGGGCTGTGTAGAGAGGCAGAATGGTAATGAACAATCAAGCATTTATTAAGCACCTTCTGTGTACCAGATGCTGTACTGGGAGCTGGGAATATAAAGAAAAAGAATGAAGCAGCCTTGGTCTTGAAGAAGCTTACATTCCATCAGGAGAGACAACATATAAGTCAAATCAAATAAATATAAGATAATTAGGTAGGGCGCTAATTAGAAAAGGCTTCTTGTAGAGGATGATACTTGAGCTTTATCTTGAAGGAAGAAAAGGATTCTATGAGGTAGAGTTAGGTAAGAACACCATTTCTGGCATGGAAATGGGAAATAGAGTACCATAGATGTGGAGCAAAGAAAAGACTAATTAGGCTAGACCCCTAGAATGAGTGAAGTGGGGTATAAGATATAATGAGGCTAGAAAGATAATTTGGGGCCATGTTGTAAGAGGTTTAAAAGCCAGCAGAGTTTATATTCTAACCTAGAGGCAATAAGTGAGACACTGAAGTTTATTGAGTTTGATAGGGACGTAGAAAGGTGTTTAAAGAAAATATTTGATCTCTGTATAGAGAATGGACTGGGGGGGGGGGGGAGTTAGAGTCCAGGTAACTAATTAGAGAACTCTCTAATAGCTCACTACTGCAATAACCCAAGCACTCAAGTATGATGAGACCTTGCACTGAGGTGATGGCTAATCAGTAAGGGATCAGCTGCAAGAGATATGTGGAGGTAGAAACAACAAGATAATGCAACTGATTGTATACATGTGGTGAGGAAAAGGGGAGTCAAGAATAATATTGAGGAGACTAAAATAACTAGGGACTTCTGACAGAAGTAGGGACATGGGGAGAGGGGCAGGTTTTGGAGGAAAAAGAATGAGTTCTCTTTTGGATATGTTGAGTTTGAGATGACCTGTTGTACTCTCTCCTGGAGTAATCTGTTTAGTGCTGGGCACTACAGTTTGGGAAAGGCATATATCAGCTGGAAAGTGTCCAGAAAAGGGTGCCAAGAATAGGGAAGTCTACATGGTTGGCTGAAGGAATTGGGGTTGTTTAGCTTGGAAAAGAGAAAGGGGGTAAGAAGTAAAAAGTAGATACAATATCCATCTTCAAGTATTTGAAAGACTGTCGTGGCAGAGGAATTAGTTTGTGTTTCTTGGTTCCAGAGAGCAGAATCTGGACATGATAAGTAGAATTTGCAAAGAGGGGGCAGCTAGGTTGGTGCCCTGTAGTCAAGAGGACCTGAGTTCAAATTTGACTTCAGACACTTGACACTTACTAGCTGTGTGACCCAAGGCAAGTCACTTAACCCTGATTGCCTCAGGAAAAAAAAAATGAATTTGCAAGAGGCAAATTTTGGCCTGATGTCAGGAAAAGCTCCCTAAGGTAAAAGCTGGTTGATCACTTGTGAAGGAGGTTGTAATGGGGATTATTTTCTAGCTGTGGGTTGGGCTGAATGACTGCTAAAGTCTCTTCCAACCCTGAAATTCTCTGATTCTGTGGTAACTCAGTGAATTAACTAAATTTAAGATTTAAGGTATTATAATTTTTAAAAGGCCCCATAAATTTGTGTATTTGTAGGATGTTAAAACATATTGTAGAGGAGTCTTTCAGTATGGGGAGGGGGGTGGGAAAAAGTTTCTAGAAGTCTTACTCAACTTCTCCCATCACTAATTATAAAAATTTGGGGAGTGTCAGGGGGATTGAGGTTACCTGCTAGTGAAATTTAGATCATAGAGCATCAAACATATTTTCATCTTTATCCTTTTCTCTCTTCCATTTAAGCTTATCTCAGCTGAGTATTGGCTTAATTAAAGCAGTTGACAGGAAGTTGTGCTTTACTGGAGGTTATTTGTGACATCAGAAGGAGATGTGTTAGTTCAAATGAATTCCCAAATGGTTGAATTTAGAGGAAGATGTTTTTGGACTTTGCCTCTTCTAGGCAACTACTCTGTCATCACCAGCAGTCATCCAAGGAGCAGAATACATGGGATGGTCATTGTTTTGTAGCATTCATTCATTTTCATTCACTCGGTAAACATTTTTAAGTTACATACAGGGTGAAATCCTGGCCCCTAAAGTGAATCTGAACACAAGGTTCAGTAAAATTTTTCATATCTGCGGGAGGGATAACCTTATAATAATAGCAATTTATAGCTATATAAGGTATTATAGTTTGCTAAACACTTTACATAGATTTATCATTTGAGCTTTATAACAGCTCTGTGAATGGAGTGGTACTCAATATGATTCCCTTTTATAAATGAAGAAATTCCTTCTATTTGATACCAAATGAAGATTTATTAACATTGTAAGTTGAAGTTTTATTCTTGTTTCTAAAACTTTGAGTTACTAAATTATTCTCTCCTGGGTTTAGGGTTCTATATTTGTGTTCAGTTTTGAAACAGCAGCTTAATGCCTCCTTTCTGAAACTAATTTAACCACGAAACACTGTGCAATTTCAATCTAATGACAAAATGACTAAAAATGCTAGTATAAAAGCATAGGATAACTCGGGTTCAGTAGGGTCCTGAAAATTTAGATCGTAATAGAAGTTAGGCCTTTTGTTTTTATGGGGGAGGGCAGGGTAATTGGGGTTAAGTGACTTGCCCAAGGTCACACAGCTAGTAAGTGTGTCAAGTGTCTGAGGCCAGATTTGAACTCAGGTCCTCCTGACTCTAGGGCTGGTGCTGTACTCACTGCACAACCTAGCTGCCCCAGGCCTATTTTTTTTTTTTTTTTACCAAAATAACTACTCTCCTCCATAGAGTGAACTCAGCTCCGTTTTGCATAGTTACTTAGGTTTCTTTGATTATCTAGTCCCACATATATTTTTCCCATTTATTCCAAATTTAGCATTTTGTAATCTACAAAATTTCAGTTGTTAGAAACAGGAGCTTTCTAGGTAATAGGTAAGTTCCCAACTAGCTTAATAAGAGAATTCACTAAATAGATTGACATAAGAAATATACCTACACCTTCTTTTAGTTCCTTCTGAGCAGTGGCCATAGATTGAAATTTTATAGCAGCTAGTTGACCAAAAAATTATATTAAATCACTTATGCAAGTTATTTAGTTATTTGGATTCAAATAATTCTTGTATAGCAGCTCCAATGTTAGAAACATATTGAGAGATATGTTTCTTTATACCCACATTACACATTTGAGAAGTACATAAGATTCTCTTTTAGGTTTTGGCCTTTGTTTTAATGTGTAAGTTGGAAAAGGTAGCAAGGTATTTTTATCTGTCATATCAATAAGTGGATTATGGAGAGACCTATTCTCATATAGCCTTAAGATCTTATGACCTTAAACTTATCAAGTTTCTCTATATCTGGTACAGAAATTAAATTAGGTGCAAAAGTTTGGCAAAGTATGTAGAAAGTGTTGGTTTCCACCAGCTTCCTGAGAAGTCTCTCTATTTAAGATCTTATGTTATTACAGTACCTTCTGGTTTGGACCACTGACTGGGATTTTCAGCAGTTAAAGAATATAGACCCCATCTGTTTTGCAATGTTACCTTTTTAATATATATTATGTTTAACAGTTACTGAAATTCTGTTATTTTAATTTCATTTATAGGTAGCCTTTAAAAAAAATACTTGACCCACATTACCTCTTGCCCTTAATATGAGTCAGCTTTTGAATGGGTCATCTCATCCTATATAAAATCTTCTTTAAACTAGACTTAACTTAGACCAGTAGGGACACAGAGCTTTCTATTATCCTTTAATTAGATTAGCTTCACTCTTGGTAAGTTACAGAGCATCAGGTTTAAGCTAAATGAAAGGAAAAACTTCTTAACAATGAATTCTCCATCACTGGAGGTTTTTAAACAGGCAATTTAGGTGACCACATTAAGGACGTTGTATAGAGTTACAGTCCTAGTTAAGGACTGGCCAAAAGAGTTTCAGAGGCCCCTTATTCTGAGATTCTGTGACTCTTCTGGGAACAGTATGGGCACTCTTAATGGTAGCATCCCTCAGCAGAATCTTCATATGGCTGTTTTATGAAGCAGTTAGATTGTACAATGAATAGAGCCCTGGACCTGGAGTCAGGAAGGACCGAGTTCAAATATATCCCTAGTAACTTAACAGCTATGTGATCCTGGACAAGTCAGTTAACCTCTCTCTACCTGAGTTTCTTCAGCTGCAAAAATAGGAACAATAATTTCATATGCCTCTCAAGTTGTTATGATGAAGATAAAATGAGATAGCATGTATGAAGTATTTTGCAAACTTTAAAGCACTATACAAATGCTGTCAGCTGTCATCATTGTTTTCATTCTGTATGTCCAGACCTGTGCTAGGGGCCAGCTCAAACCAGAAAACCAATTATTAAATTTTTAGTTTGAGCATTTACACCGCAGAAATGCAAATCCCTACAAATCAGGGCTTGATTTTTTGTCTTGTTGATTGTTTAGACTTGAGCAAGTGTTACTCATGCAGATGTAACTTTAAAAGTATATGTTTATCACATACATACACATACATAGCGCCCATTTTTTAACCAGCACGTCCCTATATTGCTCTATACGTGCTGTTTGAGCTCAGCAGGAGTGCAGTAGAAGGCTCAGGGAATGAAATTATCACTGGACTGGAGGCCCGATAACTGTAGACTAATAAGGATAATCATAACCAGCATTTATGTAAGGCTTTAAGGTTTGCAAAATACTTTTCATCTATTAACTAATTTGAGCTTCACAACACCCTTGGGAATGTGATCAGTTTGGCTTATGTGTTCACTGGAAACCTTCATGGAAGATTTAGAAACTGAATAGATTTTGACCTGTCAGGCCACATATGAAATATTGTATTGAATTCTGGGCACTATAGGTTAGGAAGGACATTGGTAAGGTGGAGAGCGTCTAGAAGAGAGCAACCAAAAATGTAAAAGACCTCAACTCTATATCATATGAGAATTGATTAAAGGAATGGGCTAGAAGAAGAGAATTCTTAGAGGAAACATAAATGTCTTCAAGTTTTAAAAAGGTGCCATGTGGGGAAAGGGAAGATAATTAGCATTTATGTAGCACCTGCTATGTGCCAGGAACTGTATGAAGTACTTGACAAATATTACCTCATTTGAGCTTCACAACCACCTTATGAAGGACCCCATTTATAGTCAAGGAAACTGAGGCAAGCAGAGGTTAAGTGACTTTCCCAGAAAGTGTCTGAGGCTAGATTTGATTTCAAGTCTAGCACTCTATCCACCGTACCAACTATGCTGCCTTATTGTGGAAGAGGGAGGGAAGAACAAGCAGTAATTGGTGGAAGTTTTAATGAGGCAAATTTAGGCTTAATATCAATAAAAAGACCTTAACAATTATAGCTACCCAAAAATGTTATGGGCTGCTGCAGAATATAGTGGAGACCTTAAGTCTTAAAGCAAAGGCTGGATGACCACTTATGGAATATTTGTGGAGAATTTTTCAGGAGGTTGTGGATTGGGCTCTGTAGCCACTAAGGCCCCTTCCAACACTACAGATATAAAAGGTGAGAGGGGGGAACCTTGAGGAATGAGAGTCTTTTAGAATTGAAAGAGACCTTAGAGATTATCTAGTTAAATCACCTCATTCTACAAACAAAAAAGCTAGATAGTACAAGAATGGCCAACTTGGAGCCCGTTTTCAAAAAGCTGAAGGTAGAACTCGGGTCTCTCTGATTATGGGTGTGTTCTTTCCCATCATGTTTTACCTATTTTGTACCCATCAATCCCTGCCTCCAATGTAGTATCATTATAGTTAATGCTGTCATATATCACGTTGGAAAATTTATAGACATAGTGCCCTTTGTGGATCCTATTAATGGATCAAAAATGGGATCTTTTCATCATGACCTATTGTTTAATCATTTAATCAAGAGGTATTTTGGGGGCATCACCTGAGTGCTTTAGACTCAATTAAGTGTTTTTCTGTATCAGCAACTCAACTTTGGTCTCACATTCTGACCTTGCAGAATTTTTTCTTTTTCTCTCAAGAGATTTTATTCTTAAATTTTGTTCTTTTATTGTGCATGTTTTATGTGTGTCTGTAGAGGACCAAAAGTAAGAAACTTAGTTATTCTGCCTCTGAAAGTTACACAATGAATATTTTTCTGGGTTGTATAATATCATTCTTGAAGTCAAACGAAGATTTAGGACAAGAGTTCTAAACCTGGACTTATTTTTTTCGTATTTGCATTTCAACATATTTGACTTCCTTTGTAATCATATATATTTTATTTTATGAATTTAAAAACATTCTGAGGAGGGGTCCATAGTCTTTTACTAGACTACCTAAGGGGTCTATGACACAAAATAGGTTAAGAACCCCTGGGTTAGAGCTATTACCCCACCCCCACCCCAACATCCCTAACTTTCCAGAATAACATAGTTATGCCTCATTTTTGGAAGACTGCTATGTTTTTCTAGTTAGTTTCATACAGTGAAGTGCTCTCTAGGGTCAGCCTTCATATTGCCTGATTCCTATCATCATTTGTCTGCACAATCTCAGATAACTTTCAGCTGAGAAACTCATGGGAGAGGGACTGGATAAAAGAAGTTTCTCTTTGAAAACACTTTGCTCCTGGACTGAGAACCTTTGCTCACTTTCTTTTTTCATGTGTCAGTATTTATTTTGCCCACCCATTCATTTCAAATGAAATTTTTGCTGTAATGTAATATGACTTGGGAGTAAAAACTATATACAAGTTCAGGTCAGTTATAAGCCTTTCTCATATTATTCAATTTTAGCTTAGTATTCATTAGTTTAAAATATTAAACAATCTCTTCTAGGGACTGTCTGCCCTCATTCCTCCCTCTGGTGACTTCCTTTTTCCACGGGCAGACCTCAATCTTATTAGAAATTTTTGTTCTTGCTTTTCTATTTCCACTCCCGTGCCTATGCTTACTTCTTTGTCCTCTAGTTTCCTATACACCTTTTTCCTGACTGAGCCTTAGGTCTACCTTCTTTCTTTTGGAGGGAAAGCTATCCTAGCAGGCACCTGCTTTGTTAATTTAACTGGTAGTCACTTGTAAATTTCTAACTAGCCTTTTTCCCCATTATGGGTACTCATAAGCTTTCTGTGTATTTCCCAATTTGAGTTGACCATCCCCATTATCACAACATCCTGGGTTCCATTTCTTGGTTTGCTTTTCCTTTTTGTCTTCCCCGACTCCTGGGGAGCTAGTGAGCTATTTTCTCAGTATCTCTTTTCTTAATCAACTTGCCGTGTGTTTTATTTAGCTTTTTTTCCTGGCCCAATGTTTTACTAAAAACAAAACAAAACAAAACAATAACCACCACCACCAAAAATACCTTTCAGGCTTCTCAAATGATGCTGAGAGGTGAAGTTATTTTTGACTCCGTCTGGAGGTATCCCTTCTGCCTTATAGTGATAAGCACATTCCCTTCTCAAGAATTTAAGTAGTTGAAATATTCACTAGCACAGCCCTACTAAATATCAACACCCACTGTTATTTATCATTATAATTCCCTTATAGAACTGCCTTCAAACATTAGAAAAATGGATGGATGGATTAAAAAATGGATTAAAAAAAGGATGAACAAAAATTGAGGGAGAATGATGTAGAAGGCATTCTTTTTCAGGTACAAGTTGAACTAGATGGTCTCTGATGGGTTTTCAAACTCTAGTTTGGTAGTTTTTAACAGCTTCTCACCTTTTGGAAACATAGAATTTAGGTTTGTTAAAACTCTTTTGTAGCACAGCTGATAGAGCACCAGGCCTGAAGTCAGGAAGATATATCATATCTTACTAGCTATGTAACTCTGGGCAAGTAACTTAACCCTGTTTGCTTCAATTCCTCATCTATGAAATGGGCTGGAGAAGATGGCAAGCCACTCCGATAGCTTTGCCAAGAAAACTCCACATGGGGTCACAGAGTTGAACATGACTGAAAAGACTGAACAACAACAAAGTATGAATATGTAAGCTTTGAGGGAGAAGACTCTCTTAAAAGCAAAACATGGGAATTTTAATGTACATAGACTTTGTGGCAACTATTTTAACTTCACAAAGCCTTTTTTTTACTTCCTGAGTTTTGCCTAAATTCTCAAGTGCATGAGATTGCTAGATAGCCTCATTCTCTATAGGTTGTTACTGTATCAGTTTTGTTCATGTCTTAATACAGTAACACTCAGGTGTTGTCTGGATCTGTGATTTCATTGGCAAATGGAACTCCAGTGAAGAAACCAGTGGAGATCTAGACCTCCTCTTCAATTTATAGTCTTAGAGACTTGCCTAGGGTGCTGGGAAATTTAATGTCTTGCTGAGGGTCACACAACCATTGCATTGTAAACGAACTTTAACACCTGGAGTTTGTCTTCCTTACGTTGAAGCCAGCTCTCTAATCTACTTCACCTTGCTACTTTTCCTGTTACTGTGTCTCTTCTGTACCTTCTATACACAGGGTATATCAAAAGACTTAGTGTAGTTTTATGCTTTGAAAGCTTTTGATATACCTTTGTACTCTATAAATTGTTAATTTAGCATAGGACAGATTTGATTTAAATAACTATAACAAATCAGTTTCTTTTTCTTATAAAAAGTTGTTTGATGTAGCATAGAAGTAGGTAGTATGTTTCATTTTTGTTAACTACTTATTTACTACTTAAAGCTAGTTAAAACTAGTTGTTTGATGTAGCATAGAAGTAGGTAGTATATGTTTCATTTTTATTAACTACTTATTTACTACTTAAGGCAAGTATTCTTAACTTGGAACCCATTTTTTTGGTTTATTTTGTGATCCTGTGTGTTTTGTTTTATGTATTTAAAAACATTCTGAGAAGGCATTCATAAGCTTCATTAGACTGTCAAAGTGGTACATTACACAGAGAAAGGATAAGAAACCCCTTTTTAAAGGACGTATGTTGTGCTAAAATTTGTGTTACTGATCATAGAGTGATTAGCCCTCTGGTGATGAGACTTTCCAAAGTTAGCTAGGCTAATGTTTGGTTGAAAGACATATAATCCATTGCTGGGCCCATAATTGAGGCTATTTCAGCTTTGTAGGACATGCTAGAGCTTGCACTTCACTGCTTTTGCCTTTAAGAAGGTAGCTTCCCTTCCATAGTATATTAGAATAGGACTTTGGAGGCTTATAAATTAAACATGATAGATAGCTAGATAGGATGAATATATATTATATGCATAATACAATACATATATATCCTAAAATTTATAATCTGTAACATATTAAATAAATTATGTATACTATATTGTCATATGTTACATTAAGATTTTATCACTTTTGTGGTTATCTCAGAAAACTGAATATGTATTTGGATCACTGATTCATAGAATTTTAGAAAAGAAGGTACACATTAAGAAACTGAGGGTCAGATTGTGTGTCCCAGATCCTTCCCTGCTTGGGAAGGCAACTAGGAGGCTCAGTGGATAGAGCACTGGACCTAGAGTTAGGAAGACCTGATTTTAAATCCAGCCTCAGACACTCATCAGCTGTGTGACCCCAGGCAAGTCACTTAATCTCAAATTGCCTCATTTTCCTCATCTGTCAAATAGGGTAAATAACACTTAACTCACAGGATTATTAAAAGGATCAAATGAGATAATACTTGTAAAGCACTTAGCACAGTGCCTGGCACATAGTGGGTGCAATATAAATGTTTATTCCTTTCTCTTCTCCCTGCTGCCTACAAATACTTCCATGTCTCCTCCATCTCAAAAAAAGAAAGAAAAAGCTTCACTGGTTATCTTCTGTCTCTCCACTTCTGAACTAAATGCCTTGAGAAAGTAATCTTATACTAGGTGCCTCCACCTCTCTTATTTGCTTCTAAACCCCCTGGCTTTTGACCACTTTATCCAACTGAACTGGTCTCTCCAAAGTTGCCAAGAATCTCTTGATCGCCAAACCCAATGGCTTTTTCTCAGTCCTCATCCTTATTGACCTCTCTGCAGGCTTTCATACTGTCAAATCACCCTCTTCTCTTAGATATTCTCTCTCTGGATTTTCATGACATTGCTGTCTTGGTTCTGCCTGTCTGACTGCTTTTCAAACTTCTTTTCTAGACCTTAATCCAGGTCATACCCATTAAATGTGAATTTCCTGAAGACTCTGTCCTGTGCTCTTTTCTCTTTTCCCTCTATACTTTATTTGGTGAGCTCATGAGTTCCTATGAGTTCAGTTATCTCTATGCAGATGATTCCGGGATCTATTTATTTTGTCCCAACCTCTCTCCTGAGCAACAGTCATATATTACCATCTGCCTCTAGTATTTCTATAAACTTCATGTCCCATAGACATCTCAAACTCAACATGTCTAATGCAGAACTCATCTTCACTGAACCTGCCCCCAACCTCCCCTCTTCTGAATTGTCCTATTAGTGTCAAGGACATTACCATTCTCCCAGTCACCCAGGCTTTTAACTTTAGTTTCTCAATACCTTAGCTCATATATACAATCTGTTGTCAAATCTTGGTATATCTACCTTCACAACATCTCTTGTAGACATCCATATACTCTCTACTCATATGGCTGCCACCCTCCTATAAGGTCTTCATCACTTCCAACTACTTCCTTCATAGACTATTGCAATTGTCTTCTAATTGATATCCCTGCCTCAAGTCTCTTCCCTATCTCAAATTCATCTTCCATTCAGCTGACAAGGTGATTTTTCTAAAGTGTAGGTCCTACAGTGTCAACCTCCCATCCCCTCCAATGAGTTCCAGTGGCTCCCTGTTGCCTCCAAGATCAAATATAAACTCTTCTGTTGAGCATGTGAAGCTGTTCACAAACTGGCTCCTTTCTGCCTATCTAGTCATCCTACATTTCACTCCCCACCAAACACTCTGCAGTATAGCTTCAGTGGCCTCTTAAGATGATTTCTTAAGATCCCTTTCCAGCCCTAAAACTATGAACCTATAAACTCTGTAAGACAAGCAAATGTGCTGTTATAACCAATTTTTTGGATGAGGAAACAGTTTCAAAGAGATTGTGATGTATTATTATAATAATTAATCTTCAGAATAGTGACCCTGCATCATGAAGATTAAAAAGAAAAATTTCAAACATCTAAAATGATTGAAATTAAAAGTATTATAAAGCATTAAATAAGGAGGATGATGGATTCAACTTGTATAGTACAGTACTGCTTATAAAATGCTTTTCAAATCTGCAGATACCTCAAAAATAAAAATAACAGTTTGGTTTGTTGTTGAAGTGTCCAAGAAGCTTAGGCTATATTGCAAATTTATTCATACTTCCAAAAATTTACTCAAAATGCAAACTTAAAAGGATGATTTTTTTAAAACCAGAATTGTGGTATCTTTGGCATAGGAAGCTTCTGGGGAGGGTCTCCCTCTTCCATTCTCGATGTGGACCTGTTCTACATCTTATAGCCTTAGAACGTTGCCTGGGGCACTAAGCAGTTATGTGACCCTAGGCCACACAGTCAGCATGTGTCAGAGATGGGGACTTGAACTCAGGTCTTTCCTGACTAAGAAGCTGTCTTTCTATCTACTCCACCACACTGCCTTTTTGATGATTAAAAAATATAATCTTTAATGACAGTTGCCAGGGTACAAAATGATCTTTGTAATGTGCATATATACCTAGGTGCATGTTTACTATATATTTCAGTGAATTTCTAGAAAACAAGATTTTTAATTCAATTCAAGACTGGATATGCATTGCAAAATGAAGATTGTTGCTGTGTTCTTCAAAAGAATTCTAAAATGAATACTTATATTTTATTTATAACCGAATCTTAATTTGTTGGGCCATGAAACTGAATATATACTTTCAAAAAGATTTCAGTCTCCTTTGCTGGTTCTTCATGTATGTCTTGCCCACTAACCATGAGTGTCTATTCTGAGGTTCTATTCTGAGTTCTCCTTATCTTTTCCTCCTTTATAATTTCAGTTGATTATCTCAGGACTTCCTATGAGTTCAATTATCATCTATTCAGATGATACCCAGTTGTATATATCCATCCATAGCCTCTGTCCTGAGCAATTGTCATACATTACCATCTGCCTTTAAGCATTTATTGTTTGTGATGATAGTGATTATGAAATGTCTCAGATGTATTCAAGAACAAGGTAGGCTAGAAATTGAAAATGTCATATTGTTCAAAGAGCTTAGAAGAAACTTTTTGTGGTTTAAAAAATTTTTTGTTGATATTTATATTGCTATAGCCTTCTATTGACTCCTCTCACCCTCAGAGAACCCTCCCTTCTAACAAAGAAGTACTCTTAAATAAAATAAATCAACAGTGGCCATGTCCCACTTTATACAACTCATTCTGTACCTTTAGCCTACCACTGTTCCACGAAGAGGAAGGAAGCAAATGGAAGAAAATTCAGAAATCATCTAATCTGATCCTTTCATTTTATAACTAAGGAAGCAGAGTCCTTCAAAGGTTAAGTGTCTTACTGAAGAAAGTAGCATGATAGGTGCTAAATATTTTTTTAAAAAAAACTATTCCATTTTAGTAACATAGTTGAGACTAGTACTTACCCAGATGCTGAGTCTAATACCTATCATACGATATTCCCCTAATATGGCTCCACTAAAAAACAATAAGCTGGAAGGTATGAATCGAAAACCAATTTTCATATTAAGTTGTTGGAAATAAATAGGCTGAGTAAAAGGGTGGGAAAAGATGAATATAATTTTTTTAAAAATATTTCCATAAAACAGGTATATTTAATATTTTATTTTTTTAATAAACTTTAAGACTTACTGAATTTATGATGTAGGATGCAGATAGATTATATAAAATTTTCAGCCTGGAAAATAATGATAGCATCTGTTGATGAAGTGTGACGTTGTAGCCTTAACTTTACTTAATCCTTTCCCCAAGGAAAGTATAGCTAGTTTCTCAGACTGGTGAGTTAGTTGCCTAAATGACATAGACATTCCTATTTCTATGGCCAGAATGACAAATTGGAAATTGAGAGGACCCCAGATGAGAAAGTTGTACAAAATTTAAAGGGTCAATAGAAGTAATGCAGTAAAAGTAAAACAATTACAGAATGTTAGAGCTCTGAGGGATTTTAGAGGCCACCCAGTCTATTCCCTTCATTTTACATGTAAGGAAATGAGAGACTAAATGACTTGTCCAGGGTCATATGGTTAGTAATTAAGTAATACAGCCAGGTCTTGAACCCTGATAGTTGTCATTTTTTAAAAATAAAATTTTATTGATATATTTTGTTTTTATGTAACCTGTATTTTCCATTGTTTCTTTCCCACCTCCTCCCATGTAGCCATACCTTATAAGGGTGAAAAAGAAGGGAAAAAAGTAGAGCAAAACTAACCAGTATATTGAAAAAGTCTGATGCATCATTTCAGTGTTCCACGCCCATGGTCTCCCCCCAGCAAGAGAAGTGCTGCCTTATGTCTCTTTTGGGGGCAGGGGCTTAGTTTGCTCATTATAATTTCTTAACATTCAGTTTAAGTTGTTTTATATTTTTTTCCTGGTTTTGTCAGCCTCACTTTTTTGCAATTCTTGTAAGTCTTCCCAGGTTTCTCGTAATTATTGTTTCTTACAGCGTAGTAATATTCCACTGCATTTGTACACTGTAACTTTTTTAGTCATTCCCTTGTTGATGGAACCATGTTTTTTTAATTCCCAACTCTAGTGTTCTTACATCGGATAATTTCTCCTCAGCATTATCTGTAGTGGAGAGAGTACTTACTGGACTTAAAGTTAGAAATCTCTGGGCTTAAATACTGCCTCAGATTCTTACTACTTAATCTCTCAGCCTTAGTTTCCTTGTAAGTTAAATGGGATTGCTAATAGTGCCTACTATACAGGATTATTATGAAAAGCAAGTGAAATCTCACATAAATGTTACAGAAAACATTCTGCAAACTTTAGAATACTATTTAAATGTCAGCTATTATTATCATCCATCACAATCATAAAAGGTATGGCCACTGTTGCAGATGTGTTCAAGTCAGTCCATTTGGGAATTTGTTTTTGTGAAATAAAATTTCATTTTTTCAGATTATTAAGTTAAATTATTTAATTGCATCATAGAAGTCAGTGAGAAAATATAATTCATTTTGCCCCCAACTTTGAAATATACCTATTTTGTAAAGTTAGAAATACAAATATTTTACAGTAGTTGTAATTTTAAGTTATCTTAAATGCATAGCCTCTGTTGATCTCTTTCTCATACTATTGACTATAGATATTTTGCCTTACATATAGCAAAAATTAAACTTTTCCATTTTTACATAATTTTGTATTGCTACCAATATTTTATTGTTATGCCAACTTGTTCTTCTGTATCCCATTTGCTTACTTAGATTCTAAATGCTATTACTACTAAATATTTTGCCTCTCCCATCTATTTAGATGCAAATATTGATTTTTAAAAACCAGCATTTGCATTGAAAAACTAAAACTAATATTCTCATACTTGGAAACATGAAATTACTAGGATTACAATTTTAATTTTAATATTCTTGACAGAACTCAACTTTAAAAATTAATATCTTTTTTATAGCCTGAGTGTTGTTAATGCTTTTATCTATTTAAATTTATCCACTAAAATTGACTGTTTGTACTAATATATTGTTTTTCACTTTAAGCAATTCATTTAATCTACCTTCATTTTAC
The DNA here is from genome assembly GCF_011100635.1 of Trichosurus vulpecula. Lineage (NCBI taxonomy): Eukaryota > Metazoa > Chordata > Mammalia > Diprotodontia > Phalangeridae > Trichosurus > Trichosurus vulpecula. Next base: position 286,333,005 of record NC_050575.1, on the reverse strand, counting down.
TATGATGAGGTTTAAAGTTATTTTGTACTTATGACTTTTGTTCTCTAAGATATCTAATATAGTTCCATTTTTTGAAGTAGTTTGGCATTTTATAACTACATATCTTTGAGACAACCTTGCTTTTAAAATGTGTGGAAGAATGAGAAATACAATTTAAAATTTTGGTACAGGTTTTCTACAAAACACATACCTTGGAGGTGTAGCCTGGCCTAGTGGATAGAGAACCAACCTTGGAGTCTGGGAGACCTGGGTTCAAGTCCCACCTCTGATACATTCTGGCTTTCTGACATAGAGAAAGTCACTCAGCTTCTCAGTGAGTGCCCCAGGCAGCTATTAAGATAGGAACTGCACGTGCAGAGCCAGAACTGATATACCTTGGTTGATGAGGTTCCTCTCTAAGAGGGCTTTATACTAGTGAGATTAACAGGTCTGGACCATTCCCATATCCTCCAGAAAAGATAAAGAAAATATGTCTAATGTGTTTAGTTTCTGAATTGCCATTTAAAGTTTCATTTTTTGCCTGTTCTCCTATAGAGAAGATGGTGAATTAGAAGATGGTGAAATAGACGATGCTGGATTTGAGGAAACACAAGAGCAACCAGAAACAAAAGGGAATGACAAACAGAAAAGTGAGAGAGCCCACAGAAAATCAAGAAAGAAACGCAAGAAAGAAAAGGAAAAGAAAAAATCTAAAAGGAGAAGACGTGAGAAACACAAGGTAGGACAAAGTTACCTTTTTTATAATTACAAATATTAAGCAGCTTTCCCAGGGTCACACAACTAAAAGTGCCTGAGACCAGATTGAAACTCAAGTCTTTCTGATTCCGGGTCCAGTGCTCTATCCGCTGAATCACCTAGATAACCCAAGACAATGAGGATTGTGACTATGATGATGATGATGATAACAACAGCTAACATTTATATAATGCTTGCTGTGTGCCAGTCATTGAGCTAAGTGCAGTGGATAGAATCCCAGGCCTGGAGTCAGAAAGACTCATCTTCATGAGTTCAAATCTGGCCTCAGACAGTTTTGGTTGTGTGACTGTTGGCAAGTCACTTAGCCCTGTTTGCCTTGGTTTCATCCTCTGTAAAATGAGTTGCTGAAGGAAATGGTAAACCACCCTAGTATCTTTGCTAAGAAAACTCTAAATGGGCTCACAGATAGTTGGACACAACTGAAAATGACTAAACAAAAACAAACAATAGTCTCATTTTTGATCCTCACAACCATGCTAGAAGGTAGGTGCTATTATTATCCCCATTTTACAGATGAGGAAACTGAGTCAAACAGAGGTTAAGTGACTTGCACAGGGTCATATAATTAATAAGTGTCTGAGGCTGGATTTGAACTTAGGTTTTTGTTATCTCCAAGCCCAATGCACTACCCACTGTACCATCTTGCTTCCAGGGTCTAGGGTAAGATAGAGTAAGTATGGCTGGACAATGGTTTGAAAAAGGTCTAGGAGTTTTGGTGGACTCAAACTGAATCAGCAGTGTAATGTGAAAACCAAAAAAGCTAATGTCATTTTGGGCTACGTTAAGAGAGGCATAGCTTTTAGGAATAGAGGTAATAGTCCCTCTCAGCTATTCACTTGTCAGACCACATCTAGAGTGTTGTGTTCAGTTCTGGGAACTAAAATTTAAGGAAGACATTGATAAGCTGAAAGTAATTGTCCAGAGAAGGGCAAGCAGTATGGTGAAAGGCCTGGAGTATGTCATTTAAAGTTTGATTAAAAGAACTGGGGATGGATAGCCTGGAAAAAAAAAGAAGACTCAGGAGACATGATAGCTGTGTACAAGTTTTTTTAAGGACTTTTATGTGTAAAAGGTATTAGACTTGGTCTGTTTGGCTCCAAAGGGCACAACCAGGAGGAATAGGTACAAATTTCAAAGAGGAAAATTTAGGCTCAATGTTAGAAGAAATTTCCTAACAGTCAGAGCTGTCCAAAAGTGAAATAGGATGCTTCAAGAAATGATGGATTCTCCTTCCATAGAAGTTTTCAAGCAAAGGATGGGTGACCACTTGTGGGGTACAGTATATGTAGGATTTCTTTGGGTATGGTTAGTACTAGAAGTCCATTTGCAACTAAAAGTCCCTTCCAACTCTTAAATTTTGTAATTCTGTGGTCCACTACAAATTCGTTTTCTAACTTCGACTGGACTCTCACTGCAGCAAGGCAGTCCTTTTAGTTCTTCCTAATTGATTCTCAGTCCCATACCCCTGTTGTAACAATCCGCCTAGCAGCTGCTGTGGGGATGTAAAACCAACAACAACCAGCTCACAGAACACTGCAAGCCCAGGTTCTTTTGATCTGCTTACCAAGGAAAGCAAGGTTAAGGGGTTAACAGTCTTACTTTAATCCAGCATACAGACATCATTCACTTAGTTCAGGGGAAAAAGCCAGCACCCTGAACTACAGAGCAAATACAAACATCAACAGGCAGACCTTGTCTGATTCAAATCTCAATTCATAGTTACAAGAGTTTAACAAAGTCCGAACATCTGGGTTTACAAGCTGGAGGGCTCTTAACTACAGCTGCCCAGAGTATCCACATCAGCGCACCACCAAGAGTGAGAGCCATAAGCAAATAACTCTGTCTTCCCTTTTTATGCACTCTTTATCCATCATCAAATGTCATCTGAGAGACCAGAACTTAAGCTGTTACTATTGGCTCTGGAGTTAGCAACTCCCCTTAGGACCCATGTGACGTAAAATCATCACAAAAATGCGACTTAAACCCACGTGGTCTAAAAGCCTCTGATGTCACAAACATGTCACTCAACCCATGTAAACTAGGCTTTCCCTTGGGGCAAGGAGGTATCAAGGACTCCTAATTTAATCAAGGAAACAAAGGCCAAACTCTTCAAGGGCACTTGGTTGAATAAACGCTAAGAGCCCGTCTTGATTCCCAGCACAACCCCACAGAGGCTATTCCAGATTTTCTCTTCTCTCAAGTCTTTCACACTATCTGTTACCTCTCTACACTCTGAGTTGAGGACCTCCTCTCATACTTTATGGAGAAAAAGAGGATATTTGTAGCAAACTCTCTCTTCCCTTTTCTCTACCTACCTATTCCTTGGCATAATCCCTCATTTTTTTCCCTCCTTTACTCCAGTCTCTGATGAAAAGGTGGACTTTTTGATGAAAGCCAGCCCCTCACCACCAAGGCCAATATTGGCCCTTGATCTCATCATCTCCAATAGATAGTAGAGATTTTCCCCTCCCCATTTGTAATCCTTCCCTATTTATTGGTTCCATCCCTGCTGTCTTCAGATAAGCCCAGATCAAAACCATCACTAGTCCTTATTAACCCCTCAACCTATTGTCCTTTATCTCTCTTCTCTTTTTCAACCAAACTCCTAGAAAGAGCTGCTATACTAAGTACCTCACTTCCTTTCATTCACTTCTGTACCCTTTGCATTCTGGATTCTGATGTTATCAACTGAAATTGATTTCTCTAAAGTTAACAGTTTATTTCTTAATTTTCAGATGTAATGATCTTTCATCCTTCTTGAAATCTCTGCAGCATTTGATACTATTGACCCCTTGTATTCTCAGAATTTTCCTGGCCCTTCTCTCTCTTGTTTTTCCTCCTGCCTGTTGATTGCTCCTTCTCAGTCTCCTTTGCTGGATCATCATCCATACTCCAGTCTCTTAACTTACTTTGTTCTTGGCCCTCTTCTTTTTTTTCTGCACTCTCTCAGTTAGTGATCTCATTGGTTCCCTTAGGTTTAATTGTCATCTCTCTATAGATGACTCCTAGATCTTTAAATCTATTTGCTTTTCTCAGTACCAGTATTGAACACAAACTAACTATTGGATATTTCAAACCTGATGTTCTGTGGGCACTAAGGACATCTGAAACAGAATTCATTATTACCCTGACTCACCTCTCCTCCCAACTTCCTATTACTGGTGAGGTCAACGCTATTTTTCCCTTCAGTCACTCAATCTTACAACCTTGGGGTCATCCTCAATTCCTCACTTACCCCTACATAACCAATCATTTGCCAAATCTTATCTTTTCCATTTAAATATCTCCCTAACATGTGTCCAAACACACAGCTACTGCTCTAATTCAGATTCTCACCACCTCTTATTTGGACTATTGCTATAACACTCTCTTTGATTGCTCTGCCTCAAGTCTCTTCTCATTCCATTCTCATTCTCCATATAACTGCCAAAGTGATTTTTTCTAAAATTCACATCTGACCATGTCAGGCTTGTAATTCATTAAACTCTGGTAGCTTCCTGTTACCTCTAGGAGCAAATATAAAATCTTCCATCTGGCATTTAAATTTCTTCACAGCTTGACCTCATCCTACCTTTCCAGTCTTATTATATGTTGCAGACCTACTTATATACTTGATGGTCCTGCCAAACTGGCTTTCTTACTGTTCCTTATACTCAACAGCCCATCTTTTGTCTTCATGCCTTTGGCCCGGGGGTCCTTCCTCACCTCTCCATCTTAGACGCCTTAGTTTTCTTCAAGAAAACTTCACCTCAAATAGTACCTTCTTTGAGAAGCATTACCTGATTTCCCCAAAACAATATAGCAGCTGTTTTGTATAAACATATGTACAGGTATATACAGGCTCATGTTGTCTGCCTGTATAGAATGTCAGTTTCTTCAGGGCAGGGAATGTTCACATTTATTTTTGTGCTTTCAGCACTTAGCACAGTGCCTGGCATGTATTAGTGCTTAATAAATGCTTGTTGATTGATCATGGAGCTATAAATTGGTGTAGGCTTTCTAGATGTCAGTTTGGAATTACTAGAAAATTAGAAAATTGACTAATTGTCCATATCCCTTGACTCAGCTCTTTCACTACTAGACTTTTGCCTCAAAGAACTCAAAGATAGATAGAAAGTCCCAATATTTATTGATGTAAGCATATAAGCCCTTTTAACGGTACTAAAAAATTTAAACAAAGTTGGTACCCATCAATTGGAAAATAGCTAAAAAAGAAACTATGGTATAAGAATGTTGTTGAATATTACTCTTCAGTAAGAAAAGAGTAGTATGAGAATCTTTGAGAGACTCTAGGCAAGAGGCATACAGGATGAGTTGTAAATAAATTGTGCTCTATATCGATGGATGATAATAGAAAATAAGGATGTCCTATAGTGTATTGTAAAATTTTGCTAATATTAATGAAATCTCAATATTAAAGTCAGTTTTATATTTATCATAATTAGTATTTCTTTAGACAATTGAACTTGTCAAATGGGAGGATTTACCCAGGGCTTTTTCTATTTTCTTAGCCATTTCATTTTTTATATATTTGGAACAAAGCTGTAATGTCAGAATTTAGGTTCTCACTCATTACCGAAAGCAGACAATAGCATTCTTAGGTTATAAGTATCCTATTTAAATCATGAGGTCACCATTCTTTTTTTTAATGTTGTTTAATTTTTTTTATGAAGAGCGACCTTTTCTTTTTCCAAAGCTTTGACTACTTAGGAGGATGTAGGAGATAGTGGTATGGAGAAGAAAAGTGCTTACTTTGTGAAGCTCTTAAACAGAGAGAAGAGATTATATTTTTCCCTCTTGGGAATCCTGGAAAACTGCAAGGGATATAGGTTGGGGTAGAATGGTAGCGGATGCTGGCTTGAGGATATATCTGGTAAATCTCAGACCTCTATCTTTCTATGATGGTACCCAATCTGCTAATCAGATAACTTAGACATAGATTTGTCTTATAGGTATCAGTCAATTTTCCTTCATTATTAGAATGCTAAGAGTTTGCTTTTTCTTTGAACAATAAATTGATACTTTATAACATATTTGGTTTTTACTTTTTTCCAGCATAATTCTCCCTCTAGTGATGATAGTTCAGACTACAGCCTTGATTCGGATGTTGAACATACAGAAAGGTCCCATAAAAAAGGATCTAGCTCCTACAGGGATTATGACTCATCATTTCTTCAGGTATTGTTATTCTTTTAAATTGATTTCATTCTTTTTCCTCCTAGTATTTTAATAAAATACCTTATAAAATACATAATGCATTAAATTTCAATCCTATCACAAAGTCCATACAGTAATCTCCCTTATCCAAAATTGTCAGAAGTTGAGTTATTCTTTGTAATTTAATTTTCCAGATAATTAAAATGTTCTCCTTTAAGCACAAAATTTTTTAAAAATTGAAAGTAAATTTTAAAAAAATCAAACGTATGTTTCTTGTCATAAACAGAATACATGGATCATAATATAAACTTTTCTTCACAACTTAATGTTTTCGTTATGAATATCAATTACTTTACCTTGATGTATTATGCTTTCCACAGGGGTCATTGTTTTCTCCCATGCTAAATGCCCTTAAGCTGCCATATTTTTTTTAAATCATTTTTCAGTTTCTTTCTTGTTATTGTTCACTTCTTGCTGTTGTAAGTGTTCCTCCTTCTTTATGTTCCTTAATAGTATACTTGCTCCTCCTTCCTCTTAATGATTTGATACTTTTGATCTGTTATAAACTAGGAAACCAGGCAACACCCTAATTAGAGTTATATATAAAATAAGAGTAAATGGTATGTGAGAGCTGTTACCAAAGTATGGTGAAAAAGACATTGTGACAGCTATATTAGTGACATACTTTATGATTATTTCCTGGTTTTCAAATGTGTTCTTGGTAGATGATTTTGCTGGGAAAAGTGAGATGTTAATGTAACTTCTCCTTATTAATTTTGTGATGTATACTATTACCTAAGTTTTTTTCCGAAGATACTTTTTCTGCAGAGACAGAAGCTAGGAAAGAGAGAGGGTGGGTAAGAGGCAGAGAGATGTAGATAGGTAGATTCTTTTTTATAAAGCTGAGGTGGAATTTTTGTCACATCGGTTACAAGGGAATACTTTTACTCATCTTCACTGACAGATTGCATAATAAGTCTCTTTGCTTTAACATATGTTTTCATTAATCAGCTTTCTACTATGTTAAGAATCTAAATAATTATACCAGAATTATTCATCTGGGCCAACACTACTTTCAGTTGTACTCATAAATAGTTTTCAGAGTAGTAATCTTAAAAGAAACATCCAAAGTTGTTCTTGATCTATATAATTACATATTTCACTTGCTCCAATCTAATTTTTAAGGTAGTGTTTTCTTCAGTGGTCTTTTGGACCTCCTTTTCCATTTGGCTAATTCTGCCTTTCAAGGCATTCTTCTCCTCATTGGCTTTTTGGAACTCTTTTGCCATTTGAGTTAGTCTAGTTTTTTTTTTTTAATTTAAATTTATTTATTTGACATATTTTGTTTTCAGCATTGATTTTCACAATAGTTTGAATTACAAATTTTCTCCCCATTTCTACCCTCCCCCCCCACTCCAAGATGGCGTATATTCTGGTTGCCCTGTTCCCCAGTCAGCCCTCCCCTCTATCACCCCCCTCCCCTCTCATCCCCTTTTCCCTTCCTTTCTTGTAGGGCAAGATAAATTTCTACGCCCCATTGCCTGTGTATCTTATTTTTTAATTGCATGCAAAAACTTTTTTTTTTTGGTTTTTGAACATCTGATTTTAAACCTTTGAGTTCCAAATTCTCTCCCCTCTTCCCTTCCCACCCACCCTCCCTAAGAAGTCGAGCAATTCAACCTAGGCCACGTGTGTATCATTATGTATAACCCTTCCACAATACACATGTTGTGAAAGACTAACTACATTTTGCTCCTTCCCAACCCATCCCGCTTTATTGAATTTTCTCCCTTGACCCTGTCCCCTTTTGAAAGTGTTTGTTTTTGATTACCTCCACCCCCATCTGCCCTCCCCTCCATCATCCCCCCCCCCCCTTTTATTTTTTTTTTTATCTTCCTCCCTCTTCTTTCCTGTGGGGTAAGATACACAACTGAGTATGTATGGTATTCCCTCCTCAGGCCAAATCTGATGAGAGCAAGGTTCACCCATTCCCCCCTCACCTGCCTTCTCCCCTCCTCCCACAGAACTGCTTCCTCTTGCCACCTTTATGTGAGATAATCCACCCCATTCTATCTCTCCCTATCTCCCTCTCTCAGTATGTTGCTCTCTCATCCCTTAATTTGATTTTATTTCTTTTAGATATCTTCCCTTCATCTTCAACTCACCCTGTGTCACACATATATATACACATAAATATATACATACATACACTTTCACTTATATATATACATAAACATATATACATATGCATATTCCCTTCAGCTACCCTAATACTGAGGTCTCATGAATCATCCATGTCCTCTTTCCATGTAGGAATGTAAACAAAACAGTTCAACTTTAGTAAGTCCCTTGCAATTTCTGTTTCTTGATTACCTTTTCATGCTTCTCTTGATTCTTATGTTTGAAAGTCAAATTTTCTATTCAGTTCTGGTCTTTTCATTGAGAAAGCTTGAAAGTCCTCTATTTTATTGAAAATCCATATTTTGCCTTGGAGCATGATACTCAGTTTTGCTGGGTAGGTGATTCTAGGTTTTAATCCTAGCTCCATTGACCTCCGAATATCGCATTCCAAGCCCTTCGATCTCTTAATGTAGAAGCTGCCAGATCCTGGGTTATTCTGATTGGGTTTCCACAATACTCAAATTGTTTCTTTCTGGCTGCTTGCAGTATTTTCTCCTTGATCTGGGAGCTCTGGAATTTGGCAACAATATTCCTAGGAGATTTCTTTTTGGGATCTATTTGAGGAGGAGATCGATGGATTCTTTCAATTTCTATTTTGCCCTATGGCTCTAGAATATCAGGGCAGTTCTCCTTGATAATTTCTTGAAAGATGATATCTAGGCTCTTGTTTTGATCATGGCTTTCAGGTAGTCCAATAATTTTTAAATGATCTCTCCTGGATCTATTTTCCAGGTCAGTGGTTTTTCCAAGGAGATATTTCACATTGTCTTCCATTTTTTCATTCCTTTGGTTCTGTTTTATAATATCCTGATTTCTCATAAAGTCACTAGCTTCCACTTGCTCCAATCTAATTTTTAAAGTAGTATTTTCTTCAGTGGTCTTTTGGACCTCCTTTTCCATTTGGCTAATTCTGCCTTTCAAGGCATTCTTCTCCTCATTGGCTTTTTGGAACTCTTTTGCCATTTGAGTTAGTCTAGTTTTTAAGGTGTTGTTTTCTTCAGTGTATTTTTCAGTATTTTTTTGGGTCTCCTTTAGCAAGTCATTGACTTGTTTTTCATGGTTTTCTCGCATCCTTCTCATTTCTCTTCCCAATTTTTCCTCTACTTCTCTAACTTGCTTTTCCAAATCCTTTTTGAGCTCTTCCATGGCCTGAGTCCAGTTTGTTTTTCTTGGAGACTTTTGTTGTAGGCTCTTTGACTTTGTTAACTTCTTCTGTCTGTATGTTTAGGTCTTCTTTGGCACCATAGAAAGATTCCAAAGTCTGAGACTGAATCTGGGTGCGTTTTCGCTGCCTGGCCATATTCCCAGCCAACTAAGTTGACCCTTGAGTTTTTCAGTGGGGTATGACTGCTTGTAGAGTTTAAAGAACTGTGTTCCGTGCCTGGGGGGATGTGCCGGCTCTGCTACACCAGCACTGCTCCTTCCCCAAGAACCCCCAACCCGGACTGGGCCTAGATCTTCAGCAGGCTGTGCGCTCCTGCTGTGATCCACCACTGAATTCCTCCCACCAGGTGGGCCTGGGGCCGGAAGCAACTGCAGCTGTACTTCTGCAGCTGCCCCACCTCCTCTGCCCCCCCGGGGTGGTAGCCTAACCTCGAACTCCTTCCATTCCCAAAGCTTTTCCCACTAACCTTCTCTGTTGTCTTGGTGTTTTTGGATTGAGAAGTCTGGTAACTGCTGCAGCTCACTGATTCAGGGTGCTAGGGCAGGCTCCTCCCGGCTCCTGGTGTGGTTGGTCCGCGCTGCTCACACTGGGCTCTGCTCCGCTCCCAACTCTGTGCAGGATAGACGTCACCCAGAGACCATCCAGGCTGTCCTGGGCTGGATCCCTGCTTCCCTCTGCTATTTTGTGGGTTCTGCAGTTCTAGAATTGGTTCAGAGCCATTTTTTATAGGTTTTTGGAGGGACTCGCCAGGGAGCTCATGGTAGTACCTGCTTTCCAGCTGCCATCTTGGCTCCGCCCCCTCACCATCTATAATTACATATTTCTCTGACTTATTATGTAGTAGAAATTAAACTGAGTCTCAAGCAAAGTCTGTACCATTCATTTTCACCTCAGAAGCAATGATAGTACTGTTTTCTTTCTTGATCATGAGCATTTTCATTCTAGAAGTACACTTGACTTACAGTAATTCCAATATTCTTTTTGTCATCTTTTACCTCACTTAGCAGAATCCTGTCTACTTATCATGGGGTATTTATAGAAATTAAATATACACATATACCATTTTTGGAGCCTATATTAGAATGTAACATAAAAAAGCCCCAAGCATAATTACAACAGAACACTGACTCTCCAATTATTTCTTTTTTAAAAATAAATTTTTGTCGATATTTTCTGTTCCTTACATTACCATAGTATCTCCTGTATCCCTCCCTCTTCCAGAGAGCCATCTCACATGATGTATAGTATTTTGGGGAGAGAAAAAAAGTCACTCAGTTGTTTAGTAAATTGAAAAAGCCCCAAAACATATGCAGTCCACCTGTGGATCCCCCACCTCCTTGAAGGTTTAGGTGGGAAGTGTCTTCTCATATCTCTTCATTTGAGTTCCACTTGATCTTTATAATTTCGTCGTATTTGTTTTTTGTTTTTTAGTGTGTTTTTATTCTTTCAATTTATAATGCAGTTGCTGCGTATGCTGTTTTCTTAGTTCAGTTTACTTCACTCTGCATCAGTTCATATAGATCTTTCCATGCTTCTATATTTTCATCACACTCATTTCTTACAGCACAGTGATATTCCGTTAATTTAAGTACTACAATTTGTTTAGCCCTTCCCCAATTGATGGGCATCTACTTTGTTTCCAATTTTTAGCTAGTGCAAAAAGTGCTGCTATCAGTATTTTGGGAGTATATGGAGATTTTTTTCTTATCAATGGCTTCCTTGGGCTATAAGCTCAGTAAGTGAGTCCCTGGTTCAAAGGGTATGGACAGTTTAGTCATTTTATTTGCATAATTCCAAATTGCTTCACAAAATGGTTATACCACCAATAATGTATTGGGGTACCTATTTTTCCACAACCCCTCCAACATTGTTATTGTTGTTATTTTTGTCAGTTTGCAGGGTGTAAGGTGAAATCTCAGGGTTCTTTTATTTTATTTTTAATTTATTTAATATATTTAGTTTTCAGCATTGATTTTCACAAAAGTTTGAATTACAAATTTTTTCCCCATTTCTACCCTCCCCCCACTCCAAGATGGCATATATTCTGGTTGCCCCGTTCCCCAGTCTGCCCTCCCATCTGTCCCCCCACTCCCCTCCCATCCCCCCTTCCCTTCTTCTCTTGTAGGGCAAGATAAATTTCTATGCCCCATTGCCTGTGTATCTTATTTCCTAGTTGCATGCAAAAACTTTTTTTTGTTGTTGTTGTTGTTTTTGAACATCTGTTTTTAGAACTTTGAGTTCCAAATTCTCTCCCCTCTTCCCTCCCCACCCACCCTCCCTAAGAAGGCAAGCAACTCAACATAGGCCACGTGTATCATTATGTAAAACCCTTCCACAATACTCATGTTGTGAAAGATTAACTATGTTTTGCTCCTTCCTAACCTATCCCCCTTTATTGAATTTTCTCTCAGGGTTCTTTTAATGAGCATTTCTCTTGCTATTAAGGATTTGGAGCATTTTGTTCATATAATTATGAATACTTTGCAGTTCTTTTGAGAATTATTTGTTCATATCCTTTGTGTGTTTATCTACTGGGAAAGAGCTATTAGTCATATTTATTTGCCTTTTTCTTTATTCATTATATATCTTGGCTACTAAACCCTTATCAGAGAAATTTGATACAAAGATATTTTTTTTCCCATTTAGCCATGTCCCTTCTAATTCTAGATGCAATAATGTTGTATGTGCAGAAGCTTTTTGGTTTTAAGTTCCCTTTTCTGATGTAAACACAGTATTTTATTCCTTCAGTTACTTTAATCTTTTTTTAAGATGGCCCTCTTCCCACTACCTCATTTGATAGCCTCCCTTCATCTCCTCGCATTCAGTCATTCTTGTTATTTATTTTTCAATTTTAAAATATTTTTTGCACCCCCTTCCAGAAAGGATTTCTCTCACTCTCTTCATCATCTGTCTTCTCTTTCTGTTAACACTAGACCCTTATTTTCTAATTCACAGCACCTATAATTATCTGGTCTCTTTTTCTTCTATTCTTCTTGTAATCAGAGTTTCCAAATTATCCATTCTAGGCTGTCCCTGTGGACTTTTTCTTCCAGTCTTGGTGAGTTTGCCCCAGGATTCTCCTTTTCCATTTTTCCTCATTTCTAGAACAGTACCAATTATTGCAGGTATCAGAGAGGAAGAGGAAGAGCCCATCCCCCCACCTGATTATGCAACCTACCATTGATCTATATACACTTGTCTTGTTGACATCTTTTTTCTACATTTACTTGGAAATCTCCCTGTGTCCATGCTCTCCCACTCTTCCAAGTGCCAAGGGTTCCAATTCCCTCCTTCCTGGAACAAGTAGACTTTTCAAGCACCAAACCCTCAGTCCTCATCCAATGTAAGGTCCTCATCTCCCTTCTCCAACCATCTCTCTTCACTCATAGGAGCATTCATCAGTGGAACCCCCTTCCACCTCCAAAGTAAGACCTTCTTCTTCTGCACTCCCCACCCCCACCTTTTTCAGTCTTTCCTTCCTCTTCTTCACCCATTGTCCTGTAGGCTCTTCTCTTTCTGGAACCACGAGGTTACCTTCCCCTCGTTGTTAGCCTTTGATTTGACCCTGGAGCATCATTCACTCCTCTCTATGCCCCTACTCCCCTCCCCGCCTTTCGCTGCCTGGCCATATTCCCAACCAACCAACTTGACCCTTGAGTTTTTCAGCGGGGTATGACTGCTTGTAGACTAGAGAGTCCTATGTTCCTCCTTTGGGGGGGATGTGCCAGCTCTGCCACACCAGCACTGCTCCTTCCGCAAGAACCCCCAACCCGGTCTGGACTTAGATCTTCAGCAGGCTGTGCACTCCTCCTCTGATCTGCCACTTAATTCCTCCCACCAGGTGGGCCTGGGGCTGGAAGCAAGAGCAGCTGTAGCTGCCCCACCTCCGCTGCCCCCAGGGCTGGTAGCTGAACAGCGAACTCCTTCCACTCCCACAGCTTTTCCCACTAACCTTCTCCACTGTCTTTGATGTTTGTGGGTTGAGAAGTCTGGTAACTGCCGCAGCTCACTGACTCAGGGTGCTAGGGCATGCTCTGCCCGGCTCCTGGTCTCTCTTGTTTTCTTTCTAAAAATGTTTCTAAGTCTTCTTTATTAATGGACATCTAACTTTTCTCCTGAAGTTTAAGCTCAGATTTGCAGCATAGGTCACTCCGGGCTACATTGTGAGTTTCATTGCTCTTCAGAACACATTATTCCATACCCTTCTTCTTTTTCGTGTGGAATAGTCTTACGTTATTTGAATGTCCTTTTTCTTTGTATTTAGATGTCTTTCTCCTGATGGCATGTAGAACTTGATGTTTCTGACTTGGGTTGCTAAATTTAATCATTATTCATCTTGGACTTTGCCACCTTGGGTTTTTTTCTTGACGTGATTTGTGAATTCTTTCAATTGGAATTTTGTTTTCTATGTTTAGGAATTCTGGGCAATTTTCTTCTGTTGTTTTCTTCATTAAAGTGTTCACGTTTCGTCATGTTCTTTTGTGAGATCAAGGATCCTTAGTTTGTCTGAGATCAGTATGCTTTGTTCTGGGTTGTTCCTCACTTCTGCATATTTGCATTCCCAATCTATTGTTCTCTTTTTTGTTTCTTTGCTGAGGCTTGCTATTACAGATTTCAACTTTTTCTGTTCTATTCATTATCTTTGTTATGAAGGACATAAATTCTGCACTTGTAATTCTCATTTCTCTTTTAAACTACTTAAGAATAGTATCTTGTGGTTCCATGTTCTCCACAAATTCCACAGGGTTCTCTCTCTCATCAAATGTTGGATCATTTTCCTTTATCAGTATTTATTCATAGATACCTGAACTTGTTTACTAGATCTGAAGGCTGTATTTCTTTCTATTGTTACTGTTTTTCTTGCTGATTAATCTATTTATGTTCAAGGTCTTTGAGATTTTTTTCTTCTTTAAATGTTATTTCCTCATTATTTTCCTCATTACTTCCTTACTCTCTCCTCTCTAACTGGTTTGCTTTGGGACTGGATCTCAGAAGTTTCTTAGCTTCCTTCCATGCTGGGCAGTTCACAGCTCACTAACCTAGGTCTCTGCCCCACCTAACTTTTGGATGGTCAGAACTGGCCCCAGCCAGGTGCTGTGAATTTTTCCCTCAGGTGTGGTGGAATGCTGCACAGCCCCCTCTACACACACACACACACACACACACACGCACGCACGCACGCACCATGTCTTAACTTGGTGACTTGTCCCATTCCCTCTGTTCTTCAGTTCTCTTGCATCAGAAGTTCAGAACCTTTTTCCCCTGGCACCTGCAGTTCAGAGCTTTGCAGCATTGATGCTTATGGGTTGCAGCTTCTGGCAGAATTTTGCTCCTTTCCTGAAGAGTTGTGGCCAAATCCCAAGCAAACCTCCTCAGCCTGGAACTAAGGTCTCCATGGCACTGGAAAGAGGAGGGGAGGGACCAGGGTGTAGGAGTGCGTTTTGATGTAAACATGTCATGTCCTCGGGTGTACTAATGCAGCATTGCTACTTATAAGGTACGAGGTCAGAGATGGGTATGGAGTGAGTTCAGCATCAGTGAGCATCAATTTCTGGGTTTTCAGGTTGTTAGGTTTGGTTTTTTACCTTGTTTCAGCAGCATTTGTTAGCATGAGGGCGTGAGGGCGTGCACAGTGCGAAGTGTGCATGCTGTGTGTTCAAAACCAAGGCTGCTTTTAATTAATTTTTGGTCGTTGCTTGTTCAGAAACCTTTTACTGTTGCCAAATTTTTTGCAACCCCATGGGATTAAGACCCACAGTTTAAGAAGTGCTAACTTAGACCATGGAGACAGGTGAAGTCAGTTTATCTTTGGTACATAATTTCTGTTTCGAAAAGGTTTGAGAATTTGTAGGAATCAGAGAAAATGTCAGGTCTGCTATCTTGTTGCTCATATAACCTGGAACAATCTCCCTTAATTCTTATCTAAAAACTAGACCTTAAGGACCCATTCTGGTTGTGTTTATTAAAGTACATGAATTCTTATTGTTCTGTAGTAGCCACTTTGGGTAAACATTTATAAAAGGTAGTGTGATATAGTGGATAATGGACATATGGGTGGTTTGAGTAGAGTAAGAAAAAGTTTTCAAATTGCAAAAGCTGTTTTTTAAACATAGTATTTTATTTTTTCCAATTACATGTAAAGACAAATTTTAACATTCATCTTAAAAATAATTTTGAGTTCCAAATTTTCTCCCTCTCTCCCTCACCTCCCCTCTCCATAAGATGGTAAGCAGTTTGATATAGGTTATATATGTGCAATCATGTAAAACATATTTCCATATTAGTCATGTTGTTAAAGAAGAAACAGATCATGAGAAAAAAACTGCAAAAAAAACCCAAAGTGAAAATAGTATGCTTCATTCTGCATTCAGATTCTGTCAGTTTTTTCTCTGGATGTGAATAGCATTTCCTCAAGACTCTTTTGTAATTGTCTTGGATCATTGTATTACTAAGAATAGCTAAGTCATTCATATTTGATCATCATACGATGTTGCTGTTACTGTGTGCAGTGTTCTCCTGGTTTTGCTCACTTCACTTTGCTGATGCATGTAAGTCTTTCCAGGTTTTTCTGAAATCTGCCTGCTCATCTTTTCTTTATAGCATAATCATACTCCATTACATTCATGTGCCACAACTTGTTCAGCCATTCCCCAATTGATGGACGTCCCCTCAATTTCCAGTTCTTTGCCACCAAAAAAAGAGCTGCTGTAAATATTTTTGTACAAATTAGGTCCTTCCCCTGCCCTTTTTTTTTAATACCTTTGGGATACAAACCTAGTAGTGGTATTGCTGGATCCAAGTGTATGTACAATTTGATTGCCCTTTGGGCATAGTTCCAAATTGCTCTGCAGAGTGGTTGGATCAGTTCACAACTCTGCAACAGTGCATTAGTGTCCTAATTTTCACACATCGCCTTCAACATTTATCATTTTCCTTTTCTTTTATATTAGCCAGTCTTATAATCGTGAACTTGGTACCTCAGAGTTGTTTTAATTTGCATTTCTCTAATCATTAGTGATTTAGAGCATTTTTTCATATGACTATGGATAACTTTTATTTCTTCATCTGAAAACTGCCTGCTCATATCCTTTGATCATTTATCAGTTGGGGAACAACTTGTATTCTTACAAATTTGACTCAATTCTGTGTATATTTTAGAAATGAGGCCTTTATATGAGACATTCATGCAAAAATTATTTCCCAGTTTTCTGCTTTCCTTCTAATCTTGGTTGCAATGGGCTTTTTGTTTTGTTTTGTTTTTTGCACAAGATCTTTTTAATTTAATATAATCAATATTATCCATTTTACATTTTGTAATACTCTTCTATCTCTTGTTTGGTCATAAATTCTTTCCTTTTCCATAGATCCGGCAGGCAAGCTATTCTGTGCTCTCCTAATTTGCTTTTGTTATCACCCTTTATGTCTCAATCATGTACCCATTTTGGCCTTATCTTTGTATACAGTGTAAGATGTTGGTCTATACCTAGTTTCTGCCATACTCTTTTCCAGTTTTCCCAGCAGTTTTTGTCAAATAGTGAGTTTTTGTCCTAGAAGGTGGAGTCTTTGGGTTTATCAAAACACTAGATTACTGTAGTTATGTACTACTTAAAAAACTGTTTTTTGGACAGTTTTTTCTATACTTAATTGTATAAGGAATCCTTAAGTATATATGCTCCCACCGTCAATATAGATCAACAAATTGCCTACAGCTTATAGTCCAGACTGCTGAAAGGTTAAGTCACTCCCTTGGTGTCTGCCAGGGAATGTGTTTCTGAGGCCAGTAGTTGAATCTAGGTCTTCCAGACTCATACAAGGCTGGCCCTCTAGCCACTAGGCCACACTGCCTTTAACAAATAATTTTACATAGCTAAGGAACTCATATTCAAGCATAATTTCACCTGTAGATTCTTATTTGACACAAATCATACATTGAGAATTGATTACATTGACCCACCCTTTATTATGAACATTTTCTCACTTTCTAAATCTACTTAACATCATTTATATAAGATTTATACAAGTTTGCCCCACCTTCATTTATCATTCTTTCATTTAACTTATAGTTTATGAAATAGAATCATCATTCATGACTGTTCCTCTCTGTCTCTCTGATTATAGTAATTCCTCTGTCTATCCCATATCACATTATGAGGTTTCCATTTTGTACACAGACAAGTCTTCATCATTGTGTAGAAATTATTCTACTGCTGCCCTTATTCTCTCCAGATTAGTTATAATTTGAATCACTTTGTGGTTTGTGACCTACTTCAAACTTATTTGCAACTCCTTTCCTTTCTTTTTTTGATCGTCCAGCCTCATTTTCTTCCTTTTTCTTTATATACCTGTGTCGTTGAGAATGAAAAAAATTAATTAGCCTTTTTAGGCCTCAGCAATTCCATTTTATTCTTTTTTTATGTTTATAAATTAAGAATGGGTCTTTAGGTTCTTCTAGAAAATGAATTTTCTACTATCATTTGCATAGTCATTGCTAAAAAAAAAAATAGAATGTAAAAGTAGTACCAAAAGTTAGATGTAAATAATTAACTAGCAGCTCTTTCCCTTACTCAGTTGAAGACCTTTCATCCTACTCATTTCACAGGAGTTTATGCTAGGCACAGTACTATTTTATAAGCACTTAAGTTCTACTTCATCATCATGGAAGTAGCATGCTCCATATCTTTTTTTCTTTTCTTATCATTATTTATTTAGTTAATATTTTTAGTTTTCAGCATTAATTTTCACAAGAGTTTGAATTACACATTTTCTCCCCTTTTCTGCCCCTACCCCACTCCAAGATGGTATATATTCTGATTGCCCCATTCCCTAGTCAACCCTCCCTTCTGTCACCCACTCCCCACCATCCGCTTTTCCCTTGCTTTCTTGTAGGGCAAGATAGATCTCTATGCCCCATTGCCTGTATATCTTATTTCCTAGCTGCATGCAAAAACTTTTTTTTGAACATCTGCTTTTAAAACTTTGAGTTCCAAATTCTCTCCCCTCTTCCCTCCCCACCCACCCTTCCTAAGAAAGCAAGCAATTCAACATAGGCCACATGTGTATCATTGTGCAAAACTCTTCCACAATATTCATGTTGTGAAAGACTAACTATATTTTGCTCCTTCCTATCGCCCTTTATCCAGTTTTCTCCCTTGACCCTGTCCCTTTTCAAAAGTGTTTGCTTTTGATTACTTCCTCCCCCATCTGCCCTTTCTTCTGTCATCCCCCCTTTTTTTAATCAACTTTCTCCTCCTTTCCTGTGGGGTAAGATACCCAATTGATTGTGTATGTTATTCCCTCCTCAGGACAAATCCAATGAGAGCAAGATTCACTCATTCCCCCTCACCTGCCAACTTCCCTCCCAACAGAACTGCTTTTTCTTGACACTTTTATGTTAGATAAATTACCCCATTCTATCTCTCCCTTTCTCCCTCTCTCAATATATTCCTCTCTCATCCCTTAATTTGAATTTTTTTTTTAGATATCATTTCTTCATATTCAACTCACCCTGTGCCCTCTGTGTGTGTGTGTGTGTGTGTGTGTGTGTGTGTGTGTGTATTCCCTTCAGCTACTCTAATACTGAGGTCTCATGAATTATACACATCATCTTTCCATGTAGGAATGTAAGCAAAACAGTTTGACTTTAGTAAGTCCCTTATGATTTCTCTTTCTTGATTACCTTTTCTTGCTTCTCTTGATTCTTGTGTTTAAAAGTCAAATTTTCTATTCAGCTCTGGTCTTTTCACTGAGAAAGTTTGAAAGTCCTCTGTTTTATTGAAAGTCCATATTTTGCCTTGGAGCATGATACTCAGTTTTGCTGGGTAGGTGATTCTTGGTTTTAATCGTAGCTCCATTGACCTCTGGAATATCATATTCCAAGCCCTTTGATCCCTTAATGTAGAAGCTGCTAGATCTTGTGTTATTCTGATTGGGTTTCCACAATACTCAAATTGTTTCTTTCTGGCTGCTTGCAATATTTTCTCCTTGATCTGGGAGCTCTGGAATTTGGCGACTATATTCCTAGGAGTTTTCTTTTTGGGATCTTTTTGAGGAAGCAATCGTTAGATTCTCTCAATTTCTATTTTACCTTCTGGCTCTGGAATATCAGGGCAGTTTTCCTTGATGATTTCTTGAAAGATGATGTCTATGCTCTTTTTTTGATTATGGCTTTCAGGTAGTCCAATAATTTTTAAATTCTGTCTTCTAGATCTGTTTTCCAGGTCAGTGGTTTTTCCAGTGAGATGCTTCACATTGTCTTCCATTTTTTCATTCCTTTGGTTCTGTTTTATAATATCTTGGTTTCTCATTAAGTCACTAGCTTCCGCTTGCTCCAATCTCATTTTTAAGGTAGTATTTTCTTCAGTGGTCTTTTGGACCTCCTTTTCCATTTGGCTAATTCTGCCTTTCAAGGCATTCTTCTCCTCATTGGCTTTTTGGAGCTCTTTTGCCATTTGAGTTAGTCTAGTTTTTAAAGTGTTACTTTCTTCTGTATTTTTTTGGGTCTCCTTTAGCAAGTCATTGACTTGTTTTTCATGGTTTTCTCGCATCACTCTCATTTCTCTTCCCAATTTTTCCTCTACTTCGTTAACTTGCTTTTCCAAATCCTTTTTGAGCTCTTCCATGGCCTGAGTCCAGTTTGTTTTTCTTGGAGGCTTTTGATGTAGGCTTTTTGACTTTGTTGACTTCTTCTGGCTGTGTATTTTGATCTTTTTTGTCACCAGAGAAAGATTCCAAGTCTGAGTCTGAATCTGAGAGCGTTTTTACTGCCTGGCCATGTTCCCAGCCAACTTTCTTGACCCTTGAGTTTTTCGTCGGGGTATGACTGCTTGTAGAGTAGAGAGTACTCTGTCCCAAGCTTGAGGGGTTGCACTGTTGCTTTCAGAGCTATTTCTACATAGCAAGTTGTGCCACACCAGCACCCCTCCTCCCCCAAGAACCACCAACCTGGACAGTGACTCAGATCTTCAGCAGGCTCTGCCCTCCTGCTCTGATCTGTCACTTAATTCATCCCACCAGGTGGGCCTGGGGCCAGAAGCAACTGCAGCTGTAATTCTGTAGCTGCACCTCCTCTGCTGCCCCCGGGGTGGTGGCTGAACCGTGAACTCCTTTCACTCTGTCCCCAGCAGCTTTTCCCACTAACCTTCTCAGTTGTCTTTGGTGTTTGTGGGTTGAGAAGTCTGGTAACTGCCACAGCTCACTGATTCAGGGCGCTAGGGCCTGTTCCGCCTGGCTCCTGGTGTGGTTGGTCCTGCCACCGCCCACACTGGGCTCTGGTCCACTCCTCTCCCAGCTCCATGCGTGATAGACCTTACCCAGCAACCATCCAGGCTGTCCTGGGCTGGAGCCCTGCTTCCCCCTGCTATTTCATGGGTTCTGCAGCTCTAGAATTTTTTCAGAGCCATTTTTATAGGTTTTTGGAGGGACGTGGCGGGGAGCTTATGCAAGTCCCTGCTTTCCACCTGCCATCTTGGCTCCACCCCTCACATGCTCCATATGTTAAAATGATTATCCTGTTTGGTCCAAAAAGAGGCAGCAAACAACTAGAGTAACTGAAAAGTTTTTCTTTTGTTTTTTGTTTTTTCTTTGTATTTGTAGTAGGTTTCACTCTAACATACTGTAGTATAGTGAGATAGGTCTGAATGTTTGTAAAAGACTACCTGGTCCCTTTAAATGTTTTACCCAGGCCAGATTATTTTTCAGTTGTAATCATTAGTAAATAATCTTTCTCCATAATTGCTCCTTACATAAACATGGAGATGTTGATGTTTTATATGTTTATATGCTCTTTCAGAAAGAGTTTATGTCTATTTTATCTTCATTCAGAGGGACTTGAAAAATACTTTAGTTGGATCTTCACTGAAGAGTGCATTTTTTTAGCCTAATATGGGCATATGTAAATTGGGTATACTCCCACATACTTGATTATATATTGTGACCCCCTATATGTGCAGAGCTAGAACTAATCCTGAAAAAAGTTCCTCATTGGAGTATAATAATCATTTAAACATAATTGTAGGTGGTCTAAGCATAATCATAGGCTCAATTTAAATCTGCATTCCAGGTGCCTAATAGGAGAAGAAGATTTAGAATATCATTATGTTAAAATTCACTTTTATGTTATACTTTAAGATGTGCAAAGGAGTTTTTTATCTATTATCTCTTTTATTCACAACCACCCTGTGAGGTAGATAGTACCTAGTCTATAGATGAGGAAATTAAATCTTATTGGTTAATGATTTGTCTAAGAACACACAACTGGTCATTTCAGAGCCAAAATTTAAACACAGGTATTTCTTGACTGGGCAGCTAGACCCAAATGGTCTAGAGAGTTGGACACAACTGAACACAACTGAACAACAACAACAAATTTCTTGACTACGTATAATGTAGTCAAAAAAATAATTTTTTCCCGCCACAGTGGGAAAATATACCACAGTGTAATCATCTGCATATGTGAAAGAGCTACTAAGAAGACTGGTTGTATTGGAAGACTAGGCGATCTGGAAAAACTAGAAGATTAGTATTAGGTTTGTAAATGGAGAGAAGAAAAAATGTGAATTTTGGGGTCAGGTTACTGCATAGATAGGAAGGAAGTCTTCAAATGGATAGTTAATTGATAGTAATGTATACTTAAGATGAACAGCTAAGTCTCTGACAAAGACTACATAAATTAAGTAATACAGTAAATCTTTAAATTCATAAAGCAGTAAATTTATGTCATTAAATATTAGTAGAAAGACTTTTTTCTCATGGAAATTTAGATACTTTTAACATATAGATCTTCAGATAGACCCAAGTAGTAGGCTATTGTTGATCCCTGTTAAACATTTTCATCAAAGGTGAAACCACACAAATTCATGACTCAATTTCTTTTTTTTCTGCATAGATTATTTTATTTGATCCTCACAAGAACCCTGTGAGTTAGCCATTATTATCACCATTTTACAGATTAGAAAACTGAGACCAAGAGCAATTTAGTGAGTTGCCTAGGGTTCATAAAGCTAGTAAGTATCTGAGGTTGGATTTGAACCCTATCAGCTCTGATGCCTTATTATATATGTAACTTAGTGTAAATTTCTTGGGTTCTCTGCTCCCCAACTTTCCTTTTAAAGAAAAGATTAATTTTATTTTTGTTCAATTAAAAATCCACCCATTTTCTGTTTCACCTCTATCTCTGCATTTAAAAAGGAAGAAAAAACAAAATCCTTGTTAACAAATATGTATAATCAAGCAAAACAAATTCCCGTATTGGCCATATCCAGACATTTCTCAGTCTGTTTCCTGAGTCCATCACCTCTCTGTCAGGAGGTTTGTAATATGTTTCATCTTGAGTCCTTTAGACTCAACTTTGATCATTGTGATGATCAGAATTCTTAAGTCTTTCAGTGTTTTTCTTTATACTATTTTTATTTTATATATTGTTCTCTCCATTCTGATCACTTTACTCAGCATCAATCAGTTCATATGAGTCTTCCTAGGTTTCTCTGAAACCTTCCCCTTCATCATATCTTAGAACACAGTAGTATTCCATCATACTGACATACTATGATTTGTTCAGCCAGTCCCCGATTAATGAGCATTCTCTTAGTTTCTAGTTCTTTGCCAGCACAAGCACACAAAGAGTTGTTACAAATATTTTTGTACGTATGAATTGGGACAGGTAGGTGGCGCAATGTAAACGAGTGTTGGCCCTATAGTTAGGAAGACTTATCTTCCTGTATTCAAATCTGGCTTCAGATACTAACTGTGTGACCCTGGGCAAGTCACTTAACCCTATTTACCTCAGTTTCCTCACGTATAAAATGACCTGTGGAAGGAAATGTGGCAAACTACTCTAGTATCTTAGCCTAGAAAACCTCAAATGTGATCATGAAGAGTCAGACATGGTGAACAAATATATGATTCCTTTTCCTTTTTCTGGTGTCTTTGGAATATACATCTAGTAATGATTCTCTCTGAACTGTGACCCAATTTCTTAAAGTATCACTGAATGTCAGAGTTGGAAAGGACCTCTGAGAGCAGCATATGGTTCAACTTCTGTCTGAACAAGAATCTACTCAACAGCATAACCAAGAAATGATTTATTTTCAGTCAAAAGGTCTCCAACCTTTGATCAAAGACTTACAGTGGCATTCCTCCAACAAATACTATTACTTCCTGGGGCTGCCCACTTCCAGTTTTTTAATAGCTCTAATTCTAAGGAAATTTCCCTTTACATCAAACCTAAATCTGTCTTTTTGTAACTTCCACTTGTTACTCCAAGTTCTGCCATTTGGGCCAAGCAAAATAAATCTAATCCATTTTCCATGCAATAGTTCTTCAAATACTTGAATAGTTGTCATATTCCCTCCCTTCCCCAGTTGTCTCTTCTGTAGGAGAAGTGTACTCATTTCTTTCAGTTGATTGTCATTTGGCATAATCTTTAGGCCTTCCCCTATCCTCATTGCTCTTTTCTGAATACAATATAGCTTATCAGTCTCTTCCCTAAATATAGTGCCCAGAACTGAACATAGTACAGCTGGAAAATAATTTCTTAACCCTAGTCGCTTTGCCTCTCTTAATGTAGCCTAAGATCATATGAAAATTTTTGCTGTATTATGCTGTTGACTCATATTAAGCATACAGCCCACCAAAACATTCAGATCTTTTTCAGAAAAATTGTTCTCTAGCCATGTGTCTTCTACCTTGTTCATGTACATGGGAGGTTGATTTTTTAAATGTAAGTATACTTTATATTTATTACTGTTAAATTTCATCTTGTTAGATTTTTCCCCAACATTCTAGTCTGTAGTCTTTTGGATATCTACACATTGGATGTGCACACTCTCTATACTTTTATTCCAGGGATTAACAAAATTGTTGATTAGTGTGAGATCCTGAAGCTATCCATTAGAGACATTTTTTGAAATTGATAACTAAACCTTTAATATATACTCATTAGGTCCAGCCATTCAACAAGTTTTGAATCTTCCTAACTAAACAATTGTTGATCCTACAGTTTTCCATTTTTCTGTAAGAAAAGCACATAGGATCTTGTTGGACAGTTTGCTAAATTCTATGTAAATAATCTACAGCATTTCCTTGACTTGTCAGCTTTATAACACTAGCGGAATAGGAAATGAAGTTAGTTTGGCGTGTCCATCTTGACTTTTTCCCTCCTTTTTTAACATACATGAAAAATTTTTATTTTTGAAATGCTATGCAGTAAAACTATCCCTGTAAACACTGTTTTAAAGCAAAGTCATATGCATTTGATTTGGTGTATATGTGCTCATAACAATACTTTATTGATACAGCTTTACCAGAAATGAAACAGTGTCTTCAACCATGGTTGTAAATTTTTAAAATAAATTTTAGTTTTTTAATGCATTTTGTTAAATTTAGTGTCATTCATGTTTTTGTTTTTGTTTTTTGTTTTTGGCATACGCTAAGGCAATATTTTTGTAATACCAAAACAAGATAGTTAAGATGTAGAGGTAGTCCCACATCTCTAATGTTCCTTTCCTTTCTTTTCTAAAATTTTGTGATTCCATAATTCTTTAACAGTGACCGGTACATAGTAAATGTTTAATAAGTACTAATTGGTTGATTAATTTTAAGATGAGCCACTGACAGTTCCTTCAAGCAATATTTATTTTAAATTGTTTCTTATCTGTATGAAAAATGAGATTGGGGGCAGCCAGGTGGCACAGTGGATAGAGCTCTGGACTTGGAGCCCACAATACCTGATTTCAGTTCCAGGCTCAGACACTTACTAGCTATATAACCTAGGGCAAGTCACTTAACCTCTGTTTGCCTCAGTTTCCTCAATTGTAAAATGGGGATAATAATAGCACCCACCTCCCAAGGTTGTTGTGAGGATCAAATGAGATAATGTTTGTAAAGCACTTAGCACAGTACCTGTCACATAATAAGCGCCATATAAATGTTTATTATCATCATTATTATTATTATTATTATGTATTTCATTGACTTTAGTCATTGAGACTTGATTCCACTAGTGTTAAACTTTGAAGCCTAACATATCAGCTTTTCCCAAGCTGATAGACTAGCACTTAGTTCAGAAATAGCAAAATTAGCATTGAATATTTTAAATAATCTTAAAGTATCAGTAGACCACCAGAAAGAGCTGTTCATTCCTAGAAAGTTGCTATTTACTGCTTACAAAAGATTAACTTCTTCTAGTAGGCTCAAATACGTGTATTTTATTTTTATAAATAAAATCATTAATACATTTACAGAATATAATCCATTTAAACATAACATTTGTGAATTTCTGTAAAATGAGAGGCTTTTCACATGTTTTCTTCTTGTGCTACTCTGTTCTTTTCTCATTTTCAAAATGCTCATTGTATTATCTCAAAGAAGGAATATGATCCTGTCTATTTTAAATATCCCTGTATATACCATGCAAATGATCAGAGATGAAAAATACATGCTACAACATAAGTAGTCATATATTTTAAAAGTCAAAGACCAGTTGATTGTTTTTTTTTTAACCTGTAGGATATTTTTTGGTAAAATGAGGGGGTTGGTACTTGATGGTCTCTAAGGTCTGTTATAACTTTATAGGCTTTCTGAAAAATGATTATTTCATTTATTCCATTTCTGTCCCCAGCATCTAGCACAGTACTGGCACATGATAGATGCTTAATTGTTGATGACTTATTGATTGGTGTGTTGTATTCTTCTCCATCATGACTTTGTAAGGAACACAGTTTAGTAACTTGGAATTACTTTTGTGTAGTGTGATTGATAAGCAAAAATAAGCAGTACTAGCTAGTACTTATCACCTCTCCTCATAAGAAAGGGGAAACAAATTATTAGGCTGTGCTATATTTAATTAAAAATTAAAGGTGAAAATTTTTATTTTCCTTTTCATATAGCATGGACATTTATCAGGAAACTACATGATATCACAGAAAGGTCAGCATAATAAAAAATCAAAAAATAAAGATTATGACGAGTATAGTAACTACAGCGATGACAACTTTGATAACTACAATCAGGAAACAGAAGAAGATTTTGCTGATCAGCTTAAACAATACAGACAAGCTAAAGAAACCTCAAACCCTGCTTTAGGATCACCATTTCATAAAGAATCAGGGAAAAAACAAGGAATGAAAGGAGTTCAGCCAGGTAAGTATAAAGTTGAAAACAAAATCTGTCAGAAGTACTTTTCGATAACAGAATTAAGGAGACAGGTCTTTGGACTTAATCCAAATATGGACTCCAAGGAGAGAGATATAATGAGACAGTAGTTTGGGTTTTTTTTTTCCAGTTAGGAGGTGGCCTAATATAGTTTTTTAATATAGATAATTAAACTTAGTGCTACTAGCCTGCCTTTTTTTCTTATTATATACTAATAAATCTATGCACATCAATTCTGAATAAGAGAATTATTTTTCTTTTATGTGAATATATTCTTGTTCATTTATGGAACATGAAGTGAGTATCTAATATAAGATTTTAGACCATTAACCCTTGAATGATAGTAGAAAGAGTTTTTTGGTCTGAATCTGAATTTCATTGGTATAAGGAACTCATGGTGAGGAAACTTCCCATATTTATGTAGCTTTACAACTATTCAGAAGCTTACTGTCTTAGAGAGCAGTCTATAAGTAAGAGTTAGCCATAACTGATAAACTCCCCTTTCCTCACTTTTAGAAATTATTCCTCTTCCTTTGTTTTGCTCTGTTCTCTCTTAGCTCTTCCTTCAAAGATCTGCTACTATTTAACAATATCAAGTGAATTTAAATATTAATTTCTGTAAACAGCTTTTTTAAATTAGAAAAAAATGAGGAAGAACTGATTTGCTACTTAAAATTTTTCACTTTTTTTCATGTAACAATAATATAATCCTGAAAAGTTCTGTGTCAGTCAGATTCTTGTAAATACTATTTTAAGTGAACTACAGAACTTATAGTTTCAGGAGAATATTGTAGTTAATCTTATGTAAAGAAAATTATTTTGTGTCATTAGTTACCACCCTCTAATGTAACTGTTCTGTAAATGTGTTTTTACTCATCAGCTTTTCTTGAAGCAAAACACCCTTGTATTGTTTTTGCATATGCCGCAATATAAAAAAAATGGAGAAAGCACTATAAATCACAGATTATTTTGAAGATTCCGCTACTAACAAATGTGTGTACTGTTTTTCTGTCGCATTTCAAATATACAATTTTTTTTTAGTTGAGCAAAGGAGTAAAAGTTTTAGTGTTTGTCGTGGACGTGGTATGCCGAAGAAACTGAAACGCAAAGAGCGTGGCAGAGGAAGAGGCAGTAAAGGACCTAATGCTTTTTCTGGAACAGATGGTTTTCAAGAGGTAATAAAAATATCCATGTAAAACAAAGGAGATGCTGAGTTCTTTCCAAAAGCTCTTCTTAATGCAAAAAGGTATTAACATTTTAAGTTACACAGCAACCCGAAAGACCATAAATAAAATAAAAAGGAAATTATATTTTATTTTAGTTTTGTTTTTATCAGATAAAATATTACGATGGACTTCTAAATTGAAGGAGATATAACACTTCTAAATAAGTGGAATTGAGAGGCAGTATGGCATGATGGATGGAGGCCTGCCCTTGAAAACAAAAATACCCGTGTTCAAGTCCTACCCCTGACATATACTGGCTGTGGGACGCTGGCAGGTCATTGAACTTTTCAGTGCTCTAGGCACTGTAATCCCAGAGGACCTGCTGACTTGCATTGGTATAGGGAATTTCCTTACCTAGGAGTTCCCTATACCAGTAAAGCCACAGGTCTAGTCTTTATCCCTATCCTGTATTTGAAATCAAAACTGTAAAACCCTTTTACCTTGGTTTTTCTTCCCTTCTCAAATAGGATGATTGGGAAAGACATGCTAAAGCCTCTGTGATAGCAGAACTTTGGGGATGAAATCTAAAAGAGAATAAGGAAGTATGGATCCTGTTAGCATCATAATGATGAGCTTCAAGTCCTGAAGTGTAGAAACAAGCCCTTCCAGACACCTCTTAGTCATATTATCTCTTACATCACTTTTTTTTTATTTAAATAGCCAACATTTAATTGTACTGCCAACATTTAATGTTCCTATTTTAACTATTTTTAAACCAATTTTATAGCTGTAAGATGGTGAAGATTTTGGTTTTTTTTTTTTTGATTTGCATTTCTCAGATTGGGTGCGAACATTTTCAGAATAATTTTTAACATTTTATATTTCCCTCAAATTTTTTCTCTTCATATGATTTTCCAGTTATCCATGAGGAATTGTGTATTACTTTTGTAAATTTGTTTCAGTTCCTCACAGATTCTGTATGTTAGAATTTTATCCACTATATTCACCATTTTATTCACTTTATTTACTTCACTGTTTTATTATATTCAGTATTTTCTGCAGTCTCTTTTCTTTTTATTTTCTCAATATATTTTTAGATTTTGGTTTTGAACAGTGAAAAGAATGGCCAAACGTTCTAAGGCATAAGACTAAGGGTTACCATTCCTAAAATAACTATTCTGGCCACATGAAGGCATGGTTAAAACTCTACTTCTGACAGAATCTTTTAGTCACTAGAACAATGTAAAGAATGCTGGATCTGTAGTTAAAAGGCTCAAATTTGATTTGTTCTGCCATTTACTTCCTACATATCTTTGGTCAGGTTAGTTAAACCCTCTGGGTCTCAGTTTCCTTTCCTGTAAGATGAAGAGTTTAAGCTAAATGACCACTAAGTTCCCTTCCAGCTCTAAATCTTCAGTCCTATAAATCCCTGCAGGAGTACAGAACTAAGACATATATTTTGGTCTAAATATATAAGTAGCTTCATACCATAAATATTAATTAGAAAATTCCAGTGTCTTTGTACTCAGAGCAGGAAAGACTAATCTAGATCCTTTTGAATTCCCTGAGTAAAAAGAAAAAAATTTTTTTTAGTTAGAGGGAGTGATAGATAGCATTAGATTTGTTCTAAAAACCATTGATATAAAAGTGTTTGGAAGGTTACTACTATTGGTTTTTTGTTGGTTTTGGCAGTATCTATGTGCGTTTGTCATGGTGCTGCCATCTCCTGGTAGGTCAAGGAACTAAATACAACTTTAAAGCTAGGTAAAGCTAAAGCAAAATTTGAACAAAAGCAAATATGTATTGAGCCCTTATCAACCATATCAACAACTTTATTCATGTTCACATTCTTGTTATAAATTGAACCAGAAGACATAACAATAATCAAGTAAATGGAAATGACTCCCCTTGTAAAGGCAAGTAAAGAAATTGGAAGAGTTGGTTGACCATGCCCAAAGTAAATAAAAAAACATGATTTTTTGGAAAACCTGCTTATCCCATTGCACTGCTTATGATGAGCATAGATAAACAACTGTTAAGGTAATTTAAGGTAATTACAGTGTCATGTGTCAACATCCATTGTAGAAGATGAAGTAAAGAAATTATGTGTGCAATTTGACAAGCTCCTCTGAACCAAGTCACTTTTGTCAATACTTGGTAGCTTCAAGGCATAAGTGAGCACAAGGAATTGCAACAGAAACTTTGTTGGAAGATAACATTCTGGATCAAAGAGTATTAGAGGTCAAAGGATTGTAACCTACTGAAAAGCTTATATATCACTTATATATCATGAATACTTCAACTGTACATCACATATGTGGAACACCAAATGACAGAATAACAAAAGAAATTAACCATATCTTGAGATAAGAAGCAACTGGTTGTAAAAGTAACCATTTCAGAATATCTTTACTAAAGGCATCTTCTAGTTAGAGCAAACTCTATAAAAGTAAATGCCAAATTGGAAGAACATTTAAACATGAGAAGGTACTGTGTATAACAGCAGCTCCAATTCAATCTCTTTATACAAATAATAGACTCAGAAAAATGGAAAGAGGAAAAAGTGGAAAGACATTGTTTCTAATTAGTATTTTCTGAAGTTTTATCTGATGTGAAGCATGAAATAGTTTCTACAAGGAAAGAGCCACAAAAGCCAAAAAATACCTCAGCCCGCAAAAACAGTCTTTTTGCTCAGTAGAGATATGGCAACCAAGGGCATATACCTCATCCCCCAACTCAGATGGTCACCAACAATCTTTTAATTGTCACATCTGATGGCCTCTTCTCAATCTTAATCTTACTAGACCTTTCTGCAGCATGTAACGCTATTGACTACCTTCTAATCTTGGATGGTGTCTCCTCTCTTGGTCTTCATGACACCCTTCTCTCTAGGTTCTTTTCCTATCTATCCGATAACTTTTTTTGTTTGTTTTTTGGTTTTTTGGTTTGTTTTGGGGGAAGGCAGGGCAATTGGGGTTAAGTGACTTGCCCAAGGTCACACAGCTAGTAAGTGTGTCAAGTATCTGAGGCCGGGTTTGAATTCAGGTCCTTCTGACATCAGGGCCGGTGCTCTACTCACTGCGCCACCTAGATGCCCCTATCTGATAACTTCTTAACCCGCTGTATTGGATCATCATCTATCTAAGTAACCCTAACTGTGAGTGTACCCTCAAGGCTCTGTCCTTGGCCCTCTTTTCTTCTCCCTACACTCTCACTGGGTGATATCATCGACTCAGATAGGTTTAATGATCATTTCCATGAAGATAATGCCTAGATCTTTAATATCCAGTGCTTTTTTCTCCTAAACTCTAGTTCTGTGTTACCAACTGCCTATTGAATATTTTAAACTCAGTATGCTAGAGGCATATCAAATTCAACATATCCAAAACTGATTACTCCCTTGTTCCTAAACCTACCTCTCTTCCTAACTTCCCCGTTACTGTCATGATCACTACCATCTAGTCACCCAACCTTAGGGTCATTCTCAGTTCCTTATTCTGACTCCCCTATTCAGACAATTGCTAAATCTTCAATCACTTAAAAACATTTTTAAGCTCTTAATATGTATATTTTCTATCTCTACAACATCTCCCCCACATTTGTCCCCTTCTCTACATCTACATAGTCACTACCCTAATTCAGGCCCTTATTACCCCTTGCCTGTATTATTATTACAGCCTTCTGTTTCATCCCTCTATCTCAAGTCTCATCCCACTTCAACCCATCCTCCACACAGCTGGTAAAATTTTCCTAAAGCACTCAGTTATTAAACAGGTATTAAAAATCTACTATGTGCCAATCACTGTGATAAATGCTGAGGATACAAATAAGGAAAAAAAAGGCAGTCTCTTCCTTCAAGGAGTGTACACTCTAACAAGAGAAGAAAACACATAAAAGGAAACTAAAAAGGGGATTCAATTTGGGAGTATGGGGAGGAAGAAAGTGCACAGTATGGGATGGCCTGGTGGAGTCTAGTCCAAGAAGTGAAAACTCGTGGGAAATGAATAGATGACTAGCCTGGGAGACCTCTTGAAATGGAAGGTTGGGAGTTCTTTGCCTTGCCCTCCAGCCTTCTAGGCTAATCAGAGGGGCAGGAGGTACTGATGAGATATGAGCAGTCCTTGCAAGATGATGTTTCCTGCTGGTGAGGTTTGAGGGGAGGGGGGAAAGGGGACATGATCATGATGGAGTCTAGCTCAAGAGAGTATAGATGGTAGGAAATGAAGAGTTGGCTGGCTGGGGATCCCTTCTTAAATGGAGGTTTGGAAAGAGTTCCTTGCTCTGCCCTGAAGCCCTCCAATCAGAAGGTGCTGATGAGGTCTCACAGGGTGATCAGTTTCCTCTTGATGAGGTCTGACCATATCATGTCTAGGATCAAATATAAACTCTTATTTGACATTTAGTGCTCTTCACAAGCTGATCCCAGCCTTCTTATACTTTACTCCCCTCCCTGTTTTTTGCAGCTAGTCATA
The DNA here is from genome assembly GCF_011100635.1 of Trichosurus vulpecula. Lineage (NCBI taxonomy): Eukaryota > Metazoa > Chordata > Mammalia > Diprotodontia > Phalangeridae > Trichosurus > Trichosurus vulpecula. Next base: position 286,300,960 of record NC_050575.1, on the reverse strand, counting down.
CTGGTCTCACTGTATTGAGCTGTCCTCACTGGTGATACTTCATCCTATATCTCTGTGCCTTTTCCTTGACTGTGTTTTATGCCTGAAATGTATGTTCTCCCTCCTCACCTCCACCTGTTAGAATCCCTAGTTTTCCCTCAAGATTCGGCTCACCTAGCTGCATTCTGCAGGAGTCTTTTCCTTATCCTCCCAGCTGCTAGTGCTTTCCCTTCCAAGATCACTTTCTATCTGTTTGTATGTATGTGTTGTACATATTTGTATATGCATGTCTCTTTATTAGAATGTAATCTCCTTGAAAGCAGGGACTATTTTATTTTTGTCTTTATATCCCCAGTACTTAGCACAGTGCCTAGCATGTAATAGGTACTCGATAAATGCTTATTGAATGATTGAATAATCTGATTTTCACAACTCCACAGGTATGAATAGAAGATTATAAGCAGTACTGCTTGTAAAAAACACACACACACACAAAAAGTTGTTGAGAAAAAGAGCCCAAAGAGAAGATGATTTGAAATCCAGTTAAGCTAAATTATCCTGAGATCATTTGAAAACGAAACCAGGAAGACAACAAATAGATAGGCAATAGAAGATATCTGCTATTATGTTTGTAGTAATTTAGTCTTACCAATAGCAGTGAAACTACCATATTCTACCACTTCATTAATGACCTCATACATGTACCATCTGAGGAAATAGCAATGGCATTTGAAAAGATGAAGTTGGGAAGAAAAGATAGACCAGACCAAGCACAATGACCAAGAAAATATTCATTCTGGAGGCAACAAAATTTTAAAGACACTCATGGATCAATTCTCAAGATAACTCAAAAAAGAGAACCTTAAAAATGTCAACTTAGAAGACATCAGTAACTAATGATCTACATACCTGCTTTCTCATCTCTATAAAATGAGAGTGGTCTTTGCAAACATTGAGTATCGCCTTGATGAAAACATAAGAAAATGGGCAGGCTTGAAAGGCAGTATTTTGTAGCAGAAAATCAACTGACCGAGAAGTGTAGAAAATAGATGTTCCTGTGTATTTGGGGTGCTGAAGATAACATTTGGTGAGAAAACAAGGGCCTTCCTTAGCAAGGTGCCTCTTGCATATATACATCTGAACTATGTAAGACTTCATGGTGGACAGAACTTGGGAATTAACTTTATTCAGTGATTATCAATAAACATTTAATAAGTGCCTATTATGTGCCAGGCACTGTGCAAAGTATATTAAATATGGATACATATATACATGTTTTGCCCATGTCATGGATGATGTACTATGTAGAGTCATTTCATTAATAACTCATTTATTAAAACATTAAGACTTCAAAAGTACTTTCCTTATGATAATCCTGAAAGATATTTAGGTATTATAACTTTTACAGATGAGGAAATTGAGTTTTAGTGATGTGAGGTGACTTTCCCACGATAACATAAATAACTAATAAGTGTCAGAGCTAAGGCCATATCCTCCAGCTTCAATTCCAAAATTCTATATTACATGGTCTCTCTTTTTTTTTTCTTTTTTTTTTCTAATTTAAATTTATTTATTTAACATATTTAGTTTTCAGCATTGATTTTCACAATAGTTTGAATTACAAATTTTCTCCCCATTTCTACCCTCCCCCCCCACTCCAAGATGGCATATATTCTGGTTGCCCTGTTCCCCAGTCAGCCCTCCCCTCTATCACCCCTCTCCCCTCTCATCCCCTTTTCCCTTCTTCTCTTGTAGGGCAAGATAAATTTCTACACCCCATTGCCTGTGTATCTTATTTTCTAGTTGCATGCAAAAACTTTTTTTTTTTGTTTTTGAACATCTTTTTTTAAAACTTTGAGTTCCAAATTCTCTCCCCTCTTCCCTTCCCACCCACCCTCCCTAAGAAGTCAAGCAATTCAACCTAGGCCACATGTGTATCATTATGTATAACCCTTCCACAATATTCATGTTGTGAAAGACTAACTATATTTTGCTCCTTCCCAACCCATCACCCTTTATTGAATTTTCTCCCTTGACCCTGTCCCCTTTCCAAAGTGTTTGTTTTTGATTACCTCTACCCCCATCTGCCCTCCCCTCCATCACCCCCCCCCTTTTATTTTTTTTTATCTTCCTCCCTCTTCTTTCCTGTGGGGTAAGATACCCAATTGAGTATGCATGGTATTCCCTCCTCAGGCCAAATCTGATGAGAGCAAGGTTCACTCATTCCCCCCTCACCTGTCCTCTCCCGTCCTCCCACAGAATTGCTTCCTCTTGCCACCTCTATGTGAGATAATCCACCCCACTCTATCTCTCCCTATCTCCCTCTCTCAGTATGTTGCTCTCTCATCCCTTAATTTGATTTTATTTCTTGTAGATATCTTCCCTTTATCTTCAACTCACCCTGTGTCTGCTCTCTCTCTTTTATTTATTTATATATATATATATATATATATATAAATATATATATATAAACACACATATACACACATAGATATATACATACATACACATTCACCTATATATACATAAACATATATATATATATATGCATATTCCCTTCAGCTACCCTAATACTGAGGTCTCATGTATCATACACATCATCTTTCCATGTAGGAATGTAAACAAAACAGTTCAACTTTAGTAAGTCCCTTGCAATTTCTGTTTCTTGATTACCTTTTCATGCTTCTCTTGATTCTTGTGTTTGAAAGTCAAATTTTCTATTCAGTTCTGGTTTTTTCACTGAGAAAGCTTGGAAGTCCTCTATTTTATTGAAAATCCATATTTTGCCTTGGAGCATGATACTCAGTTTTGCTGGGTAGGTGATTCTAGGTTTTAATCCTAGCTCCATTGACCTCCGGAATATCGTATTCCAAGCCCTTCGATCTCTTAATGTAGAAGCTGCCAGATCTTGGGTTATTCTGATTGTGTTTCCACAATACTCAAATTGTTTCTTTCTGGCTGCTTGCAATATTTTCTCCTTGATCTGGGAGCTCTGGAATTTGGCAACAATATTCCTTGGAGATTTCTTTTTGGGATCTATTTGAGGAGGCGATTGATGAATTCTTTCAATTTCTATTTTGCCCTATGGCTCTAGAATATCAGGGCAGTTCTCCTTGATAATTTCTTGAAAGATGATATCTAGGGTCTTTTTTTGATCATGGCTTTCAGGTAGTCCAATAATTTTTAAATGATCTCTCCTGGATCTATTTTCCAGGTCAGTGGTTTTTCCAATGAGATATTTCACATTGTCTTCCATTTTTTCATTCCTTTGGTTCTGTTTTATAATATCTTGATTTCTCATAAAGTCACTAGCTTCCACTTGCTCCAATCTAATTTTTAAAGTAGTATTTTCTTCAGTGGTCTTTTGGACCTCCTTTTCCATTTGGCTAATTCTGCCTTTCAAGGCATTCTTCTCCTCATTGGCTTTTTGGAGCTCTTTTGCCATTTGAGTTAGTCTGTTTTTTAAGGTGTTGTTTTCTTCAGTGTATTTTTCAGTATTTTTTGGGGTCTCCTTTAGCAAGTCATTGACTTGTTTTTCATGGTTTTCTCGCATCCTTCTCATTTCTCTTCCCAATTTTTCCTCTACTTCTCTAACTTGCTTTTCCAAATCCTTTTTGAGTTCTTCCATGGCCTGGGACCAGTTCATGTTTTTCTTGGAGGCTTTTGTTGTAGGCTCTATGACTTTGTTGTCTTCTTTAGGCTGTATGTTTTGGTCTTCTTTGTCACCATAGAAAGAATCCAAAGTCTGAGACTGAATCTGGGTGTGCTTTCGCTGCCTGGCCATATTCCCAACCAACTTGACCCTTGAGTTTTTCAGTGGGGTATGACTGCTTGTAGACTAACGAGTTCTATGTTCCACGTTTGGGGGGGAGGTGCCAGCTCTGTCACACCCGCACTTCTCCTTCCCCAAGAACGCCCACCCGGGACTGGGCTTAGATCTTCAGCAGGCCTCCTGCTCTCATCCACCACTTAATTCCTCCCACCAGGTGGGCCTGGGGCCAGAAGCAGCAGCAACTGTAGCTGCCCCACCTCTGCTGCCCCCGGGGCTGGAAGACGAACCACGAACTCCTTCCACTCCCGCAGCTTTTCCCACTAACCTTCTCCGCAGTCTTTGGTGTTTGTGGGTTGAGAAGACTGGCAACTGCCGCAGCTCACCGACACAGGGCGCCAGGGCCCGTTCTGCCTAGCTCCTGGTCTGGTTGATCCCTGCTCAGGCTGGGCTCTGCTCCACTCTGTTCCCAGCTCCCAGCTCCATGTGGGATAGACCTCACCCAGAGACCATCCAGGCTGTCCTGGGCTGGAGCCCTGCTTCCTTCAGCTGTTCTGTGGGTTCTGCCGTTCTAGAATTGGTTCAGAGCCATTTTCTATAGGTTTTTGGAGGGACTCGGCAGGGAGCTCAAGCTGGTCCCTGCTTTCCAGCTGCCATCTTGGCTCCGCCCCCTACTTGGCCTCTCTTAACAAAAATTTTTGCTCCTATTCACAAATAGCATCCTGCTAATTGCATTGATCCCCAAAATGCTACAAAGCTCTCCCCACTGAAATTCAGAATGATGTAATTAGCCTAGCCTTCCATATTGGAGAAATACATAGTGCTTAGATTGATATAAACAAACATTTTATCAGATATGTATATGTGTGTTTATAGTTACATAGATATGATAAGTGCTACGGTTGCATAATGATCTGGAAGAAGGGGTAAAAGTGGCAAATTGAACTGGGTTCAATTTGGAAATGGTTTAGTTCCTTCAGTCTCAAGTTGCTCATTCCCTCATAAATCCTCTTTAACAGCAGTATTTTCTGGGTAGTGCTATGTTACTGTAAGCCACGAAGCAACAGGATCTCATAGCTAAAATTTCTACAACCCAAGTAACTATAGAAATATAGATAGTAAGTATTACTTGGCTTTGAAGTATATTAATGGTGGTGTGCTCAAGAAATAATAATAGCATTTATACAGCACTTCAAGGTTTTCAGAGTGCTTTACAAATATTCTCTCATTTGATTCTTACTACAACCCTTTGAAGCAGGTGCTATTCTACCCTCATTTTATTGATCAAGAAAATTAAATTAGAGGTTGATGGAAGATAGGAGCTATTATTTTGCTTATTTTATAGACGAGGAAACTGAAGCAGACAGGTTCAATTACTTGCTCAGGATCCCCACAGCTAATAAGTATCTGAGGCTAGATTTGAACTCAAGTTTACATGACTACATGTCCAGCATTCCATCTACTATGTCACCTAGCTGCCTCTAGTAGTAGTAGTCAATAAGCATTTATTAAGGTTTTACTATGTGCCAGGTATTGTGTGAAGCACAAAGAAAGTAGACCATGGCATAGTTTTCTCCAAAGATAGTAAGAGAATAAGGAAAAAGAATTACAGTGGTTGAATAGATCTGTTATGCAGGATTCTAAGAAAAACATGAATAAAAATCAAGTGGAATAAGGTATGGAGTAGTTTCAGAATGCATTGGTGGAGAAGGTACCAATACTGATAAGTTCACCAACCCATCAAATTATAAAAGTAGAATTATTTATATTAACTCTATTAAAAATAAATGAATTACAAGACTTCTTTCTCTCTAATTCAGTAAGTGTAGAGTCAGAATTTCCCATGCTGATGATTTTTGTTTCACAATTCATATAAAGTAAAGAATTATTCTAAATATTGAACTCTTGCTGCTTTCTTGAACCATGTAGATAGAAATATTTTTTAAAAAAATAAAAGTTTAGTAACTGTCACCATATCATTTGTAGTTTTAAATGGAATTTTTTTTATTATAGGATGGTAAACCTATGAAAAAATGGGTAAATATGAGTCAAGAGTTCATTAACCAGCATACAGTGGAACATAAAGGAAAACAGATTTGTAAATACTTCCTTGAGGGGAGATGTATTAAGGTAAATATTTCATTTAAAAGTACTTATATTTCTGTTTAAATTTCTACATAATTGTTACATTTTTAATGTATCATTTTTTTTCCTAGTCTATACTCTTTCATTTTATTTTAAGAAATGTTTTTTTAAGGAAATTTTTAGTAGCTACTGTTGTTGCAGTAAAACTAATTAACCTTTTACAATGCTAAACCTTATATGAAAATGCTATATGCTGACATTCATATATATAGATTGCAAAAAGTAGCAGTAAGGCAGTTTATGAAATTCAGCTTTGTAAATTAGCTGCCACCTATTCTTTTTTGAGGTTTTAATTAATTTTTTGTACTATGAGTAACTCTGATTATTGGAACATTATTGAGATTTTATTATACTGAAATAATCAAAGTACCCAATTTTCAAAATTATTTTTCTTTCTCTTGCATACAGGGAGACCAATGTAAATTTGATCATGATGCAGAGTTGGAGAAAAAAAAGGAAATCTGCAAGTTTTATATACAGGGATATTGCACCAAAGGGGAGAATTGCATTTATATGCATAATATCCTTTGCTGAAAAGAGAAAACTAAAAGATTAAGGATAGAGTGGGAGTTGGGGGGGATGGCAGGGAGGGAGAAAGCAACAGCCTTTTTTAAAATATAGTAATTGAATATAACTAACAATGGTTTTATTCTAAGTTTGGGAAGGATATACTATATAAAACCAATTTTATCAGTCTTTCTATTTAATTGAATGCTTTGAATTTCATAAATATCATTGATTAGAGAAAAGAAGGAGGTCTTTTAGAGAAAAATCTAATAAAGACTTTTCACCTCTGAATCTCGGATCCAAATAAATCTTTTCTATTTAGCATGGTCAAGCTAAAGTTTTTGTGGAAGCTTTGTGTTTGTACCAGGAAAAGTTGGCCTAATTTTTGTTGAATAACTTACCCCTTTAGTTTTTCCATAAATTATAGGGATTTATTGAAAGCTTACTTTCCACATGTAAGAAAGTCTTATGTTATTACCAAAAATAACATTTTTGCTTCTAACCTGTGTTAAGTTTTAAAAAGGTATTTTTCTAGTCATGCCAGAATAAAATGGATGTTAGGAAAAAAAACTATTAGAAATCATGTTTTATAAGTTTTTTTTTTATATTAATGACTTAGAAAGTAACTTCATGAAATACTATATTCATAAATATTGCATTTGTATATATAAATATGTAGTTATGAATCATGGGTAGCCAACAAAAGCTCACAGAAATGTGGTTTCTAACACTTTATTTTAGAAATATATAAACATCCTGAAATTTAAGTTAAATATATTATCTAGATAAAAATGTGTATTTAATCGTCTTTCCCAAAAAATACTTAAACTGAGGAAGGTTTAAGATGTAAGGTTCAAATTCTGTTTTTACTATTTAATTATCTGTGTGACCTTGGCCAAATCAGTTAACTTCTTGTTCTCAGACTCCTTAAATATTAAACAATGAAATAATAATACCTTTCCTCCCAACCTGGTTGTTAGGAGGATCAAATAAGAAAAAAATACATAAATATTTCAAAACAGTACCCAGATAGATATGTGGTATTATAATTTCAGAAAAATCAATGCAAAGGAATAAGAAGTCTTCTTCAGTCAATGAAATGGTCTTAAAATACTGTAGTAAGACTTCTCTTCCTTAATACTATTTTTACATGAATTTCCTTGCAAATTTTATCACACGGGAGCAAAATGTTACCAAGGAGATAAGTGCAAATTTTCCCATGCACCTCTCACTAAAGAAACAAAAGAACTTCTGGACAAAGTAAGTAGTATGTATATACTGTAATTCTTGGTATATTACCCTAAATTGATTTGACTGATATTCTTACTTTTTTAGCTGCATATTTTTTTATAAAGAAAGTGATTTATCAGTCAAATAAGCACTTATTAAGAAGCTACATTCTGTACAGAGAAATTAACAAATGTTGGCAACACAAAATTATAGTTTTAATTATGGGGGAAAATTTTTTTGCCTAAGACTGTAATTTGTGTATTTTATTTATCTCATTAAAATGAATTCACCTGTGTGTACTTTTTTCTTGTCCAGTTCACATTATCTACTAATAATTTGACCCTTATTCATGCGGATTATCTTTTGGTTCTTGATGCACTCTCTATTATAAACCTAGAAGTATCCATTCTAGACCTTCTTCTTAAAACATTCCCACTAACCCTGCTGCCCTCATCCCCAGCAGACTGCTTCCTATTTGTTGAGCTTCCTCAAACCTTTATGTAGCTTCACCTTTCCTTTTATTTAATTTCTGAGCAAGAAGCAGCCCTCCTCCTTGCCAAGATCATCTTCTGTAACTTGGCTTGGCCCTTACTCCTATCCCTTCTCATCGACATTGGAAGCTGTCATATATCATTTCCTCCTTTTTCATTTTCACTCTCTTATTTACTGACTCCTTCCGTGTTTCCTGAAACACGCCCCAGTGTTTCTCAACTTTAAAAAAAACTTTCATTTTACCCTACCATCCCCTCAAGGCTATCATCTTAAATTTCTTTTCTCTTTCACTGCCATATTATTTTATGATCTCTCAGTTGTCAGATCTAGTGGCCTTTTCTCAATTCTCATTCTCCTTGACCTCTCTGCAGCCTTTGGCACTGTTGATCACTCTCTCCTCCTTGACATCTTTTCACCTTAGGTTTTCAGAACACCACTTTCTCCTGATTCTTTTTCTTTTTTTTTTTTTAATTTTTTTTTAAAATTTATTTAATATATTTAGTTTTCAGCATTGATTTTCACAAGTTTGAATTACAAATTTTCTCCCCATTTCTACCTTCCCGCCCACTCCAAGATGGCATATATTCTGGTTGCCCCGTTCCCCAGTCAGCCCTCCCTTCTGTCACCCCACTCCCCTCCCATCCCCTTTTCCCTTCTTCTCTTGTAGGGCAAGATAAATTTCTATGCCCCATTGCCTGTGTAACTTATTTCCTAGTTGCATGCAAAAACTTTTTTTTTTGTTGTTTTTGAACGTCTGTTTTTAAAACTTTGAGTTCCAAATTCTCTCCGCTCTTCCCTTCCCGCCCACCCTCCCTAAGAAGGAAAGCAATTCAACATAGGCCACATGTGTATCATTATGTAAAACCCTTCCACAATACTCATGTTGTGAAAGACTAACTATATTTTGCTCCTTCCTAACCTATCCTGCTTTATCCAGTTTTCTCCCTTGACCCTGTCCCTTTTCAAAAGTATTTTTTTTTTATTACCTCCTACCCCTATCTGCCCTCCCTTCTATCATCCCCCCTTTTTTATCTTCTTCCTCCTTCTTTCCTGTGGGGTAAGATACCCAATTGAGTGTGCATGGTATTCCCTCCTCAGGTCAAATCTGATGAGAGCAAGATTCACTCATTCCCCCTCCCTTGCCACCTCTTCCCTTCCTACAGAACCACTTTTTCTTGCCACTTTTATGTGAGATAATTTACCCCATTCTATCTCTCTCTTTCTCCCTCTCTCAGTATATTCCTCTCTCATCCCTTAGTTTCATTTTATTTTTTTAGATATCATCCCTTCATATTCAACTCATCCTGTGCCCTCTCTCTCTCTGTATATATATACACATACATATATGCATACATACATACATACATACACACACACACACACACACATATATATATGCATATTCCTTTCAGCTACCCTGATACTGAGGTCTCATGAATCTTCCCCTGTAGGAATGCAAACAAAACAGTTCAACTTTAGTAAGTCCCTTGTGATTTCTCTTTCTTGATTACCTTTTCATGCTTCTGTTGATTCTTGTGTTTGAAAGTCAGATTTTCTATTCAGCTCTGGTCTTTTCACTGAGAAAGCTTGAAAGTCCTCTATTTTATTGAAAATCCATATTTTGCCTTGGAGCATGATACTCAGTTTTGCTGGGTAGGTGATTCTTGGTTTTAATCCTAGCTCCATTGACCTCCAGAATATCATATTCCAAGCCCTTTGATCCCTTAATGTAGAAGCTGATAGATCTTGTATTATTCTGATTGTGTTTCCACAATACTCAAATGGTTTCTTTCTGGCTGCTTGCAGTATTTTCTCCTTGATCTGGGAGCTCTGGAATTTGGCGACAATGTTCCTAGGAGTTTTCTTTTTGGGATATTTTTGAGGAGGCGATCGTTAGATTCTTTCAATTTCTATTTTACCCTCTGGGTCTAGAATATCAGGGCAGTTCTCCTTGATAATTTCTTGAAAGATGATGTCTATGCTCTTTTTTTGATTATGGCTTTCAGGTAGTCCAATAATTTTTAAATGATCTCTCCTGGATCTATTTTCCAGGTCAGTGGTTTTTCCAGTGAGATATTTCACATTGTCTTCCACTTTTTCATTCCTTTGGTTCTGTTTTATAATATCTTGATTTCTCATCAAGTCACTAGCTTCCACTTGCGCCAATCTCATTTTTAAGGTAGTATTTTCTTCAGTGGTCTTTTGGACCTCTTTTTCCATTTGGCTAATTCTGCCTTTCAAGGCATTCTTCTCCTCATTGGCTTTTTGGAGCTCTTTTGCCATTTGAGTTAGTCTAGTTTTTAAAGTGTTATTTTCTTCTGTATTTTTTGGGGTCTCCTTTAGCAAGTCATTGACTTGTTTTTCATGGTTTTCTTGCATCACTCTCATTTCTCCTCCTAATTTTTCCTCTACTTCTCTAACTTGCTTTTCCAACTCCTTTTTGAGCTCTTCCATGGCCTGAGATGAGTTCATGTTTTTCTTGGAGGCTTTTGATGTAGGCTTTTTGACTTTGTTGACTTCTTCTGGCTGTATGTTTTGATCTTTTTTTGTCACCAAAGAACGATTCCAAGTCTGAGTCTGAATCTGAGAGCATTTTTGCTGCCTGGCCATGTTCCTGGCCAACTTTCTTGACCCTTGAGTTTTTCGTCGGGGCATGACTGCTTGTAGAGTAGAGAGTACTTTGTCCCAAGCTTGAGGGGATGCGCCTATTTCTATACAGCCAGCTCTGCCACACCAGCACTCCTCCTCCCCCAAGAACCACCAACCTGGACTTGACTCAGATCTTCAGCAGGCTCTGCACTCCTGCTCTGATCTGCCACTTAATTCCTCCCACCAGGTGGGCATGGGGCCAGAAACAACTGCAGCTGTAGTTCTGTAGCTGCACCTCCTCTGCTGCCCCTGGGGGCAGTGGCTGAAGTGTGAACTCCTTTCACTCTGTCCCCCGCAGCTTTTCCCCCTAACCTTCTCTGTTGTCTTTGGTGTTTGTGGGTTGAGAAGTCTGGTAACTGCCACAGCTCACTGATTCAGGGCGCTAGGACCTGCTCCGCCTGGTTCTCGTGTCTGGTTGGTCCTGTCACCGCCCATGCTGGGCTTCACTCCCCTCTGCTCCCAGCTCTGTGAGCAATAGACCTCACTCAATGACCATCCTGATTGTCCTGGGCTGGATCCCTGCTTCCCTCTGCTATTTTGTGGGTTCTGCAGTTCTCGAATTTGTTCAGAGCCATTTTTATAGGTTTTTGGAGGGACCTGGTGGGGAGCTCACGCAAGTCCTTGCTTTCCAGCTGCCATCTTGGCTCCGCCCCCTCCCGATTTTTTTTCTATCTATCTGATTCCTTCCTTGCAGTCTGCTTTGATAGATCCTCATTTAAGTCATATTCTCTAACCATAGGTGTCCCACAAGGTTAAGCCCTGGGCCCTCTTCTTCTTTCCCTCTGTACAACTTCACTTGATGATCTCATTAGCTTCCATGTCTTTAAGTACCCTCTCTATGCTGATGATTCTCAAATCTACCTATTCTGCCCCAACCTCTCTGCTGACTTCCAATCTCATACTTTTAACTATTTCTCAGACATCTCAAACTGGGTGTTCAGTTAGATATCTTAAGCTGAATGTGTCCAAAACCAAATTCATTATCTTTCTCCCTAAGCCCTCCCTCCCCCCTACCTTCTCTATTACTGTATGCTTTCAGGCTCACAACCTAGGTGTCATTCTGGATTCCTCACTATCTCTCACTGCTGATATCCAAGCTGTTTCCAAACCCTGTCAATTTGACCTTTGCAGCATCTCTCAAATATGCCCCTTTCTCTCCTCTGACTTTGCCACTACTCTAGTGCACACTCTAATCACCTCAAGCCTAGACTATTACAATACCTGCTGGTGGTCTGCCTGCTTCAAGTCTCTCACCACTCCCGTTCACCCTCCTATTCAGCCACCAAAGTGATTTTCCCAAAAACACAGGTCTGACCACATCACCCCTCTCCTCAATAAATTCCAACGGCTCCCTGTTGCCTCCAGGATCAAGCACACAGCCCTCTGCTTGGCATTCAAAGTCCTTTGTAACCTATCCCCATCCTACCTTTCCAGTTCTTCTTATACCTCACTCCTCACCATGTACTCTTCGATCCAGTGACTCTGACCTCCTGGTTATTGTGTCGACAAGATACTCCATCTCTTAGCTCTAAGCATTTTCTCTGGTTGTCTCCCAAGTCTAGAATGCCTTCCCTGCTCTTCTCTGCCTGTCTTCCCTGACTTCCTTTAAGTCCTAGCTAAAATCCTGTCCTCTCCAGGAACTTTCCCAACCCCTCTTAATTCTAGTGCTTTCTCTCTGTTAATAATTCCCTATTTATTCTATATGTAGCTTTACATATTTTTCTTTACATTTGTGTGTGTGTGTTTGTATATATTTCTTTGCTTGTTGTCCCCCCCATTAGATTGTGAGCTACCCCATTGAATCAAGGTCAGAGACTATCTTTTGCCCCCCAAAATCCCCCTAAACTGGCCTGTACTCCTTTCCCTCCATATGACCTCTTGCTTAATGATTTCACACACTCCCATAGGTTATCGTCTCTCTACACAAATGATTTCCAGATTTCTATTTCCAACTCTGATCTCTTTCCTGAGTTCCAAATGTTTATCGTAGGACATTTTCTCTTGAATTTCCCTTTGGCATTTAAAACTCAACATTTCTGAAACAGAACTTGTCATCTTCCTTCCCATAAATCCACCCCACCTTCCAACTTTTCTTTTGAAGGTCGACATCCTCCTGGTCATCTAGTTTCATTCTGATAGAGTCATTCTAGATTCTTCCCTCTTCCTCAACTCTTCATATTTAGTCAGTTATCATATCCTATTTATTTTACTACCACTACTCTCATGTCAGTTAATTCATTGTAATTCAACCCTCCTTATTTGGCACAGATATCTCCTTCTCTTCATTTATGTGGCTATAATCCTTGTTCAGGCCCTTATCACATCAAGCCCTATCACATCATGACTATTTTAAAGCCTCCTAATTGGTCTACCTGATTTCAGTCTCTAATTCATCATCCACAAAGTTGCCAGAATAATTTTTCCAAGGCACAGGTTTGACCGTGTCATCAGCCTTTATTCAAAAAATCTCCAGTGACTTCTGACTGCCTTTAGGATAAAATGACAAATTCTTCATCCAAGATTTTAAGGCTCCCTATAATCTGACCCCAGCCTCCCTTTCCATTCTTATTTGACATTATCACTTTCCTTCATGTACATTCTAGCCAAACCAGACTGCCATTTCTCTGAACTTGACCTTCTTCCTTCTCTCTTTGTACTTTTGCATAGATTGTTCTTCTCTCTGAAATATACTCCCTCCTTATCTCTTGTCTTTCAGAAACATTCAGTTCCTTTAATGATTGAGCTAGTTAAGCACAGTTTAGGTGTCACTTCTCCATGAAGTATTTTCTCATTTCCTAGTTGTGTTATTTCATTTGTTAAATAATTTTGTATTTATTTGTCTATGTACATGTCATATTCCCGCAGTAGAATGTAACTTCCATAAGATCAAGGACTCTCTTTTTTGTCATTATATTCCCAGAATGCCTTGCACAGAATAGGTATTTAATGAATATTTGTTTAATTGAATTTAATTTGGTCCAAATTGGATTGAGTTTATTATGCTTTTGTTGATAGTTTGACAAAAACTCTAAAAATTGTTCTAAGAATATTTTTATAAATTAAAAATTGTTTCCCTTCCCCAGGAAAATTCTTTAAGAGAGGAAGAAACTATTGGAAATTTTCAGTTCTTCACTGAATTTCATAATTTTGAACAGATTGTATATCTTGAGATATGATGTGTCATTATAGTCATCAACCCTTTGGTGTTTTCAAAATTAATAATTCATTCTGGATACATGATTTCAAGAATTACCATCATTATTACTAGTTTTGTGACAATGAGCCTTAATTTCTTATCTGCAAAATGAAAGTAATAAAATATCCACTACTGTTTCATTGGTTAAGGGGAAACATTTATATAAGTGTGCGTCATTACCATCATCATGGCTCAGAGTTCCATTGCATTATGCATGTGTTAGATAGTTAATGAAAAAGACCTGACATTTTTAGGTAATTAAAATAGACAGGAATGATTCAATAAATATTTGACATATCAATTCTGACAATATGTGTTAAGTTCCTCCTACTATGAAGAAGGTATTGCACTAGGTCCTGGGGATATATTGATAGGTATGGCATAAGCCCTGCTCTCAAATTACTTATAATCCAATGGTATAAAAAGCTAGTACACAAATAAATGTAATACCATGGCAAGCAACATAAATACAAAGTCCATGCAAAATACTATAAGAAATTTGAGATTTGGAAGGTCAGCAAAGGCTTCAAGGAGCAAGTAGAATCTGAGCTGAATCTTGAAGGAAGGGAAAGACTTTAAAAAATGGGGGTAGAAAGTATAATACAAAGCCATGGAGACAGGAGAAGGAAGAATATGAATGGGAGAGGTCAGAGTAATCTTAACTGGTTGGCATGTAAAAGATATAAAGTTTGGCAATATGAACTAAGACTGGATTAGGTAGTCTTGAACTGGATTGTGAATGGTGTTAGATTCTAATATCACGAGTTTATACTTTATAAATTAGTAGTGAGCCATTGAAAGTTTTTAGTAGAGATGCATCAAAATTAGGCATCAATGTGGAGGATGGATTGTAGAAAGGATAGAATGGAGGCAGGAAAACTAGTTAAGAGACTATCACAATATAAGAAAGAAGAAATAGGCACCCAAATAAGGGTGGTTGTTGTGGGAGTAGAAATGAAAGGCCAAATACAAGAGAAATTGAAGGAGGATTGGTAAAACTTAGCAACTGTTTTGATGTGTGGAGAGGGAGGATGAGGGAGAAGAAAGAGCCAAAGACAGTTCTAAGATTATGAGATTGGGAAAGTGAAGGCATTGTTGCCAGAAATAGGAAAACTAGAGAGAGGACCATGTTTAGGGAGGAAGATAATGAGTTATGTTTTAGACATTTTATTTGAAGTATAAATGGGACATAGAGAAGTATACAGTAGGAGTTAAACATATGGTTTTGGCCCTCTGGGGAGAATTTAAGAAGTGAAAATATAGATTTGGGAGTCATCTGCATGAAGGTAATCATTAAATCCATGGGGGATAATAATAGAGAGAAAAGAGGACCAAAGACCATAAATACCTTAAGGAAGACCCCTGTTTTAAAGAGTGAGAGGAGGGTGAGGATCCAGCAAAAGAGGCAAAAAGTATTGGTTAAAAATGCAAATTAGCCATAAGAGTACAGCATCAAGGAAGCCAAGAGAAGGGAAGGCAATCAAGGTAATGGCATGGTCCACAGAGTTACATGATGCTGAGTTCAAAAAAGATAACAGATAAAAAGATGATAGGGAATTTAGTGACCTTGACAGAGTTCACCAGAGTAGTAAAGATTGAAAGTAAATTACAAGGGATTGAGTCAATGGTAGAAACAGCAAGTAGTATTCTTTACAGGAGTTTGATAGAAAAGAGAGCTGATAGCTTAAGGGGAAACTGGAGGAAATTAAGGAAAGGTTTTTTGTTTTTGTTTACGATAATGAAGCTGTCTGAACATATTTGTAGACTGAGGGGAAGGACTCAGGAGAGAGGGAGTGGAGCAATATAAGATGATAATATATTTAGTACGAATAATACAACATTAGGAATTGTTCAGAGGTCAAATAATTCCCTCATCAGGAGTTTGTTTTTATGATAGATTCAGTTGCACAAAAGTGATGATGTAATTTTCTTTTAGGTCCTGAATACTGAAGAAGAACCACAGAATGAAGATGAAAGAGAGTTAGAAGAACTTAGAAGGCGTGGCATTGCTCCTCTTCCTAAACCGCCTCCGGGAGTTGGCCTTTTACCAACCCCGCCAGAGCATTTTTCATTTTCAGAATCAGAAGATAATTTTCAAGGAGATCTTTCTGATGAATTTAAGAAAATTCCTTCTCTCTTTGAAATAGTTGTAAAACCTACTGTGGATTTAGCACACAAAATTGGGAAGAAGTAAGTCAGAATTCTAATCATAGCAAAATATTGTGCTTTCAAACAAAGGTCCGATTCTCATGTAAAATGAAACCACCTTCTCTGCTCTCCACATGATCCTTATACCTAATAGTTCACTAAACGAACAAATGTTAAGTTGTTAGTTTTATTTTCTTCATTTTAACGAATAATTTTGTCCTTTTGATTTCAGCCTTTATTTTGTTTTGTCTAGTCCTCCCTATAATGTTTTTTCCCATGATTTTTATGCAGCAGTGCTAGCTTGGAAGATACCAGACATTTTAACATGGAGATGAAAGCTCTTTTTCATGAAATTATAAATGTGTCTTTCCAAGGTCTGGCAATATGAAGGGTAGCTAATGATACCATCTTTTACCTTTCCTCCAACCTTCCCCATTTCAAGGCATCATCTAACAGTCTAGCAACTTGCCAAAATCTGAATCGTTTCTGGCACCATCATTTACACTTCTCCAGTACAGTACTAGTAAAGCGTTTGTGGCAGCTCTTAGAAGTTACACTGCTAAAAAACTATACTGAGACTTCTCTCTAAGAATTACAATTTTTTAACTACTGCTTCAGAGTGCTGAACTTGGAGTCAAAGGACTTAGATTCATATTTCAGCTCTGCCAATTACTTGTATAAACTTAAGACTGCTAATCTCTCTGAGCCACAGTTTCTTCAGTTACAAAATGGTAATACTGATATTTTGGCTACCTACCTACTGACATTATGGGATTTAAAACTGAAAGAGACCTTAAAGATCATCTGAGTCCAACATCTTGATTTTACAAATGAGATCTCTGGGGCCCAGAAAGGCTATGACTCTGCCAGGGACAAACAGGTAGTAAGTAGTAGGTCCAAGATTTGAACCCAAGTCCTCAGATTCTTACAGAATTGTAAGGAAAGTGCTTTGTAAAGTGTTGCCTAATCGTGAATAATTTTTGTCATCATCATCTAATAAGCAATCTTCTTCCATGGTATTATTAAGATATTTCTAAGCTTCAGTAGCCTCAAAATAGCCATTGAGGCTAGTGCTTAAATTTCTGCGTGTGGCAAGAAGCCTTTATTTGGCTATTATCAGGATTAGGGAGAGGGTCAACCATCAGATTTTCCAAATTTCCTGCATTAGTGATATTTTTAAAAGATCATAAATAACTTCCTTCTCCTTTTGGAACTGTTTTTGTAAGTTTAACATTTTCAGCTGTTAGCTACCTTTGATCTTATATGCCCTAATAATTGGCTCTGTGGCATTCAGAAATTACTAAATGCTCCCATTTCCTCTTCTCCAGACTGCTTCTGAAGAAATAGAAGGAAGATTAAGCAGCAGTGGATTCCAAAGTACCATAACATTGCTGTTCTTTTGGTCCAAAACATGTGACTACTTAAACCAATAGATAGCAATTATTATAACTGAACATATCAAAGATACTTACAACTACTATGTAAAGCTTGCCCTATATACTGTTAGTCCATCCAGATTAATTCAAGTAATGCCAGGATGATAGGTTCGATGTTGGTACTGTGAACAGTCAGTGAAATTTCCTATTCAGTGGCCCAAATGATAGATAGTAAATAATAAGCTGATGAATAACTATAGAGCTGTTCATTATCAGGAGATAACCCCTAAAAGGCTTAAAAAAGATGCATTAGTTAAGAGGTGAACAAGTGTATTAGGATAGGACTAATTCTAATGTGTATTTTCCCTTACAGTATATATGATTCTTACAGACTGAAAGAAAGAGAAAACCCCCAAAAGTTAATTAGGTGGCATCCAGTTATTACAGCACTAATAACAATCTCTCACAAGACACTTTGAGTCTTACAGAACATTTTATATGTATTTCATATAATCCACCTAATGTCAGTATTGCTGTGTCCACCTTACTGATTAAGCAGCTGAAGTTGAAAGAAGTTAAACCATTTTCCAAAAATCACATACTAAGTAGATAACCTAAGACTTAGTTAAACTCTAACTCCAAATCCAGTGCTTTTTCTGCAACACCAAAGTGCCTTCCCCAAAGGATTATGAATTATTTAAACTGTATATGTTCCTAGCACTTATCAAAGTGCTCTGCACAGTGGGTGCTAATAAATTTTAAATTAAATTGAAGAAATTTACCAGTTTTACACATTATAAAAAATATCTCTAACATTTCCATTTTTGAAACATCTCTGAAGGTTGGATAGTGTGCTTAATTAGCCTGACAGATGTTTGACTAAAAGGAATTTCTAAATGTTAAATATCCCAAAGTATCTTAAAGAAAGTATAGAACCAACTTGAAACATCCTCAGCTTTGGCATTTATTTTGAGACATTTAA
This sequence comes from Trichosurus vulpecula, assembly GCF_011100635.1. Classification (NCBI taxonomy): domain Eukaryota; kingdom Metazoa; phylum Chordata; class Mammalia; order Diprotodontia; family Phalangeridae; genus Trichosurus; species Trichosurus vulpecula. The sequence continues at coordinate 286,282,487 of NC_050575.1, read as the reverse complement.
TCTTGGTGAAGAAGCAATGAAACTAAGAATTTTAGTCTTTTTATACTAATTGTGATTACATTTTTAGAATAGTTCTCTGTGTATTAAGTTTGACTGTATGTTTCTACTGTGTGTCAGTGAAAATGACCTCTATCACCACTGCTAGATTTTTTTGTAGGGAGAGAACAATAATAAGGAGGACTTAAAAAATGTTACAGTGTATTATAGTGGATATAATACTACATTTGGAATTACGAAAACTGACACTTAAATTGCAGTGTTGACAGTCATGTGAACATAGGCAGGTCACTTAATCTCTCAAAGTACATTTTCTGCTCTGTAAAAATGAGAATACCTAAGTCTATTGAGGCTTAAATAGAAAAATATATATAAGGCAATTTGTAGACTTTCTAGTCTTACATAAGTGTAGTTATAATAAACATCATAGTTCCTTTCTTCAGAATATATTTATCACATATGGGTAAATAAGGAAGAGGGTTTTTTTTTTCATTTTACAAACACAAGAGACAAAATTTATGCTAAGTTAGCAATGAGAATTTGTTTTAGACTCCATTGTCCACTGGGGCAAATATTAAGAAAATAAGTGCTATAATTTCTATCCTATGATATGTACTGTGATACATAATGATGGTATATTATAATACAAACTAGGAAAAATGGCTTTTGAAAATGTCTAGAATTTTCATATGTCTATTCTATAGCTAGATCAAGAAGAATTTCCAATGAAGTAACAGGTTGTCAATAGGAACTGAGGAAGCAATGGAAATAAGAAAAGCAACACAAAAAAATCATGTAAATGTTAAGCAAAATTAATACTTTAAAAAAACTATATAGGTAATACTTACTGTTTCTATCTTTGGTAGACAGTGCTTTTGAATATTCATTTAGGTATTTACACTTTTTTTCCTCAAGATCTAAGTTAGGAAAAACATTAAAATATTTTTTCTTTTTACAGGCCACCAGCATTTTATAACAGTGCCTCACCACCAGGACCACAGTTTCAGGGAAACAACCCACATCCTCAGAATATGTACAATTCAGGGTCAAGTCCAGGTCCTGGTCCTAACATGTCTCAGGGACACAATGGTCCGGCAATGCACCCAGGTTCCCCTGGACACCACCAGTGTACAGGTCCTCCTGGCCCAACAATGCCACATAGCCCACCATTGCAACCTGGTCCACCTGGATTTTTAGGGCCTCATAATCAAGCTGGAGGACCCATTCACCCAGGTCCACCTTTAACACCACCTGGTATGAGTGGTTCCTATAACTCTATGGGAGTCCAGGGACATATGATGAACATTGCTATGGAAAATCACTGTTCTTCAGGTCCATCTTACCAGCAAGGTCCCAGTGACATGCAGCTCAATGCCAACTACGAGTCCCTACAAAACCCAGCTGAATTCTATGATAATTACTATTCACATCAAGCTGTACATAATTTTCAGACAGCCAGTAACTCTGGTGGTAAGTTTATCTTTGAAATTCTATGTTTAGTTCCTTGTTTATCATTTCAAGACATTTTTTTATGTGTGGTATTTGTTGAATAATAAATAAATTGTACTCTTAGGAGCAATTATAGATGGAAATACATAGTAAAAGTATGTTTTTCATAAATTCAATTAGATGGTTTAGTGGCAGTGTGGCAGAGTACTCTTACATAGATTTAGGGGGTAAAAATCAAGATCTTTATTACTTACTTTCAGCAGTGACTTAGCTATTAAAATAGGAGGTCTTGTCAACCAAGTAGTTAGCAGAACAATAGAACAGTACAAACATGGCACATCTTACTTCTTCCACATATTTTATACAGTTGCACCAGAAAAAGAAAAATTATTTTAAAGTATATTTGTGCAGTTTGTAAATACTTGGGAATTATGCATGGTAATAAACTGCCACCTTTTTGGTGTGTGCAGAAGAATTATATACTTAAGCATTTCTGAGTAACTGGCTAATATTTCTTGGGAAATAAATTACATTGAAAATTATTTTTTATAGTAAAAGGTTGTCAGCAAATGAAGAAACCACAGTCAAAGCATGATTTAATGTTTTTATTTCAAAAATTGGCCAAAATTTATGTTTTATTAGTTGGGTTTTTTTTAAATCAAAATTAAACAGTTTTTGGATAGGAAATAATTTTTTCTACCACTTGGGTTAAATAATTATATAACAAAACTTATTCCAGTAACTTCATAGAATTATAGATCTAGGATGAAAAGAAACTTTTGAGATTATCTAGTTCAGTCCTCCTGTTTTATAGTTGAAGAGACTGAAGCACAGAGAGATGTAAGTGACTTGCCTGAGTTCACAAAAGTAATTAATAGCAGAGCTGGGATTTGTACCTAAGTCCTCATACTGCAGATATGGTACTTTTTCCACTACACTATTTTTCCATCAAAATCTATTTTGCTTTATTTCGTTGTATATATCCTCCATGCTTGCTCGGGCTAAATATTATTAGAATTTAAGTTTTGATTGAGATAAAATACATGAAATGTCAAATATATCATTTAACACTTGATAAGTTTAATGTTAAGGTAGATAGTGAAAATATATCGTAAAATATGATTCAGATTTTTTAAATGAAAGAGACCAGAGTTCATAGGCTGCTCAGAAGTGTCATACCCATATATCATAAAGTTTCTCTTCAAGAAGAGTCAGCATGTGCACTATATGTATTGGGCACTATGTAGCATCAATAAAACAATAAAATTTACCATGTCTTATAAGTGACAGAAAAAAATTGGTTACTATCTGCTATGAGTTATTTCAGAATCAGTTATATATGTGGTATCAGACCACATCTAATTATTATATTATAATTAGAGAAAAAGTAAAAATCAATGTCAGATTTGAAGACTGCAAATAAATACAGTGCAAACTGACTTGCTGACACAAGGCACTGATGCTGAAAAATGGGAAATGGAAAAAGGTAAAGATAATTAGTCAGTTAGTATTTATTAAGCATCTGCTATGTGCCAGGATACAAAGAAAGCTAAAAGCAAACAAACAAAACAGTGCCGCCTCTCAAGGAAATTCACAGTTTAATGAAGGAGACATCATGCAAACAAAACATAGATAGATAGATAGACATATGTGTGCGTGTGTGTGAAACAAATTGGGGGTAGTCTCTAAAGGAAGGCACTAAGATTAAAAAGATTGAGAAGGGCTTCTTTCATAAGGTAGGACTTTAACTGATGCTCAAGAAAGCCAGGAAAGCAAAGAAGTAGAGATGAGAGGGGAGAGTGTTCCAAGGATAGCCAGCAAAAACACTTGGAATTGGGAAATGGAGTATCTTGTACAAGGAACATCCAGGAATCCGGTATTATGAGATCACAGAGTAGGTAGAGGATGATAAAGTATAAGAAGACAGGAAAAATAGGAAGATGCCAGGTTATAAAGTGTTTTAAAAGCCAAACAGAAGATAACATATTTGATCCTGAAGGTAATAGAAAACCTCTGGAGATTATTGAAATGTGAAGGGAGGTGGTATGGTCACCTTGTGCTTTAGGTGGATCAGTTTGATAGCTGAATGAAGTAGAGATTAGAGTAGCGAGAGACTTGAAGCAGAGACAATAACAAACAGACTCTTCCAGTAGTCCAGGAGTAAGCTGATGAGGGATTGCTCCAGAGTGGCATTGTTTGAGGAGAAAAAAGAGTATATGGGGGATGTTTTGAAGGTAGAAATGATGAGACTTGGCAACTGATTGGATTGGGGATAGTGGAGTAGAGAGAAAGAGTATGGAGTTGAGAATGACACCTAGGCTGCAAGCCTGGGTTACTGGGAGGACTTTGACAATAATAGAGAAGTTAAAAAGAAGGGATGGTTTTGGGGGAAAGATAATGAGTTCAGTTTTAGATGTGTTGAATTTAAGCTGTCTACAAAGCATCCAGTTCAAGATTTCTAGTAGGCCAGTTGGAGATGTGAAACTGTAGGTCAAGAGAAAGGTTAGGTATGAGAGTCATCTGCATAGAGAGTATAATCAAATCTATGGGCATTGATGATTATCACCAAGTGAAAAGAACCCAGGACAGAGCCCTTCGGGATACCCACAATTAATGGACATGACCTAGATGAAGATTCAGCAGAGGAGACTGAGAAAAACTGATCAGACAGGTAGGAGGAGAACCAGGAGAGAGCAGTGTCATAAAAACCTAAAGAGGAGAGAATATCAAGGAGAAGAGGGTGATTGACAGTGTCAAAGGTGAATCTATGTCAAGGTCAAGAAGAATGGGAATTGAGAAAAGACCATTAGATTTGACAATTAAGAGATCATTATTAACTTTGGAGAGAGCAGTTTCAATTCATTGATGAGGCTGGAAGTCAGATTGCAAAGATAATCACTTTTCTGTAGAATTTTAACTTACGTACAATAGTCACCACAATGAAGGGCCAAAATGAGCCTAGAAGCCACCATAGCCAAGCAACACATGATGTCCTTGCCAAGGGGGAAGATATGTCAGCTAGGAGGCAATAGCAAATTAAAGTCCAAATTTACTTGTACAACATGAGAATAATGAAAAAGAGTATGAGCATTACCTGGTTTGTAGTTAATGATGAATTGATAAAGATAGGTCATTATGAAAATGCTGACAAATCTATGCTGTTTTCTGACATTTACTATTCTTTTGTCACTTTCATCTATAGATGGGCTCACATAACTTCATTGGGTCTCACGTCAAGCTTTCTACACATTTGTTTTCACTTTTACTGCTTTTTTGCTCTTTTATAAGATAATGCTCTTACTCTTTTTTCATTGAGGACTTCGTGTAAAGAATACAAAATCCCGAATATCAGAATTTCCAGTTTGGAAGGTACTTTGTAACCATCAAGGCCAATAAAAAACCTGAAAAAGAATTCCCTCTACAGTATACCTGATAAGTGTTTATGTTGCCTTTTTGAAGACTTCAAGTGAGGAGTAACCCATTACTTCCCACAGTGTACTTTTTGATAGTGCCTGATGTTAGAAAGTTTTTTGGAAATTTTTTAACATCATGCCTAAATTTGCCTCACATATTTTTACCCATTGCTTATAGTTCTTCCCCCCATGGCCAAAAGGAACAGATCTAATCCATCTTCAACTGAAAGCCTTTCAATATTTTAACAGCTATCATGTAACTCTTGAGGCTTTTTTCTTCAGGTTAAGCATCCCTAGTTCCTGCAGCTGATCCATATAAAGCATGAAGATCACCATTCTGTATGTTGTCCTCCTTTCCTTTTGACTCTTAACAGTTTATCGCTGATCTTCCTAAAATGTTTCATCCAAGGCCCCAGATACGGTCTGGACAAAAAGAGTACAATGAGATTTTTTTTCTTGGTTGGGGAATTGGGGTGTTCAGACCTGTGACATCACTATGGGAAAGTCCTATCCACAGATAGAGATGATCTAACTTTTTGCCATTTGGAATAGACTTGATCTTGGTTACTCCAGTACTATATGTTAAATGCAAGACTTCAACCCTATTTTTTTGATGCCATAGCTTTCTAGTTAGATTGTAAGGACCTTGAATATAAGGAATGTCTTTTACTTCTTTTTGTATCCCCAAAGCTTATCATAGTGCCTAGAACATAGTACATTCTTAATAAGTGTTTATTGATTGATATGTATCACAGGACTTTTACTTCCTTATACATGGAAGCTATGATTCCCTTAGTATGACTTAAAATTGCACTAACTTTCTTGGTTCCTGAACATGTTGAGCTAAAATATCAGTCCACTAAAATACCTATCTCTTTTTTAGAAAAGTGCCTCTTTAGCCATGCCTCTTCCATCTTGTATATAGCGAAGGTGATTTTTTTTTTAACCCATCTAAAACTTTATATTTATCCCAATTTCATCCTTTTTCAATTCAGTCCACTGTCCTAGTCTGAAGAGATACTTTTGAATTCTGAATCTAATCCATTACTACTTCTCCCTCACAACTTTGTATAATATGCAAATTTAATAAGTACACTGTCTATGCTGCTATCCAAGTCATTGGTTTTTAAAAAAGATCATGTGGACTTGATTAGCCAAAAAAAGAGTTTGACTTGGTAGGGCAACATGTTGTCTTAAAATCTCCTCAACAAGAGGTCTTCAGTGCTTGTATTAAGATCATACAACCACAGAAATAAGTGTTTAGTGATCTACTTGTTATTAACATCAAGCAAGGTAGAAAACATGAAGACACAATGTCACCAAAGGTCTGAACCATTATCACAAAAAATTTCCTCCGAATGCTCCTGTTTGCAAATGTCTTTGTATTAATTGCATTAAGTCCAAGAATAACACACTTTGAACACATGAACAGTGATGTTCATGACTTTATTCAATGACTAGCTAAAATGTCACTATTCAAAAAAGGTTAACTTCATCGCCTGTATAGGAAAAACAAATGTATGTTGTCCAAACCATGGACCTGTTGTCTGATGATTGGTACATATCTAGGATAGGCACTGCAGATAGACAGTGAACTAATCACAAATGAATGGAAGGAAGAAAATAGGCTCGATTTTATTTGGGAATTTAGTTCATAACAGTGCTGAGCTTTTCCCAGACACAAAATCCATCTTTTTAATACTGGTTTTCTAGTGAAGTTGTATATTTGTGAATCCTATAACGTCACAGTATCCAAAGTACAAAAATTATGGGTAATACAGAAGGCAATGGAGAGATGCATGATTTGTTTAAATAGGCTATAGAATAGTTCAGTCAATGACCTATGCACAAGACATGGCATAAAAAACATTTGGAAAATGTGTAATTGGAAAACGATTATAGAATCTTGGATGTATAAGAGACCTTAGAGATCAGAGAGGATAAGTAACTTGCCCAAGGTCACAATCAATCATATAAACATTTATTAAGTATCTACTATGTGCCAGGCACTGTGCTAAGCTCTAGGGATACAAAAAGAGGCAAATGATAGTCCCTGTCCTCAAAGAGCTCACCATCTAATGACGGAGACAACATTCAAACAAATGAAAACAAAGCACGCTATATACAGAATAAATGGGAAATAATTAATAGAGAGAAGACACAGAATTAAGAGGGTTTAAGGAAGGTTCTAGTAAAAGATAGGATTTTTGTAGAGACTTAAAGGAAGCCAGAGAGGTCAGTGGGCAGAGATGAGGAGGAAGAGCATTCCAGACATGACGAACAGCCAGAAAAAAATTGCCCAGAGCCTAGAGATGGAGTGTCTTTTTGGTGGAACAGGCAGGGGTCTAGTGTTGCTGAATCGGAGTAAAGGTTGGGGAGTAAGGAATAAGGAGTGTATAAAGGTAGGAGGGAGCTACATTATGAAGGGCTTTGAATGTCAAACAGAGAACTTTGTATTTGATTTTGGAGGTAATAAGGAACTACTAGAGTTTTTTGAGTTGTGGATTGTTATGTTCAGACTTGCACCTTAGGAAATTTACTAGATGGGAATGAGGCAGTCATACCCATCAGCAGAGTATCTCATTAATCAAAGTGTGAGGTGATTAGGGCCTTCACTAGAATAATGATGGTGTCAGAGGAGAGAAGTGGGCACATTCAAGAGATGATACAAATATGAAATCAAAGGGCCTTGGCAACAGATTGGATATGGGAGAGCAAGAGACAGTGAGGAGACCAGAATGAATCCTAAGTTGCAAACCTGCAGCACTGGGACACAGTAGTGTCTGAGTAAGAATTTGAACACAGGGTTTCTTGACTCTCAGTCCAGCATTCTGTTCACTTGTTGGGATGCTCATATAGCAAGGTGAAAATAGATTAAGTTTGATTATGGAACCAACAAAATACAAAATAACCTAGAACAAGGCTCACTGTATCAGGTAGAACCTTTGTGGAGAACATGAATAAGAATTGCCCAGAATGAGAAGTCGTGGATGGGTTTTGGTCAGCGTTGATAGTAGAACAAGTAACCAAGTTGATGAGATTGCTGATCCACTGAAATACTGCGATATATGCTCTCTTTTGATTAGATTTGATAACTTTTAGGAAGCAGGAAGGGAACAAGCATTAAGCATCCATATGTGCCAGGCACTGTGCTAAGTAAGCATTTTACAAATACTATCTCATTCTATCTTCACAGCAGTTGTGGGAGGGAAGTGCTGTTGTTATGCCCATTTAGAGTTGAAGTCAGGCACAGGTGCAGTGACTTGCCTGAGATCACATGGCCAGTAAGTGTTTGAGTCAGATTTAAACTCAGGCTTTCTGACTCCAGGCCCATTCGCTGCTACCTAGCTGCCTCCAGGGATGATGCTTGTATACTTGCGCATTTGATCATCATAAAATATTTATTTACTTCAGCATTTAACAGGACCTTGTCTATTTAGAACAGTCCCAAAAGATAAGAATCAGGCTGACCTCCTTGGACGGCGATATACTGCTCCTTTTTTGCTGCCACAATACCAGTGCTTTTCAAGGTAACCTTACCAAGCCCTATTTACTTTTGAGTATGGTTGTCACAAATGATGACAACCAGCATTGGCCAAGGTGTCAGCAAATGAGTCATGGGAATGGGCAGCATTCAATAACACTAGGTCCATTAAGTGGAGAAGTGAAGAAATTCATTCCTTCATGAAATGAGGTAACAAGTGGCAAAAGAGGCAAAATTAGGCTAGTGACCTTGATTTCTAGGCTGTATTCACAATGATTAAAATATACCAGAAATATCCAAATGGATATAGACCAACCACACTGTACCATTCATTATATAATTATGCTGTGTCCAACAAGATCAAAGATGGGGAAAGGTTGACTATAGAGTAAGATCATCGTAGCACTTTTTGTGGAAACAAAGAACTGGAAACACAGTGCACCCATCAACTAGAGAATGGCTAAACAAACTGATATATGAATAGTGAAATATTATTGTTCACTGAGAAATGTGAGGAATTAAGAGAAGCATGGGAAAATTCATATGAATCGAAAGAACAGTCTGCACAGGTGATATAATGAAAGCAGAATGTAAGCTTGTCAAAGGCAAAAACTGTTCGTTTTTATCATTATATCCTCAGTGCTTAGCACAGTGCCTTGTACATAGTAGGAACTTAATAGGTGTTTGTTGAATTGAAAAATATAAATGAAAGGAAAACGAAAAGGAAACCCGTTGCTGAGTAATTGTAATATTCAGTCTTGGTCCTAGAGAACAAGTGATGAAATGGAGGAACATAGTGACAGATTTTTATATACAGTGTCAGATGCTGTCACTATATCTTATGTTTTTGCTTAACCATTTTTTCTTTTTTACAAAGGAGAATTCAACTCCTTTTTGCCAAAGGAAAACAATTGAACAAAAACAAATGACAGTGACTGCATCTGACAAAATAGATAACATTTTGTTCTAATAGTCCCTTATCTCTTCTATGAGACACTAAAGGTTTCTATCTTCTAGGGCCTTTGTGGATTTTTTAGTTACTTAGAGTTTATCTTCCTTTTAGTAATCTTGAAGATTACTAAATGCCTTTAAAATTTATCCAAAAACATCAAAATAATACAGCTTTAAATGCTTTCTTGTTGTTTTTAGTGATTTGATAAAAGTATACCTTCAAGCTTAAGATTAGGTGAATATTTTCTTAAAAATTCACTTATTGTTGGGGAATCCATACCGTGTAAAGCTGACAATTATCCAGTGATTTTTTATATATTATCCAGTATTTGTTTCTTTTATTGTTGTTGAATACATGCAGATGGAATGTGGCATGGTGAATTTGCTGAACATCAACCTCATATGGCTCAAGACTCATTAAACAGTGGAAGTGAGTCAGATTGCATCAACACATCAGGCCATAAAACTGCTATAAATGTACCAGATTTCCTTCCTGCAATGCAGAAAGCCCTCTTTGTAAGACTTAGTCAAAAACATCAAGAGGATGAAGAACCAGTTGGTCACCAATCTCAAAGGACATTAAGCAAGGAAGAAGGTAATATCCAATACGATAAAATTTTACCTGTTATGCTACCTCTGTGACTAGAGTGATCTAAGTCAAAATTTGGTTAGTTCAGTTTACCCAGGATTCCTCTCCTCTGCTTAACTCTGCCACTGCCAACCCACTACTCTCTGCCCCACTCTAGGTCCCATTTACTGCCACAACTGTGAACCCTTTGAGCAGACACTAAAATGACAAGAGCAGCGTATGATTGGAAAAGGAGGTTGAATGATCATGTAACAAGAGTTAACAAATGGACAACCCAAGCCCAATATTAAATGGATCAGAGTTGGAGCAAAAGGCTCCTGGGGTCAATGTGAAGAAATAGGCCTTTAACTTCTAGTTCCCCTTCAAAATAATCCAGTTATTCTGGAAATCTAAATGGATCTCCAGTTAGAAAACTGCTGAACAAAGTTATAAGTACTAATTTGTTATTTAAATTATAATATTTGTGTGAATTCACATTCCTCATTTTCTGGGGTAGTGAACATGTAATAATCTCTACTGCTTTGTTGAATATTTGGGAAAATTTCCTGTTCTTTCTATATTATGAGTAAATGAATGAAAAAGCATTTATTCAGTGCTTACTATGTGCCAGACACTGCTACGGGCTGTGGGTACAAAAAGAAAAAGCAAAGTAATCCTTGCTCTCAGAAGACTTAATAGTCTAATAGGGAAAGGAAATATACACACACACATACACACACACACACACACACACACATACATATATACATATATGTGTGTGTGTGTGTGTATATATGTATATATATGCGTGTGTGTGTGTGTGTGTGTATGTATATATGTATATAGGAACTTGGTGCCAGGGAGAGATGTTTTTACATAACATATTTAAATGATCAAATAAAGCTGTGTTGCCGGCAGGTGATTTCTAGCTGTTTTTGTCTTGTAGAAACTTCATAGAAATAGCAATACTACCTGTTTCTCTCCTATAGAAACTATATGATGCTAAATTGTCTTAGTCATTTCCTGATAAATCATAGCAAAATAATGCCTCATTTATTTGGAATAATCAGATGTTGGAGGGGCTTCATATAAGTGAATTTTTTACATAGCTGAATTTGACCCTTTTAGCTTGAAAAATTGACTATTTTTTGGTGGAAAACATTTCAAAATTCATCTGGGCTTCCCTTATAAATAGTATATGGAACATAAACCTTTATTTTTATTTTTTCAAGGTCATAATTGTGAATATCAATAATTGTAGTATGCCAAAATATAGTGAAGCCTTAAGGGGAAATTAAGTTGTTTTCCCCTACACTAAGGGCCCGATATGCTTTTTGGCTTCTTCTAGCTTCTTCTCTTTAGGTAGGACTCTTCTCCTTTGAAATAATATTGTAATTACTTCTCATGGTTGTCCATGTGCTTACTTATAGTGCTTTTCTTTATCCCTACCTCCTAAATTGTGGCTTTCAATCTGCTATAGGGTGAGAAAATAGATAAGCAAACTTATTAAAATTGTATATATTCTTATTTTCTTGTAAAATCCTCTATATATATCTAGGTCAGGTATCCATATTGACCTTATCTTGGTAAATGGGTGTGAGATATTGGTCCATGCCCAGTTCTGCCATACTGTTTTTCAGTTTTCCCAACAATTTTTACCAAATAATAAATTCTTTTCCCAAAATCTTAAGTCTTTACACTTGTCAAATACAAAGTTACTATGTTTATTTGCTGCTGTAAATTGTCTGCTATATTCCATTGATCTGCCTTTCTGTTTCTTAGCCAGTACCAGATAGTTTTGATAATTATTGCCTTATAACACAGTTTAAGACCTGGTACTACTAAACCTCCTTCCTTTACACTTTTTTTCATTATTTCTTTTGATATTCTCGACTTTTTGTTTTTCCAAATGAATTTTTTTATTATTTTTTCTGACTCAGTAAAATAATTTTTGGTCATTTAATTGGGATGGCATTGAATATATAAATTAGTTTGGATAAAATTGTCGTTTTTATTATATTAGCCCTGTCTAACCAGGAACAATTATGTCTCTCTAATTATTGAAATCTGGATAATGTTAGTATGTGGTTTTCCAAGTCAATATGCACCTACAGGGATCCTTATGTACAGTTTAGTGGCTTCCATTTCTATTTGATTTTGACATACATTGCTCTAGAGAAGTCATTGACTCTGGTACTATAGTTAGCAACTATGCAACCACATGTGTTCAGCATGTATATGTGTGTAAGACAGTCTAGTCCCAGAAGAGTACATTACTCTAGATTTTATTTTTACATTTTCTTCATTGTTAGTTCTGCTTTAAGTGAACATTATTTATGTAGAGACCATGTGCTTTTTTGAAATTTTAAATTTAAATATGACCTTTTTTTAAAATTTTGTTTGCTTTTAGATGATAATGTTAACTGGTATTCCAGTAGTGAAGAAGAAGAGGGAAACAGTGTCAAATCTATATTGAAAACTTTACAGAAACAAACAGAGACTCTAAGGAATCAACAACAACATTCCACAGAGCTTGGTACTCCTACTGATCCAAGACTTGCTAAAGACAAAAATATAGGAAGCCAAGCTGTTGATCCTAGACTTAGGGCTGTCCCAAGACAAAGCTCTAGAAAACCTTCTGATTCTGCTCCTTTTGATCCTAGACTTACACGAGATCCTAGGAAATTAAAACTTAATGAAAGTGGTCATGCAGGTCCTTCTGTTGGTGGAGGAAAGTTTGACTTACACCATACAAATTCTGGAGTTAAAGTCAAACAAAAAGGAATAGATGAGGAAGAAGAAGAAACAGAAAGAGAGCTGAGAGAGAAAGCTTTCCTAATACCTTTGGAATCTTTACCTGGTATAACACTACAAGATCCAAGGTCACAGCTTAGACAATTCAGCCATATTAAAATGGATATTATCCTGACCAAACCAAACTTTGCAAAACACATTGTATGGGCTCCTGAAGATTTACTTCCAGTGCCCTTACCTAAACCTGACCCAGTTTCATCAATCAACTTACCTCTTCCCCCACTTATAGCTGACCAGAGGCTAAACAAATTACGTAATATAAATAGTGATCTTCATCAAAGTACAATGCCAGCTGATCCAAGATTAGCAGCAAAAGCCAAAAATAATACTACAAGAAGTGGATACTTGGACCAACCTGGAGAAATCCATAGTCCAGGAAATAAATTAGGGGATCCTAGGTTGCAAAAAAATATTGATCCTAGACTTCATAGGCTGTCCAGTACAGACCCTCATCATGGTATTGCAAAGGATCCTCAGCCATCAAAATTTGATCCACGTTTGGCCAGACCTAGTCCTGGTTCATCACAGACCTCAGGGGCAGCAACTAATAAATCTGAGTCTGATCCTCTTCCTCCATATGCTCCTAAACTGTCAGCTTCAACTGGTGTTAGACTAGGAGCACCAAGCTCTATTCTTAGTGGCATTAGTTTGTATGATCCAAGGGAACATGGTTCATTGTCTTTATCAGATCCAGCACCACTTTCTTTGGGAGAGAATGGAGAGAACCAGAAAAAAATCAGTGGCTTACAAAATAATGGCAAAAATGAGCCTTCTCCTTCAGAAGCTTTGCAGAAGACCACTCCAAATTTGGAAAAGACTACAGATGGACCAGTTGATCCACAGTCAGATAAACAGAACAATACTGTTAAGACTCAGGTTAAACTTGGGTCCCCACACTCCAGTACTGCACCAGCAGTGCACAACCTTCCGATCCAGGCTTTAACAGGATTGATAAGACCACAGTACAGTGATCCAAGACAGACAAGACAGCCAGGACAGGTGAATCAAATGCCAGATAATGATTCAAATGGAGAATCAGATGATAAATCCCTGAAGGATGTTTTTAAGACTTTTGATCCAACAGCTTCACCATTTTGTTAGCAATTGCTTTATTAAAAAATTCTTTTTACTGTTGTAACTATTGCAGTTCTCTGCTGTTTTGTAACTGGTTTACCTCTATGCTTTATTTATTTTTAAATTATAATTATCAACACTTTTTCAGCTGCTAATTCCAGAACCACATGCAGTTATATGCTCTAATGTTTGCAAAGATGTGGTATTTTCTACATATTTTTTCAACTTCAGGGAGACTGTAATAATTGACACATAGAAACAGGTGTATCACATTAGAGCTGATGAAAGCACTTTTTGTTGTAAATAAAACATCATGAAAAACTCAGCATTCAACCTATGTATGTGCAAACTGTCTTTCATAATCAATGTTTAGACAAATAATTGCCACTTTTGTATGATGTATAGTTTGGAGCAATACAGTGTACATTACTTTGAAATAAATATTTCAGACTAAGATCTGGATTTATCAGGCTAACTGAAATATAAACAAATGAAGTAAAAAAAATCTCAATTCTCATGTTTTAGAGCAATTGATGTTAAGGACATCACTTTTATTCATTCTGTCAATATTTTTTGTGTAAATCATAACTATATCATCTAAACCATTTAAAATGTCATATCTTTTCAAAGTATTTTCTTCTATATTGTATATAAAATTTGTGAAGTATGTAACTAAAATGTTGTTAAAAGGTGAGAATACCTAAGTTGTTTAATACAAAACTTTTTATTTAATTTTTCACATAAAACAATTCTGAATTAGTGCTATAGGTTACATTGTGGTGTTTATGTATTTCAATGTATTTTTGTATTCAGCAGCTTAATTTGTATTGCTTTTTTTGTATTGATGTTACTGCAGTACTTGTATTCATCGTGTCTTCAGCATTTTTAACAAATTTTAAAAAGATATAGTGGGAGTCTATTAGTGACTATTAAACTGATAATGTTCTAAATGACCAGGTACCGTATTTTTACTCATAACTCTTGGAAAATAGAAACTACCTGAACTGATCTTATACAGAGATTACTGATATAATCAACTGTAAACAACTACCAGAGAAGAACCTCTTTTAAATCTAGCCCAGTGGGCCTCAACCGTAAAAGGGACTATCTTGTGTTTTGAGTATTTAATGTTCTCATGGTTTGTAAATCTCCTAAATTGATTAGAAATTGTATTTTTATAAAACCTTGTATTCTTGTGTATTTATTATAGTGTACAAATAATGGCTAGCCTATTTGTTTCAAACTTTGTCATGCACATACTCTTTAGAAGTGAAAAATAAGTATTACATTGATACTCATATATCCTAAGCTAAAGACATATGATAGTGTTTGCTGGTAGCAAATTCAGTAGGTAACTTTGAAAGGAGGATTTCATTATAAAATATAATGAAAGTAAAAGTTAAGATTTTTAAACTTAGCCTAGAAATTGGTCCTCAAATAAAAATGACCACTTTTACTAAGTAATTTTTAAAATTACATGGCTAATTGTTTCTGTGGGAACCTGTCACCTTTGTACCTAGGTACTCAGATAGTAGCATAAGGTTTAATATTAATGCATGTACACTCCTTTTTGTTCATTATTTGTTATTATTTGACCTGATTACATTTTATACTGAAACTGAGTTGCATTTAAAATAACAAATGTATGTCTATTCCATGATAAGAATTTTTTTAATGGGAGAAGTACTATATTATTAAGATATAAATGTGATTGTCTACTGATTCTCTTTTGATTGCTTGATAGCTATGGACAGCTCTTTTTGGTTAAAAAAAAAAGTCAGTCTTTAAGCCACTGTGACAGTAGTCATCATATTACAAATTCTGCTTTCCTAACTAGGGAAAAAAATTGTCTTAATAAAAAACACTCAACAGAGGGTGTAAGATTTAAGTCATATATATTTTTAAATATATATATATATATATATATACACATGTTTATTTTTGCGTGGTTAAAATTGAATACTAGTTTTGCTATATTGAGCTTCACGAAGAGCATCATTGCATTTTTGAAAATTTTGAATTACTTAATAGTGATAATTAGGTCATCCATGTATCTCAAGACTCCTCATAATATATTTAAATACTGCACACATTTTAATAATATATGAAAAGATAATATCTGTTGATATTTAAGATAGGATCTAAGCCAGTAGTCTTGATTCCACCCTTTTGAATAATAGAGGACTTTTCTTCTACTAAAAAGTTATCAATAGTAAGGATTAACATTCAGGAATGTAAATAAGGTTGCTCAAGTGATGGTTATCTGGACATGTTGCATAGGTCGGATTTTGGTTATAGTTTAAAATGTAAGTGAATACATTATACAAAGGATGCTTTACATTTTAAAACACATTATTTCACATATAATTACAGTTTGATTGAGATGTATCTGGCTAAGAAAGAAACTGCTTTCTCACACTGGCATGTCAAATACACTGGCCAACAGAGATAATTTTAATGTATTTTTGATATTAATATAACTATAGTTCTTTAATTGTGTTTGGGACATTTTAAACAAAATTACAAAAAATACAAAGGGAGTCTATTAATGACTGTCAAACTGATAGTATTCTAAAAGAACAGGTATGGTATTTTTTTATTTGCAATATGGCAAAATAGACAATACCTGAACTAATCTTATAACAGGGATTGTGGATAAAATCAGCTACCAGAAGAGAAAATTTACTATTCTTATTTTTTCCTTTTATACTCTTTTTGAGTGTTTTTATTAATAATTAAGTTCCCTTAAGAAAGCAGAACTTATAGGATGTGATGACTACTTTAATCTTTTTTCCTTACCAAAACTTCATATGGAGCGATATTCTCTGATGTATAAGCCACTTTATAGGGTCAAGTTGGATATTCAAGCCGTTAGTGTCCTGTAAAGCAAATTATATCCTTTTTCCTCAGCATCCATGAAGATTCCAGAGGCAACTAGGAATAGGTTATGGCCTTGAGGAAAGTCTGATTCACAAGTTTCTCCATCTGTACTACTTTATGGCATAATGGTTCTTTTCATAGTTGAACACTTGTGTGCTTTAGTTCTTAGATGGATATAGTTAGTTACCTGTTATGATCAGGATTCTGAACTGAGTACAAAAAATCATAATGTATTTGAAGATTGCTCTTTCTCAAATCTGATTTGGCTATTGCATATAGCTTTGGACTTCATCTATCTTTGGAGGATTACCCAACTTTGAACTAGTCTTAAGTCTTACCCTAAGGGCATAGGTTTCCTCAAACTGTAAGCTTAAAATGTTTAACACCCCCAGATTCACCCTTTGCATAGATTCTAAACCCCAAGGTTTTAAATATTTTATTTAAAATGTAGAATGAAACCAAATTTCATGGGTAAAAAGTAATGATGTCAAGTTTTCCCAGTGCTTCCTTGCATTTGATCTTTTTTAGAATTTCCATCTTTTCTTACTGTCAATCCGATTTATTTTGAGAGTAGAAGGACATTTGATTAGAAAAGAAAGGTTCATTTAATTCACCTGTATAGTTTGTTTTTTTTTTAATGATGTGGTAGTGTGGTACATCAGGCTGAGTTTAAAAATTATGAATTCATGTATTGGTTCTAAATGTATTTGCCCTAAACAAATGAATTGATTTTTTGTCTATTTCCTCATTTATGAAATGAGGATAATATGGCTGCTCACAGATGTTGGAAGAAATAATAAATAATTATTGTAAAGTATTTTGTAAATAGAAAATTGCTTTATAACTACATCATAAAAATGATCCATATATACCTACTGGGATGAATTAAGTTGTGCAACTTGGAAAGCAACTTGTGAAGTTTCAATGGTGTATGCTGAAGTTATTTTAGAGTCTTCATTCATATTTCTTAAAGTCACAATTGCCTAATAATTTACTTCAAATAATTTCAACAAGTACCAGTTTCCTAAATTATAGTTTGTATAATTTGTCAACAGAAAAAAAATCCTTGCTCCAGGGTTTTCATTGACTCTGTGTGTGTGTGTGTGTGTGTTAAAAACAGGACATTTATACAAATTTACAAAGCATGATACTGAGTGGTGGAGTTTTTTAATTGCTATAAAAGGCTGCTTCTGTGTGGTGTGCTTGGTAATACAAAGTTTGTCAGAGGTAACAAGCTCAATCATTGTGTTTTGCCTATGGCCCTTAGAAACCAGGTCGTCCCATTCTGTGCAGTACATTACTTTCTGTGTTCACGTGAAGCTTGTGATAGTGCTATAAGTATTTCGGAAAGGTAATGTCACTTATATCAGAATGACCATTTGATCAAGCCAAGTATTATTATCTCTGTCAAATACAGTGAAAGCCATAGATTGTTTAGAATGTTGGAGATTTCTTGGGCCTGTGACCTTGAGGTCTTAGACACAGCCAGAAAAGGTCTGCTCTATGTATGACACAGGACTCTGTTGGCAAATCTCTTGTCTCTTTTCCTTGCGCCTAGTTAGTTTATTCCATTCTTGTTATCTGTGGAAATGCAAGGACAGGCTTATTATTCAAGTGGTCTTCAAACTATCAAGTCTCTGTGCTTCCTCTGGTAGTCTGCTTTTGTGAACAGTGCTAAAATGTAGGTTTTCCATGTTTTTGGCTGCTCTTTATAATCAACTTGGTGGAAATGAACCTAAAGTTTTACCTGTTAAATTTCTAGGCCACTAGTAAACCGACATCAGTTCAGAGATATCTTTGTGTAGTAAATATAATTTATGTGTAGCAAAGAAGGCCTTTAATTTAATATTTTAAAATTCTCTAATGAGAGCCAATGTCATTAGAATACCTTAATCTTTTGAAAAATGTGTAATGTCATCAGTGTGGATTCTCCCTCCTGAAGCAGATCCAACCTCCCCCGCCCACATTTCATGAAATTCTGTAGCTGAAGATTTCCTCACTTGGTGGACACTTTTCTGATGATGAACCTCACTGCATTTAGACAGCCTGATACTCAGGTGACAGAAATCCAGCCAACTGCCAGGCCCATACCTAAAGTCTTTCTAGCTTGGTAAAAACCTGCTAGAGCTGTGCTTTACTGGAATAGCCTTTGAGAACTCAGGGTCAACTCCATACCACAATGAATCATCAGGGTAGGACTTTAGTGGAGGATCCACTGTACTTTCCTACAGGTAGCTTAATATGCTTTTCAGAACCAGTCTGAATGGATCCTGATTTTCACAAAACTCCAGTAATGAACATCATACTTCTTAGTTAGATTTGCAATGCTTAACTAGTTGTACCACAGCCTAATTTATCCTTTTGGGCACTTTTTCCTTAAAGGGGTACAAAGCTAAGAAAGGGCTTTTCATCTTTCCTCTGCTTTTAATGCTTATGTAGGATAATCTGTGTTTTTAAATAAGAATAAATAAAAAGCACATTTGGAATTAGCTTGTACATGGCCTAAGGACAGGAAACACATCTGCTATACTTTTTATATACTCCACAGGAACAAGCTTAATACTGGCCATACTGTAAGTGTTTTATAAATGCTTAATTGATTGGTTTCTTAATGCATTAAACCCAAGGGTTAATGCTAAGATAATATTTTATCAGAGTAGTAGGGACAAAATTATTTTATGGCAGCTATATATTCTTGATTATGTTCAAGGACAAGCTACCTTATGAATTCTCTTCACCAATAAACAGAGGGCACCTTCTCCATCCCTACTTTCCCCAAATAAATAGCTTGAATCGTGTAGGTCGTAGTGGTAATTCAGTTTCCTCTGTATTCTACTTTGTGGTACCATACACCTCAGAGAGTACTGGAATACACTAAAATAATCTGTGGATGATCAGGCAAATCATGTAGATAAAAATGACTTTTTCCCATTGGTCTTTGAGGGATTCTTGATATACATAAAAAGAAACAGCTGTAATCATAGATCAGTATTTATCCCTTGCCTTTCTTGGGTAATTCCCCCAAATTTTCTAAAGGACTTAAGCCAGCATCTTTTTAAATTATCTTCCTGAGAGGAAAGTAAACACTGTGGATTAACATCTTGGTGGCTAGGTTACTGGGTAGAATAACAATCAGCATTCACAAGGAATAATAATTCTCCCTTTGAAATTTTAAAATTCAATATTGCTTTATTCTAACAACAAATTTCTAATTTTTTTTTAGTTCGAAACATCTTCTGACCATTATTACTATTTTTAATGGAATGTCTGTGTATTAGAGTGTTGATTTTCTTTTTGGGCTCAAACCGCATTGTCATTTCTTAGAATAGCATATTATAACATTATTTGCCTTTTAGTCACTAGGCATTCAACTTTGTGTTTTTAAGGAAAAACTAACAAGGTTGGCATGTTAGCAGCAGTTAAGTGGATTATCAGCTCCCATGTTCCCTTCATGGTCACCATTTGGGCATTTCATTAGTGGTTAACATTTCTACCCTGGTAAAATCTTGAGAGGAAGTGAAATTTGCTTTTTACTTTGCTACATCGTCAGTAGATACAAAGTTTACTGTAATATAGTCAGAAGTAAGAAAAAATTAGTATTTTGCATTATCCATGTACCTTCACTACCAGCAATATTTGAGAGTTGGTTGTATAGTATGTTGAAGGGTTTGCGGGGGCAGGGGGGGTTAGAAAACACAGGATACACTTGAAAATAAGCTAAATGCAGGATAAGTATTACCAGAGTTTTCATCCATCCTTAATTTTATTAGCATTCGCACTTCAGATACTTAAGAGGGAAGTCACTTGACTTGAGATTTTTTCAAGCAATGGAATGGCATTCCCTTTTAAGAGTGACAATCAAAAAAGTCATTCAGTATGCCAAATTGCCCTAGTTCTTAATATTTTTATTTCTCAAAAAACTCTGAAAGGGCTTAGATGTAGAATTCCACAATAGTGGGTTGTTATTTTTCTTGTTTTGAGCTGTCAGCTTTTCCAGGATCGAAATGTATTAATGTCCTTTGTTGCTTGGGATATAATGGATGTGTTTAGACTCATGATATGCTATTTCTCTGCCAGTTTCACAAGCATAATTTTTTGCTATGCAAACCCAAGTTGCTCCAATTCAGTATTAGGTATTCCTGACATTCTGCTATCATTATTTGGGTTCCCCAAACTATCAAATGCTGGACCCATGTCACCACATACATTTCTCTTTAGGGGCTTTTATTGATTGCACCTTTGTGAACTGATAACTTCTGGGTGTTCAGAATCAATTATCATTTGGTTTTGACCCTTGTTGACATTGGTAACAGGCCATTCTGCTACTTCTGACCTAACTGAAGGCATGTTCATTTGACTAAATCAGTGAAAACTTCTGTTTTCTCCTCATTCGCTGTTTCCGGATTGCATCTTGTTCTGTTCCAAGTTTCTGTAATTTCTTCCTGTAACACTTTCCATTGTCTGACTTGAAATAAAGTTATTTCTAATCTCTCTCCTAGTACTCTTTTGTTTGCTTGCCACCAATGAAACTTTAAAGTCGCCTCCCCTACTTCTTTGATCACAATCGGAAGCTTCGCAACAATTCAGCTTCTGCTCATTAACCATATTTCTTGGAGCTTATTCAGTCTCTTTTCCTAATTGTGCTTTGCCTAATAACAGTATTTAAAGCTATTTTCTTGATATCTTGATATCAATATAAGCTTTAAAAATCCATTTAAAATATTCCTTGGATATAAATTTTCTTGCTTCTGAGATTGCTGGTAAAATGACCATTTTTAAAGAAGGGCAAGAGCCATGCTTTGCTCAGAGTTCATACTGAATCTTAGTAAGAGACCTTAGATTTCCTTCAGTCTAGTATCCGTAGCATCGTTGAGAGATGGTCCTTAGTCTCTCCTCCTACCCAAGTATCACGCCTTACCCAAGTGATGAAACACCGGTCCATTCTATTGTTGGACAGCTCCAGTTTTAAAAGTTTTCCTTTTTCTTAAAAAGAGCAACAGCAGGGTGGCACAGTGGATAGAACATGGGTCTGGAGTCAGGAAAACCAGAGTTCAAATATGACCTCATACGTTTACTAGCTAGGTGACTCTAGGCAAATCACTTAACCTCTGTCTGCCTCAGTTTGCTCAACTGTAAAAGAAAATAGCATCTACCTCCCAGGTGGTTGTGAAGCTCAAATGAGATATATTCATAAAATACTTAACACAGTTTCTGGCATATAGTAGTAGTTGCTTAATAAATATTCTTCCTTGAAATAAAATATGCTAACTGATCATTTCTATCTACTGGTACCAGCTCTGCCCTCTGGAATGGCACAAAAAAGTCTGTTCTTTCCCAAACATGACATCATTAAGAATTGCAAATGCTTAGAATATGAACAATGGCATGATTTCTTTTACATTAGTGATTTCCAACCTTTGAGAGGTTACAAGTCAGATAGTCTTTTGACTTTGAGCAAACACATAGGTTAGCAAAAGTGTTTTCCTCACCTCCCTGTAAAGTTGGCGGTGCAACTTCTCTCCATTTGACAGATAAGGAAACCGTACCACATAAAGGTTGTGATTTGCTCATAATCACAAAGATAAAATATCTGAAGCAAGATTTTAACCCAGCTCTCTTGAATCTAAGTCTAGAACTCCCTCTGCTGTGTTTTGCTACCAAGTACCCCATGGCATATGTTTAATAGTATTAAAATGAATTAATTTTTTCAGTATTTTGAAAATCTTAATATGTTCTTTGAGATAATAGGAGACATGAAGATTTTAACCAGGGTTGAGAATCAGTGTTTTAGAAATAATATCTGGGCATTAATGTTAATGGATCCATTCACAGTGGGCTTCTCAGTACCACATTGATTTTCCAAAGGTTAAGTACTGTAGTATAGTGAAAAGGACATCAGAATTGAAGTCAGAATACTTTGGTTCAAATCCCAGCTCTGTTACTACCTGTAAACTTGGATAATCACCCTGAATGTATTTATCTATAAGAGAAAGTATCTGGACTCGAACTCAGGTTTTCTGTATCTAAACCTAGTATTTTTTTAATTATACCCTAGCTTCCTCCCATAAAGACCACAAGTGAAATAAATATGGTATTTGGGCCCTCTTGGATAAATATGTACACACACACACACAAAAGGAAACATGAAAAACACCTGTACTGTGGATTGACAATAGCAATATACATTTAAAATCAGATTTATTAGGGAAAATATAAGCAAAAACATGTTTTAGCAGCTTTGAATACAGGTAATACCATAGATCTACTGAAGCTTAATATAGTCTCTAATCTATCCTAACTAGGTTCATATGCCCATTCTGCAGATTGAGCCATTGGTACACAAAGAAACATTTCCTGAAAAACCATTCTGCTGAGAATTGTGGGAAGTTTGCACCATACTAGAACCCAGAGAAGTCCCTATCTGCCAAATATACCCCACTAAAGTTTCAAAACTTCACCAGATAGAAAAATGATAAAATCAAAGAGAATTGGCTATAAATGCATCTATCCAATGCCGAACAGCTCAAAAAGAGCTGCCAGAATCTTGTAGAAGTGCAGAGAAGAGACAAGCTAAGGCAGATGGAAAGATAAAGTGCAAAACAGTCCAGTCCCATAGCAGTATACAGGGACAAAGCAGTCCCTGGCCCATGGTGACTTAGGTACCCCAGCCATGGCAAAAGATAAGTGTAGACTAGTGTCCAAGAAACCTTTGCTCAACCCAAAATCCCAAAGAGTAACTCTACGAGTCTAAGAAGAAACTCAGAAAAAAAAATGTCCTCTCTACAAGGACTATAATACAAAAGATACAAAATGGAAGAGCTAGGAAGGATAGAATGGCAAGGAAAATAATGCCCACAAATAGATGGTGGCAAACCTTGCCCAAGAATTGAACTCCCT
The DNA here is from genome assembly GCF_011100635.1 of Trichosurus vulpecula. Taxonomy (NCBI): domain Eukaryota; kingdom Metazoa; phylum Chordata; class Mammalia; order Diprotodontia; family Phalangeridae; genus Trichosurus; species Trichosurus vulpecula. The sequence continues at coordinate 286,258,960 of NC_050575.1, read as the reverse complement.
GAAAATTAAAATGGGCCAAATAAAAAACAAGTCCATGAGCCAACAAGGAATATTAAAATTAAAATGTTGACATGAAAACATAGCGTATATATAAAAAAGAACTGACCTGGGAAAAAGGCTACAAGATAAGAATCATCAAACTAACTGAAAATGATTACCCTCCCTCTTCCCTACCCCTAAAAAACCTTAGATACCATGTTTCAAGAAATCACAACTGAAAACTCCCCAGATCTCTTAGAACCAGAGGACAAAGTGAAACCTCAAAATGAAAACCCCCAGGAACATGATGGCCAAAATCTAGAGTTTTCAGGTAAAAAAAAATACTGCAAAAAAGAGAGTTTAAGTGCCAAGGAGTCACAGTTACCACCATGAAGGTCAGGAGAGCTTGGAATATGATATTCCAAAAAGCACACAATAAAGGCTTACAACCAAGAATAACCTATCTGGAAAAAAAAAAAAACCAGTAGAATCCTAGAGAGGGTGGAAAATGGACCTACAATGAAATAGGATTTTCAAGCATTCCTGATATAAAGACCAAATCTGAGTAAATACTTTGAAATGAAAACACAGGAGGGAATGAACATTTATATAGCACTTATTACATTCCAGGTATCATGAGACAAGAGAAACATTAAAAAGTATACATCTGATTAATTGGAAAGGAACTATGTGAGGATTACGCGTAGATAATGGAAGAAGAAATAAGTATCGTCTTAGAACCCCAATGTCCCAGAGAAAGTGATATATAATAGATGGCATTGGGGTGGTTTTGTTCTTTTTTGATGTCTTTAAGCAAAGAGGGAAATAGGAGGGATAGGGAACTATACTGGAAAGAAAATGAGGATAAAGGGAAAGATCAACCATCTCACATAAATAGCATTACATGAGATGAAGAGTATATAGGCACAAAGGACCAGGCATCCCATGATGCCTTTACCTGAATTGTACAAAGGAAAGTGGAACACAAGCGTACACACTCACAGTGTATTGTAGAAATTAATTAGAAATAGGGAAGGGGAGATGGGGGGGGCAGGTGAGGAGATAGATTAGTATGGGTGAGGGTTCAATCATAAAACAATAGGAAGGGGTGTGTGTGAAGAGAAAATTGAAAGAAAAAAAGAGCAAAAATCAAGAGTGGGACAAGGAAAAGAGGAGAGGGGAGTAGAAAGGGAAAATAGATCATGTCCTAGAAAAGGGAGCAGAACTTAGCTCCCCACCCCCTTAGGCTCAAACCAGAGCTAGCTTGAAACTGTCCTCAAAGAAAACTGGGATCTCAGATTCAGCCCCCTGAGGACTCTGTCACTCTGAACCTTTAAAGTCTTCTAGTTAGCCCACATCAGCCAAAGGCATACTGGAGCTCCACCCAGGGACAAGGCTAGCTATGTTGCCCACACCCAGACAGACTCTTGAGCCTAGAAAAGTCACAACCTTCCTGGGGCTAAATTTCCTCTTCTATAAAATGAGGAGACTGGACTAGCTAGCCTTAAACTCTCTTCAAGCTCTGATTCAATATAATTCGGTGATCTCATGGGCCAACAATTTTTTTCTTTTCTTTTTTTTTTATTTTAGACAAATACTAAAACTTAAGTAAATAATAAGAAAAGAAAAAGAAACATAAACTTAAATATAAAATAAGAAAAGAAAAAAAATGTCATGTGCACAGCAGAACATAGGAGAGGGTTCAGAATATACAGCAATAACTTTCCATTTCGAGAAAGCCCATATATTAAATACTGCTCATTATGCTGAAAGCTGTCCATCTTTTCTTTGCTTCTTTGTAGGTTTGCTTTTGTTCTCTGCTGTACACTTTTCACTTTGTTCTTTTCCTCCCCTTTTTTCCCTACCCCCCAGGCTACAATTAAGCATGGATATATTTATGTATAGATATTGATATATACATAAGGTGTATATATATACACACATACATACATATACATATACTTTCTAAAAGATTCTACTCCTAATCTTTATTATGTCTGTGCATATCTTTTTCTCTATCTCTCCTAACTCCTCTACTTTACTTCTATCTGCTACCTTTCCCTCCCTTTACTTAACCTACTCCTCTTCCAGCAATCCCTCCCTTATCCTCCCTCTCCCATAATCAGGACACCCTTTTGTATATCCCTTTGACCTTGTGTGTTTGTGGTCCAATCTACAAGCTCCAGAGTGAAATGAGTTTAAGGAAAGAAGGAAGGAAGGAAGAAAGAAAGAAAAGAAAAAAGAAAGAAAGAAAGAAAGAAAGAAAGAAAGAAAGAAAGAAAGAAAGAAAGAAAGGAGGGAGGGAAGGAAGGAAGAAGAAAGGAAGAAAAGATAAAAGGCAGAAAGAGAAAGAATGAAAGAAAGAAAGAAGGAACAAAAAAGAAAGAAAGAGAAAGAAAGAAGAAAGAAAGGAAGAAAAAAAGAAAGAAAGAAGAAAAGAAATCTAGGCAGTAAACCCCAAATTAACTGGGCAGCTTTTGGCCATCAAAATTTACTTTCCTTTGGAGAGGAGGACAGGGAAAGAGAGAGGATGAGCTGAGTTACCCAACTAGCTGGGTCTCCATTCAGGCAGCTCAGACTACTCACAGGTTGTGTTTGTCCTTCGTTTTTGAAGAGGACCATTACACCAGGGAAATGATGACATGACTTACAGTTGACTTTGATTTGAGTGAGGGAAGACTGTGCAAGGTCACCAGCCTCACTTTCTCTTCCAGAGCCATCTGGGTCCAGTGACCAGATATTCATCAGGATGACTAGAGGTGGCCCAGGATGCAATGGGACATGCTGGCCCTTTTATATGTATTTACATGCATTTTTCCCTTTTGAATCCATTCCCAATGAAAGTAAGTTTCACCCATTTCCCCATTTAATTTCTCTGTATTGGCTCTTCCTCTTGCACCTCATTTGTATAAGACAATTACTCTTTTAACTGTTCTTGAATGGTTTTACTTTTTGAAGTCATATCCTACTCAGGTCTACCCCAATCTTTCTTATAAGCTACCTAATTACTAATAACAATCTTGGACATAGGCTTTACATTTTACATAAATAAAAGGTAAATAATCTATCCTTATTGAGTCCCTTGTTTTTGGTCATTGGTATGTACCTTACATTTCTCTTGGCTCTTGTATGTCAAATCTTCTTAAATTCAGGTTGTTTTTTTTTAACAAAGTCCTGAAAGTCTGACAACTCATTAAATATCCTTTTTTTGTTTTTCATTCAGAATTATGCTTAGTTAGCTTTGTTGGGTATGATATTTTCAGCCAGAAGCCCAATTTTTTTGCTCTTTGATATATAGTGTTCCAAGACGTGCAATATTTTAGTGTCACCACTGCTGGAGCTTGTGCTGCTGCCGTATGTAATTTTTTTTCCTTATTGCTTGTAATATTTTGTCCTTGAGCTGGGGTTTTTAGAATTTGACTATAATATTTCTGTGAATTTTCCTCGTAAGATCTTCTTCAGGTAATGACCAGTGGATTTTTTTCTATTTCTACTTTCCCCTCTTGTCCTAATACTTCAGGACAATTTTCTTTAATTATTTCTTGTCTTATTCGATCAAGATTCTTCTTTTGATCATAGCTTTTAGGTAGTCTGATTATTCTTATATTTTCTCTTCTTGATCTGTTCTCCAGATCAGTTGTTTTTCTTATGAGATGTTTCACATTCTCTTCTGGTTTTCATTCTCTATATTTTGCTTTTTTATTTCTCGATCTCTCATAACTTTGCTGGCTTCCCCTTGCCCAATTCTGGTTTTCAAGGAGTCATTGTCTTCCTTAAGAATCTGGACCTCTTTTTTCAATTGGTTGACTTTCTTTTCATATTCTTGTTTTACTTGGATTATTCTTATTTTTCTTTTTAGTTTTTCCTCAATCTCTCCCATTTGATTTTTAAAGACTTTTGAGTTCTTCAATGAATTCTTTTTGAGCAGGTGAACATTTGATGTTACTCTTTGGGGTAGAAGAGGATTTCTTTGCTTCACTATCCTACTTTGAAGATGAACCCCAGTCTTCTCTATTCCCATAGTAGCTCTCTATGGTTGGATTCTTTCTCCTTTGCCTGTGCATTTTTTTCATAATATTTTAATTTTTATAGTCACCTCTAGTCCTGGGATATGGGGGATGGTGCCTCTGGACTCAGATCCTCTTCAGTTCTCCCCTCTAACCTTGAACTCAAACCAAGACTTCCAGCCTCTTATAAGGGCCCACAGCCATCAGTGTCCTGCCCCACTGCTTCTGCACTCACTGGGCATGGTCTGGTTCCTTCTCCCCCACTGTGTCTCTGCAGCACAGCTGGGTCTGGTGTTCTTTGTCACCAGAGGTTCCCTAGACCGTCCCTGGCTCAGATGCCCAGCTCTCCTTATTGTCCCTACAGGAAAAGTTCCTGTGGCTGGGGCCAAGGCAGTGCCTAAAACTAGCTAACCCCAGGGCTTTCTGCTTTTTTGAAGTGGTCCCTAGGCTGGAGGTGTTCACTGTTCACCTGGACCAAACTTCATCCTGGGATTTCCCTTCAGATGTCCAGTTGTCCCAGGAGGACCCCTGCTCTGCCCCTACTCTTATTTTCACCACTCTATGTTTGCCCTGAGGTGCTATTTTATCCCTTTTGTAGAGGAAAATCTTGAGAGCTTGAAATTTTCTGACCTACTCCACCATCTTCCCAGAATCCTCTCAGGCCGACAATTTTTTAACATGTGTTTTCCAGGCTATTAAAAGATGGAATAAAGAAGCAGTTTTAGACAACAATGAGGTACGGATATTTTGCTTTTTTTTTCCTTTGTCATGAAGAAAGTTTTACAGAGTAGGTCTGACAAATGACTATAATATAAAGATTTTTAAATCAATTTAAAAATTTTTTAATTTATTTATTTTAACTTACCTTGGGAATAAGAAGTCATGAGGGTTGAGGGGCAGGGAGTATTATTTGGTATTGCCTAATGATTAACTGAAGAGGCAGTGTTGGGTAATGAATAAAGAACCAGTCTTAGAGCCAAGTAGACCTGAATTCATATCCTGACTGGCTTCCTAATAGTTAATTCACTTACCCTTTCAGTGCTGTAGGCAATTCTTTTAGGAGATGAGTCAAAAAGAAGGTGCATACTTGCATCATAGAGGGAGTTTCCTCGTTTGAAAATCTCCTATGAGGCAATGAAAGGTCCAATTCATATCCCTGATGGTTAGCTATACAGCGTTAGGTTAAAAAAAAAGCATAGCACATTACTTTATCACTGATCTAACCCAGTAAATGTCCTCGGCTGAACAAAAGGAGGGCTAGCTTGAGAGGAACATTTCATAAAAAGGTCAAATGAATATCACCTCTCTGAACTTGTGGAACTATGCATTCTTTTTCATTTCAGTCTCAAGGTCTTAATGTTAACCCCAAGGTTATAACATACAATGCTGATAGATAGGGGGGGGGGGTTGTCCAGTGGCAATTGTTTGCTAATTATTAACCCAACTTCTCAGGTTTGGGAGGAGTGGTGTAATGGCAAGCAAAGTGGGACTTTCTGCTATTTTTTCTTTTGGAATGCTTCTCAGCACTGAGGCAATCAAGTGCCTTTGATGGAGTCTTTGATTGAATCAAGAGTCTTTGATGACCTGCTTAAGTCACAAGAAAGCCTAGGTCACACAAATTTGAGTCACATGGTTGTGATACCCTCTGACCCTGAAGAAGCATGTATATATACTTGGAGGTTAGTATTTTGCTTTGGGGGCTCACTCAATGGAAGAGCATTCCTGTGATTTCACCAGACTCTGGGTAGCCATTAAGTAGCCCCCAGCTTTGAAAACCCAGATGTTGGTGCTTCTCTCTCTGGTAACTATGTATGGATTGTGATGGACAGACAGAAACCATGTCTGCTGATTTGTGTTATTTGCTCTGTTTATATAATTTTTGCTTGTAATTTCTGTTTGTGTTTTCTCTGAAGTGCAGGGTGCTAACTTTTTCCCTGCACTAAAATGATATATGTATGTTTAACTAAAGTGAGATTGTAAATCCCTTAAAGTTGCTTTCCTTAGAAAAGCAGGTCAAAGAACCTGTGCTGGCAGCCCTCCTGTGTGCTGGTATTATTTATCTTACATCTCCATAGCAGCTGCAAGTAACATTGTTGTTACAAGGGGAGAGGAGACCGGTCAGCAAGAATAAAAGGGCAGGGAGGGAAAGCCCAATCTTGAATTTATGTAGGGTTTTACAAAATACTTCCCTCATGCAAAATGAGGTGTCACACATCCTCATTTCATAGACTACAAATTGAGGCTCAGAGAGGTCACTTTTATGTAGCACCCCTTCTGAGGTTACTACTCCAACTCCTTTTGTAGAGGGCAGCCCACTACTATTTTTAAAGTTCTAGGTGTAACCCTGAGGGACTAGGTTCCTAGGGCTGTAGATCACAAGCCCCAGTCAGTGTGTCCACTAACAATCACACTCCTCCCACCTACAACAAGAAGAAAATTCCAAAGTATAGTCTCCCACAGATATAGGGTCTTCTGGGAAAGCAAAAAGGCAGTGAGGGAATTCATAACCCCCAGTTACTAGAAGCCCTTTTCTCTCTTCAGTCTTTCCAAAATCCCCCTTAAATGAAATTCCATATTTGAGCCTTTGTAGAATCTCTTCCCCATGAGAGGTTGCGTTTCCTAAAGCTGCCTCTCCTCAGGAAACTAAGTGCTCCCAGCAGGACAAGTTCACCTCCTACTGCTCCTTTCTTTCCACTGGCATGGTCAGTTAGTGTCAGGAAGAGAGGGAGAGAGGGAGGGAGGAGAAGGAGAAAATAACTCTCCCTGTTCTCTCCTCACAAAAAGTAATTCCCTTGGCTTTGAACTGAAATCTCTGACCTGGAACTCTCCTACCACCAAGTCAACTGTGGTACTTATCTTTTTACTTAAAGGACCAGAGGATTATTTGATTCTTTTAGATGATCACAAAATGTTTTCCCATGCAATGTCATCTGCCTTTCATCCAGTGGCCAAAATCTTCTCAAGTTGATTAAGGATTTATTCACAGCTAACTTATGCATGAATCAACTAATTTAGTCAAGGGCTCTGGGCTTTCTGATTACAGCAGCCAGGGTAAGGGACAGAGTTGTTATGAGGAAATTACACATCTTAAAAGTTAGGAGCACAATGTACAAATATACATTATTACAATGTTTTGTTATTGTTGAGTCAAGTCCTACTCTTTCATGACCCTGTGGACCAACTGTTCATGGGGTTTTCTTGGCAGAGATCCTGGAGTGGTTTGTTATTTCCTTCTCCAGTGGATCCTTGTTTCAACAATCTGGCTAACAGCTGTCGTGGGGGTGAAAAACCAGCACAAGCCCAACAACAAGAATGCTGCAAGCCCAGGCTCTTTCTATCTGCTTTACTAAGGAAAGAAACGTTAAGGGGTTAACAATCTAACTTTAATCCAACATACAAATATCATTTACTCAGCTCAGGGGGAAAAGGCAGCACCCTGAACTTCAGAGCAAATACAAACAAATTACAAACATACAGTTATGAACAGACCAAATACAATTCATAGTTACCAAGGAACCATCAACATCTGGGTTCAGCCGGAGCACTACAAGGCTGGCTCGGAGTCACTCGCCACTCCTACTGTGGCTCACAGCTCCAAAAGAGAAAGCCGACCTCTGGGTTTATATATATCTTGTTCGGGGTCAAAGGTGAGTCACACATGCGACTCACCCACATGACCTAAAATCGTCACAAAAATTCGACTTAAACCCGTGTGGTCTAAAAGCCTCTGATGTCACAGACATGTCACTCAAACCCATGTAAACTAGGCTTTCCCTTGAGGCAAGGAGGTCATCGAGGACTCCTAATTTAATCAAGGAAACAAAGGCCAAACTCTTTAAGGGTATTTGGTTGAATAAGTGCTAAGAGCCCATCTTGATTCCCAATACAATCCTTTTGTCAGACAATCAGAGGTCAAGTGATTTGTTCAGAGTCACACAGCTAGGAAGTGTCTAAGACTAGATTTGAACTCAGGTCTTTCTGACTCCAGGTTAGGGAGCTTGCTCATTGAACTGAGCTGGATAGAGTGTTCTATCCACTGAGCCACCAGTTGCCTCATTACAGTGTTTAGATAGCAACTTAAATACAACCCTGCTTCTACTAGAGAAGCTGGCCAGTAATTTATTGAATTAAAAACTAAATTTGAACAATTTTTCCCCTTTTTTCTTAGACAAGTAAAGGTATTCTTATTTGCAGTTTTCATGTTCTATTCTGGTACAGGTAAGTGGCACACTAGGTAGAGCAATGGGCCTGGAGTCAGGAAGACCCGAGTTCAAATCCAGCCTCAGACACTTACTAGCTGTGTGACCCTGGGCAAGCCACTTAACCCTATTTGCCTCAGTTTCCTCATCTGTAAAAATGAGCTGGAGAAAGTAATGGAAAACCACTCCAGTCTCTTTGCCAAGAAAACCACAAATGGGGTGACAAAGAGTTGGACACTACTGAAAAACAACTAATAAATTCTGGTACATGAATTAGCATCCTAGATAGGATCTTGGGACATTTCCTTGGAGTACTTTCCTACTAGAGCAACTCTTTTTCAAATGGTCCTTTTCATTCATGAACAAGTTTGGATCTCCTTGTTCTCATGGGTTTCAACATCTTCAACTGTTTACTGTACAACTTTGATATTTCCTTTGTCATTGTATATGCTCTCACCATTCTACTTAAGTGCATCTTTCACATGTGACACCAAATTCTGTTTCACAGGTGAAAAGAATTCAAGAGCTAAGGCAGATCAACTGTCAAAGAAAATATTACTTTTTAAGATTTTTATAATTTGAACACAGGCAGTACCAATTTTATTTTATTCTTGAAATTACAAGTTCAGTTCATTCATTCCTGTTATTTTTATTGCTATCTTTAGAGGCAGCTAGATAACACAGTGGATAGAGCTCTGTGTGGCAGATTGGATGCAGCCTTGAACCTAGAGTTGGGAAGCATGAGTTCAAATCTGGCCTCAGATGTTTTGTAACTGTGTGGCCCTGGACAAGTCATATAATGTCTATCTACCTCGGTTTCCCCACTTGTAAAATGGAGATAAAAATAGCTCCTACCTCACAGCAGTGTTGTGAGGATAAAATGAGATCATATTGGTAGAGTGCTTAGCACAGTGTCTGGCACATAGTAGGCACTTAATGAATGCTTCCCTTGGTGTTAGGCTCAGGAGGTGTAGTGCAGTGAGAAAGGTGGAGGTGTTGAGATTTAGGGGTACTGCTGAAATAGCAACATACCAGTCCTGCCCAAAAGAATTCAACCCAAGCCTTCTTTCAGCCAGAGAAAAACAAAGTTCATTAAAACTATTGGCCAGACTCTTAGGGAATCTGAGCATTTATATTGCTAATGCAAGCAGGCTTAATGCTAAGCACCTTAATGGAGGCTGAGGTGGATCTTATAAGAAAGGCTGTGGGCAGGAACTAGGGTTGGCCAAGTAGTCTGGGGTGATTGGAGGACGTGTCTAGGGAGGATCTTGATGGGGGTAGCCAGTAGTCTGGGGTTACTAGAGGTTGGAGGCCAGGAACCAATATGGGATCAAGGGTGGGAAGTAGCTGAAGGCAAAGGAGATAACAGATTGTGGAGCTCAAGGTTAGGTTAAAGATAATAAAGAATTGGGCATAGCTATAATGAAAGGCTTATAGCCTCAGGCGAAAGCCAGATCAAATGGGGAAATTCAAGGAGAGGTTTTCCAGAGCCTGTACTTCAGCAGAGGGTTGGTTGGTTGGTTGTTGTTCTTCATTCTCAAAGAGGACCAAAATGATATCACTATGCTAGAGTCAAGTTTCAACGTGTCCGACTCTGGCTGATCGTTCCAAGAGTTCGGAATACTCTACCACAGGTCAGGCACAAATAGTCTGTGTGAATATTTGGGGTGGAAACTCTAAACTTGACTTGAAATCAAAAGGCCCAAGGCTCTGAAATCAAAAGGCTCTGCCACTTACTCCCAGTGGAACCTTGGGAAACTCAATTGACTTCTTTGGGCCTCACTTTGTCTCAGCTATAAAATGATAGTGTTGGACTGAGTATTGTCTGAGGCACCTTCCAGGTCAAATTCTATAATTCTAAACTAAATAGTGACAGTCATAGGGTTTCTCTAGTAGTATCCTTCACATTCAACTCAAAAAGATGTCAGATGATACAGCTGGTGTCAGACCATGATGTCTTCGGACTCGAAGACCAGGGATGTTTTCCTGTTTCATTGTCAGGGGTTCCAGATGTTGTTATGCAGGAATTCTTTCCACCATACAATACAACCCAACAAGCAATCTCTATTGTGTCTATGTGTACAAAGCAGTTAGCAATGGCAAATGGTCTTCATCAGGTTCTGTGGCCAAAAAATCCATCCCCCTTTAGCCAAAGTAGTGAAAAGACACCATGTTAAATTCTTTTCCCAAAGGCACACAGGCAGGAAATGTCAAATTGGGAGCTCAAACGCATGTCTTCTGACTCTCCGTCCAGTGCTCTTTTTACTATGCCAGTATGCATAGCTAGTTGTAAATGAAGAACTGTTCTAATAAGTAGAACAGTGACAAGGAAACTACAGAGATTTAGTGTCTTTTTAAATGTTAGGGAGCATTTTGTTGAGTTGTTTTTCAGTCATTTCCAACTCTTCGTGACTGACCCCTTTTGGGGGTCATGACAGAGATACCTGAATGGCTTGCCATTCCTTCTCCAGCTCATTTTATAGATAAAGAAACTGAGGCAAACAGGGTTAGGTGGCTTGCCTAGGGTCACATAGCTTGTAAGTGTCTGAGGCCATATTTGAACTCAGGGAGAGGAATTTTCCTGACTTGAGGACTAGCACTCTATCCACTGCACCACCTAGAGCATAGTACAAAGCAAAGATGGGGAAACCTGCAGCCTCTAGGCCACATGTGGCCCTCTAGGTGCTCAAGTGCAGCCCTTTTCTGAATCCAATTTGGATATTGGATTGGAATGCCATTTCCTTCTCCAGCTCATTTTACAGATGAGAAAACTAAGGCAAACAGGATTAAGTGACTTGCCCAGGGTCGCACAACTAGTAAGTGTCTGAGGCCAAATTTGGACTTAGGCTCTAGGACCAGCATTCTATCCACTGTGCCACCTAGCTATATACATATAATGCATTAAAATACTTTGACAACCTTAATCACCCAACTTAAAAACGAAGGATCACTGAGTCACAAGTTCCAACACATATTAGCAATATTACAAAAACCAAGTCACCTCATCCCTCTGAACCTCATCTGTAGTACCTACCTCACAGGACTGTTTTTTCATTTTGTCTTTAATTTATTTTTAGTTTTCAGCATTCAGTTCCATAAGCTTTTGAGTTTTAAATTTTCTCCCCTTTCCCCACCTTCCCCTTCCCCAAGACAGCAGGCAATCTGATATAGGCTCTACATATACATTCATATTAAACATATTTTCACGTTAGTCATATTGTAAAGAAGATTTATAACCAATGGAATGAACCACAAGAAAAAAGAAACAAAACAAAACAAAAAAGAAAGAAAGCAAACAGTATGCTTCAATCTGCATTCAGACTCCATAATTCGTTCTCTGGATGTGGACAGCATTTTCCATCATGAGTCTTTTGGAGTTGTCTTAGAACCTTGCATTGCTAAGAAGAGCCAAGTCTATCAAAGTTGGTCATGGTGCAATGTGACTGTGACTGTGTACAATTTTCTCCTGGTTCTGCTGCCCTCACTCAGCATCAGTTCATATAGGTCTTTCCAGGTTTTTCTGAAGTCTGCCTGCTCATCATTTCTTATAGAAAGTAGTATTCCATTACCTTCATATACCACAACTTGCTCAGCCATTCCCCAATTGATGGGCATCTCCTCAATTTCCAATTCTTTGCCATGACAAAAAGAGCTGCTACAAATATTTTTGTCTATGTGGGTCCTTTTCCCATTTGTATGATCTCTTTGGGATACAGCCCAAAAAGCCTCATGGGATTGTTACTGGGCTCAAATGGGATAATGTATGTAAAATGTTTTACAAAGAGTAACTTCATAGGGAGAGGGAATGTGGTACAGTGGAAACACAACTGGCTTTGCAATCAAAAGGCTTGAATTAAAACCCTCCCTCTGATGTCCTAAGGCAAGTCACTTAAACCTCCTTCGACCTCAGTCTTCTCATCTGTAAAATGGGATGAAGGGTGATAGACTCAGAGATCTGTGAGGTCCCTTCCAGTGTCAGATCTGTGATGCTATGTAAATGTCAGTTATTCTCCCCTGAAAAACTGAAACTACAGAATGGGTTTAGGTATGACTCTTCAAACATGAGTTTCACTTAAGCTCCTCACCTGCCTCCCTACCTAGGGAACAACCTGGACAACTTCCTAGAAAGAGGATAATTGTATTCACCCTTACCTCCTGATACAGGAGAGTATGGCTCATTGATAGTCCTGGGATGATACTACAGAGTATGATGCCTTCAATAGCTCTGGCTCCCAGGCTTCAGATGGTTCTGCTCCTCTCCCCTCCCCACTTTCAGGCAAATACTACTTTGTCCCCAGTTCCCCATGGCCCAAATACAGACCTCTTCACAGCCCACAGCAGGGCTGGATGGGTTCAGTGAACAGTGTGTACTTGAACGTTCAGCCTGGGGCATTTTTCTAAATCTCACCTTATGGAATCCCATTCCCTGGCCTAATATCAGTTTGGCAACCATAGCACGTGAGAAGACAGCCCTCATAATTACTCATTTGGCCTCCTCCTGGTTATCCTCAGGCAGTGCCAAGCTTCTCTTGGCTTTTATCAAAACCTAGCCATGTTTTCATATCTGTCATTACTCTTGACAAAATGCACCTTAATGCTCATCAGATTGGCTAAGATAAAAGAAAAGGAAAATGACAAATGCTGGAGAGGATGTGGAAAAATAAGTATATTAATGTATTGTTGGTGGAGCTGTCAACTAGCCAACCATTCTGGAAAGAATTTGGAACTATACTCAAAAAGTTATTAAATTGTGCATATCCTTTGACCTAGCAATACTGCTAGGAGGTCTGTATTCTAAAGAGATTTAAAAAAATGAAAATGATCCATATGTACAAAAAAATTTATGGCAGTTCTTTCTGTGGTGTCAAAGAATTGGAAACTGAAGGGATGCCCATCAATTGGGGAATAGCTGAACAAATTATGGTATATTAATGTAATGGAATACCCTTGTGCTATAAGAAATGATGAAAGGCATAGTTTCAGAAGGAACTGGAAAGAAATATATGAACTGATGCAGAATGAAGTAAGCAGAACTAGGAGAATGATTTACATAGTTACAGCAATGTTGTAAAGAAAAGCAACATTATAAGACTTATTAACTCTGATCAACACAATGACCCTCCACAATTCCAAAGAACTCATGATGAAAAATGCTGTCCACCTCCAGATAGAAAACTAATGGACTCAGAATGCAGACTGAAAACAAATTTTTTTCTCTTTCTTTTTTTTCCAGCATATAGCTAATATGGAAATGTGTTCCGCATGACTTCATATTTGTAATAGAGTTTGCATTTCTTGCCTTCACAGTGGGTGGAGATAGAGTTGGGGGGAAGGAGACAATCTGAAATGGATAATAAAATATAACAATTTAAAATGATAATAAAAGCACCTACCTCCTAGGGTTGTTGTGAGAATAAAACAAAATATTTATTAAGTGCTTTGTAAATGTTAAAATGCAGTATAAATGCTAGCTATCATTATTATCATTATCATTTGCTTTTATTTCCCTCTTTTCTAATTTGCCTTATAAGTGAATATTTATCCTTTAACTGAAGTTGCCGCCAGCTTTACAAAGGTGATAGAACCAGCTCCCATTCATGGGTTCTGCCCCATGATGATAGAGTGAGCCAGTGATTGGTTGGGGTCAGCACCCATCAGAATGGCGCACAAAGTCTGCACTAATTTAATTTAGCAATTTAACTAAGCTCCTACTATGTGCTAGCGCTAAGTGCTAGGCAGACAAAGACAAAAATGGAGCAATCTCTACCTTCATGAGAGGGGAAAGTTTTCTTCCATTCTACTGGGGGTGGGAGTGGGTAGGGAACAACACGTAGACAACTACAATCAGGTAAAACTGAGAAGGGAAAGAATGCTAAGAGGATTGGAAAGGTGTCAATCAAAGCATTTATAAGGTACCTACTGTGTGCCAGGCACCCTGCTAAGGGCTAGATATGTAAAGGCAAAAAGACAGTCCCTATTCTCAAGGAGTTTACAGCCTAATGGGAGAGATAATATGCGAATTACATATACAGCATAAATTAGAGATAATCAACAGAAGACACCAGTATTGCGGGGTGGGGGAGGTGGGGAATGGGGGGGGGGGGTGGAGTGAAGACCAGGAAAGGTTTCTTGGAGAAGATAGGACTTTAGCTGGGATTTGAAGGAAGCCAGGAAAGTCAGGAAGTAGAGACAAGAAGGGAGTGAAATTCAGACTTGGGGAATTGCAAGTGAAAATGCCCTGGGGTCAGGAAATGGTGAGTGAGGAACAAAAAGTAAGCCGGTGTCACTGGATCTCAAAGGACATGGTGGAGATGAAAGGAGTAAGAAGACTGGAAAGGTAGGAAGGGGCCATGTTATGAAAGTCTTTAAAAGCCAAACAGAGGATTTTATCATTGAACCTAGTGATAATAGGGACCTCACTAGAGTGGATTGATTGGGGGTGAGGAGATGGGAAGCAGGGAATGACGTGGTCAGATTTGCACTTTAGAAAGATCAGTTTGACTTGAGTGGAGAAAGCAGTGGATTGGGGAGAGACTTGAAGATGGGAGATCAACTAGCTGGCTATTGCAATAATCCAGGTGTGAATGGATGAAGGCCTGGACCTGGGTTGGTAGCAGTGTCAGAGGAGAAAAGGGGGTGTATATGAGAGATATTATGAAGGCAGAAATGACAAGATTTGAGAACTGCTTGGATATAGAGGGTGTGATGGAAAAGGGTGCACCTGAGTTAAGCATTGAAGCAAGAAAAGGATAATGAGAGGCAGTGATTAGGAGAAGGTACATTCTCAGCGTGGGAAATGACTTATGTGACTGCAAGGACCTTGATCATGGTCTTTGATCATGATTCTAACTTTGAAATCCCCTGCTCAAGCAGCTTCAGTGGCTCTCTCCTGTTTCTTGACGTTTCTCCTCAAACCTATATGCCTGTACAATGTCTGTCTCCTATGCCTGCTGAGTTATTCTTCCTCCCCTCTACTTCCTGAAATCTAGTGCCTGACTCATACCTCAGTTCAGGTTGCAAAGGTCTGAAGTCTTCTCAATGTCCCTAACCACCCACCCACTTAATACACATACCAGAATTTACATTTTAGTTAATTTGTATGTATTACATATCTAACTATCTATATGTGTTGGGTCCTCCCTGGAAGCTCCTTGAAGGTAGATTTTGCTTTCATGTTTGTCTTAGAGTGCCCAGTGCCAAACACAATACCTGACATAATAGTAAGCATTTAGCAAATGTCAATATGAGAGATGGATTGTCATATTTGGGCAATAGCTAACAGTCCCATTTAGTTGGAATAGAAAGAGTCTCCAAGGGGATTATATGAAATAAGGTTGGATATACAGGGAGGAGCTGAACTGTAGACGGCCTTACATGCCAGGCTCCAGAGTTTGCATGTTATTCTATAGGGAGCCTATTCTATAGGGAGCCACTTCAGGTTTTTGGTCAGGGAAGTGACATAGTCAGCTCTGTGCCTTGCATTAGGTGCTGTAGGCAAAAAATGGTGTCACTAGGAAAATAGTTGGATTTTAGGTTTAAGTGGTCCAAGGTTCTTGAATCATGGACACAAGTGTGGGAGCCTTCTTTGCCCTTGTCTTGCGTAGTCCAGACTCATCTCGGTCTGCATTTGATGCTTCTTGGGATCTGTGCCTTAGCAACTCTCTTTTCCACTGCATACAGAAGGCTGCTGCTTCCAGTTCATCTGCATCTAGGAGAGGCTCCCTTAAGCCCTGGAGGTGAGAGACACATACAATTAGATTCTGCTTTTATGAGAAATTCTACCCAAAGTCTACGAAAGTTTAGACCTCCCGGTTTCCTAATTCACCAATTGTACTCTTTTGGTTTCCTTATTATGGCAATTGATGTACATCAATATAACATTTGTGAAAATGTAGTTGATGCTGATATCCTTTCTCCATCCATTTCCCATTTTTCAGTATCAATAACTTTTTTTAAAAGGTCAAATTTAAGTTGTTTTAATTACAAGTCGTATCTTTTTCTAATTTTTATTTTTTCTTTTAGTTTAGACTTTAAAACCATTTGATTATTAAATATATTTGAGTTACATTGCACTCTAACAAGTAACCTTAGCAACTAGTTAGCAAAAATAACTTATTGAAATAGGAAGCTACCAGATAAACTTCATCCTCCTTACAGCCACTGTACAAATGAAATCCAATTCCCACATTAGGCAGCCACTTCCCCATCACCCATGTTCTAGTATCTTCCTTCCTAAATTTCCTCTGATTACTTTTTATATTATTTTCACATCACAAGCTACAAAGTTTGCTTGAGGGGACATCTCAACCTGCTTCTCAGAATACCAAAATTGTTTCTTATAGTTCTAAGTAGTAAAGCCAGAATTCAAACTGAGATCCTCTGATTCATTTCCTAAGCAACACATTGCTTGTTTTTTTCTAAATAAATGGTGTGATTAATTATTCAGGTAAAGAAAAAGCATTTATTTATTAAGTGTCTAACTATGTACAACAAGATACTATGCAAGGCAATGGGGATACAAAGCCAAAAAATGAAAGTCCCTGACTTTAAGAGACTTAAACTCTACTAGTGAATGGGTAAGGTGGGAGAAATATATACATGTATGTAATTTCAAGGTTTGTTGAAAAGAAAGAAATCTGGGAAGACATCCTAGCTATCATAGTTCACTTTCTTGAATGTTTCCAACAATGGGTGTCCAAGGGAGGTCAAAGGATCTGAAATTCAACTTTATCAATCATATTCCACTTGACAGCTCCAGTGAAGGGTTTAGTAGGAGATGAAATCAGCATAATTGGCTACAATGAAGTCTGGGAATTTTTAGTAGGTTTTAGTGATCCATGCAACCCATGATCCATCCTCCCATGACCTCAGGTTGCCTGAAGAGCTGGCTGGATTTCACTGGCTGGAGCCAATGATGTGGCTGCTGTCAAATAAAGCTCCTCATACTTACACGAAGACATGCTGCTTCTGCTGCCTTTAAAGTCTGCAAAACACCCTGGAGTAGGTTCTGGGCATTGTTCACAAGGAGCTCTTCAGAGGACTTGCTGCTTGTTAGAGCTGCTTTTACACTTGAGAAAGGAGAAAAATGCTGTGGCATATTTAAATGATGAAATATTTTTCAGACCAAATAAAAGAGAAGACATGCTGCAATAAAAAGTCTTTACCAAAGGTAAGAAAAATTTGTTTACTGGCAACTGGGAAAATATAATAAGAACCAGGCAGGAAAAGAATATTCCAACTGATTTATTTTTCCTGAGTCAGAAGATTTATAGCTACTTTTTTTTGGCATTGAGATTAGGTGAGGTATAGTAGAAAGGGGCTAGAAGTGGAGGTGGATGACCTGGGTTCAATTCTGGCTAGCTATGTATGACCTAGGGCCTTTAAAGGCCCCTTTAAAGCTTCAGATGCTTCCTAGTTGTGTGACCTTGACCAAGTTACCTAAACACCAGAATGTAGTGAACTTTCCAAATAACATTAAGGACAAGGAAACTTATCTGTGCTAGTCTCCAATAAATTATCAAATTATAAATTAGTTTCAAAAGAAGAAATGCAATCCCTAAGTAACCACATAATAAAATGTTCCAAGTTACTCGTAAAAGAGAAATATATATTAAAACAACTCTGAGGTTTCACCTTATGACCATCAAATTGGAAAAGATGATAACTCAGAAATAGTCAATGATGAAAGGACTGTGAAAAAAACAGGTACAGTGATCATAGAGCTGTAGGTTGATACAATCTGTTTGGAATTATTTGAAAAAAATTACCAAAATTTTCACACTCTTTGGCCAAGTGATCCCACTAGTCATTATATACCCCAAGGAAACTAATTACAAAAAAGTCCAATATATACAAAAATATGTGTAGCAATCTTTTCTTGAAAAATAAAACTAGTAAAAAGAGTGCCATCAATTATTAAGTCACTGAAGAAATTGTGATATATGAACATAGTGGTTGTTCTTTTGTTGTAAGAAATGATAGATATTAGGAATTCAGAGGAACCTAGAAATGCCTATAGGAATCAAAACAATCCCTCCCCCCAAAAAACAGAATCAAGTGAATAGGAAGCAATTAAAATATCAGGGTACAGTGAAAGCGGTATTGGATTTAGGGTCAGAGGACCTAGATTCAAATTTCAGCTCTGCTCCTTGTATGGCCTTGGAAAATCACTTAAACTCTCTGTGCCTGTTTCTTCCTCCATAAAATGAAGGGGTTGGACTAGATGACTTCTGAGATCCTTTCTAAAGCTGTGATCCTGTAATTCCATGAATATAATCACATACATACATTAAAATAACTCTTTTGTTGTTGTTGTTCAGTTGTGTGTGACTCTTCATGACCCCACTTGGGGTTTTCTTGGCAAAGATACTGGAGTGGTTTGTCATTTCCTTCTGTGGTTCATTTTACAGATCAAGAAACTAGGGCAAACAGAGTTAAATGACTTGCCCAAGGTCACACAGCTAGTAAAAGGTTCTGAGGCCAGATTTGAATTTAGGAAGATAAGTCTTTCTGACTTGAGGCCCAGTGTTCTATCCACTGCCCCACCTGGCTTCCCAACCTACCTAGCTCTACTCTAAATGATAGCTAAACTTGGATTTATACTTTAATCAGCCTTGGTCCCAGAAAACAATACCTACAGAATGCTGATGGTGTCATTTAATCAATAAGCACTCATTAATCACCTACTACGTGCCAGGCATTGATGCAGTTGGGTCCATTTTGCTGACCTGTTTTTCTTCAGTACAAGGGAGGAATTTATGGAGGGTCATTAGTGTATGTGAAAATGACCGTAGTGTAAAGGACAAGAATGACCAATAGTGTAAAAGACAAAAAGCATTAATAAAATATTTTTCAAAAAAATACTTCAAAAGAATCAATTAGCTGATAATTAAAGGAGATTTTCTTAACTCCCTAAAGAGGATTGGATTTCATTTTGTGGGGAGAGAGGAATTTGAGTTATATTAGCAACAAGAAGAAAGTTATACTATATTATCGCTAAGGCCTCTTTTTGTTCTAAATCTTATAACCCTATAATTCCAAGGCAGGGATGATAAAAACACTGCTTAGGACAGAGACTTATGATAATGAACAATGGAAAGAAGGCAGAACTACTTGATTCCAATTTTGCTTCTGTTTTCTCAATCAAGAAGAATGATCTTCAGGTTGAGAAGCACAGTACACAAGAAGACAAAATAGAATTAAAACCTGTTAGTTTGGCGATGGTATTTAAAATGATAAGGTGTTCTCTGGGGTTCATACCATCTGGCCTAGACAAATTATATCATAGAGTACTGTAAGAAATTGTGAGTGTGATGGGTGAACCATGTCAGTGATCTTTACAGAATCATGGGAAACAGGAGTAGTTCTTTGGAACTGATGAGTGGCAAACATTGTCTTGATTGGATTTGTCTAATTATATGTCTCCCAGTTTGTCATCAAGTCCTAGAAAAAATTCTGCAATTGATTATTAAAGGTAAGGTAGACAAGCACATAGAAAGGAAAGTGATAATTGCTACAAACCAGTATGAATTCATTGAGAACATCCATGGAAGACTTCCATCACTTCCTTTTTTTTTTTTTGACAGTATGGTAGAGTGATAAGAGCATTGGACTAAGATTCCAAAGATGTAAATTAAGCACTCATTAGGTGTAAACTTGGGCAAAGCATTTTATCTCTCGAGGTCTTGATTTCCTTATCTGTAAAAATGAGGATTTTAATGCTAATAATGCCTATGTCTCACAAGGTGACAATACTTTGTAAATCTTAAAATGCTAAATACATGTGAATGAGTGACTCAGCTAAAAAGCTGGTAAAGCAGGGGTATTCAATACTTTATTAAGTGCCTACCATGACCCAGGCACTGTTGCCAGGTACCAGGTATACACAGACAAAAGCAATAATAGCCTCTTTCTCAAGAAGCTTACATTTTACCAAGGAGAAACAATATGAGTACAAAAAAGTCGATACAAAATATACACAAATTAGAAGAGTGGAATGTTGACAAATTGGGGCGGGTAGCATAGAGTGGGGAGGGATTAGGAAAGAGTTCATGTAGGAAATAACATTTGAATTGGGCCTCAATGGGAACCCAAGGCACTAAGCTGAGAACAGAAAGTGTTCCAATGTGGTGGAAGAAGATGGAATGCCATATATGGGGAACAGCAGGTTGGACAGTTCTCTATCCACTCTGTCATATTATCTCTCCAAGGTGAAATTTAAAGAAGATATCAGCTGTGATATATGTATGTCATAATGTAACTGCAAGACTATTGGAGTTGGAGTCAGAGATACTCCTTAATACCTAACTTGACTAAGACTACTCACTTAACCTCTCTAGGTAAAATGAAACATTTGGGCTAGGGATTCAAAAGGTCCTGTTCAGTTTTAGATCCTATGATCCCATGAACTAGAATAGATCTCAAGTTCAATATGTCAGCCCTCCCCCCCACCACCACCAAAAAAAATCTTTGTGATTTATATTTTAATTCTCTAATACCAACGTGATCTAAAGGTATACTAAGAAACCCAGGATCCAGAATGAGGGAGACCATAAAACCGTAGGCTTCTGCCTTTGTCAGGCTATATCTGTACTTTTGTGTCCAGTTTTGCAATGCTCCACTGTAGAAGGGACATTGACAAACTGAGGTATGTTTAGAAGAGGAAAGGTAGTATGATGTAGGGACATGGTATTATGTCACAGATGGAAGGAGAGAAGATTTTTCTAGTGGGGAGATGGTGGTAGAAATCATTACCTTCAAATATTCTAAAAGTTGTTTTCATATTTAAAGATTAGACATATTCTGCTGTGTCCTCAGAGGGAGAATTGTGTGTAGAAATTACAAGGAAACCTAATTTTGGCTCAGCATAAGGAAAGGCCTCCTAAAAATTAGGGCAATCCAAAAGCAGAATGAGCTGCCCTGGAAGACTAGTTCCTCATAATTTGTTGTTCAGTCATTTCGAGTTGTGTCCAACTCTTTGTGACCCCATTTGAGGGCTTTCTTGGCAAAGAAGGTAAATTTTGATGGCCAGAAGCTGCCCACTTAGCTTGAGGCTTACTGGCTAGGTTTTCCTTCTTTTTCTTTTTCTTTCTTTCTTTCTTTCTTTCTTTCTTTCTTTCTTTCTTTCTTTCTTTCTTTCTTTCTTTCTTTCTTCCTTTCTTTCACAAAACCTTAAACCTAGTTCACTCTGAAGCTCATAGATTGGACCACAATAGGTCCCAGCCCAAGCTCCACTTAATGGCTATATTTTGGGCCCTCCTGGCTTAGAATGAATGTCAATGGTAACTGCTTCTCTCTGGAACAGCAATCCTGAGGGTCTTCCTCTCCCACCTTGATTTTTTTTCATTTTTCAAATTAAAGGGTCCATCCCTTGCCTCACTTCTTAAAGAAGCCTATTCATTGAGTGGGTGCTACTTCACTCTAAGTGAATGCATGAAAAGGCCTAAGCCTAAAAGAGCCAGGGTCTCCCATTGCATCCTGGGTCATCTCCAGTCATCCTGATGAATATCTGGTCATTGGATCCAGATGACTCTGGAGGAGAAAGTGAGGCTGGTGACCTTGCACAGCCCTCACTCACTCAAATCAAAGTCAACTGCAAGTCATGTCATCATTTCCCTGATGTCATGGTCCTCTTCAAAAACAAAGGACAAGCACAACAACAACACAACAACTGGAATGTACCAGAGTACATTTTCGCGTGTGCAATGTAAATGTTTATTACTATGACTCCCTGCATCATCACCCACCACAGTTAACTTACCACATGTGGAAAGCATAAGAAAAATGATTGTTAAAAAAAAACTGACTTAACCTGCTTTTCAGATAGTCTGCTGCTCTCTGCCACCATCTGCTGGCCCGCAACTTCTAAGCAGCCTCTCCTCTGCAGGAGGAGGACAGAGGTCTTCTGGTAAGAAATGTATACTATTGTCTAGGGCTATCCCAGCTTGCCTGACCAGGCAGCCAACACCAGCCAACAGAAACCCTCAGGCTTAGATTGCCTGTCTTTTCAATACTTTTTTCTCCTGCTGGTGCTTAGAGTCCATTTAAACTGTTAACCACTAATTATACAAAAATAACTTTAACTTCTATCACATCCCTCGGTCTCCTCTCTGGGGCCCCTTCAAATTCCCAGTAAAACTTCAAGGGATCTAGTTGGAGCTGGGGTGAAGAGAATCTTTTTAGCCTCCCCCTTCAGAATGCCCTTTGTTAACATAAAATCAACTTAAAAGCAAGACTGAAAAGACCCAAGAGGATCAGGCAAGCTTTGTCCTACTTTCTACCAGCAATCAAAATCACTGTGCTCCCTACTAACATATTGTTGAACATTTTGCCGACACATTACTAGCCTGTTGAGGGAATGAATAAATGAATGTGTAAGGGTACAATGCACCTCACTTAAAGTAAGTTACAAACTACTCGATCAACCTCACCCTTCCATCTTATAAATGAAAGCCCTGGCTTGCCAAACCCTGAGAAAAGACAAGTGGAAGAGCTGATGCTATGGTGGCCCGATATATTTATAATTCTAGTGAAAACTTTAAATGGTGGGGTTGGGCTTTTGTGGCTGTTATTTTTAATCCCCCACTACACTCATATCAGCCACCACCCTCAGTAAGACAAAATATGAAACGTTTCCTTTGAGTATGGTGGTAAACAAGGACAAGATAATTAATTCATGGTTGTCAAATGAAATGAAATAACACATTAAAACAACCCAGGGAAGAAAAGAAGAAGGAGTCAGGAATCTTTTTAAAAGCACTTTTTCCAGCCCTCCGGTGGAAAGCAGCTTGAGAAAATAACAGCACACTTCAGTTTTTCAGAACTGCTGTTTACCTGGAAATGATGTTGAGCTGGTTACTCATTGTCTGAATTTGCTCCAACACACACAAGAGTTCATCTGCACATCTCTGATCCAGGCAGTTCTTAGCAACGAGACGGATGAATTTAACAAACATGTGTCCAGAAGCGGCTGTTTTCTTTGCAGAGGCAATTAACTGGTCTTTGGTCTACATCAAAGAAAGTGAAGCTGTCAGAAGGAGCAGACCCATGTAAAGTGGATATCTACCACAGGTGTTTTCTATAAGCCAAGCTGGCCAATCTTGAAGCCTTTCAAAAGTCTCTTTTGCTAGACTTTCCTCAACTGCAGAATTAAAAGGGAAATTTTGCTTTTGTCCTTCAAAACAGGCTTTCCTGAGGACAGTCTCCTGTAAAGCAGTAGCCTCAGAAGGCCTAAGGAACAACCCTCTGGCTGACATTCAAGGCCTGTGTTAATAAGAAAGCCAACTTTCCAAAAATCAACTGGGAGAGGGGCACAGGGCTGCCATTTTCCCTGAGGGAACTGTACTGAGACATGCTAAGACTTTATCTTTATGAGCTTGTATTTACTTTTTCCTTTTTGAAATTTCAAACCAATTCTAAATAAAATTTGAGGCCTTGTAGAAATTTAAACCCTTTCAAAAACAGTAGTCTTGTTTACTGTTCATTAGTACCAGCTTTAAGTATACATGGTGGAAGGAGACAGAGAAAAGGAGGGAATGTTAAGGGAAGTCAAATTCTATGCCTGGGCATTAATAGGAAAACAAACATCATACCAAAACTCACAGGCATGCAATTAAAGATTGTGGACACATTCCTTATTATGCACTAGCTTTTCTGAGCCAATCATCCTTACTACCTGACCCAGTGAAATGGCTGTAGGCACAGCACTAGCCTTATAAAGGGTGTGAAATCCATTATTTCATCCAGGGTTTGGGGGGTGGTCAAGCTGCCCAGGGACCAAGACTAGATTTTCACCCTATATCACCTGTCTGATGACCATATTTCCTTTATTCCTCTGTGAGATCATCATCAATGGTCAGGCAATCATCCTTAGAAATGTGTCCCTGTTTGAAGCTCTCAAAGCTTCCAACTACACTGAGATTTTTGGGACACTCTATATCACCAATTGGCACTAATAGCAGACAAGGCTAAGAAGAACAGAAGATCTGAACATTTAACTTGAGAAATTACTGTCAGCTCAGTAATAAGGATTATAGAGAAGGATAGTTCCTCAACGGGATTCAAATTAACCGATCTGAAATTCATTTCTTTGGATATGTTAACCAGAAGTAAAAGGGCCAAAATCAAGCAAAAAGAGACAAGGTCTTGAGAAGGAAGCAGTGTGGTAAAGTGGAGAAATCCCTGAATTTGGGCCACAGAACCTGAATTAAAATTCCAGCTCTTGCTCTTACTTCCTGTTACCTTGGACAAGTGACAATCTCTGCTGTCAATCTCCTCATCTGAAAAGTGAGAATGTTGGATGAAGTGACCCCCTAAGGTCCTTCTAGCTCTAAATGTTTGAGCCCATGTTTCTAAGTCTATACAAAAAGATCCATTTCTCAATGTTCCTGTGTGTTTTTTATGCTTAAGACAAAAAACAAAACAAAACAAAAAAAAAACGTAAGCACTCCTTCCAATAAGGCTTATTTGACCTATCCTCCTCTAGGAGAAAATAATAGAATGATCTCAGGAAGCAACTTCTTCCTGATTTAATATATGGGGAAATTAATCTTCTTAATTAAAGAATACAAAGATTATCTATTAAGACAGGTTAAAACTAATATATCTTATTTTTAGAAAACTCGAACTCATATTTTCAGTGGTTCAAATTGAAAGAGTCCTAGACCAAGTTGCTATCCTATTATTATTTTTTCATATTTAATGTTCTGTAGGCTACTGCACAGGTAGATAAAATGACTGCTTTTAATAGCTAAATGAAATAATTAGGACATAAAGTCATCTTCTGTAGGTTCCCTGAGAGCATCTTTGGTACAATTCCAGTAGTAGAAAGGATGACAGCTACTTCACCCTGTTCATTCCCACATGATTTTTATTTCTAAATTATTTATAAATGTCCCATGTGATATTTGTTTCAGTGTGAGATATTGGTATATATCTAGTTTCTGCCATACTGTTTTCTAGTTTTCCCAGCAGTTTTTGTCAAATAATGAGTTTTTGTTCCAAAAGCTTGGATCTTTGGGTTTATCATATACTAGATTGCCATGGTCATCTACTATAATGTAATTTGTACTTAATCTATTTCACTGATCCACCACTCTATTTCTTAGCTGGTACATTTTTGTTTTGTTAAGTATCACTTTCTAATACAGTTTGAGATCTGGTACAGCTAAACTACCTTCCTTCACTTTTTTTTCATTAACTCCCTTATATCCTTGATGTTTTGTTTTTCCAGACAAATTTTGTTGTTATTCTTTCAAGTTCTATAAAATAATTTTTAGATAGTTTGATTGGTATGGCATTAAATAAATACATTCACTTAGATAGAATTGTCATTTTTGTTATATTGGCTCAGCCTTCCCATGAGCAATAATATTTTTCCAGTTGTTTAGGTCTGATTTTCTTTGTGTGAAAAGTGTTTTGTAGCTGTGGTCATACAGTTTCTGGGTTTCTCTTGGCAGGTAGATTCCCAAATATTTTATATTGTCTACAGTTATTTTAAATGGAATTTCTCTATTTCTTGCTGCTGGACTTTGTTGGTAATATATAGAAATGCCGATGATTTATATGGGTTTATTTTGTATCCTGCAACTTTGCTAAAGTTGTTAATAATTTCAAGTAGTTTTTTAGTTGATTCTCTAGGATTCTTTAAGTATAACATCATATCAACTGCAAAGAGTGATAGTTTTGTTTCCTCATTGCCTGTTCTAAGTCCTTTAATTTCTTTTTCTTCTTTTATTGTTATAGCTAATATTTCCAGTGCAATATTGAATAATAGAGGTGATAATGGGCATCTTTGCTTCATCCCCGATTGTACTGGGAAGGCTTCTAGCTTATCCCCATTACAGATAATGAATACTTGCTGATGGTTTTAGATAAATATTACTTAGCATTTTAAGGTAAGCTCCATTTATTCCTATGCTCTCTAGTGTTTTAAAAACCATTTATTCCTATGCTTTCTAGTGTTTTTAATAGGAATGGATGTTGTATTTTGTCAAATTTTTTTCTGCATCTATTGAGATAATCATTTGATTTCTGTTGGTTTATTATTGATATGGTCAATTATGCCGATAGTTTTCCTAAGATTGAACCAGCCCTGACTTCCTGGTATAAATCCCACCTTTTCATGACTAGCATATGATCCTTGTGATATATTGCTGTAATCGCTTTGCTAGTATTTTACTTAAATTTTTTGCATCAATTTTAAATCTCTATATCTTCAAAGCTTTTTTTTTGTCCTACACATCTTAAGAGATTTTGAGCATTTAGTAGGGAAACATCTTTTTAAAACATTGTTCTTGACTTTTTTATGGATCAAGATTACCTTTCAGTGATTGTGAGCAACAGTCTGATAATGCTCTGGTGCTAATACAGTTTATTGGTTGAATTCTCAAGGATATTTTGAGGTCTGTATCTGTAGGGTGGGGATTTTATTTATTAGTCCATGAAAGATAGGAGCTATCTTATTTGTAATTCTAATCACCAGCTTATGTCTTGTTACGTATACAGCAGGTGCTAAATTTTTGCAGGTATGTTATTCAGTTTCTACTGTTTCCTCGCACAATCTGCATTGATCATTATATCTATATGCCTTAGAGATACCCCTTCTGTAATTCCTGGTGGCAATAATCCAGTCCCGAACTGCCATCATGAACCTCTCCATTTCTATAAATACATCTATATACTCAGCCATTTGTTCAATACTGCTTTGACAACACATTGCTGAATTCATTCAGATGTGACCTATTGAGGGCCTTTTGATTCTACTCTTGAATCTTAGCCATTCCATAATCTTCATTCAGATGTAAATCACTTTTGGTTATGATCAACAAACTTTAATTCTATGTACCTGCTACTCATCCCTTTCTATTGGTTAGAAAAGTGTTGCCTTATTCCTAAAAGTATTTGTTGATTTTTTACCTGTTTAACTTATGCTCTAAGAATATCTATTCATACTCTTCCTCCTTTTTGGTAAGTGTTCATTTTCCTATAGATGCTTTAGGGTGTATTTCATTAATATGATATGAGTTTTTATTAGAATCTTTTCCAAATCTTTTATGGTCCATTCTTGTGGTGCCACACATGTGCGTTAAGAATTGTATTGTATTTACACTAAGAATGGTATTGTGTAGCTCTTAAATGCTTTAAATGTATTCTTCCCATTAAGTTTTAATTTCAGAGTGCCAGTAAGTATCTTAAAATATTCAGCCACAGCTTTTCCTTTGATAGCTTTCTACTCAATGTGAGTTTGGTGAGGCAGGGGAGGTGGGGGGAAATCAAGATATTTATAAGTATCACCTGTATGCATTGCTTTAATTTGACCTCTAGATTCAAGCTGAAAACCTTCAGTCTCTATTTTTCCTTGTTGTGTGTTAAGTTTCATACTTATTGGGTCCAAATGACATTTTGATACTATTGAAGAAAGTTTCCAGTGGATGAAAAAGCCATTAATGCATTTTTCCGTGGAGTCATATAGCCTGATATCATCCATATTTTAAGTAATTGATAGTTAAGTAAGTAATTAGTAAGATATTTTGGTTCAACTCCCTTTTTAATTTGGAAGCCATATTTGATTTGATTTAGGAGAGGTGATAATGGATTTAAGGTTGGCCAGAATCATGATGGGCTTTAACTGTCTCCTTGAAAAATGCCATGTTTTAAATCAATTGTATTGTCATATTTATTATATATTACATGTAATAGATTATATTATATATTATCATACTGATTTCATTTTTGAGAGAACAGTTTTTCATGTGAACATTGAATACCTCAATGTTCTCTCTATACTTGTGTTTTTATATCTTTGCAGACTAGGCCATGAGTGTTAAAGTGAGTCAAAGTATTTGTGATAATAAAGGCAGTACAAAGATTATTGCACTTTTAATAAAAGCAGATTGAAATTACTAACTGGATAAATTGCTTTTGACACCCTGGGGACTCTTTTCCACATCCTTTTTTCCACACCCTTTTTTTCTTTTCAGTCAATATATTCCTTTCTTATGTGTGCATAGATTTTTAAAAAAAAAGCCATACAAACCATGAATGCTTTGTATTAAGTACATAAATACATGGCCTATATTTCATGGGGTCACTGGTGTTTTCATCTCTTGGTATAGCTACATGATACCTTCTATTAAAAAAAGTATAGCCGGGCTTATATCCAAGAGGCAGTTGAGAAAGTGTTTTGTGAAGCAATAACAGATCTTCTCCTTACTTTCTAATTTTATAATAAAAAAAAATGTTCAGGTCTCCATCATTTCCCTTGATATAACTGTCCTGTCCTTAATTATATAAGCTATACATATCCTTTCTATTTCTCATTTGATATCACTTATATTTTACAACATAGACAGCCAGAAATTTTCCACATCTTCTTTATTTCCTTTTCCCTCTTTCTTTCATTCAAGGCCTGTGGAGTAAAGGTTTTTTAATTTCCATCGAGTTGTTTATTTTGTTCTTTGAGCTGCTTTGACTCCTTGTATCACCTTAACCTTTTTATTTTTGCTTTCAATTGCTAATTAAGGGAGTCTAAAATTTCTGGTATACTTTTATTTTCCAGATGCCATTCTATGGTTTTTTTTTTTCATTGCCTTTAATTAGATGATACAATATTCAAGTTTTCTGTTGCATAGATATTGATTTAAATTCTAATGATTTACCATAGATTTTCAATAGCTCTCTCAAATGACTTTTATCATGATAGTATTTTATGCCTATCTTTAGGGGTATTCTTTAATAACTCTACCTTTCCTCCTATGGTTCTGACCATGGCAACAGCTACATATACTGCTATGTCCTAAAGTATTTTTATACTTTCTGTCAAATACTCTGAGAAATTATGTACATTCATTATAGTTATAGCAAATAGGAGCTTTCAAAAATTATGCTGCTTTGAAATAATTAGTTATCTTGGTTGGATTCATGTTGTCAAGCTAAATAAAGAGGGTTGGGGGTTGAAATTCCCATCTACATATACCTATCTCCTCTTCAAAATAATTTCAAACATTAGTGCTTTTTTCTCATCCATTTTGTTACGAGGCATAATTTCTAGATTTTTGTGTCAAGTGAAGACTTTCAATGACCTCAGGTTTTTCAACTTTTCCCTCTTCAAATATTAATTGATTACATTAAATCTAGGCTTAAGGATGAAATTATTTCTTATTATTGCCCTCTTCTGATTAGAAATATATTGTTTTGTAATTTTGAGTCATTAACATAGTAATAATAAGCCAGCATTTACATAACACTTTAAGATGTGGAAAGCATTTTACAAATATCTCATTTGATCTTCAAAACAATCCTGGGAGGTGATTGCTGTTGTTATCTCCATTTTACAGATAAGGAAGCTGAGGATGCCAGAGGTTGAGTGAATTGCCCAGGGTCACATAGCTAGTAAGTCTCTGAGGCTACATTTGAACTCTGACCTTCCCCATTCTGGGTTCAGAGCTCTATCCAATATGCCCCTTATGTTACCAGTGACAAAAAACAGGGTGTGGTCCTTGCCTGTCGATGGTAAGACTCTTCCAGTTTTGCTATGATATGAAAGTATATGAATAATGAAAGTATATGAATACTTTATAAAGCCTTCAGTCCATTTCATGTGTGCTAATGATTTGCTTTCTTTAGTAGTCAGTGCATCTGAAATGAAGCATTTCCAGCAACTGTGGTATTAGCATTTCTGACTTGTTCTGGTCTTGCCTACCTGTGATATTAGAACTTGAAGGAGTCACTTATTGCACTACCAAACATGCATGCATGTGTGCGCGCGCGTGCGCGCGCGTATGTGTGTGTGTGTGTGTGTGTGTGTGTGTGTGTGTGTGTATAAACTGACCATCACAGTGGTTTCAATTAAGACCAACCTGCAACCCTAAAATACTCCATATGTTTCTTTGATTCTTAGAAGTGGTCGTATCACATTGACTCAATGGTATTAACAAAATATTATTGTCAAAACCCAACTGGACAGTGTTTCAGGTTTCCTAACAGCCCTCCTGTAATCTTATCAGGGTACACAAAGCACTTGCTTCACATAGTATTGTCTGGCATTCTCGTGTACCTTTATTTCCACCACTACCATCCTCTCTCCAATAATCGATGATAAGCTGGATTGGGGGTGGGGGTAAAATTACAATCATCTTCATCACTTCTCACTTTTTTGTTAGGATTTAGATAAAAATGTTTCAAGAACAAGACATTACCCTGCTTCTTAAAAATATATTTAAGGTTCAGTGAATTATTCAATAGGTGGATAACATGACCACTTTTCATGACTGAATAAGATTTTAGGGGTCTAAACTCATCTTCTATAGATTCACTGAAAGCATCTCCAAGACAACTGCAGTAGCAGACAAAATGTCAAGGTTGTTGTGCACTTTGTTCTTTTCCAGCATGGTTTCTATTTCCAGGTCTCTATATTTTGAAAACTTTTCATTCCATTTAGTTTTACTGGATATTCAGCATGGTGACATCTATTGAAA